>NW_027361688.1:26725833-27977500 GCF_039654945.1 Dendrobates tinctorius | reverse complement strand
AAGAGGAGGTGATGGATGACCCAGTTGTTGACCCAGATTGGCATCCATTGGGGGAAGAGGGTGGCGCTGCCAATAGCTCAGAAGAGGAGGAGGAGGATCCGCAGCAGGCAACGACATCGTAACAGCTGTTATCTGGCAGGACCGTAGCAGTCCAAAAACGTGTTACAAAAACCAAAAGGGTTGCAGGACAGCTTGGCCAGACGGTCAAATTAGCACAGCGTGCAAGGTCTCAAAATGTCTTCCATAGTAGGAAGACTGCAGTGTGGCACTTTTTTTAACAAAATCCTAATGATCAGGCAAAAGTTATCTGTAAGAAGTGCGCAAAGACCTTTAGCCGAGGGAAAAATCTGAGAAATTTGAATACCAGTTGCATGCTTAGACATTTAACCACCATGCACTTGCAAGCGTGGACGGACTACCAAACCTCACGTACCACTTGGGCACCTGCTCCGAATGAAGGTAGTCAGCAACACTACATCGCTTCCCCCACTGTAAGCCCACCGGTTTGCACACCACCAGCAGGAAATGTCAAGGTGTCGTCGCAAGGGCAAAGCAGTCATGGAATCACAATGTTATTGCTTTGAAAGACTGAATCTAGGTCATCAGCAACACCACCATCACCATCACCAACTATGCCCACCGCTAGTTCCACCATATGCAGCTCTCAAGTCCAGCTCCCCCTACCAGAGACTCTGAGTAGGACAAGAAAGTACTCATCCTCTCATCCGCGTACACTGGCTTTGAACACCCACATTGCCAAACTAATCACGTTAGAGATGATGCCCTACCGGTTGGTTGAAAGCAAAGCTTTCTGCGAGCTCATGGCCTACGCAGTACCACGCTATGAACTACCCAGTCGGCACTTCTTTTCGCGAAAAGCCATCCCAGCCCTCCACGTGCATGTGAAAGACCGCATTGTCCATGCACTCAAGCAATCAGTGAGTGGAAAGGTGCACCTCACAACAGATGCATGGTCCAGTAGGCATTGCCAGGACCGTTACGTGTCCATCACTGCTCACTGGGTTAATGTGGTGGATGCAGGGTCCACAGGGGACATCGGCGGTGGGACAGTGCTGCCTAGCCCACGGTATAGGAAACAGTTGGCTGTAGGCGTTCGACCCTCCTCCTCCTCCAGAAGCGAAAGCTCATCCACAGAGTGCAGTCGCACGAGCACTCCATCCGCAGCTGCCAGTGTTGCACACGAGGTGTCCCACTATCGAACAGCTAGAGGTAAGCGTCAGCAGGCTGTGTTGAAGATGATGTGTTTGAGAGACAACAGACACACCGGGGAGGTGCTGGCCGACTACTTGCAGTGACAAACTGAGTCATGGCTGCGCAGTCTACATCTTGAGGCAGGCAAGGTAGTTAGTGATAACGGCCAGAATTTTGTGGCAGCCATAGCCCTTTCAAATCTCAGACACATACCTTGCCTGGCTCACACCTTGAACCTGGTGATGCCGTGCTTCCTCAATAATTATCCGGAGTTAACACCCCTGCTCGCACGTGGTTCAGAGGCTGTGCGAACAGAGGCAGGCTTTAATTCATTTGTGGGAGGATACACTGGCAGGCAGTTTGCAGGCAGACATGGAGTTGTCTGGTGTGCAGTGGTCGAAGCTGAAAGACCTCTGTAAAGTCCTTCAGTGTTTTGAGGAATGCACACGGCTGGTAAGTGCAGACGACGCCATCATAAGCATGAGCATCCCACTTATGCGTCTGCTCATGCAAACTTTGATGCACATTAAGGAGCAGGCATCTGCAGCCGAGGAGGAAGAGGAGGAGGGAAGCCTTGATGACAGTCAGCCATTGTCTGCTCAGGAAAGTCTCGTGGACGAGGTGGAGGAAGAAGAGGAAGAGGAGGAGGAGGATGATGGGGATGATTATTTTGGGGAGGAGAATGCTTCTCCGGGTGCAAGAAAAAATGTTGGTGTGGCAAGGTCAGATACAGGGTTTGTGCGTGACTGGAGGGATGTGGATTTGCCAGAAAGTGCTCCTCCACCCAGCTCTCGCAGTGCATCATTGACACCTGGAACATTGGCCCACATGTGTGATTGTGCCTTGCAGATCCTAAATAGGGACCCCCGCATTGCCAAAATGATGAATGATGACGACTACTGGTTGGCCGGCATCCTGGATCCACGCTATAAAGGCAAATTCCAAAACATCATGCCACAGGAGAACCTAGAGCTAATATTGGCTAACAAACAAGCAACTCTGGTAAACCGTTTATTTGAGGCATTCCCAGCACACAGCGGCGGTGATGTTTTTCCAACAAGCCGTAGGGGGCAACATGAAAGAGGTGTTGGTGGTGCACACAGCCGAAGTGGCGTTGGACACGGGTTTCATGACCATGTTGTGGACTGATTTTTCAAGTACCGCTCACACGACTGTTAATACTGCATCGATCAAAACTGACAGGAGACAGCAGTTGTCAACTATGGTAACAAACTACTTCTCCCATATCGATGTTCTCCCTCACCGGTCATTCCCCTTTGACTATTGGGCCAGTAAACTTGACACCTGGCTTGAATTGGCACAATATGCCTTACAGGAGCTCGCTTGCCCTGCTGCTAGTGTGTTATCTGAACGAGTCTTCAGTGCTGCTGAATCAATCCTGACAGAAAAAAGGACACGTCTGTCGACCCAAAATGTTGATGATCTAACCTTCATTAAAATGAACCATGCATGGGTTTCAAAGGATTTTGTCCCACCCTCCCCTGCTGACACATAGGTTGCGAGAAAAATGGCTTGCTTTTATCCTCCTCTTCCGCCGACTTCTCCAATTACTCCATTTGCAGCTGCTGAATGTCCAACATCAACATATGCCCTTTTTTCCACCTCCCTAACTGGGCTGCCTCCCCCCACAGGGCCGGGGTGACCACCTGGCGCACGCATCCGTGCGAGTGCCGTTGCCCTGGACAGGTGGGTGGGCACACTGTTTGGCAACGGCAGTGGCACAAGGTCCCTCATAGTACAATCAAGTGTCTCTGACAGTGGGGGTGCACACCGCCGTCAGACACACCAGCGTACTATGAGGGGCCCTGTGCAAGTGCCATCGCCAACGAGTGGGCCCCCCCCGCTTGCTCAGGATCACAGCACTTGCAAAGTTGAAATACTTACCTCTCCCTGCTCCACCGCCGTGACGTCTTCCGCGTTTCCTGACAGTGACATTCTGGTCAGAGAGCGCGATGACATCACGTCTGTACGCCCTCTGCCTAAATAGTCCGAGTGCAGTGAGATGGAAGATGGGGACGACGAGGAGTTCAGACAAGTACAGGGATTCCCTAGCGAGGATACTTTTTTAATTGTTTTCAATGTTGGGACAGCTATTTTTGGGGAGCACTATACTCTAGAGAATGATATATGAGGCCCACCATACACTGGAGCATTCCAAAATGGACATCAGACACTGGAGCAGCATTTACAGGGCCCATTATGCACTGGAGCATTAGAAATGGGGCCCATTATATATGGAGCATTATTTGGGCCCATAATACAGTGGAGCTTCATCCATGGGGACCAACATATACTGTAGCATTATGTGGAGCTCATCATATACTGTTTCAAACATTATATGGGACTAATGATTCTGTATGGAGAAATATATGGGCCTCATTACTCTGTATAGCGCACTATGCGTTGGCCATAATACTGTATGGAGTAATATACTGTCCGTTTTTGGAGCTATTGGAGAATTTAAAATGGATATCAGTCATGAGATGTAAGAAGTGAAGTATTTTTCATTGTACTATACCGCTATTTCTCTGCCGTATCAGAGGATCATGAATTGTGGCATGTGTTAAAGGAGCCCATTGACACTCTTTGGCCCTGGGCCTACGAAAATCTGGAGCCAGCCCTATCCCCTGTGGAGGAACACACACGCGGACCCGTTCCTCCCACGTCACCACTGTGACGTAACTACACAGGCACAGCTCTCCGGCGCCCCCTTTGTCTCTCAGGTCAGTAAGAGAACTGCACCTAGAGTAAATGGCCGCCGGGGAGGATGTCCTGTTACCCTCTGGGTATTCTAAGATTCGTGATCAGAGTAAAAGCATCAGCCCAAGATTAATTTTATAGATAATTACAGAAATATACAGTAGATTTGCAGTCAGGGAAAAAATATAACAATAAGGGTACAAGACTTAGAGATATTAAGCTGGAGGTCAATTTACCAGATTGTATTGTAGGGTGCATGTGGGTGCCAGGGAGCTCTGCAGTCCACAGGTACAAGAATTTTAGTTGCCGGACAGACCCCCAAAGCACGGGCCGCTGCTCCCCCTTGGCAGGTCTGTCCCCAGTTCCTTCTTAGATTATCATCGTCTGGTTCTTCTTTGTGAATGACTCTCTGCCAGGGGCTGCTAGTCCTTAAACACGCTAGGTTCCTCCCCCTGTGTCAGAGGGTGGGCTAATAATTTCCACCCTTTAGCTCTCTGCAGAACTTATTCACAATATCTAAGAAAGGGGGTAACTTTCTACATCACGATCGGATCAGAACATGAGAGGTACCAGTGAATGCGGTTTGTTTTGCCTGTCGTGTGGAGGGCAAACATGGCCCCATTGGGTCACTGTGGAGGGCCAATCTCTATATCTCAGGAATCAGCGCCCTCACCGATTCGGGAGTCACACTGCCAGATGCGCGATTCCCTCAGGGTCACTCGGATATTTTCATGTGTCCATAACTCGAAAGATGAGTTCATAATCCATGATCCTAGGATGGAGCTGAAGCGACTGGTGTTATGAATGGGTCACCGAGGAGAAAAAAAGCAACACGCTAAGTCTCAGAAAACCAGAGAGGTTGGTAACTATGCAGATTGCAGATCCCTGATCTTAACACAAAACTAGCAGTAGTCGTGGAGCGTGCCTACGATGGTCCTGGATGCCTCCTCACAACCGGAGAGCTAAATAAGCCTAAAGTAAGAAAAGAGGAAAACTAACTTCCCCAGAGCAAACCCCAAAGGAAAGACCGCCCCCCACATGTATTGACGGTGAAGCAAGATGAAAACACAAACAAAGGCAGAAAAATAGGCTGAGCAAACGATGGGGCCAAACTAACTTGAAAGGACAGGAAAGGAAAGAAACTGTCTGCAATCTGCCAAAAAACCCTACCCAAAATAATGTCCAACACTTCTGATAACAAAATTAACCCTGAAGTCACTAGACTTCTCCCACTATATCAGCACACTGAAATATTCTGAGAGCAAAAAAGAGGCCAATCTAATAAAGGACAAAAAGGCAAATTGGCAAATACAGATAAATAAGAGTGGAAATTCAGCACAGCCCAGCCGGGCTGGCTGACCACACAAAAACTGAGTTGACCAACAAGAGCAAGTGTGAACATTAGCAAAAACAAAGTTAACTTGAGAAGACTGGAGCACAGCTGAAGTCCAAGACCTGAGAAACAGACTGAATCACCAGCACCAGGATAGGGCGTCGGCTGTCTTATATCCAGTCTGATACTCCAGAGATCCAATCATTATCCTCCTCGTCTGGTGGCAGACCATTACCAATTAAACCAACCTCACTACCTCCTGTCACCACCAGAGGGAGAACGGAAGGAGAACTCCCAGCTGGTGGAGCAGAAAATGAGCTCATAACAGTACCCCCCCTTGAGGAGGGGTCACCGAACCCTCATCCACGCCACCAGGCCGATTAGGATGGCCCGGTGAAAAGCATGAACCAATTTATTGGCATGAATATCTGAGGCAGAGACCCAAGAATTATCCTCCTGGCCATAACCCTTCCATTTGACCAAATACTGGAGTCTCCGTCTGACCAAACGAGAATCCAATATTTTCTCTACCTCATATTCCACATTGCCTTTAACCAAAACAGGGTCAGGAGGTGCCGCCACGGGAACTACTGGCTCAACAAACCTCTTCAACAGTGATTTGTGAAATACGGTATGGATTTTGAACGTAACTGGAAGAGCCAATCGAAAAGAAACAGGATTAAGAATCTCCAAAATCTTATAAGGTCCAATAAATCTTTGCTTAAATTTTGGAGATGCAACCTTCATAGGAATATTCTTAGACGACAGCCAAGCCATATCACCCACTTTAAACCGGGGACCAACGCTCCTATGCTGGTTAGAAAAACGCTGGGCCTTTCCTGAGAGAGTGACAACTTATCCACCACTTGGTCCCATATCTGCTGCATTCTCACAACCACAGTGTCCACACCTGGGCAGAACGAAGATTCCACTTGTCCTGAAGAGAATTGAGGATGAAACCCATAATTACAGAAAAAAGGTGACATCAAAGTGGCAGAACTAGCTCTATTGTTCAGCGCAAATTCGGCCAAAGGCAAAAATGAGACCCAATCATCTTGATCAGCAGATATAAAACATCTTAAATAAGACTCCAGGGTCTGGTTTGTTCTCTCAGTCTGCCCATTGGTCTGGGGATGAAACGCGGAGAAGGATAACTGAATTCCCAGATTGGAACAAAAGGCTTTCCAAAATCTGGAAACAAACTGGACCCCTCTATCGGACACAATGTTCTCAGGAATCCCGTGTAACCGAACCACCTGTTGTAAAAACAAGGGTACCAACTCAGCAGAAGATGGCAACTTTGGGAGTGGTACAAGATGGACCATCTTCACAAATCACCCAGATAACAGTCATTCTCTGAGAGACAGGAAGATCAGAAATAAAATCCATTGAGATATGGGTCCATGGCCTCTTGGGCACCAGGAGGGGCATCAGCAATCCACTAGAACGAGAACAGGGTTTAGACCGAGAACAAGTCCCGCAGGACTGTACAAAATTCCTGACATCACGAGATAAGGCAGGCCACCAAAACGACCGACTCACCAAATCTCTGGTACCAAAAATACCTGGATGACCAGCCAATGCGGAGCAATGGACTTCAGACATCACTCTCTTTCTCCACTGGTCAGGAACATACAATCTTCCCATAGGGCAACGCTCAGGTTTATCCTCCTGAAATTCCTCCAGGGCGCGTCTCAAATCAGGCGAAATGGCAGAAAAAACTACCCCCTCACCTAGGATAGTAGTAGGCTCAGTCACATTAAGAGAATCAGCAAAGAAACTCATAGAAAGAGCGTCTGCCTTAACATTCTTAGTGCCCAGAAGAAAAGAGACCACAAAATTAAAACGCGTGAAAAACAAGGCCCATCTAGCCTGTCTAGGATTCAAGCGTTTAGCCGACTCCAGATAAATCAGATTCTTGTGATCGGTGAGGACCACAAATTGATGTCTAGCTCCCTCCAACCAATGTCTCCACTCCTCAAATGCCCATTTCATGGCCAACAATTCCCGATTCCCCACGTCATAGTTGCATTCAGATGGGGAGAGCTTTCGAGAAAAGAAGGCACAGGGAATCATCTTGGAAGTCACAGGGTCTTTTTGGGACAAAACAGCTCCTGCACCAATCTCAGAAGCGTCTACCTCCACTTGAAATGGAAGGGAGACATCAGGTTGCCGTAGAACTGGAGCTGAAGTAAATCTCCGCTTAAGCTCCAGAAATGCTGAGACAGCCTCAGGAGACCAATTCAGCACATCAGCTCCCTTCTTGGTCAGATCAGTCAGTGGTTTGACAATACTAGAAAAATTACCTATAAATTTACGATAGAAATTAGCAAAACCCAAAAACTTCTGCAGAGCCTTCAAAGAAGTAGGCTGAACCCAATCATAAATTGCCTGTACCTTGGCCGGGTCCATTTCAATAGTCGATGGAGACAAGATAAATCCCAAAAATGAAATCCTCTGTACACCAAAGTGGCATTTCGATCCCTTAACAAACAGGGAATTCTCCCTCAAAATCCGGAACACAGTCCGGACATGTTCCACATGGGAATCCCCATCACTAGAAAAGATCAAAATATCATCCAGATAGATGATCAAAACGTATCTACAAAGTCTCGAAAAACATCATTCATAAAGGACTGGAAGACAGAAGGGGCATTAGAGAGCCCAAAAGGCATCACCAGGTACTCAAAATGGCCCTCCGGAGTATTAAACGCCGTCTTCCATTCATCCCCGTGCTTGATGCGAATTAGATTATACGCCTCCCCTGAGGTCAAGCTTAGTAAACCAGCAGGCCCTCTTAACTCTGGAGAATAAATCAGACATCAGAGGTAACGGGTACTGATATTTAACCTTCATCTTGTTAAGGGAACAATAATCGATACACGGTCTTAATGAACCATCTTTCTTGGCCACAAAAAAAAACAGTGCCTAAAGGTGACGAGGATGGCCTAATATGACCCTTCTCCAATGACTCCTTAATATAGGATCGCATAGCATCATGTTCGGGTACAGATAAGTTGAAAAGCCGACCCTTGGGAAATTTACACCCAGGCATCAACTCAATTGCACAGTCATAACTCCTATGAGGAGGCAAAGATGCAGACTTACTCTCACTAAATACATTAGAGAAATCAACCAGATAATCAGGAATATCATGAGACTGAGGAGAGGTGGAGAAAACAGGAGTGTCCCTAAGAACACATTGACAACCCCAACTCACCACAGACACAGATTTCCAATCCAAAACTGGGTTATGAGTTTGCAACCAGGGGAAACCCAGAACAATAGTATCATGCAAATTACTCAGCACCAAAAATTTACAATTTTCTTGGTGGTTTGGGGCAACTTGCATTATCACCTGGGTCCAAAACTGAGGTTTATTCTCTGCCAAAGGAGTGTCATCAATACCCCTCAAAAGAATAGGTGTCTGCAGAGGCGTCATGGACAAACCACAACTTTTAGCAAAGTCCAAATCCATCAGATTCAAAGCTGCTCCTGAATCCACAAAAGCCTTAGTGGAAAACGTGTACAAGAAGCAGATCAAAGTAATTGCCAAAAGGAACTTAGGTTGTACACTGCCCACAGCAAATGTGTGTGCAAAACGTTTCTCTCATTTAGGGCAGACAGAAATAGTATGAGAGGCGTCTCCACAGAAAAAACACAGCTTATTATGCCTTCTAAACTCCTGACGTTGCGCCCTAGACAACACCCCATCAGATTGCATAGGTTCAGACATTTGTTCAAAAGGTGGCAGTGCCTCCCATGTAGTTTTACGTTCACGTAAACGCCGATCAACTTGAATGGCTAATGACATAGAATTATCCAGACCAGAGGGAACAGGAAATCCCACCATAACATCTTTTATGGTTTCTGATAAACCTTTCCGAAAGAGAGCTGCCAGTGCACTATCATTCCACGTAGTAAGGACTGCCCACTTTCGGAATTTTTGACAATATAACTGCAGGATCCTGACCCTGGTTTAATGCCAACAGGGTTCTCTCAGCTTGATCAACAGCATTAGGTTCATCATACAACAACCCCAAGGCTTGAAAAAATGCCTCCACATTAGTCAGAATAGGATTTTCAGGTGTCAGAGAAAAAGCCCAATCCTGGGGATCGCCATATGTATTGACGGTGAAGCAAGATGAAAACACAAACAAAGGCAGAAAAATAGGCTGAGCAAACGATGGGGTCAAACTAACTTGAAAGGACAGGAAAGGAAAGAAACTGTCTGCAATCTGCTAAAAAACCTTACCCAAAATAATGTCCAACACTTCTGATAACAAAACGCTGAAGTCACTAGACTTCTCACACTATATCAGCACTCTGAAATATTCTGAGACAGAGCAAAAAAGAGGCCAATCTAACAAAGGACAAAAAGGCAAATTGGCAAATACAGATAAATAAGAGTGAAAATTCAGCACAGCCCAGCCGGGCTGGCTGACCACACAAAAACTGAGTTGACCAACAAGAGCAAGTGTGAACATTCGCAAAAACAAAGTTAACTTGAGAAGACTGGAGCACAGCTGAGGTCCAAGACCTGAGAAGCAGACTGAATCACCAGCACCAGGATAGGGCGTCGGCTGTCTTATATCCAGTCTGATACTCCAGAGATCCAATCATTATCCTCCTCGTCAGGTGGCAGACCATTACCAATTAAACCAACCTCACTACCTCCTGTCACCACCAGAGGGAGAACGGAAGGAGAACTCCCAGCTGGTGGAGCAGAAAATGAGCTCATAACAGACTGGTAAACACAATGGATGGGTATTCCTGTGTCTGGCTGACAGGTACATTCTAATTGAAGCCCTCAGGCATTTCCCTGCCTCATGCTGGTGTGGCTCCTTGCCTAAGCTTTGAAGTTCTGTTTTGGGCCTTATCTCATTATCATACTTATCGGCCTTGCTAATTAGCATTGGAACACTAAATCCTGCTTTATTCACTATGCATACAGCACCTGGGGGGTATAGGAGCAGTTAGCTGCATGTAATTCTTAAACTCAGACCAAAATGGATGCCAAGCTCAGACATGAGGCCCCATATCTAAGATGGCGGCTGCTCCTTCATCACCCCCCCCACAACTTTAGCCAAATAACCCCCAGTTTTCAATGCCTAACTATTATTATAAAGTAAATTAAGGTTGACAAGCTTAAGTAATAAGAATTGATGTTTTTGGCATTAATATGGGCACTGTAGGTGTGTTTCCTGTCCTCCACTCACTGCCGACTTTTCTTCCCCATTGACTTGCATTGGGTTTCGTGTTTCAGTTGGCCTTCGACTTTTCACTATAATCGGCCGATTTCGTTCGACCCGACTTTTGAGAAAATCGGGTTTCATGAAACCCGACTCGACCCGAAAAAAGGCAAAGTCGCTCATCCCTAGTCATACCGTCTGTTCAGCATGGATGGCCTGAGGACAGGGAAGAAGAGGAGAAGGACACCTTGATCAATCGTCCTCTTGGTGAGGACACGGAAGGCTTGCCTGTTACCAGACAGGTACGAATTCCTGACTTTATGTTGCGCTGCCTTTCCCGTGACCCTCGTATTGTCATAATATTGGGTAACAGTCATTACTGGCTAGTGACACTTTTATTCTCTTGTTCCAGAGGCAGACAGGTTTACCAAAATGGTGCAGTACCAGAGGGCCATTGTTGCAGAATTATTCAAAAAATTCCCATCTCAAAACGCTGGCGGCAGAGATAACAGTTTGTTGGCCAACCAAGGAGGACAGGCGAGAGAGACACAACTCCAATCCAGCAGAGGCAAGGGAACACTGTCAAAGTTCTGGGATAGCTTTTTAAGACCCTCCCATCGCCCTGGCACTGAGGTGCGGGGTAATCTCACAAGGAATGCAATGTTTTCTAAGATGCTGAGAGAGTACCTTGCTGACCGTACCAACGTCCTCCGTGATTCCTCTGTGCCTTTTAATTATTGGGTATCTAAGCTGGACACGTGGCATGAACTGGCTCTCTATGCCTTGGAGGTCCTGGCCTGCCCTGCCTCTAGCGTTTTGTCAGAGCGGGTTTTTAGTGCCGCTGGTGGAATTATCACAGATAAGCGCATTCGCCTTTCAACGGAAAATGCAAACAGGCTGACTCTTATAAAAATGAACAAGGGATGGATTGGGCCTGACTTCTCAACACCACCAAATGATGCAAGTGAAATATAAACTCCAATGTAGTGTCTTTTTGGGAGGTGTATTCCCATGCACCTCTTCACAATCAAACATGGGTATACGCTTCCTGATTTTGGCTATTTGGTGTCCTCCTCCTTATCCTCACCCTCACCGTCCACCACCACTCGAACACCATCATTGTAGATTGTAAGCTCTCACAAGCAGGGTCGCCTAATTTTGATTTAATTATTGTATTGTTAACGTTGTTACTTACAACTTATGTTTGGAGTTATTAAACTGTAAAGCGCTGCGGAATATGTTGGCAGATTATTATTATTATTATTATTATTAACACCAGGGTGAACATATTCCGTCATGCTCCAGCCACTCTATTCTTGTCAATGGTGTTATGATGCCCGTCACCAAAATACAAAAAATATGTACACCCCCAAGGGGAAATGTTTGCCAGCCAATACACTAAGGGTATGGGCATTCCAAGTCTGGGAGACCCGCTCCTAGAAATTGGGCCTATTTTTAATCAGGCCTTCCTCCACGTCTCATAATCCACCACCACTAGATCAAAAGGGTTAACGTGTTCCATGCAGCTACAGTCAGTGTCGAATTATTAACAAGGGTCGGTGGGTATGCTGTACGTAAAATACTTGTTCTGAAAAAGGTTGAGGTATTCCCCACAGGGGAAATGTTTGCCAGCCCATACACTAAGTGTGTGGGCTTTACAAGTCTATGAGACCCGCTCTTGGAAATTGGGCCTATTTTTTAATCAAGCCTTCCTCCACGTCTCATCATCCACCGCCACTAGATCAACAGGGTTAACGTGTTCCATGCTGCTACAGCCAGTGTCGAATTACTAAAAAAAGGGTCGGTAGTTATGCTGTGTGTAAAATACTGGTTCTGAAAAAGGTTGAGTTGTACCCCACAGGGGAAATGTTTGCCAGCCCATACGGGCTTTACAAGTGTAGGAGACCCGCTCCTTTTTAATGGGACATTTTTGGTTAAGAGGCCCTCCTCCATGTTTCTTCCAAGAGGGGATTGTGGTTATTGGGGTACATATCACTTGGTAGCAGGGCAGGCCTTGCAGTCAATGCATAAGAACACAGAATGGGAGTACAAAATGAATAATGTGAAGTGTTTTTTCCTGTGGCCATCCAGTACCTGGGTTCAAAGGCTTATTGGGTTGCAGATGACTTGGCAGCAGCGCAGGCCTTGCAGTTGATGCATAAGAAAACAGTATGGGAGTACAAAATGAATAATTTGAAGTGGATTTTCTGTGCCTTTCCAGTACCTGGGTTCAAAGGCATATTGGGGTGCAGATGACTTGGCAGCAGGGCAGGCCTTGCTGTCAATGCATAAGGAAACAGTATGGCATGACCAACTGAAAAATGTGAAGTGGATTTCCCTGTGCCCATCCAGTATGTGGGTTAAAAGGCATATTGGGGTGCATATGACTTGGCAGTGACGCGCCCGAGGGGCTGTGGGATACTCGGTACCGGGCCCGTTAACTTCAATGGGAAATGACACAGTGGCAGTGACCCAGTCCGTGGCCCCAGGCGGTCTTGTAAAAGGGGAAGAATGGAATGGGGATAATGTTTATGTAGTGATTCGTGACGCCAGTTGGAGTGTTCGACTGTAGTATAGCCGGCACTGCAGATGATCCCTGGGGGAGTAGATGGTGATGGCAGTGCAGATGTTAAACCCTCTCCAACCAGGGCAGACCCCCAGAGATTGTGATGAAAGTGGAAGGTACGGAGTAATAAGGCAGGAGACAAGGAAAGTCACTTTATAATTTACTGTAGTTCAGGTGCAGTTCAGAGGAGTAATTACAACTCTCACCAGATTACAGTCTTCTCTGGAGAATGGGAGTTATCCTCTCTGCTGTGACTCAGTGTAACTTCCTGCTATTCTAATTCCTTCTGGGACCAAGGCTTCCCAGAGTTTGGAACTTGCAGTATCACCTCTACTCACTGTGTATTTCTCCTTTGGCAACTTGCAGCATGGATCCTGTGTGTGAGCAGCTCAAGTTCCCACTTGCACTATCCTTTACTGATCCTAGTTTGCTGCAGTTTTCCCGGGGAAAAACAAGATGCTGTTGGTTATATAATCCCACACAGTCTCTCAGCTTACCACCCTGCTCTGAAAGCATGGATGGTCTAGGGGCTGACACCCTGATGCTTCTTAGCTCTCACTCCTGGATTGAGCACATGTCTAATCATGGCTTCCTAGATGTTCTTCCTCCTTCTTCACCCTGAAAACAACAACTCGGCCCCTCCCCCTCCCAATTAGGGCATGTCTGCAAAGCTCTAAGCTTCAGACAAGTAAGGGAGTGAGGTCAATTATGTGTGTGTGTTGTGGTCTCTAGCAGAGAAAGCATAACTCCCATTGCTTACAAAACAATACATATTTAACCCTTATATGGTGGCAAAGACACAGGGTGCCACAGTAGCAGGGCAGGCTTTTCAGTCAATGCCTAAGAAAAGAGTTTGGGATTATGAAATGAATAATATGAAGTGGAGTTTCCGGTGACCATCCAGTATGTGGCTTGAAAAGCTTATTGCGGTGCATGTAACTTTGGGGAAAGCCAGGCCTTGTATTCAGTGCAACATTTTTTCTGGAATCCCTCCAGTACCTCTTGTGAAAGGGGTATTGTGGTGCGTCATAATTCTTGGCAGCCCATCCACTCACTGCATAGGCAATAACAGTTAAGGAGACCCACTGTTTAATAATGGCCCTTTAAGAAGATTAATGCCGCCTGATACCCCGGTTAAAATAAGGCTCTGTGACTTTAAGAGTCCCTCCTTCATAAATAAAACAACATGTGTCTGCTTATGTGTCACACACCACATGGCCAGCTAGGGTTGTTAAATGTTACAATGACATTTCCAAGTAGATGCATTTGTTTTGGTTGAAAGCAATGTTAAAGGTGAAAAACCCTGCGTCTGAACATAGCCCAAGTGGGGGAGGAACATTTTGGTCTGGGGTTAATTATTTTGCTTTGTAGACAAGTCATTATCCTGGAAAGGATGTACCTTAACATTTTTCCCAGCAAAATCCGTTTTGGTTTCGTTTTTGTATGTTTTTGGTGCGCCGGTAAAAATTTCATGAAACTCTGACAACATTGTTTAAAACTGTGAACAAGGAGTCAGAAATGCTTCCAGAGGCGATCCCCATGATGTCCCCGTGTCATTTGAGCAGTGCTTCCATAATTTTCAGACGTTTGTAGACCTTAAAAGGACCCCCGGGGGGGATCACGGTAAAAATTCTCTGGTCTCCCATAGACTTACATTGGGCTCATTGTTCTGTCTGAGTACCCAAGTATTCCAATTTGCTCGACCCTAGCAACGAGCACCCAAGCATTTTAGTGCTCGTTCATCACTAGCCGGGAGCGGTCTGTGACCCCTCCTGGCACTTAGTGCCGGGTCTCAGCTGTGAGAATCAGCTGAAACCCAGCCGCGATAAGCCACCACCCGTGTGCTCGGCGATGACATACTATCCTGTCCATGGTCAGACAGGCCCAGGGCACATGAACAGGATAGTATGTCAGATTTCAGAGAGTGGTTAAAGATTATTTAATAGAGATGAGACAATTCAACTCCTATTCTGCAAAAATTCATATTCACCAGAATACAGATTTATTTTTTTCAATTTTCTCCTTGAAAATTGAGCAATATGGCGACTTCCACCATTTTGTTGAACCATAGATGGCAAAAGTTTATTTTGCTATCTCTTGTTGCAACCATCGTCTGTCTATTTCACTCCGGTTTGGAACATCCAGCTCAGTCTGGCCTTTGTGAGCCATACCGTTACAGTGCCAATTGCCAGTGGCATGCCTCCTCAGAGACAATAACTATGTTAGGCGTCGGATTCCTGTCGCTGCACAGCGGGAATCCCGAGCCTTACTTCCGGCGGTCTCCCATTCCTCTCCAGCCGCAGAGGAGGTTGCACAGCAAACTCGTCGGTCCCGGCGCTCTGCCCAGACCAGCTCCATGGGTTTGCTTGCTGCTGCCACCTCTGGCACAGCTATGGCAATGCATGCTGCTCAGCAGCGAGATTCTCCAGGGAGTAAGTCCTCATGTCGGACCACTGAGCATGCCCGTGGAGTGATCTCCCATTGGAGATCGAAGGTCACGTGCTCAAGTCCTGCTCGTGTTCTGATTGGTCCATCCGAGAAGCCAGGAAGGTCCCAAACGCTCGTGGCTATAAAAGGTTCGCATGGCCGCTCGGCCATGTGCTAGGATAGACTGTATGTTCAGACTATAAGGAGTGAGTGGTGTATGCACGTATGAATGTCTTTGGTGACTGACTCATTATGAAACCCCTACCCTTGGTACGCATGTGTTGTGCAGCCTAGCCTGCTAGCGCCCAGGCTTAGGCGTAGGTAGGTCAGAGTTTGAGTCAGGCATTAGTCATCAGTGACTCGGCACACCTCAGTGCCCGGGCTCCACACTCCATAGCCAGCGTCTATAGCGGCGCTCGTGGCAGCGATACCACGCTCTCAGTGGGCCTAGAAGGACTCTAACCCCGTGTCCTTGGGGTAGAGTTCTGTGGCCGCTTGCTGTGAGTTCTGTGGCCGCTTGCTGTGCGCTCTTTGGCCGGGCTCTGTGAGTTAAACAGGCTCCGGCATCCACGTTCAGCGGCTGCGCAGCTCTGTGAATTAACAGAGTCCGCTCCTGTTCACATTGGGTGATGTAACCCACGTGTGACTGTTTTTACGCCGCTCTATTCTTCCGTCATTTTCTAGCAGCAGTGTACCACCTCTGCACGGAGGACCCCGGGCTGCGAACGCACCTACTACTACTTTATAATTTGGTGTGTTCCGCCAGCCCTAACAAACTATACCTTGGGTAATGCAAGTCATAACATTCTTATGTCATCATGTGCGTCAAGACGGTCGGTAACATATACATTGATGTTAAAGTCCTGGTCAAGCTGGAAGTCCCATCTCCATTATAAAACAGGACAAAGATGATGGGCACGATTAAAGAGCAACATTAAATTTGTATTAGATAAGTTTGTTAGAAAACACAAATATAATCTGCCATGTGTTTAACTACTACATAAAATATTCCCGCCTCATATTATTGTATGATCCATAGAAGCTCAGATACACTGCTACATATTTTTTACTGACTTCTTTATTAACTACATTCAAGCTGGGTGCGCGCTGTGATTATGAACCACGCAATGGGGTGTAACCAAGCATTAGACTGACCTCGCAAAGGGGTATAACCACGCACCAGACTGGCGTATGTGCAGACTAACAGCAAACATAAATACCTGGTGTACCTCTCTTGCCACTCCTACCTTGTGTATGAAAAAGCTCTATCGTTAATACTGTTTGGCTAGAGCTACCCGATAGCGCTATCCATGAAGAAAGTGAATGGGTAGAGCTATCCCATAGTTCTATTTCTAAAGGAAATGAACGGGTAGAGCTATCCGATAGCGCTATCCCTCAATGTTCCTGAGCGTAAGCTATTTCACATGGTTGAGCGCACTTGGGATCTGCCCCCAAGGCCCTGCCCATGCCCAATGTTTGGTCCGTAGACCGCGGCTAGGAGTTAGTCCTGCTTTTGTGTAATAATAATGATGATGAGGGGCACTTGATTCACGAAGAGTGGACCTTCAGCACTCAGGAGAGGAAAAACCTCCAGTGGAGGAAACCTCTAGGGCACCATGGCTGAAAGTCTGCACTTCCCTTAAGCTGTAGATGTTCATTGATGAGAACAGAGACCGAGCCCGGAATCTGCCTCGTTGTGCAGTAGGAAACCCACTTGTTCAGTGAGTGCGTCTAGCTGCGGAAAGTCCAGTAATGTCATATCCAATAGTGGAGAACAGAGACCGAGCCCGGAATCTGCCTCGTGCAGTAGGAAACCCACTTGTTCAGTGAGTGCGTCTAGCTGCAGAAAGTCCAGTAATGTCGTATCCAGTGGTGGAGAACAGAGACCAAGCCTGGAATCTGCCTCTTTTTGCTGATGTAAAGTTGTTTTCTCCAGCTGGATCCCATGTTCATTGTGGGTTCACAGCGAGACCGTGCTCAGCCTCACCTGCAATATAAATGTCACAAAATTAGCAAAACAGTAAAGATTAATACATGTACAAGCAGACAGATTATAATGACAGGGGCGACAGAAGACATTTACTTGTCATCCTTTAACTATAGATTATAATACTGTACTATATAATACATAATGGGTATTATTTAATGTCTATGTTCAGGTATGTTCTGCATCCTATCAGTGCTGTTATATGAATAATAGCACCCTGCCTATTATTTTAGGATCTTCTGTGTTTAGACCACAGCTTACTAGCAATCCCTCCCTCATGGTATATACAGCACTGCACCTCATTCCTATAGCCCCATAAAAAAAGCTGTGATTGACGGTGAAACAAGTGTCAGGGTTAAGTGGTGGAGTGGCAGTTTTGGAATTATAGCATGCTTAATTGTACTTGGTACTGACTTGAGTTTTTATTATTGGTTTTCTGTATTACTAAGGCTTAGTTATTAGTACAAGTATTTGCTTATGGCATCTGGTAGTACATTGGATATAGAGCACTTTTTCTTCTGCCATCAGCTCTTTTGATTTTTTACATTTGCACTTTAAGTCAGTATTGCTATGTATAAAATGTGATCGTGATTAAATATTCATCTGTTTGTTCTTGCCATGACCACCCACTCTAGTTTGTGTTTTTTATTTGTAGTTATATACTCATCCAATATTGTTATGTATTGTGATTTATTAAAGATAATTTATATTATTCTTTATTGTATTTGTGATTTGAGAATGACAACTCCCTTTCTCCTGCAGTCCAGCAAATCTTGGCTCACAGACTTCTGATATAGCTTGCATAAAAAAAGTAACACATCGATATTTAGGCCATTAGTGCCCAATTCCTAATTATTTAGCCTATTTCCTGTTAAAACTAATACATAACATAGATCATAAAAAATAATAAATGCGCTAAGCAGCTTCCGGGTTGTAACAACTTCCGTCCAGTTGTAACTGGTGATGTCACAGAACACCTCTTGCCATGTTAACCTCAACACACCACTCCTCCTCAACACACACTCCTCTCACCTTTCACCATCTCCACTCACATCCACTCACTTTCACTCCACATACGACCCTTTCTCTCATTCCGTCTCTCATACTCACGCCGTCATCGTTGCTGCTCCACGATCCCCGACATCTTCCGCCGGCGCCATCCTGGATCCAGACGTTGTCCACGCCAGCAACATGTTCTTGCAGCGACGCCATCTTGAGTATCGTGAAATCCCGCAATACTCAAGATGGCTTCGCCGCAAGAACATGTCGCTGACGTGGATGAAGTCGGGATCCAAAATGGCGTCGGCGAAATCTCACAAGATTTCGCCGACACCATTTTGGATCCCGACATTGTCCACGCCAGAACATGTCGCCGGCGTGGACAACGTCTGGATCCAGGATGGCGCTGGCGGAAGAAGATGTCGGGAATCGTGGAGCAGCGGCGATGACGGCGTGAGTATGAGAGACGGAGTGAGAGAAAGGGTCGTATGTGGAGTGAAAGATGGGGGGGACGTGAGTGGAGATGGTGAAAGGTGAGAGGAGTGTGTGTTGAGGAGGTGTGTGTGTTGAGGGTTAACATGGCAAGAGGTGTGTCACTATCCTCCCGATGCGATAGCATCGGGCCTTAATCTAGTAAAATATATTTATAAAGCTCTAAAACCTTACATTTGGTTTTTGTTGGCATAGGCCAGAAGTTCCTGAAAAACAAACTTCATGACGACTTTATATTTCTCTCTGTCTTTGTCCAGGACAAGATGTTTCTCAAAATTTTGAGGAGGCGGAGGAGTAGACAAAGGAGGAGTCAGAGGAGGAGGCGGAATAAGTCCTCTGCCCTCTTGTTTTGTAAATGATAGTGTATAAATAATTAGTTGTTCATTAATGGACATTGATTCTACTCTGTCGATCTGAGATTGAGGGCCAGGAAATTTTAAGAAATTGCTTGAACTGCAGTTCAATAATATATTGTTTAGGATGGCAGATTTTTAATTTATGCAAGTTATGCAGATTAGAACAGATTATATTTATGGTAGTAAGCATTTTTCTTATCAACATGGAAAAAAAGGAACTTACTGTCCGAGGCGACGAGCACAGTCTAAATTGTCACGGTGACGATTACATAATGGGTCCAGGCGTGGAGATGTCGGTGTTTTCGAGGACATCTCTGTTTTCGGCAGTGGGTCCATGAGCATCTTCCTCATTTCAATATTTGTTTTATCCAAATATTCTCCTGTAAGGTGTAACACTCAAATTAACATTACTAAAATAAAAGCTTCTATGTTTGTTAAAGAATATCAACATTACTGGTTTTAAAATCGCTAAATTGTGAAGTATGGAAACAGAAGGATCAAACAACCATTTATCTCCTTTTAGAGATTTTTTATTAGGCTGCTGTTTTTCTATTAAGCATATGTTAGAAAAGCCTGAGAACTTACTGTCAGAGATGATGGTCACATCCTCATCTGGGTGCTTATTGATGATTACATATCCGGGACCAAAAATAGAAATTTTGTTGTTTTCGAGGACATCTTTGTTTTCGACATTGCGTCCAATAATTATTTCATCCCAGTTTTCTCCTGTAAGGTGTAACATTGAAATTAACATTTTTACAATCAAAGCTTCTGAGTTTGATAATCAATATTAAAGGAAATCTGTCGGAAGGTTTTTGCTATGTAAGCTGGAGACAGCCTGCTGTAGGGGTGAAAACACAGATTTGAATGATGCCTCCCTTATCAAGCTCTATCCTGTTGTTTACCTTTAATGGTTGCTTTAGCACCAGGAGCTTAGTATTGCTGGGACTCAGGAGCACATGCCTCCTGGCCCGGCAACGCCCCCTCCTGTGATAAGCAGCTCACTGTCTATGGACGGAGCCTGGTGTGGGCGGGGGAAGATTTCTCAACTCTGCTTCATTGCTAAATCTAAAAGCTCTGATTGTGTGAGAATGGCTGCACCCAGTAATCCAAGTTATAAATTGTTGGATTCAGCTACTCTTTGCCTACATCAGGCTGCTCTCAGATGAGGTAGCAGAAACCTGGTGACAGATTATATCCGCTAAATTGTAAAGTATGAAAATAGAAGCATCAAACAAACAGCTATCTACTTTGAGTTTTTTTATTATACTGTTTTTTTTTCTATTAAATATATGTTATAAAAGCCTAGAACTTACTGTCAGAGGAGATGATCACATCCTCATCTAGGTCGATACTGATAATTACATAACTGGGGTCAGACTTTGAGATGTTGTTTAACTATCTTTTCAGCCATGGGTCCAGAGTTGAAGAAAATCCCCAATTATAATAAATTTGTAATTGTTACTCCCGTAGTACTGATGAAATCACAGATATGGAAATCAGAGACGCACGTGACTTTTTTTCTCTTACACAATATTGATCCCCAACGATATCACAGTTGTGACCTCATGGCAGGGAGCATCGTATGTCCACACAGGTGATGTCACGATGTACCTGAGATACCTGTAGCCACTAATAATAAAGCAGCTTCATCCATTTTTATGTGTTTCTTAATACTACTAGTTTTGTCTCTAAATCACTGATTACACAAGATTCAGGGCCGTACTGGTTCACCGGAGAACCGGAGGATTCTCAGGTGGGCCCAGGCACTGACACCTGCTGGCATACTGACCAGGAGCTGCCTAGGGCCTCCACTGCTCCAGGGGACCCCAGCGAGTGGTTATGGTGCCCATGAGTGAAGGGGGACCGCCTTGTGCCTGCGGAGTAGCAGCTGGAGATAGGAACCTGTCCCTGCTGCTAAAGAGAAATGAATATTCACGTCTCCCCATGCCCCCATGGGTGTGGAGAGGAGTGAATACCATTTTACTTTAACAGGCAGGCAGTATTAGCAGCAGGCTGCAGCTAACACTGCCCGCATGTAAAGCCCCACCACCACCGATCCACTCTCTCACACACACACAAAGCATCACACCGCACTGCACCACATACACACATGCATGCAGACAGACACACAGCACACTAACGTCTCCGCAAGTTCCCCGCACATATCCTGGCATCCTGCTTTCTGCCTGGCACTTCCTGTGTGAGACAACGCAGCTGGATGATGTTATCATTCAGCGTGCGGCTGTTTCAGACAGAAAACTGCTGGCGAGAAAGTGGCTGTCGGGATGTGCTGCGGGGAACTTGCGGAGAGGTGAGTGTGCCGTGTGTCTGTCTGCGTGCATGTGTGTGTGTTTGTGTGTAATTCGGTGCAGTGCTTTGTGTTTGAGTATGAGAGAGTGGTGTGCTGTGTGTGTGTGTATGAGTGAGAGTGGTGCTGTGTGTGTATTGGAGATTGGCAATGATAGGGTGGTGGGGAAGGATCATGGGGGTGGTGGGAAGAAGGCAATGATGGAGGTGGTGAAATGGGCAATGATGGGGTGGTGAGGATAAGGCAATGATGGAGGTGGCGATGAGGACAATAATGGGAGTGGAGGGGGAGAACAATGAAGGAGGTGGAGAGGGGCTGCACTATACTCTGAGGGGGGCTGTATTATTCTTTATGTGGGGGCTACATTATATTCTGTGGGGGGACTGCATTATTCTCTAAGGGGACTACATTATATTCTGGGGATACAGTATACTCAATGATGGTGGTGGGGGGAGGAAATGACGGAGGTGTTGAAATTGTCAATGATGGGTGTTGTGGGGGAGAAATCAATGATGGTTGTGGTGTAAAGGACAATGATGGTAGTGCTAGAAAGGACAATGGTGGTGGTGGGGGAGGAGGCAATGATTGAGGTGGTGGAATGGGCAATGATGGGGGTGGAGGGGGAGAACAATGATGGAGGTGCATTATACTCTGTGAGGGGGCTGCATTACTCTTTATGAGGGGGCTACAGTATAAATTCTGTGGGGGACTGCATTATTCTCTCAGGGAACTACATCATACTATATGAGAGGGCAGCATTATGCCCTATGAGGGGCCTGTATTATATTTTGTGGTGGGGCTGCATTATACTATATGAGAGGGGCTGCAGTATACCCTATGAGGGCGCTACATTATATTCTATGGTAGGAACTGCAATATACCTTATGAGCGGGTTGCATTATATTTTGTGGGGTGCTGCATAATATTCTATGAGGTGGACTGCATTATATTCTATGAGAGGGGGCTGCATTATATTCTATGAGGGGGGCTGCATTATATTCCATGTGGGAGGCTACATTATATTCTGTGAGGGAGGCGACATTATATTCTATGAGAGGGCTACCCCAAACCCTGCTACATAATTAAGACATCTACTACCTTACATTATACCCTGATATTAGCTTGTTTAGCGTGATATTGATGGTCTTGTATTTATTTCTATGTAGCTGCATAGTGGGCCCCAAGAATAATTTTCTCTGGTGGGTCCAAGGTGCTCCAGTCCGACGCTGACAGGATTCATGCTGGAAGATGACTATCATCAGGCGGCAAGAAGTAAATGCAATAAGCAGGGAACAATTGGAGAACTAAAGGATCAGAGGATTTTCTGATCAGTCCTGATTACACAGATAGCGTGGCCTTTAGATCAGTAGGTCCCGTGGTGCTGACTTCCCCTTTAAGTCCATTACCATATATCAGTGGTCACACTCTGTTTCACATATAAGCTCATTGGGGTAATCAATATAAATCCTGCACTGCCAAGAGATCCCGCTATAATGGCCTCACACAGCCGTTAGTCTCTTTTCACCCATATTCTAAAAAAAAATATCTAAAAGTATCATAGTCTCTTAAAAAAAAATTAGAAAATCAAATAGTTTTTTTTTGTCTGGCGGACATGCGTAGGGCATCATGAAGATGAGTGTGATCAAAGAAAAAAGGCTGACGATACAGAACAGTATAAAAATAGGGGAGCAAACCACAAGATCTACCTCTGTGTATAGGGTGGAATCACCTACACGCTTCTTTCAGAGACTATTTATATTAGGCAGATGTTTTCTGCTTAAAAAAAATCATAAAAACATGAAAACTTACTGTAAGTGGAGATGATCATATTCTCATCTGGATCTATATCGATGACCACATAATCAGGGCCAGAAGAAGAGTTATCGGTGTTTGTACACACATCTCTCTTTTCGGCCATTGGTCCATGAGGAGCATCGTCACTGACGTTAGAGTTGTCATCCTCTTGTTCTTCTGAAACATAGAACATTGACATCAGCATCATTAAAATAAAAGCTTTTATACGTTTGTTACAAATATTAAAATGACAAAGGTATTATCATCTCTAAATGGTACTATTAATTACGAAAAATAGAATGGCCAAATCCTCCGGGTATCATTCATGTATGACACTGGCGGACACAAACCAAAAAGGGCCCCTGTGCAAGAATAGTATAAAGGCCCTTTACAGTCCAATAGCTCATCATAATGCAAAATTTCACCTACTTTGTAGGTGGTAATGGCCCCCCTTACCTCTTGGGCCCCTGTGGTTGCATCAATGATATGTCTGCCCCTGATATATGGGGTTATTCACCAACATGTTCCTTTTAGAGATTTTTTATTTTAACTAGGCAGTTTTTTTTCTGTTAAACATATGAAAATCTGAGAACTTACCATCAGAGGAGACGATCACATCCTCATCTGGGTCTATATCGATGGCAATATAACCAGGGCCAGATGAAGAGTTATCGGTGTTTTTGACGACATCTGTCTTTGTGGCCGTCAGTCCATGAGGAGCATCGTCACCTGCATCATCTGTAACACAGAACATTGACATTAGCATTGATAATATAAAAGCTTCAATATGTTTCAGCATGCACAAGAGATAAATCGAGCACGCCAAAACCGCTGCAAAAAACACACAAAAAAGCATCAAAAACGCTACAAAATGCAAGAAACAAAACAAGGAAAACAGATTTTGTTTCTGCAGCTTCTTTCCTGCCAAGAGATCAATTTTTGCTGCCGAAAAAAACGCCTAGTGTGACCGTACTCTGAAACAGATTTCAGGTATTGAAAGAAGCTAATCAGAATATGACTTGAGTAATTATTCAGCTTTAAAATGCGGACTGCGATTCTCCGGTGGTCTCAGGCACTGACACCTGCTGGCATACTGGCCAGCAGCTGCCTAGGGCCCCCACTCGTCAAGGGGCACCCAGCCAGCGGCTATAGGGCCCCTGAGTTGAAGGGGGCTGCCCTGAGCCTGCGGGGCAGCAGCTGGAGACAGGAACCTGTCCCTGCTGCTAAAGAGATATGAATATTCACGTCAACCCATGCCCCCATGGGCGTGGAGAGGAGTGAATACCATTTTACTTTAATAGTAGGCAGCGCTAGCCGCAGGCTGCAGTTAACACTGCCTGCATGTAAAACCCCACCACCACTGCTCCACTCTCTCACACTCACACACAAAGCATCGCACCGCACTCCACCACATACACACACGCACGCAGACACACAGCACACTCACCTCTCCGCAAGTTCCCCGCACACATCCCGGCATCCTGCTTCCTGTCTGAGACAACGCAGCTGGATGTCATCATTCAGCGTGCGGCTGTTTCAGACAGAAAGCTGCCGGCGAGAAAGTGGCTGCTGGGATGTGCTGCGGGGAACTTGCAGAGAGGTGAGTGTGCTGTGTGTCTGTGTGCATGCGTGTGTGTTTGTGTGTATGCGGTGTGGTGCTTTGTGTGTGAGTATGAGAGAGAGTGGTGCTGTGTGTGTGTATTGGAGATGTGTGTATTGGAGATTGGCAATGATAGGGTGGTGGGGAAGGAGGCAAAGATAGAGGTGGTGAAATGGGCAATGATGGGGTGGTGCGGGAGAAGGCAATGATGGAGGTGGCGATGAGGACAATGATGGAGGTGGAGAGGGGCTGCATTATACTCTGAGGGGGCTGTATTATTCTTTAAGTGGGGGCTACATTGTATTCTGTGGGGGGACTGCATTATTCTCTCAGGAACTACATTATATTCTGGGGGGGCTACAGTATACTCTATGGGGGCTGCATTATATTCTGTGGTGGGGCTGCATTATTCTCTCAGTGGACTACATCATACTATATGATGGGGCAGCATTATGCCCTATGAGGGGGCTACAGTATACTCTGGGGGGCCGCATTATTCTATTTGAGAGGGCTGCAGTATACCCTATGAGGGTGCTACATTATATTTTATGGTAGGAACTGCATTATACCTTATGAGGGGGTTAAATTATATTTTGTGGGGTGCAACATTATATTCTATGAGCTGGGCTGCATTATAATCTATGAAGGGGGCTGCATTATATTCTATGAGGGGGGCTGCATTATATTCCATAAGGGGGGCTGCATTATATTCCATGAGGGAGGCTACATTATATTCTATGAGAGGGCTACCCTAAACCCTGCTACATGTACTACCTTATATTATACCCTGATATTAGCGTGTTTTACTACACAATTGGTGGTCTTGTATTTATTTCTATGTAGCTACATAGTAGGCCTCAAGAATGATTTTCTCTGGTGGGCCCAAGGTACTCCAGTCCGACGCTGATAATGTCAGATTAGTGAGGCTGTACGTACCGTCAGGATCAGCCCTATTCTCTGTATCTGCCTTCGTGGTGTCTTTTCCTGTATCTTTTCTCCAGCATTTCTTTATCAGAAGTCTATAAAGTGATAAAACAGAAGTCATGTAGCAAATTGTAAAGTAAAGTCTATCTGTGTTCTGCAGAATGTTATGAAGACATTTATTTTTCGTCGTCTATTTTGTCTCTCCCGATCTGCAGTCATTTTTGTGATCTATGACAATCATTTTTTTCAATTATACAGAAAAGTCCATTGTGCTCGGACCGGTCAGAGCCGGCTTATGACCCTCTAAACATCTTCTCTAGATGTTTCCCTTTCCTGAATCGTGTGATGACCTGAAGATGGGATGTTTCTTCTATAGACTCCCGTGTAGCCCATAAATCAGTATAAGACTTACCCACAGATGATGGTACAGACGACACAGGAGACGAATCCAAGGAAGAAGTAGATGCCAGGATGTAGAGTATCCATAATGAAGTATTCTATTGGAAGAAAAGAATAGATGTCAGATATTTGGAGCTACTAATACAGACATTATACTTTGCACTTTTACGTAACCAGACCTAGGATCATTCCTATGAGTAAGGGGACACATACACAACACATAGCTGTCGGCCCATGGTTCAGCTGATCTGTTCAGCCGGCAGATATTTCTCCTGACTCCTCCATACACAGGAGCGCTAAGTCTGCCGATCGCACCTGTGTTCTATGTAAGAAAGCCGCTGGTAGATTCCTCTGGCGACGGCTTATTTAGCTGGGAACAAAAAGATCAACACTTGGACTGTCGGCAGAGCTGCTGATATTGGGGAATTGGTCTGTCACTGGTCTCATGTGTATGGGAGCCTGAACTCTAAGACTGAACAGATCAGGAAAATAGTAAATCCCAACAAGTTGGAGAAACTCAATCCAAGGACCAGAGCTATCACTGACAAAGGCTACAAAAAAAGAGCACCAATACATAGCCACCCAAGAACGGAAGAGAGGCAGGAAAAGTTAACCCCTCCATGACCAGACCGGGGAAAGAAAAGCAAGAAGCAAACCCCGACCTGGATCATGACATCACCATAAATTTGTAATTATTTTCCCCCAAAGTATTGATGAAGTCACACATATGAAGATCAGAGATACACGTGACTTCTTTATCGCTTACAGGGGATCTCCATTCAAGCTTACAATTTGTTTGAGCTTGGAATAGGGAATACATGATGGGAGAAGGCTCCGGGATTACAAGTGACACATGAAGAATCCTCCAAAAAATGTACCATGTAACTTACTAACAATAACCCCATATTGGATAAATATCTGTGAAAACACTTACCTCCAGGGGCCAAAGACCCGGAATGCTGGCGGCGGATGTTGATAGGAGCGCCTTGTACAGATCTTATTAGCTCAGTCACGATCAATAGAAATCAAAACAGCAGATTATCCTGGAGGAATATCGCTAAGTGTGTAACACACAGTGAGTCTTTCCAGACAAAGCCTCTTCCTGCAGTGTCACTCCGTATAACCCCTCAGTCCGTGAGGTCACAATGGTGATCTCATTGTGACATCACAGAGGAGCGGAACACGAATGATGTCATAATGGTGGTCTCACTGTGACATCATGAGCAGCGGAACACAAGTGATGTCACGTTATGTCATATACCTGTAATCACTAGAGATCAAGCAGCTTCATCCATTTATATGTGTTCCTTAATATTACTACTTTTGTCTCTAGATCACTGATGAGAATAAAGCATTACACAGGAATACGCCCATCCTCAGGGGCAAGTAGTAAATGCAATAGTCAGGGAATAACTGGAGAACTGAAGGATCAGAGGATGTTCTGATTAGTCCTGATTACCCCTATAAATGTGGCCTTTATATCAGTCGGTCCCGCGGTGCTGACTTTCCTTCAGTCCATAACGATATTTCAGAGGTCACACAATTTTCCTTTTTTTGTAATTTTTAAAATGTAAAAGATGAAAATATGTATAATTTTTTTGTATATAATGCAAAGGAAATGTGCCGTGAGATCATTTTGTCTTCAGCTTGCTTAATTGTTCACACAATGACAGTAATTTTGACCAAGCCACTGTGTATCATTTAGAGTATACTCTATACTATCCCTCATTAGACATGGGGAACTATAAGGTTCTCTTGACAAAAAGCTCCCAACTAAAATAATATATCTCTGTCCTGTGACTGTTATGCCAAATTAGCGGTAGGTACGCTGTGGAACAATTAGCACCATATATGCAACATGTGAACTTTACCTTTAACCCCTTTACCCCCATGGTAATTTGCAAGTTAACAGGCCAGATTAACCCCCCGCCCAGAATACACCTGAGGTATAAATTGGCCTAGGCCAGATTATACCCCTCCGGTTCAGAATATACCCCAGCTGCTGTAGATCAGATTTTTCACACTTTTGAGAACCATCAAAAACGTGGCCCCAGGCAGTGCACAGGGCCCCAGGCAGCACATAATACCCCAGGCAGAGCATAGGGGCCACAGGCAGCACACGGGGCCCAAGGCAGAGCACAGGGAGCAAACAGGGCCCCCAGGCAGAGTACAGGGGCCCCAGGCATCACACAGGGGTCCCAGGCAGCACACAAGGGGCAGAGACAGCACACAGGGGCCCCAGGCAGCACATGAGGGCCCCAGGCAACACATGGGGCCACCGGCAGCACAAGGAGCCCCAGACAGAGCACAGGGGCCCCAGTCAACACACGGAGCCCCAGGCAGCGCATGGGGTCCTAAACATTGCACAGGGGTCCCAGACAGCACACAGGGGGGCAGAGACAGTCTCTACCCCCTCTGCACTCTGTCTCTGCCTCCCTGTGTGCTGCCTGGGACCCCGTTCACTGTCTCTGCCCCTGTGTGCTGCCTGGAGCCCTGTGTACTGCCTGGGGCCCTGTGGACTGCCTGGGGCCCCTGTGCTCTGTCTGGGGCTGTGTGCTGCAGGGGGCCCTGTGCGCTGCCTGGGGCCCCCATGTGCTGCTTGTGGCTCCTGTGCTCTGCCTGGGGCCCCGTGTGCTGCCTGGGGCCACGTGTGCTGCCTGGGGCCACGTGTGCTGCCTGGGAACCTGTTCACTGTCTCTGCCCCTGTGTGCTACCTTGGGGCCCCGTGTGCTGCCTGGGACCCCGTGCACTGTCTGGGGCCCCATTTTTGATGGTTCTCAAAAGTGTGAAAAATCTGATCTACAGCAACTTGGGTATATTCTGACCCGGAGGGGTATAATCTGGCCTAGCCCAATTTATACCCGGGGCATAGTTTGGCCTAGGTCAGAATATACCCGAGGTGATTGATATATTCTGGCCCAGAGGGGTATAAACTGGCCTAGGCCAATTTATACCCCGAGGTATAGTTTGGCCTAGGCCAGAATATACCCGGGGTGTAATCTGGCCTAGGCCACTTTAACCCCGGTATATTTTGGGCGAGGGGTTAATCTGGCCTGTTACACCGGGCCAATTTTTACAATTCTGACCACTGTCCCTTTATGAGGTAATAACTCTGGAACGCTTCAATGGATCCCGGTGATTCTGATATTGTTTTTCTCGTGACATATTGTACTTCATGATAGTGGTAAAATTTCATTGATATAACTTGCGTTAATTTGTAAAAAAAAATGGAAATTTGGCGAAAATTCTGAAAATTTCGCAATTTTCCAACTTTGAATTTTTATGCCCTTAAATCACAGAGATATGACACACAAAAAACTTAATAAGTTACATTTCCCACATGTTTACTTTACATCAGCACAATTTTGGAACCAATTTTTTTTTGTTAGGAAGTTATAAGGGTCAAAATTTGACCAGCGATTTCTCATTTTTACACCATTTTATTTTTACGGACCACATCACATTTGAAGTCACTTTGAGGGGTCTATATGATAGAAAATCCCCAAAAGTGACACCATCCTAAAAACTGCACCCCTCAAGGTGCTCAAAACCACATTCAAGAAGTTTATTAACCCTTCAGGTGCTTCAGAGGAATTTTTTGAATGTTAAAAAAAATGAACATTTAACTTTTTTTTCACAAAAAAATTATTTCAGGTCCAATTTTTTTTATTTTACCAAGGGTAACCGGAGAAATTGGACTGCAAAAGTTATTGTGCAATTTCTCATGAGCACGCTGATACCCCATATATACAGGTAATACAGGTAAACCACTGTTTGGGCGTATGGCAGAGCTCAGAAGGGAAGGAGCGCAGTTTGACTTTTTCGATGGAAATTTGGCTGGAATTGAGATTGGACGCCATGTCGCGTTTGGAGAGCCATTGATGTGCCTAAACAGTGGAAACCCCCCACAATTGACACCATTTTAGAAACTAGACCCCCTCAAGGAACTTATCTAGATGTGTGGTGAGAAAATTAAACCCCCAAGGGCTTCACAGAAGTTTATAACGTACAGCCGTAAAATTAAAAAATCATATTTTTTCCACAAAAATGATCTTTTCACCCCAATTTTTATTTTCCCAAGGGAAACAGGACCCCAAAAGTTATTGTGCAATTTGTCCTGAGTACGCTGATACCCCATATGTGGGGGTAAACAACTGTTTGGGCGCATGGCAGAGCTTGGAAGGGAAGTAATGCCGTTTGACTTTTTCAACGCAGAATTGGCTGGAATTGAGATCGGATGCTATGTCGCGTTTGGAGAGCCCCTGATGTGCCTGAACAGTGGAAACCCCCACAAGTGACCTCATTTTAGAAACGAGACCCCCAAGTAACTTATCTAGATGTGTGGAGAGCACTTTGAACCCCCAAGTGCTTCACAGAAGTTTATAATGCCCGGGCGTGAAAATAAAAAAACATTTTTTCCACAAACATGATCTTTTAGTCCCCAATTTTTTTTCCCAAGGGTAACAGGAGAATTTGGACCCCAAAAGTTGTTGTCCAATTTGTCCTGAGTACGTTGATACCCCATATGTGGGAGAAAACTACTGTATGGGCACATGTTGGGGCTCGATAGGGAAGTAATGACGTTTTGGAATGCAGACTTTGATGGAATGGTCTGCGGGTGTCATGTCGCATTTGGAGAGCCCCTAATATGCCTAAACAGTAGAAACCCCCCACAAGTGACCCCATTTTGGAAACTAGATCCCCAAAGGAACTTATCTAGATGTGTGGTGAGCACTTTGCACCCTCAAGGACTTCACAGAAGTTTGTAACGCCTGGGGTGAAAATAAAAAAATCACATTTTTTCCACAAACATTATCTTTTAGTCCCCAATTTTTTATTTTCTCAAGGGTAACAGGAGAAATTGGACCCCAAAAGTTCTTGTCCAATTTGTCCTGAGTAGGCTGATGCCCCATATGTGGGGGTAAACCACTGTTTGGGCGCATGGCAGAGCATGGAAGGGAAGTAGCACCGTTTGAATTTTTAAATCCAGAATTGGCTGGAATTGAGATCAGACATCATGTCGCGTTTCGAGAGCACCTGATGTGCCCAAACAGTGGAAACCCCCCAATTCTAACTCCAACCCTAACCCCAACACACCCCTAATCCTAACCCAAGCCCTAACCCTAATGGGAAAACGGAAATAAATACATTTTTTTAAAATTTTATTATGTTTCCCAAACTAAGGGGGTGATAAAGGGGGGTTTGATTTACTGTTTATGGCGGTTTTTATGTTTGGCGGCTGTCACACGCTAAAAGACGCTTTTTATTGCAAAAAATAGTTTTTGCATCACCACATTTTGAGAGCTATAATTTTTCCATATTGTGACCCACCGAGTCATGTGAAGTCTTATTTTTTGTGGGAAGAGTTGGCGTTTTTATTGGTACCATTTTCGGGCACATGACATTTTTTATCTCTTTTCTGATTTTTCGGAGGCAGAATGAACAAAAACCAGCATTTCATGGATTTCTTTTGGGGGGGGGGACGTTTACACCGTTCCGCGTGTGGTAAAATTGATAAAACGGTTTTATTCTTCGGGTCAGTACCGCGATACCTCATTTATATAATTTTCTTATGTCTTGGCGCTTTTATACAATAAAAACAATTTTATATTAAAATTAATTATTTTTGCATCGCTTTATTCTGCGAGCTATAACTTTTTTACTTTTTCGCTGCTGACGCTCTATGGCAGCTCGTATTTTGCGGGAGAAGATGACATTTTTAGCGGTACCATGTTTATTTATAGCCTTCATTTTGATTGCATGTTATTCCAGTTTTTGTTCGGCGGTATGATGATAAAGCATTGGTTTTTGCCCTGTTTTTTTTTTTAAAGGGGTTAACTAGTGAGACAGTTTTATAGGGCGGGTCGTTACGGACGCGGCGATATTAAATATGTGTACTATTTACCAAAAAACAGAATTTGTTGTGAATTTTTTAAAAATTTTTACACTTTTTTTATTTTATTACATTGTCCCAGTGTGGAACATTACTATATAGTGTCAGATCGCTGATCTGACATTTTGCAGTGCACTGTGTCAGACCAGCGATCTGACATGCACTGCAGGCGGCTTCTCAGTGCCTGATCTCAGCAAGCACTGAGAAGCCAGCACCCTGCAGGATCCGGAAGGCCACCGTGGTCATCTTGGATCCGGGGGCATGCAGGGAGGAGACCCTCTGAACAATGTGAGAACAACACGTTGTTCCGAGGGTTTCAGGGAAGCACGCAGTGTGCCCCCTGCCTGCGTGATTCTTCCCTTATGCCACCGGAACACCGATCATGTTTGATCGCAGTGTGCCGGGGGTTAATGTGCCGGGAGCGGTCCGTAACCGCTCCTGGCACATAGTGCCGGGTGTCAGCTGTGATAATCAGCTGACAACCGGCCGCGATCAGCTGCGCTCCCCCGTGAGTGCAGCTGATTGCGATGACGTACTATCCCGTCCATGGGCATTAAGGCCCAGGGCACATGGACGGATAGTACGTCATATGTCAGGAAGGGGTTAAACGCTTTAGCTGTACGGCTCTGTATCAGCATTTTTATTTTTGTGATAATTTTCAAAGCATAATAACATTTATTGCATTAACATTTTTTTATTACTTTTTTACTCATCCACTGGGGTCTGCCATTTTTTCTCTTATGTGTGTCATAGAATGACACTTACACACCACAAATACTAAAGCCCCGGGCTATAAGGGACCCAGGCGTCCATCTCTACTTCTATGCTTGGTGCTATCGCAGCTGCAAACATTGCACGTCTCCTGAGCTGCCCAGTGCATTACTGTACATGTAGCTGGCGCCATCTTGTTGCAGCCCAGCACTTTGAGCTGACCTCCAGTTTCCTCCTGTCACCGGTACTTGCAGTGTTCAGCAGTGACAGGAGGTCGGACATCAGAGCAGTGACGGGGAGAACAAGTAAGGCAGCCTGACATTGTACTACTAATGCCAGTCTACCGACCTGTTCTCACTGCTGGAAGAAGTCACATCCGCAGCTCGATTCTGAGTAATCGAGAGAAAGTGAGCGGCCAGCCACAGCCCTGACTTTCTCTTGACTACTTATTAGGCCGGGGTCAGATATGTGAGAAACTCGGACGAGTCTCGCATGTCAACACCCTGCACTGCCGCCGGCACTAGGACAGGAGCGTGTGGCCCTATGTATTTCTTTGCAGCCACACGCTCCGGTCCCAAGTGCCGGCGGCAGTGCCGGGTATTGACATGTGAGATTCGTGCGAGTTTCTCGCATGTCTGACCCTGGCCTTACTCTGAAGATGGGGAGAGTGAAGCCACTACTGATTTGCCGCATGGCTCGTATAATGTATCAAAATCACATGAGCCCCGGGAACGTGAGTAAAAACACCCCTGGAATAGCTCTGGCACCAGAGGGGAGTGTAAGGGTTTTATTTTTAACAGGAGCAAACGTTCGGATTGAGAAGGGGTTGTCCTACTAGTGGACAATCCCATTAATGAGCAGTATGGTGGTATTATCAATACTATATATGCTGGTAATATTTGGGTATATTATTATTGTGATATTTCTATTATTATTGCACCTTATATAGCAGTATTTTTGGAAATATTGGTTGTGCAGTAAATCTTGATTTCCTCCTTCCAGGGTAATATTATTAATAGATATCCCTATCAGGGCTTTGTTCGTGGGGACAGTGTGGGATTGTGCGCTTTTAGATGCCAGGGCTGAATTTCAGTCCCAGTCTGTCCCTACCGGGATGATTAAATTCTTCATAAAATGTTTCTGCTTTGGAAAAATGGTACAGAGACCATGATGAGTAATTCTAACCTATCATTCATATCTTCTTACCTGTAAGCATAACCTGAAGTATACATGCCATACCTAGAACGAGCGCTCAAGGAGCAAACTTACAGGATCGGCAAAATTAGCTAAAAATTGCGCACAAACTTTTATAACATTAGAAACTATGAATTTAGGGAGCTGAGGCAAGACAAATTAGACATTATACAAAACATGCTCCACACATGTAATATGTGCACTTAGAAGGGATCTAAACTTAATCCACAGGTATAATTTACCTAAAATGTATTCTAGCACCTCAGAATATATGGGGTGTTGTTAAGGTCGGTGTAAATCACAAATGTCTCGCTTCTAATGGAAATGACTGCATGCATTGTGTATTTTTCTAAGAATATGATCATTTATATTGTTTTTCTGCTCCCACACTTACCGGTGATGTGCTCCGACTGTAAGTCATAATCTTTGTATCTTACCCCCTTTAGTGGTTTGCACGTTAATGACCGGGCCAATTTTTACAATTCTGACCATTGTCCCTTTATGAGGTAATAACTCTGGAACGCTTCCATGGATCCCGGTGATTCTGACATTGTTTTCTTGTGACATTTTGTACTTCATGATAGTGGTAACATTTCTTTGATATGACTTGCATTTATTTGTGAAAAAGTGGAAATTTGGCGAAAATTTTGAAAATTTCGCAATTTTCCAACTTTGAAGTTTTATGCCCTTAAATCACAGAGATATGACACACAAAAAACTTAATAAGTAACATTTCCCACATGTTTACTTTACAGCAGCACAATTTTAGAACCAAAATTTTTTTTGTTAGGAAGTAGTGATGAGTGAACGTGCTCGCCCGAGTATCACTGTACTTAGTGTACTCGGCGAGCACCGACCATTTCCAGGATTACTCGGCGGGAACTCGGATCTCCACCCAGCATTTTTGGCGTTCTTTAGAGACCCAATCAGCATGCAGGGATTGTCTGCTAGGCAATGAAACGCCGCAGCCATCTTTGTTGTGGTCGTGCAGTGATTGGCTGGCTGCACGGCATCATCAGAGGTATAAGAGACCGGACGCCGCCCTGCTCAGCGCAATCAGCTCCAGATTGAGATAGTGTAGGGAAAGCTGCTGCTGAGATAGGGTTAGATTTGGGGATATATTAGTCAGTGTGGGTTCTACCTTCGTAAACTACTCAAATCCAGCTAAACCAACAGTCCTTCTAAGGACTAATTCTGGAGTATATAGGTTCCAGTGTTAGGCAGGCAGGGTAGTGTACGTCACTCTATACATATCAGTACAAGGCCTGCAGGCACTGTATGTATATACATATTATTGCATACATCAAGAGGGTCCATTCCCTTCCTGTCTGCTGGTGCTGCTATCTATAACATATATTGACCGTATATACCTAGCCCCAGGTCTAATTGGCTAGGAAATTTTTTTTGCCAGATTAATAGAGATTATTTTATTGTAAAGCAATCTAGAGCCTTTTTTTTTCTGCATGTGCTTTTTGACAATGCACAATACAGCCAGATCCTTTTCCTAGCACAGCATAAAAATCCAGCAATTTTAAAGGGGTCCCAAACATCACTTTTCAGTGCGCAGAAATCTTTCATTTTTTATGTGGTATGGTAGAGTGGAATTTTTTTTGAGTGTCTTACACAATTTCTTGACACCATTTTGCTGAACCCCTCAAAAAATACATACAGGCCACATATTTTACAGTGTGGTATATCTGTGACACGTCTCATATATCTGTGTGCTAAAAATTTGGGTATTTTAGGCCTAAATTCCATTTTTTTGCTGTCTGTCACTCTAGTTATATACAGCACTATTTTGCATTTTAAAAAATACAAGCCACATATTTGGCAGTGTGGTATCTCCGTGCCAGGCCTCATATATCTGCATGGTCCAAGTTTGGCCATTTTAGGCCGGTATTCCAGTGTTTTCCTGTCTGTCACTCTAGTTATATACAGCACTATTTTGCAATTTAAACAAAAAACAGGCCAAATATTTGGCAGTGTGATATCTCAATGACAGGCCTCATCTATCTGTGCAAAAATTTTGGCCATTTTAGGCCTACATATTCTAGTGTTTTTGCTGTCTGTTACCGTACTTATTGACACCAATTTGATAGCAAAAAAAACCTTTTTAACTACAGTCTAGATAGTTTAGAGTATGGTTTTCCCACACCCGTATCACATACAAGTTTGCTCCCAATTCAGCCATTTGTAGTGAACATGTATAATATTCTAGTCCATTTACAATGGGCAAGGCGCGTGGCAAGGGACGGGGAAGTGGACGTGATGGTTTATGCCGAGGTCGAGACCGTGGGCAAGCTGAAATTGGGCCACAAAAAACACCCAAATCTTCTCGCTGGACCTTAGTGTCCGAAGTCCTAGTGGACCGCAGCAAGACAGCACTATTGAAGCCCAAGCAGTGTGAAAAGGTTGTTGGTTGGATAGCGAATAATAATTCCAGTTACTTATTCACCACCACCAGCACCCTGTCTTCGACACGGTATAGTCTGAGCAGTCGTGAATCTGGACTGCATATTCCTCACCCTGATCTTCCTTCCTCCCAAAATGCTGAGTGCCCAGAGACAACTGATCCCACACTCAGACACTCCGAAGACCTGTTAAGTTTTCCATTTATAGATTCGTTCCTCTTGCCTGGTCCATTTGAAGTGGGGCAAGATGAGATTCCATGTAGCGATGCCCAAATATTTGAGCCATGATCACAAGAGGTGGACAATGATGAGACACAATTGCCAGAACAAACAGAAGGCGGGCAACCATTCCCCGTAACACCAACATGACGGAAGTTGCCAGTCCAACTGTTAGGTCTTCCCGAGTCTGATTATTTTTTAAGACTCTGCCGATAACCCCAAACAGGTCATTTGCAACACCTGTCATGCCAGCATCAGCAGGGGTAACAAAACTACCAGCCTTACCACCACCAGCATGATCAGGCACATGGCAGCAAAGCACCTGACTTTGTGGGCCCAACCCCAGGCTCCAGGAACAATGTCTGCTGGTGATACCACTGCTTCTTCCACTGTTGTGCGTGCAAGCCAATCCCCTGTCCACGGTGCATGTGAAGATGCCTCATGCCCTGCACCTGCCATTGCCCACGGTGAAATAGCACCATCATCGAGTATATCCACGTCCTTGTCCCAGCGCAGCCTTCAGTTGTCCATACCCCAGTCATTGGAATGTAGGCGGAAATTTGCAGCCAACGCCCCACAAGCCACAGTACTAAATTCACACATTTCTCATCTGCTTGCGCTCGAAATGTTGCCTTTTATGCTTGTGGAGACGGAAGCTTTCCGCAACCTGATAGCGGCAACCGTCCCAAGGTACTCGGTCCCCACCTGCCACTATTTCTCACGCTGTGCCGTCCCAGCATTACACAAGCACTTGTCCCACAACATTACCCATGCCCTCAACAATGCAGTTACTGGGAAAGTACACCTAACCACGGACACGTGGACAAGTGCTTGTGGCCAGGGATCGTACATCTTGCTGACGGCACACTAGGTTAATATAGTGGAAGCCTGGACCCCGTCAGACCTTGGGATGGAACACGTCCTTCCGACGCTATAGATTGCGGGCCCTACGTCAGTCAGGGTAGCCCCCCACTGTGTACAGCTCCTGCACCTCCTCGTCTTCAGACTCCATCTCCGAAATGAGCACATCAGTTACAAGCTGGAAACATTGCAGCACTGCCAAAGCCAAGCGGCAACAGGCTGTGCTGAAGCTAATTTGATTAGGTGACAAACCACACAATGCTGAAGAGTTGTTGACAGCTCTGAAAGAGCGGGCAGATGTGTGACTGACACCGCTGAACCTCCAGCCAGGCATGGTTGTGTGTGACAATGGTAGGAACCTGGTGGCGGCTCTGAGGCGAGGCGGACTGACACATATACCATGCCTGGCCCATGTACTTAACCTCGTTGTTCAACATTTTCTAAAAAGCTACCCGGAGCTGCTGAAACTGCTTGTGAAAGTACGCCACCTGTGTGCCCGTTTTAGAAAGTTATTGTAGCTACAGCTTCAGCCGCCCTTGCCATGCTTCAGCAGCGATCGCAGATTCCAGCTTACCGACTGTTGTGTTGTCCCCACACGTTGGAACTCTCCACTGCATATGTTGGAAAGGATTTGTGAGCAGAAGAGGGCAGTTATTGAATACCAGCATCAACAAGGCCGTCGTTATTCAGGTTTGACTCCACACATAAGACCTCAGGAGTGGACATGGATGTCAGACATATGTAACATCCTCCAAAACTTTGAGGAGTCCACCACTATGGTGAGCGGCGATGACGCCATCATTAGCGTCACCATCCCGCTCATTTGCATTCTGAAAAGCTCTCTGCTTACAATGAAAGAGGATGCATTGCAGGCGGAGCACAAGTACATGGAGCAAGGAACCATACAGGGTGATTACACACAGCCCAGCCTCATGTCATCCCAATGTGGATTGGTTGACAGTGAGGAAGAGGAGGAAGAACAGGAGCTACTTTCATGCACAATAAATAGTACTACAAGCACAACTGTCATACCGTCTGTTCAGCGTGGATGGTCTGAGGACAAGGAGGAGGACACCTTGGTCAGTTGTCCTGTTGGTGAGGACACGGAAGCCTTGCCTGTTACAAGTCTGGCACACATGGCTGACTTTATGTTGCGCTATCTTTCCCATGACCTTCGTATTGTAAAAATATAGAGTAACAGTCATTACTGGGTAGTGACACTTTTAGACCAACACTACAAGGAGAACTTTCATTCTCTTGTTCCAGAGGCAGACAGGTGTACTAAAATGGTGCAATACCAGAGGGACATTGTTGCAGAATTATTATAAAAATTCCCATTTCAAAACGCTGGCGGCAGACATAACAGTTCATTGGACAGCCCAGAAGTACAGGCGAGAGAGACACAACTGCAATCCAGCAGAGGCAAGGGAACACTGGCAAAGTTCTGGGACAGTTTTCTCAGACCCTCCCATCGCTTTGGCCCTGAGGCGCAGGGTAATGTCACAAGGAATGGAGTGTTTTATAAGATGCTGAGGGAGTACCTTGCTGACCGTACCAACATCCTCCGTGATTCCTCTGTGCCTTTTAATTATTGGGTATCCAAGCTGGACAAGTGGCATGAACTGGCTCTCTACGCCTTGGTGGTCCTAGCCTACCCTGCCGCTAGCGTTTTGTCTGAGCGAGTTTTTAGTGCCGCTGGTGGAATAATCACAGATAAGCGCATTTGCCTGTCAGCGGAAAATGCAGACAGGCTGACTCTTATAAAAATGAACAAGTGCTGGATTGGGCCAGACTTCTCAACACCACCAAATGATGACAGTGAAACATAAACTACAATGTAGTGTCTTTTTGGGAGGTGTATTCCCATGCACCTCTTCACAACCAAACATGGGTATACGCTTCCTGATTTTGGCTATTTAGTGTCCTCCTCCTCATCTTCACCATCCACCACCCTTAGAACACCAGGGTGAACGTATTCCATCATGCTCCAGCCACTCTAGTTTTTGGCAAGTCTGGTCCCCGATGACCTCTACCGTCTGATAAGATGGCACACTCTTCTGCATCTCACAGACATGGATCAGTCACTGAAGGGCTTCTTGAGTAGGCTGATGTGTAGTAGCCTTCTTCCAATTTTCCAATTACCGGGTCATTGTTTGGTAAAAATAATCTGATTGAGTTCACGTAGGATACTCATCCCAGAACTACAGGTACATCTTCTTTGATGGGCTCAGGGACTAACAGGATCCCTTTTCTCCCCACTTCTTTCCCACAGATTCGAATATTCATCCACATGACCCCTGTGACCGTGATCGGTTGTTGATTGGCAGCAAACACCCTGATCAATGTCTCTTTTTCTGGCTTGGCCAGGGCCTGAAAATGCTGCTTGAATTGCGTTTCGGGGATCGCCGTCACTTGTGACCCGGTATCTATCAAGCAGTCCACTGGAACACCCTCAAATTCAGCATGCAGGATGGGACACCCAGCAGTCAAGTGTTCGCTATGATAGGGAGCGGCCTCTCTCCTCGCCTCCCCTGCAGAGTGCTGCACTACTGCGGGGGTTGGTAGTTTAACGGTGGCTTCCGCTGGTCTTGAGCGTATTTCCGACAGTCTCTGGCAAGGTGCCCCCGTCCTCGACATTCCCAGCATTGGATGCCTCCTCCTCACCTGGGGGCACCTCGAGCCTTTCCTCGTGCCTCTTGTAGTTCTCTCACTGCAGGCGATGGGCAGGGCCGACAGGGGGCCGGCACGGCCGAGTAGGGACGTTCAGTGGACAGATCTCCCATTCTTCGCTCCATCTGGGTCAGTTTCTCTTGCACGTTGGCAAGGGACCGTTTTAATCTTGCCCCACCTGGACCAGCACCTCCTGATGGTTTAGGTCCCCTAAGGTATTAGCGCCCTGGACATGCATCACCCCAGATGCGTAGCTTTCTTCCTTGCTTTGGGCCACTGTTTCTGCCAGGATTTGACAAAATATAAGAGCCAGATCTAACCCGCACCCGTTCTGACAGTGTTCGCCTCAAGAATTTGTTGTGCAGTCCCAGAATGAATTGTTCCCAGAGTATCCGGTCTTTAGAGCCCATGCTGCCAAGTCCATCCAACTCCTTTCTCTGCACCTCCGCTATCACTTCTTGCAGTGCTGTCGCATATTGAGAAATTCCTTCATCTTCCCGCTGCAGCCTCGAGAAACATTTGTTGCGGAGGTGTCCCGCGCTAGCAGTTTCACCACTGGTCTCTTCCAGTAACTTCACTAACTCCTTCAGAGGACTACGGGTGAGTTCTGATTGTAGGCAGTTGTGTATATGGGCTTCTCCCTCTAGGGCAGTTAAAGCGATGTCCACTTCAAGGTCTGGGTTGATGTTATAAATCTTCAGGGTGCTTTGCAGCCGGGACACCCAGTCGGACAGTGGCATATTATTGCCGTCAAACTTTGGTAGCACACTAAAGTAAATATGGTGCCCATAGGGAGTGTCTTTGAAGGGGTTCCACCAATGCACACAGCATCCCCATTAATATTAGCATGTTTGCATGGGTTTTCTCCGGGTACTCCGGTTTCCTCCCACTATCCAAAGACATACTGATAGGGAATTTAGATTGTCAGCCCCATCAGGGACAGTGATGATAATGTGTGCAAATTGTAAAGCGCTGCGGAATATGTTAGCGCTATATAAAAATAAAGATTATTATTATTATTAGCATTCCCGCCATTTCTGTCTGCTGCCTCTATCTTGGTGACAGTACCCTGCTCGCAGCGCCACTTGAAGCGATGGCCGAGGAGCCACCACGGTGCAGGGAGACAATGGTACACAAGATGAAGTGCAAACAACAAAGGGTAAAATTATTGGAAGGCAAGGAATTAAGTGGATAAGGAAGGTGCAAACAGGGGTATGCAATGGCAAAAGATAGTTTACAAGAGTTTGTATTCTTTAGCTGGGCCGTTAAATATCACGGTGCTCCAACTATTAGAGGATCAATATATATCACACAAGCAAAACCAAACAATAAACAAAGAATGATGCTGCTCTAAGTGTAGCCTCCCTGGCCTCTACTAAACAGGCCACACGGCTGCCGTGTTGTGTCTGTTGAAGCCTACACTATGTCCTGATATGTCCACAAATGGGAACAAACTCACGATGATGTTGGGGACTCAGGTCCAGTCTCGAGGGCCCCCAACAGTCTTGAACGGTGGTGCGCACCTCTGCCAGGCAGATCCATTAAACGTTTTCTTCACCTTGCTTCAAGGTCCAGGAGGTGCTCCTGGAAACTGTAAATCCCTTTCTCGGTCTCTTCGTGGCTTCTCAAAATGGCACAGGACAGCCACCTTTGCAACAACAGAAGAGTCTGTTCAATCTCCCAAGTCCACTAAGTCTCAGGCTGTGCGACCTTTTTACACAGCTCCATGCACAGCAGCTCTCAGCAGCAGCTTCCAGCTCACGCTCTCACAGGCTCAACTGCTCCCCTCCTCAGCCTCGGGCAGTTCATTAACACAGTCCTTTACAGGGGCAGCAGATCATTCCATCACACCAGACAAGGGAGTGCTGTCTCTTAAAGTTGCAGCGTGTTTCTTATTGTCCATAACAGCACCACCCCCTTACAGCCGTGCCGGGTATTAACATGCGAGACTCGTGCGAGTTTATCGCATGTCTGACCCCAGCCTTAGTCATACTCACCAATGGGGGTGGCAGCACTAAAAGTGCCTAGGGCAGCATAAACTCTAAATATGTCTCTGAGGGCAGACCTTGCTGTCAATGCATAAGAAAACAGAATGGGAGTACAAAATGAATAATGTAAAGTGGATTTTCCTGTGCCCATCCAGTATGTGTGTTCAAGGCTTATTGGGGTGCATATGACTTGGTAGCAGGGCACGCCTTGCAGTCACTGGAGCATATTTTATGGAGGCCCTCCTGGACATCTTGTGAAAGGGGTATTGGGGTGCGTCGTAATTCTTGTCAGCCCATCCACTCACTGCATAGGCTACAACAGTTTAGGAGACCCACTGTTTAATAATGGCCCTTTAAGAAGATTAATGCCGCCTGATGCCCTGGTAAAAATAGGCTCTGTGACTTTAAGAGTCTCTCCTTCATAAATGAAACAAGATGGGTCTTCTTATGTGTCACACACCACATGGCTAGCTAGGGTTAGTAAATGTTACAATGACATTTCCCAGTGAATGCATTTGTATTGGTTGAAAGCAATGTTGAAGTTGAAAAACGCTTCAAAAACGCTGCGTCTGAACATAGTCCAAGTGGCGGAGGAACATTTTGGTCTGGGGTTAATTATTTTGCCTTATATACAAGTAATTCACCTGGAAAAGATGTACCTTGACATATTTCCCAGCAAAATACGTTTTGGTATGTTTTTTGGTGCGCCGGTAAAAATGGCATGAAACCCTGACAACATTGTTTAAAGCTGTGAACTAGGAGTCAGGAAATCTTCCAGGGGCGATCCCAATGATGTCCCCGTGTCATTTGAGCAGTGTTTCCATCATTTTCAGATGTTTTTAGATCTTAAAAGGACCCCCGGGGGGGATCATGGTAAAAATTCTCAGGTCTCCCATAGAGTTACATGGGGTTTGTTGTTCTGTCCGAGTACCCGAGTATTCCACTTTGCTCAACCCGAGCAACGAGCACCCGAGCATTTTAGTGCTCGCCCATTACTAGTAAGGAAGCAGGGAAGTTTTTCGTCTAATGACTCTTCCATGAAGGCCATATTTGTGCAGGTATCTCTGAACAGTAGAATAATGTACCACAACACCAGAGTCTTCTAAATCTTTCTGAAGGTCTTTTTCCGTCAAGGGGGGTTCTGATTTGCCTCTCTAGCAATCCTACGAGCAGCTCTCACTGAAAATTTGCTTGGTCTTCCAGACTTTATCTTGTCCTCCTGTTAACTGCATTTTTCTTAATTATATTTCGAACTGAGGAAAGGGTAACTTGACAATGCTTTTTTATCTTCTTATAGCCTTCTCTTGCTTTGTGGGCCTGTGACCCTGGTGGACCTATCTAGGCTTGCACCAGATCGATCTTCCTACAGAGCGTTCATCTATCAAGTAGCCACGGCACAGATTTTCAATGATGTCTGGATTAGGGGACTGTGAGGACCATTGTAAAACATTCAGCTTGTGCCTTTTGAGGTAGTCTATTGTGGATTTTGACGTGTGTTTAGGACCATTATCCATTTGTAGAAGCCATCCTCTTTCCAACTTCAGCTTTTTTACAGATGGTGTTATGTTTGCATCAAAAATTTGTTGAAATTTAATATAATCCATTCTTTCCTCCAACTGTGAAATGTACCCCGTGTCATTGGCTGCAACACAACCCCAAAGCATGATTCACCTCCTTGCTTAATGGTTGGAGACATGTTCTTTTCCTGAAATTCTGTACCTTTTTTTTCTCCACATATACCTTTGGTCATTAAGGCCAAAGAGTTCTATTTTAACCTCATTAATTTTATGGTGAGGACTAGTGATGAGCGAACGTGCTCGCCATGTCTCGTTACTTGCCCGAGTATCACTGCACTCTGTGTACTCGGCAAGCACCGAGCATTTCCGGGATTACTCGGCGGGAACTCAGGTCTCCACCCAGCATTTTTGGCGGACTTTAGAGACTCAATCACGCTGCAGGGATTGTCTGCCAGGCAATAAAATGACGCAGCCATCTTTGTTGTGGTCATGCAGTGATCGGCTGGCCGCACAGCATTATCAGGGGTATAAGAGACTGGACGCCGCCCTGCTCGGCGCATTCAGCTCCGGATTGAGTGTAGGGAGTGCGGCTGCCGAGATAGGGTCAGATTTGGGGATTTATTAGTGTGGTCAGGGCTGCCACTAGGAATTTCAGCGCCCCATACTGACATTTTCGGGGCCCCCTTTAGACTCCGCCCCACCTCCACCCCTCAAACTGTCCACAGTCCCACCGCCCTCTCTTGGAAAAATTCCACTTCTCACCAATCACACATTAATAGTTCCCATCACCAGATCACACATATAGCCAGCAGCTTTTGGTTTGGCCAAAAGATTTTTTAAGCCGCCATCTCAACACGGTAGACACTTTTGGCCGAGCTATACTCTACTGTAACCTATTAAATATTTGTTAAAATATGCAATACAGTTTAGGTATATTTTAATTTATTTTTCAATTTTTAAAATGACCAATAATATCACATATAAGGGACAAATACCACCGCACCATGTCCAGACCACATATTACCACCATATAGTGACCTATAATACCATATACAAGGAACAAATACCGCCACACCATGACCAGATCACATATTACTACCACAGTGACCGAATAATATCACATACAAGGAACAAATACCACTGCACCATGACCAGACCACATATTACCACCACAAAGTGACCAAATAATAGCACATACAAGGGTCAAATACTGCAACACCATGTCCAGACCACATATTACCACCACATAGTGACTGAATACTACAATACTAATCAATAATAAAAAAAACCAATACTATCACCATAAGTCCCATTATACACAGAGGACCTGTACTTAGTATGCAGTGTCTGTGTACAGGTATTACAGTGATCAAAGACATTATACACAGGACCTCTGTATACAGTATATAGTGTCAGTGTATAGGTAACACACTAACTCACCAGTGATGTCTCTAGGTGAAGTCCTTCATCCTTGCTTTTCATCTTTCATCCAGCACAGATCGCCATCATGTCTTCCAGCCAGGACTCGTCTCTGCAGGAAATAACACAGTTATCTAGAGCTCCACTTGCAGAACACATTACTTATTTTTTTCCCAACTTCTACATTTCATCACATGAAGAAAAAAAGGCAACACAGTATCACTCTACACAGTAACAGGACCGCCCCCCCATTTAAAACAGTATACTCAAAAAATAAAATAAATACATCACTGCAGTAATAATATCCCTTAATTAGCCCCTATGGCAATAATATCCCCCATCCTGACCCCCATGTGCCTCATTCCTGGCTCCAGCCATATGTTTTCATATCCCGCCCTCATGAGTATTCATTGTGCCCCATAAAATCTCCCGATCCGTCTTCATCGTATCCATCCTGCCCCATGATCCTGCACCATGTGTCTCCCATCCTGCCCCCTCCTGTGTCTCACTGTCACATTCCGCCCCCGTGTCCATTCTGCCCCCTCTTGTCTCACTGTCACATTCTGTCCTCTCTTGTGTCTTACTGTCACATGCTGCCCTCTCCTGTGTCTTACTGTCACATTCTTCCCCCTCCTGTGTCTCACTGTCACATTCTGCCCCCCCGTGTCTCGCATTCTGCCCCCGTGTCTCACATTCTGCCCCCATCATGTCTTGCATTCTGTGCCCATATCTTGCATTCTGCCCCATCATGTCTTGCATTCTGCCCCATGTCTGCATTCTCCCCCCATGTCTTGCATTCTGCCCCATCATGTCTGCATTCTGCCCCATCATGTCTGCATTCTGCCCCATCACGTCTGCATTCTGCCCCCATCATGTCTGCATTCTGCCCCCATCATGTCTGCATTCTGCCCCATCATGTCTGCATTCTGCCCCCATCATGTCTTGCATTCTGCCCCATCATGTCTTGCATTCTGCCCCATCATGTCAGCATTCTGCCATGTCTGCAATCTGCCCCCATGTCTGCATTCTGCCCCATGTCTTCTATTCTGCCCCCATGTCTTCCATTTTGCCCCCATGTCTGCATTCTGCCCCCATGTCTGGCATTCTGTCCCCGTATCTCAGTCTGCCCTGGGCCCCCCGGATTGCTGCTTTCAATAAAAAACAAACAAACAAAAAAAAAGTTCTTCTTACCTAGCCGCGCTCCAGCGGTGAAGCTCCCTCCACGCTGCTGAAGCGCGCACTCGCCGGCGACTGACAATGACGTCAGACGCGGGCGACGTGTGCGCTGCGGCTGACGTCAGCTGCCAGCCTCCAATTGGCTGGTGGCTGTTAACTATTGACGTGTTGGCCGGTGGGCCCGCATGTCAATAGCGTTCAACTGCCGCACCGCAGCGCCGCTAAGGGCCCAGTTTAGCCTGCCGGTAGGTGCCCGGTGAGCAGATGAGACAGGGCCTGATGCAGGCCCCCTCTGCCCATCGGGCCCCATACACCAGTCAGGGCAGTAATGCCCTGATGGCGGCACTGGCTAGCCTTGTTCTACTCATTACTTTGTGTTTTCAAAAAATAACACAAAACCTAAAAAGAAATTAATACAGTCTGTTATCTCAGGCTGAGGCCTGGTGTTTCTGTGGTGGAAAAATCTTCGCTTTGCAGGCAAACTTATCAAATATAATTTTTCTCCAAATAAATCCATTTGTATTGAGCTTTTCAAATATTTCAGTAGTCCATGTAAAATGGGCAAGACAAGTGGCAAGGGACGGGGAAGTGGACGTGATGCTGATGGTGCATGCAGAGGACGAGGCCGTGGCCAAGCTTACAGTGGGCCACAGCAAAGACACACATCTTCGCGATCGAAATTCTTGTCCCAGTTTCTAGGGGACCGCACCACACCACTATTGAAGCAAGAGCAATGTGAAACGGTTGTTGGTTGGATAGCGGATAATGCTTCCAGTCACTTAGCCACCAACACCACCATGTCTTCCACACGGTCAAGTCTGAGTAGCCGTGAGTGTGGACCGGAAATTACTCACCCTGATCCTCCTTCCTCCCACCATGCCGAGTGCCCTGAGACAAGTGATGCCACACTCGGACACTCCGAAGAGCTGTTCAGTTTCACATTTGGAGATTCGTGCCTCTCGCCCGCTCCACTTGAAGCGTGGCAAGATGATATTCCATGTAGCGATGCACAAATCTTTGAGCAACCACGGTCACAAGAGGTGGACGATGATGAGACACAATTGCCGGAAAGTCAGGAGGAGGAGCAGGGTGCGGATGTGGAAGACAAGGTGGTGGATGACATAGTGACTGACGCAACTTGGTAGGAGGACATGCAGAGCGATGACAGCAGCACATATGGGGAAGGAGGCATATCACCGCAACAGGCAGGAAGCAGTGTGGTGGCCGCAGACAGAAGGCGTCCATCCGTTCCCCACAACACCAACAGGACGGTAGTTGCCATTCCAACTGTTAGATCTTCCCGAGTCTGGTTATTTTTTAAAGACTCTGCCGATAAACCCAAACAGGCCATTTGCAACACCTGTCATGCCAGCATCAGCAGGGGTAGCAAAACTACCAACCTTACCGGACGGAACCTTTGTAGACAGAGTCAGGTAGACGGCTTCAAAGGGAGCGCCAGGCTGGCGGTGGGAGTAGATACAATGAGGATGGTCCGCTGCAGCTCCGGCTGGGTACCTCAAGAGAGGATCAGAACAGCAGAGCACCCTTTATGGCAGCTGCTTTGGTTCATGAAGGGTGCTGGGTGGTGAGTGAGTTTAGATTGCACTAAGAGGGGAAAGCTGACAGGAAGTTAGGTCAGAATCCCCATAGAGGGGGAGGAAGACAGTTTCCCCACTGAGGGAAGGAGGGTAAGGATATAGATGCAGCAGCCTCCGGTGAGCTGGAGCTGCTAGCAAGGAAAGAGAGAGAAAGAGAAGATCAGTTATTCAGAAGGAAGATAGAAAAGTACGAAACGTGAGGAGAGAGAGACTGGGGATTAGGGCTAGAGCAGAGAACTTTCCTAAGTTTTAGCGCCAAAGGCCAGGAACTGGTATCCGAGGCTGTGCGTGATACTAATGATCCTACAGCAGAAACCGGAGGAATAGAAGTTGTGACCACTATATTACCACATACGACTTTGAGACACAGCAGCAACGTGTGTGAGCCGGGACATGATTGTAAGGAGTCCCTGAAGCAGGCTACAGCTGCCTGTCATGCGAGTGGAGTTATACGTAACATCAAGAAGGAAGAACTTGAGTGTAAGTCAGAACTACAAGTACTTCAGATTAGCGCTAGAAAGGAGACGTTCAGAAAAGGCATATTCGGAAGGGAGTGCTGGAAGTGTGTATTCCATCTGCCTGGGAGTTAGCTGAGCCACTGACCTGGAGAGGACGGCACTGAAGCGGGCATTTGTCTATGCCAGAAACGTGAGTAAAGTTTCGGAACTGCATTCAGCTGTGTCATTGCCTTCTTCCTGCGCCAACCTACTCAGCACTGCTACATCTATGTGCCTAACACCACATAATCTACCTCAAAATCTACTACTGCTGCCCTGGGACTACAGCTCTGCCTGTGGAGAGCTATTACATCTTGCACATCTCATGCACCACACCATCTGTCCCAGAGGATCTGCATTGCAGCGCTGGTCCCCCCTTCTGACCAGATACCACAGGTAGCATCACAAACTATCTACCTATAAACTTTATTCAGCTTCAGTCCACCTATTTTACATGGGCGCCCAGGGCCACAGACCGGGTCACCGCTGCCGCGACACCTCCCCTTTAAGAGACTGTCCCGGTACCGAGTGAGTAAACCCACAACCCTGGGGGTGCTCCACTTAACCTCGTGGTTCAATGTATTCTCAAAAGCTACCTGGAGCTGCTGGATCTGCTAGTGAAAGCACACCATCTGTCTGCCCATATTAGAAAGTCAGCTACAGCTTCAGCCGCCCTTGCCATGCTTCATCAGCGTTTGCAGCTTTCGGCTCACCGACTGGTGTGTGATGTCCCAAAGAATTGGAACTCTACACTGCATATGTTGGGAAGGATTGTGAGCAGAAGAGGGGAGTTGTTGAGTACCAGATTCAACAAGGCCATCGATATTCAATTCAGACTCCACACATAAGACCTCAGAAGTGGACATGGATGTCAGACATATGTACCATCCTCCAGAACTTTGAGGACTGCACCAAGATGGTGAGCGGCGATGATGCCATAATTAGCATCACCATCCCGCTTCTCAGCATTCTGAAAACCTCTCTGCTCACAATTAAAGATGATGCATTGCAGGCAGAGCACGAGGACATGGAGCAAGGAACCAAACAGGGTGATTACACTCAGCCCAGCCTCATGTTGTCGCAACGTGGATTGGTAGACAATGAGGAGGAAGAACAGGAGCTACTTTCATGCACTATAGACGGTACTACAAGCACAGCTGTCATACCGTCTGTTCACCGGGGATGGTCTGAGGACAGGGAGGAGGACAGCATGGTCAGTCGTCCTGTTGGTGAGGACACGGAAGTGTTGCCTGTTAGCAGTCTGGGGTGCATTTGGCTGACTTTATGTTGTGCTACGTTTCCCGTGACCCTCACATTATAAAAATTTTCAGTGACACTCATTACTGGTTGGTTGCACGACTAGACACACGCTACAAGGAGAACTTTCAATCTCTTCTTCCAGAGGCAGAGAGGTGTACAAATATGTTGCTGTACCAGAGGGCCCTTGTAACGAAAATTCTGAAAAAATTCCTATGTGAGAACGCTGGCAGCAGACGTCAGAGTTTGTTGTACAGCCAAGTAGTCCAAGAAAAAGAGACAGAAGTACAATCCAGCTCAGGCAGGGGAACAATGGCAAAATTCTGGGACAGTTTTCTCAGACCCTCCCATCGTGCCGGCACAGAGGCAAGGGGTGCTGGCACAAGAAGTGCAATGTTTGGGAATATGCTGAGGGAGTTCCTTGCCGACCGTACAAATGTCCCCTGAGATTCCTCTGTGCCTTTTAATTATTGGGTATCCAAGCTGGACACGTGGCATGAACTGGCTCTCTACGCCTTGGAGGTCCTGGCCTGCCCTGCTGCTAGCGTTCTGTCAGAGCAGGTTTTTAATGCCGCTGGTGGAATTCCAACAGATAAGTGCATCCGACTGTCATCTGACAATGCTGACAGGCTGACTCTTATAAAAATGAACAAGGCCTGGATTGGGACAGACTTATGTACACCACCAAGTGAAAGCAGCGAAACATAACCTCAAATACATAGTCTTTTTTTTTTTTTTTGTGGAGGAGTATTCTCATGAACCTCTTCATAACCACACATGGGTATCTATCCGCTTCATGATTTGGTCTGTTTGGTGTTATCCTCCTCCTTATCCTCATCATCCAGTAGAACACCCGGGTGAATGTATTCCATGATGCAAAAGTCACTCAATTTTTGCCAAGGGTGTCTCTGATGCCTATAGTAGATTTTCAAATAATGTACCCCCCATGGGGAAATGTTTGTCAGCCCAGGCACTGCGTGTATGGGCATTACAAGTCTAGGAGAGCCGATCCTTTACATTGGGCCTAGTTTTTACTGAGGCCTTCATCAATGTCTCCTCATTCTCCGCCACTAGATGACCAGGGTTAAAGTGTTCCGTGCTGCTACAGCCAGTGTCAAAATCCTAACAAGGGTTGGTGTTTTTGCTGGGCGTTAAATACTTGTTATGGAAAAGGTTGAGGTGTACCTCACAGGGCTAAATGTTTGCCAGCCAACACACTTAGTGTATGGGCATTACAAGTCTAGGAGACACGCTCCTTTTTAATGGGACATTTTTTGTTAAGAGGCCCGCCTCCATGTTTCTTTCAACGGGGGATTGGGCTTATTGGGGTGCATATGATTTGCTGGCAGGGCATAATACATAAGAAAACAGTACGGGAGTACAAAATGAATAATGTCTAGAGGATTTTCCTGTGCCCATCCAGTATGTGAGTTCAAAGGCTTATTGGGGTGCACATGAGTTGGCAGCAGGGCAGGCAGAGACATATTTGCCACTAGGCACGTGCCTAGGGAGCCAGGATGTGGGGGGGGCAGCACCTGAGCAAGGTTTGTTTTTATTTTCAGTCCGGGGTTCGGCCCGCTCACCCACCCTCCTCAGTCGCTACTGAACTTTGCAGCCTGACCCCAGACACAGCCCGCTCCTCCACTGCCCATGTTCCCCAGCCGCTCCATGCTTCTGTGGGCACCGCAGCTACATACATGTCCTTGGCCGGTAAGTTCTTCCCTTCCACTACCCGAATGAAGATGGAGCTCCGTCTGTCCATGGCAGTGAGGGCAGAGTTCAGCAGCCTGCTCCCGTCCTCGGCTCCATCCACATTAGTCTCCCACGCTCCGGTTAGCAGGTGCTGTCATACCTCCCAACCACCCCGATTCTCGCGGGACAGTCCCGTTTTTGACCCCTACCCCCCGCGTCCCACCCGGGACTCTATTTTTCCCGCACTGCACTGATAAGCCGCACGCCCCCCCCATGCACCGACCCCATTCTCACCCTCCCAGAGAGCCGCCACAGCCTGCAATGACTTCGCTAGGCTGTTCTGTGGCTGTGTGCACAGGACCTGTGATGAGATCACAAGAGAGGAGGAGTCAGGGGGTCACATGATCATGGGCCTCTGTGTCTGCAGGACTCTGCTGTGCTGGTTGTAATGGTGCTGGATGAGGTAAAGTTTACGTGTGGGGTCAGGAGGGGTTTACAGGGTGGATGTAGCAGAGCAGTGTGTGTACAAGGTGTACAGAGCGGAGCCGTGTGTGCGAGGTGTACGGAGCAGAGCTGTGTGTGTACGAGGTGTGCGGAGCCGTGTGTGTACGAGGTGTGCGGACCTGTATGTGTACGAGGTGTATGGAGCGGAGCCGTGTGTGTGTACGAGATGTACGGAGCGGAGCCGTGTGTGTACGAGGTGTACGGTGCGGAGTCATGTGTGTACGAGGTGTACGGTGCGGAGTCATGTGTGTATGAGGTGTACGGAGCGGAGCCGTGTGTACGAGGTGTACAGAGCGGAGCCGCGTGTACGAGGTGTACAGAGCGGAGCCGCGCGTACGAGGTGTACGGCGTGGAGCCGTGTGTGTACGAGGTGTAAGGAGCGGAGTCGTGTGTGTACGAGGTGTACAGAGCGGAGCCATGTGTGTACGAGGTGAACGGAGCGGAGCCGTGTGTGTATGAGGTGTATGGAGCGGAGTCCTGTGTGTACGAGGTGTACGGAGTGGAGCCGCGTGTGTAGGAGGTGTATGGAGCGGAGATATGTGTGTATGGGGTGTACGGAGCAGAGCTGTATGTGTATGGGGTGTACAGAGCAGAAATATGCGTGTACGAGGTGTACTGAGCGGAGCCATGTGTATGAGATGTACGGAGCGGAGCCGTGTGTGTATGAGGTGTACGGAGCAGATATGCGTGTACGAGGTGTACAGAGCAGAGATATGCGTTTAAGAGGTGTACTGAGTGGAGCCGTGTGTGTATGAGGTGTACGGAGCAGAGATATGCATGTACGAGGTGTACGGAGTGGAGCTGTGTGTGTACAAGGTGTACGCAGCGGAGCCGTGTGTACTTGGTGTACAGAGCAGAATCGTGTGTGTATGAAGTGTGCGGAGCGGAGCCGCGTGTGTACGAGGTGTGCAGAGTGGAGCTGTGTGTGTGTGTATGGGGTATGCGGAGCGGAGCAGTGTGTACGGAGTGTGCGGAGCGGAGCCGTGTGTATACAACGTGTACGGAGCGGAGCCGTGTGTGTTATGAGCACATTTTCTCCTTCACATCTGATGTCCGATGAACTCCCTCTGCTGGTGAAAGGAGGTATTAAAACTGATCAGGCTGGGAGAGACTTGTCATCAGATCAGGTGGAGTGTGATTGGACATCCGGAGTTTCTGAGTGGATATAAGACTGCCGACGCCCTGCTGGGTTGCTGGTGATACTTCTCTGTTCAGAGCTCTGGCCTCCAGTTTGTTCCAGTCTTCTAAAAGCTAAGTTTGCTCTTCTGTTGTTTCATGAGATTTTGTCTGGTTTACTTAGTGCCTGTTTTCAGCCAGCCCTGACTAGGACTGGCTGGACTCCATTTTTGGTCTCTGATCAATTGCCCTTTTTGCAGGAATTACCTGAGAGCTGATATAGGTATTTGGAAGTCTAGTGACTTCAGGGTCTTTTTCTTATCAGACGGTTGGCATTATTTTTTGGCAGTGTTTTTGCGTGATTGCAGACAGCAACTTTTCTGTCTTGTCCTATTCATTTAGTACGGGCCCCATCGTTTGCTCAGCCTGTCTTTCTATGTGTGTGTTTGTGTTTTCTTCTGTTTTCACCGTCAATACATGTTGGGGGCTGTCTATTGCTTTGGGGTCTGCTCTGGGGAAGTTTAGATTTCCCCTTTCTTTCTTTAGGTTTATTTAGTCCTCCGGCTGTGATCGAGTGGTCTAGGACCACCGTAGGAACCCCCCACGGCTACTGTTAGTTGTGTGTTTAGGATCAGGGGTCTGCAATCCGCTAGTTATTAACCTCTCGGTTTTTCTGGACTTAGCTTATATTTTGTTTTCCTCCTCCGGTGACTCAATCACAACACGTGTGTATGGGGTGTGTGGAGAGGAGCCGTGTGTACAAGGTATACGGAGCGGAACCATGTGTGTACGAAACTGAGCCCTGTGTGTACGAAATGTAAGGCGCTGAGCCGTGTGTGTACGGAGCAGAGCAGAGCCATGTGTGTACGAGGTTTACAGAGTGGAGCCATGTATGTACTGAGTGGAGCCGTGTGTATGCGAGGTGTACGGAGTGGAGCCATGTGTGTATGAGGCATACAAAGCGGAACCGTGTATGTATGAGGTGTGCGGAGCCGTGCGTGTACAAGGTGTTTGGTGGGGAGCATTCATACCTCCCAACCATCCCAGATCCAGCAGGACAGTCCCGATTTTAAAAGTCTGCCCCGCTGTCCTGGCCGGGAGCTTACTTTTCCCGCACACACAGTAGTACACAGCGGAACCCCGAGGAGCACTTTAAAACTCGCACATGACGGTCCCCCGGAAGTGATGTGCTGAAAGCTGACCGGAAATTAGGTAATTTCATGAGGAAATTGTGACGAAACCATGGAGGCACTTCAGGGAATGCTTCAAATCCATCACCATGTCCTCCTCCGACAGCGCGGGCAGCAGGATCGCCTTGAAATCGGGGATGCCGGCCATGTGAGCGGATCATGATATGTCCTGCATGGGAGGCTCAGGTGGGCACTACAATGGGAGCCGGGCTGCTATAGTATCTTTATAGAATCTTTCTTTCCTTCTTTCTTTCTCTGTTCTTTCTTTCTCTCTATTTCTGTTCTTTCTTTCCCTCTCTAATCTTTCTTTGTTTCTCTGTTTCTTTCTCTCTCTAATCTTTCTTTTTTCTGTTTTTTCTTTCCCCTCTTTCTTTCTTTTGCTCTCCCTGTTCTTTTTTTCTGTCCCCTCTTTCTTTCTCATTTTCTGTGTTCTCTTTCTTTCTTTCCCCTCTTTCTTTCTCTCTGTTTTCTTTTTTCTTTCCCTTCTTTCACTCTCTGTTCTTTTTTCTGTCCCCTCTTTCTGTCTTTCTTTCTCTCTCTGTTCTCTTTCTTTCCCCTCTTTCTTTATCTCTCTGTTCTTTCTTTCCCTTCTTTATTTTTCTCTCTGTTCTTCCTTGCTCTCTCTGTTCTCCTTCTTTCTCTTTGTTCTCTCTCTGTTCTTTCTTTCCCCTCTTCTTTCTCTCTCTATTCTTTCTTTATTTCTCAACCTCTTCTTTCTTTTTTCTCTCTCCTTTCTTTCACTCTCTGTTCTTTCTCTGTTTTCCTCAGTACCAGTCAGTGTGCCCTCAATGCCAGTCAGTGTGATCAGCAGTGCTAAATGGGTGAGGTTGGGAGTGGACATGGGTGTGACTAGTTGTGAAATGGGTGTGGTTGGGGGCATGGCCCACTCAGACTTCCTCCATACAAATTGGTATCCACTCAGCTTTCCTCCATACAAAACAGTATTCACCCAGCTTTCCCCCATAAAAACCAGTATCCACGCAGCTTTCCCCCGTACAAATTGGTATCCACTCAGCTAGCCTCCATACAAAACAATATCCACCCAGCTTTCCCCCATACAAATTGGTATCCACTCAGCTTTCCTCCATACAAAACAGTATCCAACCAGCTTTCCCCCATACAAATCAGCATGCATCCAACTTTCCGCTATACAAATCACTATTCACCCTTCTTTCACCCCAGAACAAATACAATGTAAAGCAGTTTCCTTCTTACAAATCAGTATTCACTCAGCTTTCCTCCATATAAAACAGTATTCTCCCAGCTTTCCCTCATACAAATCAGTATTCACTCAGGTTTCCTCCATACAAATTGCTATACACTCAGCTTTCCTCTATACAAAACAGTATTCACCCAGTTTTCCCCCATACAATCCAGTAACCACCCAGTTTTCTCCCATAAAAATTGGCATCCACTCAGCTTTCCTCCATACAAAACAGTATCCACCCAGCTTTCCCACATACAAATTAGTATGCACCCAACTTTCCACCATACAAATAGTTAACTGTTCACCCAGCTTTCCCCCCAGGACAAATACAATGTAAGGCAGTTCCCCCCTTACAAATCAGTATTCACTCAGCTTTTCTCCATACAAAACAGTATCCACTCAGTTGTTCCCCATACAAATTGGCATCCACTCAGCTTTTCTCCATACAAAACAGAATCCATGCAGCTTTCCCCCATACAAATAGGTATCCTCCCAGCTTTCCCACACACAAATCAGTTTGAACCCAACTTTCTGCCATACAAATCACTATTCACCCAGCTTTCCCACAGAACAAATACAATGTAAGGCAGTTTCCCCCCTACAAATCAGTATTCACTCAGCTTTCCTCCATACAAAACAGTATCCACCCAGTTTTCCTCTATACAAATTGGTATCCACTCAGCTTTCCTCCATACAAAACAGTATCCACCCAGGTTTCCCCCATACAAATCAGCATGCATCCAACTTTCCACTATACAAATCACTATTCAACCTTCTTTCACCCCAGAACAAATACAATGTAAAGCAGTTTCCCTCTTACAAATCAGTATTCACTCAGCTTTCCTCCATAGAAATTGGTATCCACTCAGCTCTCTTCCATACAAAAGAGTATTCACCAAGCTTCTCTCCATACAAATCAGTATCCACCCAGCTTTCCCCCATACAAATTGGTTTCCTTTCAGCTTTCCTCCATACAAACTGTATTAACCAAGCTTTTCTTCATACAAAAGATCATCTACCCAGCTTTCCCCCATAGAAATCACTATGCGTCCACCTTGCGCCATACAAATCACTATTCACCCAGCTTTCTCCCCAGATCAAATACAATGTAAGGCAGTTTCCCTCTTACAAATCAGTATTCACTCAACTTTCCTCCATACAAATCATTATCCACCCAGTTTTCCCGCATACAAATTGGTATCCACTCAGCTTTCCAACGTACAAAACAGTAAGTATCCACCCAGCTATTCCCATACAAATCAGTATCCACCCAGTTTTCCTCCATACAAATTGGTATCCACTCAGCTTTCCCCATACAAATTGTTATCCACTCAGCTTTCCTCCATGCAAAACAGTATCCACCCAGCTTTCCCCCATACAGATCAGTATTCACTCAGCTTTCCTCCATACAAATCACTTTTCACCCAGCTTTCCCCCCAGACCAAATATAATGTAAGGCAGTTTCCCCCTTACAAATCAGTATTCACGCAGCTTTCCTCCAAACAGAACAGTATCCACCCAGTTTTCCCCCATACAAATTGGTATCCACCCAGCCTTCCACATACAAATCAGTATTCACTTAGCTTTCTTCCATACAAAACTGTTTTCACCCAGCTTTCCCCCATACAAATTGCTATCCACTCAGCTTTCCTTCATACAAAAGAGTATAAACGCAGCTTTCCACCATACAAATCAGTATGCACCCAACTTACTGCCATACAAATCACGATTCACCTAGCTTTCCCCCCCAGAACAAATACAATGTAAGGCAGATTCCCCTTTACAAATCAGTATTCACTCAGCTTTCCTCCAGACAAAACAGTATTCACCCAGTTTTCCCCCATACAAATTGGTATCCACTCAGCTTTCCTCCATACAAAACAGTATCCACCCAGCTTTCCCCCATACAAATTAGTATCCACACAGCTTTTTCCCCATACAAAACAGTATCCACCCTGCATTCCCCCATGCAAATCAGCATGCACCTAACTTTCCGTCATACAAATCACTATTAACCCAGCTTTCCCCCAGAACCATTACAATGTAAGGCAGTTTCCCCCATACAAATCAGTATTCACTCAGCTTTCCTCCAAACAAATTGGTGTCCACTCAGTTTTCCTCCACACAAAACAGTATCCACCCAGCTTTCCCCATACAAATTGGTATCCACTCAGCTTTCCTCCATGCAAAACAGTATCCACACAGCTTTCCTCCATACAAACCACTATTCACCCAGCTTTCCCCCCAGACCAAATACAATGTAAGGCAGTTTCCCCCTTACAAATCAGTATTCACTCAGCTTTCCTCCATACAAATCAGTATCCACTCAGCTTCCCCCCCCCCACAAGTTGGTATCCACTCAGCTTTCCTCCATATAAAACAGTATCCACCCAGCTTTCTGCCATACAAATTGGTATCCACTCAGCTGTCCTCCATACAAAACAGTATTCACCCAGCTTCTCCCATACAAATCATTATCCACCCAGCTTTCCCCATACAAATCATTATCCACCCAGCTTTCCCCATACAAATTGTTATCCTCTCAGCTTTCCTCCATACAAATTGGTATCCACCCAGCTTTCCCCCATACAAATTAGTATGCACCCTACTTTCCGCTATACAAATCACTTTTCACCCAGCTTTCACCCAGAACAAATAAAATGTAAAGCAGTTGCCCCTTAGGCTATGTGCACACGTAGTTTTAGGTGCTGCGGATTTGGGAAAATCCGCAGGTCAAAATACCTGCGGTTTACCTGCGGATTAGCCTGCGGTTTATCACCTTACAATGGTGAAGGTGTGAAACCGCAGCGGAATCCACACAAAGAATTGACATGCTGCGGATTGTAACCCGCAGGAAATCTGCGCGGAAAAATCTGCAGCATGTGCACAGCGTTTTTGGTTTTACCATTGCAAAGAATGGTACTGCGGATCCGCAGGGCCAGAAACGCTGCGGATCCGTAGAAGAATCCACACCGTGTGCACATAGCCTTACAAATCAGTAATCACTCAGCTTTTCTCCATACAAATTGGTATCCTCTCAGCTTTCCTCCATAAAAAACAGTATCAACTCAGCTTTTCCCCCATACAAATCAGCATGCACCTAACTTTTTGCCATACAAATCACTATTCACCCAGCTTTCCCCCCAAAACAAATACAAGGCAGTTTCTCCCCTACAAATCAGTATTCACTCAGCTTTCCTCCATACAAATTGGTATCCACTCAGCTTTCCTCCATACAAAACAGTATCCACCCAGCTTTCCCAAATATAAATTGTTATCCACTCAGCTTTCCTCCATACAAAACAATATCCACCCAGGTTTACCCCATACAGATCAGAATGCACCCAACTTTTTGCCATACAAATCACTATTCACCCAGCTTGCCCCCCGAACAAATACACTGTAAGGAAGCTTCCCCCTTACAAATCAGTATTCACTTAGCTTTCCTCCATACAAATTGTTATCCACTCAGCTTTCCTCCATACAAAACAGTATCCACCCAGCTTTCCCCTATACAAATTGGTATCCACTCAGCTTTCCTCCATACAAATTGTTATCCACTCAGCTTTCCTCCATACAAACCAGTATCCACCCATTTTTCCTCTATACAAATTGGTATCCACTCAGCTTTCCTTCATACAAAAGAGCATCCACCTAGCTTTTCCCCATACAAATTGGTATCCACCCAGCTTTCCGCAATTCAAATCACTATTCACTCAGCTTTCCCCCCAGAAATAATTCAATGTAAGGAAGATTCCCCCTTACAAATGATTATTCACTCAGCTTTCCTCCATACAAAACAGTATCCACCCAGTTTTTCCTCATACAAATCAGTATTCACTCAGCTTTCCTCCATACAAAACAGTATCCACCCAGCTTTCCTTCATACAAATTGCTATCCACTTCGCTTTCCTCCATAAAAAACAGTATCCACCCAGCTTTCCCCCATACAAATTGGTATCCACTCAGCTTTCCTCCATACAAAACAGTATCCAACCAACTTTCCCCCATACGAATTGGTATCCACTCAGCTTTCCTCCATACAAAACAGTATCCAACCAGCTTTCCCCCATACAAATCAGCATGCATCCAACTTTCCGCTATACAAATCACTATTCACCCTTCTTTCACCCCAGAACAAATACAATGTAAAGCAGTTTCCCTCTTACAAATCAGTATTCACTCAGCTTTCCTCCATATAAAACAGTATTCTCCCAGCTTTCCCTCATACAAATCAGTATTCACTCAGGTTTCCTCCATACAAATTGCTATACACTCAGCTTTCGTCTATAAAAAACAGTATTCACCCAGTTTTCCCCCCATACAATCCAGTATCCACCCAGTTTTCCCCCATAAAAATTGGCATCCACTCAGCTTTCCTCCATACAAAACAGTATCCACCCAGCTTTCCCCCATACAAATTAGTATGCACCCAACTTTCCACCATACAAATAACTGTTCACCCAGCTTTCCCCCCAGGACAAATACAATGTAAGGCAGTTTCCCCCTTACAAATCAGTATTCACTCAGCTTTTCGCCATACAAAACAGTATCCACTCAGTTGTTCCCCATACAAATTGGCATCCACTCAGCTTTCCTCCATACAAAACAGAATCCATGCAGCTTTCCCCCATACAAATAAGTATGCACCCATCTTTCCACCATTCAAATCACTATTCACCCAGCTTTCCCCCCCAGACCAAATACAATGTAAGGCAGTTTCCCCCTTACAAATCAGTATTCACTCAGCTTTACTCCATACAAAACAGTATCCACCCAGCTTTCCCCCATACAGATCAGTATTCACTCAGCTTTCCTCCATACAAATCACTATTCACCCAGCTTTCCCCCCAGACCAAATACAATGTAAGGCAGTTTCCCCCTTACAAATCAGTATTCACTCAGCTTTCCTTCATACAAAACAGAATCCACCCAGCTTTCCTCATACAAACCAGTATCCACCCAGATTTCCCACATACAAATTGGTATTCACTCAGATTTCCTCCTTACAAAACAGTATCCAAGCTTTCACCCATACAAATCAGTATGCACCCAACTTTCCGGCATACAAAAAACTATTCACCCAGATTTCTCCCCAGAACAAATACAATGTAAGGCAGTTTACAAATCATTATTCACTCAGCTTTCCTCCTTGCAAAACAGTATCCACCCAGTTTTCCCCCAAACAAGTTGGTATCCACTCAGCTTTCCTCCATGCAAAATAGTGTTCACCCAGCTTCCGCCCCCCCCATACAAACCAGTATCCACCCAGGTTTCCCCCATACAAATCACTATTCACCCAGCTTCCCCCCCAAGAACAAATACAATGTAATGCAGTTTCCCCCTTACAAATCATTATTCACTCAGCTTTCCTACATACAAAACAGTATCCACTGAGCTTTCCCCAATACAAATAAGTATCCACTCAGCTTTCCTCCATACAAATCAATATCCACCCAGCTTTCCCCCATAGACATCAGTATGCACCCAACTTTCCGCCATACAAATCACTATTCACCCAGCTTTCCCACCAGAACAAAGACAATGTAAGGCAGTTTCCCCCCTACAAATTAGTATTCACTCAGCTTTCCTCCATACAAATCAGTATCCACCCAATTTCCCGCATACAAATTGGTATCCACTCAGCTTTCCTACATACAAAACAGTATCCACCCAGCTTTTCCCATACAAATCAGTATCCACCCAGTTTTCCCCATATAATTTGGTATCCACTCAGTTTTCCACCATACAGATAAGTATGCACCAACTTTTTGCCATACAAATCACTATTCACCCAGCTTTCCCCCCAGAACAAATACAATGTAAAGCAGTTTCCCCCTTACAGATCAGTATTCACGCAGCTTTCCTTCATACAAAACAGTATCCACCCAGCTTTCCCCCATACAAATTGGTATCCACTCAGCTTTCCTCCATAAAACCAGTGTCCACCCAGCTTTCCTCCATACAAAGCAGTACCTACCTCACACATACACCACTTCCCCTCATACAGCACAATGACAACCAGCACAGTAGAGTCCTGCATACAGTTACACTGAGGCCCCTGATCATGTGACCCCTGACTCCTCCCCTTCTGTGACCTCATCACAGGTCCTGTGCACACAGAAGAGATTTGAGCATTTGAGCTACGCCATTGCCCCAATCCCAGCGCGCCGCCGGCTGCCACGGCAACGCGTTCTCAGCCTGCAGTTAGTGCCGTGACTGAGCCCCGCCCACCCGCTCCGCGCTGTGTCTGCTCTGTGTGTGGTTGGCCGCTCACTCTCCGCTCCACTGCCGCGGCCATGTTGTTTTCTGTCATGTATGTACACGCTGTGGCTGCGGGGCTGGCGAGCAAGCGGCGAGGCCCTGTCTGGTGCTAATTAACCGGCCTCGTGGGGGGGCAAATGCCTCTCTGCCCCCCAGCCCAGCCCTGGGTGGTCTTGTCATGGAGTGGCGGTATTTGTAGGTGTATAATAATTTGTATAGGGGAAAGCTGGGTGAACAGTGATTTGTATGAGGAAGAGTGGGGTCAGGAGGGGTTTACAGTGTGGATGTAGCAGAGCCGCGTGTGTATGAGGTGTACGGAGCAGAGCCGTGTGTGTACGAGGTGTACGGAGCGGAGCCGTGTGTGTACGAGGTGTACGGAGCGGAGCCGTGTGTGTACGAGGTGTACGGAGCGGAGCCGCGTGTGTACGAGGTGTACAGAGCGGAGCCGCGTGTGTACGAGGTGTACGGAGCAGAGCCGCGTGTGTACGAGGTGTACGGAGCGGAGCCGCGCGTGTACGAGGTGTACGGAGCGGAGCCGCGTGTGTACGGTGCGGGGCCGCGTGTGTACGAGGTGTACGGAGCGGAGCCGCGTGTGTACGAGGTGTACGGAGCGGAGCCGCGTGTGTACGAGGTGTACGGAGCGGGGCCGCGTGTGTACGAGGTGTACGGTGCGGGGCCGCGTGTGTACGAGGTGTACGGTGCGGGGCCGCGTGTGTACGAGGTGTACGGTGCGGGGCCGCGTGTGTACGAGGTGTACGGAGCGGGGCCGCGTGTGTACGAGGTGTACGGAGCGGGGCCGCGTGTGTACGAGGTGTACGGAGCGGGGCCGCGTGTGTACGAGGTGTACGGTGCGGGGCCGCGTGTGTACGAGGTGTACGGTGCGGGGCCGCGTGTGTACGAGGTGTACGGTGCGGGGCCGCGTGTGTACGAGGTGTACGGAGCGGGGCCGCGTGTGTACGAGGTGTACGGAGCGGGGCCGCGTGTGTACGAGGTGTACGGAGCGGAGCCGCGTGTGTACGAGGTGTACGGAGCGGAGCCGCGTGTGTACGAGGTGTACGGAGCGGAGCCGCGTGTGTACGAGGTGTACGGAGCGGAGCCGCGTGTGTACGAGGTGTACGGAGCGGAGCCGCGTGTGTACGAGGTGTACGGAGCGGAGCCGCGTGTGTACGAGGTGTACGGTGCGGGGCCGCGTGTGTACGAGGTGTACGGAGCGGGGCCGCGTGTGTACGAGGTGTACGGAGCGGGGCCGCGTGTGTACGAGGTGGACGGAGCGGAGCCGCGTGTGTACGAGGTGGACGGAGCGGAGCCGCGTGTGTACGAGGTGGACGGAGCGGAGCCGCGTGTGTACGAGGTGGACGGAGCGGAGCCGCGTGTGTACGAGGTGGACGGAGCGGAGCCGTGTGTACGAGGTGGACGGAGCGGAGCCGTGTGTACGAGGTGGACGGAGCGGAGCCATGTGTACGAGGTGGACGGAGCGGAGCCGTGTGTACGGAGCGGGGCCGCGTGTGTACGAGGTGTACGGAGCGGGGCCGCGTGTGTACGAGGTGTACGGAGCGGGGCCGCGTGTGTACGAGGTGTACGGAGCGGAGCCGCGTGTGTACGAGGTGTACGGAGCGGAGCCCGGTGTGTGCGGAGCTGAGCCGCGTATGTACGGCGTGTACGGAGTGGAGCCGTGTGTGCACAGGGTGTACGGAGCGGAGCCATGTGTGTACGAGGTGTACAGAGCGGAGCCGCGTTTGTACGAAGTGTATTGAGCGGAGCCCTGTGTGTACGGAGCTGAGCCGAGTATGTACGGTGTGTACGGAGTGGAGCCGTGTGCGCACAGGGTGTACGGAGCGGAGCCGTGTGTCTGCAGAGCTCTGTGTGTACGTAGTGGAGCCGCGTGTGTACGGGGTGTACGGAGTGGAGCCGTGCGTGTACTGGGGTGTACGGAACTGAGCCATATGTGTGCGGAGCAGAGCTGTGTGAGTACGTAGTGGAGTTATGTGTGCACAGGGTGTGCGGAGCAGAGCTGTGTGTGTACAGGGTGGAGCCGTGTGTGTACAGAGCGTGGCCGCATGTGTACAAGGTTTACTGAGCAGAGCCGCATGTGTTATTGAGTCACCGGAGGAGGAAAACAAAAATACAAGCTAAGTCCAGAAAACTGAGAGGTTGGTAGCTAGCGGATTGCAGACCCCTGATCCTATGCACCACAACTAACAGTAGCCGTGGGGGGTTCCTACGGTGGTCCTAGACCCCTCGATCACAGCCGGAGAACTAAATAAACCTAAAGAAAGAAAGGGGAAATTAAACTGCCCCAGAGCAGACCCCAACATGTATTGACAGTGAAAACAGAAGAAAACACAAACATAGATAGAAAGACAGGCTGAGCAAACGATGGGGCCCTTACTAACTAGATAGGACAGGACAGAAAAGCTGCTGTCTGCAATCACGCAAAAACCCTACCAAAAATAATGCCAACACGTCTGATAGAAAAAAGCCCTGAAGTCACTAGACTTCCAAATACCTATATCAGCCCTCAGGTATATTCTGCAAACACAGCAAAAAAAAAGAGCAATTGATCAGAGACAAAAATGGAGTCCAGTCAGTCCTAGCCAGGGCTGGCTGAACACAGGCACTAAGTAAACCAGACAAAATCTCATGAAACAACAGAAGAGCAAACTTAGCTCTTAGAAGACTGGAATAAACTGGAGGCCAGAGCTCTGAGCAGAGAAGTATCACCAGCAACCCAGCAATGCGTCGGCAGCCTTATATCCACTCAGAGATTCTGGATGTCCAATCACACTCCACCTGATCTGATGACAGGTCTCTCTCATCCAGATCATTTTTACTACCTCCCTTCACCAGCAGAGGGAGTTCATCGGACATCAGAGGTGAAGGAGAAAATGAGCTCATTACAGTACCCCCTTGAGGAGGGGTCACCGAACCCTCATCCACGCCACCAGGGCAATCAGGATGGGCCCAATGAAAAGCACGAACCAATCTTTCGGCATGAATATCGGATGCAGAGACCCAAGAATTATCCTCCTGGCCATAAGCCTTCCACTTAACCAAATACTGGAGTCTCTGTCTAGCCACACGAGAATCCAGTATCTTCTCAACCTCGTATTCCATATTACCATCAACCAATACAGGGTCAGGAGGTGCCACCACAGGAGCCACTGGCTAAACAAACCTCTTCAACAGAGACTTATGAAACACGTTATGGATCTTAAATGTAACAGGAAGAGACAATCGAAAAGAGACCGGATTAAGAATCTCCAAAATCTTGTAAGGTCCAATAAATCTAGGTTTAAACTTTGGAGAAGCCACCTTCATAGAGATATTCTTTGATGACAACCAAACCATATCACCCACCTTAAACCGGGGACCAATGGTCCTATGCCGGTTGGAAAACCGCTGGGCCTTTTCCTGGGAGAGAGACAACTTATCCACCACTTGGTCCCAGATCTGGTGCATTCTCTCCACCACAGTGTCAACACCTGGGCAGGCAGAAGACTCCACCTGCCCTGAAGAGAATCGAGGATGAAACCCATAGTTACAAAAAAAAGGTGACATCAAAGTGGCAGAACTAGCTCTATTATTTAAAGCAAATTCGGCCAAGGGCAAAAATGAAACCCAATCGTCCTGATCAGCAGAAATAAGACTCCAAAGTCTGGTTTGTTCTCTTCGTCTGCCCATTGGTCTGAGGGTGAAACGCAGAGGAGAAGAACAACTGAATTCCCAGCTTGGAACAAGAAGTCCTCCAAAATCTAGAAACAAACTGAACTCCTCTGTCAGACACAATATTCTCAGGAATCCCATGCAAGCGAACCACTTGCTGCAAAAACATGGGCACCAACTCTGAGGAAGATGGCAACTTAGGGAGTGGTACAAGATGGACCATCTTAGAGAGTCTATCGCAAATCACCCAAATAACAGTCATTCTCTGAGAGACAGGCATATCAGAAATAAAATCCATAGAAATATGGGTCCATGGCCTCCTGGGCACCGGCAAAGGCATCAACAACCCACGAGAACGAGAGCAAGGTTTCAACCGGGAGCAAGTCCCACAGGACTGCACAAAATTCCTGACATCATGAGACAAGGCGGGCCACCAAAAAGACCGACTCACCAAATCTCTAGTACCAAAAATACCCGGATGACCAGCCAATGCGGAGCAATGAACTTCAGACATCACTCTCTTCCTCCACTGGTCAGGAACATACAATTTTCCAATGGTACAACGCTCAGGTTTGTCCTCCTGAAACTCTTCCAGAGCACGTCTCAAATCGGGCGAGATGGCAGAAAGAACTACCCCCTCACCTAAGATGGTAGCAGGCTTGGTCACAATAGGAGAGTCAGCAAAGAAACTCCTAGAGAGGGAGTCTGCCTTGACATTCTTAGTGCCCGGAAGAAAAGAGACCACAAAATCAAAACGTGTGAAAAACAAGGCCCACCTAGCCTGTCTAGGATTCAAGCGTTTGGCCCACTCAAGATAAATCACATTTTTGTGGTCAGTAAGGACCACGACTTGATGTTTAGCTCCCTCCTACCAATGTCTCCACTCCTCAAATGCCCATTTCATGGATAACAGTTCCCGATTCCCCACATCATAGTTGCGTTCAGATGGGGAGAACTTTCGGGAAAAGAAAGCACAGGGATTCATTTTAGATGTCACAGGATCCTTTTGGGACAAAACAGCTCCTGCACCAATCTCAGAAGCGTCCACCTCTACCTGAAACGGGAGTCAGACATCATGTTGCCGCAAAACCGGAGCAGAAGTGAACCTCCGCTTCAGCTCTTGAAAGGAAGAAACAGTCTCTGGAGACCAATTCAGTACATCAGCACCCTTCTTAGTCAAATCAGTCAATGGTTTGGCAATACCAGAAAAATTAGCTATAAATTTGCGATAAAAATTAGCAAAACCCAAAAACTTCTGGAGGGCCTTCAAAGAAGTGGGTTGAACCCAATCATAAATGGCCTGTACCTTGGCCGGGTCCATTTCAATAGTTGACGGAGACAAAATAAACCCCAAAAATGAAATCCTCTGTACTCCAAAAAGGCATTTCGATCCCTTAACATACAGGTAATTCTCCCTCAAAATCCGAAACACAGTACGAATATGTTCCACATGAGAGTCCCAATCCCTGGAAAAGATCAAAATATCATCCAGATAGATGATCAGAAATGTATCCACAAAGTCCCGGAAAATATCATTCATGAAGCACTGGAAGACAGAAGGGGCATTAGTGAGCCCAAAAAGGCATCACCAGGTACTCAAAATGTCCCTCCGGAGTATTAAACGCCGTCTTCCATTCATCCCCCTGCTTAATGCGAATAAGATTATACGCCCCCCTGAGGTCAAGCTTGGTAAACCAGCAAGCACCTTTAACTCTGGAGAATAGATCAGATATCAGGGGTAACAGATACTGATATTTAACAGTAATTTTGTTGAGGGAACGATAGTCAATACAAGGCCTTAATGAACCATATTTCTTGGCCACGAAAAAAAAACCAGCACCCAAGGGTGAAGAGGATGGTCTAATATGACCCTTCTCCAACGACTCCTTAACATAAGATCGCATAGCCTCGTGCTCGGGTACAGATAAATTGAAAAGTCGACCCTTGGGAAATTTACACCCAGGGCTCAACTCAATTGCACAGTCATAACTCCTATGAGGAGGTAACGACGCAGACTTATTCTCACTAAATACATCATAAAAATCAGCCAAATAGTCAGGAACATTATGCGACTGGGGAGAGGTGGAGAAGACAGGAGCGTCACCAATAGCACACCGACAACCCCAACTCACCACAGACACAGATTTCCAATCCAAAACTGGATTATGAATTTGCAACCAGGGAAATCCCAGAACAATGGTATCATGCAAATTATGCAAAAATCTGCAATTCTCCTGATGGTCTGGGGCGACCCGCATTACCACCTGGGTCCAAAACTGAGGTTTATTTTTCACCAAAGGAGTAGCATCAATACCCCTCAAAGGGATAGGCGTCCGCAGAGGTGTCATAGGAAACCCACAACGTTTAGCAAAATCCAAGTCCATCAGGTTCAGAGCCGCTCCCGAATCCACAAAAGCCTTGGCGGAAAATGTGGACAGTGAGCAGATCAGAGTAATTGCCAGAAGAAACTTAGGTTGAACACCACCCACAGCAAATGTGTGTGCAAAACGTTTTTCTCGTTTAGGGCAGACAGAAATCATATGAGAGGCATCTCCACAGAAAAAACACAGCTTATTACGCCTTCTGAACTCCTGACGTTGCGCCCTAGAAAAAACTATCACATTGCATAGGTTCAGACATTTGTTCAACAGGCAACATTTCTCGTGTACCTCTACGTTCACGCAGACGCCGATCAACCTGAATGGCTAATGACATAGAATCGTCAAGACCAGAGGGAACAGGAAATCCCACCATAGTATCCTTTACGGTTTCTGACAAACCCCTCCGAAAGAGAGCTGCCAAGGCACCATCATTCAAGGTAGTAAGGACCGCCCACTTTCGGAATTTTTGACAGTATAACTCTGCAGAATCCTGACCCTGGCTCAATGCCAACAGGGCTTTCTCAGCTTGATAAATAGCATTAGGTTCATCATACAACAACCCCAAGGCTTGAAAACATGCATCCACATTAGCCAGAATAGGATCATCAGGTGTCAAAGAAAACGCCCAATCCTGGGGATCGCTGCGCAGCAAAGAGATGACCATTTTAACCTGCTGCGCAGAGCTCCCTGATGAGTTAGGCTTCAAGGCAAAAAATAATTTACAATTATTCTTAAAATTCAAAAATTTAGTCCGATCCCCAAAAAACACATCAGGAGTAGGAATCTTTGGTTCAGCAGTGTGTGAATGAGCAAGATAGGCGGAAATTCCCTGCACTTCAGCAGTCAGCTGCTCCACACGATCAGACAAAATTCCTCCTACGGCCCCAGAGAAAAAGAGGAAAAAATATACAAAAAAAATTCTGACACTTTTTTTTTTTTACAATTCTTTCCTGCTATTGAGTACCCTAGAATCTGCAGTTTGGCTTGTGATTCTGTTATGATTGAGTCACCGGAGGAGGAAAACAAAAATACAAGCTAAGTCCAGAAAACTGAGAGGTTGGTAGCTAGTGGATTGCAGACCCCTGATCCTATACACCACAACTAACAGTAGCCGTGGGGGGTTCCTACGGTGGTCCTAGACCCCTCGATCACAGCCGGAGAGCTAAATAAACCTAAAGAAGGAAGGGGAAATCTAAACTGCCCCAGAGCAGACCCCAAAGCAATAGGCAGCCCCCAACATGTATTGACGGTGAAAACAGAAGAAAACACAAACACAGATAGAAAGACAGGCTGAGCAAACGATGGGGCCCTTACTAACTAGATAGGACAGGACAGAAAAGCTGCTGTCTGCAATCACGCAAACACCCTACCAAAAATAATGCCAACACGTCTGATAGAAAAAAGCCCTGAAGTCACTAGACTTCCAAATACCTATATCAGCCCTCAGGTATATTCTGCAAACAGAGCAAAAAAAAAGAGCAATTGATCAGAGACAAAAATGGAGTCCAGCCAGTCCTAGCCAGGGCTGGCTGAACACAGGCACTAAGTAAACCAGACAAAATCTCATGAAACAACAGAAGAGCAAACTTAGCTCTTAAAAAACTGGAATAAACTGGAGGCCAGAGCTCTGAGCAGAGAAGTATCACCAGCAACCCAGCAGGGCGTCGGCAGCCTTATATCCACTCAGAGATTCCGGATGTCCAATCACACTCCACCTGATCTGATGACAGGTCTCTCCCATCCAGATCATTTTTACTACCTCCCTTCACCAGCAGAGGGAGTTCATCGGACATCAGAGGTGAAGGAGAAAATGAGCTCATAACACGCATGTGTATGAGGTTTACGGAGCGAAGCCATGTGTGTACTGAGTGGAGCCGTGTGTGTGCGAACCATAGAAAGCGGAACCTTGTGTGTATGAGGTGTGCGGAGCCATGCATATACAAGGTGTATGGTGGGGAGCATTTATACCTCCCAACTGTCCCAGATCCAGTTGGACAGTCCCGATTTTGAGGGAGAGTCTGCCCCGGCTGGGAGCTTACTTTTCCCACGGACACAGGAGTACAAGGCGGAGCCCCGAGGAGCGCTTTAAAATTTGCACGTGACGTTCCACTGGAAATGACGTGCTAGAAGCTGACCGGAAATTAGGTAATTTTGGGAGGAGATTGTGGCGGAACCATAGAGGCACTTCAGGGAATGCTTCAGATCCATCACTGTGTTCTCTGACAGCGCGGACAGCGGGATCGTCTTGGAATCAGGAATGCCGGCCATGTGAGCGGATCATGATGTGTCCTGCACCGGGAGGCTCAGGTGGGCACTACAATGGAGGCCGGGCTGCTATAGTATCTTTATAGAATCTTTTTCTCTGTTTCTTTTTCTCTGTTCTTTTTTTCTCTCTCTCTAATCTTTCTTTTTTTCTTTCTCTCTTTGTTCTTTCTTTCTCTCTGTTATTTCTTTCCCCTCTTTCTCTGTCTAGTCTTTCTTTCTCTGTCTAATCTTTCTTTCTCTCTGTTTCTTTCTCTCTGTTTCTTTCTCTCTGTTCTTTCTCTCTAATCTTTCTTTTTTTTCTTTCTCTCTGTTCTTTCTCTCTGTTATTTCTTTCTTCTCTTCCTTTCTTTCTCTGTTCTTTCTTTCTCTCTGTTCTTCTCTTCCTTTCTCTATCTGTTCTTTCTTTCGCTCTGTTCTTTCTTTCCCCTTTTTCTTTCTTTCTCTAATCTTTCTTTCTCTCTCTGTTCTTCCTTTCTCTGTTCTCGTTCTTTCCCCTCTTTCTTTGTCTCTGTTCTTTCTTTCCTCTCTTTCTCTGTTCTTACTTTCTCTTTGTTCTTTCTCTCTCCACATTTTAGAGGGTCACATCCCCATTACAGAGGGTCACATCCCCATTACACAGAGTCACATCCACATTTTAGAGGGTCATATCCACATTTTGGGGGCCACATTCACATTTTAGAGGACCACATCCACATGTGACCCTTTACAATGTGGATGTGACTCTACAATGTGGATGTGACCCTCTATATTGTGGATGTGACCCTCTATAAAGTGGATGTGACCCTCTGTATTGTGGATGTGACCCACTGTAATGTGGATGTGACCCTCTATAACAGGGATGGGCAATTAATTTTCCTGAGAAGCCACATGAAAGACCATGACTGTCATGGAGGGCCAAAACAATAGGCCAAAATTAATTCTTCTCAATATTAATATTGATATTTTATAATTATTATATTATTGATAATTTTATTACTTTTAAGTGTATTAGAATTGTATATTTAGCAGAATTAAGAATGCCGACACCCCCCTATATATCGTTTGAACCCGAGCACAGCCCTTTCAGTATATTGCATGAGCGCCCCCAACAGCCCCTTATATGCGGCATGAGCCCCACACAGCCTCCCTATATAAAGCATGAGCCCCACACAGCCTCCCTATATATACAGCATGAGCCCCACACAACCTCCCCATATACTGCATGAGCGCCACACAGCCTCCCCATATACTGCATGAGCTCCACACAGCGTCCCCATATACTGCATGAGACCCACACAGCCTCCCTATACACAGCATGAGCCCCACACAGCCTCAACATATACTGCATGAGCCCCACACAGCCTCCCCATATACTGCATGAGCCCCACACAGCCTCCCCATATACTGCATGAGCGCCACACAGCCTCCCCATATACTGCATGAGCTCCACACAGCGTCCCCATATACTGCATGAGACCCACACAGCCTCCCTATACACAGCATGAGCCCCACACAGCCTCAACATATACTGCATGAGCCCCACACAGCCTCCCCATATACTGCATGAGCCCCACACAGCCTCCCCATATACTGCATGAGCCCCACACAGCCTCCCCATATACTGCATGAGCCCCACACAGCCTCCCTATACACAGCATGAGCCCCACACAGCCTCCCCATATACTGCATGAGACCCACACAGCCTCCCCATATACGGTATGAGCCCCACACAGCCTCCCCATATACTGCATGAGCCCCACACAGCCTCCCCATATACTGCATGAGACCCACACAGCCTCCCAATATACTGCATGAGCCCCACACAGCCTTCCCATATACTACATGAGCCCCACACAGCCTCCCCATATACTGCATGAGCGCCACACAGCCTCCCCATATACTGCATGAGCGCCACACAGCCTCCCCATATACTGCATGAGACCCTCACAGCCTCCCTATACACAGCATGAACCCCACACAGCCTCCCCATATACTGCATGAGCCCCACACAGCCTCCCCATATACTGCATGAGCCCCACACAGCCTCCCCCTATGCTGCATGAGCCCCACACAGCCTCCCTATACACAGCATGAGCCCCACACAGCCTCCTCATATACTGCATGAGCCCCACACAGCCTCCCCATATACTGCATGAGCCCCACACAGCCTCCCCATATACTGCATGAGCCCCACGCAGTCTCCCCATATACTGCATGAGCCCCACACAGCCTCCCCTTGTACTGCATGAGCCCCACGCAGCCTCCCCATATACTGTATGAGACCCACACAGCCTCCCCATATACTGCATGAGACCCAAACAGCCTCCCCATATACTGCATGAGCGCCCCACAGCCTCCCCATATACTGCATGAGCCCCACACAGCCTCCCTATACACAGCATGAGCCCCACACAGCCTCCCCATATACTGCTTGAGCCCCACACAGCCTCCCCATATACTGCATGAGCCCCACATAGCCTCCCCATATACTGCATGAGCCCCACACAGCCTTCCCATATACTGCATGAGCCCCTCACAGCCTCCCTATATACTGCATGAGCCCCGCACAGCCTCCCTATATACTGCATGAGGCCCACACATCCTCCCTATATACAACATGAGCCCCACACAGCCTCCCTATATACTGCATGAGACCCAGCCTCCCCATATGCTGCATGAGCCCCACACAGCCTCCCTATATACAGCATGAGCCCCACACAGCCTCCCTATATACTGCATGAGCCCCACACAGCCTCCCCATATGCTTCATGAGCCCCACACAGCCTCCCTATACACAGCATGAGCCCCACACAGCCTCCCCATATACTGCATGAGCCCCAGACTGCCTCCCCATATACTGTATGAGACCCACACAGCCTCCCCATATACTGCATGAGACCCAAACATCCTCCCCATATACTGCATGAGCGCCACACAGCCTCCCCATATACTGCATGAGCCCCACACAGCCTCCCTATACACAGCATGAGCCCCACACAGCCTCCCCAGATACTGCTTGATCCCCACACAGCCTCCCCATATACTGCATGAGCCCAAAACAACAGCCTCCCCATATACTGCATGAGCCCCATACAACCTCCCCATATACTGCTTGAGCCCCACACTGCCTCCCTATATACTGCATGAGACCCACACAGCCTCCTATATACAGCATGAGCCCCAAACAGCCTCCCCATATACTGCATGAGACACACACAGCCTCCCCATATACTGCATGAGACCCACACAGTGTTCCCATATACTGCATGAGACCCACGCAGCCTCCCTATATACTGCATGAGCCCCACACAGCATCCCCATATACTGCATGAGCCCCACACAGCCTCCCCATATACTGCATGAGCCCCACACAGCCTCCCCATATACTGCATGAGCCCCACACAGCCTCCCCATATACTGTGCATGAGCCCCACACAGCCTCCCTATACACTGCATGAGCCCCACACAGCCTCCCCATATACTGCATGAGACCCACACAGCCTCCCCATATACTGCATGAGCGCCACACAGCCTCTCTATATACTGCATGAGGAGCTCACAGCCTCTCTATATACTGCATGAGGAGCCCACAGCCTCCCTATATACTGCATGAGGCCCCCACAGCCTCCCTATATACTGCATGAGTGCCACACAGCCTCCCCATATACTGCATGAGGCCCACACGGCCTCCCTATATACTGCATGAACCCCGCACAGCCTCCCTATATACTGCATGAGGCCCACACAGCCTACCTATATACAGCATGAGCCCCACACAGCCTCCCTATACACAGCATGAGCCCCACATAGCCTCCCCATATACTGCATGAGCCCAACACAGCCTCCCCATATACTGCATGAGCCCCACACAGCCTCCCCATATACTGCATGAGACCCACACAGCCTCCCCATATACTGCATGAGCGCCACACAGCCTCTCTATATACTGCATGAGGAGCTCACAGCCTCTCTATATATTGCATGAGGCCCCCACAGCCTCCCTATATACTGCATGAGCGCCACACAGCCTCCCCATATACTGCATGAGGCCCACACAGCCTCTCTATATAGTGCATGAGGAGCCCACAGCCTCCCCATATACTGCATGAGACACACACTGCCTCCCTATATACTGCATGAACCCCGCACAGCCTCCCTATATACTGCATGAGGCCCACACAGCCTCCCTATATACAGCATGAGCCCCACACAGCCTCCCTATACACAGCATGAGCCCCACATAGCCTCCCCATATACTGCATGAGCCCCACACAGCCTCCCCATATACTGCATGAGCCCCACACAGCCTCCCCATATACTCCATGAAACCCACACAGCCACCCCATATACTGCATGAGCGCCACACAGCCTCCCCATATACTCCATGAAACCCACACAGCCTCCCTATACACAGCATGAGCCCCACACAGCCTCCCCATAAACTGCATGAGACCCACATAGCCTCCCTATATACTGCATGAGCGCCACCCAGCCTCCCTATATACTGCATGAGCGCCACACAGCCTCCCTATATACTGCATGAGGAGCCCACAGCCTCTCTATATACTGCATGAGGAGCCCACAGCCTCGCTATATACTGCATGAGGCCCAAACAGCCTCCCTATATACTGCATGAGGCCCACATAGCCTCCCCATATACGACATGTGCAGCAGCACCATATCACCCCCTCATGTCACCCCAGGTGTGCAGCACCATGTCGTCACCCACCCCAGGTGTGCAGCACCATGTCGTCACCCACCCCAGGTGTGCAGCACCATGTCGTCACCCACCCCAGGTGTGCAGCACCATGTCGTCACCCACCCCAGGTGTGCAGCACCATGTCGTCACCCACCCCAGGTGTGCAGCACCATGTCGTCACCCACCCCAGGTGTGCAGCACCATGTCGTCACCCACCCCAGGTGTGCAGCACCATGTCGTCACCCACTCCAGGTGTGCAGCACCATGTCGTCACCCACCCCAGGTGTGCAGCACCATGTCGTCACCCACCCCAGGTGTGCAGCACCATGTCGTCACCCATCCCAGGTGTGCAGCACCATGTCGTCACCCACTCCAGGTGTGCAGCACCATGTCGTCACCCACCCCAGGTGTGAAGCACCATGTCGTCACCCACCCCAGGTGTGCAGCACCATGTCGTCACCCACTCCAGGTGTGCAGCACCATGTCGTCACCCACCCCAGGTGCGCAGCACCATGTCGTTACCCACCCCAGGTGTGCAGCACCATGTCGTCACCCACTCCAGGTATGCAGCACCATGTCGTCACCCACCCCAGGTGTGCAGCACCATGTCGTCACTCACTCCAGGTGTGCAGCACCATGTCGTCACCCACCCCAGGTGTGCAGCACCATGTCGTCACCCACCCCAGGTGTGCAGCACCATGTCGTCACCCACTCCAGGTGTGCACCACCATGTCGTCACCCCCATAGCCTCCCCATGCCCACCAAAATGGCCCTTACACATAAGGAAAAAAACCACCACATACTCACCTCGTCCCGTTCCCTGTCAGTGTGCTTCTCTTCCTGCCTCCGGTGCGCGGACTCTCCGGAGTAAACAGCTGGCGCGATGACGTCATTTCATCGTGTCAGCTGTTTCACACACAGATGTGGCCCCCGGGTCGCACTTTGCCCAGATGTTCTCTATAATGTGGATGTGATCCTCTGCAATGTGGATTTGAACCTCTGTAATATGAATGTGACCCTCTGTAATGTGGATGTGACCCTCTAGGTTACAGTGTGCCACAGCCCACAGGCCAGTCTGAGTCCCTCTCCTGCTCCAGTCCCTGCTGCCTAGTGCCTGCGCCCTGCGGTAAGTGGTGTCCAAGCCCAATATTATCCCTATTTGACAACTGGGTGCTATCCCTGAGGGTGCTTCGGTACTGTAGCGCATAGGACACTATAGCTGATTGTAAAGAATATATATACAGTATATACAGCTCTGGCAAAAATCAAAAGACCACTTTAAAATGTTCAGTTTGTCTGATTTTTCTCTTTATAGGTATATTTTTGAGTAAAATGTAAATTGCTGTTTTAGGCAATGTGCACACGTTGCGGAATTGCTGCGGAAATTTCTGCGGGAATTCCGCAACTCCCTGCCGTGGGAAATACGCTAGAATTCCGCATGTGTATTTCCCGCGTTTTAACTAGCGTTCTCCAAGCGATCTGTAGCTTCGCTTGGAAAACTGATTGACAGGTTGGTCACACTCGTCAAACATAGTGTTTGACAAGTGTGACCGACTTCTTACTATTCAGGCTGCCTATGCAGCATCAGTATTAAAAAGATATAAAGTTAAAAATAATAAAAAAAATAAAAAATGGTGTTTTTCTCACCTTCCGGAGTCCCACGCAACGTCACCAGGTCTCAGCGATGCTCCCGGCAAGTCCAGTTCCCAGTGATGCCTTGCGACAATGACCTTTGATGACGTCGCAGTCTTGCGAGACTGCTACGGTATCGCGAGACCGCAACTTCATCAAAGGTCATTGTCGCAAGGCATCGCTGGGAACTTGACTTGCCGGGAGCATCGCTGAGACCTGGTGACGCTGCGAGTGACTCCGGAAGGTGAGAATATCACCATTTTTTATTTTCATTTGTATTTTTACAGGGATATGGTACCCAGAGCCTGGAGGAGAATCTCCTCTCCTCCACACCCTGGGTACCATCCGCACATTTTCCGCTTACTTTGCGAATGATAGCCATAGCCACATGCGGAAAGTAAGCGGAACAATGCATTCCTATGTGTGCGGAATTCCCGCGATTCTGCACAAAGAATGAGCATGCTGCGTATTTTTCCGCTATGCCATTCCGCCGCAGAAAAATACGCAGCATTAGCACAGCATGTGCAGAATGCCATAGGATTGCATGGGATGCTTTTTTTTTGCGTTTTCACGGCAAAATCGCGCACTAAGAAACACCACGAAAACTCAAAAAAAGGTACGTGTGCACACAGCCTTATTCTTTAAACTACTGACAACATGTCTCTGAATTTCCAAGCAATAAATTTTGTATTTTTTTTCTGAAAATGAGAAATGGTCAAAATTAGAAAAAATAATTCAGTGCTTGCAGACCTCAAATAATGCAAAGAAATACAAGTTCATAATCATTTAGAAACAACAATATTAATGTTTTAACTCAGGAAGAGTTCAGAAATCAATATTTTGTGGAATAGCCATGATTGTTAATCACAGCTTTCATGTGTCTTGGCTGCTGTCCACCAGTCTCTCACTCTGCTTTTGGGTGACCTTATGTCACTCCTGGTACAATAGTGTAAGCAGTTCTTCTTTGTTTGATGGCTTGTGACTATCCATCTTCCTCTTGATTACATTCCAGAGGTTTTCAATGGGGATCAGGTCTGGAGAATGGGCCGGCCATGACCGGGATTTGATGTGGTGGTCTCTTAATTTTTTTTTTTATAAATATATACTGTATATATATATATATCACAGCGCTGAAAATATGGGGCTGAGATATCAGCCGGTTGTATAGGCACTACTACAACCACTAGCGATAATTTAGTAAAATTATTATAGTATTACCATGTAGTGACGGTGGTGGTATAGCGTGCCGAGGGTTCAGAGAGCTGGGCCTGCAGGCAGCATGGCAGGACTTGTGCTGATATCAATTTATGGTATGCTGTGGACCCCTGGCTGACACGCTGATATGAAGCAAATGAGAGAAATACATTTGTTAATTGAGCACTAAGGCTAGTTTCACACTAGCGTTTCTGCCCGCAGCACACGGCGCCGCTAAGCCCCGCCCCCTTCCGTCATCTCCGCCTAGTGTCGCACAGCGCTGCATGTGATCTGCATACCCTATCTTTAGCATAGGGTGCGCTGGCCGTGCGCTAGTAGGATTTTGAGTGCGCTGCGCCCTTTTGACGGTGCTCCGAGCGCACCAAAATGCAACATGGTGCGTTCAGCGCGCATCGGTGCACCGTCAAAAGGGCGCAGCGCAAGCAAAATCCTACTAACGCACCCTATGCTAAAGATAGGGTGTGCAGATCGCATGCAGCGCTGTGCGACACTAGGCGGAGATGACCGGAGGGGGCGCGGCAGGGGGCGGGGCTTAGCGGCGCCATGCGCTGCAGGCAGAAACGCTAGTGTGAAACTAGCCTTACTTATGTTTTCAGTGGTTATACACTAACAGAGCCTTTTTTCTATTGCTAAGTATTTATTGTTCCTCAACCATTTTTATGAAATGGGTTGTTAGAAGGTGTACCTCTGCCGCACATGAGCTATACTCAAGTGCTACTACAGGAGACCCAAGCCTTAAGATGGGCCGCGGCCCGCGTCACAGTGGGCCACTGCATTGTGCCAAAGAAGAAAAAAAAAACACAAGCTTTCCTTAATAGCCTGTGGAGCGGGGAAGCACGGAAGCCATAGATTCGTCATGGATAATAATGAAGAGATGAAAGAAGGATTTTCCAGCTTCCAAAAAAAATTCCAATTTATTGTAGCTAAAGCAACATGAAAAAATAGACAGCAGCTCACATGGTGTGAGATAAGGCTGCGCGTTTCGAACAGAACACTGTTCTTTCTCAAAGCTGCTCAATACTGAGAATAGCGTGATTAAATACTTGCTGCAACCAATGAACACGGTGCAGCACTCACACGGTGAATAATTAGTGAATCACATAAAATCACAAAAGACATCAATACAAATGCATACAAATTTACACATCATAACAAGGAAAAATGCATATAAAATACAATAAGTGAGTAAAGATGAAAGAAAAAAAAAAGAAAAAAACTCCTTTTTCCTTATAGAATATACAAACAGATCTAGTAATGGAACATTGTCTCCTTTCTTGCATTCAGGCCGTTAGGATAACAGGTATTAAGACAAAATATCCAGTATGCTTCACGCATCATGAGCCGTCTTCTATTATCTCCTCCTCTTGTCTGTATATTCAGTCTCTCAATGCCAAAAACCTGAAGAAACGCTGTGTCTCTATGATGATGATTAATAAAGTGCTTAGATGCAAATGACATCGAGCGATTCCAACTAGTGGAAGAAACAATGTCAGTGATGTGTTCAGAGATACGAAATTTTAACATTTTTCCTTGTTATGATGTGTAAATTTGTATGCATTTGTATTGATGTCTTTTGTGATTCACTAATTATTCACCGTGTGAGTGCTGCACCGTGTTCATTGGTTGCAGCAAGTATTTAATCACGCTATTCTCAGCATTGAGCAGCTTTGAGAAAGAACAGTATTCTGTTGAAACGCGTAGCCTTATCTCACACCATGTGAGCTGCTGTCTATTTTTTCATGTTGTTTTATCCACAGTAAATTGGAATTTTTTTTGGAAGCTGGAAAATCCTTCTTTTATCTCTTCATTATTGGCCACTGCATCGTGCTTGCCCCCCAGGCTAAAATTTGCCAGCCAGCCCCTGTGACTTGTGGTTTTGCATTTGCAGTGAGACAGAAAAACACTGCTAGCAGCGGGTTTTTTGTTGTTGCTGCAAGTAACGCATTTGCCGGATCGCGGTAAAACCGCAAGTGCCGCACATGTCCACAAGTCCTATAGGGATGAATGAGGCCGAGCGCAGTGTTGCTGTAAGTGATCCATTACGCGGCATATGCGGAGAAACTGCCGGATCTGCCACGAATGGCAAAAATTGCTGACGTGAAAGTAGCCTAAGTCACTGCCGACAGTGTCTGCATTAGGCCGGGGTCAGACATGCGAGAAACTTGCACGAGTTTCGCATGTCAATACCCGGTACTGCCGCCGGAACTCTGACAGGAGCGTGTGGCTCCATGTATTTCTTTGCAGCTGGCAGCTGCATGCTCCGGTCCCGAGTGCCGGTGGCAGTGAAGCGATGGCCGGGGAACCACCACGGTGCAGGGAGACTACGGTACACAAGATGAGGTGCAAACAACAAAGGGTAAATTTTTTGGAAGGCAAGGAATGAAGTGGATAAGCAAGTGGTATGCAATGGCAAAAGATGGTTTATAAGAGTTTGTATTCTTTAGCTGGGCCGTCAAATAGCACGGTGCTCCAGCTATTACAGGATCAATATATATCATACAGGCAAAACCAAACAATAAACAAAGAATGATGCTGCTGTAAGTGTAGTCTCCCTGGCCCCTACTAAAAAGGCCACACGGCTGCCGTGTTCTGTTTGTTGAAGCCTACACTAGGCCCTGATAACAAACTCACGGTGATGTTGGGGACTCAGGTCCAGTCCCGGGGGGGCCCCAACAGTCTTGAACGGTGGTGCACACGTCTGTCTGGCAGATAAGTGAAATGTGGTCTTGTCCTTGCTTCAGAGTCGTGGAGGTGCTTCTGGAAACTAAATCCCATTCTCGATCTCTTCGTGGCTTCTCAAAATAGCACAGGACAGCCACCTTTGCTACACCTGAAGAGTCTGTTCAATATCACAAGTCCACTTAGTCTCAGACTGTGTGACCTTTTTACACAGCTCCATGCACAGCAGCTCTCAGCAGCAACTTCCAGCTCACACGCTCTCACAGGCTCATCTCCTCCCCTCCTCAGCCTTGGGCAGTTCAGTAACATAGTCCTTTACAGGGGGGAGCAAATCATTTCATCTCACCAGACAAGGGGGTGCTGTCTCTTAAAGTTGCAGCGTGTTTCTTACTGTCCATAACAGCACCACCCCCTTACATGCCTTCCTACTTATTGATGGTCATCCTCAGCCATAACAGCATCAAGGTCAAGGTGCAATGAAGGAACGTGCAATGTGGAAACAGCACCTATAGAGGAGGGAACAAAGTCAGAAAAACAGACAGAGTACACTGTTCTACGTATCAGACTGGTGGAACCCCTGCAGTAGACCTCTGGGATCTCTGAAGTTCTTGGCTATCAGGCAAGGCTTGACTATCTTCCAGAGGAACACTTGCTGCACGAGTCGTAGTGAGCTCTTGTCGGGTCTCGTCCTCATGTGGTGGTAGTGGTACATCCATGGGATTACCATCTCTGTACGGCTGAGAACCCTCCGCTGTGTCAGGGACGGTCCACCACTCATCATCGATTTCACGATCAGGCAAGAAAGATTCAGGAAGAGGAGTAGCGCCTTCAGACGGCAATGGCGCAGAACAGACCTCAGACCGGCAGGGCCGCAGCATATTTCTGTGAAGTACCCTAGGGGCGGACACCCCACTTTCAATCTGCACCTTGTAGATCGGGCCGTCACCATACACTCTCTCGATTACTCTGTAAGGATGTACTTCCCATCTCTCACTTAGTTTTCCCTTGGGGCGTTTCTCTCTGACTAATACTCGGTCCCCGGGTTGGAGCGGTATCTCTTGAGTCGGTTTACGGCCCGTGTGGTTTTTTTCCTGCAACTGCTGACCTGCCAACCGCCATATCATTTGTAATTGTTGCCGATGCTCTTTCATCCATGAAGTGACAGTTCGCTCCATCAGCTTCTCTGGCTGTTCCAAATTCAGCTCAATGATTTCTCGTCCAGCTCTTCCAACCAGCAGTATATATGGGGTGTAACCTGTGGTGGAGTGGACCCGATTGTTGTAGGTCCAGACCAACCCTGTCAGGTAGTCTTTCCAACATGACTTCTTATCCTCCTCCAACATTCTCAGCATTTGAAGTAGGGTTTGGTTGAAGTGTTCACATGCTCCATTGCCTTGAGGATGGTAAGGGGTGGTCTGGGACCGCTTGATGCCATACATAATTTACAGTTCTTCCATCACCTTGCCTTGGAAACATGTGCCTTGGTCAGAGTGGATGTGCTTTGGGCACTCATACACCTGGATGAAGTCTTGACAGATGGCCCGCATCGCCAACTCAGCAGTCTGATCTCTAGTCGGGGTGACTACTGCAAACTTGGAGAAATGATTGGTCATCACCAAACAGTTCTGTAGCCCCCGGGCCGAGTGTCCCACGAGGAGATAGTCGATCATCAAGACTTCTAGCGGTTCCTTAGTTTGTATGGTCTGGATGGGTGCCCTTTGTTTGGTACTCTTGATAAGGTCACATACTCGACATTGCCAGCAAAACTCTTCCACCACAGACTACAACCGGGGGTAGTATACATACCGCTGTAACCATTGGTAGGTCTTTGTGGGCCCGAAGTGAGCTCCAAATTCGTGGGCTTCTTTAGCTACTTGAGCCATTTTTCCTGGGATGACCACCTGCCACATTGCTTCCATATCTTTTGGCTATTGTCTCTTACGATATAACACTGATTCTCGCACTTCCAGTCTATCCCACTGGTGTAAGACACTTCATCTCAGCATCCAGATCATCTCTTTCTTGTTTGCTAGGCTTCCACTTCCAAGTTACCCACCATTGCGTCTGTCTCAGCCCTTCATCTTCATCCTGAACATGTCCCCATTCCTCATTGGTTCTCCCCAGGGACCGGGGTAATGCGTAGGCCTCCCTACTTGACTGGGCCGCAACCACTGGGGGCTTAAACTTACAAAAGTCTGGTTTTTTTTCCTCTTCAAGTTGTTCATCGAGATCCCCACTGGAGTCTCCACAGTCACTCTTGACAGCCCGTCAGCATTTATGTTTTCGGTAGCAGAGCGATAACGGATGGTAAAGTCAAACTTGGCTAGGTGAGCCACCCACCGTTGTTCTAAGGCCCCAATTTAGCATTCTCTAGGTGGGCCAGGGGATTATTGTCTGTTCGAACTTGATTCTTGGTCCCTGTCCGGAAGCCTGCTAACTTCTCTGTCATGGCCCACACTAGGGCCAGGAGCTCTAACCAGAAGGAGCTGTAATTGTGGGGGTTTCTTTTGCTGTCCTGCAGGGACCTACTGGCATACCCGATGACTCTCTCATATCCATCCTGTATCTGAGAGAGTACTGCACCGAGCCCATGAAGGCTACTGTCTGTGTAGAACAGGAACGGTTGATCGAAATCTGCGTAGGCCAAAATCGGGGCTGAAGTAAGGGCATTCTTTATGGCCTGGAAGGCCTCATCCTGTCTCTGGGCCCAAGGGAGGCACTGGTTTTTCGGCACACCAGCAGTCCTCCTCAGCAGCTCGTTCAGAGGACCCTGTTGTTAATTCTCTTTCTGGGCTCCCTCTGGTGGTTAATGGAGGTAGTGGAGCTGATTTGATTGACAGAGGCTTACCACCTGATAATGAGGACAACGATTGGAGATCTGAGGCTTCAGAATGGGATTTAAGACAGCCGATGCCCTCGGCTGGTGATTTTTGCTGCCTTGCCTCCTGTGGTCTGACGTATCCAGCTCTTTCCCTGCATTGTCCAGCTAAGTGATTAATTTGCTTTTATGTTTGCATTTGTTCAGGTTCTGTCTATTCCTGCTTTGTACGGGTCGGCCAGCTCCGGCTGGGGCTGTGCTGCATCACCGCCATATGTTGTTGCTTGTGCCAGTTTGTTTTTTCCTCCTGGTATGTTGGTCTCTGTTGCTTTGCTTTCAGAATCTACCAGAGTACTGATATAGTGGGAGGCAACGTCGTGTGACTTCAGGGTTTTTTGCGTCAGTCGTGTTGGACATTTTGCAGGGTTTTTTGTGCGTGATTGCAGACAGTATCTATCCTTTCCTGTCCTGTCTAGTCAGTGTGGGCCCCTTCATTTGCTCAGACTATTTTCCTACCTGCGTTTGTGTTTTCATCTTGTCTCACCGACAATATATGTTTGGGGGCTATCTATTCCTTTGCGGTCTGCTCTGGGGCAGTTTAGATTTCCCCTTTCTTGCTTTAGGCTTAGTTAGCTCTCCGGCTGTGCTGAGGCATCTAGGGCATCATAGGCACGCTCCACGGCTACTGCTAGTTGTGTGGATAGGATCCGCTGAGTTACCAACCTCTCTGGTGTTCTGTGGCTCAGCTCAGGCCTGCTTTCTCCTCAGTGACCCATTCATAACAGGACCCGCCACCTTCGCGAAGTCTGTGACAAACTGGTGGTAGTACCTGGCGAGCCCAAGAAAGGCCTGGGGGTTCTCTCTCTGTTCGAGGGACTGGCCACTTCTGGATAGCAGCCACTTTTTCTGGTGAGGGTAGAACTCCATCTTGTGACACTATGTGGCCAAGGTACTCGATATCCCTCTTGAAGAGGTGGCATTTCTTTGGCTTCCCCTTCAGGTTATGAGCCCGCAGTCTTCCGAGTACCTGTCCAAGCCGGGCAAGGTGCTCTTCGAACGAGGCAGAAAAAACAATGATGTCATCCAGATAGATCAGGGTAGTTTCAAAATTTAAGTCTCCCAAACACTTTTCCATCAGCCGTTGAAACGTGCCCGGAGCATTGCAGAGCCCGAAGGGCATCCGGTTAAACTCAAAGAATCCCATAGGGAGGATAAAGGCGGTTTTTGCTTTGTCTTTCTCTGCCACGGCTACTTGCCGGTATTCACTTGCTAGGTCCAAGGTGGAGAAGTACTTGGCTTTCCCCAACACTGTCAAGGATTCTTCGATGCGGGGTAACGGATATCAGTCTTGCACAGTGCAGGCATTGCGTTTCCTGTAATTTACACAGAACCGGATGGTCCCATCCTTTTTCTTGATGAGCACCACCGGGCGGCCCAAGGGCTCTGACTACTCTACACTATTCCTGAATCCAGTATATGCTTCAGTAATGTCTTCATCTCTTGGTACATCTTGGGCAGGATCTGCTGGTATCGTTCTCGAATTGGACGAGCTTCCTAGGTCGATATCTCGCGCGTGATGGCTTCAGTACAGCCGAAATCTTCGGCGTGATGGGCAAATGTGGCCTGATTTTCCCGCAGCATAGCTTCTATCTCTTGCACATGCTCAGGGCCTAGAGCCTTCACATCCACTTCCTTTTGATCTAGGATGACCCGTCCACTCCACTCCGGGGATGGCGTCTCTTCGGCTCCCACAGCAACTGCTAGGGTCCACCCCGCACCTTCTATCGGTGATAAAGAAGACATCTCCTTCTGTCTCACCACTACACTCTTATGTAGCTATACCAGGGCCAGATCTGACCCTCGTGACAAGGTGACCTCCCCAGGGCCCACATTCAAAGCTCTTATGGGGACATGTCCTCGCTGGACCGCAGCTATCGTACGAGCTATCATGACTTCTTGGTCCACTCCTCCGCCTACAACAGGCTGAACAATTACTTCCAACCCGTCGGGTTGCGATGAGTCCCCACTGGAAGGTGTAATATATTTTCTCGCTCGGGAGGCAGATTACAGGCTCTTTCCCAGGCCAATTTTGGTCCATTTTGGTTTCGTTTTTGTAGGTTTTTTCGTGCGTCTGTAAAAAGGGCATGAAACTCTGACAACATTGTTTTGAGCTGTGACCTAGGAGTCAGAAATGCTTCCAGTGGCGATCCCCATGATGTTCCCGTGTCACTTGAGCAGTTTTCCCATGACTTTCAAAGGACCCCCGGGGGGGATCGCGGTAAAAATGCTCGGATCTCCCATAGACTTACATTGGGCTTGTTGTTCTGTCTGAGAACCCGAGTATTCCAATTTGCTTGACCCGAGCATTTTAGTGCTCGCTTATCACTATTAGGAAGTTATAAGGGTTAAAAGGTAAACAGCGATTTCTCATTTTTACAACACCATTTAATTTTAGGGACCACATCACATTTGAAGTCACTCTGAGGGTCTATATGATAGAAAACACTTAAAAAGTGACACCATTCTAAAAATGTACCTCTCACGGTGCTCAAAACCGCAATCAAGAAGTTTATTAACCAGAGCTCGGAAGGGAAGGAGCGACGTTTGACTTTTTCAACGTAAAAGTGGCTGGAATTGAGATCGGATGCCATGTCGTGCCTAAACAGTGGAAACCCCTCTCAAGTGACCCCATTTTGGAAACTAGACCACCCAGGGAACTTATCAAGATGTGTGGTGAGCACTTTGAACCCCCAGGTGTTTCACAGAAGTTTATAACACCCGGGCGTGAAAATAAAACAATCATATTTTTTCCACAAACATGATCTTTTAGTCTCTAATTTTTTATTTTCCCAAGGGTAACAGGAGAAATAGGACCCCAAAAGTTATTGTGCATTTTTTCCTCAGTATGCTGATATTCCGTATGTGGGAGAAAACTAATGTATGGGCACATGACGGGGCTCGGAAGGGAAGAAGTGACATTTTGGAATGAAGACTTTGGTCTGCAGGCATCATGTTGCATTTGGAGAGCCCCTGATGTGCCTAAACATTGGAAATCCCTCACAAGTGACCCCATTTTGGAAACTAGACCCCCAGTGAACTTATCTAGATGTGTGGTGAGTAGGGATGAGCGAAACGGGTCGAAAAATTTCAAAAGTCGCCGACTTTTGGCAAAGTCGGGTTTCATGAAACGAAACCCGACCCTAGGATGAGGTCGGCCACGAGGTCGGCGACTTACGCGCCAAAGTCGCGTTTCAAAAGTTTGTTTTGCGCTCTTTTTCAGCCAATCAGGATCCACGGACACTGTGGGCAACGTGATGACATAGGCACGGGTCACCACCATCTTTCAGAAGGGCATGCAAGTGATTGGCTTGCTTTGGTGGGCGTCACAGGGGGTATAAAAGGGCGTGCACGCCGACCGCCATCTTACTTCTGCCGATCTCAGTATAGGGAGAGGTTGCTGCTGATTCTGTAGGGAGAGCGTTAGGCAGGGAAGAAGACAAAAAAACTGCTTCTGCTGCTAGCGATTTGGCCTGCACAACACACCAGTCACTGTGTGTGCAGTGCAAGGGGAGGCTATATTGTGGTGTATCAGTGGTGTTGGTTGTTGGGCTGCCTTTTAAGGCTTCCTGACAGGCTGGCATTGCTGTTTACCCACTGCTCTGCAAACTGCTTTTTTAAAAGCAATCCAATCTCCCTTATCCTCGAGTCACTTTTGTCACAGCTGTGCCATCGAGCCTGTGACATAGCGCTCAGATATCAGTGGGCCTCACACAATCCAAAAGTGTCCAGTGTCCACAAGTGTCTGCAGAAATTCAAAATCTCCCTTATCCTCTAGTCACTTTTGTCACAGCTGTGCCATCGAGCCTGTGACATAGCGCTCAGATATCAGTGGGCCTCACACAATCCAAAAGTGTCCAGTGTCCACAAGTGTCTGCTGAAATTCAAAATCTCACTTATCCTCTAGTCACTTTGGTCACAGCTGTGCCATCGAGCCTGTCACATAGAGCTCAGATATTCATTGGGCCTGACACAATCCAAAAGTGTCCAGTGTCCACAAGTGTCTGCTGAAATTCAAAATCTCACTTATCCTCTAGTCACTTTGGTCACAGCTGTGCCATCGAGCCTGTCACATAGCGCTCAGATATTCATTGGGCCTCACACAATCCAAAAGTGTCCAGTGTCCACAAGTGTCTGCTGAAATTCAAAATCTCATTTATCCTCTAGTCACTTTGGTCACAGCTGTGCCATCGAGCCTGTCACATAGCGCTCAGATATTCATTGGGCCTCACACAATCCAAAAGTGTCCAGTGTCCACAAGTGTCTGCTGAAATTCAAAATCTCACTTATCCTCTAGTCACATTGGTCACAGCTGTGCCATCGAGCCTGTCACATAGCGCTCAGATATTCATTGGGCCTCACACAATCCAAAAGTGTCCAGTGTCCACTAGTGTAAGCAGAAATTCAAAATCTCCCCTGTCCTATAGACACCTTGTACCTTGTTTTACATTACTATATAGTTTGTTGGATTTTGTCTACATTTTTACCAAAAATGAGGAAGGCTGGTGGAAGAGGCCGTGGAATTGGGCGGGGGTTGGCAGCTGGTAATGATGGTGTTGGTGGTGGATCTGATGGTAGTGGCAAGAGCAAAATAGGACCGAATGCAGGAGGTGTTGAGCCTGCGTCATCGTCTGGCTCCATAAGGCTTCGAAGGCTTAGTTTTCTAGGAGTTGGCAAACCGCTTTTAAAGCCAGAGCATCAGGAAAAAGTTTTGTCTTACATTGCTGACTCAGCCTCCAGCTCTATCGCCTCCTCTTCTTCAGTTGTAAAAAGTAAAAGCACTGAGTCGTCATTGGAGGCTCATGTTCATGAACCACACCTTTCCTTGTGTCCTTCACCCCAACCAAGATTGAAGGATGACGCAGGCCATACTACTGATTACTCCATGGAGCTGTTTTCACATACCATGCCTGGATTATCAAGTGAAATGGTGAATTACCCAGGCCAAGATGAATCTGACATGGAGTGCACTGATGCACAGCCGCTGATGGATGATTCTGCTGGTACATTCACTCAGAGCACTACATTGTCCTCGCAGTGTACAGAGCCAGATTCTGACCCTGATGAGACTCAGGTGCCCCTTCCCGCACACTATACCACCATACACGGTGACACAGAGGAAGGTGCACATGACATTGAAGAGGAGGTGATGGATGACCCAGTTGTTGACCCAGATTGGCATCCATTGGGGGAAGAGGGTGCTGCTTCCAATAGCTCAGATGAGGAGCATCCACAGCAGACATCGACATCGCAACAGCTGTTATCCGGCAGGCCCGGAGCACTCCAAAGACAGGTTCCAAAAATCAAAAGAGTTGCTGGACAGCTTGTCCAGAGGGTCAAAAGATCACAGCGTGCTAGGCCGCAAAATGTCTGCCAAAGTAGGAAGAGTGCAGTGTGGCACTTTTTTGAACAAAATCCTCATGATCAGGCCAAGGTTATCTGTAAGAAGTGCGCAAAGACCTTTAGCCGAGGGAAAAATCTGAAAAATTTGAATACCAGTTGCATGCTTAGACATTTAACCAGCATGCACTTGCAAGCGTGGACACAACACCAAACCTCAAGTGCCACATGTGCAACTGATCACAACGAAGGTAGTCAGCAATGCTACATTGTTTCCCCCACTGTAAGCCCACCGGTTAGCACAGCAGCAAATGTTGAGGTGTCGTTGCAAGGCCACAGCAGTCAGGGAATCCCACTGTTATATCAACGAAAGACTGATTCTAGGCCATCAGAAAGAACACCAACTCCATCACCATCATCAACCCTCTCTCAGTCTGCCCTGTCCACCGCTACTTCCACCATATGCAGCTCTCAAGTCCAGCTCACCCTCCCAGACACTAAGAGTAGGTCAAGAAAGTACTCAGTCTCTCATCCGCGTACACTGGGTTTGAACGCCCACATTGCCAAACTAATCTCGTTTGAGATGATGCCCTTTCGGTTGGTGGAAAGCGCAGCTTTCCGCGAACTCATGGCCTATGCAGTACCATGCTATGACCTACCCAGTCGCCACTTCTTCTCTCGCAAAGCCATCCCAGCCCTCCACCATCATGTGAAAGACCGCATTGTCCATGCACTCAAGCAGTCAGTGAGCGGAAAGGTGCACCTCACAACTGATGCATGGTCCAGTCGGCATGGCCAGGGCCGTTACGTGTCCATCACTGCGCACTGGGTTAATGTGGTGGATGCAGGGTCCACAGGGGACAGCGGTGGTGGGACAGTGCTGCCTAGCCCACGGTATAGGAAATAGTTGGCTGTAGGCGTTCGACCCTCCTCCTCCTCCTCCAGAAGCGAAAGCTCGTCCACAGAGCGCAGTCGTACGAGCACTCCATCTGCAGCTGCCACTGTTGCACACGAGGTGTCCCCCTATCGAGCAGCTAGTGGAAAGCGTCAGCAGACTGTGTTGCAGATGATGTGTTTGGGCGACAGACACACCGCCGAGGTGCTGGCCGAGTACTTTCAGCGACAAACTGAGTCATGGCTGGGCAGTGTACATCTTGAGGCAGGCAAGGTAGTTAGTGATAACGGGCGTAATTTTGTGGCAGCCATAGCTCTTTCAAAACTCAGCCACATACCTTGCTTGGCTCACACTTGAACCTGGTGGTGCAGTGCTTCCTCAAAAATTATCCAGAGTTAACAGCCCTGCTCCAGAAGGTGCGAAGACTGTGCGTGCACATCCGCCGGTCGCCTGTACACTCCGTTCGTATGCAGAAGCTGCAGCGATTGCTCCACCTTCCCAACCACCGCCTCATTATCGACATTGCAACAAGGTGGAACTCCACCCTGCACATGGTGGAGCGGCTGTGCGAGCAGAGGCAGGCCATAATGCATTTGTGGGAGGATACACGGCCAGGCACTTTGAGAGCAGACATGGAGTTGACCGGTGTGCAGTGGTCGAAGCTGAAAGACCTCTGTAAAGTCCTTCAGTGTTTTGAGGAATGCACACGGCTGGTAAGTGCAGACGACGCCATCCTAAGCATGAGCATCCCACTTATGCGTCTGCTCATGCAAACTTTGACGCACCTTAAGGAGCAGACTTCTGCAGCCAATGTTGATGAGGAGGAAGAGGAGGAGGGAATCCTTGATGACATTCAGCCATTGTCTGCTCAGGGACCTCTCCTGGACGAGGTGGAGGAAGAAGAGGAGGAGGAGGATGATGGGGATGATTACTTAGGGGAGGAGGATGCATCTCGTGTGGCAAGTGAAAATGTTGGCGTGGCAAGGTCTGGTACAGGGTTTGTGCGTGACTGGAGGGATGTGGATTTGCCAGAAAGTGCTCCTCCAACCAGCACTCGCAGTGCATCATTGACACCGGGAACATTGGCCCACATGTCAGATTATGCCTTGCAGATCCTAAAAAGGGACCCCCGCATTGCCAAAATGATGAACGATGACGACTACTGGTTGGCCAGCATCCTGGATCCACGCTATAAAGGCAAATTACAAAACATCATGCCACAGGAGAACCTTGACCTAATATTGGCTAATAAACAAGCAACTCTGGTAAATCGGTTGCTTGAGGCATTCCCAGCACACAGCAGCGGTGATGGTTCTCACACGAGCCGTACGGGCCGGGGTCAGCTTGGCAGAGGTGTTCGTGGTGCACACAGCAGAAGTGGCGTTGGAGACAGGGGTTTCATGACAATGTTGTGGACTGATTTTTCAAGTACCGCTCACACAACTGGTAATACTGCATCGATGGAAAGTGACAGGAGACAGCAGTTGTCAACTATGGTTACAAACTACTTTTCCTCCCATATCGATGTTCTCCCACACAGGTCATTCCCCTTTGACTATTGGGCCGCTAAACTGGACACCTGGCCTGAATTGGCACAATATGCCTTACAGGAGCTCGCTTGCCCAGCTGCAAGTGTGCTATCGGAAAGAGTCTTCAGTGCAGCTGGATCAATCCTGACGGAAAAAAGGACCCGTCTGTCAACCCAAAATGTGGATGATCTAACCTTCATTAAAATGAACCACGCATGGGTTTCCAAGGATTTTGTCCCACCTTCCCCTGATGACACATAGGGTGACAGAAAAATGGCTTGCTTTGGTCCACCTCTTCCTGGGACTTGACCTATTTCACCTTTTGCATCAGCTGAATGTCCAACATCAACATATGCCACTTTCTAAAACTCCCTAACTGTGCTGCCTCCCCCCCCATGGCCGGAGTCACCACCTAGCGCACGACACCGTGCGAGTGCCGTTGCCCTGGACAGGTGGGTAGGCCGACTCTTGGGCGCGGGCACTGGCACAGGGTCCCTCATAGTGCAATCAAGTGTCTCTGACGGTGGTGGTGCACACCCGCCGTCAGACACACCGCCGTACTATGAGGGGCCCAGTGCCAGTACCGACGCCCACGAGTGGGCCCCCCTTGCTTGGGCAGGGCCCCAGCATTTGCAATCTTTACCTCTCCCTGCTCCTCCGCTGTGTAGTCTGGGCCGTCAAATCCATACTGGGCCTAACACCGTCTGAGCCTGCCTCCTGATGTATAGACATATATTTTGAATGTGTACGCTATCCATACATGTTATCTGTGGATACGGAACCCTTTCTCACCTTTGTGCAATCACGTGCAATCCATACTGGGCCTGACACCGTCTGAGCCTGCCTCCTGATGTATAGACATATATTTTGAATGTGTACGCTATCCATACATGTTATCTGGGGATACGGAACCCTTTCTCACCTTTGTGCAATCACGTGCAATCCATACTGGGCCTGACACCGTCTGAGCCTGCCTCCTGATGTATAGACATATATTTTGAATGTGTACGCTATCCATACATGTTATCTGGGGATACGGAACCCTTTCTCACCTTTGTGCAATCACGTGCAATCCATACTGGGCCTGACACCGTCTGAGCCTGCCTCCTGATGTATAGACATATATTTTGAATGTGTACGCTATGCATACATGTTATCTGGGGATACGGAACCCTTTCTCACCTTTGTGCAATCACGTGCAATCCATACTGGGCCTGACACCGTCTGAGCCTGCCTCCTGATGTATAGACATATATTTTGAATGTGTACGCTATCCATACATGTTATCTGGGGATACGGAACCCTTTCTCACCTTTGTGCAATCACGTGCAATCCATACTGGGCCTAACACCGTCTGAGCCTGCCTCCTGATGTATAGACATATATTTTGAATGTGTACGCTATCCATACATGTTATCTGGGGATACGGAACCCTTTCTCACCTTTGTGCAATCACGTGCAATCCATACTGGGCCTAACACCGTCTGAGCCTGCCTCCTGATGTATAGACATATATTTTGAATGTGTACACTATGCTATCCATACATGTTATCCGGGGATACGGTACCCTTTCTCATCTTTGTGCAATCACGTGTAATCCATACTGGGCCTGAGAACGGCTGGCGAGCTGTTAAGCAAGCTACAGCACCTGTGGTTTGCACACGTAAGTTTTTCATTTTTTCAGGAATGACGGTTAGGCCTAATTCCGGAACTGCGGTTGACCTGCACTTACTGGGAAATCATCGTTCGTGGGTAATAATTGTAATCACAGATCCCCATCGATAACATTGTTCAGCGGGTTATCTGCACCTGTAAGCGACAAACGCTGGCCTTTACAGTGTAGCGCACATGCAGCCACGGACATGTAAGGGCATGACACACCAGTTATTGGCCAATCTCATGTGCCAGAGCCTCACGTGTCCCTCTAGCAAGCCGGACTCGGACCGCGGGGCATGACGGAGTCTCGTTCGTTAACGGAATTAAGCTTGCAATGTGTGCATCTGTTCTGTAGCTTGCATGGTTGAGGTTTCCCAGGTGGAGTCGAATTAAACCGTAGGCTCCACTCCTGGTGGTGCCCTTCTGGACATTCCTTTAAGGTTCAGCTTTGCAACCATACTGCCCACGTAAAACAAACACTTTGCCTTCATGAACGCTGTTTGGAGGGTCATGACTCATGGGAATAACGCCGCCCAATCAGTTAACCTGCTAGAGAGATCCTTCGTTGCTCCCAAGCATGACATCACACTCCCTAGGAGGAAGGTAATGCCACTGTGGCGACCGTACTCCTGGGGGCGACACAAGTGCACTGATGCCCAGCCACTGCTCGATGAATCTGCTGGTACATTGACCCAGACCACTACATTCCCCTCGCACGCTACACGGCCTGAATCTGACCCTGATGAAACTCAGGTTACCCTTCCCATATACAGTTCCATCTTACACGGTGACAAAGAGGAAGCTGCAGATGAAAGTGCAGGTTCGGCCCACCCGCCATCAGACACACCACCGTACTATCAGGGGCCCTGTGCCAGTGCCGTCGCCAACGAGTGGGCCCCCCCTGCTTGCTCAGGATCACAGCACTTGCAAGGTTGAAATACTGTGCAGTGAGATGGAAGATGGGAACGACGAGGAGTCCAGACTAGTACAGGGATTCCCTAGCGAGGAGACTTATTTCATTGTTTTCAATGTTGGGACAGCAATTTTTGGGGAGCACTATACTCTGGAGAATGATAGATGGGGCCCACCATACACTGGAACATTCCAAAGGTGAACATCAGACACTGGAGCAGCATTTACAGGGCCCATTATACACTAGAGCATTAGAAATGGGGCCCATTATGTTTGGAGCATTATTTGGGCCCATAAGACAGTGGAGCTTCATCCATGGGGACCAACATATACTGTAGCATTATGTGGAGCTCATCATATACTGTTTCAAACATTATATGGGACCAATGATTCTGTATGGAGAAATAGATGGGCCTCGTCATGAGCTGTAAAAAGTGAAGTATTTTTCATTGTACTATACCGCTATTTCTCTGCCGTATCGGAGCATGATGAGTTGTGGTATGTGTTAAAGGGGCGCTCTTTCGCCCAGGGCACATGAAAACCTGGAGCCAGCCCTCCCCCCCACAACTGTAGCCAAATAACCCCCATTTTTCAGTGCGTAACTTGTATTATGAAGTTAATTAAGGTTGACAAGCTTAAGTAAGAAGAATTGATGCTTTTGGCATTCAAATGGGCACTGTTGGTGTGTTTCCTGTCCTCCTCTCACTGCCGACTTTTATTCCCCATTGACTTACATTGGGTTTCGTGTTTCGGGACGACCCCGACTTTTCCCTATAATCGGACGATCTTGCTCGACCCGACTTTTGGAAAAGTCGGGTTTCACGAAACGAAACGCGACCCTAAAAAAACAAAAGTCGCTCAACTCTAGTGGTGAGCACTTTAAATCCCCAAATGCTTCACAGAAGTTTATAACGTAGAGCCGTAAAAATAAAAAATCATGTTTTTTTCCACAAAAATGATCTTTTTCCCCCTAATTTTTTTATTTTCCCAAGGGTAAAGTTGACATTTGACCCCAAACGTTATTTTACAATTTGTCGTGAGTATGCTTATACCTCACATGTGGGGGTAAACCACTGTTTGGGCACATGGCAGAGTTCAGAACGGAAGGAGCACCAGATTTTACTGTTATGGTTTGCACAGGTGTCATGACCCACTGGGAGAGCCCATGAGGTGCCAAAACAACAGAATCCCCAAAATGTGACCCCATTTTATGAACTACACCTTTCAATGAATTCATCTGGGGTGCAGTGATCATATTGACACCATGGGTGTGTCACAGAATTTTATACCATTGGGCAGTGAGGACATAATAACTACATTTTCACCACCAAAATTTTGTTTTAGTCAAAAATTTTACATTTTCACACAAGAAGTGGGTAAAAATGGCAACAAAGATTGTCCCACAATTTCTATTGAACGTGGCAATACCCCATACGTAGATGTACAGTGCTACTTAGCCATGTGGAGAGACACGGAAGGAACGAAACGCTATTTGTCTATTCAAGTGAATGGGTCTGTGCACATGTCAGTGTGTTTCCATGGGTTGTGTGTCCGTGGGAAAAACACGCTGATATGTCAGTTTATTAATGTCAGCACGGGCCACAAAACATCCAGCACACGTGCATACACATAACACATGAATGTTATCCATGTGAAATGCATTGGCGCCGGGGAAGAAGAGTTACAGTAAGCGTCGTTCCCGGCACTGGGTGATGAACACGGCTCTCATCATTCTCCCATGCTTGTGCCGATCGCCGGCAGAGCAGGGGAGAATGATGAGAGCCGTGTTCAGCACCCGGCGTCGAGGAACAGCGCTTACTGTAACACTTCTTCCCTGGCACCCGTAACTGTGCTACTGATGCGGCACACGTGTGCCGCAAGTATTGCACACACGGACACTGACATCTCCGGTACCAGAAATATCAGGACGTGTGAAAGAGGCCTTAGAGCGGGTTTTTTTGTTTGGCAGCTGTCACACACTAAAATATGCTTTTTATTGCAAAAAATAGTTTTTGCATCACCATATTTTGAGAGCTATAATTTTTCCATATTTTGGCCTACAGAGTCATGTGAGGTCTTGTATTTTGCGGGACGAGTTGATGTTTTTATTGGTACCGTTATCGGGCACATGACTTTTTTGATCGCTTTTTATTCCGATTTTTGGGAGGCAGAATGAACAAAATCCAGCAATTCATGAATTTCTTTTGGGGGGGGAGTTTATACCGTTCCGCGTGTGTTAAAATTGATAAGGCAGTTTTATTCTTCGGGTCAGTACGATTACAGCGATACATCATTTATATCTTTTTTTATGTTTTGGCGCTTTTATACAATAAAACCTATTTTATAGAAAAAATAATTAGTTTTGCATCGCTTTACTCTGAGAGCTATAACTTTTTTATTTTTCTGGGGATGGAGCTATATGGCAGCTTTTTTTGCGGGACAAGATGATGTTTTCAGCGTGTACCATGTTTATTTATGTCTGTCTTTTTGATCGCGTGTTATTCCACTTTTTGTTCGGCGGTATTATTTTATTATTATTATTTATTTATTTATATAGCACCATTGATTCCATGGTGCTGTACATGAGAAGGGGTTACATACAAATTACAGATATCACTTACAGTAAACAAAATAACAATGGCAGACTGATACAGAGGGAAGATGACCCTGACTTGTTGGGCTTACATGCTACAGGATGGTGGGGAAGGAGACAGTAGGTTGGGGGGTTGCAGCAGTTCCAGTGTTGGTTGAGGTGATATCTTCGGTAGTGGTGAGAGAGAAGGAGGTAGCGGGGTCATTGCAGGCTGTAAGCTTTCTTGAAGAGGTGGGTTTTCAGGTTCCATCTGAAGGATCCAAATGTGGTTGATAGTCGGACTTGTTGGGGCAAAGAATTCCAGAGGATAGGGGCAATTCGGGGGAAGTCTTGGAGGCGGTTGGGTGAGGAGCGAATAAGTGTGGAGGAGAGAAGGAGGTCTTGGGAGAACCGGAGATTACGTGAGGGAAGGTATCGGGAGATTAGTTCAGAGACATATGGGGGAGACAGGTTATAGATGGCTTGTAGGTCAGTATTAGTGATTTGAACTGGATACACTGAGGGAATGGGAGCCAGTGAAGAGATTTGCAGAGGGGAGAAGCGGAGGAGTAGCGAGGAGAAAGATGAATTATTCGGGCAGCAGAGTTAAGGATGGACTGGAGAGGTGCGAGGGTGTTAGCAGGGAGACCACAGAAAAAGATGTTGCAGTAGTCGAGGCGGGAGATGATGAGGGCATGCACAAGCATTTTAGTAGATTGAGGGTTGAGGAAAGGACGGATTCTGGAAATATTTTTTTGAGCTGGAGGCGACAGGAGGTAGAAAGAGCTTGGATGTGCTGTTTGAAGGACAGGGCAGAGTCAAGGGTTACTCCGAGGCAGCGGACTGCCGGTACTGGGGAAAGCATGATGTCATTAACTGTTATAGATAGGTCTGGTAAGGAAGATCTGTGAGATGGAGGAAAAATGATGAGTTCAGATTTGTCCACCTTGAGCTTGAGGAAGTGAGTGGAGAAGAAGGTATGATGATAAAGCATTGTTTTTTGCCTTGTTTTTATTTTATGGTGTTCACTAAAGGGGTTAAGTAGTGGGACAGTTTTATAGGTGCGCATGACAGGAAGTTTCTCAGCTCTGGAGACCCGGGTGTCGTCATGACGACATCAGGTCTCCTTGGCAACGATCGGGACCCTGCGTCACACTGCTGGGTCTCTGATCCAAAGGCAGAGGGGCTGTTAGCCCTCTGCCTTCTCCCGGAATGCTGTGATCATGTTCGATTGCAGCATTTCTGGGGTTAAAGTGCCAGAAGTAGTGATGAGCGAACGTGCTCGCCACTACTCGTTACTCTTCCGAGTATCACGGTACTCGGTGTACTCGGCGAACACCGAGCATTTACGGAATTACTCGGCAGGAACTCAGGTCTCCACCCAGCTTTTTTGGCGGACTTTAGAGACCCAATCACGATGCAGGGATTGTCTGCCAGGCAATGAAACGCCGCAGCCATCTTTGTTGTGGTCTTGCAGTGATTGGCTGGCCGCACAGCATCATCAGGGGTATAAGAGACCAGACGCCACTCTGCTCGGCGCTTTCAGCTCCAGATTGAGAAAGTGTAGGGAGAGCTGCTGCCGAGATAGGGTCAGATTTGGGGATTTATTAGTCAGTGTGGGTTCTACCTTCATAAAAAACTCAAATCCAGCTAAACCAACAGTCCTTCTAAGGACTAATTCTGGAGTATATAGGTTCCAGTGTTAGGCAGGCAGGGTAGAGTATGTCGCTCTATACATATCAGTGCAAGGCCTGCAGGCACTGTATGTGTGTTGTATATACATATCATTGCATACATCAAGAGGGTCCATTCCCTTCCTGTCTGCTGGTGCTGCTGCTGCTACCTATAGCATATATTGACCATATATACCTAGCCCCAGGTGTAATTGGCTTGGAAAATTTTTTAGGCCAAGCTTAATAGAGCCACATATTTTACAGTGCGGTATATCTGTGACACACCTCATCCATCCGTCTGCTAAAAGGTTTGTCCTTTTTTGCCCTAAATTCAATTTTTTTTTTTGCTGTCTGTCACTGTACTTATATACAGCACTGTTTAGCCAAAAAAGCAAAAAATACAGGCCACACATTTGTCAGTGTGGTATTGTGGAGCCCCCAGGAGTACGGTTGCCACAGTGACCTTACCTCCCTCTAAGGGATAGTGATGTCATGCCTGGGAGTAAGGAAGGATTTCTTTATCAGATAGTTCCAGCACACAACACTGTTCCCCGTCCTGGCCAGCAGAGGGAGCTCTGAACAGAACAGAAGAGGAGCTGCTGTCTGTGGTCAGGGGTGGGAAGTTAGAGGGTTGAAGTGTGGACAGGGAAGAGAGAGGATGGAGGAATAGAGAGCTGAAGGGATTGGAGCTAAAGGAGAGCTCATCCCCAGCTCAAGCGCAGAGACCGGACGCTGGAGTCCGAGGTTGTGTGGATACTAAAGGTCCCACAGCAGAAACTGGAGGAATAGAGGCTGTAAATGCTCTGTTCCCAACTGAGACTCGACGACACAGCAGCAACATGTGTGAGCCAGAGAAAAGTAGGCTACAGCTGCCTGTCATGCGACTGGAGTTCTAAGCAACGGACAGAAAGAGGAACTTGTGTGCAGTTTAGAACCGCAAGTACTTCAGAATAGCGCTAGAAAGGAGACCTCACAACCCTTCTGTATAGAGAGATTCCCAAATTGCTTCCAGGCTGACCAACTCCTGTACCAATTGCAACTTGAGCCCTGGACTGTACCTACAAAGCACAATAAAAGGTAAAAGAAACTGCACTCTGTTGTGTCCTCTGAATTCTTCCCGCTCACCCACTCAGCACTGCTACAACCTTTACCTCACACTACATCATCATCTCCCTTAACATCTACTACAACTGCCCTGGGACAACAGCTCTGCATGTGGAGAGCTATTCCAACTTTGCTGCATCACATCATCAGTCTCAGAGGATCTGCACTGCAGCGCTGGTCAATTCTGATCAGATACCATGGGTGGCGTAACGAACACTTAATACGAAAACTCTTTATTTCATCCCCTGTAAATAAACCCCTTTTATTGGATGCCCAGGGCCATGGACTGGGTCACCGCTGCCTCTGTGACACATCCCTTTAAGACACCGGCCCGGTACTGAGTACCCTACTGCCCTGGCAGGTGCTCCAGTATCTCCGTGCCAGCTTATATCTGTGCATGCTCAAAGTTTGGCCAGTTTAGGCTGGTTTTCCATTTTTGTCCTGTGTGTCACTGTACTTATATACAGCACTATTTAGCCAAAAATGCAATAAATACATGCCACACATTTGTTGGTGTGGTATCTCCGTGCCAGCTCATATCTGTGCGTGCTCAAATTTTGGCCAGTTTAGCCTGGTTTTCCTTTTTTTGTCCTGTGTGTCACTGTACTTATATACAGCACTATTTAGTCAAAAAATAAAAAAAATACAAGCCACACATTTGTCGTTGTGGTATCTCCCTAACAGGCCTCATTTATCTGTGCCAATAATTTGGCCATTTTAGGCCTACATATTGTATTTTTTTGCTGTCTGTTAACGTACTTTGTTATGATTGAGTGACCGTAGGAGGCAGACACAAAAATAGAAGCTACGTCCAGAAAACCAGAGGAGCTGGCAACTATCCGATTGCAGACCCCTGAACCTATCAACACAACTAGCAGTAGCCGTGGGGGGTACCTACGGTGCCCTAGACCCCTCGACACAGCCGGAGAACTATATAGCCTAAAGATAGAAAGGGAAATCTAAACTGCCCCAGAGCAGACCCCAAAGTAAAAGGCAGCCCCCAACATATAATGACGGTGAAGCAAGATGAAAAAACACTGACACAGATAGAAAGATAGGCTGAGCAAACGTTGGGGCCCAATCTAATCTAAACAGGAAAGGAAAGGAAAGCTGCTGTCCGCAATCGGCAAAAAACCCTATCAAAAACATAAGCCAGCAAGCTGAAATGGAAAAAGACCCTGAAGCAACTAAGCTTCAAAACTAAATCAGCACTCTGGTATTTTCAGGAGACAGAGCTAAGGAGTTCAGCTCACCCCAGCAGGGAATGGCCGAAATCCAGAAAAAACAAAGCAAGGCACAAATGCAAAAAGCAAGGAAGAAAACTTAGCTTTAGCAGAGCAGGAATTCAAACTGGACTCCAAGGATACCACAGAGAAATCACCCGCAGGGAGAATGGGCGTATGCAGCCTTATATCCAGTCTGTGACTCCACTCAGCCAGTCATCATCATTAATCTCAGGTGTCTGATAATCAGACTCACTACCTCTCCTTACTAGAAGAGGGAGTTCCTCGGGCATCAATGATGTAGGAGAAAATGAACTCACAACAGTACCTCCCCCTTGAGGAGGGGTCACCAAAGCCTCAACCACGCCACCAGGGCGATCAGGGTGTGCCTAATGAAAGGCACGCACCAGTCTTTTAGCATGAACATCAGAGGCAGAGACCCAGGAATTATCCTCCTGACCATAACCCTTCCACTTAACCAAATACTGGAGTCTCCGTCTAACCAGACGAGAATCCAGTACTTTCTCTACCTCATATTCAATGTTACCTTCAACCAATACAGGGTCTGGAGGTGCCACTCCCGGAACAACAGGTTCAACAAATCTCTTCAACAAGGACTTATGAAACACATTATGGATTTTAAATGTGACAGGAAGAGCCAAACGAAAAGAGACCGGATTAATAATCTCCAAAATCTTGTAAGGTCCAATAAATCTAGGCTTAAATTTAGGAGAAGCCACCTTCATAGCAATTTTTTTTGATGATAACCACACCAAATCACCAACCTTAAACTGGGGACCAATGGTCCTATGTCGGTTGGAAAACCGCTGGGCCTTTTCCTGGGAGAGAGATAACTTATCCACCACTTGGTCCCAGATCTGGTGCATTCTCTCCACCACAGTGTCAACCCCTGGGCAGGCAGACGGGTCCACCTGCCCTGAAGAAAATCGAGGATGAAACCCAAAGTTACAAAAAAAAGGTGACATCAAAGTGGCAGAACTAGCTCTGTTATTTAAAGCAAATTCGGCCAAGGGTAAAAATGAAACCCAATCATCCTGATCAGCGGAAATAAAACATCTCAAATATGACTCCAAGGTCTGGTTTGTTCTCTCTATCTGCCCATTGGTCTGAGGGTGAAAGGCAGAGGAGAAGGACAACTGAATTCCCAGCTTGGAACAGAAAGTTCTCCAAAATCTAGACACAAACTGAACTCCTCTGTCAGACACAATGTTCTCAGGAATCCCGTGCAAGCGAACCACCTGTTGCAAAAACAGGGGCACCAACTCAGAGGAAGACAGCAACTTAGGGAGTGGTACAAGATGAACCATCTTAGAGAACCTATCACAAATCACCCAAATAACAGTCATCCTTTGAGTGACAGGCATATCAGAGATGAAATCCATTGAAATATGGGTCCATGGCCTCTTGGGGACAGGCAAAGGCATCAACAACCCACTAGAGCGGGAGCATGATTTAGACCGGGAGCACGTCCCACAGGACTGCACAAAATTCCTGACATAACGAGACAAGGAGGGCCACCAAAAAGACCGACTCACAAGATCTCTAGTACCAAAAATACCTGGATGACCAGCCAAATCAGAGCAATGAACTTCAGACATCACTCTCTTCTTCCACTGGTCAGGAACATACAACTTTCCACTGGGACAACGCTCAGGCTTGTCTCTCTGGAACTCTTCCAGAGCACGTCTCAAATCGGGCGAGATGGCAGAAAGAACTACCCCTTCGCCTAAGATGGTAGCAGGTTTCGTCACCACAGGAGAATCAGCAAAGAATCTCCTAGAGAGTGCGTCTGCCTTGACATTCTTAGTTCCAGGAAGAAAAGAAACCGCAAAATCAAAACGTGTAAAAAACAAGGCCCACCTAGCCTGTCTAGGGTTCAAGAGCTTAGCCGACTCTAGATAAATCAAATTCTTGTGGTCGGTGAGGACCACGACTTGATGCTTAGCTCCCTCCAACCAATGTCTCCACTCCTCAAATGCCCATTTCATGGCCAACAGTTCCCAATTCCCCACATCATAGTTACGTTCAGATGGAGAGAACTTTCGGGAAAAGAAAGCGCAGGGATTCATTTTAGATGTTACAGGATCCTTTTGGGACAAAACAGCTCCTGCACCAATCTCAGAAGCATCCACCTCTACCTGGAACGGAAGTGAGACATCAGGTTGCCGCAAAACCGGGGCGGAGGTGAATCTTCGCTTCAACTCCTGAAAGGAAGAAACAGCCTCCGGAGACCAATTTAACACATCAGCACCCTTCTTAGTCAGATCAGTCAATGGCTTGGCAATACTAGAAAATTTTGCTATAAATGTCCGATAAAAATTAGCAAAACCCAAAAACTTCTGGAGGGCCTTCAAAGAAGTGGGCTGAACCCAATCATAAATGGCCTGTACCTTGGCTGGATCCATTTCAATAGTTGACGGAGACAAAATAAATCCCAAAAATGAAATCCTCTGTACCCCAAAAAGGCATTTAGATCCCTTGACATACAGGGAATTCTCCCTCAAGATCCGGAACACAGTCCGAACATGTTCCACATGAGAATCCCAATCCTTGGAGAAGATCAAAATATCATCCAGATAGATAATCAAAAATTTATCCACAAAATCTCGGAAAATATCGTTCATGAAGCACTGGAAGACAGAAGGGGCATTAGTGAACCCAAAAGGCATCACCAGGTACTCAAAATGTCCCTCCGGAGTATTAAACGCCGTCTTCCATTCATCCCCATGCTTAATGCGAATAAGATTATACGCCCCCCTGAGGTCAAGCTTGGTAAACCAGCAAGCACCTTTAACTCTAGAGAATAGATCCGAAATCAGGGGTAACGGATACTGATATTTGACAGTAATCTTGTTGAGGGCACGATAATCAATACAAGGTCTTAATGATCCATCCTTTTTTGCTACAAAAAAAAACCCAGCACCTAAGGGTGAAGAGGATGGTCTAATATGACCCTTCTCCAATGCCTCCTTAATATAGTATCGCATAGCCTCGTACTCGGGTACAGATAAATTGAAAAGCCGACCCTTGGGGAATTTACACCCCGGGTTCAGCTCAATAGCACAGTCATAACTCCTATGAGGAGGCAAAGATGCAGACTCATTCTCACTAAATACATCATAAAAGTCAGCCAAATAGTCAGGAACATCATGTGACTGGGGAGAGGTGGAGAAAATAGGAGCATCACTAAGGGCACACCGACAACCCCAACTCACCACAGACAAAGATTTCCAATCCAGAACTGGATTATGGATTTGTAACCAGGGAAACCCCAGAACAATGGTATCATGCAGATTATGCAACACCAAAAATCTGCAATTTTCCTGATGGTCTGGGGCGACCCGCATTACCACCTGGGTCCAAAACTGAGGTTTATCTTTAGCCAAAGGAGTAGCATCAATCCCCCTCAAAGGGATAGGCGTCCGTAGAGGTGTCATAGGAAATCCACAACGTTTAGCAAAATCCAAGTCCATTAGGTTTAGAGCTGCTCCCGAATCCACAAATGCCTTGGCGGAAAATGTGGACAGGGAGCAGATCAGAGTAATAGCCAGAAGAAATTTAGGTTGAACACCACCAACAGCAAACGTGTGTGCAAAGCGTTTCTCTCGTTTAGGACAGACAGAAATAATATGCGAGGCATCTCCACAGAAAAAACACAACTTATTACGCCTTCTGAACTCCTGACGCTGCTCTCTGGAGAAAACTCTATCATATTGGCTAGGTTCAGTCATTTGTTCAACAGGTGGCAACACCTCTCGTGCAGTCTTGCGTTCGCGCAAACGCCGATCAACCTGAATGGCTAATGACATAGAATCGTCAAGACCAGAGGGAACAGGAAATCCCACCATAGTATCTTTTACGGCTTCTGACAAACCCTTCCGAAAGAGAGCAGCCAAGGCATTATCATTCCAAGTAGTAAGTACCGCCCACTTTCGGAATTTTTGACAGTACAATTCTGCAGAATCTCGACCCTGATTCAATGCCAGCAGGGTCTTTTCAGCCTGATCAATGGCATTAGGTTCATCATACAACAAGCCCAAGGCTTGAAAAAATGCGTTCACATTAGTCAGAATAGGATCATCTGGTTTCAAAGAAAACGCCCAATCCTGGGGATCGCCACGCAGCAAAGAGATGACAATTTTAACCTGCTGCGCGGAGCTCCCTGACGAGTTAGGCTTCAAGGCAAAAAATAATTTACAATTATTTTTGAAATTCAAAAATTTAGACCGATCACCACAAAATACATCAGGTGTAGGAATCTTTGGTTCAGCAGCATGTGAATGAGCAAGGTAGGCGGAAATTCCCCGCACTTCCGCAGCGAGCTGCTCCACATGATCAGACAATTGCTTTATCTCCATTGAGAGAAAAAAAAATTCCCCCTACGGCCTCAGAGATATAGAGGAAAAAATATACACACTTTTTTTTTTTTTTTGCAATTCTTTCCTGCTATTGAGTACCCTAGGATCTGCGGTCAGGCGGGTGATTCTGTTATGATTGAGTAACCATAGGAGGCAGACACCAAAATAGAAGCTACGTCCAGAAAACCAGAGGAGCTGGCAACTATCCGATTGCAGACCCCTGAACCTATCAACACAACTAGCAGTAGCCGTGGGGGGTACCTACGGTGCCCTAGACCCCTCAAACACAGCCGGAGAACTATATAGCCTAAAGATAGAAAGGGAAATCTAAACTGCCCCAGAGCAGACCCCTAAAGTAAAAGGCAGCCCCCAACATATAATGACGGTGAAGCAAGATGAAAAAACACTGACACAGATAGAAAGATAGGCTGAGCAAACGTTGGGGCCCAATCTAATCTAAACAGGAAAGGAAAGCTGCTGTCTGCAATCGGCAAAAAACCCTATCAAAAACATAGGCCAGCAAGCTGAAATGGAAAAAGACCCTGAAGCAACTAAGCTTCAAAACTAAATCAGCACTCTGGTATTTTCAGGAGACAGAGCTAAGGAGTTCAGCTCACCCCAGCAGGGAATGGCTGAAATCCAGAAAAAACAAAGCAAAGCACAAATGCAAAAAGCAAGGAAGAAAACTTAGCTTTAGCAGAGCAGGAATTCAGACTGGACTCCAAGGATACCACAGAGAAATCACCCGCAGGGAGAATGGGCGTATGCAGCCTTATATCCAGTCTGTGACTCCACTCAGCCAGTCATCATCATTAATCTCAGGTGTCTGATAATCAGACTCACTACCTCTCCTTACCAGAAGAGGGAGTTCCTCGGGCCTCAGTGATGAAGGGGACATTGAACTCACAACAGTCTGGTTCTTCTTTGTGAATGACTCTCTGCCAGGGGCTGCTAGTCCTTAAACATGCTAGGTTCCTCCCCCTGTGTCAGAGGGTGGGCTAATAATCTCCACCCTTTAGCTCTCTGCAGAACTTATTCACAATATCTAAGAAAGGGGGTAACTTTCTACAGCAGGATCGGATCAGAACATGAGAGGTACCAGTGAATGCGGTTTGTTTTGCCTGTCGTGTGGAGGGCAAACATGGCCCCATTGGGTCACTGTGGAGGGCCAATCTCTATATCTCAGGAATCAGCGCCCTCACCGACTCGGGAGTCACACTGCCAGATGCGCGATTCCCTCAGGGTCACTCAGATATTTTCATGTGTCCATAACTCGAAAGATGAGTTCATAATCCATGATCCTAGGATGGAGCCGAAGCGACTGGTGTTATGAATGTGTCACCGAGGAGAAAAAAAGCAACACACGCTAAGTCTCAGAAAACCAGAGAGGTTGGTAACTATGCAGATTGCAGATCCCTGATCTTAACACAAAACTAGCTGTAGTCGTGGAGCGTGCCTACGATGGTCCTGGATGCCTCCTCACAACCGGAGAGCTAAATAAGCCTAAAGTAAGAAAAGAGGAAAACTAACTTCCCCAGAGCAGACCCCAAAGGAAAGACAGCCCCCCACATGTATTGACGGTGAATCAAGATGAAAACACAAACAAAGGCAGAAAAATAGGCTGAGCAAACGATGGGGCCAAACTAACTTGAAAGGACAGGAAAGGAAAGAAACTGTCTGCAATCTGCCAAAAAACCCTACCCAAAATAATGTCCAACACTTCTGATGACAAAATTAACCCTGAAGTCACTAGACTTCTCCCACTATATCAGCACTCTGAAATACTCTGAGACAGAGCAAAAAAGAGGCCAATCTAATAAAGGACAAAAAGGCAAATTGGCAAATACAGATAAATAAGAGTGGAAATTCAGCACAGCCCAGCCGGGCTGGCTGACCACACAAAAACTGAGTTGACCAACAAGAGCAAGTGTGAACATTAGCAAAAACAAAGTTAACTTGAGAAGACTGGAGCACAGCTGAAGTCCAAGACCTGAGAAGCAGACTGAATCACCAGCACCAGGATAGGGCGTCGGCTGTCTTATATCCAGTCTGATACTCCAGAGATCCAATCATTATCCTCCTCGTCTGGTGGCAGACCATTATCAATTAAACCAACCTCACTACCTCCTGTCACCACCAGAGGGAGAACGGAAGGAGAACTCCCAGCTGGTGGAGCAGAAAATGAGCTCATAACAGTACCCCCCCTTGAGGAGGGGTCACCGAACCCTCATCCACGCCACCAGGCCGATTACGATGGCCCGGTGAAAAGCACGAACCAATTTATTGGCATGAATATCTGAGGCAGAGACCCAAGAATTATCCTCCTGGCCATAACCCTTCCATTTGACCAAATACTGGAGTCTCCGTCTGACCAAACGAGAATCCAATATTTTCTCTACCTCATATTCCACATTGCCTTTAACCAAAACAGGGTCAGGAGGTGCCGCCACAGGAACTACTGGCTCAACAAACCTCTTCAACAGTGATTTGTGAAATACGGTATGGATTTTGAACGTAACTGGAAGAGCCAATCGAAAGGAAACAGGATTAAGAATCTCCAAAATCTTATAAGGTCCAATAAATCTTTGCTTAAATTTTGGAGATGCAACCTTCATAGGAATATTCTTAGACGACAACCAAGCCATATCACCCACTTTAAACCGGGGACCAACGCTCCTATGCCGGTTAGAAAAACGCTGGGCCTTTCCTGAGAGAGTGACAACTTATCCACCACTTGGTCCCATATCTGCTGCATTCTCACAACCACAGTGTCCACACCTGGGCAGAATGAAGATTCCACTTGTCCTGAAGAGAATCGAGGATGAAACCCATAATTACAGAAAAAGGGTGACATCAAAGTGGCAGAACTAGCTCTATTGTTCAGCGCAAATTCGGCCAAAGGCAAAAATGAGACCCAATCATCTTGATCAGCAGATATAAAACATCTTAAATAAGACTCCAGGGTCTGGTTTGTTCTCTCAGTCTGCCCATTGGTCTGGGGATGAAACGCGGAGAAGGATAACTGAATTCCCAGATTGGAAAAAAAGGCTTTCCAAAATCTGGAAACAAACTGGACCCCTCTATCGGACACAATGTTCTCAGGAATCCCGTGTAACCGAACCACCTGTTGTAAAAACAAGGGTACCAACTCAGCGGAAGATGGCAACTTTGGGAGTGGTACAAGATGGACCATCTTCACAAATCACCCAGATAACAGTCATTCTCTGAGACACAGGAAGATCAGAAATAAAATCCATTGAGATATGGGTCCATGACCTCTTGGGCACCAGGAGGGGCATCAGCAATCCACTAGAACGAGAACAGGGTTTAGACCGAGAACAAGTCCCGCAGGACTGTACAAAATTCCTGACATCACGAGATAAGGCAGGCTGCCAAAACGACCGACTCACCAAATCTCTGGTACTAAAAATACCTGGATGACCAGCCAATGCGGAGCAATGGACTTCAGACATCACTCTCTTTCTCCACTGGTCAGGAACATACAATCTTCCCATAGGGCAACGCTCAGGTTTATCCTCCTGAAATTCCTCCAGGGCGCGTCTCAAATCAGGCGAAATGGCAGAAAGAACTACCCCCTCACCTAGGATAGTAGTAGGCTCAGTCACATTAAGAGAATCAGCAAAGAAACTCATAGAAAGAGCGTCTGCCTTAACATTCTTAGTGCCCAGAAGAAAAGAGACCACAAAATTAAAACGCGTGAAAAACAAGGCCCATCTAGCCTGTCTAGGATTCAAGCGTTTAGCTGACTCCAGATAAATCAGATTCTTGTGATTGGTGAGGACCACAAATTGATGTCTAGCTCCCTCCAACCAATGTCTCCACTCCTCAAATGCCCATTTCATGGCCAACAATTCCCGATTCCCCACGTCATAGTTGCGTTCAGATGGGGAGAACTTTCGAGAAAAGAAGGCACAGGGATTCATCTTAGAAGTCACAGGGTCTTTTTGGGACAAAACAGCTCCTGCACCAATCTCAGAAGCGTCTACCTCCACTTGAAATGGAAGTGAGACATCAGGTTGCCGTAGAACTGGAGCTGAAGTAAATCTCCGCTTAAGCTCCAGAAATGCTGAGACAGCCTCAGGAGACCAATTCAGCACATCAGCTCCCTTCTTGGTCAGATCAGTCAGTGGTTTGACAATACTAGAAAAATTACCTATAAGTTTACGATAGAAATTAGCAAAACCCAAAAACTTCTGGAGAGCCTTCAAAGAAGTAGGCTGAACCCAATCATAAATTGCCTGTACCTTGGCCGGGTCCATTTCAATAGTCGATGGAGACAAGATAAATCCCAAAAATGAAATCCTCTGTACACCAAAGTGGCATTTCGATCCCTTAACAAACAGGGAATTCTCCCTCAAAATCCGGAACACAGTCCGGACATGTTCCACATGGGAATCCCAATCACTAGAAAAGATCAAAATATCATCCAGATAGATGATCAAAAACGTATCTACAAAGTCTCGAAAAATATCATTCATAAAGAACTGGAAGACAGAAGGGGCATTAGAGAGCCCAAAAGGCATCACCAGGTACTCAAAATGTCCCTCCGGAGTATTAAACGCTGTCTTCCCTTCATCCCCGTGCTTGATGCGAATAAGATTATACGCCCCCCCTGAGGTCAAGCTTAGTAAACCAGCAGGCACTTTTAACTCTGGAGAATAAATCAGACATCAGAGGTAACGGGTACTGATATTTAACCGTCATCTTGTTAAGGGAACGATAATCGATACACGGTCTTAATGAACCATCTTTCTTGGCCACAAAAAAAACCGCCTAAAGGTGACGAGGATGGCCTAATATGACCCTTCTCCAATGACTCCTTAATATAGGATCGCATAGCATCATGTTTGGGTACAGATAAGTTGAAAAGCCGACCCTTGGGAAATTTACACCCAGGCATCAACTCAATTGCACAGTCATAACTCCTATGAGGAGGTAAAGATGCAGACTTACTCTCACTAAATACATCAGAGAAATCAGCCAGATAATCAGGAATATCATGAGACTGAGGAGAGGTGGAGAAAACAGGAGTGTCCCTAAGAACACACTGACAACCCCAACTCACCACAGACACAGATTTCCAATCCAAAACTGGGTTATGAGTTTGCAACCAGGGGAAACCCAGAACAATTGTATCATGCAAATTATGCAGCACCAAAAATTTACAATTTTCTTGGTGGTTTGGGGCAACTTGCATTATCACCTGGGTCCAAAACTGAGGTTTATTCTCTGCCAAAGGAGTGGCATCAATACCCCTCAAAAGAATAGGCGTCTGCAGAGGCATCATGGACAAACCACAACGTTTAGCAAAGTCCAAATCCATCAGATTCAAAGCTGCTCCTGAATCCACAAAAGCCTTAGTGGAAAACGTGGACAAGGAGCAGATCAAAGTAATTGCCAAAGGAACTTAGGTTGTACACTGCCCACAGCAAATGTGTGTGCAAAACGTTTCTCTCATTTAGGGCAGACAGAAATAGTATGAGAGGCGTCTCCACAGAAAAAACACAGCTTATTATGCCTTCTAAACTCCTGACGTTGCGCCCTAGACAACACCCCATCACATTGCATAGGTTCAGACATTTGTTCAAAAGGTGGCAGTGCCTCCCATGTAGTTTTACGTTCACGTAAACGCCGATCAACTTGAATGGCTAATGACATAGAATTATCCAGACTAGAGGGAACAGGAAATCCCAACATAACATCTTTTATGTTTTCTGATAAACCTTTCCGAAAGAGAGCTGCCAGTGCACTATCATTCCATGTAGTAAGGACCGCCCACTTTCGGAATTTTTGACAATATAACTCTGCAGGATCCTGACCCTGGTTTAATGCCAACAGGGTTCTCTCAGCTTGATCAACAGCATTAGGTTCATCATACAACAACCCCAAGGCTTGAAAAAATGCCTCCACATTAGTCAGAATAGGATTTTCAGGTGTCAGAGAAAAAGCCCAATCCTGGGGATCGCCGCGCAGCAAGGAGATGACAATTTTAACCTGCTGCACGGAGCTCCCCAATGAGTTAGGCTTCAAGGCAAGAAATAATTTACAATTATTTATTTCTCCCTTTTTTTTTCTAAACAATTTTTTCCTGCTTTTGAGTACCCTAGAATCTGCGGTATGGCTGGTGATTCTGCTATGAATGGGTCACCGAGGAGAAAAAATGCAACACACGCTAAGACTCAGAAAACCAGAGAGGTTGGTAACTATGCAGATTTCAGATCCCTGATCTTAACACACAACTAGCAGTAGTCGTGGAGCCTGTCTACGATGGTCCTGGACGCCTCATCACAACCGGAGAGCTAAATAAGCCTAAAGTAAGAAAAGAGGAAAACTAACTTCCCCAGAGCAGACCCCAAAGGAAAGACAGCCCCCCATATGTATTGACAGTGAAGCAAGATGAAAACACAAACAAAGGCAGAAAAATAGGCTGAGCAAACGATGGGGTCAAACTAACTTGAAAGGACAGGAAAGGAAAGAAACTGTCTGCAATCTGCTAAAAAACCCTACCCAAAATAATGTCCAACACTTCTGATAACAAAACCCTGAAGTCACTAGACTTCTCCCACTATATCAGCACTCTGAAATATTCTGAGACAGAGCAAAAAAAGAGGCCAATCTAACAAAGGACAAAAAGCCAAATTGGCAAATACAGATAAATAAGAGTGAAAATTCAGCACAGCCCAGCCGGGCTGGCTGACCACACAAAAACTGAGTTGACCAACAAGAGCAAGTGTGAACATTAGCAAAAACAAAGTTAACTTGAGAAGACTGGAGCACAGCTGAAGTCCAAGACCTGAGAAGCAGACTGAATCACCAGCACCAGGATAGGGCGTCGGCTGTCTTATATCCAGTCTGATACTCCAGAGATCCAATCATTATCCTCCTCGTCTGGTGGCAGACCATTACCAATTAAACCAACCTCACTACCTCCTGTCACCACCAGAAGGAGAACGGAAGGAGAACTCCCAGCTGGTGGAGCAGAAAATGAGCTCATAACAGACTGGTAAACACAATGGATGGGTATTCCTGTGTCTGGCTGACAGGTACATTCTAATTAAAGCCCTCAGGCATTTCCCTGCCTCATGCTGGTGTGGCTCCTTGCCTAAGCTTTGAAGTTCTGTTTTGGGCCTTATCTCATTATCATACTTATTGGCCTTGCTAATTAGCATTGGAACACTAAATCCTGCTTTATTCACTATGCATACAGCACCTGGGGGGTATAGGAGCAGTTAGCTGCATGTAATTCTTGAACTCAGACCAAAATGGATGCCAAGCTCAGACATGAGGCCCCATATCTAAGATGGCTGCTGCTCCTTCATCACACCCCCCCACAACTTTAGCCAAATAACCCCCAGTTTTCAGTGCCTAACTATTATTATAAAGTAAATTAAGGTTGACAAGCTTAAGTAATAAGAATTGATGTTTTTGGCATTAAAATGGGCACTGTAGGTGTGTTTCCTGTCCTCCACTCACTGCCGACTTTTCTTCCCCATTGACTTGCATTGGGTTTCGTGTTTCAGTTGGCCTTCGACTTTTCACTATAATCGGCCGATTTCGTTCGACCCGACTTTTGAGAAAGTCGGGTTTCATGAAACCCGACTCGACCCGAAAAAAGGCAAAGTCGCTCATCCCTAGTCATACCGTCTGTTCAGCATGGATGGCCTGAGGACAGGGAAGAAGAAGAGGAGGACACCTTGATCAATCGTCCTCTTGGTGAGGACACGGAAGGCTTGCCTGTTACCAGTCAGGTACGAATTCCTGACTTTATGTTGTGCTGCCTTTCCCGTGACCCTCGTATTGTCATAATATTGGGTAACAGTCATTACTGGCTAGTGACACTTTTATTCTCTTGTTCCAGAGGCAGACAGGTTTACCAAAATGGTGCAGTACCAGAGGGCCATTGTTGCAGAATTATTCAAAAAATTCCCATCTCAAAACGCTGGCAGCAGAGATAACAGTTTGTTGGCCAACCAAGGAGGACAGGCAAGAGAGACACAACTCCAATCCAGCAGAGGCAAGGGAACACTGTCAAAGTTCTGGGATAGCTTTTTAAGACCCTCCCATCGCCCTGGCACTGAGGTGCGGGGTAATCTCACAAGGAATGCAATGTTTTCTAAGATGCTGAGAGAGTACCTTGCTGACCGTACCAACGTCCTCCGTGATTCCTCTGTGCATTTTAATTATTGGGTATCTAAGCTGAACTGGCTCTCACGTATTTTACGTGGCATGAACGTGTTTTCACGTGGCATGAACTGGCTCTCTATGCCTTGGAGGTCCTGGCCTGCCCTGCCTCTAGCGTTTTGTCAGAGCGGGTTTTTAGTGCCGCTGGTGGAATTATCACAGATAAGCGCATTCGCCTTTCAACGGAAAATGCAGACAGGCTGACTCTTATAAAAATGAACAAGGGATGGATTGGGCCTGACTTCTCAACACCACCAAATGATGACAGTGAAATATAAACTCCAATGTAGTGTCTTTTTTAGGGAGGTGTATTCCCATGCACCTCTTCACAATCAAACATGGGTATACGCTTCCTGATTTTGGCTATTTGGTGTCCTCCTCCTTATCCTCACCCTCACCGTCCACCACCACTCGAACACCATCATTGTAGATTGTAAGCTCTCACAAGCAGGGTCTCCTTATTTTGATTTAATTATTGTATTGTTAACCTTGTTACTTACGACTTATGTTTGGAGTTATTAAACTGTAAAGCGCTGCGGAATATGTTGGCAGATTATTATTATTATTATTAACACCAGGGTGAACATATTCCGTCATGCTCCAGCCACTCTATTTTTGTCAATGGTGTTATGATGCCCGTCTCCAAAATACAAGAAATATGTACACCCCCAAGGGGAAATGTTTGCCAGCCCATACACTAAGGGTATGGGCATTCCAAGTCTGGGAGACCCGCTCCTAGAAATTGAGCCTATTTTTAATCAGGCCTTCCTCCACGTCTCATAATCCACCACCACTAGATCAAAAGGGTTAACGTGTTCCATGCAGCTACAGTCAGTGTCGAATTATTAACAAGGGTCGGTGGGTATGCTGTACGTAAAATACTTGTTCTGAAAAAGGTTGAGGTATACCCCACAGGGGAAATGTTTGACAGCCCATACACTAAGTGTGTGGGCATTACAAGTCTATGAGACCCGCTCTTGGAAATTGGGCCTATTTTTTAATCAAGCCTTCCTCCACGTCTCATCATCCACCGCCACTAGATCAACAGGGTTAACGTGTTCCATGCTGCTACAGCCAGTGTCGAATTATTTACAAGGGTCGGTGGTATGCTGTGTGTAAAATACTGGTTCTGAAGAAGGTTGAGTTGTACCCCACAGGAGAAATGTTTGCCAGCCCATATGGGCTTTACAAGTGTAGGAGACCCGCTCCTTTTTAATGGAACATTTTTGGTTAAGAGGCCCTCCTCCATGTTTCTTACAAGAGGGGATTGTGGTTATTTGGGTACATATCACTTGGTAGCAGGGCAGGCCTTGCAGTCAATGCATAAGAACACAGAATGGGAGTACAAAATGAATAATGTGTAGTGTTTTTTCCTGTGGCCATCCAGTACCTGGGTTCAAAGGCTTATTGGGTTGCAGATGACTTGGCAGCAGCGCAGGCCTTGCAGTCGATGCATAAGAAAAAAGTATGGCAGTACAAAATGAATAATTTGAAGTGGATTTTCTGTGCCCTTCCAGTACCTGGGATCAAAGGCATATTGGGGTGCAGATGACTTGGCAGCAGGGCAGGCCTTGCTGTCAATGCATAAGGAAACAGTATGGCATGACCAACTGAAAAATGTGAAGTGGATTTCCCTGTGCCCATCCAGTATGTGGGTTAAAAGGCATATTGGGGTGCATATGACTTGGCAGTGACGCGCCCGAGGGGCTGTGGGATACTCTGTACCGGGCCCATTAACTTCAATGGGAAATGACACTGTGGCATTGACCCAGTCCGTGGCCCCAGACGGTCTTGTAAAAGGGGAAGAATGGAATGGGGATAACGTTTATGTAGTGATTCGTGACGCCAGTTGGAGTGTTCGACTGTAGTATAGCCGGCACTGCAGATGATCCCTGGGGGAGTAGATGGTGATGGCAGTGCAGATGTTAAACCCTCTCCAACCAGGGCAGACCCCCAGAGATTGTGATGAAAGTGGAAGGTACGGAGTAATAAGGCAGGAGACAAGGAAAGTCACTTTATAATTTACTGTAGTTCAGGTGCAGTTCAGAGGAGTAATTACAACTCTCACCAGATTACAGTCTTCTCTGGAGAATGGGAGTTATCCTCTCTGCTGTGACTCAGTGTAACTTCCTGCTATTCTAATTCCTTCTGGGACCAAGGCTTCCCAGAGTTTGGAACTTGCAGTATCGCCTCTACTCACTGTGTATTTCTCCTTTGGCAACTTGCAGCATGGATCCTGTGTGTGAGCAGCTCAAGTTCCCACTTGCACTATCCTTTACTGATCCTAGTTTGCTGCAGTTTTCTCATGGAAAAACAAGATGCTGTTGGTTGTATAATCCCACACAGTCTCTCAGCTTACCACCCTGCTCTGAAAGCATGGATGGTCTAGGGGCTGACACCCTGATGCTTCTTAGCTCTCACTCCTGGATTGAGCACATGTCTAATCATGGCTTCCAAGATGTTCTTCCTCCTTCTTCACCCTGAAAACAACAACTCGGCCCCTCCCCCTCCCAATTAGGGCATGTCTGCAAATCTCTAAGCTTCAGACAAGTAAGGGAGTGAGGTCAATTATGTGTGTGTGTTGTGGTCTCTAGCAGAGAAAGCATAACTCCCATTGCTTAAAAAACACATACAAAACAATACATATTTAACCCTTTTGTGGTGGCAAAGACACAGGGCGCCACAGTAGCAGGGCAGGCTTTTCAGTCAATGCCTAAGAAAAGAGTTTGGGATTATGAAATGAATAATATGAAGTGTAGTTTCCGGTGACCATCCAGTATGTGGCTTGAAAAGCTTATTGCGGTGCATGTAACTTTGGGGAAAGCCAGGCCTTGTATTCAGTGCAACATTTTTTCTGGAATCCCTCCAGTACCTCTTGTGAAAGGGGTATTGTGGTGCGTCATAATTCTTGGCAGCCCATCCACTCACTGCATAGGCAATAACAGTTAAGGAGACCCACTGTTTAATAATGGCCCTTTAAGAAGATTAATGCCGCCTGATACCCCGGTTAAAATAAGGCTCTGTGACTTTAAGAGTCCCTCCTTCATAAATGAAACAACATGTGTCTGCTTATGTGTCACACACCACATGGCCAGCTAGGGTTGTTAAATGTTACAATGACATTTCCAAGTAGATGCATTTGTTTTGGTTGAAAGCAATGTTAAAGGTGAAAAACCCTGTGTCTGAACATAGCCCAAGTGGGGGAGGAACATTTTGGTCTGGGGTTAATTATTTTGCTTTGTAGACAAGTCATTATCCTGGAAAGGATGTACCTTAACATTTTTCCCAGCAAAATCCGTTTTGGTTTCGTTTTTGTATGTTTGTGGTGCGCCGGTAAAAATTTCATGAAACTCTGACAACATTGTTTAAAACTGTGAACAAGGAGTCAGAAATGCTTCCAGAGGCGATCCCCATGATGTCCCCGTGTCATTTGAGCAGTGCTTCCATAATTTTCAGACGTTTGTAGACCTTAAAAGGACCCCCGGGGGGGATCACGGTGAAAATTCTTCGGTCTCCCATAGACTTACATTGGGCTCATTGTTCTGTCTGAGTACCCAAGTATTCCAATTTGCTCGACCCTAGCAACGAGCACCCAAGCATTTTAGTGCTTGTTCATCACTAGCCGGGAGCGGTCTGTGACCCCTCCTGGCACTTAGTGCCGGGTCTCAGCTGTGAGAATCAGTTGAAACCCAGCCGCGATAAGCCACACACCACCCGTGTGCGCGGCGATGACATACTATCCCGTCCATGGTCAGACAGGCCCAGGGCACATGAACAGGATAGTATGTCAGATTTCAGAGAGAGGTTAAAGATTATTTAATAGAGATGAGACAATTCAACTCCTATTCTGCAAAAATTCATATTCACCAGAATACAGATTTTTTTTTTTCAATTTTCTCCTTGTAAATAGAGCAATATGGTGAGTTCCACCATTTTGTTGAACCATAGATGGCAAAAGTTTATTTTGCTATCTCTTGTTGCAACCATCGTCTGTCTATTTCACCCTGGTTTGGAACATCCAGCTCAGTCTGGCCTCTGTGAGCCATACCGTTACAGTGCCAATTGCCAGTGGCATGCCTCCTCAGAGACAATAACTATGTTAGGCGTCGGGTTCCTGTCGCTGCACAGCGGGAATCCCGAGCCTTACTTCCGGCGGTCTCCCATTCCTCTCCAGCCGCAGAGGAGGTTGCACAGCAAACTCGTCGGTCCCGGCGCTCTGCCCAGACCAGCTCCATGGGTTTGCTTGCTGCTGCCACCTCTGGCACAGCTATGGCAATGCATGCTGCTCAGCAGCGAGATTCTCCAGGGACTAAGTCCTCATGTCGGACCACTGAGCATGCCCGTGGAGTGATCTCCCATTGGAGATCGAAGGTCACGTGCTCAAGTCCTGCTCGTGTTCTGATTGGCCCATCCGAGAAGCCAGGAAGGTCCCAGACGCTCGTGGCTATAAAAGGTTCGCATGGCCGCTCGGCCATGTGCTAGGATAGACTGTATGTTCAGACTATAAGGAGTGAGTGGTGTATGCACGTATGAATGTCTCTGGTGACTGACTCATTATGAAACCCCTACCCTTGGTACGCATGTGTTGTGCAGCCTAGCCTGCTAGCGCCCAGGCTTAGGCGTAGGTAGGTCAGAGTTTGAGTCAGGCATTAGTCATCAGTGACTCGGCACACCTCAGTGCCCGGGCTCCACACTCCATAGCCAGCGTCTATAGCGGCGCTCATGGCAGCGATACTACGCGCTCAGTGGTCCTAGAAGGACTCTAACCCCGTGTCCTTGGGGTAGAGTTCTGTGGCCGCTTGCTGTGAGTTCTGTGGCCGCTTGCTGTGCGCTCTTTGGCTGGGCTCTGTGAGTTAAACAGACTCCGGCATCCACGTTCAGCGACTGCGCGGCTCTGTGAATTAACAGAGTCCGCTCCTGTTCACATTGGGTGATGTAACCCACGTGTGACTGTTTTTACGCTGCTCTATTCTTCCGTCATTTTCTAGCAGCAGTGTACCATCTCTGCACGGAGGACCCCGGGCTGCGAACGCACCTACTACTACTTTATAATTTGGTGTGTTCCGCCAGCCCTAACAAACTATACCTTGGGTAATGCAAGTCATAACATTCTTATGTCATCATGTGCGTCAAGACGGTAACATATACATTGATGTTAAAGTCCTGGTCAAGCTGGAAGTCCCATCTCCATTATAAAACAGGACAAAGATGATGGGCACGATTAAAGAGCAACATTAAATTTGTATTAGATAAGTTTGTTAGAAAACACAAATATAATCTGCCATGTGTTTAACTACTACATAAAATATTCCCACCTCATATTATTGTATATATTCTGATGTATTGTAAAGATCCATAGAAGCTCAGATACACTGCTACATATTTTTTACTGACTTCTTTATTAACTACATTCAAGCTGGGTGCGCGCTGTGATTATGAACCACGCAATAGGGTGTAACCATGCTTCAGACTGACCTTGCAAAGGGGTATAACCACGCACCAGACTGGCGTATGTGCAGACTAACAGCAAACATAAATACCTGGTGTACCTCTCTTGCCACTCCTACCTTGTGTATGAAAAAGCTCTATCGTTAATACTGTTTGGCTAGAGCTACCCGATAGCGCTATCCATGAAGAAAGTGAACGGGTAGAGCTATCCCATAGTTCTATTTCTAAAGGAAATGAACGGGTAGAGCTATCCGATAGCGCTATCCCTCAATGTTGCTGAGCGTAAGCTATTTCACATGGTTGAGCGCACTTGGGATCTGCCCCCAAGGCCCTGCCCATGCCCAATGTTTGGTCCGTAGACCGCGGCTAGGAGTTAGTCCCGCTTTTGTGTAATAATAATGATGATGAGGGGCACTTGATTCACGAAGAGTGGACCTTCAGCACTCAGGAGAGGAAAAACCTCCAGTGGAGGAAACCTCTAGGGCACCATGGCTGAAAGTCTGCACTTCCCTTAAGCTGTAGATGTTCATTGATGAGAACAGAGACCGAGCCCGGAATCTGCCTTGTTGTGCAGTAGGAAACCCACTTGTTCAGTGAGTGCGTCTAGCTGCGGAAAATCCAGTAATGTCATATCCAATGGTGGAGAACAGAGACCGAGCCCGGAATCTGCCTTGTTGTGCAGTAGGACACACCCACTTGTTCAGTGAGTGCGTCTAGCTGCGGAAAGTCCAGTAATGTCATATCCAATAGTGGAGAACAGAGACCGAGCCCGGAATCTGCCTCGTTGTGCAGTAGGAAACCCACTTGTTCAGTGAGTGCGTCTAGCTGCAGAAAGTCCAGTAATGTTGTATCCAGTGGTGGAGAACAGAGACCAAGCCTGGAATCTGCCTTGTTGTGCAGTAGGACACACCCACTTGTTCAGTGAGTGCGTCTAGCTGCGGAAAGTCCAGTAATGTCATATCCAATAGTGGAGAACAGAGACCGAGCCCGGAATCTGCCTTGTTGTGCAGTAGGAAACCCACTTGTTCAGTGAGTGCGTCTAGCTGCAGAAAGTCCAGTAATGTCGTATCCAGTGGTGGAGAACAGAGACTAAGCCTGGAATCTGCCTCTTTTTGCTGATGTAAAGTTGTTGTCTCCAGCTGGATCCCATGTTCATTGTGGGTTCACAGCGAGACCGTACTCTGCCTCACCTGCAATATAAATGTCACAAAATTAGCAAAACAGTAAAGATTAATACATGTACAAGCAGACAGATTATAATGACAGGGGCGACAGAAGACATTTACTTGTCATCCTTTAACTATAGATTATAATACTGTACTATATAATACATAATGGGTATTATTTAATGTCTATGTTCAGGTATGTTCTGCATCCTATCAGTGCTGTTATATGAATAATAGCACCCTGCCTATTATTTTAGGATCTTCTGTGTTTAGACCACAGCTTACTAGCAATCCCTCCCTCATGGTATATACAGCACTGCACCTCATTAATAATCTTTATAATAATCTTTATTTTTATATAGCGCTAACAAATTCCGCAGCGCTTTACAGTTTTGCACACATTAGCATCGCTGTCCCTGAAGGCTCACAATCTAAATTCCCTATCAGTATGTCATTCCTATAGCCCCATAAAAAAGCTGTGATTGACGGTGAAACAAGTGTCAGGGTTAAGTGGTGGAGTGGCAGTTTTGGAATTATAGCATGCTTAATTGTACTTGGTACTGACTTGAGTTTTTATTATTGGTTTTCTGTATTACTAAGGCTTAGTTATTAGTACAAGTATTTGCTTATGGCATCTGGTAGTACATTGGATATAGAGCACTTTTTCTTCTGCCATCAGCTCTTTTGATTTTTTACATTTGCACTTTAAGTCAGTATTGCTATGTATAAAATGTGATCGTGATTAAATATTCATCTGTTTGTTCTTGCCATGACCACCCACTGTAGTTTGTGTTTTTTATTTGTAGTCATATACTCATCCAATATTGTTATGTATTGTGATTTATTAAAGATAATTTATATTATTCTTTATTGTATTTGTGATTTGAGAATGACAACTCCCTTTCTCCTGCAGTCCAGCATTTCTTGGCTCACAGACTTCTGATATAGCTTGCATAAAAAAAAGTAACGCATCGATATTTAGGCCATTGGTGCCCAATTCCTAATTATTTAGCCTATTTCCTGTTAAAACTAATACATAACATAGATCATAAAAAATAATAAATGCGCTAAGCAGCTTCCGGGTTGTAACAACTTCCATCCAGTTGTAACTGGTGACGTCACAGAACACCTCTTGCCATGTTAACCTCAACACACCACTCCTCAACCCACACTCCTCTCACCTTTCACCATCTCCACTCACGTCCACTCACTTTCACTCCACATACGACCCTTTCTCTCACTCCGTCTCTCATTCTCACGCCGTCATCGTCGCTGCTCCACCATCCCCGACATCTTCCGCCGGCGCCATCCTGGATCCAGACGTTGTCCATGCCAGCAACATGTTCTTGTGGCGACGCCATCCTGAGTATCGTGAAATCCGGCAATACTCAAGATGGCTTCGACGCAAGAACATGTCGCTGACGTGGATGAAGTCGGGATCCAAAATGGCGTCGGCAAAATCTCACAAGATTTCGCCGACACCATTTTGGATCCCGACATTGTCCACGCCAGAACATGTCGCCGGCGTGGACAACGTCTGGATCCAGGATAGCGCCGGCGGAAGAAGATGTCGGGGATCGTGGAGCAGCGGCGATGACGGCGTGAGTATGAGAGACGGAGTGAGAGAAAGGGTCGTATGTGGAGTGAAAGATGGGGGGGACGTGAGTGGAGATGGTGAAAGGTGAGAGGAGTGTGTGTTGAGGAGGTGTGTGTTGAGGGTTAACATGGCAAGAGGTGTGTCACTATCCTCCCGATGCGATAGCATCTGGCCTTAATCTAGTAAAATATATTTATAAAGCTCTAAGGCTGCGTGCACACGCTGCGGATTCCGCTGCGGATTAATCCGCACGGATTTTGCAAAAACCGCAGATAATCCGCAGGTCCAAAGACCTGCGGATTATCTGCGGTTTTGCCTGCGGTTTGGTCCTGCGGATTCACTATCTCCACAATGGTGGAGATAGGAACCCGCAGCGGTTTCCGCAGAAAGAATTGACATGCAATTCTTTCTGCGGATTCAAAACCGCAGCAAATCCGCGCGGTTTTTTCCGCAGCGTCGGCACAGCGTTTTTTTTTTCCCATTCAAATGAATGGTACTGTACACCGCAGCTAAAACTGCTGCGTGTCCGCAGCGGCCAAAACCGCTGCGGAAACGCAGCGGAATCCGCAGCGTGTGCACGCAGCCTAAAACCTTACATTCGGTTTTTGTTGGCATAGGCCAGAAGTTCCTGAAAAACAAACTTCATGACGACTTTATATTTCTCTCTGTCTTTGTCCAGGACAAGATGTTTCTCAAAATTTTGAGGAGGCGGAGGAGTAGACAAAGGAGGAGTCAGAGGAGGAGGCGGAATAAGTCCTCTGCCCTCTTGTTTTGTAAATGATAGTGTATAAATAATTAGTTGTTTATTAATGGACATTGATTCTACTCTGTCGCTCTGAGATTGAGGGCCAGGAAATTTTAAGAAATTGCTTGAATTGCAGTTCAATAATATATTGCTTAGGATGGCAGATTTTTAGTTTATGCAAGTTATGCAGATTAGAACAGATTATATTTATGGTAGTAAGCATTCTTCTTATCAACATGGAAAAAAAGGAACTTACTGTCCGAGGCGACGAGCACAGTCTAAATCGTCACGGTGACGATTACATAATGGGGTCCAGGCGTGGAGATGTCGGTGTTTTCGAGGACATCTCTGTTTTCGGCAGTGGGTCCATGAGCATCTTCCTCATTTCAATATTTGTTTTATCCAAATATTCTCCTGTAAGGTGTAACACTCAAATTAACATTACTAAAATAAAAGCTTCTTTGTTAAAGAATATCAATATATCAATATTACTGGTTTTAAAATCGCTAAATTGTGAAGTATGGAAACAGAAGGATCAAACAACCATTTATCTCCTTGTAGAGATTTTTTATTAGGCTGCTGTTTTTCTATTAAGCATATGTTAGAAAAGCCTGAGAACTTACTGTCAGAGATGGTCACATCCTCATCTGGGTGCTTATTGATGATTACATATCCGGGACCAAAAATAGAAATTTTGTTGTTTTCGAGGACATCTTTGTTTTCGACATTGCGTCCAATAATTATTTCATCCCAGTTTTCTCCTGTAAGGTGTAACATTGAAATTAACATTTTTACAGTCAAAGCTTCTGAGTTTGATAATCAATATTAAAGGTAATCTGTCGGTAGGTTTTTGCTATGTAAGCTGGAGACAGCCTGCTGTAGGGGTGAAAACACAGATTTGAATGATGCCTCCCTTATCAAGCTCTATCCTGTTGTTTACCTTTAATGGTTGCTTTAGCACCAGGAGCTTAGTATTGCTGGGACTCAGGAGCACATGCCTCCTGGCCCGGCAACGCCCCCTCCTGTGATAAGCAGCTCACTGTCTATGGACGGAGCCTGGTGTGGGCGGGGGAAGATTTCTCAACTCTGCTTCATTGCTAAATCTAAAAGCTCTGATTGTGTGAGAATGGCTGCACCCAGTAATCCAAGTTATAAATTGTTGGATTCAGCTTCTCTTTGCCTACATCAGGCTGCTCTCAGATGAGGTAGCAGAAACCTGGTGACAGATTATATCCGCTAAATTGTAAAGTATGAAAATAGAAGCATCAAACAACCAGCTATCTACTTTGAGTTTTTTTATTATACTGTTTTTTTTTCTATTAAATATATGTTATAAAAGCCTAGAACTTACTGTCAGAGGAGATGATCACATCCTCATCTAGGTCGATACTGATATTTACATAACTGGGGTCAGACTTAGAGATGTTGTTTAACTCTCTTTTCAGCCATGGGTCCAGAGTTGAAGAAAATCCCCAATTATAATAAATTTGTAATTGTTACTCCCGTAGTACTGATGAAATCACAGATATGGAAATCAGAGACGCACGTGACTTTTTTTCTCTTACACAATATTGATCCCCAACGATATCACAGTTGTGACCTCATGGCAGGGAGCATCGTATGTCCACACAGGTGATGTCACGATGTACCTGAGATACCTTTAGCCACTAATAATAAAGCAGCTTCATCCATTTTTATGTGTTTCTTAATACTACTAGTTTTGTCTCTAAATCACTGATTACACAAGATTCAGGGCCGTACTGGTTCACCGGAGAACCGGAGGATTCTCAGGTGGGCCCAGGCACTGACACCTGCTGGCATACTGACCAGGAGCTGCCTAGGGCCTCCACTGCTCCAGGGGACCCCAGCGAGTGGTTATGGTGCCCCTGAGTGAAGGGGGACCGCCTTGTGCCTGCGGAGTAGCAGCTGGAGATAGGAACCTGTCCCTGCTGCTAAAGAGAAATGAATATTCACGTCTCCCCATGCCCCCATGGGTGTGGAGAGGAGTGAATACCATTTTACTTTAACAGGCAGGCAGTATTAGCAGCAGGCTGCAGCTAACACTGCCCGCATGTAAAGCCCCACCACCACCGATCCACTCTCTCACACACACATAAAGCATCACACCGCACTGCACCACATACACACATGCATGCAGACAGACACACAGCACACTAACGTCTCCGCAAGTTCCCCGCACATATCCTGGCATCCTGCTTTCTGCCTGGCACTTCCTGTGTGAGACAACGCAGCTGGATGATGTCATCATTCAGCGTGCGGCTGTTTCAGACAGAAAACTGCCGGTGAGAAAGTGGCTGTCGGGATGTGCTGCGGGGAACTTGCGGAGAGGTGAGTGTGCCGTGTGTCTGTCTGCGTGCATGTGTGTGTGTTTGTGTGTAATTCGGTGCAGTGCTTTGTGTTTGAGTATGAGAGAGTGGTGTGCTGTGTGTGTATGAGTGAGAGTGGTGCTGTGTGTGTATTGGAGATTGGCAATGATAGGGTGGTGGGGAAGGATCATGGGGGTGGTGGGAAGAAGGCAATGATGGAGGTGGTGAAATGGGCAATGATGGGGTGGTGAGGATAAGGCAATGATGGAGGTGGCGATGAGGACAATGATGGGAGTGGAGGGGGAGAACAATGAAGGAGGTGGAGAGGGGCTGCACTATACTCTGAGGGGGGCTGTATTATTCTTTATGTGGGGGCTACATTATATTCTGTGGGGGGACTGCATTATTCTCTAAGGGGACTACATTATATTCTGGGGATACAGTATACTCAATGATGGTGGTGGGGGGAGGCAATGACGGAGGTGTTGAAATTGTCAATAATGGGTGTTGTGGGGGAGAAAACAATGATGGTTGTGGTGTAAAGGACAATGATGGTAGTGCTGGAAAGGACAATGGTCGTTGTGCGGGAGGAGGCAATGATTGAGGTGGTGGAATGGGCAATGATGGGGGTGGAGGGGGAGAATAATGATGGAGGTGCATTATACTCTGTGAGGGGGCTGCATTATTCTTTATGAGGAGGCTACAATATAAATTCTGTGGGGGACTGCATTATTCTCTCAGGGAACTACATCATACTATATGAGAGGGCAGCATTATGCCCTATGAGGGGGCTGTATTATATTTTGTGGTGGTGCTGTATTATACTATATGAGAGGGGCTGCAGTATACCCTATGAGGGGGCTACATTATATTCTATGGTAGGAACTGCATTATACCTTATGAGGGGGTTGCATTATATTTTGTGGGGTGCTGCATAATATTCTATGAGGTGGACTGCATTATATTCTATGAGAGGGGGCTGCATTATATTCTATGAGGGGGGCTGCATTATATTCCATGTGGGAGGCTACTTTATATTCTATGAGGGAGGCTACATTATATTCTATGAGAGGGCTACCCCAAACCCTGCTACATAATTAAGACATCTACTACCTTACATTATATCCTGATATTAGCGTGTTTAGCGTGATATTGGTGGTCTTGTATTTATTGCTATGTAGCTGCATAGTGGGCCCCAAGAATAATTTTCTCTGGTGGGCCCAAGGTGCTCCAGTCCGACGCTGACAGGATTCATGCTGGAAGATGACTATCACCAGGCAGCAAGAAGTAAATGCAATAAGCATGGAACAATTGGAGAACTAAAGGATCAGAGGATTTTCTGATCAGTCCTGATTACACAGATAGCGTGGCCTTTATATCAGTAGGTCCCGTGGTGCTGACTTCCCCTTTAAGTCCATTACCATATATCAGTGGTCACACTCTGTTTCACATATAAGCTCATTGGGGTAATCAATATAAATCTTGCACTGCCAAGAGATCCCGCTATAATGACCTCACACAGCCGTTATTTTTTTTTAGAATATGGGTGAAAAGAGACTATCTAAAAGTATCATAGTCTCTTAAAAAAATTAGAAAATCAAATAGTTTTTTTTGTTTGGCGGACATGCGTAGGGCATCATGAAGATGAGTGTGATCAAAGGAAAAAGGCTGACGATACAGTACAGTATAAAAATAGGGGAGCAAACCACAAGATCTACCTCTGTGTATAGGGTGGAATCACCTACACGCTTCTTTCAGAGACTATTTATATTAGGCAGATGTTTTCTGCTAAAAAAAATCATAAATACATGAAAACTTACTGTTAGTGGAGATGATCATATTCTCATCTGGATCTATATCGATGACCACATAATCAGGGCCAGAAGAAGAGTTATCGGTGTTTGTACACACATCTCTCTTTTCGGCCATTGGTCCATGAGGAGCATCGTCACTGACGTTAGAGTTGTCATCCTCTTGTTCTTCTGAAACATAGAACATTGACATCAGCATCATTAAAATAAAAGCTTCTATACGTTTGTTACAAATATTAAAATGACAAACGTATTATCATCTCTAAATGGTACTATTAATTACGAAAAATAGAATGGCCAAATCCTCCGGGTATCATTCATGTATGACACTGGCGGACACAAACCAAAAAGGGCCCCTGTGCAAGAATAGTATAAAGGCCCTTTACAGTCCAATAGCTCATCATAATGCAAAATTTCACCTACTTTGTAGGCGGTAATGGCCCCCCTTACCTCTTGGGCCCCAGTGGTTGCATCAATGATATGTCTGCCCTTGATGTATGGGGTTATTCACCAACATGTTCCTTTTAGAGATTTTTTATTTTAACTAGGCAGTTTTTTTTCTGTTAAACATATGAAAATCTGAGAACTTACCATCAGAGGAGACGATCACATTCTCATCTGGGTCTATATCGATGGCCGTATAACCAGGGCCAGATGAAGAGTTATCAGTGTTTCTGACGACATCTGTCTTTGTGGCCGTCAGTCCATGAGGAGCATAATCACCTGGATCATCTGTAACACAGAACATTGACATTAGCATTGATAAAATAAAAGCTTCAATATGTTTCAGCATGCACAAGAGATAAATCGAGCACGCCAAAACCGCTGCAAAAAACACACAAAAAAGCATCAAAAACGCTACAAAATGCAAGAAACAAAACAAGGAAAACAGATTTTGTTTCTGCAGCTTCTTTCCTGCCAAGAGATCAAGTTTTGCTGCCGAAAAAAAACGCCTAGTGTGACCGTACTCTGAAACAGATTTCATGTATTGAAAGAAGCTAATCAGAATATGACTAGAGTAATTATTCAGCTTTAAAATGCGGACTGCGATTCTCCGGTGGTCTCATGCACTGACACCTGCTGGCATACTGGCCAGCAGCTGCCTAGGGCCCCCACTCGTCAAGGGGCACCCAGCCAGCGGCTTTAGGGCCCCTGAGTGAAGGGGGCCGCCCTGAGCCTGCGGGGCAGCAGCTGGAGACAGGAACCTGTCCCTGCTGCTAAAGAGAAATGAATATTCACGTCAACCCATGCCCCCATGGGCGTGGAGAGGAGTGAATACCATTTTACTTTAATAGTAAGCAGCGCTAGCCGCAGGCTGCAGTTAGCACTGCCTGCATGTAAAACCCCACCACCACTGCTCCACTCTCTCACACTCACACACAAAGCATCGCACCGCACTGCACCACATACACACACGCACGCAGACACACAGCACACTCACCTCTCCGCAAGTTCCCCGCACACATCCCGGCATCCTGCTTCCTGTCTGAGACAACGCAGCTGGATGTCATCATTCAGCATGCAGCTGTTTCAGACAGAAAGCTGCCGGCAAAGAAGTGGCTGCTGGGATGTGCTGCGGGGAACTTGCAGAGAGGTGAGTGTGCTGTGTGTCTGTGTGCATGCGTGTGTGTTTGTGTGTATGCGGTGTGGTGCTTTGTGTGTGAGTATGAGAGAGAGTAGTGCTATGTGTGTGTATTGGAGATGTGTGTATTGGAGATTGGCAATGATAGGGTGGTGGGGAAGGAGGCAAAGATAGAGGTGGTGAAATGGGCAATGATGGGGGTGGTGCGGGAGAAGGCAATGATGGAGGTGGCGATGAGGACAATGATGGAGGTGGAGAGGGGCTGAATTATGCTCTGAGGGGGCTGTATTCTTTATGTGGGGGCTACATTGTTTTCTGTGGGGGGACTGCATTATTCTGTCAGGGAACTACATTATATTCTGGGAGGGCTACAGTATACTCTATGGGGGCTGCATTATATTCTGTGGTGGGGCTGCATTATTCTCTCAGGGGACTACATCATACTATATGATGGGGCAGCATTATGCCCTATGAGGGGGCTACAGTATACTCTGGGGGGCCGCATTATTCTATTTGAGAGGGCTGCAGTATACCCTATGAGGGTGCTACATTATATTTTATGGTAGGAATTGCATTATACCTTATGAGGGGGTTACATTATATTTTGTGGGGTGCAACATTATATTCTATGAGCTGGGCTGCATTATATTCTATGAAGGGGGCTGCATTATATTCTATGAGGGGGGCTGCATTATATTCTATGAGGGAGGCTACATTATATTCCATGAGGGAGGCTACATTATATTCTATGAGGGAGGCTACATTATATTCTATGAGAGGGCTACCCTAAACCCTGCTACATGTACTACCTTATATTATACCCTGATATTAGCGTGTTTTACCACACAATTGGTGGTCTTGTATTTATTTCTATGTAGCTACATAGTGGGCCTCAAGAATGATTTTCTCTGGTGGGCCCAAGGTACTCCAGTCCGACGCTGATAATGTCAGATTAGTGAGGCTGTACGTACCGTAAGGATCAGCCCTATTCTCTGTATCTTCTCTCCAGCATTTCTTCTCTATCAGAAGTCTATAAAATGATAAAACAGAAGTCATGTAGCAAATTGTAAAGTAAAGTCTATCTGTGTTCTGCAGAATGTTATGAAGACATTTATTTTTCGTCGTCTATTTTGTCTCTCCCGATCTGCAGTCATTTTTGTGATCTATGACAATCAGCATTTTTTTCAATTATACAGAAAAGTCCATTGTGCTCGGACCGGTCAGAGCCAGTTTATGACCCACTAAACATCTTCTCTAGATGATTCCCTTTCCTGAATCGTGTGATGACCTAAAGATGGGATGTTTCTTCTATAGACTCCCGTGTAGCCCACAAATCAGTATAAGACTTACCCACAGATGATGATGATGGTACAGACGACACAGGAGACGAATCCAAGGAAGAAGTAGACGGCAGGATGTAGAATAACCATAATGAAGTATTCTATTGGAAGAAAAGAATAGATGTCAGATATTTGGAGCTTCTAATACAGACATTATACTTTGCACCTCATTTACGTAACCAGACCTAGGATCATTCCTATGAGTAAGGGGACACATACACAACACATAGCTGTCGGCCCATGGTTCAGCTGATCTGTTCAGCCGGCAGATATTTCTCCTGACTCCTCCATACACAGGAGCGCTAAGTCTGCCGATCGCACCTGTGTTCTATGTAAGAAAGCCGCTGGCAGATTCCTCTGGCGACGGCTTATTTAGCTGGGAACAAAAAGATCAACACTTGGACTGTCGGCAGAGCTGCTGATATTGGGGAATTGGTCTGTCACTGGTCTCATGTGGGAGCCTGAACTCTAAGACTGAACAGATCAGGAAAATAGTAAATCCCAACAAGTTGGAGAAACTCAATCCAAGGACCAGAGCTATCACTGACAAAGGCTACAAAAAAACAGCACCAATACATAGCCACCCAAGAACGGAAGAGAGGCAGGAAAAGTTAACCCCTCCATGACCAGGCCGGGGAAAGAAAAGCAAGAAGCAAACCCCGACCTGGATCATGACATTACCATAAATTTGTAATTATTTTCCCCCAAAGTATTGATGAAGTCACACATATGAAGATCAGAGATACACGTGACTTCTTTATCGCTTACAGGGGATCTCCATTCAAGCTTACAATTTGTTTGAGCCTGGAATAGGGAATACATGATGGGAGAAGGCTCCGGGATTACAAGTGACACATGAAGAATCCTCCAAAAAATGTACCATGTAACTTACTAACAATAACCCCATATTGGATAAATATCTGGGAAAACACTTACCTCCAGGGGCCAAAGCCCCGGAATGCTGGCGGCGGATGTTGATAGGAGCGCCTTGTACAAATCTTATTAGCTCAGTCACAATCAGAAGAAATCAAAACAGCAGATTATCCCGGAGGAATATCGCTAAGTGTGTAACACACAGTGAGTCTTTCCAGACAAAGCCTCTTCCTGCAGTGTCACTCCGTATAACCCCTCAGTCCGTGAGGTCACAATGGTGATCTCATTGTGACATCACAGAGGAGCGGAAAACGAATGATGTCATAATGGTGATCTCACTGTGACATGACGAGCAGCGGAACACGAATGTTGTCACATACCTGTAACCATTAAAGATCAAGCAGCTGCATCCATTTATATGTGTTTCTTAATATTACTAGTTTTGTCTCTAGATCACTGATGAGAATAAAGCATTACACAGGAATACGCCCATCCTCAGGGGCAAGTAGTAAATGCAATAGTCAGGGAATAACTGGAGAACTGAAGGATCAGAGGACTTTCTGATTGGTCCTGATTACCCCTATAAATGTGGCCTTTATATCTGTCAGTCCCGCGGTGCTGACTTCCCTTCAGTCCATAACGATATTTCAGAGGTCACACTCTGTTTCGCATATAATCTCACTGGGGTCATCCATATGAATACTGCTCTGTCCAGACGTCTTGATATAATGACCCCACAACCGAACCAAACCGTGAAAGATTTGCTCGTCTCTACTTGGCAGCTACTCAGAAGAATCTATGGCAGCTGTGTATTTGGCACAAGGTTAGAGGAGGCCGGGCTTTATAAAGCTGGGACATTTCCATCAACAGGCCTTTCCTAACAATGACAGTGAAGAAGTCATAAATCTAAAAGGCTAATTACGGTCTGAAACTTTGGGCAAAATTATCTGAGCACACAAATCTCCCCAAGGGTGCCCAAATTTTTGCATTAGCAAATTTTCCTTTTTTTGCAATTTTTAAAATGTAAAAGATGAAAATATATAGAATTTTGTTTGCATAAAATGCAAAGGAAATGTGCCGTGAGATCATTTTGTCTTCAGCTTGCTTAATTGTTCACACAATGACAGTAATTTTGACCAAGCCACTGTGCATCATTTGGAGTATACTCTATACTATCCCTCATTAGACATGGGGAACTATAAGGTTCTCTTGACAAAAAGCTCCCAACTAAAATAATATATCTCTGTCCTGTGACTGTTATGCCAAATTAGCGGTAGGTACGCTGTGGAACAATTAGCACCATATATGCAACATGTGAACTTTACCTTTAACCCCTTTACCCCCATGGTAGTTTGCATGTTAACAGGCCAGATTAACCCCCCGCCCAGAATACACCTGGGGTATAAATTGGCCTAGGCCAGATTATACCCCTCCGGTTCAGAATATACCCCAGCTGCTGTAGATCAGATTTTTCACACTTTTGAGAACCATCAAAAACGTGGCCCCAGGCAGTGCACAGGGCCCCAGGCAGCACACAAAACCCCAGGCAGAGCATAGGGGCCACAGGCAGAACACGGGGCCCAAGGCAGAGCACAGGGGCCACAGGGAGCAAACAGGGCCCCCAGGCAGAGTACAGGGGCCCCAGGCAGCACACAAGGGGCAGAGACAGCACACAGGGACCCAGGCAGCACATGAGGGCCCCAGGCAACACATGGGGCCACCGGCAGCACACGGAGCCCCAGACAGAGTACAGGGGCCCCAAGCAACACACGGAGCCCCAGGCAGCGCACAGGGGGTCCCAAACATTGCACAGGGGTCCCAGACAGCACACGGGGGGCAGAGACAGTCTCTACCCCCTCTGCACTCTGTCTCTGCCTCCCTGTGTGCTGCCTGGGACCCTGTTCACTGTCTCTGCCCCTGTGTGCTGCCTGGAGCCCTGTGCACTGCCTGGGGCCCCTGTGCTCTGTCTGGGGCTGTGTGCTGCGGGGGGCCCTGTGAGCTGCCTGGGGCCCCCATGTGCTGCTTGTGGCTCCTGTGCTCTACCTGGGGCCCTGTGTGCTGCCTGGGGCCCCCTGTGCTGCCTGGGGCCCCGTGTGCTGTCTCTGCCCCTTGTGTGCTGCCTGGGAACCCGTTCACTGTCTCTGCCCCTGTTTGCTACCTTGGGGCCCCGTGTGCTGCCTGGGACACCGTGCACTGCCTGGGGCCCCATTTTTGATGGTTCTCAAAAGTGTGAAAAATCTGATCTACAGCAACTGGGGTATATTCTGACCCGGAGGGATATAATCTGGCCTAGCCCAATTTATACCCGGGGCATAGTTTGGCCTAGGTCAGAATATACCCGAGGTGATATATTCTGGCCCAGAGGGGTATAAACTGGCCTAGGCCAATTTATACCCCGAGGTATACTTTGGCCTAGGCCAGAATATACCCGGGGTGTAATCTGGCCTAGGCCACTTTAACCCCGGTATATTTTGGGCGAGGGGTTAATCTGGCCTGTTACACCGGGCCAATTTTTACAATTCTGACCACTGTCCCTTTATGAGGTAATAACTCTGGAACGCTTCCATGGATCCCGGTGATTCTGATAATGTTTTTCTCGTAACATATTGTACTTCATGATAGTGGTAAAATTTCATTCATATAACTTGCGTTAATTTGTAAAAAAAAAATGGAAATTTGGCGAAAATTCCGCAATTTTCCAACTTTGAATTTTTATGCCCTTAAATCACAGAGATATGACACACAAAAAACTTAATAAGTTACATTTCCCACATGTTTACTTTACATCAAAACAATTTTGGAACCAATTTTTTTTGTTAGGAAGTTACAGTGGGGCAAAAAAGTATTTAGTCAGTCAGCAATAGTGCAAGTTCCACCACTTAAAAAGATGAGAGGCGTCTGTAATTTACATCACAGGTAGACCTCAACTATGGGAGACAAACTGAGAAAAAAAAATCCAGAAAATCACATTGTCTGTTTTTTTTCACTTGATTTGCATATTATGGTGGAAAATAAGTATTTGGTCAGAAACAAAATTTCATCTCAATAGTTTGTGATATATCCTTTGTTGGCAATGACAGAGGTCAAACGTTTTCTGTAAGTCTTCACAAGGTTGCCACACACTGTTGTTGGTATGTTGGCCCATTCCTCCATGCAGATCTCCTCTAGAGCAGTGATGTTTTTGGCTTTTCGCTTGGCAACACGGACTTTCAACTCCCTCCAAAGGTTTTCTATAGGGTTGAGATCTGGAGACTGGCTAGGCCACTCCAGGACCTTGAAATGCTTCTTACGAAGCCACTCCTTCGTTGCCCTGGCGGTGTGCTTTGGATCATTGTCATGTTGAAAGACCCAGCCACGTTTCATCTGCAATGCCCTTGCTGATGGAAGGAGGTTTGCACTCAAAATCTCACGATACATGGCCCCATTCATTCTTTCATGTACCCGGATCAGTCGTCCTGGCCCCTTTGCAGAGAAACAGCCCCAAAGCATGATGTTTCCACCACCATGCTTTACAGTAGGTATGGTGTTTGATGGATGCAACTCAGTATTCTTTTTCCTCCAAACACGACAAGTTGTGTTTCTACCAAACAGTTCCAGTTTGGTTTCATCAGACCATAGGACATTCTCCCAAAACTCCTCTGGATCATCCAAATGCTCTCTAGCAAACTTCAGATGGGCCCGGACATGTACAGGCTTAAGCAGTGGGACACGTCTGGCACTGCAGGATCTGAGTCCATGGTGGCGTAGTGTGTTACTTATGGTAGGCCTTGTTACATTGGTCCCAGCTCTCTGCAGTTCATTCACTAGGTCCCCCCGCGTGGTTCTGGGATTTTTGCTCACCGTTCTTGTGATCATTCTGACCCCACGGGGTGGGATTTTGCGTGGAGCACCAGATCGAGGGAGATTATCAGTGGTCTTGTATGTCTTCCATTTTCTAATTATTGCTCCCACAGTTGATTTCTTCACTCCAAGCTGGTTGGCTATTGCAGATTCAGTCTTCCCAGCCTGGTGCAGGGCTACAATTTTGTTTCTGGTGTCCTTTGACAACTCTTTGGTCTTCACCATAGTGGAGTTTGGAGTCAGACTGTTTGAGGGTGTGCACAGGTGTCTTTTTATACTGATAACAAGTTTAAACAGGTGCCATTACTACAGGTAATGAGTGGAGGAAAGAGGAGACTCTTAAAGAAGAAGTTACAGGTCTGTGAGAGCCAGAAATCTTGTTTGCTTGTTTCTGACCAAATACTTATTTTCCACCATAATATGCAAATCAAATGAAAAAAAAAACAGACAATGTGATTTTCTGGATTTTTTTTTCTCAGTTTGTCTCCCATAGTTGAGGTCTACCTATGATGTAAATTACAGACGCCTCTCACCTTTTTAAGTGGTGGAACTTGCACTATTGCTGACTGACTAAATACTTTTTTGCCCCACTGTATAAGGGTTAAAATTTGACCAGCGATTTCTCATTTTTACACCATTTTATTTTTACTGACCACATCACATTTGAAGTCACTTTGAGGGGTCTATATGATAGAAAATACCCAAAAGTGACACCATCCTAAAAACTGCACCCCTCAAGGTGCTCAAAACCACATTCAAGAAGTTTATTAACCCTTCAGGTGCTTCAGAGGAATTTTTTGAATGTTTAAAAAAAATGAACATTTAACTTTTTTTCACAAAAAAATTACTTCAGGTCCAATTTTTTTTATTTTACCAAGGGAAACAGGAGAAATTGGACCCCAAAAGTCATTGTGCAATTTCTCATGAGCACGCTGATACCCCATATATACAGGTAAACCACTGTTTGGGTGTATGGCAGAGCTCAGAAGGGAAGGAGCGCAGTTTGACTTTTTCGATGGAAATTTGGCTGGAATTGAGATTGGACGCCATGTCGCGTTTGGAGAGCCACTGATGTGCCTAAACAGTGGAAAACCCCCACAATTGACACCATTTTAGAAACTAGACCCCCCTCAAGGAACTTATCTAGATGTGTGGTGAGAAAATTAAACCCCCAAGGGCTTCACAGAAGTTTATAACGTACAGCTGTAAAATTAAAAAATCATATTTTTTCCACAAAAATGATCTTTTCACCCCAATTTTTATTTTCCCAAGGGAAACAGGACCCCAAAAGTTATTGTGCAATTTGTCCTGAGTACGCTGATACCCCATATGTGGGGGTAAACAACTGTTTGGGCGCATGGCAGAGCTTGGAAGGGAAGTAATGCCGTTTGACTTTTTCAACGCAGAATTGGCTGGAATTGAGATCGGATGCTATGTCGCGTTTGGAGAGCCCCTGATGTGCCTGAACAGTGGAAACCCCCACAAGTGACGCATTTTAGAAACAAGACCCCCAAGTAACTTATCTAGATGTGTGGAGAGCACTTTGAACCCCCAAGTGCTTCACAGAAGTTTACAATGCCCGGGCTTGAAAATAAAAAAACATATTTTTTCCACAAACATGATCTTTTAGTCCCCAATTTTTTTTCCCAAGGATAACAGGAGAATTTGGACCCCAAAAGCTGTTGTCCAATTTGTCCTGAGTACGCTGATACCCCATTGTGGGAGAAAACTACTGTATGGGCACATGTTGGGGCTCGATAAGGAAGTAATGACGTTTTGGAATGCAGACTTTGATGGAATGGTCTGCGGGTGTCATATCGCATTTGGAGAGCCCCTAATATGCCTAAACAGTAGAAACCTCCCACAAGTGACCCCATTTTGGAAACTAGATCCCCAAAGGAACTTATCTAGATGTCTGGTGAGCACTTTGCACCCTCAAGGACTTCACAGAAGTTTGTAACGCCTGGGGTGAAAATAAAAAAATCACATTTTCTCCACAAACATTATCTTTTAGTCCCCAATTTTTTATTTTCTCAAGGGTAACAGGAGAAATTGGACCCCAAAAGTTCTTGTCCAATTTGTCCTGAGTAGGCTGATGCCCCATATGTGGGGGTAAACCACTGTTTGGGCGCATGGCAGAGCATGGAAGGGAAGTAGCACCGTTTGAATTTTTAAATCCAGAATTGGCTGGAATTGAGATCAGACATCATGTCGCGTTTTGAGAGCACCTGATGTGCCCAAACAGTGGAAACCCCCCAATTCTAACTCCAACCCTAACCCCAACACACCCCTAATCCTAACCCAAGCCCTAACCCTAATGGGAAAACGGAAATAAATACATTTTTTTTAAATTTTATTATATTTCCCAAACTAAGGGGGTGATAAAGGGGGGTTTGATTTACTGTTTATGGCAGGTTTTTATGTTTGGCAGCTGTCACAAGCTAAAAGACGCTTTTTTATTGCAAAAATAGTTTTTGCATCACCACATTTTGAGAGCTATAATTTTTCCATATTGTGACCCACCGAGTCATGTGAAGTCTTATTTTTTGTGGGAAGAGTTGGCGTTTTTATTGGTACCATTTTCGGGCACGTGACATTTTTGATCTCTTTTTATTCTGATTTTTGGGAGGCAGAATGAACAAAAACCAGCATTTCATGGATTTCTTTTGGGGGGGGACGTTTACACCGTTCCGTGTGTGGTAAAATTGATAAAACGGTTTTATTCTTCGGGTCAGTACCGCGATAACTCATTTATATAATTTTCTTATGTCTTGGCGCTTTTATACAATAAAAACAATTTTATATTAAAATTAATTATTTTTGCATCGCTTTATTCTGCGAGCTATAACTTTTTTACTTTTTCGCTGCTGATGCTCTATGGCAGCTCGTATTTTGCGGGACAAGATGACATTTTTAGCGGTACCATGTTTATTTATAGCCTTCTTTTTGATTGCGTGTTATTCCAGTTTTTGTTCGGTGGTATGATGATAAAGCATTGGTTTTTGCCTTGTTTTTTTTTTAAAGGGGTTAACTAGTGAGACAGTTTTATAGGGCGGGTCGTTACGGACGCGGCGATATTAAATATGTGTACTATTTACCAAAAAACAGAATTTGTTGTGAATTTTTTTAAAATTTTTACACTTTTTTTATTTTATTACATTGTCCCAGTGTGGAACATTACTATATAGTGTCAGATCGCTGATCTGACATTTTGCAGTGCACTGTGTCAGACCAGCGATCTGACATGCACTGCAGGCGGCTTCTCAGTGCCTGATCTCAGCAAGCACTGAGAAGCCAGCACCCTGCAGGATCCGGAAGGCCACCGTGGCCATCTTGGATCCGGGGGCATGCAGGGAGGAGACCCTCTGAACAATGTGAGAACAACACGTTGTTCCGAGGGTTTCAGGGAAGCACGCAGTGTGCCCCCTGCCTGCGTGATTCTTCCCTTATGCCACCGGAACACCGATCATGTTTGATCGCAGTGTGCCGGGGGTTAATGTGCCGGGAGCGGTCCGTAACCGCTCCTGGCACATAGTGCCGGGTGTCAGCTGTGATAATCAGCTGACAACCGGCCGCGATCAGCTGCGCTCCCCCGTGAGTGCAGCTGATTGCGATGACGTACTATCCCGTCCATGGGCATTAAGGCCCAGGGCACATGGACGGATAGTACGTCATATGTCAGGAAGGGGTTAAACGCTTTAGCTGTACGGCTCTGTATCAGCATTTTTATTTTTGTGATAATTTTCAAAGCATAATAACATTTATTGCATTAACATTTTTTTATTACTTTTTTACTCATCCACTGGGGTCTGCCATTTTTTCTCTTATGTGTGTCATAGAATGACACTTACACACCACAAATACTAAAGCCCCGGGCTATAAGGGACCCAGGCGTCCATCTCTACTTCTATGCTTGGTGCTATCGCAGCTGCAAACATTGCACGTCTCCTGAGCTGCCCAGTGCATTACTGTACATGTAGCTGGCGCCATCTTGTTGCAGCCCAGCACTTTGAGCTGAGCTCCAGTTTCCTCCTGTCACCGGTACTTGCAGTGTTCAGCAGTGACAGGAGGTCGGACATCAGAGCAGTGACGGGGAGAACAAGTAAGGCAGCCTGACATTGTACTACTAATGCCAGTCTACCGACCTGTTCTCACTGCTGGAAGAAGTCACATCCGCAGCTCGATTCTGAGTAATCGAGAGAAAGTGAGCGGCCAGCCACAGCCCTGACTTTCTCTTGACTACTTATTAGGCCGGGGTCAGATATGTGAGAAACTCGGACGAGTCTCGCATGTCAACACCCTGCACTGCCGCCGGCACTAGGACAGGAGCGTGTGGCCCTATGTATTTCTTTGCAGCCACACGCTCCGGTCCCAAGTGCCGGCGGCAGTGCCGGGTATTGACATGTGAGATTCGTGCGAGTTTCTCGCATGTCTGACCCTGGCCTTACTCTGAAGATGGGGAGAGTGAAGCCACTACTGATTTGCCGCATGGCTCGTATAATGTATCAAAATCACATGAGCCCCGGGAACGTGAGTAAAAACACCCCTGGAATAGCACTGGCACCAGAGGGGAGTGTAAGGGTTTTATTTTTAACAGGAGCAAACGTTCGGATTGAGAAGGGGTTGTCTTACTAGTGGACAATCCCATTAATGAGCAGTATGGTGGTATTATCAATACTATATATGCTGGTAATATTTGGGTATATTATTATTGTGATATTTCTATTATTATTGCACCTTATATAGCAGTATTTTTGGAAATATTGGTTGTGCAGTAAATCTTGATTTCCTCCTTCCAGGGTAATATTATTAATAGATATCCCTATCAGGGCTTTGTTCGTGGGGACAGTGTGGGATTGTGCGCTTTTAGATGCCAGGGCTGAATTTCAGTCCCAGTCTGTCCCTACCGGGATGATTAAATTCTTCATAAAATGTTTCTGCTTTGGAAAAATGGTACAGAGACCATGATGAGTAATTCTAACCTATCATTCATATCTTCTTACCTGTAAGCATAACCTGAAGTATACATGCCATACCTAGAACGAGCGCTCAAGGAGCAAACTTACAGGATCGGCAAAATTAGCTAAAAATTGCGCACAAACTTTTATAACATTAGAAACTATGAATTTAGGGAGCTGAGGCAAGACAAATTAGACATTATACAAAACATGCTCCACACATGTAATATGTGCACTTAGAAGGGATCTAAACTTAATCCACAGGTATAATTTACCTAAAATGTATTCTAGCACCTCAGAATATATGGGGTGTTGTTAAGGTCGGTGTAAATCACAAATGTCTCGCTTCTAATGGAAATGACTGCATGCATTGTGTATTTTTCTAAGAATATGATCATTTATATTGTTTTTCTGCTCCCACACTTACCGGTGATGTGCTCCGACTGTAAGTCATAATCTTTGTATCTTACCCCCTTTAGTGGTTTGCACGTTAATGACCGGGCCAATTTTTACAATTCTGACCATTGTCCCTTTATGAGGTAATAACTCTGGAACGCTTCCATGGATCCCGGTGATTCTGACATTGTTTTCTTGTGACATTTTGTACTTCATGATAGTGGTAACATTTCTTTGATATGACTTGCATTTATTTGTGAAAAAGTGGAAATTTGGCGAAAATTTTGAAAATTTCGCAATTTTCCAACTTTGAAGTTTTATGCCCTTAAATCACAGAGATATGACACACAAAAAACTTAATAAGTAACATTTCCCACATGTTTACTTTACAGCAGCACAATTTTAGAACCAAATTTTTTTTTGTTAGGAAGTAGTGATGAGTGAACGTGCTCGCCCGAGTATCACTGTACTTAGTGTACTCGGCGAGCACCGACCATTTCCAGGATTACTCGGCGGGAACTCGGATCTCCACCCAGCATTTTTGCCGTTCTTTAGAGACCCAGTCAGCATGCAGGGATTGTCTGCTAGGCAATGAAACGCCGCAGCCATCTTTGTTGTGGTCATGCAGTGATTGGCTGGCTGCACGGCATCATCAGAGGTATAAGAGACCGGACACCGCCCTGCTCAGCGCAATCAGCTCCAGATTGAGATAGTGTAGGGAAAGCTGCTGCTGAGATAGGGTTAGATTTGGGGATATATTAGTCAGTGTGGGTTCTACCTTCGTAAACTACTCAAATCCAGCTAAACCAACAGTCCTTCTAAGGACTAATTCTGGAGTATATAGGTTCCAGTGTTAGGCAGGCAGGGTAGTGTACGTCACTCTATACATATCAGTACAAGGCCTGCAGGCACTGTATGTATATACATATTATTGCATACATCAAGAGGGTCCATTCCCTTCCTGTCTGCTGGTGCTGCTGCTATCTATAACATATATTGACCGTATATACCTAGCCCCAGGTCTAATTGGCTAGGAAAAATTTTTTGCCAGATTAATAGAGATTATTTTATTGTAAAGCAATCTAGAGCCTTTTTTTTCTGCATGTGCTTTTTGACAATGCACAATACAGCCAGATCCTTTTCCTAGCACATCATAAAAATCCAGCCATTTTAAAGGGGTCCCAAACATCACTTTTCAGTGCGCAGAGAAATCTTTCATTTTTTATGTGGTATGGTAGAGTGGAAATTTTTTTGAGTGTCTTACACAATTTCTTGACACCATTTTGCTGAACCCCCCAAAAAATACATACAGGCCACATATTTTACAGTGTGGTATATCTGTGACACGTCTCATATATCTGTGTGCTAAAAATTTGGGTATTTTAGGCCTAAATTCCATTTTTTTGCTGTCTGTCACTCTAGTTATATACAGCACTATTTTGCATTTTAAAAAATACAAGCCACATATTTGGCAGTGTGGTATCTCCGTGCCAGGCCTCATATATCTGCATGGTCCAAGTTTGGCCATTTTAGGCCGGTATTCCAGTGTTTTCCTGTCTGTCACTCTAGTTATATACAGCACTATTTTGCAATTTAAACAAAAAACAGGCCACATATTTGGCAGTGTGATATCTCAATGACAGGCCTCATCTATCTGTGCAAAAATTTTGGCCATTTTAGGCCTACATATTCTAGTGTTTTTGCTGTCTGTTACCGTACTTATTGCCACCAATTTGATAGCAAAAAAAACCTTTTTAACTACAGTCTAGATAGTTTAGAGTGTGGTTTTCCCACACACGTATCACATACAAGTTTGCTCCCAATTCAGCCATTTGTAGTGAACATGTATAATATTCTAGTCCATTTACAATGGGCAAGGCGCATGGCAAGGGACGGGGAAGTGGACGTCATGGTTTATGCCGAGGTCGAGGCCGTGGGCAAGCTGAAATTGGGCCACAAAAAACACCCACATCTTCTCGCTGGACCTTAGTGTCCGAAGTCCTAGTGGACCGCAGCAAGACAGCACTATTGAAGCCCAAGCAGTGTGAAAAGGTTGTTGGTTGGATAGCGGATAATAATTCCAGTTACTTATTCACCACCACCAGCACCCTGTCTTCGACACGGTATAGTCTGAGCAGTCGTGAATCTGGACTGCATATTCCTCACCCTGATCTTCCTTCCTCCCAAAATGCTGAGTGCCCAGAAACAACTGATCCCACACTCAGACACTCCGAAGACCTGTTAAGTTTTCCATTTATAGATTCGTTCCTCTCGCCTGGTCCATTTGAAGTGGGGCAAGATGAGATTCCATGTAGCGATGCCCAAATATTTGAGCCATGATCACAAGAGGTTGACAATGATGAGACACAATAGCCAGAAAGTCAGGAGGCAGACCAGGGTGCGGAAGTGGAAGATGAGGTGGTGGATGACCCAACCTGGCAAGAGGACATATAGAGCGAGGACAGCAGCACACGGGGAGGGAAGCATAGCACCCATTCAGGCAGGAAGAAGCAGTGTTGTGGCTGCAAACAGAAGGCGGGCAACCATTCCCCGTAACACCAACATGACGGAAGTTGCCAGTCCAACTGTTAGGTCTTCCCGAGTCTGATTATTTTTTAAGATTCTGCCGATAACCCCAAACAGGTCATTTGCAACACCTGTCATGCCAGCATCAGCAGGGGTAACAAAACTACCAGCCTTACCACCACCAGCATGATCAGGCACGTGGCAGCAAAGCACCTGACTTTGTGGGCCCAACCCCAGGCTCCAGGAACAAAGTCTGCTGGTGATACCACTGCTTCTTCCACTGTTGTGCGTGCAAGCCAATCCCCTGTCCACGGTGCATGTGAAGATGCCTCATGCCCTGCACCTGCCATTGCCCACGGTGAAATAGCACCATCATCGAGTACATCCACGTCCTTGTCCCAGCGCAGCCTTCAGTTGTCCATACCCCAGTCATTGGAATGTAGGCGGAAATTTGCAGCCAACGCCCCACAATCCACAGTACTAAATTCACACATTTCTCATCTGCTTGCGCTCGAAATGTTGCCTTTTATGCTTGTGGAGATGGAAGCTTTCCGCAACCTGATAGCGGCAACCATCCCAAGGTACTCGGTCCCCACCTGCCACTATTTCTCACGCTGTGCCGTCCCAGCATTACACAAGCACTTGTCCCACAACATTACCCATGCCCTCAACAATGCAGTTACTGGGAAAGTACATCTAACCACGGACACGTGGACAAGTGCTTGTGGCCAGGGATCGTACATCTTGCTGACGGCACACTAGGTTAATATAGTGGAAGCCTGGACCCCGTCAGACCTTGGGATGGAACACGTCCTTCCGACGCTATAGATTGCGGGCCCTACGTCAGTCAGGGTAGCCCCCCACTGTGTACAGCTCCTGCACCTCCTCGTCTTCAGACTCCATCTCCGAAATGAGCACATCAGTTACAAGCTGGAAACATTGCAGCACTGCCAAAGCCAAGCGGCAACAGGCTATGCTGAAGCTAATTTGATTAGGTGACAAACCACACAATGCTGAAGAGTTGTTGACAGCTCTGAAAGAGCGGGCAGATGTGTGACTGACACCGCTGAACCTTCAGCCAGGCATGGTTGTGTGTGACAATGGTAGGAACCTGGTGGCGGCTCTGAGGCGAGGCGGACTGACACATATACCATGCCTGGCCCATGTACTTAACCTCGTTGTTGAACATTTTCTAAAAAGCTACCCGGAGCTGCTGAATCTGCTTGTGAAAGTACGCCACCTGTGTGCCCGTTTTAGAAAGTTATTGTAGCTACAGCTTCAGCCGCCCTTGCCATGCTTCAGCAGCGATCGACTGTTGTGTTGTCCCCACACGTTGGAACTCTCCACTGCATATGTTGGAAAGGATTTGTGAGCAGAAGAGGGCAGTTATTGAATACCAGCATCAACAAGGCCGTCGTTATTCAGGTTTGACTCCACACATAAGACCTCAGGAGTGGACATGGATGTCAGACATATGTAACATCCGCCAAAACTTTGAGGAGTCCACCACTATGGTGAGCGGCGATGACGCCATCATTAGCGTCACCATCCTGCTCATTTGCATTCTGAAAAGCTCTCTGCTTACAATGAAAGAGGATGCATTGCAGGCGGAGCACAAGTACATGGAGCAAGGAACCATACAGGGTGATTACACACAGCCCAGCCTCATATCATCCCAACGTGGATTGGTTGACAGTGAGGAAGAGGAGGAAGAACAGGAGCTACTTTCATGCGCAATAGATAGTACTACAAGCACAACTGTCATACCGTCTGTTCAGCGTGGATGGTCTGAGGACAAGGAGGAGGACACCTTGGTCAGTTGTCCTGTTGGTGAGGACACGGAAGCCTTGCCTGTTACAAGTCTGGCACACATGGCTGACTTTATGTTACGCTATCTTTCCCGTGACCTTCGTATTGTAAAAATATAGAGTAACAGTCATTACTGGGTAGTGACACTTTTAGACCAACACTACAAGGAGAACTTTCATTCTCTTGTTCCAGAGGCAGACAGGTGTACTAAAATGGTGCAATACCAGAGGGTCATTGTTGCAGAATTATTAAAAAAATTCCCATTTCAAAACGCTGGCGGCAGACATAACAGTTCATTGGACAGCCCAGAAGTACAGGCGAGAGAGACACAACTGCAATCCAGCAGAGGCAGGGGAACACTGGCAAAGTTCTGGGACAGTTTTCTCAGACCCTCCCATCGCTCTGGCCCTGAGGCGCAGGGTAATGTCACAAGGAATGGAGTGTTTTATAAGATGCTGAGGGAGTACCTTGCTGACCGTACCAACATCCTCCGTGATTCCTCTGTGCCTTTTAATTATTGGGTATCCAAGCTGGACAAGTGGCATGAACTGGCTCTCTACGCCTTGGAGGTCCTGGCCTACCCTGCCGCTAGCGTTTTGTCTGAGCGAGTTTTTAGTGCCGCTGGTGGAATAATCACAGATAAGCGCATTTGTCTGTCAGCGGAAAATGCAAACAGGCTGACTCTTATAAAAATGAACAAGTGCTGGATTGGGCCAGACTTCTCAACACCACCAAATGATGACAGTGAAACATAAACTACAATGTAGTGTCTTTTTGGGAGGTGTATTCCCATGCACCTCTTCACAACCAAACATGGGTATACGCTTCCTGATTTTGGCTATTTAGTGTCCTCCTCCTCCTCATCTTCACCATCCACCACCCTTAGAATACCAGGGTGAACGTATTCCATCATGCTCCAGCCACTCTAGTTTTTGGCAAGTCTGGTCCCCGATGACCTCTACCGTCTGATAAGATGGCACACTCTTCTGCATCTCACAGACATGGATCAGTCGCTGAAGGGCTTCTTGAGTAGGCTGATGTGTAGTAGCCTTCTTCCAATTTTCCAATTACCGGGTCATTGTTTGGTAAAAATAATCTGATTGAGTTCACGTAGGATACTCATCCCAGAACTACAGGTACATCTTCTTTGATGGGCTCAGGGACTAGCAGGATCCCTTTTCTCCCCACTTCTTTCCCACAGATTCGAATATTCATCCACATGACCCCTGTGACCGTGATCGGTTGTTGATTGGCAGCAAACACCCTGATCAATGTCTCTTTTTCTGGCTTGGCCAGGGCCTGAAAATGCTGCTTGAATTGCGTTTTGGGGATCGCCGTCACTTGTGACCCGGTATCTATCAAGCAGTCCACTGGAACACCCTCAAATTCAGCATGCAGGATGGGACACCCAGCAATCAAGTGTTCGTTATGATAGGGAGCGGCCTCTCTCCTCGCCTCCCCTGCAGAGTGCTGCACTACTGCGGGGGTTGGTAGTTTAACGGTGGCTTCCGCTGGTCTTGAGAGTATTTCCGACAGTCTCTGGCAAGGTGCCCCCGTCCTCGACATTCCCAGCATTGGATGCCTCCTCCTCACCTGGGGGCACCTCGAGCCTTTCCTCGTGCCTCTTGTAGTTCTCTCACTGCAGGCGATGGGCTGGGCCGACAGGGGGCCGGCACGGCCGAGTAGGGACGTTCAGTGGACAGATCTCCCATTCTTCGCTCCATCTGGGTCAGTTTCTCTTGCACGTTGGCAAGGGACCGTTTTAATCTTGCCCCACCTGGACCAGCACCTCCTGATGGTTTGGGTCCCCTAAGGTATTAGCGCCCTGGACATGCATCACCCCAGATGCGTAGCTTTCTTCCTTGCTTTGGGCCACTGTTTCTGCCAGGATTTGACAAAATATGAGAGCCGGATCTAACCCGCACCCGTTCTGACAGTGTTCGCCTCAAGAATTTGTTGTGCAGTCCCAGAATGAATTGTTCCCAGAGTATCCGGTCTTTAGAGCCCATGCTGCCAAGTCCATCCGACTCCTTTCTCTGCACCTCCGCTATCACTTCTTGCAGTGCTGTCGCATATTGAGAAATTCCTTCATCTTCCCGCTGCAGCCTCGAGAAACATTTGTTGCGGAGGTGTCCCGCGCTAGCAGTTTCACCGTAGGTCTCTTCCAGTAACTTCACTAACTCCTTCAGAGGACTACGGGTGAGTTCTGATTGTAGGCAGTTGTTTATATGGGCTTCTCCCTCTAGGGCAGTTAAAGCGATGTCCACTTCAAGGTCTGGGTTGATGTTATAAATCTTCAGGGTGCTTTGCAGCCGGGACACCCAGTCGGACAGTGGCATATTATTGCCGTCAAACTTTGGTAGCACACTAAAGTAAATATGGTGCCCATAGGGAGTGTCCTTGAAGGGGTTCCACCAATGCACACAGCATCCCCATTAACATTAGCATGTTTGCGTGGGTTTTCTCCGGGTACTCCGGTTTCCTCCCACTATCCAAAGACATACTGATAGGGAATTTAGATTGTCAGCCCCATCGGGGACAGTGATGATAATGTGTGTAAATTGTAAAGCGCTGCGGAATATGTTAGCGCTATATAAAAATAAAGATTATTATTATTATTAGCATTCCCGCCATTTCTGTCTGCTGCCTCTATCTTGGTGACAGTACCCTGCTCGCAGCGCCACTTGAAGCGATGGCCGAGGAGCCACCACGGTGCAGGGAGACAATGGTACACAAGATGAAGTGCAAACAACAAAGGGTAAAATTATTGGAAGGCAAGGAATTAAGTGGATAAGGAAGGTGCAAACAGGGGTATGCAATGGCAAAAGATAGTTTACAAGAGTTTGTATTCTTTAGCTGGGCCGTTAAATATCACGGTGCTCCAGAGGATCAATATATATCACACAAGCAAAACCAAACAATAAACAAAGAATGATGCTGCTCTAAGTGTAGCCTCCCTGGCCTCTACTAAACAGGCCACACGGCTGCCGTGTTGTGTCTGTTGAAGCCTACACTATGTCCTGATATGTCCACAAATGGGAACAAACTCACGATGATGTTGGGGACTCAGGTCCAGTCTCGAGGGCCCCCAACAGTCTTGAACGGTGGTGCGCACCTCTGCCAGGCAGATCCATTAAACGTTTTCTTCACCTTGCTTCAGGGTCCAGGAGGTGCTCCTGGAAACTGTAAATCCCTTTCTCGGTCTCTTCGTGGCTTCTCAAAATGGCACAGGACAGCCACCTTTGCAACAACAGAAGAGTCTGTTCAATCTCCCAAGTCCACTAAGTCTCAGGATGTGCGACCTTTTTACACAGCTCCATGCACAGCAGCTCTCAGCAGCAGCTTCCAGCTCACGCTCTCACAGGCTCAACTGCTCCCCTCCTCAGCCTCGGGCAGTTCATTAACACAGTCCTTTACAGGGGCAGCAGATCATTCCATCACACCAGACAAGGGAGTGCTGTCTCTTAAAGTTGCAGCGTGTTTCTTATTGTCCATAACAGCACCACCCCCTTACAGCCGTGCCGGGTATTAACATGCGAGACTCGTGCGAGTTTATCGCATGTCTGACCCCAGCCTTAGTCATACTCACCAATGGGGGTGGCAGCACTAAAAGTGCCTAGGGCAGCATAAACTCTAAATATGTCTCTGAGGGCAGACCTTGCTGTCAATGCATAAGAAAACAGAATGGGAGTACAAAATGAATAATGTAAAGTGGATTTTCCTGTGCCCATCCAGTATGTGTGTTCAAGGCTTATTGGGGTGCATATGACTTGGTAGCAGGGCAGGCCTTGCAGTCACTGGAACATATTTTATGGAGGCCCTCCTGGACATCTTGTGAAAGGGGTATTGGGGTGCGTCGTAATTCTTGTCAGCCCATCCACTCACTGCATAGGCTACAACAGTTTAGGAGACCCACTGTTTAATAATGGCCCTTTAAGAAGATTAATGCCGCCTGATGCCCTGGTAAAAATAGGCTCTGTGACTTTAAGAGTCTCTCCTTCATAAATGAAACAAGATGGGTCTTCTTATGTGTCACACACCACATGGCTAGCTAGGGTTAGTAAATGTTACAATGACATTTCCCAGTGAATGCATTTGTATTGGTTAAAAGCAATGTTGAAGTTGAAAAACGCTTCAAAAACGCTGCGTCTGAACATAGTCCAAGTGGCGGAGGAACATTTTGGTCTGGGGTTAATTATTTTGCCTTATATACAAGTAATTCACCTGGAAAAGATGTACCTTGACATATTTCCCAGCAAAATACGTTTTGGTATGTTTTTTGGTGCGCCGGTAAAAATGGCATGAAACCCTGACAACATTGTTTAAAGCTGTGAACTAGGAGTCAGGAAATCTTCCAGGGGCGATCCCTATGATGTCCCCATGTCAACTGAGCAGTGTTTCCATCATTTTCAGATGTTTTTAGATCTTAAAAGGACCCCCGGGGGGGATCATGGTAAAAATTCTCAGGTCTCCCATAGAGTTACATGGGGTTTGTTGTTCTGTCCGAGTACCCGAGTATTCCACTTTGCTCGACCCGAGCAACGAGCACCCGAGCATTTTAGTGCTCGCCCATTACTAGTAAGGAAGCAGGGAAGTTTTTCGTCTAATGAATCTTCCATGAAGGCCATATTTGTGCAGGTATCTCTGAACAGTAGAATAATGTACCACAACACCAGAGTCTTCTAAATCTTTCTGAAGGTCTTTTTCCATCAAGGGGGGTTCTGATTTGCCTCTCTAGCAATCCTACGAGCAGCTCTCACTGAAAATTTTCTTGGTCTTCCAGACTTTATCTTGTCCTCCTGTTAACTGCATTTTTCTTAATTATATTTCGAACTGAGGAAAGGGTAACTTGACAATGCTTTTTTATCTCCTTATAGCCTTCTCTTGCTTTGTGGGCCTGTGACCCTGGTGGACCTATCTAGGCTTGCACCAGATCGATCTTCCTACAGAGCGTTCATCTATCAAGTAGCCACGGCACAGATTTTCAATGATGTCTGGATTAGGGGACTGTGAGGACCATTGTAAAACATTCAGCTTGTGCCTTTTGAGGTAGTCTATTGTGGATTTTGACGTGTGTTTAGGACCATTATCCATTTGTAGAAGCCATCCTCTTTCCAACTTCAGCTTTTTTACAGATGGTGTTATGTTTGCATCAAGAATTTGTTGAAATTTAATATAATCCATTCTTTCCTCCAACTGTGAAATGTACCCCGTGTCATTGGCTGCAACACAACCCCAAAGCATGATTCACCTCCTTGCTTAATGGTTGGAGACATGTTCTTTTCCTGAAATTCTGTACCTTTTTTTTCTCCACATATACCTTTGGTCATTAAGGCCAAAGAGTTCTATTTTAACCTCATTAATTTTATGGTGAGGACTAGTGATGAGCGAACGTGCTCGCCATGTCTCGTTACTTGCCCGAGTATCACTGCACTCTGTGTACTCGGCAAGCACCGAGCATTTCCGGGATTACTCGGCGGGAACTCAGGTCTCCACCCAGCATTTTTGGCGGACTTTAGAGACTCAATCACGCTGCAGGGATTGTCTGCCAGGCAATAAAACGACGCAGCCATCTTTGTTGTGGTCATGCAGTGATCGGCTGGCCGCACAGCATTATCAGGGGTATAAGAGACTGGACGCCGCCCTGCTCGGCGCATTCAGCTCCGGATTGAGTGTAGGGAGAGCGGCTGCCGAGATAGGGTCAGATTTGGGGATTTATTAGTGTGGTCAGGGCTGCCACTAGGAATTTCAGCGCCCCATACTGACATTTTCGGGGCCCCCTTTAGACTCCGCCCCACCTCCACCCCTCAAACTGTCCACAGTCCCACCGCCCTCTCTTGGAAAAATTCCACTTCTCACCAATCACACATTAATAGTTCCCATCACCAGATCACACATATAGCCGGCAGCTTTTGGTTTGGCCAAAAGATTTTTTAAGCCGCCATCTCAACACGGTAGACACTTTTGGCCGAGCTATACTCTACTGTAACCTATTAAATATTTGTTAAAATATGCAATACAGTTTAGGTATATTTTAATTTATTTTTCAATTTTTAAAATGACCAATAATATCACATATAAGGGACAAATACCACCGCACCATGTCCAGACCACATATTACCACCATATAGTGACCTATAATACCATATACAAGGAACAAATACCGCCACACCATGACCAGATCACATATTACTACCACAGTGACCGAATAATATCACATACAAGGAACAAATACCACTGCACCATGACCAGACCACATATTACCACCACAAAGTGACCAAATAATAGCACATACAAGGGTCAAATACTGCAACACCATGTCCAGACCACATATTACCACCACATAGTGACTGAATACTACAATACTAATCAATAATAAAAAAACCCAATACTATCACCATAAGTCCCATTATACACAGAGGACCTGTACTTAGTATGCAGTGTCTGTGTACAGGTATTACAGTGATCAAAGACATTATACACAGGACCTCTGTATACAGTATATAGTGTCAGTGTATAGGTAACACACTAACTCACCAGTGATGTCTCTAGGTGAAGTCCTTCATCCTTGCTTTTCATCTTTCATCCAGCACAGATCGCCATCATGTCTTCCAGCCAGGACTCGTCTCTGCAGGAAATAACACAGTTATCTAGAGCTCCACTTGCAGAACACATTACTTATTTTTTTCCCAACTTCTACATTTCATCACATGAAGAAAAAAAGGCAACACAGTATCACTCTACACAGTAACAGGACCGCCCCCCCATTTAAAACAGTATACTCAAAAAATAAAATAAATACATCACTGCAGTAATAATATCCCTTAATTAGCCCCTATGGCAATAATATCCCCCATCCTGACCCCCATGTGCCTCATTCCTGGCTCCAGCCATATGTTTTCATATCCCGCCCTCATGAGTATTCATTGTGCCCCATAAAATCTCCCGATCCGTCTTCATCGTATCCATCCTGCCCCATGATCCTGCACCATGTGTCTCCCATCCTGCCCCCTCCTGTGTCTCACTGTCACATTCCGCCCCCGTGTCCATTCTGCCCCCTCTTGTCTCACTGTCACATTCTGTCCTCTCCTGTGTCTTACTGTCACATGCTGCCCTCTCCTGTGTCTTACTGTCACATTCTTCCCCCTCCTGTGTCTCACTGTCACATTCTGCCCCCCCGTGTCTCGCATTCTGCCCCCGTGTCTCACATTCTGCCCCCATCATGTCTTGCATTCTGTGCCCATATCTTGCATTCTGCCCCATCATGTCTTGCATTCTGCCCCATGTCTGCATTCTCCCCCCATGTCTTGCATTCTGCCCCATCATGTCTGCATTCTGCCCCATCATGTCTGCATTCTGCCCCCATCACGTCTGCATTCTGCCCCCATCATGTCTGCATTCTGCCCCCATCATGTCTGCATTCTGCCCCATCATGTCTGCATTCTGCCCCCATCATGTCTTGCATTCTGCCCCATCATGTCTTGCATTCTGCCCCATCATGTCAGCATTCTGCCATGTCTGCAATCTGCCCCCATGTCTGCATTCTGCCCCATGTCTTCTATTCTGCCCCCATGTCTTCCATTTTGCCCCCATGTCTGCATTCTGCCCCCATGTCTGGCATTCTGTCCACGTATCTCAGTCTGCCCTGGGCCCCCCGGATTGCTGCTTTCAATAAAAAACAAACAAACAAAAAAAAAGTTCTTCTTACCTAGCCGCGCTCCAGCGGTGAAGCTCCCTCCACGCTGCTGAAGCGCGCACTCGCCGGCGACTGACAATGACGTCAGACGCGGGCGACGTGTGCGCTGCGGCTGACGTCAGCTGCCAGCCTCCAATTGGCTGGCGGCTGTTAACTATTGACGTGTGGGCCGGTGGGCCCGCATGTCAATAGCGTTCAACTGCCGCACCGCAGCGCCGCTAAGGGCCCAGTTTAGCCTGCCGGTAGGTGCCCGGTGAGCAGATGAGACAGGGCCTGATGCAGGCCCCCTCTGCCCACCGGGCCCCATACACCAGTCAGGGCAGTAATGCCCTGATGGCGGCACTGGCTAGCCTTGTTCTACTCATTACTTTGTGTTTTCAAAAAATAACACAAAACCTAAAAAGAAATTAATACAGTCTGTTATCTCAGGCTGAGGCTTGGTGTTTCTGTGGTGGAAAAATCTTCGCTTTGCAGGCAAACTTATCAAATATAATTTTTCTCCAAATAAATCCATTTGTATTGAGCTTTTCAAATATTTCAGTAGTCCATGTAAAATGGGCAAGACAAGTGGCAAGGGACGGGGAAGTGGACGTGATGCTGATGGTGCATGCAGAGGGCGAGGCCGTGGCCAAGCTTACAGTGGGCCACAGCAAAGACCCACATCTTCGCGATCGAAATTCTTGTCCCAGTTTCTAGGGGACCGCACCACACCACTATTGAAGCAAGAGCAATGTGAAACGGTTGTTGGTTGGATAGCGGATAATGCTTCCAGTCACTTAGCCACCAACACCACCATGTCTTCCACACGGTCAAGTCTGAGTAGCCGTGAGTGTGGACCGGAAATTACTCACCCTGATCCTCCTTCTTCCCACCATGCCGAGTGCCCTGAGACAAGTGATGCCACACTCGGACACTCCGAAGAGCTGTTCAGTTTCACATTTGGAGATTCGTGCCTCTCGCCCGCTCCACTTGAAGCGTGGCAAGATGATATTCCATGTAGCGATGCACAAATCTTTGAGCAACCACGGTCACAAGAGGTGGACGATGATGAGACACAATTGCCGGAAAGTCAGGAGGAGGAGCAGGGTGCGGATGTGGAAGACAAGGTGGTGGATGACATAGTGACTAACGCAACTTGGTAGGAGGACATGCAGAGCGATGACAGCAGCACATATGGGGAAGGAGGCATATCACCGCAACAGGCAGGAAGAAGCAGTGTGGTGACCGCAGACAGAAGGCGTCCATCCGTTCCCCACAACACCAACAGGATGGTAGTTGCCATTCCAACTGTTAGATCTTCCCGAGTCTGGTTATTTTTTAAAGACTCTGCCGATAAACCCAAACAGGCCATTTGCAACACCTGTCATGCCAGCATCAGCAGGGGTAGCAAAACTACCAACCTTACCGGACGGAACCTTTGTAGACAGAGTCAGGTAGACGGCTTCAAAGGGAGCGCCAGGCTGGCGGTGGGAGTAGATACAATGAGGATGGTCCGCTGCAGCTCCGGCTGGGTACCTCAAGAGAGGATCAGAACAGCAGAGCACCCTTTATGGCAGCTGCTTTGGTTCATGAAGGGTGCTGGGTGGTGAGTGAGTTTAGATTGCACTAAGAGGGGAAAGCTGACAGGAAGTTAGGTCAGAATCCCCATAGAGGGGGAGGAAGACAGTTTCCCCACTGAGGGAAGGAGGGTAAGGATATAGATGCAGCAGCCTCCGGTGAGCTGGAGCTGCTAGCAAGGAAAGAGAGAGAAAGAGAAGATCAGTTATTCAGAAGGAAGATAGAAAAGTACGAAACGTGAGGAGAGAGAGACTGGGGATTAGGGCTAGAGCAGAGAACTTTCCTAAGTTTTAGCGCCAAAGGCCGGGAACTGGTATCCGAGGCTGTGCGTGATACTAATGATCCTACAGCAGAAACCGGAGGAATAGAAGTTGTGACCACTATATTACCACATACGACTTTGAGACACAGCAGCAACGTGTGTGAGCCGGGACATGATTGTAAGGAGTCCCTGAAGCAGGCTACAGCTGCCTGTCATGCGAGTGGAGTTATACGTAACATCAAGAAGGAAGAACTTGAGTGTAAGTCAGAACTACAAGTACTTCAGATTAGCGCTAGAAAGGAGACGTTCAGAAAAGGCATATTCGGAAGGGAGTGCTGGAAGTGTGTATTCCATCTGCCTGGGAGTTAGCTGAGCCACTGACCTGGAGAGGACGGCACTGAAGCGGGCATTTGTCTATGCCAGAAACGTGAGTAAAGTTTCGGAACTGCATTCAGCTGTGTCATTGCCTTCTTCCTGCGCCAACCTACTCAGCACTGCTACATCTCTGTGCCTAACACCACATAATCTACCTCAAAATCTACTACTGCTGCCCTGGGACTACAGCTCTGCCTGTGGAGAGCTATTACATCTTGCACATCTCATGCACCACACCATCTGTCCCAGAGGATCTGCATTGCAGCGCTGGTCCCCCCTTCTGACCAGATACCACAGGTAGCGTCACGAACTATCTACCTATAAACTTTATTCAGCTTCAGTCCACCTATTTTACATGGGCGCCCAGTGCCACAGACCGGGTCACCGCTGCCGCGACACCTCCCCTTTAAGAGACTGTCCTGGTACCGAGTGAGTAAACCCACAACCCTGGGGGTGCTCCACTTAACCTCGTGGTTCAATGTTTTCTCAAAAGCTACCTGGAGCTGCTGGATCTGCTAGTGAAAGCACACCATCTGTCTGCCCATTTTAGAAAGTCAGCTACAGCTTCAGCCGCCCTTGCCGTGCTTCATCAGCGTTTGCAGCTTTCGGCTCACCGACTGGTGTGTGATGTCCCAAAGAATTGGAACTACACTGCATATGTTGGGAAGGATTGTGAGCAGAAGAGGGGAGTTGTTGAGTACCAGATTCAACAAGGCCATCGATATTCAATTCAGACTCCACACATAAGACCTCAGAAGTGGACATGGATGTCAGACATATGTACCATCCTCCAGAACTTTGAGGACTGCACCAAGATGGTGAGCGGCGATGACGCCATAATTAGCATCACCATCCCGCTTCTCAGCATTCTGAAAACCTCTCTGCTCACAATTAAAGATGATGCATTGCAGGCAGAGCACGAGGACATGGAGCAAGGAACCAAACAGGGTGATTACACTCAGCCCAGCCTCATGTTGTCGCAACGTGGATTGGTAGACAATGAGGAGGAGGAAGAACAGGAGCTACTTTCATGCGCTATAGACGGTACTACAAGCACAGCTGTCATACCGTCTGTTCACCGGGGATGGTCTGAGGACAGGGAGGAGGACAGCATGGTCAGTCGTCCTGTTGGTGAGGACACGGAAGTGTTGCCTGTTAGCAGTCTGGGGTGCATTTGGCTGACTTTATGTTGTGCTACGTTTCCCGTGACCCTCACATTATAAAAATTTTCAGTGACACTCATTACTGGTTGGTTGCACGACTAGACACACGCTACAAGGAGAACTTTCAATCTCTTCTTCCAGAGGCAGAGAGGTTTACAAATATGTTGCTGTACCAGAGGGCCCTTGTAACGAAAATACTGAAAAAATTCCTATGTGAGAACGCTGGCAGCAGACGTCAGAGTTTGTTGTACAGCCAAGTAGTCCAAGAAAAAGAGACAGAAGTACAATCCAGCTCAGGCAGGGGAACAATGGCAAAATTCTGGGACAGTTTTCTCAGACCCTCCCATCGTGCCGGCACAGAGGCAAGGGGTGCTGGCACAAGAAGTGCAATGTTTGGGAATATGCTGAGGGAGTTCCTTGCCGACCGTACAAATGTCCCCTGAGAGTCCTCTGTGCCTTTTAATTATTGGGTATCCAAGCTGGACACGTGGCATGAACTGGCTCTCTACGCCTTGGAGGTCCTGGCCTGCCCTGCTGCTAGCGTTCTGTCAGAGCAGGTTTTTAATGCCGCTGGTGGAATTCCAACAGATAAGTGCATCCGACTGTCATCTGACAATGCTGACCGGCTGACTCTTATAAAAATGAACAAGGCCTGGATTGGGACAGACTTATGTACACCACCAAGTGAAAGCAGCGAAACATAACCTCAAATACATAGTCTTTTTTGTGGAGTATTCTCATGAACCTTTTCATAACCACACATGGGTATCTATCCGCTTCATGATTTGGTCTGTTTGGTGTTATCCTCCTCCTTATCCTCATCATCCAGTAGAACACCCGGGTGAATGTATTCCATGATGCAAAAGTCACTCAAATTTTGCCAAGGGTGTCTCTGATGCCTATAGTAGATTTTCAAATAATGTACCCCCCATGGGGAAATGTTTGTCAGCCCAGGCACTGCGTGTATGGGCATTACAAGTCTAGGAGAGCCGATCCTTTACATTGGGCCTAGTTTTTACTGAGGCCTTCATCAATGTCTCCTCATTCTCCGCCACTAGATGACCAGGGTTAAAGTGTTCCGTGCTGCTACAGCCAGTGTCAAAATCCTAACAAGGGTTGGTGTTTTTGCTGGGCGTTAAATACTTGTTATGGAAAAGGTTGAGGTGTACCTCACAGGGCTAAATGTTTGCCAGCCAACACACGTAGTGTATGGGCATTACAAGTCTAGGAGACACGCTCCTTTTTAATGGGACATTTTTTGTTAAGAGGCCCGCCTCCATGTTTCTTTCAACGGGGGATTGGGCTTATTGGGGTGCATATGATTTGCTGGCAGGGCATAATACATAAGAAAACAGTACGGGAGTACAAAATGAATAATGTCTAGAGGATTTTCCTGTGCCCATCCAGTATGTGAGTTCAAAGGCTTATTGGGGTGCACATGAGTTGGCAGCAGGGCAGGCAGAGACATATTTGCCACTAGGCACGTGCCTAGGGAGCCAGGATGTGGGGGGGCAGCACCTGAGCAAGGTTTGTTTTTATTTTCAGTCCGGGGTTTGGCCCGCTCACCCACCCTCCTCAGTCGCTACTGAACTTTGCAGCCTGACCCCAGACACAGCCCGCTCCTCCACTGCCCATGTTCCCCAGCCGCTCCATGCTTCTGTGGGCACCGCAGCTACATACATGTCCTTGGCCGGTAAGTTCTTCCCTTCCACTACCCGAATGAAGATGGAGCTCCGTCTGTCCATGGCAGTGAGGGCAGAGTTCAGCAGCCTGCTCCCGTCCTCGGCTCCATCCACATTAGTCTCCCGCGCTCCGGTTAGCAGGTGCTGCCATACCTCCCAACCACCCCGATTCTCACGGGACAGTCCCGTTTTTGACCCCTACCCCCCGCGTCCCACCCGGGACTCTATTTTTCCCGCACTGCACTGATAAGCCGCACGCCCCCCCCATGCACCGACCCCATTCTCACCCTCCCAGAGAGCCGCCGCAGCCTGCAATGACTTCGCTAGGCTGTTCTGTGGCTGTGTGCACAGGACCTGTGATGAGATCACAAGAGAGGAGGAGTCAGGGGGTCACATGATCATGGGCCTCTGTGTCTGCAGGACTCTGCTGTGCTGGTTGTAATGGTGCTGGATGAGGTAAAGTTTACGTGTGGGGTCAGGAGGGGTTTACAGGGTGGATGTAGCAGAGCAGTGTGTGTACAAGGTGTACAGAGCGGAGCCGTGTGTGCGAGGTGTACGGAGCAGAGCCGTGTGTGTACGAGGTGTGCGGAGCCGTGTGTGTACGAGGTGTGCGGACCTGTATGTGTACGAGGTGTATGGAGCGGAGCCGTGTGTGTGTACGAGATGTACGGAGCGGAGCGTGTGTGTACGAGGTGTACGGTGCGGAGTCATGTGTGTACGAGGTGTACGGTGCGGAGTCATGTGTGTATGAGGTGTATGGAGCGGAGCCGTGTGTACGAGGTGTACAGAGCGGAGCCGTGCGTACGAGGTGTACGGCGTGGAGCCGTGTGTGTACGAGGTGTAAGGAGCGGAGTCGTGTGTGTACGAGGTGTACAGAGCGGAGCCATGTGTGTACGAGGTGAACGGAGCGGAGCCGTGTGTGTATGAGGTGTATGGAGCGGAGTCCTGTGTGTACGAGGTGTACGGAGTGGAGCCGCGTGTGTAGGAGGTGTACGGAGCGGAGATATGTGTGTATGGGGTGTACGGAGCAGAGCTGTATGTGTATGGGGTGTACAGAGCAGAAATATGCGTGTACGAGGTGTACCGAGCGGAGCCATGTGTATGGGATGTACGGAGCGGAGCCGTGTGTGTATGAGGTGTACGGAGCAGATATGCGTGTACGAGGTGTACAGAGCAGAGATATGCGTGTAAGAGGTGTACTGAGTGGAGCCGTGTGTGTATGTGGTGTACGGAGCAGAGATATGCATGTACGAGGTGTACGGAGTGGAGCTGTGTGTGTACAAGGTGTACGCAGCGGAGCCGTGTGTGTACTTGGTGTACAGAGCAGAATCGTGTGTGTATGAAGTGTGCGGAGCGGAGCCGCGTGTGTACGAGGTGTGCAGAGTGGAGCTGTGTGTGTGTGTATGGGGTATGCGGAGCGGAGCAGTGTGTACGGAGTGTGCGGAGCGGAGCCGTGTGTATACGTGTACTGAGCGGAGCCGTGTGTGTTATGAGCACATTTTCTCCTTCACCTCTGATGTCCGATGAACTCCCTCTGCTGGTGAAAGGAGGTATTAAAACTGATCAGGCTGGGAGAGACTTGTCATCAGATCAGGTGGAGTGTGATTGGACATCCGGAGTTTCTGAGTGGATATAAGACTGCCGACGCCCTGCTGGGTTGCTGGTGATACTTCTCTGTTCAGAGCTCTGGCCTCCAGTTTGTTCCAGTCTTCTAAAAGCTAAGTTTGCTCTTCTGTTGTTTCATGAGATTTTGTCTGGTTTACTTAGTGCCTGTTTTCAGCCAGCCCTGACTAGGACTGGCTGGACTCCATTTTTGGTCTCTGATCAATTGCCCTTTTTGCTCTGTTTGCAGGAATTACCTGAGAGCTGATATAGGTATTTGGAAGTCTAGTGACTTCAGGGTCTTTTTCTTATCAGACGGTTGGCATTATTTTTTGGCAGTGTTTTTGCGTGATTGCAGACAGCAACTTTTCTGTCCTGTCCTATTCAGTTAGTACGGGCCCCATCGTTTGCTCAGCCTGTCTTTCTATCTGTGTTTGTGTTTTCTTCTGTTTTCACCGTCAATACATGTTGGGGGCTGCCTATTGCTTTGGGGTCTGCTCTGGGGAAGTTTAGATTTCCCCTTTCTTTCTTTAGGTTTATTTAGTCCTCCGGCTGTGATCGAGTGGTCTAGGACCACCGTAGGAACCCCCCACGGCTACTGTTAGTTGTGTGTTTAGGATCAGGGGTCTGCAATCCGCTAGTTACTAACCTCTCGGTTTTTCTGGACTTAGCTTATATTTTGTTTTCCTCCTCCGGTGACTCAATCACAACACGTGTGTATGGGGTGTGTGGAGAGGAGCCGTGTGTACAAGGTATACGGAGCGGAACCATGTGTGTACGAAACTGAGCCCTGTGTGTACGAAATGTAAGGCGCTGAGCCGTGTGTGTACGGAGCAGAGCAGAGCCATGTGTGTACGAGGTTTACAGAGTGGAGCCATGTATGTACTGAGTGGAGCCGTGTGTATGCGAGGTGTACGGAGTGGAGCCATGTGTGTATGAGGCATACAAAGCGGAACCGTGTATGTATGAGGTGTGCGGAGCCGTGCGTGTACAAGGTGTTTGGTGGGGAGCATTCATACCTCCCAACCATCCCAGATCCAGCAGGACAGTCCCGATTTTAAAAGTCTGCCCCGCTGTCCTGGCCGGGAGCTTACTTTTCCCGCACACACAGTAGTACACAGCAGAACCCCGAGGAGCACTTTAAAACACGCACATGACGGTCCCCCGGAAGTGATGTGCTGAAAGCTGACCGGAAATTAGGTAATTTCATGAGGAAATTGTGACGAAACCATGGAGGCACTTCAGGGAATGCTTCAAATCCATCACCATGTCCTCCTCCGACAGCGCGGACAGCAGGATCGCCTTGAAATCGGGGATGCCGACCATGTGAGCGGATCATGATATGTCTTGCATGGGAGGCTCAGGTGGGCACTACAATGGGAGCCGGGCTGCTATAGTATCTTTATAGAATCTTTCTTTCCTTCTTTCTTTCTCTGTTCTTTCTTTCTCTCTATTTATTTCTCTGTTCTTTCTTTCCCTCTCTAATCTTTCTTTGTTTCTGTTTCTTTCTCTCTCTAATCTTTCTTTTTTCTGTTTTTTTTCCCCTCTTTCTTTCTCTTTCCCCTCTTTCTTTCTTTTGCTCTCCCTGTTCTTTTTTTCTGTCCCCTCTTTCTTTCTCATTTTCTGTGTTCTCTTTCTTTCTCTGTTTTCTTTTTTCTTTCCCTTCTTTCACTCTCTGTTCTTTTTTCTGTCCCCTCTTTCTGTCTTTCTTTCTCTCTCTGTTCTCTTTCTTTCCCCTCTTTCTTTATCTCTCTGTTCTTTCTTTCCCTTCATTTTTCTCTCTGTTCTTCCTTGCTCTCTCTGTTCTCCTTCTTTCTCTTTGTTCTCTCTCTGTTCTTTCTTTCCCCTCTTCTTTCTCTCTCTATTCTTTCTTTATTTCTCAACCTCTTCTTTCTTTTTTCTCTCTCCTTTCTTTCACTCTCTGTTCTTTCTCTGTTTTCCTCAGTACCAGTCAGTGTGCCCTCAATGCCAGTCAGTGTGATCAGCAGTGCTAAATGGGTGAGGTTGGGAGTGGACATGGGTGTGACTAGTTGTGAAATGGGTGTGGTTGGGGGCATGGCCCACTTAGACTTCCTCCATACAAATTGGTATCCACTCAGCTTTCCTCCATACAAAACAGTATTCACCCAGCTTTCCCCCATAAAAACCAGTATCCACGCAGCTTTCCCCCGTACAAATTGGTATCCACTCAGCTAGCCTCCATACAAAACAATATCCACCCAGCTTTCCCCCATACAAATTGGTATCCACTCAGCTTTCCTCCATACAAAACAGTATCCAACCAGCTTTCCCCCATACAAATCAGCATGCATCCAACTTTCCGCTATACAAATCACTATTCACCCTTCTTTCACCCCAGAACAAATACAATGTAAAGCAGTTTCCCTCTTACAAATCAGTATTCACTCAGCTTTCCTCTATATAAAACAGTATTCTCCCAGCTTTCCCTCATACAAATCAGTATTCACTCAGGTTTCCTCCATACAAATTGCTATACACTCAGCTTTCCTCTATACAAAACAGTATTCACCCAGTTTTCCCCCATACAATCCAGTAACCACCCAGTTTTCTCCCATAAAAATTGGCATCCACTCAGCTTTCCTCCATACAAAACAGTATCCACCCAGCTTTCCCACATACAAATTAGTATGCACCCAACTTTCCACCATACAAATAGTTAACTGTTCACCCAGCTCTCCCCCCAGGACAAATACAATGTAAGGCAGTTCCCCCCTTACAAATCAGTATTCACTCAGCTTTTCTCCATACAAAACAGTATCCACTCAGTTGTTCCCCATACAAATTGGCATCCACTCAGCTTTTCTCCATACAAAACAGAATCCATGCAGCTTTCCCCCATACAAATAGGTATCCTCCCAGCTTTCCCACACACAAATCAGTTTGAACCCAACTTTCTGCCATATAAATCACTATTCACCCAGCTTTCCCACAGAACAAATACAATGTAAGGCAGTTTCCCCCCTACAAATCAGTATTCACTCAGCTTTCCTCCATACAAAACAGTATCCACCCAGTTTTCCTCTATACAAATTGGTATCCACTCAGCTTTCCTCCATACAAAACAGTATCCACCCAGGTTTCCCCCATACAAATCAGCATGCATCCAACTTTCCACTATACAAATCACTATTCACCCTTCTTTCACCCCAGAACAAATACAATGTAAAGCAGTTTCCCTCTTACAAATCAGTATTCACTCAGCTTTCCTCCATAGAAATTGGTATCCACTCAGCTCTCTTCCATACAAAAGAGTATTCACCAAGCTTCTCTCCATACAAATCAGTATCCACCCAGCTTTCCCCCATACAAATTGGTTTCCTTTCAGCTTTCCTCCATACAAACTGTATTAGCCAAGCTTTTCTTCATACAAAAGATCATCTACCCAGCTTTCCCCCATAGAAATCACTATGCGTCCACCTTGCGCCATACAAATCACTATTCACCCAGCTTTCTCCCCAGATCAAATTCAATGTAAGGCAGTTTCCCTCTTACAAATCAGTATTCACTCAGCTTTCCTCCATAGAAATTGGTATCCACTCAGCTCTCTTCCATACAAAAGAGTATTCACCAAGCTTCCCTCCATACAAATCAGTATCCACCCAGCTTTCCCCCATACAAATTGGTTTCCTTTCAGCTTTCCTCCATACAAACTGTATTAGCCAAGCTTTTCTTCATACAAAAGATCATCTACCCAGCTTTCCCCCATAGAAATCACTATGCGTCCACCTTGCGCCATACAAATCACTATTCACCCAGCTTTCTCCCCAGATCAAATACAATGTAAGGCAGTTTCCCTCTTACAAATCAGTATTCACTCAACTTTCCTCCATACAAATCATTATCCACTCAGTTTTCCCGCATACAAATTGGTATCCACTCAGCTTTCCAACGTACAAAACAGTAAGTATCCACCCAGCTATTCCCATACAAATCAGTATCCACCCAGTTTTCCTCCATACAAATTGGTATCCACTCAGCTTTCCCCATACAAATTGTTATCCACTCAGCTTTCCTCCATGCAAAACAGTATCCACCCAGCTTTCCCCCATACAGATCAGTATTCACTCAGCTTTCCTCCATACAAATCACTTTTCACCCAGCTTTCCCCCCAGACCAAATACAATGTAAGGCAGTTTCCCCCTTACAAATCAGTATTCACGCAGCTTTCCTCCAAACAGAACAGTATCCACCCAGTTTCCCCCCATACAAATTGGTATCCACCCAGCTTTCCACATACAAATCAGTATTCACTTAGCTTTCTTCCATACAAAACTGTTTTCACCCAGCTTAACCCCATACAAATTGCTATCCACTCAGCTTTCCTTCATACAAAAGAGTATACACGCAGCTTTCCACCATACAAATCAGTATGCACCCAACTTACTGCCATACAAATCACGATTCACCTAGCTTTCCCCCCCAGAACAAATACAATGTAAGGCAGATTCCCCTTTACAAATCAGTATTCACTCAGCTTTCCTCCAGACAAAACAGTATTCACCCAGTTTTCCCCCATACAAATTGGTATCCACTCAGCTTTCCTCCATACAAAACAGTATCCACCCAGCTTTCCCCCATACAAATTAGTATCCACACAGCTTTTTCCCCATACAAAACAGTATCCACCCTGCATTCCCCCATACAAATCAGCATGCACCTAACTTTCCGTCATACAAATCACTATTAACCCAGCTTTCCCCCAGAACCATTACAATGTAAGGCAGTTTCCCCCATACAAATCAGTATTCACTCAGCTTTCCTCCAAACAAATTGGTGTCCACTCAGTTTTCCTCCACACAAAACAGTATCCACCCAGCTTTCCCCATACAAATTGGTATCCACTCAGCTTTCCTCCATGCAAAACAGTATCCACACAGCTTTCCTCCATACAAACCACTATTCACCCAGCTTTCCCCCCAGACCAAATACAATGTAAGGCAGTTTCCCCCTTACAAATCAGTATTCACTCAGCTTTCCTCCATACAAATCAGTATCCACTCAGCTCCCCCCCCCCACAAATTGGTATCCACTCAGCTTTCCTCCATATAAAACAGTATCCACCCAGCTTTCCGCCATACAAATTGGTATCCACTCAGCTGTCCTCCATACAAAACAGTATTCACCCAGCTTCTCCCATACAAATCATTATCCACCCAGCTTTCCCCATACAAATTGTTATCCTCTCAGCTTTCCTCCATACAAATTGGTATCCACCCAGCTTTCCCCCATACAAATTAGTATGCACCCTACTTTCCGCTATACAAATCACTTTTCACCCAGCTTTCACCCAGAACAAATAAAATGTAAAGCAGTTGCCCCTTAGGCTATGTGCACACGTAGTTTTAGGTGCTGCGGATTTGGGAAAATCCGCAGGTCAAAATACCTGCGGTTTACCTGCGGATTAGCCTGCGGTTTATCACCTTACAATGGTGAAGGTGTGAAACCGCAGCGGAATCCACACAAAGAATTGACATGCTGCGGATTGTAACCCGCAGGAAATCTGCGCGGAAAAATCTGCAGCATGTGCACAGCGTTTTTGGTTTTACCATTGCAAAGAATGGTACTGCGGATCCGCAGGGCCAGAAACGCTGCGGATCCGTAGCAGAATCCACACCGTGTGCACATAGCCTTACAAATCAGTAATCACTCAGCTTTTCTCCATACAAATTGGTATCCTCACAGCTTTCCTCCATAAAAAACAGTATCAACTCAGCTTTTCCCCCATACAAATCAGCATGCACCTAACTTTTTGCCATACAAATCACTATTCACCCAGCTTTCCCCCCAAAACAAATACAAGGCAGTTTCTCCCCTACAAATCAGTATTCACTCAGCTTTCCTCCATACAAATTGGTATCCACTCAGCTTTCCTCCATACAAAACAGTATCCACCCAGCTTTCCCAAATATAAATTGTTATCCACTCAGCTTTCCTCCATACAAAACAATATCCACCCAGGTTTACCCCATACAGATCAGAATGCACCCAACTTTTTGCCATACAAATCACTATTCACCCAGCTTTCCCCCCGAACAAATACACTGTAAGGAAGCTTCCCCCTTACAAATCAGTATTCACTTAGCTTTCCTCCATACAAATTGTTATCCACTCAGCTTTCCTCCATACAAAACAGTATCCACCCAGCTTTCCCCTATACAAATTGGTATCCACTCAGCTTTCCTCCATACAAAACAGTATCCACCCAGCTTTCCCCTATACAAATTGGTATCCACTCAGCTTTCCTCCATACAAATTGTTATCCACTCAGCTTTCCTCCATACAAACCAGTATCCACCCAGCTTTCCTCTATACAAATTGGTATCCACTCAGCTTTCCTTCATACAAAAGAGCATCCACCTAGCTTTTCCCCATACAAATTGGTATCCACCCAGCTTTCCAGAATTCAAATCACTATTCACTCAGCTTTCCCCCCAGAAATAATTCAATGTAAGGAAGATTCCCCCTTACAAATGATTATTCACTCAGCTTTCCTCCATACAAAACAGTATCCACCCAGTTTTTCCCCATACAAATCAGTATTCACTCAGCTTTCCTCCATACAAAACAGTATCCACCCAGCTTTCCTTCATACAAATTGCTATCCACTTCGCTTTCCTCCATAAAAAACAGTATCCACCCAGCTTTCCCCCATACAAATTGGTATCCACTCAGCTTTCCTCCATACAAAACAGTATCCAACCAGCTTTCCCCCATACAAATTGGTATCCACTCAGCTTTCCTCCATACAAAACAGTATCCAACCAGCTTTCCCCCATACAAATCAGCATGCATCCAACTTTCAGCTATACAAATCACTATTCACCCTTCTTTCACCCTAGAACAAATACAATGTAAAGCAGTTTCCCTCTTACAAATCAGTATTCACTCAGCTTTCCTCCATATAAAACAGTATTCTCCCAGCTTTCCCTCATACAAATCAGTATTCACTCAGGTTTCCTCCATACAAATTGCTATACACTCAGCTTTCGTCTATACAAAACAGTATTCACCCAGTTTTCCCCCCATACAATCCAGTATTCACCCAGTTTTCCCCCATAAAAATTGGCATCCACTCAGCTTTCCTCCATACAAAACAGTATCCACCCAGCTTTCCCCCATACAAATTAGTATGCACCCAACTTTCCACCATACAAATAACTGTTCACCCAGCTTTCCCCCCAGGACAAATACAATGTAAGGCAGTTTCCCCCTTACAAATCAGTATTCACTCAGCTTTTCGCCATACAAAACAGTATCCACCCAGCTTTCCCCCATACAGATCAGTATTCACTCAGCTTTCCTCCATACAAATCACTATTCACCCAGCTTTCCCCCCAGACCAAATACAATGTAAGGCAGTTTCCTCCTTACAAATCAGTATTCACTCAGCTTTCCTTCATACAAAACAGAATCCACCCAGCTTTCCTCATACAAACCAGTATCCACCCAGATTTCCCACATACAAATTGGTATTCACTCAGATTTCCTCCTTACAAAACAGTATCCAAGCTTTCACCCATACAAATCAGTATGCACCCAACTTTCCGGCATACAAAAAACTATTCACCCAGATTTCTCCCCAGAACAAATACAATGTAAGGCAGTTTACAAATCATTATTCACTCAGCTTTCCTCCTTGCAAACCAGTATCCACCCAGTTTTCCCCCAAACAAATTGGTATCCACTCAGCTTTCCTCCATGCAAAATAGTGTTCACCCAGCTTCCCCCCCCCCCCATACAAACCAGTATCCACCCAGGTTTCCCCCATACAAATCACTATTCACCCAGCTTCCCCCCAAGAACAAATACAATGTAAAGCAGTTTCCCCCTTACAAATCATTATTCACTCAGCTTTCCTACATACAAAACAGTATCCACTGAGCTTTCCCCAATACAAATAAGTATCCACTCAGCTTTCCTCCATACAAATCAATATCCACCCAGCTTTCCCCCATAGACATCAGTATGCACCCAACTTTCCGCCATACAAATCACTATTCACCCAGCTTTCCCCCCAGAACAAAGACAATGTAAGGCAGTTTCCCCCCTACAAATTAGTATTCACTCAGCTTTCCTCCATACAAATCAGTATCCACCCAATTTCCCGCATACAAATTGGTATCCACTCAGCTTTCCTACATACAAAACAGTATCCACCCAGCTTTTCCCATACAAATCAGTATCCACTCAGTTTTCCACCATACAGATAAGTATGCACCAACTTTTTGCCATACAAATCACTATTCACCCAGCTTTCCCCCCAGAACAAATACAATGTAAAGCAGTTTCCCCCTTACAGATCAGTATTCACGCAGCTTTCCTTCATACAAAACAGTATCCACCCAGCTTTCCCCCATACAAATTGGTATCCACTCAGCTTTCCTCCATAAAACCAGTGTCCACCCAGCTTTCCTCCATACAAAGCAGTACCTACCTCACACATACACCACTTCCCCTCATACAGCACAATGACAACCAGCACAGTAGAGTCCTGCATACAGTTACACTGAGGCCCCTGATCATGTGACCCCTGACTCCTCCCCTCCTGTGACCTCATCACAGGTCCTGTGCACACAGAAGAGATTTGAGCATTTGAGCTACGCCATTGCCCCAATCCCAGCGCGCCGCCGGCTGCCTCGGCAACGCGTTCTCAGCCTGCAGTTAGTGCCGTGACTGAGCCCCGCCCACCCGCTCCGCGCTGTGTCTGCTCTGTGTGTGGTTGGCCGCTCACTCTCCGCTCCACTGCCGCGGCCATGTTGTTTTCTGTCATGTATGTACACGCTGTGGCTGCGGGGCTGGCGAGCAAGCGGCGAGGCCCTGTCTGGTGCTAATTAACCGGCCTCGTGGGGGGGCAAATGCCTCTCTGCCCCCCAGCCCAGCCCTGGGTGGTCTTGTCATGGAGTGGCGGTATTTGTAGGTGTATAATAATTTGTATAGGGGAAAGCTGGGTGAACAGTGATTTGTATGAGGAAGAGTGGGGTCAGGAGGGGTTTACAGTGTGGATGTAGCAGAGCCGTGTGTGTACGAGGTGTACGGAGCGGAGCCGTGTGTGTACGAGGTGTACGGAGCGGAGCCGCGTGTGTACGAGGTGTACGGAGCGGAGCCGTGTGTGTACGAGGAGTACGGAGCGGAGCCGTGTGTGTACGAGGTGTATGGAGCGGAGCCGTGTGTGTACGAGGTGTACGGAGCGGAGCCGTGTGTGTACGAGGTGTACGGAGCGGAGCCGTGTGTGTACGAGGTGTACGGTGCGGGGCCGTGTGTACGAGGTGTACGGAGCGGAGCCGTGTGTGTACGAGGTGTACGGAGCGGAGCCGTGTGTGTACGAGGTGTACGGAGCGGAGCCGCGTGTGTACGAGGTGGACGGAGCGGAGCCGCGTGTGTACGAGGTGTACGGAGCGGAGCCGTGTGTGTACGAGGTGTACGGTGCGGGTCCGCGTGTGTACGAGGTGTACGGAGCGGAGCCGCGTGTGTACGAGGTGTACGGAGCGGAGCCGCGTGTGTACGAGGTGTACGGAGCGGAGCCGCGGGTGTACGAGGTGGACGGAGCGGAGCCGCGTGTGTACGAGGTGTACGGAGCGGAGCCGCGTGTGTACGAGGTGTACGGAGCGGAGCCGCGTGTGTACGAGGTGTACGGAGCGGAGCCGCGTGTGTACGAGGTGTACGGAGCGGAGCCGCGTGTGTACGAGGTGTACGGAGCGGGGCCGCGTGTGTACGAGGTGTACGGAGCGGGGCCGCGTGTGTACGAGGTGTACGGAGCGGGGCCGCGTGTGTACGAGGTGTACGGAGCGGGGCCGCGTGTGTACGAGGTGTACGGAGCGGGGCCGCGTGTGTACGAGGTGTACGGAGCGGGGCCGCGTGTGTACGAGGTGTACGGAGCGGGGCCGCGTGTGTACGAGGTGTACGGAGCGGAGCCGCGTGTGTACGAGGTGTACGGAGCGGAGCCGCGTGTGTACGGAGCGGGGCCGCGTGTGTACGAGGTGTACGGAGCGGGGCCGCGTGTGTACGAGGTGTACGGAGCGGGGCCGCGTGTGTACGAGGTGTACGGAGCGGGGCCGCGTGTGTACGAGGTGTACAGAGCGGGGCCGCGTGTGTACGAGGTGTACGGAGCGGAGCCGCGTGTGTACGAGGTGTACGGAGCGGAGCCCGGTGTGTGCGGAGCTGAGCCGCGTATGTACGGCGTGTACGGAGCGGAGCCGTGTGTGCACAGGGTGTACGGAGCGGAGCCATGTGTGTACGAGGTGTACAGAGCGGAGCCGCGTTTGTACGAAGTGTATTGAGCGGAGCCCTGTGTGTACGGAGCTGAGCCGAGTATGTACGGTGTGTACGGAGTGGAGCCGTGTGCGCACAGGGTGTACGGAGCGGAGCCGTGTGTCTGCAGAGCTGTGTGTGTACGTAGTGGAGCCGCGTGTGTACGGGGTGTACGGAGTGGAGCCGTGCGTGTACTGGGGTGTACGGAACTGAGCCATATGTGTGCGGAGCAGAGCTGTGTGTGTACGTAGTGGAGCTATGTGTGCACAGGGTGTGCGGAGCAGAGCTGTGTGTGTACAGGGTGGAGCCGTGTGTGTACAGAGCGTGGCCGCATGTGTACAAGGTTTACTGAGCAGAGCCGCATGTGTTATTGAGTCACCGGAGGAGGAAAACAAAAATACAAGCTAAGTCCAGAAAACTGAGAGGTTGGTAGCTAGCGGATTGCAGACCCCTGATCCTATGCACCACAACTAACAGTAGCCGTGGGGGGTTCCTACGGTGGTCCTAGACCCCTCGATCACAGCCGGAGAGCTAAATAAACCTAAAGAAAGAAAGGGGAAATCTAAACTGCCCCAGAGCAGACCCCAAAGCAATAGGCAGCCCCCAACATGTATTGACAGTGAAAACAGAAGAAAACACAAACATAGATAGAAAGACAGGCTGAGCAAACGATGGGGCCCTTACTAACTAGATAGGACAGGACAGAAAAGCTGCTGTCTGCAATCACGCAAAAACCCTACCAAAAATAATGCCAACACGTCTGATAGAAAAAAGGCCCTGAAGTCACTAGACTTCCAAATACCTATATCAGCCCTCAGGTATATTCTGCAAACACAGCAAAAAAAAAGAGCAATTGATCAGAGACAAAAATGGAGTCCAGTCAGTCCTAGCCAGGGCTGGCTGAACACAGGCACTAAGTAAACCAGACAAAATCTCATGAAACAACAGAAGAGCAAACTTAGCTCTTAGAAGACTGGAATAAACTGGAGGCCAGAGCTCTGAGCAGAGAAGTATCACCAGCAACCCAGCAGGGCGTCGGCAGCCTTATATCCACTCAGAGATTCCGGATGTCCAATCACACTCCACCTGATCTGATGACAGGTCTTTCTCATCCAGATCATTTTTACTACCTCCCTTCACCAGCAGAGGGAGTTCATCGGACATCAGAGGTGAAGGAGAAAATGAGCTCATAACAGTACCCCCTTGAGGAGGGGTCACCGAACCCTCATCCACGCCACCAGGGCAATCAGGATAGGCCCAATGAAAAGCACGAACCAATCTTTCGGCATGAATATCGGATGCAGAGACCCAAGAATTATCCTCCTGGCCATAACCCTTCCACTTAACCAAATACTGGAGTCTCTGTCTAGCCACACGAGAATCCAGTATCTTCTCAACCTCGTATTCCATATTACCATCAACCAATACAGGGTCAGGAGGTGCCACCACAGGAGCCACTGGCTCAACAAACCTCTTCAACAGAGACTTATGAAACACGTTATGGATCTTAAATGTAACAGGAAGAGACAATCGAAAAGAGACCGGATTAAGAATCTCCAAAATCTTGTAAGGTCCAATAAATCTAGGTTTAAACTTTGGAGAAGCCACCTTCATAGAGATATTCTTTGATGACAACCAAACCATATCACCCACCTTAAACCGGGGACCAATGGTCCTATGCCGGTTGGAAAACCGCTGGGCCTTTTCCTGGGAGAGAGACAACTTATCCACCACTTGGTCCCAGATCTGGTGCATTCTCTCCACCACAGTGTCAACACCTGGGCAGGCAGAAGGCTCCACCTGCCCTGAAGAAAATCGAGGATGAAACCCAAAGTTACAAAAAAAAGGTGACATCAAAGTGGCAGAACTAGCTCTATTATTTAAAGCAAATTCGGCCAAGGGCAAAAATGAAACCCAATCGTCCTGATCAGCAGAAATAAGACTCCAAAGTCTGGTTTGATCTCTTCGTCTGCCCATTGGTCTGAGGGTGAAACGCAGAGGAGAAGGACAACTGAATTCCCAGCTTGGAACAAGAAGTCCTCCAAAATCTAGAAACAAACTGAACTCCTCTGTCAGACACAATATTCTCAGGAATCCCATGCAAGCGAACCACTTGCTGCAAAAACATGGGCACCAACTCTGAGGAAGATGGCAACTTAGGGAGTGGTACAAGATGGACCATCTTAGAGAGTCTATCGCAAATCACCCAAATAACAGTCATTCTCTGAGAGACAGGCATATCAGAAATAAAATCCATAGAAATATGGGTCCATGGCCTCCTGGGCACCGGCAAAGGCATCAACAACCCACGAGAACGAGAGCAAGGTTTCAACCGGGAGCAAGTCCCACAGGACTGCACAAAATTCCTGACATCATGAGACAAGGCGGGCCACCAAAAAGACCGACTCACCAAATCTCTAGTACCAAAAATACCCGGATGACCAGCCAATGCGGAGCAATGAACTTCAGACATCACTCTCTTCCTCCACTGGTCAGGAACATACAATTTTCCAATGGTACAACGCTCAGGTTTGTCCTCCTGAAACTCTTCCAGAGCACGTCTCAAATCGGGCGAGATGGCAGAAAGAACTACCCCCTCACCTAAGATGGTAGCAGGCTTGGTCACAATAGGAGAGTCAGCAAAGAAACTCCTAGAGAGGGAGTCTGCCTTGACATTCTTAGTGCCCGGAAGAAAAGAGACCACAAAATCAAAACGTGTGAAAAACAAGGCCCACCTAGCCTGTCTAGGATTCAAGCGTTTGGCCGACTCAAGATAAATCACATTTTTGTGGTCAGTAAGGACCACGACTTGATGTTTAGCTCCCTCCTACCAATGTCTCCACTCCTCAAATGCCCATTTCATGGCCAACAGTTCCCGATTCCCCACATCATAGTTGCGTTCAGATGGGGAGAACTTTCGGGAAAAGAAAGCACAGGGATTCATTTTAGATGTCACAGGATCCTTTTGGGACAAAACAGCTCCTGCACCAATCTCAGAAGCGTCCACCTCTACCTGAAACGGGAGTGAGACATCATGTTGCCGCAAAACCGGAGCAGAAGTGAACCTCCGCTTCAGCTCTTGAAAGGAAGAAACAGTCTCTGGAGACCAATTCAGTACATCAGCACCCTTCTTAGTCAAATCAGTCAATGGTTTGGCAATACCAGAAAAATTAGCTATAAATTTGCGATAAAAATTAGCAAAACCCAAAAACTTCTGGAGGGCCTTCAAAGAAGTGGGTTGAACCCAATCATAAATGGCCTGTACCTTGGCCGGGTCCATTTCAATAGTTGACGGAGACAAAATAAACCCCAAAAATGAAATCCTCTGTACTCCAAAAAGGCATTTCGATCCCTTAACATACAGGTAATTCTCCCTCAAAATCCGAAACACAGTACGAACATGTTCCACATGAGAGTCCCAATCCCTGGAAAAGATCAAAATATCATCCAGATAGATGATCAGAAATGTATCCACAAAGTCCCGGAAAATATCATTCATGAAGCACTGGAAGACAGAAGGGGCATTAGTGAGCCCAAAAAGGCATCACCAGGTACTCAAAATGTCCCTCCGGAGTATTAAACGCCGTCTTCCATTCATCCTCCTGCTTAATGCGAATAAGATTATACGCCCCCCTGAGGTCAAGCTTGGTAAACCAGCAAGCACCTTTAACTCTGGAGAATAGATCAGATATCAGGGGTAACGGATACTGATATTTAACAGTAATTTTGTTGAGGGAACGATAGTCAATACAAGGCCTTAATGAACCATATTTCTTGGCCACGAAAAAAAAACCAGCACCCAAGGGTGAAGAGGATGGTCTAATATGACCCTTCTCCAACGACTCCTTAACATAAGATCGCATAGCCTCGTGCTCGGGTACAGATAAATTGAAAAGTCGACCCTTGGGAAATTTACACCCAGGGCTCAACTCAATTGCACAGTCATAACTCCTATGAGGAGGTAACGACGCAGACTTATTCTCACTAAATACATCATAAAAATCAGCCAAATAGTCAGGAACATTATGCGACTGGGGAGAGGTGGAGAAGACAGGAGCGTCACCAATAGCACACCGACAACCCCAACTCACCACAGACACAGATTTCCAATCCAAAACTGGATTATTAATTTGCAACCAGGGAAATCCCAGAACAATGGTATCATGCAAATTCTGCAAAAATCTGCAATTCTCCTGATGGTCTGGGGCGACCCGCATTACCACCTGGGTCCAAAACTGAGGTTTATTTTTCGCCAAAGGAGTAGCATCAATACCCCTCAAAGGGATAGGCGTCCGCAGAAGTGTCATAGGAAACCCACAACGTTTAGCAAAATCCAAGTCCATCAGGTTCAGAGCCGCTCCCGAATCCACAAAAGCCTTGGCGGAAAATGTGGACAGTGAGCAGATCAGAGTAATTGCCAGAAGAAACTTAGGTTGAACACCACCCACAGCAAATGTGTGTGCAAAACGTTTTTCTCGTTTAGGGCAGACAGAAATCATATGAGAGGCATCTCCACAGAAAAAACACAGCTTATTACGCCTTCTGAACTCCTGACGTTGCGCCCTAGAAAAAACTATCACATTGCATAGGTTCAGACATTTGTTCAACAGGCAACATTTCTCGTGTACCTCTACGTTCACGCAGACGCCGATCAACCTGAATGGCTAATGACATAGAATCGTCAAGACCAGAGGGAACAGGAAATCCCACCATAGTATCCTTTACGGTTTCTGACAAACCCCTCCGAAAGAGAGCTGCCAAGGCACCATCATTCAAGGTAGTAAGGACCGCCCACTTTCGGAATTTTTGACAGTATAACTCTGCAGAATCCTGACCCTGGCTCAATGCCAACAGGGCTTTCTCAGCTTGATAAATAGCATTAGGTTCATCATACAACAACCCCAAGGCTTGAAAACATGCATCCACATTAGCCAGAATAGGATCATCAGGTGTCAAAGAAAACGCCCAATCCTGGGGATCGCTGCGCAGCAAAGAGATGACCATTTTAACCTGCTGCGCAGAGCTCCCTGATGAGTTAGGCTTCAAGGCAAAAAATAATTTACAATTATTCTTAAAATTCAAAAATTTAGTCCGATCCCCAAAAAACACATCAGGAGTAGGAATCTTTGGTTCAGCAGTGTGTGAATGAGAAAGATAGGTGGAAATTCCCTGCACTTCAGCAGTCAGCTGCTCCACACGATCAGACAATTGCTTAATCTCCATTAAGAAAAATTCCTCCTACGGCCCCAGAGAAAAAGAGGAAAAAATATACAAAAAAAATTATGACACTTTTTTTTTTTTTTACAATTCTTTCCTGCTATTGAGTACCCTAGAATGTGCAGTTTGGCTTGTGATTCTGTTATGATTGAGTCACCGGAGGAGGAAAACAAAAATACAAGCTGAGTCCAGAAAACTGAGAGGTTGGTAGCTAGTGGATTGCAGACCCCTGATCCTATACACCACAACTAACAGTAGCCGTGGGGGGTTCCTACGGTGGTCCTAGACCCCTCGATCACAGCCGGAGAGCTAAATAAACCTAAAGAAGGAAGGGGAAATCTAAACTGCCCCAGAGCAGACCCCAAAGCAATAGGCAGCCCCCAACATGTATTGACGGTGAAAACAGAAGAAAACACAAACACAGATAGAAAGACAGGCTGAGCAAACGATGGGGCCCTTACTAACTAGATAGGACAGGACAGAAAAGCGGCTGTCTGCAATCACGCAAACACCCTACCAAAAATAATGCCAACACGTCTGATAGAAAAAAGGCCCTGCAGTCACTAGACTTCCAAATACCTATATCAGCCCTCAGGTATATTCTGCAAACAGAGCAAAAAAAAGAGCAATTGATCAGAGACAAAAATGGAGTCCAGCCAGTCCTAGCCAGGGCTGGCTGAACACAGGCACTAAGTAAACCAGACAAAATCTCATGAAACAACAGAAGAGCAAACTTAGCTCTTAGAAGATTGGAATAAACTGGAGGCCAGAGCTCTGAGCAGAGAAGTATCACCAGCAACCCAGCAGGGCGTCGGCAGCCTTATATCCACTCAGAGATTCCGGATGTCCAATCACACTCCACCTGATCTGAAGACAGGTCTCTCCCATCCAGATCATTTTTACTACCTCCCTTCACCAGCAGAGGGAGTTCATCGGACATCAGAGGTGAAGGAGAAAATGAGCTCATAACACGCATGTGTATGAGGTTTACGGAGCGAAGCCATGTGTGTACTGAGTGGAGCCGTGTGTGTGCGAACCATAGAAAGCGGAACCTTGTGTGTATGAGGTGTGCGGAGCCATGCATGTACAAGGTGTATGGTGGGGAGCATTTATACCTCCCAACTGTCCCAGATCCAGTTGGACAGTCCCGATTTTGAGGGAGAGTCTGCCCCGGCTGGGAGCTTACTTTTCCCACGGACACAGGAGTACAAGGCGGAGCCCCGAGGAGCGCTTTAAAATTTGCACGTGACGTTCCACTGGAAATGATGTGCTAGAAGCTGACAGGAAATTAGGTAATTTTGGGAGGAGATTGTGGCGGAACCATAGAGGCACTTCAGGGAATGCTTCAGATCCATCACTGTGTTCTCTGACAGCGCGGACAGCGGGATCGTCTTGGAATCAGGAATGCCGGCCATGTGAGCGGATCATGATGTGTCCTGCACCGGGAGGCTCAGGTGGGCACTACAATGGAGGCCGGGCTGCTATAGTATCTTTATAGAATCTTTTTCTCTGTTTCTTTTTCTCTGTTCTTTCTTTCTCTCTCTAATCTTTCTTTTTTTCTTTCTCTCTTTGTTCTTTCTTTCTCTCTGTTCTTTCTTTCCCCTCTTTCTCTGTCTAGTCTTTCTTTCTCTGTCTAATCTTTCTTTCTCTCTGTTTCTTTCTCTCTGTTTCTTTCTCTCTGTTCTTTCTCTCTAATCTTTCTTTTTTTTCTTTCTCTCTGTTCTTTCTTTCTCTCTGTTATTTCTTTCTTCTCTTCCTTTCTTTCTCTGTTCTTTCTTTCTCTCTGTTCTTCTCTTCCTTTCTCTATCTGTTCTTTCTTTCGCTCTGTGCTTTCTTTCCCCTTTTTCTTTCTTTCTCTAATCTTTCTTTCTCTCTCTGTTCTTCCTTTCTCTCACTGTTCTCGTTCTTTCCCCTCTTTCTTTGTCTCTGTTCTTTCTTTCCTCTCTTTCTCTGTTCTTACTTTCTCTTTGTTCTTTCTCTCTCCACATTTTAGAGGGTCACATCCCCATTACAGAGGGTCACATCCCCATTACACAGAGTCACATCCACATTTTAGAGGGTCATATCCACATTTTGGGGGCCACATTCACATTTTAGAGGACCACATCCACATGTGACCCTTTACAATGTGGATGTGACTCTACAATGTGGATGTGACCCTCTATATTGTGGATGTGACCCTCTATAAAGTGGATGTGACCCTCTGTATTGTGGATGTGACCCACTGTAATGTGGATGTGACCCTCTATAACAGGGATGGGCAATTAATTTTCCTGAGAAGCCACATGAAAGACCATGACTGTCATGGAGGGCCAAAACAATAGGCCAAAATTAATTCTTCTCAATATTAATATTGATATTTTATAATTATTATATTATTGATAATTTTATTAATTTTAAGTGTATTAGAATTGTATATTTAGCAGAATTAAGAATGCCGACACCCCCCTATATATCGTTTGAACCCGAGCACAGCCCTTTCAGTATATTGCATGAGCGCCCCCAACAGCCCCTTATATGCGGCATGAGCCCCACACAGCCTCCCTATATACAGCATGAGCCCCACACAGCCTCCCCATATACTGCATGAGCGCCACACAGCCTCCCCATATACTGCATGAGCTCCACACAGCGTCCCCATATACTGCATGAGACCCACACAGCCTCCCTATACACAGCATGAGCCCCACACAGCCTCAACATATACTGCATGAGCCCCACACAGCCTCCCCATATACTGCATGAGCCCCACACAGCCTCCCCATATACTGCATGAGCCCCACACAGCCTCCCCATATACTGCATGAGCCCCACACAGCCTCCCTATACACATCATGAGCCCCACACAGCCTCCCCATATACTGCATGAGCCCCACACAGCCTCCCCATATACGGCATGAGCCCCACACAGCCTCCCCATATACTGCATGAGCCCCACACAGCCTCCCCATATACTGAATGAGACCCACACAGCCTCCCAATATACTGCATGAGCCCCACACAGCCTTCCCATATACTACATGAGCCCCACACAGCCTCCCCATATACTGCATGAGCGCCACACAGCCTCCCCATATACTGCATGAGCGCCACACAGCCTCCCCATATACTGCATGAGACCCTCACAACGTCCCTATACACAGCATGAACCCCACACAGCCTCCCCATATACTGCATGAGCCCCACACAGCCTCCCCATATACTGCATGAGCCCCACACAGCCTCCCCCTATGCTGCATGAGCCCCACACAGCCTCCCTATACACAGCATGAGACCCACACAGCCTCCTCATATACTGCATGAGCCCCACACAGCCTCCCCATATACTGCATGAGCCCCACACAGCCTCCCCATATACTGCATGAGCCCCACACAGCCTCCCCATATACTGCATGAGCCCCACACAGCCTCCCATATACTGTATGAGACCCACACAGCCTCCCCATATACTGCATGAGACCCAAACAGCCTCCCCATATACTGCATGAGCGCCACACAGCCTCCCCATATACTGCATGAGCCCCACACAGCCTCCCTATACACAGCATGAGCCCCACACAGCCTCCCCATATACTGCTTGAGCCCCACACAGCCTCCCCATATACTACATGAGCCCCACACAGCCTCCCCATATACTGCATGAGCCCCACACAGCCTTCCCATATACTGCATGAGCCCCTCACAGCCTCCCTATATACTGCATGAGCCCCGCACAGCCTCCCTATATACTGCATGAGGCCCACACATCCTCCCTATATACAACATGAGCCCCACACAGCCTCCCTATATACTGCATGAGACCCAGCCTCCCCATATGCTGCATGAGCCCCACACAGCCTCCCTATATACAGCATGAGCCCCACACAGCCTCCCTATATACTGCATGAGCCCCACACAGCCTCCCCATATGCTTCATGAGCCCCACACAGCCTCCCTATACACAGCATGAGCCCCACACAGCCTCCCCATATACTGCATGAGCCCCAGACTGCCTCCCCATATACTGTATGAGACCCACACAGCCTCCCCATATACTGCATGAGACCCAAACAGCCTCCCCATATACTGCATGAGCGCCACACAGCCTCCCCATATACTGCATGAGCCCCACACAGCCTCCCTATACACAGCATGAGCCCCACACAGCCTCCCCATATACTGCTTGATCCCCACACAGCCTCCCCATATACTGCATGAGCCCAAAACAACAGCCTCCCCATATACTGCATGAGCCCCACACAACCTCCCCATATACTGCTTGAGCCCCACACTGCCTCCCTATATACTGCATGAGACCCACACAGCCTCCCTATATACAGCATGAGCCCCACACAGCCTCCCCATATACTGCATGAGACCCACACAGCCTCCCCATATACTGCATGAGACCCACACAGCGTCCCCATATACTGCATGAGACCCACGCAGCCTCCCTATATACTGCATGAGCCCACACAGCCTCCCCATATACTGCATGAGCCCCACACAGCCTCCCCATATACTGCATGAGCCCCACACAGCCTCCCCATATACTGCATGAGCCCCACACAGCCTCCCCATATACTGCATGAGCCCCACACAGCCTCCCCATATACTGCATGAGCCCCACACAGCCTCCCCTTGTACTGCATGAGCCCCACACAGCCTCCCCATATACTGTATGAGACCCACACAGCCTCCCCATATACTGCATGAGACCCAAACAGCCTCCCCATATACTGCATGAGCGCCACACAGCCTCCCCATATACTGCATGAGCCCCACACAGCCTCCCTATACACAGCATGAGCCCCACACAGCCTCCCCATATACTGCTTGAGCCCCACACAGCCTCCCCATATACTGCATGAGCCCCACACAGCCTCCCCATATACTGCATGAGCCCCACACAGCCTTCCCATATACTGCATGAGCCCCTCACAGCCTCCCTATATACTGCATGAGCCCCGCACAGCCTCCCTATATACTGCATGAGGCCCACACATCCTCCCTATATACAACATGAGCCCCACACAGCCTCCCTATATACTGCATGAGACCCAGCCTCCCCATATGCTGCATGAGCCCCACACAGCCTCCCTATATACAGCATGAGCCCCACACAGCCTCCCTATATACTGCATGAGCCCCACACAGCCTCCCCATATGCTTCATGAGCCCCACACAGCCTCCCTATACACAGCATGAGCCCCACACAGCCTCCCCATATACTGCATGAGCCCCAGACTGCCTCCCCATATACTGTATGAGACCCACACAGCCTCCCCATATACTGCATGAGACCCAAACAGCCTCCCCATATACTGCATGAGCGCCACACAGCCTCCCCATATACTGCATGAGCCCCACACAGCCTCCCTATACACAGCATGAGCCCCACACAGCCTCCCCATATACTGCTTGATCCCCACACAGCCTCCCCATATACTGCATGAGCCCAAAACAACAGCCTCCCCATATACTGCATGAGCCCCACACAACCTCCCCATATACTGCTTGAGCCCCACACTGCCTCCCTATATACTGCATGAGACCCACACAGCCTCCCTATATACAGCATGAGCCCCACACAGCCTCCCCATATACTGCATGAGACCCACACAGCCTCCCCATATACTGCATGAGACCCACACAGCGTCCCCATATACTACATGAGACCCACGCAGCCTCCCTATATACTGCATGAGCCCACACAGCCTCCCCATATACTGCATGAGCCCCACACAGCCTCCCCATATACTGCATGAGCCCCACACAGCCTCCCCATATACTGCATGAGCCCCACACAGCCTCCCCATATACTGTGCATGAGCCCCACACATCCTCCCTATACACTGCATGAGCCCCACACAGCCTCCCCATATACTGCATGAGACCCACACAGCCTCCCCATATACTGCATGAGCGCCACACAGCCTCTCTATACACTGCATGAGGCCCACACAGCCTCTCTATATAGTGTATGAGGAGCCCACAGCCTCTCCATATACTGCATGAGACACACACTGCCTCCCTATATACTGCATGAACCCCGCACAGCCTCCCTATATACTGCATGAGGCCCACACAGCCTCCCTATATACAGCATGAGCCCCACACAGCCTCCCTATACACAGCATGATCCCCACATAGCCTCCCCATATACTGCATGAGCCCCACACAGCCTCCCCATATACTGCATGAGCCCCACACAGCCTCCCCATATACTCCATGAAACCCACACAGCCACCCCATATACTGCATGAGCGCCACACAGCCTCCCCATATACTCCATGAAACCCACACAGCCTCCCTATACACAGCATGAGCCCCACACAGCCTCCCCATAAACTGCATGAGACCCACATAGCCTCCCTATATACTGCATGAGCGCCACCCAGCCTCCCTATATACTGCATGAGCGCCACACAGCCTCCCTATATACTGCATGAGGAGCCCACAGCCTCTCTATATACTGCATGAGGAGCCCACAGCCTCTCTATATACTGCATGAGGAGCCCACAGCCTCGCTATATACTGCATGAGGCCCAAACAGCCTCCCTATATACTGCATGAGCGCCACACAGCCTCCCCATATACTGCATGAGGCCCACATAGCCTCCCCATATACGACATGTGCAGCAGCACCATATCACCCCCTCATGTCACCCGAGGTGTGCAGCACCATGTCGTCACCCACCCCAGGTGTGCAGCACCATGTCGTCACCCACCCCAGGTGTGCAGCACCATGTCGTCACCCACCCCAGGTGTGCAGCACCATGTCGTCACCCACTCCAGGTGTGCAGCACCATGTCGTCACCCACACCAGGTGTGCAGCACCATGTCGTCACCCATCCCAGGTGTGCAGCACCATGTCGTCACCCACTCCAGGTGTGCAGCACCATGTCGTCACCCACCCCAGGTGTGCAGCACCATGTCGTCACCCACCCCAGGTGTGCAGCACAATGTCGTCACCCACTCCAGGTGTGCAGCACCATGTCGTCACCCACTCCAGGTGTGCAGCACCATGTCGTCACCCACTCCAGGTGTGCAGCACCATGTCGTCACCCACTCCAGGTGTGCAGCACCATGTCGTCACCCACCCCAGGTGTGCAGCACCATGTCGTCACCCACTCCAGGTGTGCAGCACCATGTCGTCACCCACCCCAGGTGTGCAGCACCATGTCGTCACCCACCCCAGGTGTGCAGCACCATGTCGTCACTCACTCCAGGTGTGCAGCGCCATGTCGTCACCCACTCCAGGTGTGCACCACCATGTCGTCACCCCCATAGCCTCCCCATGCCCACCAAAATGGCCCTTACACATAAGGAAAAAAACCACCACATACTCACCTCGTCCCGTTCCCTGTCAGTGTGCTTCTCTTCCTGCCTCCGGTGCGCGGACTCTCCGGAGTAAACAGCTGGCGCGATGACGTCATTTCATCGTGTCAGCTGTTTCACACACAGATGTGGCCCCCGGGTCGCACTTTGCCCAGATGTTCTCTATAATGTGGATGTGATCCTCTGCAATGTGGATTTGAACCTCTGTAATATGAATGTGACCCTCTGTAATGTGGATGTGACCCTCTAGGTTACAGTGTGCCACAGCCCACAGGCCAGTCTGAGTCCCACTCCTACGCCAGTCCCTGCTGCCTAGTGCCTGCGCCCTGTGGTAAGTGGTGTCCAAGCCCAATATTATCCCTATTTGACAACTGGGTGCTATCCCTGAGGGTGCTTCGGTACTGTAGCGCATAGGACACTATAGCTGATTGTAAAGCATATATATACAGTATATACAGCTCTGGCAAAAATCAAAAGACCACTTTAAAATGTTCAGTTTGTCTGATTTTTCTCTTTATAGGTATATTTTTGAGTAAAATGTAAATTGCTGTTTTAGGCAATGTGCACACGTTGCGGAATTGCTGCGGAAATTTCTGCGGGAATTCCGCAACTCCCTGCCGTGGGAAATACGCTAGAATTCCGCATGTGTATTTCCCGCGTTTTAACTAGCGTTCTCCAAGCGATCTGTAGCTTCGCTTGGAAAACTGATTGACAGGTTGGTCACACTCGTCAAACATAGTGTTTGACAAGTTTGACCGACTTCTTACTATTCAGGCTGCCTATGCAGCATCAGTATTAAAAAGATATAAAGTTAAAAATAATAAAAAAAATGGTGTTTTTCTCACCTTCCGGAGTCCCACGCAACGTCACCAGGTCTCAGCGATGCTCCCGGCAAGTCCAGTTCCCAGTGATGCCTTGCGACAATGACCTTTGATGACGTCGCAGTCTTGCGAGACTGCTACAGTAAGGTCATTGTCGCAAGGCATCGCTGGGAACTTGACTTGCCGGGAGCATCGCTGAGACCTGGTGACGCTGCGAGTGACTCCGGAAGGTGAGAATATCACCATTTTTTATTTTCATTTGTATTTTTACAGGGATATGGTACCCAGAGCCTGGAGGAGAATCTCCTCTCCTCCACACCCTGGGTACCATCCGCACATTTTCCGCTTACTTTGCGAATGATGGCCATAGCCACATGCGGAAAGTAAGTGGAACAATGCATTCCTATGTGTGCGGAATTCCCGCGATTCTGCACAAAGAATGAGCATGCTGCGTATTTTTCCGCTATGCCATTCCGCCGCAGAAAAATACGCAGCATTAGCACAGCATGTGCAGAATGCCATAGGATTGCATGGGATGCTTTTTTTTTTGCGTTTTCACGGCAAAATCGCGCACTAAGAAACACCACGAAAACTCAAAAAAAGGTACGTGTGCACACAGCCTTATTCTTTAACCCCTTCCTGACATGAGACGTACTATCCCGTCCACGGTACCCGGGCCCGTATGACCGGGGACGGGATAGTACGTCTACCGCGATCAGCGGCGCCCACGTGGTGAGCGCCGCTGATCGCGGCCGGGTGTCAGCTGATTATCACAGCTGACACCCGGCACAATGTGTCAGGGGCGGTCACGGACCGCCCCTGACACATTAACCCCTTGCACACCGCGATCAAACGCGATCGCGGTGTACCGGGAGTTAAAGGGAAGCATCGGGAGGGAGGGGGCTCCCTCCGTGCTTCCCTGAGCCCCCCACGGCAGCGCAATGTGCAGCGCTGCTGCGGGGGACTCCTATCCTCCAGGCCCCCGAATCCAAGATGGCGACGGGGGCCTTCGGGGGCCTGGGGAAGCTGGCTTCCTCAGTGCCTGCAAAGCGCAGGCATGAGGAAGCCTTGTGCACTGCCTGTGACAGATTGCTGATCTGTCACAGTGATCTGTGATGTGACAGATCAGCGATCTGTCACAGGACAGTGATGTCCCACCTGGGACTATGTAATAAAGTAAAAAAAAATTAAAAAAAAAGTGTAAAAATAAATTAAAAAAAATCGCCAAATAAATTAGTAAAAAAAAAAAAAAATATTCCCCAATAAATTCATTTTTTTAAAATAATAAAAAAAAAAAACAATAAATGTACACATATTAGGTATCGCCGCGTCCGTAACGACCTGCCCTATAAAACTGTCCCATTAGTTAACCCCTTTAGCGAACCCCTTAAAAAATAAAAATAAAAAACGAAGCAAAAAATAATGATTTATTATCATACCGCCAAACAAAAAGTGCAATAACGCGAGATCAAAAAGACGCATATAAATATCCATGGTACCGCTGAAAACGTCATCTTGTCCCGCAAAAAACAAGCCGCCACACAGCATCATCAGCAAAAAAATAAAAAAGTTATAACTCGCAGAATAAAGCGATGCAAAAATAATTATTTTTTATATAAAATAGTTTTCATTGCATAAAACCGACAAAAACATAAAAAAAGACCTAAATGAGGTATCGCTGTAACCGTACTGACCCGAAGAATAAAAGCGCTTTATCAATTTTACCGTACGCGGAACGGTGTAAACGCACCCCCCCCAAAAGAAATTCATGAAACGCTGGTTTTTGTTCATTCTGCGTCCCAAAAATCAGAATAAAAAGCGATCAAAAAATTTCACGTGCCCGAAAATGGTACCAATAAAAACGTCAACTCGTCCCGCAAAAAATAAGACCTCACATGACTCGGTGGGTCAAAATACGGAAAAATTATAGCTCTCAATATGTGGTGATGCAAAAACTATTTTTACAATAAAAAGCGTCTTTTAGCGTGCGACAGCCGCCAAAAATAAAAACCGCCATAAATAGTAAATCAAACCCCCCGTTATCACCCCTTTAGTTAGGGAAAAATAATAAAATAAAAAAAATGTATTTATTTCCATTTTTCCATTAGGGTTAGGGCTAGGGTTAGGGCTAGGGGTGTGTTGGGGTGGGGTTAGGTTAGGGTTAGGGTTAGGGCTAGGGTTAGGGTTAGGGCTAGGGCTAGGGTTAGGGCTAGGGTTAGGGCTAGGGTTAGGGGCGTGTTGGGGTTCGGGTTGGAGTTAGAATTGGGGGTTTCCACTGTTTGGGCACATCAGGGGCTCTCCAAATGCAACATGGCGTCTGATCTCAATTCCAGCCAATTCTGAGTTGAAAAAGTCAAATGGTGCTCCTTCCCTTCCAAGCTCTGCTATGCGCCCAAACAGTGTTTTACCCCCTCATGTAGGGTATCAGCCTACTCAGGACAAATTGCAAAACAATTTTTGGGGTCCAATTTCTCCTGTTACCCTTAGGAAAATAAAAAATTGGGGGCAAAAATATCATTTTTGTGGAAAAAAAATGATTTTTTTATTTTCACGTCCGAGTGTTATAAACTTCTGTGAAGCACTTGGGGGTTCAAAGTGCTCACCACACATCTAGATAAGTTCCGTGGGGGGTCTAGTGTCCAAAATGGGGTCACTTGTGGGGAGTTTCAATAGTTTAGGTACATCAGGGGCTCTCCAAACGCACATGACAACCGCAGACCATTCCATCAAAGTCTGCGTTCCAAAACGTCACTGCTTCCCTTCCGAGCCCCGACGTGTGTCCATACAGTAGTTTTCTCCCACATATGGGGTGTCAGCGTACTCAGGACAAATTGGACAACAACTTTTGGGGTCCAATTTCTCCTGGTACCCTTGGGAAAATAAAAAAATGGTGACTAAAAGATCATGTTTGTGGAAAAAATACGAATTTTTTATTTTCACGCCCGGGCGTTGTAAACTTCTGTGAAGCACTGGGGGGGTCAAAGTGCTCACCACACATCTAGATAAGTTCCTTGGGGGGTCTAGTTTACAAAATGGTGTCATTTGTGGGGGGTTTCCACTGTTTAGGTACATTAGGGGCTCTCCAAAGGCAACATGACACCCGCAGACCATTCCATCAAAGTCTGCATTCCAAAACGTCACTACTTCCCTTCCGAGCCCTGACGTGTGCCCATACAGTAGTTTTCTCCCACATATGGGGTAGCAGCGTACTCAGGACAAATTGGAAAACAACTTTTGGGGTCCAATTTCTCCTGGTACCCTTGGGAAAATAAAAAAAATGGTGACTAAAAGATCATGTTTGTGGAAAAAATACGAATTTTTTATTTTCACGCCCGGGCGTTGTAAACTTCTGTGAAGCACTGGGGGGGTCAAAGTGCTCACCACACATCTAGATAAGTTCCTTGGGGGGTCTAGTTTACAAAATGGTGTCATTTGTGGGGGGTTTCCACTGTTTAGGTACATTAGGGGCTCTCCAAAGGCAACATGACACCCGCAGACCATTCCATCAAAGTCTGCATTCCAAAACGTCACTACTTCCCTTCCGAGCCCTGACGTGTGCCCATACAGTAGTTTTCTCCCACATATGGGGTATCAGCATACTCAGGACAAATTGGACAACAACTTTTGGGGTCCAATTTCTCCTGGTACCCTTGGGAAAATAAAAAAATGGTGACTAAAAGATCATGTTTGTGGAAAAAATACGAATTTTTTATTTTCACGCCCGGGCGTTGTAAACTTCTGTGAAGCACTGGGGGGGTCAAAGTGCTCACCACACATCTAGATAAGTTCCTTAGGGGGTCTAGTTTCCAAAATGGTGTCATTTGTGGGGGGTTCCACTGTTTTGGTACATCAGGAGTTTTCCAAACGCGACATGGTGTCCGATCTCAATTCCAGCCAAAAACGTCAAATGGCGCTGCTTCCCTTCCGAGCTCTGCCATGCCCCCAAATAGTGGTTTACCCCCACATGTGGGGTATCAGCGTACTCAGGACAAATTGCACAATAACTTTTAGGGTCCTGTTACCCTTGGAAAAATAAGAATTGAGGGTGAAAAGATCATTTTTGTGGAAAAAATATGATTTTTTAATTGTATGGCTTTATGTTATAAACTTCTGTGAAGCCCATGGGGGTTCAAAGTTCTCACCACACATCTAGATAAGTTCCTTAGGGTGTCTAGTTTCCAAAATGGTGTCATTTGTGGGGGGTTTCCACTGTTTTGGTACATCAGGGGTTTTCCAAACGCGACATGGTGTCCGATCTCAATTCCAGCCAAAAACGTCAAATGGCGCTGCTTCCCTTCCGAGCTCTGCCATGCGCCCAAATAGTGGTTTACCCCCACATGTGGGGTATCAGCGTACTCAGGACAAATTGCACAATAACTTTTAGGGTCCTGTTACCCTTGGAAAAATAAGAATTGAGGGTGAAAAGATCATTTTTGTTTAAAAAATATGATTTTTTAATTGTATGGCTTTATGTTATAAACTTCTGTGAAGCCCATGGGGGTTCAAAGTTCTCACCACACATCTAGATAAGTTCCTTAGGGGGTCTAGTTTCCAAAATGGTGTCATTTGTGGGGGGTTTCCACTGTTTTGGTACATCAGGGGTTTTCCAAACGCGACATGGTGTCCGATCTCAATTCCAGCCAAAAACGTCAAATGGCGCTGCTTCCCTTCCGAGCTCTGCCATGCGCCCAAATAGTGGTTTACCCCCACATGTGGGGTATCAGCGTACTCAGGACAAATTGCACAATAACTTTTAGGGTCCTGTTACCCTTGGGAAAATAAAAATTGGGGTGAAAAGATCATTTTTGTGGAAAAAATATGATTTTTTAATTGTACCGCTGTACGTTATAAACTTCTGTAAAGCCCTTGTGGGTTCAAAGTTCTCACCACATATCTAGATAAGTTCCTTGGGGGGTCTAGTTTCCAAAATGGGGTCACTTGTAGGGGGTTTCCACTGTTTAGGTACATCAGGGACTCTCCAAACGTGACATGGCGTCCAATCTGAATTCCAGCCAATTTTGCATTGAAAAAGTCAAACGGCGCTCCTTCCATTCTGAGCTCTGCCATGCGCCGAAACAGTCGTTCCCCCCCACATATCAGGTATCTGCGTACTCAGGACAAATTGCACAATAACTTTTGCAGTTCAATTTCTCCTGTTACCCTTGGTAAAATAAAAAAAATTGAACCTGAAGTATTTTTTTTATGAAAAAAAGTTAGATGTTCATTTTTTTTTAAATATTCAAAAAAATTCCTGTGACGCACCTAAAGGGTTAATAAACTTCTTGAATGTGGTTTTGAGCACCTTAAGGGGTGCAGTTTTTAGAATGGTGTCACTTTTGTGTATTTTCTATCATATAGACCCCTCAAAGTGGCTTCAAATGTGATGTGGTCCTAAAAATAAAATGGTGTTGTAAAAATGAGAAATCGCTGGTCAACTTTTAACCCTTATAACTTCCTAACAAAAAAAAATTTTGGTTCCAAAATTGTGCTGATGTAAAGTAAACATGTGGGAAATGTTAGTTATCAAGTTTTTTGTGTGCCTTATCTCTGTGATTTAAGGGCATAAAAATTCAAAGTTGGAAAATTGCGAAATTTTCAAAATTTTCGCCAAATTTCCGTTTTTCTCACAAATAAACGCAAGTTATTTGAATGAAATTTTACCACTAACATGAAGTACAATATGTCACGAGAAAACAATGTCAGAATCACCGGGATCCATGGAAGCGTTCGAGAGTTATGACCTCATAAAGGTACAGTGGTCAGAATTGTAAAAATTGGCCCGGTCATGAACGTGCAAACCACCCTTGGGGGTGAAGGGGTTAAACTACTGACAACATGTCTCTGAATTTCCAAGCAATAAATTTTGTATTTTTTTTCTGAAAATGAGAAATGGTCAAAACTAGAAAAAATAATTCAGTGCTTGCAGACCTCAAATAATGCAAAGAAATCCAAGCTCATAATCATTTAGAAACAACAATATTAATGTTTTAACTCAGGAAGAGTTCAGAAATCAATATTTTGTGGAATAGCCATGATTGTTAATCACAGCTTTCATGTGTCTTGGCTGCTGTCCACCAGTCTCTCACTCTGCTTTTGGGTGACCTTATGTCACTCCTGGTACAATAGTGTAAGCAGTTCTTCTTTGTTTGATGGCTTGTGACTATCCATCTTCCTCTTGATTACATTCCAGAGGTTTTCAATGGGGATCAGGTCTGGAGAATGGGCCGGCCATGACCGGGATTTGATGTGGTGGTCTCTTAATTTTTTTTTTTATAAATATATACTGTATATATATATATCACAGCGCTGAAAATATGGGGCTGAGATATCAGCTGGTTGTATAGGCACTACTACAACCACTAGCGATAATTTAGTAAAATTATTATAGTATTACCATGTAGTGACGGTGGTGGTATAGCGTGCCGAGGGTTCAGAGAGCTGGGCCTGCAGGCAGCATGGCAGGACTTGTGCTGATATCAATTTATGGTATGCTGTGGACCCCTGGCTGACACGCTGATATGAAGCAAATGAGAGAAATACATTTGTTAATTGAGCACTAAGGCTAGTTTCACACTAGCGTTTCTGCCCGCAGCACACGGCGCCGCTAAGCCCCGCCCCCTTCCGTCATCTCCGCCTAGTGTCGCACAGCGCTGCATGTGATCTGCACACCCTATCTTTAGCATAGGGTGCGCTGGCCGTGCGCTAGTAGGATTTTGAGTGCGCTGCGCCCTTTTGACGGTGCTCCGAGCGCACCAAAATGCAACATGGTGCGTTCAGCGCGCATCGGTGCACCGTCAAAAGGGCGCAGCGCAAGCAAAATCCTACTAACGCACCCTATGCTAAAGATAGGGTGTGCAGATCGCATGCAGCGCTGTGCGACACTAGGCGGAGATGACCGGAGGGGGCGCGGCAGGGGGCGGGGCTTAGCGGCGCCATGCGCTGCAGGCAGAAACGCTAGTGTGAAACTAGCCTTACTTATGTTTTCAGTGGTTATACACTAACAGAGCCTTTTTTCTATTGATAAGTATTTATTGTTCCTCAACCATTTTTATGAAATGGGTTGTTAGAAGGTGTACCTCTGCCGCACATGAGCTATACTCAAGTGCTACTACAGGAGACCCAAGCCTTAAGATGGGCCGCGGCCCGCGTCACAGTGGGCCACTGCATTGTGCCAAAGAAGAAAAAAAAAACACAAGCTTTCCTTAATAGCCTGTGGAGCGGGGAAGCACGGAAGCCATAGATTCGTCATGGATAATAATGAAGAGATGAAAGAAGGATTTTCCAGCTTCCAAAAAAAATTCCAATTTATTGTAGCTAAAGCAACATGAAAAAATAGACAGCAGCTCACATGGTGTGAGATAAGGCTACGCGTTTCGAACAGAACACTGTTCTTTCTCAAAGCTGCTCAATACTGAGAATAGCGTGATTAAATACTTGCTGCAACCAATGAACACGGTGCAGCACTCACATGGTGAATAATTAGTGAATCACATAAAATCACAAAAGACATCAATACAAATGCATACAAATTTACACATCATAACAAGGAAAAATGCATATAAAATACAATAAGTGAGTAAAGATGAAAGAAAAAAAAGAAAAAAACTCCTTTTTCCTTATAGAATATACAAACAGATCTAGTAATGGAACATTGTCTCCTTTCTTGCATTCAGGCCGTTAGGATAACAGGTATTAAGACAAAATATCCAGTATGCTTCACGCATCATGAGCCGTCTTCTATTATCTCCTCCTCTTGTCTGTATATTCAGTCTCTCAATGCCAAAAACCTGAAGAAACGCTGTGTCTCTATGATGATGATTAATAAAGTGCTTAGATGCAAATGACATCGAGCGATTCCAACTAGTGGAAGAAACAATGTCAGTGATGTGTTCAGAGATACGAAATTTTAACATTTTTCCTTGTTATGATGTGTAAATTTGTATGCATTTGTATTGATGTCTTTTGTGATTCACTAATTATTCACCGTGTGAGTGCTGCACCGTGTTCATTGGTTGCAGCAAGTATTTAATCACGCTATTCTCAGCATTGAGCAGCTTTGAGAAAGAACAGTATTCTGTTGAAACGCGTAGCCTTATCTCACACCATGTGAGCTGCTGTCTATTTTTTCATGTTGTTTTATCCACAGTAAATTGGAATTTTTTTTGGAAGCTGGAAAATCCTTCTTTTATCTCTTCATTATTGGCCACTGCATCGTGCTTGCCCCCCAGGCTAAAATTTGCCAGCCAGCCCCTGTGACTTGTGGTTTTGCATTTGCAGTGAGACAGAAAAACACTGCTAGCAGCGGGTTTTTTGTTGTTGCTGCAAGTAACGCATTTGCCGGATCGCGGTAAAACCGCAAGTGCCGCACATGTCCACAAGTCCTATAGGGATGAATGAGGCCGAGCGCAGTGTTGCTGTAAGTGATCCATTACGCGGCATATGCGGAGAAACTGCCGGATCTGCCACGAATGGCAAAAATTGCTGACGTGAAAGTAGCCTAAGTCACTGCCGACAGTGTCTGCATTAGGCCGGGGTCAGACATGCGAGAAACTTGCACGAGTTTCGCATGTCAATACCCGGTACTGCCGCCGGAACTCTGACAGGAGCGTGTGGCTCCATGTATTTCTTTGCAGCTGGCAGCTGCATGCTCCGGTCCCGAGTGCCGGTGGCAGTGAAGCGATGGCCGGGGAACCACCACGGTGCAGGGAGACTACGGTACACAAGATGAGGTGCAAACAACAAAGGGTAAATTTTTTGGAAGGCAAGGAATGAAGTGGATAAGCAAGTGGTATGCAATGGCAAAAGATGGTTTATAAGAGTTTGTATTCTTTAGCTGGGCCGTCAAATAGCACGGTGCTCCAGCTATTACAGGATCAATATATATCATACAGGCAAAACCAAACAATAAACAAAGAATGATGCTGCTGTAAGTGTAGTCTCCCTGGCCCCTACTAAAAAGGCCACACGGCTGCCGTGTTCTGTTTGTTGAAGCCTACACTAGGCCCTGATAACAAACTCACGGTGATGTTGGGGACTCAGGTCCAGTCCCGGGGGGGCCCCAACAGTCTTGGTGCACACGTCTGTCTGGCAGATAAGTGAAATGTGGTCTTGTCCTTGCTTCAGAGTCCTGGAGGTGCTTCTGGAAACTAAATCCCATTCTCGATCTCTTCGTGGCTTCTCAAAATAGCACAGGACAGCCACCTTTGCTACACCTGAAGAGTCTGTTCAATATCACAAGTCCACTTAGTCTCAGACTGTGTGACCTTTTTACACAGCTCCATGCACAGCAGCTCTCAGCAGCAGCTTCCAGCTCACACGCTCTCACAGGCTCATCTCCTCCCCTCCTCAGCCTTGGGCAGTTCAGTAACATAGTCCTTTACAGGGGGGAGCAAATCATTTCATCTCACCAGACAAGGGGGTGCTGTCTCTTAAAGTTGCAGCGTGTTTCTTACTGTCCATAACAGCACCACCCCCTTACATGCCTTCCTACTTATTGATGGTCATCCTCAGCCATAACAGCATCAAGGTCAAGGTGCAATGAAGGAACGTGCAATGTGGAAACAGCACCTATAGAGGAGGGAACAAAGTCAGAAAAACAGACAGAGTACACTGTTCTACGTATCAGACTGGTGGAACCCCTGCAGTAGACCTCTGGGATCTCTGAAGTTCTTGGCTATCAGGCAAGGCTTGACTATCTTCCAGAGGAACACTTGCTGCACGAGTTGTAGTGAGCTCTTGTCGGGTCTCGTCCTCATGTGGTGGTAGTGGTACATCCATGGGATTACCATCTCTGTACGGCTGAGAACCCTCCGCTGTGTCAGGGACGGTCCACCACTCATCATCGATTTCACGATCAGGCAAGAAAGATTCAGGAAGAGGAGTAGCGCCTTCAGACGGCAATGGCGCAGAACAGACCTCAGACCGGCAGGGCCGCAGCATATTTCTGTGAAGTACCCTAGGGGCGGACACCCCACTTTCAATCTGCACCTTGTAGATCGGGCCGTCACCATACACTCTCTCGATTACTCTGTAAGGATGTACTTCCCATCTCTCACTTAGTTTTCCCTTGGGGCGTTTCTCTCTGACTAATACTCGGTCCCCGGGTTGGAGCGGTATCTCTTGAGTCGGTTTACGGCCCGTGTGGTTTTTTTCCTGCAACTGCTGACCCGCCAACCGCCATATCATTTGTAATTGTTGCCGATGCTCTTTCATCCATGAAGTGACAGTTCGCTCCATCAGCTTCTCTGGCTGTTCCAAATTCAGCTCAATGATTTCTCGTCCAGCTCTTCCAACCAGCAGTATATATGGGGTGTAACCTGTGGTGGAGTGGACCCGATTGTTGTAGGTCCAGACCAACCCTGTCAGGTAGTCTTTCCAACATGACTTCTTATCCTCCTCCAACATTCTCAGCATTTGAAGTAGGGTTTGGTTGAAGTGTTCACATGCTCCATTGCCTTGAGGATGGTAAGGGGTGGTCTGGGACCGCTTGATGCCATACATAATTTACAGTTCTTCCATCACCTTGCCTTGGAAACATGTGCCTTGGTCAGAGTGGATGTGCTTTGGGCACTCATACACCTGGATGAAGTCTTGACAGATGGCCCGCATCGCCAACTCAGCAGTCTGATCTCTAGTCGGGGTGACTACTGCGAACTTGGAGAAATGATTGGTCATCACCAAACAGTTCTGTAGCCCCCGGGCCGAGTGTCCCACAAGGAGATAGTCGATCATCAAGACTTCTAGCGGTTCCTTAGTTTGTATGGTCTGGATGGGTGCCCTTTGTTTGGTACTCTTGATAAGGTCACATACTCGACATTGCCAGCAAAACTCTTCCACCACAGACTACAACCGGGGGTAGTATACATACCGCTGTAACCATTGGTAGGTCTTTGTGGGCCCGAAGTGAGCTCCAAATTCGTGGGCTTCTTTAGCTACTTGAGCCATTTTTCCTGGGATGACCACCTGCCACATTGCTTCCATATCTTTTGGCTATTGTCTCTTACGATATAACACTGATTCTCGCACTTCCAGTCTATCCCACTGGTGTAAGACACTTCATCTCAGCATCCAGATCATCTCTTTCTTGTTTGCTAGGCTTCCACTTCCAAGTTACCCACCATTGCGTCTGTCTCAGCCCTTCATCTTCATCCTGAACATGTCCCCATTCCTCATTGGTTCTCCCCAGGGACCGGGGTAATGCGTAGGCCTCCCTACTTGACTGGGCCGCAACCACTGGGGGCTTAAACTTACAAAAGTCTGTTTTTTTTTCCTCTTCAAGTTGTTCATCGAGATCCCCACTGGAGTCTCCACAGTCACTCTTGACAGCCCGTCAGCATTTATGTTTTCGGTAGCAGAGCGATAACGGATGGTAAAGTCAAACTTGGCTAGGTGAGCCACCCACCGTTGTTCTAAGGCCCCAATTTAGCATTCTCTAGGTGGGCCAGGGGATTATTGTCAGTTCGAACTTGATTCTTGGTCCCTGTCCGGAAGCCTGCTAACTTCTCTGTCATGGCCCACACTAGGGCCAGGAGCTCTAACCAGAAGGAGCTGTAATTGTGGGGGTTTCTTTTGCTGTCCTGCAGGGACCTACTGGCATACCCGATGACTCTCTCATATCCATCCTGTATCTGAGAGAGTACTGCACCGAGCCCATGAAGGCTACTGTCTGTGTAGAACAGGAACGGTTGATCGAAATCTGCGTAGGCCAAAATCGGGGCTGAAGTAAGGGCATTCTTTATGGCCTGGAAGGCCTCATCCTGTCTCTGGGCCCAAGGGAGGCACTGGTTTTTCGGCACACCAGCAGTCCTCCTCAGCAGCTCGTTCAGAGGACCCTGTTGTTAATTCTCTTTCTGGGCTCCCTCTGGTGGTTAATGGAGGTAGTGGAGCTGATTTGATTGACAGAGGCTTACCACCTGATAATGAGGACAACGATTGGAGATCTGAGGCTTCAGAATGGGATTTAAGACAGCCGATGCCCTCGGCTGGTGATTTTTGCTGCCTTGCCTCCTGTGGTCTGACGTATCCAGCTCTTTCCCTGCATTGTCCAGCTAAGTGATTAATTTGCTTTTATGTTTGCATTTGTTCAGGTTCTGTCTATTCCTGCTTTGTACGGGTCGGCCAGCTCCGGCTGGGGCTGTGCTGCATCACCGCCATATGTTGTTGCTTGTGCCAGTTTGTTTTTTCCTCCTGGTATGTTGGTCTCTGTTGCTTTGCTTTCAGAATCTACCAGAGTACTGATATAGTGGGAGGCAACGTCGTGTGACTTCAGGGTTTTTTGCGTCAGTCGTGTTGGACATTTTGCAGGGTTTTTTGTGCGTGATTGCAGACAGTATCTATCCTTTCCTGTCCTGTCTAGTCAGTGTGGGCCCCTTCATTTGCTCAGACTATTTTCCTACCTGCGTTTGTGTTTTCATCTTGTCTCGCCGACAATATATGTTTGGGGGCTATCTATTCCTTTGCGGTCTGCTCTGGGGCAGTTTAGATTTCCCCTTTCTTGCTTTAGGCTTAGTTAGCTCTCCGGCTGTGCTGAGGCATCTAGGGCATCATAGGCACGCTCCACGGCTACTGCTAGTTGTGTGGATAGGATCCGCTGAGTTACCAACCTCTCTGGTGTTCTGTGGCTCAGCTCAGGCCTGCTTTCTCCTCAGTGACCCATTCATAACAGGACCCGCCACCTTCGCGAAGTCTGTGACAAACTGGTGGTAGTACCTGGCGAGCCCAAGAAAGGCCTGGGGGTTCTCTCTCTGTTCGAGGGACTGGCCACTTCTGGATAGCAGCCACTTTTTCTGGTGAGGGTAGAACTCCATCTTGTGACACTATGTGGCCAAGGTACTCGATATCCCTCTTGAAGAGGTGGCATTTCTTTGGCTTCCCCTTCAGGTTATGAGCCCGCAGTCTTCCGAGTACCTGTCCAAGCCGGGCAAGGTGCTCTTCGAACGAGGCAGAAAAAACAATGATGTCATCCAGATAGATCAGGGTAGTTTCAAAATTTAAGTCTCCCAAACACTTTTCCATCAGCCGTTGAAACGTGCCCGGAGCATTGCAGAGCCCGAAGGGCATCCGGTTAAACTCAAAGAATCCCATAGGGAGGATAAAGGCGGTTTTTGCTTTGTCTTTCTCTGCCACGGCTACTTGCCGGTATTCACTTGCTAGGTCCAAGGTGGAGAAGTACTTGGCTTTCCCCAACACTGTCAAGGATTCTTCGATGCGGGGTAACGGATATCAGTCTTGCACAGTGCAGGCATTGCGTTTCCTGTAATTTACACAGAACCGGATGGTCCCATCCTTTTTCTTGATGAGCACCACCGGGCGGCCCAAGGGCTCTGACTACTCTACACTATTCCTGAATCCAGTATATGCTTCAGTAATGTCTTCATCTCTTGGTACATCTTGGGCAGGATCTGCTGGTATCGTTCTCGAATTGGACGAGCTTCCTAGGTCGATATCTCGCGCGTGATGGCTTCAGTACAGCCGAAATCTTCGGCGTGATGGGCAAATGTGGCCTGATTTTCCCGCAGCATAGCTTCTATCTCTTGCACATGCTCAGGGCCTAGAGCCTTCACATCCACTTCCTTTTGATCTAGGATGACCCGTCCACTCCACTCCGGGGATGGCGTCTCTTCAGCTCCCACAGCAACTGCTAGGGTCCACCCCGCACCTTCTATCGGTGATAAAGAAGACATCTCCTTCTGTCTCACCACTACACTCTTATGTAGCTATACCAGGGCCAGATCTGACCCTCGTGACAAGGTGACCTCCCCAGGGCCCACATTCAAAGCTCTTATGGGGACATGTCCTCGCTGGACCGCAGCTATCGTACGAGCTATCATGACTTCTTGGTCCACTCCTCCGCCTACAACAGGCTGAACAATTACTTCCAACCCGTCGGGTTGCGATGAGTCCCCACTGGAAGGTGTAATATATTTTCTCGCTCGGGAGGCAGATTACAGGCTCTTTCCCAGGCCAATTTTGGTCCATTTTGGTTTCGTTTTTGTAGGTTTTTTCGTGCGTCTGTAAAAAGGGCATGAAACTCTGACAACATTGTTTTGAGCTGTGACCTAGGAGTCAGAAATGCTTCCAGTGGCGATCCCCATGATGTTCCCGTGTCACTTGAGCAGTTTTCCCATGACTTTCAAAGGACCCCCGGGGGGGATCGCGGTAAAAATGCTCGGATCTCCCATAGACTTACATTGGGCTTGTTGTTCTGTCTGAGAACCCGAGTATTCCAATTTGCTTGACCCGAGCATTTTAGTGCTCGCTTATCACTATTAGGAAGTTATAAGGGTTAAAAGGTAAACAGCGATTTCTCATTTTTACAACACCATTTAATTTTAGGGACCACTTCACATTTGAAGTCACTCTGAGGGTCTATATGATAGAAAACACTTAAAAAGTGACACCATTCTAAAAATGTACCTCTCACGGTGCTCAAAACCGCAATCAAGAAGTTTATTAACCAGAGCTCGGAAGGGAAGGAGCGACGTTTGACTTTTTCAACGTAAAAGTGGCTGGAATTGAGATCGGATGCCATGTCGTGCCTAAACAGTGGAAACCCCTCTCAAGTGACCCCATTTTGGAAACTAGACCACCCAGGGAACTTATCAAGATGTGTGGTGAGCACTTTGAACCCCCAGGTGTTTCACAGAAGTTTATAACACCCGGGCGTGAAAATAAAACAATCATATTTTTTCCACAAACATGATCTTTTAGTCTCTAATTTTTTATTTTCCCAAGGGTAACAGGAGAAATAGGACCCCAAAAGTTATTGTGCATTTTTTCCTCAGTATGCTGATATTCCATATGTGGGAGAAAACTAATGTATGGGCACATGACGGGGCTCGGAAGGGAAGAAGTGACATTTTGGAATGAAGACTTTGGTCTGCAGGCATCATGTTGCATTTGGAGAGCCCCTGATGTGCCTAAACATTGGAGATCCCTCACAAGTGACCCCATTTTGGAAACTAGACCCCCAGTGAACTTATCTAGATGTGTGGTGAGTAGGGATGAGCGAAACGGGTCGAAAAATTTCAAAAGTCGCCGACTTTTGGCAAAGTCGGGTTTCATGAAACGAAACCCGACCCTAGGATGAGGTCGGCCACGAGGTCGGCGACTTACGCGCCAAAGTCGCGTTTCAAAAGTTTGTTTTGCGCTCTTTTTCAGCCAATCAGGATCCACGGACACTGTGGGCAACGTGATGACATAGGCACGGGTCACCACCATCTTTCAGAAGGGCATGCAAGTGATTGGCTTGCTTTGGTGGGCGTCACAGGGGGTATAAAAGGGCGTGCACGCCGACCGACATCTTACTTCTGCCGATCTCAGTATAGGGAGAGGTTGCTGCTGATTCTGTAGGGAGAGCGTTAGGCAGGGAAGAAGACAAAAAAACTGCTTCTGCTGCCAGCGATTTGGCCTGCACAACACACCAGTCACTGTGTGTGCAGTGCAAGGGGAGGCTATATTGTGGTGTATCAGTGGTGTTGGTTGTTGGGCTGCCTTTTAAGGCTTCCTGACAGGCTGGCATTGCTGTTTACCCACTGCTCTGCAAACTGCTTTTTTAAAAGCAATCCAATCTCCCTTATCCTCGAATCACTTTTGTCACAGCTGTGCCATCGAGCCTGTGACATAGCGCTCAGATATCAGTGGGCCTCACACAATCCAAAAGTGTCCAGTGTCCACAAGTGTCTGCAGAAATTCAAAATCTCCCTTATCCTCTAGTCACTTTTGTCACAGCTGTGCCATCGAGCCTGTGACATAGCGCTCAGATATCAGTGGGCCTCACACAATCCAAAAGTGTCCAGTGTCCACAAGTGTCTGCTGAAATTCAAAATCTCACTTATCCTCTAGTCACTTTGGTCACAGCTGTGCCATCGAGCCTGTCACATAGCGCTCAGATATTCATTGGGCCTCACACAATCCAAAAGTGTCCAGTGTCCACAAGTGTCTGCTGAAATTCAAAATCTCACTTATCCTCTAGTCACTTTGGTCACAGCTGTGCCATCGAGCCTGTCACATAGCGCTCAGATATTCATTGGGCCTCACACAATCCAAAAGTGTCCAGTGTCCACAAGTGTCTGCTGAAATTCAAAATCTCATTTATCCTCTAGTCACTTTGGTCACAGCTGTGCCATCGAGCCTGTCACATAGCGCTCAGATATTCATTGGGCCTCACACAATCCAAAAGTGTCCAGTGTCCACAAGTGTCTGCTGAAATTCAAAATCTCACTTATCCTCTAGTCACTTTGGTCACAGCTGTGCCATCGAGCCTGTCACATAGCGCTCAGATATTCATTGGGCCTGACACAATCCAAAAGTGTCCAGTGTCCACAAGTGTCTGCTGAAATTCAAAATCTCACTTATCCTCTAGTCACTTTGGTCACAGCTGTGCCATCGAGCCTGTCACATAGCGCTCAGATATTCATTGGGCCTCACACAATCCAAAAGTGTCCAGTGTCCACAAGTGTCTGCTGAAATTCAAAATCTCACTTATCCTCTAGTCACTTTGGTCACAGCTGTGCCATCGAGCCTGTCACATAGCGCTCAGATATTCATTGGGCCTCACACAATCCAAAAGTGTCCAGTGTCCACAAGTGTCTGCTGAAATTCAAAATCTCACTTATCCTCTAGTCACTTTGGTCACAGCTGTGCCATCGAGCCTGTCACATAGCGCTCAGATATTCTTTGGGCCTCACACAATCCAAAAGTGTCCAGTGTCCACAAGTGTCTGCTGAAATTCAAAATCTCACTTATCCTCTAGTCACATTGGTCACAGCTGTGCCATCGAGCCTGTCACATAGCGCTCAGATATTCATTGGGCCTCACACAATCCAAAAGTGTCCAGTGTCCACTAGTGTGAGCAGAAATTCAAAATCTCCCCTGTCCTATAGACACCTTGTACCTTGTTTTACATTACTATATAGTTTGTTGGATTTTGTCTACATTTTTACCAAAAATGAGGAAGGCTGGTGGAAGAGGCCGTGGAATTGGGCGGGGGTTGGCAGCTGGTAATGATGGTGTTGGTGGTGGATCTGATGGTAGTGGCAAGAGCAAAATAGGACCGAATGCAGGAGGTGTTGAGCCTGCGTCATCGTCTGGCTCCATAAGGCTTCGAAGGCTTAGTTTTCTAGGAGTTGGCAAACCGCTTTTAAAGCCAGAGCATCAGGAAAAAGTTTTGTCTTACATTGCTGACTCAGCCTCCAGCTCTATCGCCTCCTCTTCTTCAGTTGTAAAAAGTAAAAGCACTGAGTCGTCATTGGAGGCTCATGTTCATGAACCACACCTTTCCTTGTGTCCTTCACCCCAACCAAGATTGAAGGATGACGCAGGCCATACTACTGATTACTCCATGGAGCTGTTTTCACATACCATGCCTGGATTATCAAGTGAAATGGTGAATTACCCAGGCCAAGATGAATCTGACATGGAGTGCACTGATGCACAGCCGCTGATGGATGATTCTGCTGGTACATTCACTCAGAGCACTACATTGTCCTCGCAGTGTACAGAGCCAGATTCTGACCCTGATGAGACTCAGGTGCCCCTTCCCGCACACTATACCACCATACACGGTGACACAGAGGAAGGTGCACATGACATTGAAGAGGAGGTGATGGATGACCCAGTTGTTGACCCAGATTGGCATCCATTGGGGGAAGAGGGTGCTGCTTCCAATAGCTCAGATGAGGAGCATCCACAGCAGACATCGACATCGCAACAGCTGTTATCCGGCAGGCCCGGAGCACTCCAAAGACAGGTTCCAAAAATCAAAAGAGTTGCTGGACAGCTTGTCCAGAGGGTCAAAAGATCACAGCGTGCTAGGCCGCAAAATGTCTGCCAAAGTAGGAAGAGTGCAGTGTGGCACTTTTTTGAACAAAATCCTCATGATCAGGCCAAGGCTATCTGTAATAAGTGCGCAAAGACCTTTAGCCGAGGGAAAAATCTGAAAAATTTGAATACCAGTTGCATGCTTAGACATTTAACCAGCATGCACTTGCAAGCGTGGACACAACACCAAACCTCAAGTGCCACATGTGCAACTGATCACAACGAAGGTAGTCAGCAATGCTACATTGTTTCCCCCACTGTAAGCCCACCGGTTAGCACAGCAGCAAATGTTGAGGTGTCGTTGCAAGGCCACAGCAGTCAGGGAATCCCACTGTTATATCAACGAAAGACTGATTCTAGGCCATCAGAAAGAACACCAACTCCATCACCATCATCAACCCTCTCTCAGTCCGCCCTGTCCACCGCTACTTCCACCATATGCAGCTCTCAAGTCCAGCTCACCCTCCCAGACACTAAGAGTAGGTCAAGAAAGTACTCAGTCTCTCATCCGCGTACACTGGGTTTGAACGCCCACATTGCCAAACTAATCTCGTTTGAGATGATGCCCTTTCGGTTGGTGGAAAGCGCAGCTTTCCGCGAACTCATGGCCTATGCAGTACCATGCTATGACCTACCCAGTCGCCACTTCTTCTCTCGCAAAGCCATCCCAGCCCTCCACCATCATGTGAAAGACCGCATTGTCCATGCACTCAAGCAGTCAGTGAGCGGAAAGGTGCACCTCACAACTGATGCATGGTCCAGTCGGCATGGCCAGGGCCGTTACGTGTCCAACACTGTGCACTGGGTTAATGTGGTGGATGCAGGGTCCACAGGGGACAGCGGTGGTGGGACAGTGCTGCCTAGCCCACGGTATAGGAAACAGTTGGCTGTAGGCGTTCGACCCTCCTCCTCCTCCTCCAGAAGCGAAAGCTCGTCCACAGAGCGCAGTCGTACGAGCACTCCATCTGCAGCTGCCACTGTTGCACACGAGGTGTCCCCCTATCGAGCAGCTAGTGGAAAGCGTCAGCAGACTGTGTTGCAGATGATGTGTTTGGGCGACAGACACACCGCCGAGGTGCTGGCCGAGTACTTTCAGCGACAAACTGAGTCATGGCTGGGCAGTGTACATCTTGAGGCAGGCAAGGTAGTTAGTGATAACGGGCGTAATTTTGTGGCAGCCATAGCTCTTTCAAAACTCAGCCACATACCTTGCTTGGCTCACACTTGAACCTGGTGGTGCAGTGCTTCCTCAAAAATTATCCAGAGTTAACAGCCCTGCTCCAGAAGGTGCGAAGACTGTGCGTGCACATCCGCCGGTCGCCTGTACACTCCGTTCGTATGCAGAAGCTGCAGCGATTGCTCCACCTTCCCAACCACCGCCTCATTATCGACATTGCAACAAGGTGGAACTCCACCCTGCACATGGTGGAGCGGCTGTGCGAGCAGAGGCAGGCCATAATGCATTTGTGGGAGGATACACGGCCAGGCACTTTGAGAGCAGACATGGAGTTGACCGGTGTGCAGTGGTCGAAGCTGAAAGACCTCTGTAAAGTCCTTCAGTGTTTTGCGGAATGCACACGGCTGGTAAGTGCAGACGACGCCATCCTAAGCATGAGCATCCCACTTATGCGTCTGCTCATGCAAACTTTGACGCACCTTAAGGAGCAGACTTCTGCAGCCAATGTTGATGAGGAGGAAGAGGAGGAGGGAATCCTTGATGACATTCAGCCATTGTCTGCTCAGGGACCTCTCCTGGACGAGGTGGAGGAAGAAGAGGAGGAGGAGGATGATGGGGATGATTACTTAGGGGAGGAGGATGCATCTCGTGTGGCAAGTGAAAATGTTGGCGTGGCAAGGTCTGGTACAGGGTTTGTGCGTGACTGGAGGGATGTGGATTTGCCAGAAAGTGCTCCTCCAACCAGCACTCGCAGTGCATCATTGACACCGGGAACATTGGCCCACATGTCAGATTATGCCTTGCAGATCCTAAAAAGGGACCCCCGCATTGCCAAAATGATGAACGATGACGACTACTGGTTGGCCAGCATCCTGGATCCACGCTATAAAGGCAAATTACAAAACATCATGCCACAGGAGAACCTTGACCTAATATTGGCTAATAAACAAGCAACTCTGGTAAATCGGTTGCTTGAGGCATTCCCAGCACACAGCAGCGGTGATGGTTCTCACACGAGCCGTACGGGCCGGGGTCAGCTTGGCAGAGGTGTTCGTGGTGCACACAGCAGAAGTGGCGTTGGAGACAGGGGTTTCATGACAATGTTGTGGACTGATTTTTCAAGTACCGCTCACACAACTGGTAATACTGCATCGATGGAAAGTGACAGGAGACAGCAGTTGTCAACTATGGTTACAAACTACTTTTCCTCCCATATCGATGTTCTCCCACACAGGTCATTCCCCTTTGACTATTGGGCCGCTAAACTGGACACCTGGCCTGAATTGGCACAATATGCCTTACAGGAGCTCGCTTGCCCAGCTGCAAGTGTGCTATCGGAAAGAGTCTTCAGTGCAGCTGGATCAATCCTGACAGAAAAAAGGACCCGTCTGTCAACCCAAAATGTGGATGATCTAACCTTCATTAAAATGAACCACGCATGGGTTTCCAAGGATTTTGTCCCACCTTCCCCTGATGACACATAGGGTGACTGAAAAATGGCTTGCTTTGGTCCACCTCTTCCTGGGACTTGACCTATTTCACCTTTTGCATCAGCTGAATGTCCAACATCAACATATGCCACTTTCTAAAACTCCCTAACTGTGCTGCCTCCCCCCCATGGCCGGGGTCACCACCTAGCGCACGACACCGTGCGAGTGCCGTTGCCCTGGACAGGTGGGTAGGCCGACTCTTGGGCGCGGGCACTGGCACAGGGTCCCTCATAGTGCAATCAAGTGTCTCTGACGGTGGTGGTGCACACCCGCCGTCAGACACACCGCCGTACTATGAGGGGCCCAGTGCCAGTACCGACGCCCACGAGTGGGCCCCCCTTGCTTGGGCAGGGCCCCAGCATTTGCAATCTTTACCTCTCCCTGCTCCTCCGCTGTGTAGTCTGGGCCGTCAAATCCATACTGGGCCTAACACCGTCTGAGCCTGCCTCCTGATGTATAGACATATATTTTGAATGTGTACGCAATCCATACATGTTATCTGGGGATACGGTACCCTTTCTCACCTTTGTGCAATCACGTGCAATCCATACTGGGCCTAACACCGTCTGAGCCTGCCTCCTGATGTATAGACATATATTTTGAATGTGTACGCTATCCATACATGTTATCTGGGGATACGGAACCCTTTCTCACCTTTGTGCAATCACGTGCAATCCATACTGGGCCTAACACCGTCTGAGCCTGCCTCCTGATGTATAGACATATATTTTGAATGTGTACCCTATCCATACATGTTATCTGGGTATACGGAACCCTTTCTCACCTTTGTGCAATCACGTGCAATCCATACTGGGCCTGACACCGTCTGAGCCTGCCTCCTGATGTATAGACATATATTTTGAATGTGTACGCTATCCATACATGTTATCTGGGGATACGGAACCCTTTCTCACCTTTGTGCAATCACGTGCAATCCATACTGGGCCTGACACCGTCTGAGCCTGCCTCCTGATGTATAGACATATATTTTGAATGTGTACGCTATCCATACATGTTATCTGGGGATACGGAACCCTTTCTCACCTTTGTGCAATCACGTGCAATCCATACTGGGCCTAACACCGTCTGAGCCTGCCTCCTGATGTATAGACATATATTTTGAATGTGTACGCTATCCATACATGTTATCTGGGGATACGGAACCCTTTCTCACCTTTGTGCAATCACGTGCAATCCATACTGGGCCTGACACCGTCTGAGCCTGCCTCCTGTTGTATAGACATATATTTTGAATGTGTACGCTATCCATACATGTTATCTGGGGATACGGAACCCTTTCTCACCTTTGTGCAATCACGTGCAATCCATACTGGGCCTAACACCGTCTGAGCCTGCCTCCTGATGTATAGACATATATTTTGAATGTGTACGCTATCCATACATGTTATCTGGGGATACGGAACCCTTTCTCACCTTTGTGCAATCACGTGCAATCCATACTGGGCCTAACACCGTCTGAGCCTGCCTCCTGATGTATAGACATATATTTTGAATGTGTACACTATGCTATCCATACATGTTATCCGGGGATACGGTACCCTTTCTCATCTTTGTGCAATCACGTGTAATCCATACTGGGCCTGAGAACGGCTGGCGAGCTGTTAAGCAAGCTACAGCACCTGTGGTTTGCACACGTAAGTTTTTCATTTTTTCAGGAATGACGGTTAGGCCTAATTCCGGAACTGCGGTTGACCTGCACTTACTGGTAAATCATCGTTCGTGGGTAATAATTGTAATCACAGATCCCCATCACTAACGTTGTTCAGCGGGTTATCTGCACCTGTAAACGACAAACGCTGGCCTTTACAGTGTAGCGCACATGCAGCCACGGACATGTAAGGGCATGACACACCAGTTATTGGCCAATCTCATGTGCCAGAGCCTCACGTGTCCCTCTAGCAAGCCGGACTCGGACCGCGGGGCATGACGGAGTCTCGTTCGTTAACGGAATTAAGCTTGCAATGTGTGCATCTGTTCTGTAGCTTGCATGGTTGAGGTTTCCCAGGTGGAGTCGAATTAAACCGTAGGCTCCACTCCTGGTGGTGCCCTTCTGGACATTCCTTTAAGGTTCAGCTTTGCAACCATACTGCCCACGTAAAACAAACACTTTGCCTTCATGAACGCTGTTTGGAGGGTCATGACTCATGGGAATAACGCCGCCCAATCAGTTAACCTGCTAGAGAGATCCTTCGTTGCTCCCAAGCATGACATCACACTCCCTAGGAGGAAGGTAATGCCACTGTGGCGACCGTACTCCTGGGGGCGACACAAGTGCACTGATGCCCAGCCACTGCTCGATGAATCTGCTGGTACATTGACCCAGACCACTACATTCCCCTCGCACGCTACACGGCCTGAATCTGACCCTGATGAAACTCAGGTTACCCTTCCCATATACAGTTCCATCTTACACGGTGACAAAGAGGAAGCTGCAGATGAAAGTGCAGGTTCGGCCCACCCGCCATCAGACACACCACCGTACTATCAGGGGCCCTGTGCCAGTGCCGTCGCCAACGAGTGGGCCCCCCCTGCTTGCTCAGGATCACAGCACTTGCAAGGTTGAAATACTGTGCAGTGAGATGGAAGATGGGAACGACGAGGAGTCCAGACTAGTACAGGGATTCCCTAGCGAGGAGACTTATTTCATTGTTTTCAATGTTGGGACAGCAATTTTTGGGGAGCACTATACTCTGGAGAATGATAGATTGGGCCCACCATACACTGGAACATTCCAAAGGTGAACATCAGACACTGGAGCAGCATTTACAGGGCCCATTATACACTAGAGCATTAGAAATGGGGCCCATTATGTTTGGAGCATTATTTGGGCCCATAAGACAGTGGAGCTTCATCCATGGGGACCAACATATACTGTAGCATTATGTGGAGCTCATCATATACTGTTTCAAACATTATATGGGACCAATGATTCTGTATGGAGAAATAGATGGGCCTCGTCATGAGATGTAAAAAGTGAGGTATTTTTCATTGTACTATACCGCTATTTCTCTGCCGTATCGGAGCATGATGAGTTGTGGTATGTGTTAAAGGGGCGCTCTTTCGCCCAGGGCAGATGAAAACCTGGAGCCAGCCCTCCCCCCCACAACTGTAGCCAAATAACCCCCATTTTTCAGTGCGTAACTTGTATTATGAAGTTAATTAAGGTTGACAAGCTTAAGTAAGAAGAATTGATGCTTTTGGCATTCAAATGGGCACTGTTGGTGTGTTTCCTGTCCTCCTCTCACTGCCGACTTTTATTCCCCATTGACTTACATTGGGTTTCGTGTTTCGGGACGACCCCGACTTTTCCCTATAATCGGATGATCTTGCTCGACCCGACTTTTGGAAAAGTCGGGTTTCACGAAACGAAACGCGACCCTAAAAAAACAAAAGTCGCTCAACTCTAGTGGTGAGCACTTTAAATCCCCAAATGCTTCACAGAAGTTTATAACGTAGAGCCGTAAAAATAAAAAATCATGTTTTTTTCCACAAAAATGATCTTTTTCCCCCTAATTTTTTTATTTTCCCAAGGGTAAAGTTGACATTTGACCCCAAACGTTATTTTACAATTTGTCGTGAGTATGCTTATACCTCACATGTGGGGGTAAACCACTGTTTGGGCACATGGCAGAGTTCAGAACGGAAGGAGCACCAGATTTTACTGTTATGGTTTGCACAGGTGTCATGACCCACTGGGAGAGCCCATGAGGTGCCAAAACAACAGAATCCCCAAAATGTGACCCCATTTTATGAACTACACCTTTCAATGAATTCATCTGGGGTGCAGTGATCATATTGACACCATGGGTGTGTCACAGAATTTTATACCATTGGGCAGTGAGGACATAATAACTACATTTTCACCACCAAAATTTTGTTTTAGTCAAAAATTTTACATTTTCACACAAGAAGTGGGTAAAAATGGCAACAAAGATTGTCCCACAATTTCTATTGAACGTGGCAATACCCCATACGTAGATGTACAGTGCTACTTAGCCATGTGGAGAGACACGGAAGGAACGAAACGCTATTTGTCTATTCAAGTGAATGGGTCTGTGCACATGTCAGTGTGTTTCCATGGGTTGTGTGTCCGTGGGAAAAACACGCTGATATGTCAGTTTATTAATGTCAGCACGGGCCACAAAACATCCAGCACACGTGCATACACATAACACATGGATGTTATCCATGTGAAATGCATTGGCGCCGGGGAAGAAGAGTTACAGTAAGCGTCGTTCCCGGCACTGGGTGATGACCACGGCTCTAGAATCATAGAATCATAGAATCGTAGAGTTGGAAGGGACCTCCTGGGCCATCTGGTCCAACCCCCTGCTCAAAGCAGGATTCGCTAAATCATCCCAGTTAGATGTCTGTCCAGCCTCTGTTTGAAGACTTCCATTGAAGGAGAACTCACCACTTCTCGTGGCAGCCTGTTCCACTCATTGATCACTCTAACTGTCAAAAAGTTTTTTCTAATATCTAATCTGTGTCTCCTCCCATTCAGCTTCATCCCATTGCTTCTAGTCTTTCCTTGTGCAAATGAGAATAAAGTTGATCCTTCTACAATGTGACAGCCCTTTAGATATTTGTAGACAGCTATTAAGTCTCCTCTCAGTCTTCTCTTTTGCAAACTAAACATTCCCAAATCCTGCAACCTTTCCTCATAAGACAGGGTTTGCAGACCAGTCACCATTCTGGTCGCTCTTTTCTGAACTTGCTCCAGTTTGTTGATGTCTTTTTTAAAATGTGGTGCCCAAAATTGGACACAATATTCCAGATGAGGTCTGACCAAAGAGGAGTAGAGGGAAATAATTACTTCACGTGATCTAGACTGTATGCTTCTGTTAATACATCCTAGAATTGCATTTGCCTTTTTTGCTGCTGCATCACACTGTTGACTCATATTCAGTCTGTGATCTATTAGTATACCCAAGTCTTTTTCACATGTGCTGTCACTTAGCCCTATTCCTCCCATTCTATATATGCTTTTTTCATTTTTATTGCCCAGATGTAGTACTTTGCATTTCTCCCTGTTAAAAACCATTCTGTTAGTTGCTGCCCACTTCTCCAGTTTATTTAAATCTTTTTGAATCCTCTCTCTCTCTTCTCTAGTATTAGCTATCCCTCCTAGCTTTGTGTCATCAGCAAATTTAATCAGTTTACCCTCAATTCCTTCATCTAAATCGTTGATAAAGATGTTGAACAATACAGGGCCCAGGACAGAGCCCTGTGGTACCCCACTTGAGACATTCTTCCAACTGGATGTGCAGCCATTTACGACCACTCTTTGGGTCCGATCACTAAGCCAGTTATGAATCCACCTAACAGTTGCCTTGTCCATTCCATACTTAGTCATTTTTTCAATAAGGATTGTATGAGAGACTTTGTCAAATGCTTTGCTTAAGTCAAGATATACTATATCTACAGCATTTCCTTGATCCACCCAATCAGTAATACCATCATAGAAGGAAATTAAATTAGTCTGACATGACTTATTAGTTACAAACCCATGCTGACTCTGTTTAATCACTTCATTCTTATCCAGGTATTGACATACATGTTGTTTAATAATTTGTTCAAAGATCTTTCCTGGTATAGAAGTCAGACTCACCGGCCTATAGTTGCCTGGGTCCACCTTCTTCCCCTTTTTGAAGATAGGAACAACATTTGCTCTTCTCCAGTCTTCTGGCACTTCTCCTGTTCTCCAAGAATTTTCAAAGATTATGGAGAGGGGTTCAAAAATTTCTTCTGCTATCTCCTTCAGTACTCTGGGGTGTAATTCATCTGGACCTGGAGACTTGAATACATTTAGGTTAGCTAAGTGTTTCCTCACTATCTTTCTGTTTATAGATATCCTGGATTCTTCTATTCCCTTAATAGGACAGTGAATAACAGTTGATGTTACATTTCCTTTCTGAGAGAAAACAGATGCAAAATAGGAATTTAAAAGTTCAGCCTTCTCAACATCCTGTCTTACCATTTCATCATTTTCATCCTGTAAAAATCCTATAGCATCTTTGACTTTTCTTTTACTTTTGACATATCCCCAAAATCCTTTATTATTGCTTTTGACATCTCTTGCAAGCCTCAATTCATTTTCAGCTTTAGATAATCTGATTTGTGCCTTGCAGGTTCTGCAGACAGCATTATATTCTTCTTTAGATATGCCTCCTTCTTTCCATTTTATAAACATTTTTTGCTTCCTTTTTAGCATGTGCTTAAGTTCTGTGTTCATCCATCCTGGTTTCCTTAAATGCTTCCTATTCTTCCCTCTTTTCGGAATTGTTAACAACTGTGCTTTGAGAATTTCATTTTTCAAGATTTCCCATCCTTCCTGGACATTTTTGTCTTTAAGGATATCCAGCCATTGGATCCCTCCAATTCTCTTTCTGAATCCCTTAAAATCTGCCTTTCTGAAATCTAACCTTGACGTCTGAGTCTTCACAGGTCTTCCGCCTCTAGTTATCCAAAATTCTAAAATAGCATGGTCGCTACCTCCTAGGGTCCCAGCCACTTTTACCTCCTCAACCATTTCCTCCCTGTTTATAAGGATTAGATCCAAGGTAGCAGTTCCCCTTGTTTTCTCCTTTACCTTTTGGAAGATAAAGTTGTCAGCAAGAGAGGATAAGAATTTCCTTGACCTGTTAGTTTTGCCTGAGAGAGATTCCCAACAAATGTCTGGATAGTTGAAATCTCCCATGACAACTATGTCATATTTTTTGGAGAACTTGGCCATTTGATGCATAAAGAGTTCATCCATATCTTCAGCTTGCACAGGCGGCCTGTAGTAAATGCCTACAATGGTGTCCTTTCCATTGTTCTGTCCTTGTATTCTTACCCAAACAGTTTCCACAGAACTCCCAGTCTCTGAAGCTTCAATCTCTGTGCAGATATACGCATTTCTAACATACAATGCAACACCCCCTCCTCGTTTATCAAGTCTGTTTCTTGCAAATAAGTTGTATCCTTCTAGTCTTGTATTCCAATCATGTGTATCGTCCCACCAAGTTTCAGTGATTCCAATGACATCATATTTCTTTTCCTGTGTTAGTAGTTCCAATTCTCCTTGTTTGTTGCCCATGCTTTGTGCATTAGTATAGAAACATTTTAGTTTGTGATTGGTTTCTCTTTCTCCAATATTTTTTTTAATTAGATTCTTTCGTCTTTGTTCTTCCTTTCCACTTCTAATAGCAGAGTTCTCAGTAGCATTTGTCAGGTGTATGGATCTTTCTGGTCTTTTGCTTCCCTTCCCATGTTGTTCTAGTTTAAAGCTCTCCTTACAAGTGTAGCAAGGCGACTTCCAAATACCTGCTTTCCAGTCTTCGTAAGGTGCACCCCATCTCTAGCAAGTAGTCCATCGTATAAGTAGTTCACTCCATGATCCAGAAATCCAAATCGTTGCTGACGGCACCATCGACGTAGCCAGTTGTTCACCTGCAGAATCTTATTCCACCTCCTTGTTCCATGGCCATCCACTGGGAGGATGGAAGAGAAGACCACCTGCGCTCCCAGTTCTTTCACTTTCTTGCCTAAGTCTTCAAAGTCTCTGCAGATGGTTTCCAGGTCGTTTCTTGCGGTGTCATTTGTCCCCACATGTAGTAGCAGGAATGGGTAGTCATCTGTAGGTCTGAAGAGTCCTGATATCCTGTCAGACACATCTTTAATTTTTGCACCTGGAAGACAGATCGCCGGCAGAGCAGGGGAGAATGATAAGAGCCGTGTTCAGCACCCGGCGTCGAGGAACAGCGCTTACTGTAACACTTCTTCCCTGGCACCCGTAACTGTGCTACTGATGCGGCACACGTGTGCCGCAAGTATTGCACACACGGACACTGACATCTCCGGTACCAGAAATATCAGGACGTGTGAAAGAGGCCTTAGAGCGGGTTTTTTTGTTTGGCAGCTGTCACACACTAAAATATGCTTTTTATTGCAAAAAATAGTTTTTGCATCACCATATTTTGAGAGCTATAATTTTTCCATATTTTGGCCTACAGAGTCATGTGAGGTCTTGTATTTTGCGGGACGAGTTGATGTTTTTATTGGTACCGTTATCGGGCACATGACTTTTTTGATCGCTTTTTATTCCGATTTTTGGGAGGCAGAATGAACAAAATCCAGCAATTCATGAATTTCTTTTGGGGGGGGAGTTTATACCGTTCCGCGTGTGTTAAAATTGATAAGGCAGTTTTATTCTTCGGGTCAGTACGATTACAGCGATACATCATTTATATCTTTTTTTATGTTTTGGCGCTTTTATACAATAAAACCTATTTTATAGAAAAAATAATTAGTTTTGCATCGCTTTACTCTGAGAGCTATAACTTTTTTATTTTTCTGGGGATGGAGCTATATGGCAGCTTTTTTTGCGGGACAAGATGATGTTTTGAAGGATCCAAATGTGGTTGATAGTCGGACTTGTTGGGGCAAAGAATTCCAGAGGATAGGGGCAATTCGGGGGAAGTCTTGGAGGCGGTTGGGTGAGGAGCGAATAAGTGTGGAGGAGAGAAGGAGGTCTTGGGAGAACCGGAGATTACGTGAGGGAAGGTATCGGGAGATTAGTTCAGAGACATATGGGGGAGACAGGTTATAGATGGCTTGTAGGTCAGTATTAGTGATTTGAACTGGATACACTGAGGGAATGGGAGCCAGTGAAGAGATTTGCAGAGGGGAGAAGCGGAGGAGTAGCGAGGAGAAAGATGAATTATTCAGGCAGCAGAGTTAAGGATGGACTGGAGAGGTGCGAGGGTGTTAGCAGGGAGACCACAGAAAAAGATGTTGCAGTAGTTGAGGCGGGAGATGATGTGGGCATGCACAAGCATTTTAGTAGATTGAGGGTTGAGGAAAGGACGGATTCTGGAAATATTTTTTTGAGCTGGAGGCGACAGGAGGTAGAAAGAGCTTGGATGTGCTGTTTGAAGGACAGGGCAGAGTCAAGGGTTACTCCGAGGCAGCAGACTGCCGGTACTGGGGAAAGCATGATGTCATTAACTGTTATAGATAGGTCTGGTAAGGAAGATCTGTGAGATGGAGGAAAAATGATGAGTTCAGATTTGTCCACCTTGAGCTTGAGGAAGTGAGTGGAGAAGAAGGTATGATGATAAAGCATTGTTTTTTGCCTTGTTTTTATTTTATGGTGTTCACTAAAGGGGTTAAGTAGTGGGACAGTTTTATAGGTGCGCATGACAGGAAGTTTCTCAGCTCTGGAGACCCGGGTGTCGTCATGACGACATCAGGTCTCCTTGGCAACGATCGGGACCCTGCGTCACACTGCTGGGTCTCTGATCCAAAGGCAGAGGGGCTGTTAGCCCTCTGCCTTCTCCCGGAATGCTGTGATCATGTTCGATTGCAGCATTTCTGGGGTTAAAGTGCCAGAAGTAGTGATGAGCGAACGTGCTCGCCACTACTCGTTACTCGTCCGAGTATCACGGTACTCGGTGTACTCGGCGAACACCGAGCATTTACGGAATTACTCGGCAGGAACTCAGGTCTCCACCCAGCTTTTTTGGCGGACTTTAGAGACCCAATCACGATGCAGGGATTGTCTGCCAGGCAATGAAACGCCGCAGCCATCTTTGTTGTGGTCTTGCAGTGATTGGCTGGCCGCACAGCATCATCAGGGGTATAAGAGACCAGACGCCACTCTGCTCGGCACTTTCAGCTCCAGATTGAGAAAGTGTAGGGAGAGCTGCTGCCGAGATAGGGTCAGATTTGGGGATTTATTAGTCAGTGTGGGTTCTACCTTCATAAAAAACTCAAATCCAGCTAAACCAACAGTCCTTCTAAGGACTAATTCTGGAGTATATAGGTTCCAGTGTTAGGCAGGCAGGGTAGAGTATGTCGCTCTATACATATCAGTGCAAGGCCTGCAGGCACTGTATGTGTGTTGTATATACATATCATTGCATACATCAAGAGGGTCCATTCCCTTCCTGTCTGCTGGTGCTGCTGCTGCTACCTATAGCATATATTGACCGTATATACCTAGCCCCAGGTGTAATTGGCTTGGAAAATTTTTTAGGCCAAGCTTAATAGAGCCACATATTTTACAGTGCGGTATATCTGTGACACACCTCATCCATCCGTCTGCTAAAAGGTTTGTCCTTTTTTGCCCTAAATTCAATTTTTTTGCTGTCTGTCACTGTACTTATATACAGCACTGTTTAGCCAAAAAAGCAAAAAATACAGGCCACACATTTGTCAGTGTGGTATTGTGGAGCCCCCAGGAGTACGGTTGCCACAGTGACCTTACCTCCCTCTAAGGGATAGTGATGTCATGCCTGGGAGTAAGGAAGGATTTCTTTATCATATAGTTCCAGCACACAACACTGTTCCCCCTCCTGGCCAGCAGAGGGAGCTCTGAACAGAACAGAAGAGGAGCTGCTGTCTGTGGTCAGGGGTGGGAAGTTAGAGGGTTGAAGTGTGGACAGGGAAGAGAGAGGATGGAGGAATAGAGAGCTGAAGGGATTGGAGCTAAAGGAGAGCTCATCCCCAGCTCAAGCGCAGAGACCGGACGCTGGAGTCCGAGGTTGTGTGGATACTAAAGGTCCCACAGCAGAAACTGGAGGAATAGAGGCTGTAAATGCTCTGTTCCCAACTGAGACTCGACGACACAGCAGCAACATGTGTGAGCCAGAGAAAAGTAGGCTACAGCTGCCTGTCATGCGACTGGAGTTCTAAGCAACGGACAGAAAGAGGAACTTGTGTGCAGTTTAGAACTGCAAGTACTTCAGAATAGCGCTAGAAAGGAGACCTCACAACCCTTCTGTATAGAGAGATTCCCAAATTGCTTCCAGGCTGACCAACTCCTGTACCAATTGCAACTTGAGCCCTGGACTGTACCTACAAAGCACAATAAAAGGTAAAAGAAACTGCACTCTGTTGTGTCCTCTGAATTCTTCCCGCTCACCCACTCAGCACTGCTACAACCTTTACCTCACACTACATCATCATCTCCCTTAACATCTACTACAACTGCCCTGGGACAACAGCTCTGCATGTGGAGAGCTATTCCAACTTTGCTGCATCACATCATCAGTCTCAGAGGATCTGCACTGCAGCGCTGGTCAATTCTGATCAGATACCATGGGTGGCGTAACGAACACTTATTACGAAAACTCTTTATTTCATCCCCTGTAAATAAACCCCTTTTATTGGATGCCCAGGGCCATGGACTGGGTCACCGCTGCCTCTGTGACACATCCCTTTAAGACACCGGCCCGGTACTGAGTACCTTACTGCCCTGGCAGGTGCTCCAGTATCTCCGTGCCAGCTTATATCTGTGCATGCTCAAAGTTTGGCCAGTTTAGGCTGGTTTTCCATTTTTGTCCTGTGTGTCACTGTACTTATATACAGCACTATTTAGCCAAAAATGCAATAAATACATGCCACACATTTGTTGGTGTGGTATCTCCGTGCCAGCTCATATCTGTGCGTGCTCAAATTTTGGCCAGTTTAGCCTGGTTTTCCTTTTTTTGTCCTGTGTGTCACTGTACTTATATACAGCACTATTTAGTCAAAAAATAAAAAAAATACAAGCCACACATTTGTCGTTGTGGTATCTCCCTAACAGGCCTCATTTATCTGTGCCAATAATTTGGCCATTTTAGGCCTACATATTGTATTTTTTTGCTGTCTGTTAACGTACTTTGTTATGATTGAGTGACCGTAGGAGGCAGACACAAAAATAGAAGCTACGTCCAGAAAACCAGAGGAGCTGGCAACTATCCGATTGCAGACCCCTGAACCTATCAACACAACTAGCAGTAGCCGTGGGGGGTACCTACGGTGCCCTAGACCCCTCGACACAGCCGGAGAACTATATAGCCTAAAGATAGAAAGGGAAATCTAAACTGCCCCAGAGCAGACCCCAAAGTAAAAGGCAGCCCCCAACATATAATGACGGTGAAGCAAGATGAAAAAACACTGACACAGATAGAAAGATAGGCTGAGCAAACGTTGGGGCCCAATCTAATCTAAACAGGAAAGGAAAGGAAAGCTGCTGTCCGCAATCGGCAAAAAACCCTATCAAAAACATAAGCCAGCAAGCTGAAATGGAAAAAGACCCTGAAGCAACTAAGCTTCAAAACTAAATCAGCACTCTGGTATTTTCAGGAGACAGAGCTAAGGAGTTCAGCTCACCCCAGCAGGGAATGGCCGAAATCCAGAAAAAACAAAGCAAGGCACAAATGCAAAAAGCAAGGAAGAAAACTTAGCTTTAGCAGAGCAGGAATTCAAACTGGACTCCAAGGATACCACAGAGAAATCACCCGCAGGGAGAATGGGCGTATGCAGCCTTATATCCAGTCTGTGACTCCACTCAGCCAGTCATCATCATTAATCTCAGGTGTCTGATAATCAGACTCACTACCTCTCCTTACTAGAAGAGGGAGTTCCTCGGGCATCAATGATGTAGGAGAAAATGAACTCACAACAGTACCTCCCCCTTGAGGAGGGGTCACCGAAGCCTCAACCACGCCACCAGGGCGATCAGGGTGTGCCTAATGAAAGGCACGCACCAGTCTTTTAGCATGAACATCAGAGGCAGAGACCCAGGAATTATCCTCCTGACCATAACCCTTCCACTTAACCAAATACTGGAGTCTCCGTCTAACCAGACGAGAATCCAGTACTTTCTCTACCTCATATTCAATGTTACCTTCAACCAATACAGGGTCTGGAGGTGCCACTCCCGGAACAACAGGTTCAACAAATCTCTTCAACAAGGACTTATGAAACACATTATGGATTTTAAATGCGACAGGAAGAGCCAAACGAAAAGAGACCGGATTAATAATCTCCAAAATCTTGTAAGGTCCAATAAATCTAGGCTTAAATTTAGGAGAAGCCACCTTCATAGCAATATTTTTTGATGATAACCACACCAAATCACCAACCTTAAACTGGGGACCAATGGTCCTATGTCGGTTGGAAAACCGCTGGGCCTTTTCCTGGGAGAGAGATAACTTATCCACCACTTGGTCCCAGATCTGGTGCATTCTCTCCACCACAGTGTCAACCCCTGGGCAGGCAGACGGGTCCACCTGCCCTGAAGAAAATCGAGGATGAAACCCAAAGTTACAAAAAAAAGGTGACATCAAAGTGGCAGAACTAGCTCTGTTATTTAAAGCAAATTCGGCCAAGGGTAAAAATGAAACCCAATCATCCTGATCAGCGGAAATAAAACATCTCAAATATGACTCCAAGGTCTGGTTTGTTCTCTCTATCTGCCCATTGGTCTGAGGGTGAAAGGCAGAGGAGAAGGACAACTGAATTCCCAGCTTGGAACAGAAAGTTCTCCAAAATCTAGACACAAACTGAACTCCTCTGTCAGACACAATGTTCTCAGGAATCCCGTGCAAGCGAACCACCTGTTGCAAAAACAGGGGCACCAACTCAGAGGAAGACAGCAACTTAGGGAGTGGTACAAGATGAACCATCTTAGAGAACCTATCACAAATCACCCAAATAACAGTCATCCTTTGAGTGACAGGCATATCAGAGATGAAATCCATTGAAATATGGGTCCATGGCCTCTTGGGGACAGGCAAAGGCATCAACAACCCACTAGAGCGGGAGCATGATTTAGACCGGGAGCACGTCCCACAGGACTGCACAAAATTCCTGACATAACGAGACAAGGAGGGCCACCAAAAAGACCGACTCACAAGATCTCTAGTACCAAAAATACCTGGATGACCAGCCAAATCAGAGCAATGAACTTCAGACATCACTCTCTTCTTCCACTGGTCAGGAACATACAACTTTCCACTGGGACAACGCTCAGGCTTGTCTCTCTGGAACTCTTCCAGAGCACGTCTCAAATCGGGCGAGATGACAGAAAGAACTACCCCTTCGCCTAAGATGGTAGCAGGTTTCGTCACCACAGGAGAATCAGCAAAGAATCTCCTAGAGAGTGCGTCTGCCTTGACATTCTTAGTTCCAGGAAGAAAAGAAACCGCAAAATCAAAACGTGTAAAAAACAAGGCCCACCTAGCCTGTCTAGGGTTCAAGAGCTTAGCCGACTCTAGATAAATCAAATTCTTGTGGTCGGTGAGGACCACGACTTGATGCTTAGCTCCCTCCAACCAATGTCTCCACTCCTCAAATGCCCATTTCATGGCCAACAGTTCCCAATTCCCCACATCATAGTTACGTTCAGATGGAGAGAACTTTCGGGAAAAGAAAGCGCAGGGATTCATTTTAGATGTTACAGGATCCTTTTGGGACAAAACAGCTCCTGCACCAATCTCAGAAGCATCCACCTCTACCTGGAACGGAAGTGAGACATCAGGTTGCCGCAAAACCGGGGCGGAGGTGAATCTTCGCTTCAACTCCTGAAAGGAAGAAACAGCCTCCGGAGACCAATTTAACACATCAGCACCCATCTTAGTCAGATCAGTCAATGGCTTGGCAATACTAGAAAATTTTGCTATAAATGTCCGATAAAAATTAGCAAAACCCAAAAACTTCTGGAGGGCCTTCAAAGAAGTGGGCTGAACCCAATCATAAATGGCCTGTACCTTGGCTGGATCCATTTCAATAGTTGACGGAGACAAAATAAATCCCAAAAATGAAATCCTCTGTACCCCAAAAAGGCATTTAGATCCCTTGACATACAGGGAATTCTCCCTCAAGATCCGGAACACAGTCCGAACATGTTCCACATGAGAATCCCAATCCTTGGAGAAGATCAAAATATCATCCAGATAGATAATCAAAAATTTATCCACAAAATCTCGGAAAATATCGTTCATGAAGCACTGGAAGACAGAAGGGGCAATAGTGAACCCAAAAGGCATCACCAGGTACTCAAAATGTCCCTCCGGAGTATTAAACGCCGTCTTCCATTCATCCCCATGCTTAATGCGAATAAGATTATACGCCCCCCTGAGGTCAAGCTTGGTAAACCAGCAAGCACCTTTAACTCTAGAGAATAGATCCGAAATCAGGGGTAACGGATACTGATATTTGACAGTAATCTTGTTGAGGGCACGATAATCAATACAAGGTCTTAATGATCCATCCTTTTTTGCTATAAAAAAAAACCCAGCACCTAAGGGTGAAGAGGATGGTCTAATATGACCCTTCTCCAATGCCTCCTTAATATAGTATCGCATAGCCTCGTACTCGGGTACAGATAAATTGAAAAGCCGACCCTTGGGGAATTTACACCCCGGGTTCAGCTCAATAGCACAGTCATAACTCCTATGAGGAGGCAAAGATGCAGACTCATTCTCACTAAATACATCATAAAAGTCAGCCAAATAGTCAGGAACATCATGTGACTGGGGAGAGGTGGAGAAAATAGGAGCATCACTAAGGGCACACCGACAACCCCAACTCACCACAGACAAAGATTTCCAATCCAGAACTGGATTATGGATTTGTAACCAGGGAAACCCCAGAACAATGGTATCATTCAGATTATGCAACACCAAAAATCTGCAATTTTCCTGATGGTCTGGGGCGACCCGCATTACCACCTGGGTCCAAAACTGAGGTTTATCTTTAGCCAAAGGAGTAGCATCAATCCCCCTCAAAGGGATAGGCGTCCGTAGAGGTGTCATAGGAAATCCACAACGTTTAGCAAAATCCAAGTCCATTAGGTTTAGAGCTGCTCCCGAATCCACAAATGCCTTGGCGGAAAATGTGGACAGGGAGCAGATCAGAGTAATAGCCAGAAGAAATTTAGGTTGAACACCACTAACAGCAAACGTGTGTGCAAAGCGTTTCTCTCGTTTAGGACAGACAGAAATAATATGCGAGGCATCTCCACAGAAAAAACACAACTTATTACGCCTTCTGAACTCCTGACGCTGCTCTCTGGAGAAAACTCTATCATATTGCCTAGGTTCAGTCATTTGTTCAACAGGTGGCAACACCTCTCGTGCAGTCTTGCGTTCGCGCAAACGCCGATCAACCTGAATGGCTAATGACATAGAATCGTCAAGACCAGAGGGAACAGGAAATCCCACCATAGTATCTTTTACGGCTTCTGACAAACCCTTCCGAAAGAGAGCAGCCAAGGCATTATCATTCCAAGTAGTAAGTACTGCCCACTTTCGGAATTTTTGACAGTACAATTCTGCAGAATCTCGACCCTGATTCAATGCCAGCAGGGTCTTTTCAGCCTGATCAATGGCATTAGGTTCGTCATACAACAAGCCCAAGGCTTGAAAAAATGCGTTCACATTAGTCAGAATAGGATCATCTGGTTTCAAAGAAAACTCCCAATCCTGGGGATCGCCACGCAGCAAAGAGATGACAATTTTAACCTGCTGCGCGGAGCTCCCTGACGAGTTAGGCTTCAAGGCAAAAAATAATTTACAATTATCTTTGAAATTCAAAAATTTAGACCGATCACCACAAAATACATCAGGTGTAGGAATCTTTGGTTCAGCAGCATGTGAATGAGCAAGGTAGGCGGAAATTCCCCGCACTTCCGCAGCGAGCTGCTCCACACGATCAGAGAATTGCTTTATCTCCATTGAGAGAAAAAAAAAATTCCCCCTACGGCCTCAGAGATATAGAGGAAAAAATATACACACTTTTTTTTTTTTTTTGCAATTCCTTCCTGCTATTGAGTACCCTAGGATCTGCGGTCAGGCGGGTGATTCTGTTATGATTGAGTGACCGTAGGAGGCAGACACAAAAATAGAAGCTACGTCCAGAAAACCAGAGGAGCTGGCAACTATCCGATTGCAGACCCCTGAACCTATCAACACAACTAGCAGTAGCCGTGGGGGGTACCTACGGTGCCCTAGACCCCTCGACACAGCCGGAGAACTATATAGCCTAAAGATAGAAAGGGAAATCTAAACTGCCCCAGAGCAGACCCCAAAGTAAAAGGCAGCCCCCAACATATAATGACGGTGAAGCAAGATGAAAAAACACTGACACAGATAGAAAGATAGGCTGAGCAAACGTTGGGGCCCAATCTAATCTAAACAGGAAAGGAAAGCTGCTGTCCGCAATCGGCAAAAAACCCTATCAAAAATATAAGCCAGCAAGCTGAAATGGAAAAAGACCCTGAAGCAACTAAGCTTCAAAACTAAATCAGCACTCTGGTATTTTCAGGAGACAGAGCTAAGGAGTTCAGCTCACCCCAGCAGGGAATGGCCGAAATCCAGAAAAAACAAAGCAAGGCACAAATGCAAAAAGCAAGGAAGAAAACTTAGCTTTAGCAGAGTAGGAATTCAAACTGGACTCCAAGGATACCACAGAGAAATCACCCGCAGGGAGAATGGGCGTATGCAGCCTTATATCCAGTCTGTGACTCCACTCAGCCAGTCATCATCATTAATCTCAGGTGTCTGATAATCAGACTCACTACCTCTCCTTACTAGAAGAGGGAGTTCCTCGGGCATCAATAATGAAGGAGAAAATGAACTCACAAAAGTACTTATTGACACAAATCTGATAATGCAAAAAACATTTTTACCTACAGTCCATATAGGTAAAAGTGTGATTTTCCAGCACACGTATCACATACAATTTGCTTCCCAAATCAGCCATTTGTAGTGAGCGTGTATAATATTCTGGTCCATTTACAATGAGCAAGGAGCGTGGCAAGGGACGGGGAAGTGGATGTGATGGTGCAGGCCGAGGCCATGGGCAAGCTGAAATTGGGCCACCAAAAACACCCACATCTTTTCGCTGGGCCTTAGTGTCCGAAGTCCTAGGGGACCTCAGCAAAACAGCACTATTGAAGCCTGAGCAGTGTGAAAAGGTTGTTGGTTTGATAAGCGAATAATACTTCCAGTTACTTATTCACCACCACCAGCACCCTGTCTTCCACACGGTAAAGTCTGAGTAGCCGTAAATCTGGACCGCATATTCCTCACCCTGATCCTCCTTCCTCCCACCATGCTGAGTGCTCAGAGACAACTGATCCCACACTCAGACACTCCGAAGCGCTATTCATTTTTCCATTTGGAGATTCATGCCTCTCGCCCGGTCCACTTGAAGCGGGGCAAGATGATATTCCATGTAGCGATGCACAAATATTCGAGCAGCCACAGTCACAAGAGTTGGACGATGAGACACAATTGCCGGAAAGTCAGGAGGAGGACCAGGGTGGAGAAGTCCATGAGGTGGTGGATGATATAATTACAGACCCAACCTGGCAGGAGGACATGCAGAGCGAGGACAGCAGCACACAAGGAGAGGTAGGCAACACACCGCTTCAGGCAAGAAAAAGCAGTGTGGTGGCTGCAGACAGAAGGCGTGCAACCGTTCCCCATACCACCAACCTGACGGAAGTTGCCAGTCCAACTGTTAGGTCTTCCAGAGTTTGGTTATTTTTTAAAGACTGACGATAACCCCAAACAGGCCATTTGCAACACCTGTCATGCCAGTATCAGCAGGGGTGGCAAAACTACCTGCCTATCCACCACCAGCATGATCAGGCAAATGGCAGCAAAACATCCAACTTTGTGGGCCCAAACCCATGCTGCAAGAATAGTGTCTGTGGGTGACACCACAGCTTCTTCCACTGTTGTGCGTGCAAGCCAATCCCCTGTCCACGTTGCATGCGAAGATGCCAACTGCCCTGCACCTGCCGTTGCCCACAGTTAAATAGCACCATCATCAAGCACGTCCACATCCTTGTCCCAGTGCAGCCTTCAGTTGTCCATACCCCAGTCATTGGAACGTAAGCGGAAATACGAAGCCAACACCCCACAGGCCACAGTACTCAATTCTCAAATGTCTTGTCTGCTTGCGCTCAAAATGTTGCCTTTTAGGCTCGTAGAGATGGAAGCTTTCCACAACCTGATGGCGGCGGCCATCCCAATGTACTCGGTCCCCAGCCGCTACTATTTCTCCTGCTGTGCCGTCCCGGCATTACATAAGCACGTGTTCCACAACAATGCAGTCACTGGGAAAGTACACATAACCACTGACACATGGAAAAGTGCTTGTGGCCAGGGACGGTACATCTCGCTGACGGCACACTGGGATAACATAGTGGAAGCCGGGAACCAGTCAGACCTTGGGATGGAACATGTTCTCCCGAAGCCAAGGATTGCGGGCCCTACGTCAGTCAGGGTTGCCTCCACTGTGTACAGCTCTTACACCTCCTCGTTTTCAGCCTCCAGCTCCGAAATGAGCACATCAGTCAGAAGCTGTCAGCACTGCCAAAGCCAAGCTAATTTGCTTAGGTGACAAACCAAACAATGCTGAAGAGTTGTTGACAGCTTTGAAAGAGGAGGAAGATGTGTGGCTGACACCTTTGAATCTCCAGCCAGGCATGGTTGTGTGTGACAATGGCAGGAACCTGGTGGCGGCTCTGAGGTGAGGCAAACTGACACAGGTACCAAGCCTGGCCCATGTGCTTAACTTTGTTGTTCAACGATTTCTAAAAAGCTACCCAGAGCTGCTGGATCTGCTTGTGAAAGTATGCCGCTTGTGTGCCCATTTTAGAAAGTCAGCTACAGCTTCAGCCGCCCTTGCCGTGCTTCAGCAGCAATTGCAGATTCAGGCTCACCGACTGGTGTGTGATGTCCCCACGCGTTGGAACCCTACACTGCATATGTTGGAAAGGATTTGTGAGCAGAAGTGGGCAGTTGTTGAATACCATAATCAACAAGGCCGTCGTTTTCCAGGTTTGACTCCACACATAAGACCTCAGGAGTGGACATGGATGTCAGACATATGTAACATCCTCCACAACTTTGAGGAGTGCACCAAGATGGTAGCGGCGATGACGCCATAATTAGTGTCACCATCCCACTCATCTGCATTCTGAAATGCTCTCTGCTCACAAGGAGGATGCATTGCAGGTGGAGCATGAGGACATGGATCAAGGAACTATACAGGGTGATTACAGCCCAGCCTCATGTCATCCTAACGTGGATTGGTTGGCAATGAGGAGGAAGAACAGGAGCTACTTTCATGCGCTATAGATGGGTCTACAACCACAACTGTCATACCTGGAGTTGAGCGAAACGGGTCGGTCATATTCAAAAGTCGCCGACTTTCGCTGAAGTCAGGTTTCATGAAACGAAACCCGACCATAGCGTAAGGTCGGCCACGAGGTCAGCGACCAGAGCACCAAAGTCGCGTTTCAAAAGATGCTTCCAGCGCCCTTTTTCAGCCAATGATGGAGGACGCACACTGTGGGCAAGGCGATGACATAGGCATCGGTCACCACCATCTTTGAGAAGGTCATGCAAGTGACTGGCTTTGTGTGGCATCACAGGGGCTATAAAAGGACGTGAATGCCGACCGCCATCTTACTTATGCTGATCTTAGCATAGCTGCTGCTGCTGATTCTGTAGGGAGAGCGTTAGGTAGGGAAGAAGAACCAAAAAACTGCTTCTGCTGTTAGTGATTTCCACTTACAACACAACACTTTGTGTGCAGTGACAGGGGAGGCTCTATTTTTGTGCATCAGCTCTGTTGGTTATTAGGCTGCCTTATAAGGCTCCCTGATAGCTGCATTGCTGTTTGCACACTGCTGTGCAAACTGCTTTTTTAAAAGCAAAAATACTTTTCTTCCTCTTTTCTTCACAGTTACCAAGGGTTCATTTTTCCACCCTTTTGTGTGTGCACTGTGCAGCAGTCCTGCTTATTAGGCTGCCTGTGTCCATACTTGGACTGAGAGCATCATTGTCAGCGTCCTCAAATCCCTAGTGAGATCCAAAATCTCACCAATCCTATAGACACTCTCCACCTTGTCATACACCATCCAATTTCAGCCTGTTACATTGAGGTGTAATCTCTACTGGGCCAGAGACAATAGTTCTGCATCCTCAAATCTTTAGTGAGATTCAAAATCTCACCAATCCTATAGACACCCTCCACCTTGTCATACACCTTCCAATTTCAGTCTGTTACATTGAGGTGTAAACTCTACTGGGCCAGAGACAATAGTTCAGCGTCCTCAAATCTCTAATGAGATTCAAATTCTCACCAATAGTAGATACACCTTCTACCTTGTTTTACAGTACCATATAGCTGGTGGTATTTTGGGTACATTTTCACAAAAATGAGCAAGTATGGTGGAAGACGCCATGGAAGTGGGCGGGGGTTGCCAGCTGGTCCCGATGGTGGTGGTGGTGTAGCATCTGTTGGTAGTGGCAAAAGCACAATAGCACCTAAGGCAGGAGGTTTTGAGCCTGCGTCATCGTCTGGCTCCACAAGGCCTCGAAGGCTCTCTTTTCTGGGAGTAGGTAAACCACTTTTAAAGCCGAAGCTTCAGGAACAAGTTTTGGCTTACATTGCTGACACAGCCTCCAGCTCTCTCGCCTGCTCTTCTGAAGTTTCAAAAAATAAAAGCACTGAGTCGTCATTGGAGGCTCCTGGTCAGTAACAACACCTTTCCTTGTGTCCTTCACCCCTACCAAAATTGAAGGATGTGGCACGCCACACTACCGATTACTCCATGGAGCTCTTTTCACATACCATGTGTTAGGAATCTGGGTCAGTCTATGCTTATGCAGCAACCCAGATTCTCACATTTGTCTCCAGAGGCTAAGTCCTTTTTCCCTGCTTCTGGGCATGCTCACAGGACTAGCTCTCATTGGAATTCAGGAGTCAGGTGCTCAGGTCCTGCTCCTGATTTGATTGGTTATGCGCGGGGCTCTGGAGATTTCCAGCAGGTCCCGTATGCTATAAAAAGTGCGCATGGCCGCTATGCCATGCGCTAGTATTTTCATACTGCTGCTGTGTGTATGGTGATGGATGCTTGGACTGGTGACTGACTCATTAAGAAACCCCTTCCCTCTGATAATACGTCTGTGTGAGTGTGTGGGATTCAGTACCAGCAGTGCTAGCGCCAGCGCGCTCAAGCCTCTCCTGTTGCAGCAGCCTGCGCCCTGCATTGCGCCAGCGTACTTGCAGCGCTTTTCCTGCGGCTCAGTGCCGCCACTGCAGTTGCAGCCCAGTGTGTGTTCGCGGTAGCAGCGCCACTGCGTCAGACGTTTAAACGGTAGGTCTAGACAGAGTCAGTTCCGTCACTTTTTGTGACTCCTGTGACCCTATCCCACGTCTGTCTCGCTGTGTTCCTGTGAAGTTAAAACAGACACAGCGTTTTTGTATTTGTGTTTTGCTTGCAGCTCTATCTGTGAAACAGCCTGCTTCAGCATTACTTTTCTTGTGCAGCTCTGTGAGTTCAACAGAGCTACTTTTGTGCACCAGGTGCTGTTAAACCCTGTGCACATTACCGTCCTTGTGTTCTGCCACTTTAGCAGCGGTTATTACACCTGCCGCACGGTGGACCCCGGGCGGCGAACACGCTTTAATTTATATTTTTTTTAGCGTGTTCCGCCGACCATAACACCATGCCTGGGTTAGCAAGTCAAATCGTGAATTCCCCAGTCCAAGATGAATCTGACATGGAGTGCACTGATGCATAGCCACTGTTAGATTTTTCTGCTGGTACATTCACTCAGAGCACTACATCGTCCTCGCAGTGTACTGAGGCAGAATCAGACCCTAATGAAACTCGGGTGCCCCTTCCCGCATACTATACCACCTTACACGGTCACACAGAGGAAGGTGCACATGACATTGAAGAGGAGGTGATGGATGACCCAGTTGTTGACCCAGATTGGCATCCATTGGGGGAAGAGGGTGGCGCTGCCAATAGCTCAGAAGAGGAGGAGGAGGATCCGCAGCAGGCAACGACATCGCAACAGCTGTTATCTGGCAGGACCGTAGCAGTCCAAAAACGTGTTACAAAAACCAAAAGGGTTGCAGGACAGCTTGGCCAGACGGTCAAATTAGCACAGCATGCAAGGTCTCAAAATGTCTTCCATAGTAGGAAGACTGCAGTGTGGCACTTTTTTGAACAAAATCCTAATGATCAGGCAAAGGTTATCTGTAAGAAGTGCGCAAAGACCTTTAGCCAAGGGAAAAATCTGAGAAATTTGAATACCAGTTGCATGCTTAGACATTTAACCACCATGCACTTGCAAGCGTGGACGGACTACCAAACCTCACGTACCACTTGGGCACCTGCTCCGAATGAAGGTAGTCAGCAACACTACATCGCTTCCCCCACTGTAAGCCCACCGGTTAGCACACCACCAGCAGCAAATGTCAAGGTGTCGTCGCAAGGGCAAAGCAGTCATGGAATCACAATGTTATTGCTATGAAAGACTGAATCTAGGTCATCAGCAACACCACCATCACCAACTATGTCCACCGCTAGTTCCACCATATGCAGCTCTCAAGTCCAGCTCCCCCTACCAGAGACTCTGAGTAGGACAAGAAAGTACTCATCCTCTCATCCGCGTACACTGGCTTTGAACGCCCACATTGCCAAACTAATCACGTTAGAGATGATGCTCTACCGGTTGGTTGAAAGCAAAGCTTTCCGCGAGCTCATGGCCTACGCAGTACCACGCTATGACCTACCCAGTCGGCACTTCTTTTCGCAAAAAGCCATCCCAGCCCTCCACGTGCATGTGAAAGACCGCATTGTCCATGCACTCAAGCAATCAGTGAGTGGAAAGGTGCACCTCACAACAGATGCATGGTCCAGTAGGCATTGCCAGGACCGTTACGTGGCCATCACTGCTCACTGGGTTAATGTGGTGGATGCAGGGTCCACAGGGGACAGCGGCGGTGGGACAGTGCTGCCTAGCCCACGGTATAGGAAACAGTTGGCTGTAGGCGTTCGACCCTCCTCCTCCAGAAGCGAAAGCTCATCCACAGAGTGCAGTCGCACGAGCACTCCATCCGCAGCTGCCAGTGTTGCACACGAGGTGTCCCACTATCGAACAGCTAGAGGTAAGCGTCAGCAGGCTGTGTTGAAGATGATGTGTTTGAGAGACAACAGACACCGGGGAGGTACTGGCCGACTACTTGCAGTGACAAACTGAGTCATGGCTGGGCAGTCTACATCTTGATGCAGGCCAGGTAGTTAGTGATAACGGCCAGAATTTTGTGGCAGCCATGGCCCTTTCAAATCTCAGACACATACCTTGCCTGGCTCACACCTTGAACCTGGTGATGCTGTGCTTCCTCAATAATTATCCGGAGTTAACACCCCTGCTCCATAAGGTGCGAAGACTGTGCTCGCACGTGGTTCAGAGGCTGTGCGAACAGAGGCAGGCTTTAATTCATTTGTGGGAGGATACACGGGCAGGCAGTTTGCAGGCAGACATGGAGTTGTCTGGTGTGCAGTGGTCGAAGCTGAAAGACCTCTGTAAAGTCCTTCAGTGTTTTGAGGAATGCACACGGTTGGTAAGTGCAGACGACGCCATCATAAGCATGAGCATCCCACTTATGCATCTGCTCATGCAAACTTTGACGCACATTAAGGAGCAGGCATCTGCAGCCGAGGAGGAACAGGAGGAGGGAAGCCTTGATAACAGTCAGCCATTGTCTGCTCAGGGAAGTCTCCTGGACGAGGTGGAGGAAGAAGAGGAAGAGGAGGAGGATGATGATGGGGATGATTATTTTGGGGAGGAGGATGCATCTCCGGGTGCAAGAAAAAATGTTGGTGTGGCAAGGTCAGATACAGGATTTGTGCGTGACTGGAGGGATGTGGATTTGCCAGAAAGTGCTCCTCCACCCAGCACTTGCAGTGCATCATTGACACCTGGAACATTGGCCCACATGTGTGATTATGCCTTGCAGATCCTAAAAAGGGACCCCCGCATTGCCAAAATGATGAACGATGACGACTACTGGTTGGCCAGCATCCTGGATCCACGCTATAAAGGCAAATTCCAAAATATCATGCCACAGGAGAACCTAGAGCTAATATTGGCTAACAAACAAGCAACTCTGGTAAACCGTTTGTTTGAGGCATTCCCAGCACACAGCGGCGGTGATGTTTTTCCAACAAGCCGTAGGGGGCAACATGAAAGAGGTGTTGGTGGTGCACACAGCCGAAGTGGCGTTGGACACGGGTTTCATGACCATATTGTGGACTGATTTTTCAAGTACTGCTCACACGACTGGTAATACTGCATCGATCAAAAGTGACAGGAGACAGCAGTTGTCAACTGTGGCAACAAACTACTTTTCCCATATCGATGTTCTCCCTCACCGGTCATTCCCCTTTGACTATTGGGCCAGTAAACTTGACACCTGGCTTGAATTGGCACAATATGCCTTACAGGAGCTCGCTTGCCCTGCTGCTAGTGTGTTATCTGAACGAGTCTTCAGTGCTGCTGGATCAATCCTGACAGAAAAAAAGACCCGTCTGTCGACCCAAAATGTTGATGATCTAACCTTCATTGAAATGAACCATGCATGGGTTTCAAAGGATTTTGTCCCACCCTCCCCTGCTGACACGTAGGTTGCCAGAAAAATGGCTTGCTTTTATCCTCCTCTTCCGCGGACTTCTCCAATTACTCCATTTGCAGCTGCTGAATGTCCAACATCAACATATGCCCTTTTTTCCACCTCCCTAACTGGGCTGCCTCCCACAGGGCCGGGATGACCACCTGGCGCACGCATCCGTGCGAGTGCCGTTGCCCTGGACAGGTGGGTGGGCACACTGTTTGGCAACGGCAGTGGCACAAGGTCCCTCATAGTTCAATCAAGTGTCTCTGACAGTGGGGGTGCACACCGCCGTCAGACACACCGGCGTACTATGAGGGGCCCTGTGCAAGTGCCATCGCCAACGAGTGGGCCCCCCCCGCTTGCTCAGGATCACAGCACTTGCAAAGTTGAAATACTTACCTCTCCCTGCTCCACCGCCGTGACGTCTTCCGCGTTTCCTGACAGTGACATTCTGGTCAGAGAGCGCGATGACATCACGTCTGTACGCCCTCTGCCTAAATAGTCCGAGTGCAGTGAGATGGAAGATGGGGACGACGAGGAGTTCAGACTAGTACAGGGATTCCCTAGCGAGGATACTTTTTTAATTGTTTTCAATGTTGGGACAGCTATTTTTGGGGAGCACTATACTCTAGAGAATGATATATGAGGCCCACCATACACTGGAGCATTCCAAAATGGACATCAGACACTGGAGCAGCATTTACAGGGCCCATTATGCACTGGAGCATTAGAAATGGGGCCCATTATATATGGAACATTATTTGGGCCCATAACACAGTGGAGCTTCATCCATGGGGACCAACATATACTGTAGCATTATGTGGAGCTCATCATATACTGTTTCAAACATTATATGGGACTAATGATTCTGTATGGAGAAATATATGGGCCTCATTACTCTGTATAGCGCACTATGCGTTGGCCATAATACTGTATGGAGTAATATACTGTCCGTTTTTGGAGCTAATGGAGAATTTAAAATGGATATCAGTCATGAGATGTAAGAAGTGAAGTATTTTTCATTGTACTATACCGCTATTTCTCTGCCGTATCAGAGGATCATGAATTGTGGCATGTGTTAAAGGAGCCCATTGACACTCTTTGGCCCTGGGCCTACGAAAATCTGGAGCCAGCCCTACCCCCTGTGGAGGAACACACACGCGGACCCGTTCCTCCCACGTCACCACTGTGACGTAACTACACAGGCACAGCTCTCCGGCGCCCCCTTTGTCTCTCAGGTCAGTAAGAGAACTGCACCTAGAGCAAATGGCCGCCGGGGAGGATGTCCTGTTACCCGCTGGGTATTCTAAGATTCGTGATCAGAGTAAAAGCATCAGCCCAAGATTAATTTTATAGATAATAACAGAAATATACAGTAGATTTGCAGTCAGGGAAAAAATATAACAATAAGGGTACAAGACTTAGAGATATTAAGCTGGAGGTCAATTTACCAGATTGTATTGTAGGGTGCATGTGGGTGCCAGGGAGCTCTGCAGTCCACAGGTACAAGAATCTTAGTTGCCGGACAGACCCCCAAAGCACGGGCCGCTGCTCCCCCTTGGCAGGTCTGTCCCCAGTTCCTTCTTAGATCATCATCGTCTGGTGTTATGATTGAGTGACCGTAGGAGGCAGACACAAAAATAGAAGCTACGTCCAGAAAACCAGAGGAGCTGGCAACTATCCGATTGCAGACCCCTGAACCTATCAACACAACTAGCAGTAGCCGTGGGGGGTACCTACGGTGCCCTAGACCCCTCGAACACAGCCGGAGAACTATATAGCCTAAAGATAGAAAGGGAAATCTAAACTGCCCCAGAGCAGACCCCTAAAGTAAAAGGCAGCCCCCAACATATAATGACGGTGAAGCAAGATGAAAAAACACTGACACAGATAGAAAGATAGGCTGAGCAAACGTTGGGGCCCAATCTAATCTAAACAGGAAAGGAAAGGAAAGCTGCTGTCTGCAATCGGCAAAAAACCCTATCAAAAACATAGGCCAGCAAGCTGAAATGGAAAAAGACCCTGAAGCAACTAAGCTTCAAAACTAAATCAGCACTCTGGTATTTTCAGGAGACAGAGCTAACGAGTTCAGCTCACCCCAGCAGGGAATGGCTGAAATCCAGAAAAAACAAAGCAAAGCACAAATGCAAAAAGCAAGGAAGAAAACTTAGCTTTAGCAGAGCAGGAATTCAGACTGGACTCCAAGGATACCACAGAGAAATCACCCGCAGGGAGAATGGGCGTATGCAGCCTTATATCCAGTCTGTGACTCCACTCAGCCAGTCATCATCATTAATCTCAGGTGTCTGATAATCAGACTCACTACCTCTCCTTACCAGAAGAGGTAGTTCCTCGGGCCTCAGTGATGAAGGGGACAATGAACTCACAACAGTACCTCCCCCTTGAGGAGGGGTCACCGAACCCTCAACCACGCCACCAGGGCGATCAGGGTGTGCCTGATGAAAGGCACGCACCAATCTTTTAGCATGAACATCAGAGGCAGAGACCCAGGAATTATCCTCCTGACCATAACCCTTCCACTTAACCAAATACTGGAGTCTCCGTCTAGCCAGACGAGAATCCAGTACTTTCTCTACCTCATATTCAATGTTACCTTCAACCAATACAGGGTCTGGAGGTGCCACTCCCGGAACAACAGGTTCAACAAATCTCTTCAACAAGGACTTATGAAACACATTATGGATTTTAAATGTGACAGGAAGAGCCAAACGAAAAGAGACCGGATTAATAATCTCCAAAATCTTGTAAAGTCCAATAAATCTAGGCTTAAACTTAGGAGAAGCCACCTTCATAGCAATATTTTTTGATGATAACCACACCAAATCACCAACCTTAAACTGGGGACCAATGGTCCTATGTCGGTTGGAAAACCGCTGGGCCTTTTCCTGGGAGAGAGATAACTTATCCACCACTTGGTCCCAGATCTGGTGCATTCTCTCCACCACAGTGTCAACCCCTGGGCAGGCAGACGGCTCCACCGGCCCTGAAGAAAATCGAGGATGAAACCCAAAGTTACAAAAAAAAGGTGACATCAAAGTGGCAGAACTAGCTCTGTTATTTAAAGCAAATTCGGCCAAGGGTAAAAATGAAACCCAATCATCCTGATCAGCGGAAATAAAACATCTCAAATATGACTCCAAGGTCTGGTTTGTTCTCTCTGTCTGCCCATTGGTCTGAGGGTGAAAGGCAGAGGAGAAGGACAACTGAATTCCCAGCTTGGAACAGAAAGTTCTCCAAAATCTAGACACAAACTGAACTTCTCTGTCAGACACAATGTTCTCAGGAATCCCGTGCAAGCGAACCACCTGTTGCAAAAACAGGGGCACCAACTCAGAGGAAGACGGCAACTTAGGGAGTGGTACAAGATGAACCATCTTAGAGAACCTATCACAAATCACCCAAATAACAGTCATCCTTTGAGAGACAGGCATATCGGAGATGAAATCCATTGAAATATGGGTCCATGGCCTCTTGGGGACAGGCAAAGGCATCAACAACCCGCTAGAGCGGGAGCATGATTTAGACCGGGAGCACGTCCCACAAGACTGCACAAAATTCCTGACATCACGAGACAAGGAGGGCCACCAAAAAGACCGACTCACAAGATCTCTAGTACCAAAAATACCTGGATGACCAGCCAAAGCAGAGCAATGAACTTCAGACATCACTCTCTTCTTCCACTGGTCAGGAACATACAACTTTCCACTGGGACAACGCTCAGGCTTGTCTCTCTGGAATTCTTCCAGAGCACGTCTCAAATCGGGCGAGATGGCAGAAAGAACTACCCCTTCGCCTAAGATGGTAGCAGGTTTGGTCACCACAGGAGAATCAGCAAATAAACTCCTAGAGAGTGCGTCTGCCTTGACATTCTTAGTTCCAGGAAGAAAAGAAACCACAAAATCAAAACGTGTAAAAAACAAGGCCCACCTAGCCTGTCTAGGGTTCAAGCGCTTAGCCGACTCTAGATAAATCAAATTCTTGTGGTCGGTGAGGACCACGACTTGATGCTTAGCTCCCTCCAACCAATGTCTCCACTCCTCAAATGCCCATTTCATGGCCAACAGTTCCCAATTCCCCACGTCGTAGTTACGTTCAGATGGAGAGAACTTTCGGGAAAAGAAAGCGCAGGGATTCATTTTAGATGTTACAGGATCCTTTTGGGACAAAACAGCTCCTGCACCAATCTCAGAAGCATCCACCTCTACCTGGAACGGAAGTGAGACATCAGGTTGCCGCAAAACCGGGGCGGAGGTGAATCTTCGCTTCAACTCCTGAAAGGAAGAAACAGCCTCCGGAGACCAATTTAACACATCAGCACCCTTCTTAGTCAAATCAGTCAATGGCTTGGCAATACTAGAAAATTTTGCTATAAATTTCCGATAAAAATTAGCAAAACCCAAAAACTTCTGGAGGGCCTTCAAAGAAGTGGGCTGAACCTAATCATAAATGGCCTGTACCTTGACTGGATCCATTTCAATAGTTGACGGAGACAAAATAAATCCCAAAAATGAAATCCTCTGTACCCCAAAAAGGCATTTAGATCCCTTGACATACAGGGAATTCTCCCTCAAGATCCGGAACACAGTCCGAACATGTTCCACATGAGAATCCCAATCCTTGGAGAAGATCAAAATATCATCCAGATAGATAATCAAAAATTTATCCACAAAATCTCAGAAAATATCGTTCTTGAAGCACTGGAAGACAGAAGGGGCAATAGTGAACCCAAAAGGCATCACCAGGTACTCAAAATGTCCCTCCGGAGTATTAAACGCTGTCTTCCATTCATCCCCATGCTTAATGCGAATAAGATTATACGCCCCCCTGAGGTCAAGCTTGGTAAACCAGCAAGCACCTTTAACTCTAGAGAATAGATCCGAAATCAGGGGTAACGGATACTGATATTTAACAGTAATCTTGTTGAGGGCACGATAATCAATACAAGGTCTTAATGATCCATCCTTTTTGGCTACAAAAAAAAACCCAGCACCTAAGGGTGAAGAGGATGGTCTAATATGACCCTTCTCCAATGCCTCCTTAATATAGGATCGCATAGCCTCGTGCTCGGGTACAGATAAATTGAAAAGCCGACCTTTGTGGAATTTACACCCCGGGTTCAGCTCAATAGCACAGTCATAACTCCTATGAGGAGGCAAAGACGCAGACTCATTCTCACTAAATACATCATAAAAGTCAGCCAATTAGTCAGGAACATCATGTGACTGAGGAGAGGTGGAGAAAACAGGAGCATCACTAAGGGCATACCGACAACCCCAACTCACCACAGACAAAGATTTCCAATCCAGAACTGGATTATGGATTTGTAACCAGGGAAACCCCAGAACAATGGTATCATGCAGATTATGCAACACCAAAAATCTGCAATTTTCCTGATGGTCTGGGGCGACCCGCATCACCACCTGGGTCCAAAACTGAGGTTTATCTTTAGCCAAAAGAGTAGCATCAATCCCCCTCAAAGGGATAGGCGTCCGCAGAGGTGTCATAGGAAATCCACAACATTTAGCAAAATCCAAGTCCATTAGGTTTATAGCTGCTCCCGAATCCACAAATGCCTTGGCGGAAAATGTGGACAGGGAGCAGATCAGAGTAATAGCCAGAATAAACTTAGGTTGAACACCACCAACAGAAAACGTGTGTGCAAAGCGTTTCTCTCGTTTAGGACAGACAGAAATAATATGCGAGGCATCTCCACAGAAAAAGCACAACTTATTACGCCTTCTGAACTCCTGACGCTGCTCTCTGGAGAAAACTCTATCACATTGCATAGGTTCAGTCATTTGTTCAACAGGTGGCAACACCTCTCGTGCAGTTTTGCGTTCGCGCAAACGCCGATCAACCTGAATGGCTAATGACATAGAATCGTCAAGACCAGAGGGAACAGGAAATCCCACCATAGTATCTTTTACGGCTTCTGACAAACCCTTCCGAAAGAGAGCAGCCAAGGCATTATCATTCCAAGTAGTAAGTACCGCCCACTTTCGGAATTTTTGACAGTACAATTCTGCAGAATCTCGACCCTGATTCAATGCCAGCAGGGTCTTTTCAGCCTGATCAATGGCATTAGGTTCATCATACAACAAGCCCAAGGCTTGAAAAAATGCGTTCACATTAGTCAGAATAGGATCATCTGGTTTCAAAGAAAATGCCCAATCCTGGGGATCGCCACGCAGCAAAGAGATGACAATTTTAACCTGCTGCGCGGAGCTCCCTGACGAGTTAGGCTTCAAGGCAAAAAATAATTTACAATTATTTTTGAAATTCAAAAATTTAGACCGATCATCACAAAATACATCAGGTGTAGGAATCTTTGGTTCAGCAGCATGTGAATGAGCAAGGTAGGCGGAAATTCCCCGCACTTCCGCAGCGAGCTGCTCCACATGATCAGACAATTGCTTTATCTCCATTGAGAGAAAAAAAAATTCCCCCTACGGCCTCAGAGATATAGAGGAAAAAATATACACACTTTTTTTTTTTTTTTGCAATTCTTTCCTGCTATTGAGTACCCTAGGATCTGCGGTCAGGCGGGTGATTCTGTTATGATTGAGTAACCATAGGAGGCAGACACAAAAATAGAAGCTACGTCCAGAAAACCAGAGGAGCTGGCAACGATCCGATTGCAGACCCCTGAACCTATCAACACAACTAGCAGTAGCCGTGGGGGGTACCTACGGTGCCCTAGACCCCTCAAACACAGCCAGATAACTATATAGCCTAAAGATAGAAAGGGAAATCTAAACTGCCCCAGAGCAGACCCCTAAAGTAAAAGGCAGCCCCCAACATATAATGACGGTGAAGCAAGATGAAAAAACACTGACACAGATAGAAAGATAGGCTGAGCAAACGTTGGGGCCCAATCTAATCTAAACAGGAAAGGAAAGCTGCTGTCTGCAATCGGCAAAAAACCCTATCAAAAACATAGGCCAGCAAACTGAAATGGAAAAAGACCCTGAAGCAACTAAGCTTCAAAACTAAATCAGCACTCTGGTATTTTCAGGAGACAGAGCTAAGGAGTTCAGCTCACCCCAGCAGGGAATGGCTGAAATCCAGAAAAGACAAAGCAAAGCACAAATGCAAAAAGCAAGGAAGAAAACTTAGCTTTAGCAGAGCAGGAATTCAGACTGGACTCCAAGGATACCACAGAGAAATCACCCGCAGGGAGAATGGGCGTATGCAGCCTTATATCCAGTCTGTGACTCCACTCAGCCAGTCATCATCATTAATCTCAGGTGTCTGATAATCAGACTCACTACCTCTCCTTACCAGAAGAGGGAGTTCCTCAGGCCTCAGTGATGAAGGGGACATTGAACTCACAACAGTCTGGTTCTTCTTTGTGAATGACTCTCTGCCAGGGGCTGCTAGTCCTTAAACACGCTAGGTTCCTCCCCCTGTGTCAGAGGGTGGGCTAATAATCTCCACCCTTTAGCTCTCTGCAGAACTTATTCACAATATCTAAGAAAGGGGGTAACTTTCTACAGCAGGATCGGATCAGAACATGAGAGGTACCAGTGAATGCGGTTTGTTTTGCCTGTCGTGTGGAGGGCAAACATGGCCCCATTGGGTCACTGTGGAGGGCCAATCTCTATATCTCAGGAATCAGCGCCCTCACCGACTCAGGAGTCACACTGCCAGATGCGCGATTCCCTCAGGGTCACTCAGATATTTTCATGTGTCCATAACTCGAAAGATGAGTTCATAATCCATGATCCTAGGATGGAGCCGAAGCGACTGGTGTTATGAATGTGTCACTGAGGAGAAAAAAAGCAACACACACTAAGTCTCAGAAAACCAGAGAGGTTGGTAACTATGCAGATTGCAGATCCCTGATCTTAACACAAAACTAGCTGTAGTCGTGGAGCGTGCCTACGATGGTCCTGGATGCCTCCTCACAACCGGAGAGCTAAATAAGCCTAAAGTAAGAAAAGAGGAAAACTAACTTCCCCAGAGCAGACCCCAAAGGAAAGACAGCCCCCCACATGTATTGACGGTGAAGCAAGATGAAAACACAAACAAAGGCAGAAAAATAGGCTGAGCAAACGATGGGGCCAAACTAACTTGAAAGGACAGGAAAGGAAAGAAACTGTCTGCAATCTGCCAAAAAACCCTACCCAAAATAATGTCCAACACTTCTGATGACAAAATTAACCCTGAAGTCACTAGACTTCTCCCACTATATCAGCACTCTGAAATACTCTGAGACAGAGCAAAAAAGAGGCCAATCTAATAAAGGACAAAAAGGCAAATTGGCAAATACAGATAAATAAGAGTGGAAATTCAGCACAGCCCAGCCGGGCTGGCTGACCACACAAAAACTGAGTTGACCAACAAGAGCAAGTGTGAACATTAGCAAAAACAAAGTTAACTTGAGAAGACTGGAGCACAGCTGAAGTCCAAGACCTGAGAAGCAGACTGAATCACCAGCACCAGGATAGGGCGTCGGCTGTCTTATATCCAGTCTGATACTCCAGAGATCCAATCATTATCCTCCTCGTCTGGTGGCAGACCATTATCAATTAAACCAACCTCACTACCTCCTGTCACCACCAGAGGGAGAACGGAAGGAGAACTCCCAGCTGGTGGAGCAGAAAATGAGCTCATAACAGTACCCCCCCCTTGAGGAGGGGTCACCGAACCCTCATCCACGCCACCAGGCCGATTACGATGGCCCGGTGAAAAGCACGAACCAATTTATTGGCATGAATATCTGAGGCAGAGACCCAAGAATTATCCTCCTGGCCATAACCCTTCCATTTGACCAAATACTGGAGTCTCCGTCTGACCAAACGAGAATCCAATATTTTCTCTACCTCATATTCCACATTGCCTTTAACCAAAACAGGGTCAGGAGGTGCCGCCACAGGAACTACTGGCTCAACAAACCTCTTCAACAGTGATTTGTGAAATACGGTATGGATTTTGAACGTAACTGGAAGAGCCAATCGAAAAGAAACAGGATTAAGAATCTCCAAAATCTTATAAGGTCCAATAAATCTTTGCTTAAATTTTGGAGATGCAACCTTCATAGGAATATTCTTAGACGACAACCAAGCCATATCACCCATTTTAAACCGGGGACCAACGCTCCTATGCCGGTTAGAAAAACGCTGGGCCTTTCCTGAGAGAGTGACAACTTATCCACCACTTGGTCCCATATCTGCTGCATTCTCACAACCACAGTGTCCACACCTGGGCAGAACGAAGATTCCACTTGTCCTGAAGAGAATCGAGGATGAAACCCATAATTACAGAAAAAGGGTGACATCAAAGTGGCAGAACTAGCTCTATTGTTCAGCACAAATTCGGCCAAAGGCAAAAATGAGACCCAATCATCTTGATCAGCAGATATAAAACATCTTAAATAAGACTCCAGGGTCTGGTTTGTTCTCTCAGTCTGCCCATTGGTCTGGGGATGAAACGCGGAGAAGAATAACTGAATTCCCAGATTGGAACAAAAGGCTTTCCAAAATCTGGAAACAAACTGGACCCCTCTATCGGACACAATGTTCTCAGGAATCCCGTGTAACCGAACCACCTGTTGTAAAAACAAGGGTACCAACTCAGCGGAAGATGGCAACTTTGGGAGTGGTACAAGATGGACCATCTTCACAAATCACCCAGATAACAGTCATTCTCTGAGACACAGGAAGATCAGAAATAAAATCCATTGAGATATGGGTCCATGACCTCTTGGGCACCAGGAGGGGCATCAGCAATCCACTAGAACGAGAACAGGGTTTAGACCGAGAACAAGTCCCGCAGGACTGTACAAAATTCCTGACATCACGAGATAAGGCAGGCCGCCAAAACGACCGACTCACCAAATCTCTGGTACTAAAAATACCTGGATGACCAGCCAATGCGGAGCAATGGACTTCAGACATCACTCTCTTTCTCCACTGGTCAGGAACATACAATCTTCCCATAGGGCAACGCTCAGGTTTATCCTCCTGAAATTCCTCCAGGGCGCGTCTCAAATCAGGCGAAATGGCAGAAAGAACTACCCCCTCACCTAGGATAGTAGTAGGCTCAGTCACATTAAGAGAATCAGCAAAGAAACTCATAGAAAGAGCGTCTGCCTTAACATTCTTAGTGCCCAGAAGAAAAGAGACCACAAAATTAAAACGCGTGAAAAACAAGGCCCATCTAGCCTGTCTAGGATTCAAGCGTTTAGCCGACTCCAGATAAATCAGATTCTTGTGATTGGTGAGGACCACAAATTGATGTCTAGCTCCCTCCAACCAATGTCTCCACTCCTCAAATGCCCATTTCATGGCCAACAATTCCCGATTCCCCACGTCATAGTTGCGTTCAGATGGGGAGAACTTTCGAGAAAAGAAGGCACAGGGATTCATCTTAGAAGTCACAGGGTCTTTTTGGGACAAAACAGCTCCTGCACCAATCTCAGAAGCGTCTACCTCCACTTGAAATGGAAGTGAGACATCAGGTTGCCGTAGAACTGGAGCCTGAAGTAAATCTCCGCTTAAGCTCCAGAAATGCTGAGACAGCCTCAGGAGACCAATTCAGCACATCAGCTCCCTTCTTGGTCAGATCAGTCAGTGGTTTGACAATACTAGAAAAATTACCTATAAGTTTACGATAGAAATTAGCAAAACCCAAAAACTTCTGGAGAGCCTTCAAAGAAGTAGGCTGAACCCAATCATAAATTGCCTGTACCTTGGCCGGGTCCATTTCAATAGTCGATGGAGACAAGATAAATCCCAAAAATGAAATCCTCTGTACACCAAAGTGGCATTTCGATCCCTTAACAAACAGGGAATTCTCCCTCAAAATCCGGAACACAGTCCGGACATGTTCCACATGGGAATCCCAATCACTAGAAAAGATCAAAATATCATCCAGATAGATGATCAAAAACGTATCTACAAAGTCTCGAAAAATATCATTCATAAAGAACTGGAAGACAGAAGGGGCATTAGAGAGCCCAAAAGGCATCACCAGGTACTCAAAATGTCCCTCCGGAGTATTAAACGCTGTCTTCCCTTCATCCCCGTGCTTGATGCGAATAAGATTATACGCCCCCCCTGAGGTCAAGCTTAGTAAACCAGCAGGCACTTTTAACTCTGGAGAATAAATCAGACATCAGAGGTAACGGGTACTGATATTTAACCGTCATCTTGTTAAGGGAACGATAATCGATACACGGTCTTAATGAACCATCTTTCTTGGCCACAAAAAAAACAGCGCCTAAAGGTGACGAGGATGGCCTAATATGACCCTTCTCCAATGACTCCTTAATATAGGATCGCATAGCATCATGTTTGGGTACAGATAAGTTGAAAAGCCGACCCTTGGGAAATTTACACCCAGGCATCAACTCAATTGCACAGTCATAACTCCTATGAGGAGGTAAAGATGCAGACTTACTCTCACTAAATACATCAGAGAAATCAGCCAGATAATCAGGAATATCATGAGACTGAGGAGAGGTGGAGAAAACAGGAGTGTCCCTAAGAACACACTGACAACCCCAACTCACCACAGACACAGATTTCCAATCCAAAACTGGGTTATGAGTTTGCAACCAGGGGAAACCCAGAACAATTGTATCATGCAAATTATGCAGCACCAAAAATTTACAATTTTCTTGGTGGTTTGGGGCAACTTGCATTATCACCTGGGTCCAAAACTGAGGTTTATTCTCTGCCAAAGGAGTGGCATCAATACCCCTCAAAAGAATAGGCGTCTGCAGAGGCATCATGGACAAACCACAACGTTTAGCAAAGTCCAAATCCATCAGATTCAAAGCTGCTCCTGAATCCACAAAAGCCTTAGTGGAAAACGTGGACAAGGAGCAGATCAAAGTAATTGCCAAAGGAACTTAGGTTGTACACTGCCCACAGCAAATGTGTGTGCAAAACGTTTCTCTCATTTAGGGCAGACAGAAATAGTATGAGAGGCGTCTCCACAGAAAAAACACAGCTTATTATGCCTTCTAAACTCCTGACGTTGCGCCCTAGACAACACCCCATCACATTGCATAGGTTCAGACATTTGTTCAAAAGGTGGCAGTGCCTCCCATGTAGTTTTACGTTCACGTAAACGCCGATCAACTTGAATGGCTAATGACATAGAATTATCCAGACTAGAGGGAACAGGAAATCCCAACATAACATCTTTTATGTTTTCTGATAAACCTTTCCGAAAGAGAGCTGCCAGTGCACTATCATTCCATGTAGTAAGGACCGCCCACTTTCGGAATTTTTGACAATAAAACTCTGCAGGATCCTGACCCTGGTTTAATGCCAACAGGGTTCTCTCAGCTTGATCAACAGCATTAGGTTCATCATACAACAACCCCAAGGCTTGAAAAAATGCCTCCACATTAGTCAGAATAGGATTTTCAGGTGTCAGAGAAAAAGCCCAATCCTGGGGATCGCCGCGCAGCAAGGAGATGACAATTTTAACCTGCTGCACGGAGCTCCCCAATGAGTTAGGCTTCAAGGCAAGAAATAATTTACAATTATTTCTCCCTTTTTTTTTCTAAACAATTTTTTCCTGCTTTTGAGTACCCTAGAATCTGCGGTATGGCTGGTGATTCTGCTATGAATGGGTCACCGAGGAGAAAAAATGCAACACACGCTAAGACTCAGAAAACCAGAGAGGTTGGTAACTATGCAGATTTCAGATCCCTGATCTTAACACACAACTAGCAGTAGTCGTGGAGCCTGTCTACGATGGTCCTGGACGCCTCATCACAACCGGAGAGCTAAATAAGCCTAAAGTAAGAAAAGAGGAAAACTAACTTCCCCAGAGCAGACCCCAAAGGAAAGACAGCCCCCCATATGTATTGACAGTGAAGCAAGATGAAAACACAAACAAAGGCAGAAAAATAGGCTGAGCAAACGATGGGGTCAAACTAACTTGAAAGGACAGGAAAGGAAAGAAACTGTCTGCAATCTGCTAAAAAACCCTACCCAAAATAATGTCCAACACTTCTGATAACAAAACCCTGAAGTCACTAGACTTCTCCCACTATATCAGCACTCTGAAATATTCTGAGACAGAGCAAAAAAGAGGCCAATCTAACAAAGGACAAAAAGCCAAATTGGCAAATACAGATAAATAAGAGTGAAAATTCAGCACAGCCCAGCCGGGCTGGCTGACCACACAAAAACTGAGTTGACCAACAAGAGCAAGTGTGAACATTAGCAAAAACAAAGTTAACTTGAGAAGACTGGAGCACAGCTGAAGTCCAAGACCTGAGAAGCAGACTGAATCACCAGCACCAGGATAGGGCGTCGGCTGTCTTATATCCAGTCTGATACTCCAGAGATCCAATCATTATCCTCCTCGTCTGGTGGCAGACCATTACCAATTAAACCAACCTCACTACCTCCTGTCACCACCAGAAGGAGAACGGAAGGAGAACTCCCAGCTGGTGGAGCAGAAAATGAGCTCATAACAGACTGGTAAACACAATGGATGGGTATTCCTGTGTCTGGCTGACAGGTACATTCTAATTAAAGCCCTCAGGCATTTCCCTGCCTCATGCTGGTGTGGCTCCTTGCCTAAGCTTTGAAGTTCTGTTTTGGGCCTTATCTCATTATCATACTTATCGGCCTTGCTAATTAGCATTGGAACACTAAATCCTGCTTTATTCACTATGCATACAGCACCTGGGGGGTATAGGAGCAGTTAGCTGCATGTAATTCTTGAACTCAGACCAAAATGGATGCCAAGCTCAGACATGAGGCCCCATATCTAAGATGGCTGCTGCTCCTTCATCACACCCCCACAACTTTAGCCAAATAACCCCCAGTTTTCAGTGCCTAACTATTATTATAAAGTAAATTAAGGTTGACAAGCTTAAGTAATAAGAATTGATGTTTTTGGCATTAAAATGGGCACTGTAGGTGTGTTTCCTGTCCTCCACTCACTGCCGACTTTTCTTCCCCATTGACTTGCATTGGGTTTCGTGTTTCAGTTGGCCTTCGACTTTTCACTATAATCGGCCGATTTCGTTCGACCCGACTTTTGAGAAAGTCGGGTTTCATGAAACCCGACTCGACCCGAAAAAAGGCAAAGTCGCTCATCCCTAGTCATACCATCTGTTCAGCATGGATGGCCTGAGGACAGGGAAGAAGAAGAGGAGGACACCTTGATCAATCGTCCTCTTGGTGAGGACACGGAAGGCTTGCCTGTTACCAGTCAGGTACGAATTCCTGACTTTATGTTGTGCTGCCTTTCCCGTGACCCTCGTATTGTCATAATATTGGGTAACAATCATTACTGGCTAGTGACACTTTTATTCTCTTGTTCCAGAGGCAGACAGGTTTACCAAAATGGTGCAGTACCATAGGGCCATTGTTGCAGAATTATTCAAAAAATTCCCATCTCAAAACGCTGGCAGCAGAGATAACAGTTTGTTGGCCAACCAAGGAGGACAGGCAAGAGAGACACAACTCCAATCCAGCAGAGGCAAGGGAACACTGTCAAAGTTCTGGGATAGCTTTTTAAGACCCTCCCATCGCCCTGGCACTGAGGTGCGGGGTAATCTCACAAGGAATGCAATGTTTTCTAAGATGCTGAGAGAGTACCTTGCTGACCGTACCAACGTCCTCTGTGATTCCTCTGTGCATTTTAATTATTGGGTATCTAAGCTGAACTGGCTCTCACGTATTTTACGTGGCATGAACGTGTTTTCACGTGGCATGAACTGGCTCTCTATGCCTTGGAGGTCCTGGCCTGCCCTGCCTCTAGCGTTTTGTCAGAGCGGGTTTTTAGTGCCGCTGGTGGAATTATCACAGATAAGCGCATTCGCCTTTCAACGGAAAATGCAGACAGGCTGACTCTTATAAAAATGAACAGGGATGGATTGGGCCTGACTTCTCAACACCACCAAATGATGACAGTGAAATATAAACTCCAATGTAGTGTCTTTTTTAGGGAGGTGTATTCCCATGCACCTCTTCACAATCAAACATGGGTATACGCTTCCTGATTTTGGCTATTTGGTGTCCTCCTCCTTATCCTCACCCTCACCGTCCACCACCACTCGAACACCATCATTGTAGATTGTAAGCTCTCACAAGCAGGGTCTCCTTATTTTGATTTAATTATTGTATTGTTAACCTTGTTACTTACGACTTATGTTTGGAGTTATTAAACTGTAAAGCGCTGCGGAATATGTTGGCAGATTATTATTATTATTATTAACACCAGGGTGAACATATTCCGTCATGCTCCAGCCACTCTATTTTTGTCAATGGTGTTATGATGCCCGTCTCCAAAATACAAGAAATATGTACACCCCCAAGGGGAAATGTTTGCCAGCCCATACACTAAGGGTATGGGCATTCCAAGTCTGGGAGACCCGCTCCTAGAAATTGAGCCTATTTTTAATCAGGCCTTCCTCCACGTCTCATAATCCACCACCACTAGATCAAAAGGGTTAACGTGTTCCATGCAGCTACAGTCAGTGTCGAATTATTAACAAGGGTCGGTGGGTATGCTGTACGTAAAATACTTGTTCTGAAAAAGGTTGAGGTATACCCCACAGGGGAAATGTTTGACAGCCCATACACTAAGTGTGTGGGCTTTACAAGTCTATGAGACCCGCTCTTGGAAATTGGGCCTATTTTTTAATCAAGCCTTCCTCCACGTCTCATCATCCACCGCCACTAGATCAACAGGGTTAACGTGTTCCATGCTGCTACAGCCAGTGTCGAATTATTTACAAGGGTCGGTGGTATGCTGTGTGTAAAATACTGGTTCTGAAGAAGGTTGAGTTGTACCCCACAGGAGAAATGTTTGCAGCCCATATGGGCTTTACAAGTGTAGGAGACCCGCTCCTTTTTAATGGAACATTTTTGGTTAAGAGGCCCTCCTCCATGTTTCTTACAAGAGGGGATTGTGGTTATTTGGGTACATATCACTTGGTAGCAGGGCAGGCCTTGCAGTCAATGCATAAGAACACAGAATGGGAGTACAAAATGAATAATGTGTAGTGTTTTTTCCTGTGGCCATCCAGTACCTGGGTTCAAAGGCTTATTGGGTTGCAGATGACTTGGCAGCAGCGCAGGCCTTGCAGTCGATGCATAAGAAAAAAGTATGGGAGTACAAAATGAATAATTTGAAGTGGATTTTCTGTGCCCTTCCAGTACCTGGGATCAAAGGCATATTGGGGTGCAGATGACTTGGCAGCAGGGCAGGCCTTGCTGTCAATGCATAAGGAAACAGTATGGCATGACCAACTGAAAAATGTGAAGTGGATTTCCCTGTGCCCATCCAGTATGTGGGTTAAAAGGCATATTGGGGTGCATATGACTTGGCAGTGATGCGCCCGAGGGGCTGTGGGATACTCTGTACCGGGCCCATTAACTTCAATGGGAAATGACACTGTGGCATTGACCCAGTCCGTGGCCCCAGACGGTCTTGTAAAAGGGGAAGAATGGAATGGGGATAACGTTTATGTAGTGATTCGTGACGCCAGTTGGAGTGTTCGACTGTAGTATAGCCGGCACTGCAGATGATCCCTGGGGGAGTAGATGGTGATGGCAGTGCAGATGTTAAACCCTCTCCAACCAGGGCAGACCCCCAGAGATTGTGATGAAAGTGGAAGGTACGGAGTAATAAGGCAGGAGACAAGGAAAGTCACTTTATAATTTACTGTAGTTCAGGTGCAGTTCAGAGGAGTAATTACAACTCTCACCAGATTACAGTCTTCTCTGGAGAATGGGAGTTATCCTCTCTGCTGTGACTCAGTGTAACTTCCTGCTATTCTAATTCCTTCTGGGACCAAGGCTTCCCAGAGTTTGGAACTTGCAGTATCGCCTCTACTCACTGTGTATTTCTCCTTTGGCAACTTGCAGCATGGATCCTGTGTGTGAGCAGCTCAAGTTCCCACTTGCACTATCCTTTACTGATCCTAGTTTGCTGCAGTTTTCCCATGGAAAAACAAGATGCTGTTGGTTGTATAATCCCACACAGTCTCTCAGCTTACCACCCTGCTCTGAAAGCATGGATGGTCTAGGGGCTGACACCCTGATGCTTCTTAGCTCTCACTCCTGGATTGAGCACATGTCTAATCATGGCTTCCAAGATGTTCTTCCTCCTTCTTCACCCTGAAAACAACAACTCGGCCCCTCCCCCTCCCAATTAGGGCATGTCTGCAAATCTCTAAGCTTCAGACAAGTAAGGGAGTGAGGTCAATTATGTGTGTGTGTTGTGGTCTCTAGCAGAGAAAGCATAACTCCCATTGCTTAAAAAACACATACAAAACAATACATATTTAACCCTTTTGTGGTGGCAAAGACACAGGGCGCCACAGTAGCAGGGCAGGCTTTTCAGTCAATGCCTAAGAAAAGAGTTTGGGATTATGAAATGAATAATATGAAGTGTAGTTTCCGGTGACCATCCAGTATGTGGCTTGAAAAGCTTATTGCGGTGCATGTAACTTTGGGGAAAGCCAGGCCTTGTATTCAGTGCAACATTTTTTCTGGAATCCCTCCAGTACCTCTTGTGAAAGGGGTATTGTGGTGCGTCATAATTCTTGGCAGCCCATCCACTCACTGCATAGGCAATAACAGTTAAGGAGACCCACTGTTTAATAATGGCCCTTTAAGAAGATTAATGCCGCCTGATACCCCGGTTAAAATAAGGCTCTGTGACTTTAAGAGTCCCTCCTTCATAAATGAAACAACATGTGTCTGCTTATGTGTCACACACCACATGGCCAGCTAGGGTTGTTAAATGTTACAATGACATTTCCAAGTAGATGCATTTGTTTTGGTTGAAAGCAATGTTAAAGGTGGAAAACCCTGTGTCTGAACATAGCCCAAGTGGGGGAGGAACATTTTGGTCTGGGGTTAATTATTTTGCTTTGTAGACAAGTCATTATCCTGGAAAGGATGTACCTTAACATTTTTCCCAGCAAAATCCGTTTTGGTTTCGTTTTTGTATGTTTGTGGTGCGCCGGTAAAAATTTCATGAAACTCTGACAACATTGTTTAAAACTGTGAACAAGGAGTCAGAAATGCTTCCAGAGGCGATCCCCATGATGTCCCCGTGTCATTTGAGCAGTGCTTCCATAATTTTCAGACGTTTGTAGACCTTAAAAGGACCCCCGGGGGGGATCACGGTAAAAATTCTTCGGTCTCCCATAGACTTACATTGGGCTCATTGTTCTGTCTGAGTACCCAAGTATTCCAATTTGCTCGACCCTAGCAACGAGCACCCAAGCATTTTAGTGCTCGTTCATCACTAGCCGGGAGTGGTCTGTGACCCCTCCTGGCACTTAGTGCCGGGTCTCAGCTGTGAGAATCAGTTGAAACCCAGCCGCGATAAGCCACACACCACCCGTGTGCGCGGCGATGACATACTATCCCGTCCATGGTCAGACAGGCCCAGGGCACATGAACAGGATAGTATGTCAGATTTCAGAGAGAGGTTAAAGATTATTTAATAGAGATGAGACAATTCAACTCCTATTCTGCAAAAATTCATATTCACCAGAATACAGATTTTTTTTTTTTCAATTTTCTCCTTGTAAAGAGCAATATGGTGAGTTCCACCATTTTGTTGAACCATAGATGGCAAAAGTTTATTTTGCTATCTCTTGTTGCAACCATCGTCTGTCTATTTCACCCTGGTTTGGAACATCCAGCTCAGTCTGGCCTCTGTGAGCCATACCGTTACAGTGCCAATTGCCAGTGGCATGCCTCCTCAGAGACAATAACTATGTTAGGCGTCGGGTTCCTGTCGCTGCACAGCGGGAATCCCGAGCCTTACTTCCGGCGGTCTCCCATTCCTCTCCAGCCGCAGAGGAGGTTGCACAGCAAACTCGTCGGTCCCGGCGCTCTGCCCAGACCAGCTCCATGGGTTTGCTTGCTGCTGCCACCTCTGGCACAGCTATGGCAATGCATGCTGCTCAGCAGCGAGATTCTCCAGGGACTAAGTCCTCATGTCGGACCACTGAGCATGCCCGTGGAGTGATCTCCCATTGGAGATCGAAGGTCACGTGCTCAAGTCCTGCTCGTGTTCTGATTGGCCCATCCGAGAAGCCAGGAAGGTCCCAGACGCTCGTGGCTATAAAAGGTTCGCATGGCCGCTCGGCCATGTGCTAGGATAGACTGTATGTTCAGACTATAAGGAGTGAGTGGTGTATGCACGTATGAATGTCTCTGGTGACTGACTCATTATGAAACCCCTACCCTTGGTACGCATGTGTTGTGCAGCCTAGCCTGCTAGCGCCCAGGCTTAGGCGTAGGTAGGTCAGAGTTTGAGTCAGGCATTAGTCATCAGTGACTCGGCACACCTCAGTGCCCGGGCTCCACACTCCATAGCCAGCGTCTATAGCGGCGCTCGTGGCAGCGATACTACGCGCTCAGTGGGCCTAGAAGGACTCTAACCCCGTGTCCTTGGGGTAGAGTTCTGTGGCCGCTTGCTGTGAGTTCTGTGGCCGCTTGCTGTGCGCTCTTTGGCTGGGCTCTGTGAGTTAAACAGACTCCGGCATCCACGTTCAGCGACTGCGCGGCTCTGTGAATTAACAGAGTCCGCTCCTGTTCACATTGGGTGATGTAACCCACGTGTGACTGTTTTTACGCCGCTCTATTCTTCCGTCATTTTCTAGCAGCAGTGTACCACCTCTGCACGGAGGACCCCGGGCTGCGAACGCACCTACTACTACTTTATAATTTGGTGTGTTCCGCCAGCCCTAACAAACTATACCTTGGGTAATGCAAGTCATAACATTCTTATGTCATCATGTGCGTCAAGACAGTAACATATACATTGATGTTAAAGTCCTGGTCAAGCTGGAAGTCCCATCTCCATTATAAAACAGGACAAAGATGATGGGCACGATTAAAGAGCAACATTAAATTTGTATTAGATAAGTTTGTTAGAAAACACAAATATAATCTGCCATGTGTTTAACTACTACATAAAATATTCCCACCTCATATTATTGTATATATTCTGATGTATTGTAAAGATCCATAGAAGCTCAGATACACTGCTACATATTTTTTACTGACTTCTTTATTAACTACATTCAAGCTGGGTGCGCGCTGTGATTATGAACCACGCAATAGGGTGTAACCATGCTTCAGACTGACCTTGCAAAGGGGTATAACCACGCACCAGACTGGCGTATGTGCAGACTAACAGCAAACATAAATACCTGGTGTACCTCTCTTGCCACTCCTACCTTGTGTATGAAAAAGCTCTATCGTTAATACTGTTTGGCTAGAGCTACCCGATAGCGCTATCCATGAAGAAAGTGAACGGGTAGAGCTATCCCATAGTTCTATTTCTAAAGGAAATGAACGGGTAGAGCTATCCGATAGCGCTATCCCTCAATGTTCCTGAGCGTAAGCTATTTCACATGGTTGAGCGCACTTGGGATCTGCCCCCAAGGCCCTGCCCATGCCCAATGTTTGGTCCGTAGACCGCGGCTAGGAGTTAGTCCCGCTTTTGTGTAATAATAATGATGAGGGGCACTTGATTCACGAAGAGTGGACCTTCAGCACTCAGGAGAGGAAAAACCTCCAGTGGAGGAAACCTCTAGGGCACCATGGCTGAAAGTCTGCACTTCCCTTAAGCTGTAGATGTTCATTGATGAGAACAGAGACCGAGCCCGGAATCTGCCTTGTTGTGCAGTAGGAAACCCACTTGTTCAGTGAGTGCGTCTAGCTGCGGAAAATCCAGTAATGTCATATCCAATGGTGGAGAACAGAGACCGAGCCCGGAATCTGCCTCGTTGTGCAGTAGGAAACCAACTTGTTCAGTGAGTGCGTCTAGCTGCAGAAAGTCCAGTAATGTCGTATCCAGTGGTGGAGAACAGAGACCAAGCCTGGAATCTGCCTTGTTGTGCAGTAGGACACACCCACTTGTTCAGTGAGTGCGTCTAGCTGCGGAAAGTCCAGTAATGTCATATCCAATAGTGGAGAACAGAGACCGAGCCCGGAATCTGCCTTGTTGTGCAGTAGGAAACCCACTTGTTCAGTGAGTGCGTCTAGCTGCAGAAAGTCCAGTAATGTCGTATCCAGTGGTGGAGAACAGAGACTAAGCCTGGAATCTGCCTCTTTTTGCTGATGTAAAGTTGTTGTCTCCAGCTGGATCCCATGTTCATTGTGGGTTCACAGCGAGACCGTACTCTGCCTCACCTGCAATATAAATGTCACAAAATTAGCAAAACAGTAAAGATTAATACATGTACAAGCAGACAGATTATAATGACAGGGGCGACAGAAGACATTTAATTGTCATCCTTTAACTATAGATTATAATACTGTACTATATAATACATAATGGGTATTATTTAATGTCTATGTTCAGGTATGTTCTGCATCCTATCAGTGCTGTTATATGAATAATAGCACCCTGCCTATTATTTTAGGATCTTCTGTGTTTAGACCACAGCTTACTAGCAATCCCTCCCTCATGGTATATACAGCACTGCACCTCATTAATAATCTTTATAATAATCTTTATTTTTATATAGCGCTAACAAATTCCGCAGCGCTTTACAGTTTTGCACACATTAGCATCGCTGTCCCTGAAGGCTCACAATCTAAATTCCCTATCAGTATGTCATTCCTATAGCCCCATAAAAAAGCTGTGATTGACGGTGAAACAAGTGTCAGGGTTAAGTGGTGGAGTGGCAGTTTTGGAATTATAGCATGCTTAATTGTACTTGGTACTGACTTGAGTTTTTATTATTGGTTTTCTGTATTACTAAGGCTTAGTTATTAGTACAAGTATTTGCTTATGGCATCTGGTAGTACATTGGATATAGAGCACTTTTTCTTCTGCCATCAGCTCTTTTGATTTTTTACATTTGCACTTTAAGTCAGTATTGCTATGTATAAAATGTGATCGTGATTAAATATTCATCTGTTTGTTCTTGCCATGACCACCCACTGTAGTTTGTGTTTTTTATTTGTAGTCATATACTCATCCAATATTGTTATGTATTGTGATTTATTAAAGATAATTTATATTATTCTTTATTGTATTTGTGATTTGAGAATGACAACTCCCTTTCTCCTGCAGTCCAGCAATTCTTGGCTCACAGACTTCTGATATAGCTTGCATAAAAAAAAGTAACGCATCGATATTTAGGCCATTGGTGCCCAATTCCTAATTATTTAGCCTATTTCCTGTTAAAACTAATACATAACATAGATCATAAAAAATAATAAATGCGCTAAGCAGCTTCCGGGTTGTAACAACTTCCATCCAGTTGTAACTGGTGACGTCACAGAACACCTCTTGCCATGTTAACCTCAACACACCACTCCTCAACCCACACTCCTCTCACCTTTCACCATCTCCACTCACGTCCACTCACTTTCACTCCACATACGACCCTTTCTCTCACTCCGTCTCTCATTCTCACGCTGTCATCGTCGCTGCTCCACCATCCCCGACATCTTCCGCCGGCGCCATCCTGGATCCAGACGTTGTCCATGCCAGCAACATGTTCTTGTGGCGACGCCATCCTGAGTATCGTGAAATCCGGCAATACTCAAGATGGCTTCGCCGCAAGAACATGTCGCTGACGTGGATGAAGTCGGGATCCAAAATGGCGTCGGCAAAATCTCACAAGATTTCGCCGACACCATTTTGGATCCCGACATTGTCCACGCCAGAACATGTCGCCGGCGTGGACAACGTCTGGATCCAGGATAGCGCCGGCGGAAGAAGATGTCGGGGATCGTGGAGCAGCGGCGATGACGGCGTGAGTATGAGAGACGGAGTGAGAGAAAGGGTCGTATGTGGAGTGAAAGATGGGGGGGACGTGAGTGGAGATGGTGAAAGGTGAGAGGAGTGTGTGTTGAGGAGGTGTGTGTTGAGGGTTAACATGGCAAGAGGTGTGTCACTATCCTCCCGATGCGATAGCATCGGGCCTTAATCTAGTAAAATATATTTATAAAGCTCTAAGGCTGCGTGCACACGCTGCGGATTCCGCTGCGGATTAATCCGCACGGATTTTGCAAAAACCGCAGATAATCCGCAGGTCCAAAGACCTGCGGATTATCTGCGGTTTTGCCTGCGGTTTGGTCCTGCGGATTCACTATCTCCACAATGGTGGAGATAGGAACCCGCAGCGGTTTCCGCAGAAAGAATTGACATGCAATTCTTTCTGCGGATTCAAAACCGCAGCAAATCCGCGCGGTTTTTTCCGCAGCGTCGGCACAGCGTTTTTTTTTTCCCATTCAAATGAATGGTACTGTACACCGCAGCTAAAACTGCTGCGTGTCCGCAGCGGCCAAAACCGCTGCGGAAACGCAGCGGAATCCGCAGCGTGTGCACGCAGCCTAAAACCTTACATTCGGTTTTTGTTGGCATAGGCCAGAAGTTCCTGAAAAACAAACTTCATGACGACTTTATATTTCTCTCTGTCTTTGTCCAGGACAAGATGTTTCTCAAAATTTTGAGGAGGCGGAGGAGTAGACAAAGGAGGAGTCAGAGGAGGAGGCGGAATAAGTCCTCTGCCCTCTTGTTTTGTAAATGATAGTGTATAAATAATTAGTTGTTCATTAATGGACATTGATTCTACTCTGTCGCTCTGAGATTGAGGGCCAGGAAATTTTAAGAAATTGCTTGAACTGCAGTTCAATAATATATTGCTTAGGATGGCAGATTTTTAGTTTATGCAAGTTATGCAGAATAGAACAGATTATATTTATGGTAGTAAGCATTCTTCTTATCAACATGGAAAAAAAGGAACTTACTGTCCGAGGCGACGAGCACAGTCTAAATCGTCACGGTGACGATTACATAATGGGGTCCAGGCGTGGAGATGTCGGTGTTTTCGAGGACATCTCTGTTTTCGGCAGTGGGTCCATGAGCATCTTCCTCATTTCAATATTTGTTTTATCCAAATATTCTCCTGTAAGGTGTAACACTCAAATTAACATTACTAAAATAAAAGCTTCTTTGTTAAAGAATATCAATATATCAATATTACTGGTTTTAAAATCGCTAAATTGTGAAGTATGGAAACAGAAGGATCAAACAACCATTTATCTCCTTGTAGAGATTTTTTATTAGGCTGCTGTTTTTCTATTAAGCATATGTTAGAAAAGCCTGAGAACTTACTGTCAGAGATGGTCACATCCTCATTTGGGTGCTTATTGATGATTACATATCCGGGACCAAAAATAGAAATTTTGTTGTTTTCGAGGACATCTTTGTTTTCGACATTGCGTCCAATAATTATTTCATCCCAGTTTTCTCCTGTAAGGTGTAACATTGAAATTAACATTTTTACAGTCAAAGCTTCTGAGTTTGATAATCAATATTAAAGGTAATCTGTCGGTAGGTTTTTGCTATGTAAGCTGGAGACAGCCTGCTGTAGGGGTGAAAACACAGATTTGAATGATGCCTCCCTTATCAAGCTCTATCCTGTTGTTTACCTTTAATGGTTGCTTTAGCACCAGGAGCTTAGTATTGCTGGGACTCAGGAGCACATGCCTCCTGGCCCGGCAACGCCCCCTCCTGTGATAAGCAGCTCACTGTCTATGGACGGAGCCTGGTGTGGGCGGGGGAAGATTTCTCAACTCTGCTTCATTGCTAAATCTAAAAGCTCTGATTGTGTGAGAATGGCTGCACCCAGTAATCCAAGTTATAAATTGTTGGATTCAGCTTCTCTTTGCCTACATCAGGCTGCTCTCAGATGAGGTAGCAGAAACCTGGTGACAGATTATATCCGCTAAATTGTAAAGTATGAAAATAGAAGCATCAAACAACCAGCTATCTACTTTGAGTTTTTTTATTATACTGTTTTTTTTTTCTATTAAATATATGTTATAAAAGCCTAGAACTTACTGTCAGAGGAGATGATCACATCCTCATCTAGGTCGATACTGATATTTACATAACTGGGGTCAGACTTAGAGATGTTGTTTAACTCTCTTTTCAGCCATGGGTCCAGAGTTGAAGAAAATCCCCAATTATAATAAATTTGTAATTGTTACTCCCGTAGTACTGATGAAATCACAGATATGGAAATCAGAGACGCACGTGACTTTTTTTCTCTTACACAATATTGATCCCCAACGATATCACAGTTGTGACCTCATGGCAGGGAGCATCGTATGTCCACACAGGTGATGTCACGATGTACCTGAGATACCTGTAGCCACTAATAATAAAGCAGCTTCATCCATTTTTATGTGTTTCTTAATACTACTAGTTTTGTCTCTAAATCACTGATTACACAAGATTCAGGGCCGTACTGGTTCACCGGAGAACCGGAGGATTCTCAGGTGGGCCCAGGCACTGACACCTGCTGGCATACTGACCAGGAGCTGCCTAGGGCCTCCACTGCTCCAGGGGACCCCAGCGAGTGGTTATGGTGCCCCTGAGTGAAGGGGGACCGCCTTGTGCCTGCGGAGTAGCAGCTGGAGATAGGAACCTGTCCCTGCTGGTAAAGAGAAATGAATATTCACGTCTCCCCATGCCCCCATGGGTGTGGAGAGGAGTGAATACCATTTTACTTTAACAGGCAGGCAGTATTAGCAGCAGGCTGCAGCTAACACTGCCCGCATGTAAAGCCCCACCACCACCGATCCACTCTCTCACACACACATAAAGCATCACACCGCACTGCACCACATACACACATGCATGCAGACAGACACACAGCACACTAACGTCTCCGCAAGTTCCCCGCACATATCCTGGCATCCTGCTTTCTGCCTGGCACTTCCTGTGTGAGACAACGCAGCTGGATGATGTCATCATTCAGCGTGCGGCTGTTTCAGACAGAAAACTGCCGGTGAGAAAGTGGCTGTCGGGATGTGCTGCGGGGAACTTGCGGAGAGGTGAGTGTGCCGTGTGTCTGTCTGCGTGCATGTGTGTGTGTTTGTGTGTAATTCGGTGCAGTGCTTTGTGTTTGAGTATGAGAGAGTGGTGTGCTGTGTGTGTATGAGTGAGAGTGGTGCTGTGTGTGTATTGGAGATTGGCAATGATAGGGTGGTGGGGAAGGATCATGGGGGTGGTGGGAAGAAGGCAATGATGGAGGTGGTGAAATGGGCAATGATGGGGTGGTGAGGATAAGGCAATGATGGAGGTGGCGATGAGGACAATGATGGGAGTGGAGGGGGAGAACAATGAAGGAGGTGGAGAGGGGCTGCACTATACTCTGAGGGGGGCTGTATTATTCTTTATGTGGGGGCTACATTATATTCTGTGGGGGGACTGCATTATTCTCTAAGGGGACTACATTATATTCTGGGGATACAGTATACTCAATGATGGTGGTGGGGGGAGGCAATGACGGAGGTGTTGAAATTGTCAATAATGGGTGTTGTGGGGGAGAAAACAATGATGGTTGTGGTGTAAAGGACAATGATGGTAGTGCTGGAAAGGACAATGGTCGTTGTGCGGGAGGAGGCAATGATTGAGGTGGTGGAATGGGCAATGATGGGGGTGGAGGGGGAGAATAATGATGGAGGCGCATTATACTCTGTGAGGGGGCTGCATTATTCTTTATGAGGAGGCTACAATATAAATTCTGTGGGGACTGCATTATTCTCTCAGGGAACTACATCATACTATATGAGAGGGCAGCATTATGCCCTATGAGGGGGCTGTATTATATTTTGTGGTGGTGCTGTATTATACTATATGAGAGGGGCTGCAGTATACCCTATGAGGGGGCTACATTATATTCTATGGTAGGAACTGCATTATACCTTATGAGGGGGTTGCATTATATTTTGTGGGGTGCTGCATAATATTCTATGAGGTGGACTGCATTATATTCTATGAGAGGGGGCTGCATTATATTCTATGAGGGGGGCTGCATTATATTCCATGTGGGAGGCTACTTTATATTCTATGAGGGAGGCTACATTATATTCTATGAGAGGGCTACCCCAAACCCTGCTACATAATTAAGACATCTACTACCTTACATTATATCCTGATATTAGCGTGTTTAGCGTGATATTGGTGGTCTTGTATTTATTGCTATGTAGCTGCATAGTGGGCCCCAAGAATAATTTTCTCTGGTGGGTCCAAGGTGCTCCAGTCCGACGCTGACAGGATTCATGCTGGAAGATGACTATCATCAGGCGGCAAGAAGTAAATGCAATAAGCAGGGAACAACTGGAGAACTAAAGGATCAGAGGATTATCTGATCAGTCCTGATTACACAGATAGCGTGGCCTTTATATCAGTAGGTCCCATGGTGCTGACTTCCCCTTTAAGCCCATTACCATATATCAGTGGTCACACTCTGTTTCACATATAAGCTCATTGGGGTAATCAATATAAATCCTGCACTGCCAAGAGATCCCGCTATAATGGCCTCACACAGCCGTTAGTCTCTTTTCACCCATATTCTAAAAAAAAATATCTAAAAGTATCATAGTCTCTTAAAAAAAAATTAGAAAATCAAATAGTTTTTTTTTGTCTGGCGGACATGCGTAGGGCATCATGAAGATGAGTGTGATCAAAGAAAAAAGGCTGACGATACAGAACAGTATAAAAATAGGGGAGCAAACCACAAGATCTACCTCTGTGTATAGGGTGGAATCACCTACACGCTTCTTTCAGAGACTATTTATATTAGGCAGATGTTTTCTGCTAAAAAAAAATCATAAAAACATGAAAACTTACTGTAAGTGGAGATGATCATATTCTCATCTGGATCTATATCGATGACCACATAATCAGGGCCAGAAGAAGAGTTATCGGTGTTTGTACACACATCTCTCTTTTCGGCCATTGGTCCATGAGGAACATCGTCACTGACGTTAGAGTTGTCATCCTCTTGTTCTTCTGAAACATAGAACATTGACATCAGCATCATTAAAATAAAAGCTTTTATACGTTTGTTACAAATATTAAAATGACAAAGGTATTATCATCTCTAAATGGTACTATTAATTACGAAAAATAGAATGGCCAAATCCTCCGGGTATCATTCATGTATGACACTGGCGGACACAAACCAAAAAGGGCCCCTGTGCAAGAATAGTATAAAGGCCCTTTACAGTCCAATAGCTCATCATAATGCAAAATTTCACCTACTTTGTAGGTGGTAATGGCCCCCCTTACCTCTTGGGCCCCTGTGGTTGCATCAATGATATGTCTGCCCCTGATATATGGGGTTATTCACCAACATGTTCCTTTTAGAGATTTTTTATTTTAACTAGGCAGTTTTTTTTCTGTTAAACATATGAAAATCTGAGAACTTACCATCAGAGGAGACGATCACATCCTCATCTGGGTCTATATCGATGGCAATATAACCAGGGCCAGATGAAGAGTTATCGGTGTTTTTGACGACATCTGTCTTTGTGGCCGTCAGTCCATGAGGAGCATCGTCACCTGCATCATCTGTAACACAGAACATTGACATTAGCATTGATAATATAAAAGCTTCAATATGTTTCAGCATGCACAAGAGATAAATCGAGCACGCCAAAACCGCTGCAAAAAACACACAAAAAAGCATCAAAAACGCTACAAAATGCAAGAAACAAAACAAGGAAAACAGATTTTGTTTCTGCAGCTTCTTTCCTGCCAAGAGATCAATTTTTGCTTAGTGTGACCGTACTCTGAAACAGATTTCATGTATTGAAAGAAGCTAATCAGAATATGACTTGAGTAATTATTCAGCTTTAAAATGCGGACTGCGATTCTCCGGTGGTCTCAGGCACTGACACCTGCTGGCATACTGGCCAGCAGCTGCCTAGGGCCCCCACTCGTCAAGGGGCACCCAGCCAGCGGCTATAGGGCCCCTGAGTTGAAGGGGGCTGCCCTGAGCCTGCGGGGCAGCAGCTGGAGACAGGAACCTGTCCCTGCTGCTAAAGAGATATGAATATTCACGTCAACCCATGCCCCCATGGGCGTGGAGAGGAGTGAATACCATTTTACTTTAATAGTAGGCAGCGCTAGCCGCAGGCTGCAGTTAACACTGCCTGCATGTAAAACCCCACCACCACTGCTCCACTCTCTCACACTCACACACAAAGCATCGCACCGCACTGCACCACATACACACACGCACGCAGACACACAGCACACTCACCTCTCCGCAAGTTCCCCGCACACATCCCGGCATCCTGCTTCCTGTCTGAGACAACGCAGCTGGATGTCATCATTCAGCGTGCGGCTGTTTCAGACAGAAAGCTGCCGGCGAGAAAGTGGCTGCTGGGATGTGCTGCGGGGAACTTGCAGAGAGGTGAGTGTGCTGTGTGTCTGTGTGCATGCGTGTGTGTTTGTGTGTATGCGGTGTGGTGCTTTGTGTGTGAGTATGAGAGAGAGTGGTGCTGTGTGTGTGTATTGGAGATGTGTGTATTGGAGATTGGCAATGATAGGGTGGTGGGGAAGGAGGCAAAGATAGAGGTGGTGAAATGGGCAATGATGGGGTGGTGCGGGAGAAGGCAATGATGGAGGTGGCGATGAGGACAATGATGGAGGTGGAGAGGGGCTGCATTATACTCTGAGGGGGGCTGTATTATTCTTTAAGTGGGGGCTACATTGTATTCTGTGGGGGGACTGCATTATTCTCTCAGGAACTACATTATATTCTGGGGGGGCTACAGTATACTCTATGGGGGCTGCATTATATTCTGTGGTGGGGCTGCATTATTCTCTCAGGGGACTACATCATACTATATGATGGGGCAGCATTATGCCCTATGAGGGGGCTACAGTATACTCTGGGGGGCCGCATTATTCTATTTGAGAGGGCTGCAGTATACCCTATGAGGGTGCTACATTATATTTTATGGTAGGAACTGCATTATACCTTATGAGGGGGTTAAATTATATTTTGTGGGGTGCAACATTATATTCTATGAGCTGGGCTGCATTATAATCTATGAAGGGGGCTGCATTATATTCTATGAGGGGGGCTGCATTATATTCCATAAGGGGGGCTGCATTATATTCCATGAGGGAGGCTACATTATATTCTATGAGAGGGCTACCCTAAACCCTGCTACATGTACTACCTTATATTATACCCTGATATTAGCGTGTTTTACTACACAATTGGTGGTCTTGTATTTATTTCTATGTAGCTACATAGTGGGCCTCAAGAATGATTTTCTCTGGTGGGCCCAAGGTACTCCAGTCCGACGCTGATAATGTCAGATTAGTGAGGCTGTACGTCCCGTGAGCATCAGCCCTATTCTCTGTATCTGCCTTCGTGGTGTCTTTTCCTGTATCTTTTCTCCAGCATTTCTTTATCAGAAGTCTATAAAGTGATAAAACAGAAGTCATGTAGCAAATTGTAAAGTAAAGTCTATCTGTGTTCTGCAGAATGTTATGAAGACATTTATTTTTCGTCGTCTATTTTGTCTCTCCCGATCTGCAGTCATTTTTGTGATCTATGACAATCATTTTTTTCAATTATACAGAAAAGTCCATTGTGCTCGGACCGGTCAGAGCCGGCTTATGACCCTCTAAACATCTTCTCTAGATGTTTCCCTTTCCTGAATCGTGTGATGACCTGAAGATGGGATGTTTCTTCTATAGACTCCCGTGTAGCCCATAAATCAGTATAAGACTTACCCACAGATGATGGTACAGACGACACAGGAGACGAATCCAAGGAAGAAGTAGATGGCAGGATGTAGAGTATCCATAATGAAGTATTCTATTGGAAGAAAAGAATAGATGTCAGATATTTGGAGCTACTAATACAGACATTATACTTTGCACTTTTACGTAACCAGACCTAGGATCATTCCTATGAGTAAGGGGACATATACACAACACATAGCTGTCGGCCCATGGTTCAGCTGATCTGTTCAGCCGGCAGATATTTCTCCTGACTCCTCCATACACAGGAGCGCTAAGTCTGCCGATCGCACCTGTGTTCTATGTAAGAAAGCCGCTGGTAGATTCCTCTGGCGACGGCTTATTTAGCTGGGAACAAAAAGATCAACACTTGGACTGTCGGCAGAGCTGCTGATATTGGGGAATTGGTCTGTCACTGGTCTCATGTGTATGGGGGTCTGAACTCTAAGACTGAACAGATCAGGAAAATAGTAAATCCCAACAAGTTGGAGAAACTCAATCCAAGGACCAGAGCTATCACTGACAAAGGCTACAAAAAAACAGCACCAATACATAGCCACCCAAGAACGGAAGAGAGGCAGGAAAAGTTAACCCCTCCATGACCAGGCCGGGGAAAGAAAAGCAAGAAGCAAACCCCGACCTGGATCATGACATCACCATAAATTTGTAATTATTTTCCCCCAAAGTATTGATGAAGTCACACATATGAAGATCAGAGATACACGTGACTTCTTTATCGCTTACAGGGGATCTCCATTCAAGCTTACAATTTGTTTGAGCCTGGAATAGGGAATACATGATGGGAGAAGGCTCCGGGATTACAAGTGACACATGAAGAATCCTCCAAAAAATGTACCATGTAACTTACTAACAATAACCCCATATTGGATAAATATCTGTGAAAACACTTACCTCCAGGGGCCAAAGCCCCGGAATGCTGGCGGCGGATGTTGATAGGAGCGCCTTGTACAGATCTTATTAGCTCAGTCACGATCAATAGAAATCAAAACAGCAGATTATCCTGGAGGAATATCGCTAAGTGTGTAACACACAGTGAGTCTTTCCAGACAAAGCCTCTTCCTGCAGTGTCACTCCGTATAACCCCTCAGTCCGTGAGGTCACAATGGTAATCTCATTGTGACATCACAGAGGAGCGGAACACGAATGATGTCATAATGGTGATCTCACTGTGACATCATGAGCAGCGGAACACAAGTGATGTCACGTTATGTCATATACCTGTAATCACTAGAGATCAAGCAGCTTCATCCATTTATATGTGTTTCTTAATATTACTACTTTTGTCTCTAGATCACTGATGAGAATAAAGCATTACACAGGAATACGCCCATCCTCAGGGGCAAGTAGTAAATGCAATAGTCAGGGAATAACTGGAGAACTGAAGGATCAGAGGATGTTCTGATTAGTCCTGATTACCCCTATAAATGTGGCCTTTACATCAGTCGGTCCCGCGGTGCTGACTTTCCTTCAGTCCATAACGATATTTCAGAGGTCACAAAATTTTCCTTTTTTTGTAATTTTTAAAATGTAAAAGATGAAAATATGTATAATTTTTTTTGTATATAATGCAAAGGAAATGTGCGGTGAGATCATTTTGTCTTCAGCTTGCTTAATTGTTCACACAATGACAGTAATTTTGACCAAGCCACTGTGCATCATTTGGAGTATACTCTATACTATCCCTCATTAGACATGGGGAACTATAAGGTTCTCTTGACAAAAAGCTCCCAACTAAAATAATATATCTCTGTCCTGTGACTGTTATGCCAAATTAGCGGTAGGTACGCTGTGGAACAATTAGCACCATATATGCAACATGTGAACTTTACCTTTAACCCCTTTACCCCCATGGTAGTTTGCATGTTAACAGGCCAGATTAACCCCCCGCCCAGAATACACCTGAGGTATAAATTGGCCTAGGCCAGATTATACCCCTCCGGTTCAGAATATACCCCAGCTGCTGTAGATCAGATTTTTCACACTTTTGAGAACCATCAAAAACGTGGCCCCAGGCAGTGCACAGGGCCCCAGGCAGCACATAATACCCCAGGCAGAGCATAGGGGCCACAGGCAGCACACGGGGCCCAAGGCAGAGCACAGGGAGCAAACAGGGCCCCCAGGCAGAGTACAGGGGCCCCAGGCATCACACAGGGGCCCCAGGCAGCACACAAGGGGCAGAGACAGCACACAGGGGCCCCAGGCAGCACATGAGGGCCCCAGGCAACACATGGGGCCACCGGCAGCACAAGGAGCCCCAGACAGAGCACAGGGGCCCCAGTCAACACACGGAGCCCCAGGTAGCGCATGGGGTCCTAAACATTGCACAGGGGTCCCAGACAGCACACAGGGGGGCAGAGACAGTCTCTACCCCCTCTGCACTCTGTCTCTGCCTCCCTGTGTGCTGCCTGGGACCCCGTTCACTGTCTCTGCCCCTGTGTGCTGCCTGGAGCCCTGTGTACTGCCTGGGGCCCTGTGTACTGCCTGGGGCCCCTGTGCTCTGTCTGGGGCTGTGTGCTGCGGGGGGCCCTGTGCGCTGCCTGGGGCCCCCATGTGCTGCTTGTGGCTCCTGTGCTCTGCCTGGGGCCCCGTGTGCTGCCTGGGGCCACGTGTGCTGCCTGGGGCCACGTGTGCTGCCTGGGAACCTGTTCACTGTCTCTGCCCCTGTGTGCTACCTTGGGGCCCCGTGTGCTCCCTGGGACCCCGTGCACTGTCTGGGGCCCCATTTTTGATGGTTCTCAAAAGTGTGAAAAATCTGATCTACAGCAACTTGGGTATATTCTGACCCGGAGGGGTATAATCTGGCCTAGCCCAATTTATACCCGGGGCATAGTTTGGCCTAGGTCAGAATATACCCGAGGTGATTGATATATTCTGGCCCAGAGGGGTATAAACTGGCCTAGGCCAATTTATACCCCGAGGTATAGTTTGGCCTAGACCAGAATATACCCGGGGTGTAATCTGGCCTAGGCCACTTTAACCCCGGTATATTTTGGGCGAGGGGTTAATCTGGCCTGTTACACCGGGCCAATTTTTACAATTCTGACCACTGTCCCTTTATGAGGTAATAACTCTGGAACGCTTCAATGGATCCCGGTGATTCTGATATTGTTTTTCTCGTGACATATTGTACTTCATGATAGTGGTAAAATTTCATTGATATAACTTGCGTTAATTTGTAAAAAAATGGAAATTTGGCGAAAATTCTGAAAATTTCGCAATTTTCCAACTTTGAATTTTTATGCCCTTAAATCACAGAGATATGACACACAAAAAACTTAATAAGTTACATTTCCCACATGTTTACTTTACATCAGCACAATTTTGGAACCAATTTTTTTTGTTAGGAAGTTATAAGGGTCAAAATTTGACCAGCGATTTCTCATTTTTACACCATTTTATTTTTACGGACCACATCACATTTGAAGTCACTTTGAGGGGTCTATATGATAGAAAATCCCCAAAAGTGACACCATCCTAAAAACTGCACCCCTCAAGGTGCTCAAAACCACATTCAAGAAGTTTATTAACCCTTCAGGTGCTTCAGAGGAATTTTTTGAATGTTAAAAAAAATGAACATTTAACTTTTTTTTCACAAAAAAATTATTTCAGGTCCAATTTTTTTTATTTTACCAAGGGTAACCGGAGAAATTGGACTGCAAAAGTTATTGTGCAATTTCTCATGAGCACGCTGATACCCCATATATACAGGTAATACAGGTAAACCACTGTTTGGGCGTATGGCAGAGCTCAGAAGGGAAGGAGCGCAGTTTGACTTTTTCGATGGAAATTTGGCTGGAATTGAGATTGGACGCCATGTCGCGTTTGGCGAGCCATTGATGTGCCTAAACAGTGGAAACCCCCCACAATTGACACCATTTTAGAAACTAGACCCCCTCAAGGAACTTATCTAGATGTGTGGTGAGAAAATTAAACCCCCAAGGGCTTCACAGAAGTTTATAACGTACAGCCGTAAAATTAAAAAATCATATTTTTTCCACAAAAATGATCTTTTCACCCCAATTTTTATTTTCCCAAGGGAAACAGGACCCCAAAAGTTATTGTGCAATTTGTCCTGAGTACGCTGATACCCCATATGTGGGGGTAAACAACTGTTTGGGCGCATGGCAGAGCTTGGAAGGGAAGTAATGCCGTTTGACTTTTTCAACGCAGAATTGGCTGGAATTGAGATCGGATGCTATGTCGCGTTTGGAGAGCCCCTGATGTGCCTGAACAGTGGAAACCCCCACAAGTGACCTCATTTTAGAAACAAGACCCCCAAGTAACTTATCTAGATGTGTGGAGAGCACTTTGAACCCCCAAGTGCTTCACAGAAGTTTATAATGCCCGGGCGTGAAAATAAAAAAACATTTTTTCCACAAACATGATCTTTTAGTCCCCAATTTTTTTTCCCAAGGGTAACAGGAGAATTTGGACCCCAAAAGTTGTTGTCCAATTTGTCCTGAGTACGTTGATACCCCATATGTGGGAGAAAACTACTGTATGGGCACATGTTGGGGCTCGATAGGGAAGTAATGACGTTTTGGAATGCAGACTTTGATGGAATGGTCTGCGGGTGTCATGTCGCATTTGGAGAGCCCCTAATATGCCTAAACAGTAGAAACCCCCCACAAGTGACCCCATTTTGGAAACTAGATCCCCAAAGGAACTTATCTAGATGTGTGGTGAGCACTTTGCACCCTCAAGGACTTCACAGAAGTTTGTAACGACTGGGGTGAAAATAAAAAAATCACATTTTTTCCACAAACATTATCTTTTAGTCCCCAATTTTTTATTTTCTCAAGGGTAACAGGAGAAATTGGACCCCAAAAGTTCTTGTCCAATTTGTCCTGAGTAGGCTGATACCCCATATGTGGGGCTAAACCACTGTTTGGGCACATGGCAGAGCATGGAAGGGAAGTAGCACCGTTTGAATTTTTAAATCCAGAATTGGCTGGAATTGAGATCAGACATCATGTCGCGTTTCGAGAGCACCTGATGTGCCCAAACAGTGGAAACCCCCCAATTCTAACTCCAACCCTAACCCCAACACACCCCTAATCCTAACCCAAGCCCTAACCCTAATGGGAAAACGGAAATAAATACATTTTTTTAAAATTTTATTATGTTTCCCAAACTAAGGGGGTGATAAAGGGGGGGTTTGATTTACTGTTTATGGTGGGTTTTTATGTTTGGCGGCTGTCACACGCTAAAAGACGCTTTTTATTGCAAAAAATAGTTTTTGCATCACCACATTTTGAGAGCTATAATTTTTCCATATTGTGACCCACCGAGTCATGTGAAGTCTTATTTTTTGTGGGAAGAGTTGGCGTTTTTATTGGTACCATTTTCGGGCACATGACATTTTTGATCTCTTTTCTGATTTTTCGGAGGCAGAATGAACAAAAACCAGCATTTCATGGATTTCTTTTGGGGGGGGACGTTTACACCGTTCCGCGTGTGGTAAAATTGATAAAACGGTTTTATTCTTCGGGTCAGTACCGCGATACCTCATTTATATAATTTTCTTATGTCTTGGCGCTTTTATACAATAAAAACAATTTTATATTAAAATTAATTATTTTTGCATCGCTTTATTCTGCGAGCTATAACTTTTTTACTTTTTCGCTGCTGACGCTCTATGGCAGCTCGTATTTTGCGGGACAAGATGACATTTTTAGCGGTACCATGTTTATTTATAGCCTTCATTTTGATTGCATGTTATTCCAGTTTTTGTTCGGTGGTATGATGATAAAGCATTGGTTTTTGCCCTGTTTTTTTTTTTAAAGGGGTTAACTAGTGAGACAGTTTTATAGGGCGGGTCGTTACGGACGCGGCGATATTAAATATGTGTACTATTTACCAAAAAACAGAATTTGTTGTGAATTTTTTTAAAATTTTTACACTTTTTTTATTTTATTACATTGTCCCAGTGTGGAACATTACTATATAGTGTCAGATCGCTGATCTGACATTTTGCAGTGCACTGTGTCAGACCAGCGATCTGACATGCACTGCAGGCGGCTTCTCAGTGCCTGATCTCAGCAAGCACTGAGAAGCCAGCACCCTGCAGGATCCGGAAGGCCACCGTGGCCATCTTGGATCCGGGGGCATGCAGGGAGGAGACCCTCTGAACAATGTGAGAACAACACGTTGTTCCGAGGGTTTCAGGGAAGCACGCAGTGTGCCCCCTGCCTGCGTGATTCTTCCCTTATGCCACCGGAACACCGATCATGTTTGATCGCAGTGTGCCGGGGGTTAATGTGCCGGGAGCGGTCCGTAACCGCTCCTGGCACATAGTGCCGGGTGTCAGCTGTGATAATCAGCTGACAACCGGCCGCGATCAGCTGCGCTCCCCCGTGAGTGCAGCTGATTGCGATGACGTACTATCCCGTCCATGGGCATTAAGGCCCAGGGCACATGGACGGATAGTACGTCATATGTCAGGAAGGGGTTAAACGCTTTAGCTGTACGGCTCTGTATCAGCATTTTTATTTTTGTGATAATTTTCAAAGCATAATAACATTTATTGCATTAACATTTTTTTATTACTTTTTTACTCATCCACTGGGGTCTGCCATTTTTTCTCTTATGTGTGTCATAGAATGACACTTACACACCACAAATACTAAAGCCCCGGGCTATAAGGGACCCAGGCGTCCATCTCTACTTCTATGCTTGGTGCTATCGCAGCTGCAAACATTGCACGTCTCCTGAGCTGCCCAGTGCATTACTGTACATGTAGCTGGCGCCATCTTGTTGCAGCCCAGCACTTTGAGCTGAGCTCCAGTTTCCTCCTGTCACCGGTACTTGCAGTGTTCAGCAGTGACAGGAGGTCGGACATCAGAGCAGTGACGGGGAGAACAAGTAAGGCAGCCTGACATTGTACTACTAATGCCAGTCTACCGACCTGTTCTCACTGCTGGAAGAAGTCACATCCGCAGCTCGATTCTGAGTAATCGAGAGAAAGTGAGCGGCCAGCCACAGCCCTGACTTTCTCTTGACTACTTATTAGGTCGGGGTCAGATATGTGAGAAACTCGGACGAGTCTCGCATGTCAACACCCTGCACTGCCGCCGGCACTAGGACAGGAGCGTGTGGCCCTATGTATTTCTTTGCAGCCACACGCTCCGGTCCCAAGTGCCGGCGGCAGTGCCGGGTATTGACATGTGAGATTCGTGCGAGTTTCTCGCATGTCTGACCCTGGCCTTACTCTGAAGATGGGGAGAGTGAAGCCACTACTGATTTGCCGCATGGCTCGTATAATGTATCAAAATCACATGAGCCCCGGGAACGTGAGTAAAAACACCCCTGGAATAGCACTGGCACCAGAGGGGAGTGTAAGGGTTTTATTTTTAACAGGAGCAAACGTTCGGATTGAGAAGGGGTTGTCCTACTAGTGGACAATCCCATTAATGAGCAGTATGGTGGTATTATCAATACTATATATGCTGGTAATATTTGGGTATATTATTATTGTGATATTTCTATTATTATTGCACCTTATATAGCAGTATTTTTGGAAATATTGGTTGTGCAGTAAATCTTGATTTCCTCCTTCCAGGGTAATATTATTAATAGATATCCCTATCAGGGCTTTGTTCGTGGGGACAGTGTGGGATTGTGCGCTTTTAGATGCCAGGGCTGAATTTCAGTCCCAGTCTGTCCCTACCGGGATGATTAAATTCTTCATAAAATGTTTCTGCTTTGGAAAAATGGTACAGAGACCATGATGAGTAATTCTAACCTATCATTCATATCTTCTTACCTGTAAGCATAACCTGAAGTATACATGCCATACCTAGAACGAGCGCTCAAGGAGCAAACTTACAGGATCGGCAAAATTAGCTAAAAATTGCGCACAAACTTTTATAACATTAGAAACTATGAATTTAGGGAGCTGAGGCAAGACAAATTAGACATTATACAAAACATGCTCCACACATGTAATATGAGCACTTAGAAGGGATCTAAACTTAATCCACAGGTATAATTTACCTAAAATGTATTCTAGCACCTCAGAATATATGGGGTGTTGTTAAGGTCGGTGTAAATCACAAATGTCTCGCTTCTAATGGAAAAGACTGCATGCATTGTGTATTTTTCTAAGAATATGATCATTTATATTGTTTTTCTGCTCCCACACTTACCAGTGATGTGCTCCGACTGTAAGTCATAATCTTTGTATCTTACCCCCTTTAGTGGTTTGCACGTTAATGACCGGGCCAATTTTTACAATTCTGACCATTGTCCCTTTATGAGGTCATAACTCTGGAACGCTTCCATGGATCCCGGTGATTCTGACATTGTTTTCTTGTGACATATTGTACTTCATGATAGTGGTAAAATTTCTTTGATATGACTTGCGTTTATTTGTGAAAAAGTGGAAATTTGGCAAAAATTTTGAAAATTTCACAATTTTCCAACTTTGAAGTTTTATGCCCTTAAATCACAGAGATATGACACACAAAAAACTTAATAAGTAACATTTCCCACATGTTTACTTTACAGCAGCACAATTTTAGAACCAAATTTTTTTTTGTTAGGAAGTAGTGATGAGTGAACGTGCTCGCCCGAGTATCACTGTACTTAGTGTACTCGGCGAGCACCGACCATTTCCAGGATTACTCGGCGGGAACTCGGATCTCCACCCAGCATTTTTGGCGTTCTTTAGAGACCCAGTCAGCATGCAGGGATTGTCTGCTAGGCAATGAAACGCCGCAGCCATCTTTGTTGTGGTCATGCAGTGATTGGCTGGCTGCACGGCATCATCAGAGGTATAAGAGACCGGACACCGCCCTGCTCAGCGCAATCAGCTCCAGATTGAGATAGTGTAGGGAAAGCTGCTGCTGAGATAGGGTTAGATTTGGGGATATATTAGTCAGTGTGGGTTCTACCTTCGTAAACTACTCAAATCCAGCTAAACCAACAGTCCTTCTAAGGACTAATTCTGGAGTATATAGGTTCCAGTGTTAGGCAGGCAGGGTAGTGTACGTCACTCTATACATATCAGTACAAGGCCTGCAGGCACTGTATGTATATACATATTATTGCATACATCAAGAGGGTCCATTCCCTTCCTGTCTGCTGGTGCTGCTGCTATCTATAACATATATTGACCGTATATACCTAGCCCCAGGTCTAATTGGCTAGGAAAAATTTTTTGCCAGATTAATAGAGATTATTTTATTGTAAAGCAATCTAGAGCCTTTTTTTTCTGCATGTGCTTTTTGACAATGCACAATACAGCCAGATCCTTTTCCTAGCACATCATAAAAATCCAGCCATTTTAAAGGGGTCCCAAACATCACTTTTCAGTGCGCAGAGAAATCTTTCATTTTTTATGTGGTATGGTAGAGTGGAAATTTTTTTGAGTGTCTTACACAATTTCTTGACACCATTTTGCTGAACCCCCCAAAAAATACATACAGGCCACATATTTTACAGTGTGGTATATCTGTGACACGTCTCATATATCTGTGTGCTAAAAATTTGGGTATTTTAGGCCTAAATTCCATTTTTTTGCTGTCTGTCACTCTAGTTATATACAGCACTATTTTGCATTTTAAAAAATACAAGCCACATATTTGGCAGTGTGGTATCTCCGTGCCAGGCCTCATATATCTGCATGGTCCAAGTTTGGCCATTTTAGGCCGGTATTCCAGTGTTTTCCTGTCTGTCACTCTAGTTATATACAGCACTATTTTGCAATTTAAACAAAAAACAGGCCACATATTTGGCAGTGTGATATCTCAATGACAGGCCTCATCTATCTGTGCAAAAATTTTGGCCATTTTAGGCCTACATATTCTAGTGTTTTTGCTGTCTGTTACCGTACTTATTGCCACCAATTTGATAGCAAAAAAAACCTTTTTAACTACAGTCTAGATAGTTTAGAGTGTGGTTTTCCCACACACGTATCACATACAAGTTTGCTCCCAATTCAGCCATTTGTAGTGAACATGTATAATATTCTAGTCCATTTACAATGGGCAAGGCGCGTGGCAAGGGACGGGGAAGTGGACGTCATGGTTTATGCCGAGGTCGAGGCCGTGGGCAAGCTGAAATTGGGCCACAAAAAACACCCACATCTTCTCGCTGGACCTTAGTGTCCGAAGTCCTAGTGGACCGCAGCAAGACAGCACTATTGAAGCCCAAGCAGTGTGAAAAGGTTGTTGGTTGGATAGCGGATAATAATTCCAGTTACTTATTCACCACCACCAGCACCCTGTCTTCGACACGGTATAGTCTGAGCAGTCGTGAATCTGGACTGCATATTCCTCACCCTGATCTTCCTTCCTCCCAAAATGCTGAGTGCCCAGAAACAACTGATCCCACACTCAGACACTCCGAAGACCTGTTAAGTTTTCCATTTATAGATTCGTTCCTCTCGCCTGGTCCATTTGAAGTGGGGCAAGATGAGATTCCATGTAGCGATGCCCAAATATTTGAGCCATGATCACAAGAGGTTGACAATGATGAGACACAATAGCCAGAAAGTCAGGAGGCAGACCAGGGTGCGGAAGTGGAAGATGAGGTGGTGGATGACCCAACCTGGCAAGAGGACATATAGAGCGAGGACAGCAGCACACGGGGAGGGAAGCATAGCACCCATTCAGGCAGGAAGAAGCAGTGTTGTGGCTGCAAACAGAAGGCGGGCAACCATTCCCCGTAACACCAACATGACGGAAGTTGCCAGTCCAACTGTTAGGTCTTCCCGAGTCTGATTATTTTTTAAGATTCTGCCGATAACCCCAAACAGGTCATTTGCAACACCTGTCATGCCAGCATCGGCAGGGGTAACAAAACTACCAGCCTTACCACCACCAGCATGATCAGGCACGTGGCAGCAAAGCACCTGACTTTGTGGGCCCAACCCCAGGCTCCAGGAACAATGTCTGCTGGTGATACCACTGCTTCTTCCACTGTTGTGCGTGCAAGCCAATCCCCTGTCCACGGTGCATGTGAAGATGCCTCATGCCCTGCACCTGCCATTGCCCACGGTGAAATAGCACCATCATCGAGTACATCCACGTCCTTGTCCCAGCGCAGCCTTCAGTTGTCCATACCCCAGTCATTGGAATGTAGGCGGAAATTTGCAGCCAACGCCCCACAATCCACAGTACTAAATTCACACATTTCTCATCTGCTTGCGCTCGAAATGTTGCCTTTTATGCTTGTGGAGACGGAAGCTTTCCGCAACCTGATAGCGGCAACCGTCCCAAGGTACTCGGTCCCCACCTGCCACTATTTCTCACGCTGTGCCGTCCCAGCATTACACAAGCACTTGTCCCACAACATTACCCATGCCCTCAACAATGCAGTTACTGGGAAAGTACATCTAACCACGGACACGTGGACAAGTGCTTGTGGCCAGGGATCGTACATCTTGCTGACGGCACACTAGGTTAATATAGTGGAAGCCTGGACCCCGTCAGACCTTGGGATGGAACACGTCCTTCCGACGCTATAGATTGCGGGCCCTACGTCAGTCAGGGTAGCCCCCCACTGTGTACAGCTCCTGCACCTCCTCGTCTTCAGACTCCATCTCCGAAATGAGCACATCAGTTACAAGCTGGAAACATTGCAGCACTGCCAAAGCCAAGCGGCAACAGGCTATGCTGAAGCTAATTTGATTAGGTGACAAACCACACAATGCTGAAGAGTTGTTGACAGCTCTGAAAGAGCGGGCAGATGTGTGACTGACACCGCTGAACCTCCAGCCAGGCATGGTTGTGTGTGACAATGGTAGGAACCTGGTGGCGGCTCTGAGGCGAGGCGGACTGACACATATACCATGCCTGGCCCATGTACTTAACCTCGTTGTTGAACATTTTCTAAAAAGCTACCCGGAGCTGCTGAATCTGCTTGTGAAAGTACGCCACCTGTGTGCCCGTTTTAGAAAGTTATTGTAGCTACAGCTTCAGCCGCCCTTGCCATGCTTCAGCAGCGATCGACTGTTGTGTTGTCCCCACACGTTGGAACTCTCCACTGCATATGTTGGAAAGGATTTGTGAGCAGAAGAGGGCAGTTATTGAATACCAGCATCAACAAGGCCGTCGTTATTCAGGTTTGACTCCACACATAAGACCTCAGGAGTGGACATGGATGTCAGACATATGTAACATCCGCCAAAACTTTGAGGAGTCCACCATGATGGTGAGCGGCGATGACGCCATCATTAGCGTCACCATCCTGCTCATTTGCATTCTGAAAAGCTCTCTGCTTACAATGAAAGAGGATGCATTGCAGGCGGAGCACAAGTACATGGAGCAAGGAACCATACAGGGTGATTACACACAGCCCAGCCTCATATCATCCCAACGTGGATTGGTTGACAGTGAGGAAGAGGAGGAAGAACAGGAGCTACTTTCATGCGCAATAGATAGTACTACAAGCACAACTGTCATACCGTCTGTTCAGCGTGGATGGTCTGAGGACAAGGAGGAGGACACCTTGGTCAGTTGTCCTGTTGGTGAGGACACGGAAGCCTTGCCTGTTACAAGTCTGGCACACATGGCTGACTTTATGTTACGCTATCTTTCCCGTGACCTTCGTATTGTAAAAATATAGAGTAACAGTCATTACTGGGTAGTGACACTTTTAGACCAACACTACAAGGAGAACTTTCATTCTCTTGTTCCAGAGGCAGACAGGTGTACTAAAATGGTGCAATACCAGAGGGTCATTGTTGCAGAATTATTAAAAAAATTCCCATTTCAAAACGCTGGCGGCAGACATAACAGTTCATTGTACAGCCCAGAAGTACAGGCGAGAGAGACACAACTGCAATCCAGCAGAGGCAGGGGAACACTGGCAAAGTTCTGGTACAGTTTTCTCAGACCCTCCCATCGCTCTGGCCCTGAGGCGCAGGGTAATGTCACAAGGAATGGAGTGTTTTATAAGATGCTGAGGGAGTACCTTGCTGACCGTACCAACATCCTCCGTGATTCCTCTGTGCCTTTTAATTATTGGGTATCCAAGCTGGACAAGTGGCATGAACTGGCTCTCTACGCCTTGGAGGTCCTGGCCTACCCTGCCGCTAGCGTTTTGTCTGAGCGAGTTTTTAGTGCCGCTGGTGGAATAATCACAGATAAGCGCATTTGTCTGTCAGCGGAAAATGCAAACAGGCTGACTCTTATAAAAATGAACAAGTGCTGGATTGGGCCAGACTTCTCAACACCACCAAATGATGACAGTGAAACATAAACTACAATGTAGTGTCTTTTTGGGAGGTGTATTCCCATGCACCTCTTCACAACCAAACATGGGTATACGCTTCCTGATTTTGGCTATTTAGTGTCCTCCTCCTCCTCATCTTCACCATCCACCACCCTTAGAATACCAGGGTGAACGTATTCCATCATGCTCCAGCCACTCTAGTTTTTGGCAAGTCTGGTCCCCGATGACCTCTACCGTCTGATAAGATGGCACACTCTTCTGCATCTCACAGACATGGATCAGTCGCTGAAGGGCTTCTTGAGTAGGCTGATGTGTAGTAGCCTTCTTCCAATTTTCCAATTACCGGGTCATTGTTTGGTAAAAATAATCTGATTGAGTTCACGTAGGATACTCATCCCAGAACTACAGGTACATCTTCTTTGATGGGCTCAGGGACTAGCAGGATCCCTTTTCTCCCCACTTCTTTCCCACAGATTCGAATATTCATCCACATGACCCCTGTGACCGTGATCGGTTGTTGATTGGCAGCAAACACCCTGATCAATGTCTCTTTTTCTGGCTTGGCCAGGGCCTGAAAATGCTGCTTGAATTGCGTTTTGGGGATCGCCGTCACTTGTGACCCGGTATCTATCAAGCAGTCCACTGGAACACCCTCAAATTCAGCATGCATGATGGGACACCCAGCAATCAAGTGGTCGTTATGATAGGGAGCGGCCTCCCTCATCGCCTCCCCTGCAGAGTGCTGCACTACTGCGGGGCTTGGTAGTTTAACGGTGGCTTCCGCTGGTCTTGAGAGTATTTCCGACAGTCTCTGGCAAGGTGCCCCCGTCCTCGACATTCCCAGCATTGGATGCCTCCTCCTCACCTGGGGGCACCTCGAGCCTTTCCTCGTGCCTCTTGTAGTTCTCTCACTGCAGGCGATGGGCTGGGCCGACAGGGGGCCGGCACGGCCGAGTAGGGACGTTCAGTGGACAGATCTCCCATTCTTCGCTCCATCTGGGTCAGTTTCTCTTGCACGTTGGCAAGGGACCGTTTTAATCTTGCCCCACCTGGACCAGCACCTCCTGATGGTTTGGGTCCCCTAAGGTATTAGCGCCCTGGACATGCATCACCCCAGATGCGTAGCTTTCTTCCTTGCTTTGGGCCACTGTTTCTGCCAGGATTTGACAAAATATGAGAGCCGGATCTAACCCGCACCCGTTCTGACAGTGTTCGCCTCAAGAATTTGTTGTGCAGTCCCAGAATGAATTGTTCCCAGAGTATCCGGTCTTTAGAGCCCATGCTGCCAAGTCCATCCGACTCCTTTCTCTGCACCTCCGCTATCACTTCTTGCAGTGCTGTCGCATATTGAGAAATTCCTTCATCTTCCCGCTGCAGCCTCGAGAAACATTTGTTGCGGAGGTGTCCCGCGCTAGCAGTTTCACCGTAGGTCTCTTCCAGTAACTTCACTAACTCCTTCAGAGGACTACGGGTGAGTTCTGATTGTAGGCAGTTGTTTATATGGGCTTCTCCCTCTAGGGCACTTAAAGCGATGTCCACTTCAAGGTCTGGGCTGATGTTATAAATCTTCAGGGTGCTTTGCAGCCGGGACACCCAGTCGGACAGTGGCATATTATTGCCGTCAAACTTTGGTAGCACACTAAAGTAAATATGGTGCCCATATGGAGTGTCCTTGAAGGGGTTCCACCAATGCACACAGCATCCCCATTAACATTAGCATGTTTGCGTGGGTTTTCTCCGGGTACTCCGGTTTCCTCCCACTATCCAAAGACATACTGATAGGGAATTTAGATTGTCAGCCCCATCGGGGACAGTGATGATAATGTGTGCAAATTGTAAAGCGCTGCGGAATATGTTAGCGCTATATAAAAATAAAGATTATTATTATTATTAGCATTCCCGCCATTTCTGTCTGCTGCCTCTATCTTGGTGACAGTACCCTGCTCGCAGCGCCACTTGAAGCGATGGCCGAGGAGCCACCACGGTGCAGGGAGACAATGGTACACAAGATGAAGTGCAAACAACAAAGGGTAAAATTATTGGAAGGCAAGGAATTAAGTGGATAAGGAAGGTGCAAACAGGGGTATGCAATGGCAAAAGATAGTTTACAAGAGTTTGTATTCTTTAGCTGGGCCGTTAAATATCACGGTGCTCCAGAGGATCAATATATATCACACAAGCAAAACCAAACAATAAACAAAGAATGATGCTGCTCTAAGTGTAGCCTCCCTGGCCTCTACTAAACAGGCCACACGGCTGCCGTGTTGTGTCTGTTGAAGCCTACACTATGTCCTGATATGTCCACAAATGGGAACAAACTCACGATGATGTTGGGGACTCAGGTCCAGTCTCGAGGGCCCCCAACAGTCTTGAACGGTGGTGCGCACCTCTGCCAGGCAGATCCATTAAACGTTTTCTTCACCTTGCTTCAGGGTCCAGGAGGTGCTCCTGGAAACTGTAAATCCCTTTCTCGGTCTCTTCGTGGCTTCTCAAAATGGCACAGGACAGCCACCTTTGCAACAACAGAAGAGTCTGTTCAATCTCCCAAGTCCACTAAGTCTCAGGATGTGCGACCTTTTTACACAGCTCCATGCACAGCAGCTCTCAGCAGCAGCTTCCAGCTCACGCTCTCACAGGCTCAACTGCTCCCCTCCTCAGCCTCAGGCAGTTCATTAACACAGTCCTTTACAGGGGCAGCAGATCATTCCATCACACCAGACAAGGGAGTGCTGTCTCTTAAAGTTGCAGCGTGTTTCTTATTGTCCATAACAGCACCACCCCCTTACAGCCGTGCCGGGTATTAACATGCAAGACTCGTGCGAGTTTATCGCATGTCTGACCCCAGCCTTAGTCATACTCACCAATGGGGGTGGCAGCACTAAAAGTGCCTAGGGCAGCATAAACTCTAAATATGTCTCTGAGGGCAGACCTTGCTGTCAATGCATAAGAAAACAGAATGGGAGTACAAAATGAATAATGTAAAGTGGATTTTCCTGTGCCCATCCAGTATGTGTGTTCAAGGCTTATTGGGGTGCATATGACTTGGTAGCAGGGCAGGCCTTGCAGTCACTGGAACATATTTTATGGAGGCCCTCCTGGACATCTTGTGAAAGGGGTATTGGGGTGCGTCGTAATTCTTGTCAGCCCATCCACTCACTGCATAGGCTACAACAGTTTAGGAGACCCACTGTTTAATAATGGCCCTTTAAGAAGATTAATGCCGCCTGATGCCCTGGTAAAAATAGGCTCTGTGACTTTAAGAGTCTCTCCTTCATAAATGAAACAAGATGGGTCTTCTTATGTGTCACACACCACATGGCTAGCTAGGGTTAGTAAATGTTACAATGACATTTCCCAGTGAATGCATTTGTATTGGTTAAAAGCAATGTTGAAGTTGAAAAACGCTTCAAAAACGCTGCATCTGAACATAGTCCAAGTGGCGGAGGAACATTTTGGTCTGGGGTTAATTATTTTGCCTTATATACAAGTAATTCACCTGGAAAAGATGTACCTTGACATATTTCCCAGCAAAATACGTTTTGGTATGTTTTTTGGTGCGCCGGTAAAAATGGCATGAAACCCTGACAACAATGTTTAAAGCTGTGAACTAGGAGTCAGGAAATCTTCCAGGGGCGATCCCTATGATGTCCCCATGTCAACTGAGCAGTGTTTCCATCATTTTCAGATGTTTTTAGATCTTAAAAGGACCCCCGGGGGGGATCATGGTAAAAATTCTCAGGTCTCCCATAGAGTTACATGGGGTTTGTTGTTCTGTCCGAGTACCCGAGTATTCCACTTTGCTCGACCCGAGCAACGAGCACCCGAGCATTTTAGTGCTCGCCCATTACTAGTAAGGAAGCAGGGAAGTTTTTAGTCTAATGAATCTTCCATGAAGGCCATATTTGTGCAGGTATCTCTGAACAGTAGAATAATGTACCACAACACCAGAGTCTTCTAAATCTTTCTGAAGGTCTTTTTCCATCAAGGGGGGTTCTGATTTGCCTCTCTAGCAATCCTACGAGCAGCTCTCACTGAAAATTTGCTTGGTCTTCCAGACTTTATCTTGTCCTCCTGTTAACTGCATTTTTCTTAATTATATTTCGAACTGAGGAAAGGGTAACTTGACAATGCTTTTTTATCTTCTTATAGCCTTCTCTTGCTTTGTGGGCCTGTGACCCTGGTGGACCTATCTAGGCTTGCACCAGATCGATCTTCCTACAGAGCGTTCATCTATCAAGTAGCCACGGCACAGATTTTCAATGATGTCTGGATTAGGGGACTGTGAGGACCATTGTAAAACATTCAGCTTGTGCCTTTTGAGGTAGTCTATTGTGGATTTTGACGTGTGTTTAGGACCATTATCCATTTGTAGAAGCCATCCTCTTTCCAACTTCAGCTTTTTTACAGATGGTGTTATGTTTGCATCAAGAATTTGTTGAAATTTAATATAATCCATTCTTTCCTCCAACTGTGAAATGTACCCCGTGTCATTGGCTGCAACACAACCCCAAAGCATGATTCACCTCCTTGCTTAATGGTTGGAGACATGTTCTTTTCCTGAAATTCTGTACCTTTTTTTTCTCCACATATACCTTTGGTCATTAAGGCCAAAGAGTTCTATTTTAACCTCATTAATTTTATGGTGAGGACTAGTGATGAGCGAACGTGCTCGCCATGTCTCGTTACTTGCCCGAGTATCACTGCACTCTGTGTACTCGGCAAGCACCGAGCATTTCCGGGATTACTCGGCGGGAACTCAGGTCTCCACCCAGCATTTTTGGCGGACTTTAGAGACTCAATCACGCTGCAGGGATTGTCTGCCAGGCAATAAAATGACGCAGCCATCTTTGTTGTGGTCATGCAGTGATCGGCTGGCCGCACAGCATTATCAGGGGTATAAGAGACTGGACGCCGCCCTGCTCGGCGCATTCAGCTCCGGATTGAGTGTAGGGAGAGCGGCTGCCGAGATAGGGTCAGATTTGGGGATTTATTAGTGTGGTCAGGGCTGCCACTAGGAATTTCAGCGCCCCATACTGACATTTTCGGGGCCCCCTTTAGACTCCGCCCCACCTCCACCCCTCAAACTGTCCACAGTCCCACCGCCCTCTCTTGGAAAAATTCCACTTCTCACCAATCACACATTAATAGTTCCCATCACCAGATCACACATATAGCCGGCAGCTTTTGGTTTGGCCAAAAGATTTTTTAAGCCGCCATCTCAACACGGTAGACACTTTTGGCCGAGCTATACTCTACTGTAACCTATTAAATATTTGTTAAAATATGCAATACAGTTTAGGTATATTTTAATTTATTTTTCAATTTTTAAAATGACCAATAATATCACATATAAGGGACAAATACCACCGCACCATGTCCAGACCACATATTACCACCATATAGTGACCTATAATACCATATACAAGGAACAAATACCGCCACACCATGACCAGATCACATATTACTACCACAGTGACCGAATAATATCACATACAAGGAACAAATACCACTGCACCATGACCAGACCACATATTACCACCACAAAGTGACCAAATAATAGCACATACAAGGGTCAAATACTGCAACACCATGTCCAGACCACATATTACCACCACATAGTGACTGAATACTACAATACTAATCAATAATAAAAAAAACCAATACTATCACCATAAGTCCCATTATACACAGAGGACCTGTACTTAGTATGCAGTGTCTGTGTACAGGTATTACAGTGATCAAAGACATTATACACAGGACCTCTGTATACAGTATATAGTGTCAGTGTATAGGTAACACACTAACTCACCAGTGATGTCTCTAGGTGAAGTCCTTCATCCTTGCTTTTCATCTTTCATCCAGCACAGATCGCCATCATGTCTTCCAGCCAGGACTCGTCTCTGCAGGAAATAACAGTTATCTAGAGCTCCACTTGCAGAACACATTACTTATTTTTTTCCCAACTTCTACATTTCATCACATGAAGAAAAAAAGGCAACACAGTATCACTCTACACAGTAACAGGACCGCCCCCCCATTTAAAACAGTATACTCAAAAAATAAAATAAATACATCACTGCAGTAATAATATCCCTTAATTAGCCCCTATGGCAATAATATCCCCCATCCTGACCCCCATGTGCCTCATTCCTGGCTCCAGCCATATGTTTTCATATCCCGCCCTCATGAGTATTCATTGTGCCCCATAAAATCTCCCGATCCGTCTTCATCGTATCCATCCTGCCCCATGATCCTGCACCATGTGTCTCCCATCCTGCCCCCTCCTGTGTCTCACTGTCACATTCCGCCCCCGTGTCCATTCTGCCCCCTCTTGTCTCACTGTCACATTCTGTCCTCTCCTGTGTCTTACTGTCACATGCTGCCCTCTCCTGTGTCTTACTGTCACATTCTTCCCCCTCCTGTGTCTCACTGTCACATTCTGCCCCCCCGTGTCTCGCATTCTGCCCCCGTGTCTCACATTCTGCCCCCATCATGTCTTGCATTCTGTGCCCATATCTTGCATTCTGCCCCATCATGTCTTGCATTCTGCCCCATGTCTGCATTCTCCCCCCATGTCTTGCATTCTGCCCCATCATGTCTGCATTCTGCCCCATCATGTCTGCATTCTGCCCCCATCACGTCTGCATTCTGCCCCCATCATGTCTGCATTCTGCCCCCATCATGTCTGCATTCTGCCCCCATCATGTCTGCATTCTGCCCCATCATGTCTGCATTCTGCCCCCATCATGTCTTGCATTCTGCCCCATCATGTCAGCATTCTGCCATGTCTGCAATCTGCCCCCATGTCTGCATTCTGCCCCATGTCTTCTATTCTGCCCCCATGTCTTCCATTTTGCCCCCATGTCTGCATTCTGCCCCCATGTCTGGCATTCTGTCCCCGTATCTCAGTCTGCCCTGGGCCCCCCGGATTGCTGCTTTCAATAAAAAACAAACAAACAAAAAAAAAGTTCTTCTTACCTAGCCGCGCTCCAGCGGTGAAGCTCCCTCCACGCTGCTGAAGCGCGCACTCGCCGGCGACTGACAATGACGTCAGACGCGGGCGACGTGTGCGCTGCGGCTGACGTCAGCTGCCAGCCTCCAATTGGCTGGCGGCTGTTAACTATTGACGTGTGGGCCGGTGGGCCCGCATGTCAATAGCGTTCAACTGCCGCACCGCAGCGCCGCTAAGGGCCCAGTTTAGCCTGCCGGTAGGTGCCCGGTGAGCAGATGAGACAGGGCCTGATGCAGGCCCCCTCTGCCCACCGGGCCCCATACACCAGTCAGGGCAGTAATGCCCTGATGGCGGCACTGGCTAGCCTTGTTCTACTCATTACTTTGTGTTTTCAAAAAATAACACAAAACCTAAAAAGAAATTAATACAGTCTGTTATCTCAGGCTGAGGCTTGGTGTTTCTGTGGTGGAAAAATCTTCGCTTTGCAGGCAAACTTATCAAATATAATTTTTCTCCAAATAAATCCATTTGTATTGAGCTTTTCAAATATTTCAGTAGTCCATGTAAAATGGGCAAGACAAGTGGCAAGGGACGGGGAAGTGGACGTGATGCTGATGGTGCATGCAGAGGGCGAGGCCGTGGCCAAGCTTACAGTGGGCCACAGCAAAGACCCACATCTTCGCGATCGAAATTCTTGTCCCAGTTTCTAGGGGACCGCACCACACCACTATTGAAGCAAGAGCAATGTGAAACGGTTGTTGGTTGGATAGCGGATAATGCTTCCAGTCACTTAGCCACCAACACCACCATGTCTTCCACACGGTCAAGTCTGAGTAGCCGTGAGTGTGGACCGGAAATTACTCACCCTGATCCTCCTTCTTCCCACCATGCCGAGTGCCCTGAGACAAGTGATGCCACACTCGGACACTCCGAAGAGCTGTTCAGTTTCACATTTGGAGATTCGTGCCTCTCGCCCGCTCCACTTGAAGCGTGGCAAGATGATATTCCATGTAGCGATGCACAAATCTTTGAGCAACCACGGTCACAAGAGGTGGACGATGATGAGACACAATTGCCGGAAAGTCAGGAGGAGGAGCAGGGTGCGGATGTGGAAGACAAGGTGGTGGATGACATAGTGACTAACGCAACTTGGTAGGAGGACATGCAGAGCGATGACAGCAGCACATATGGGGAAGGAGGCATATCACCGCAACAGGCAGGAAGAAGCAGTGTGGTGACCGCAGACAGAAGGCGTCCATCCGTTCCCCACAACACCAACAGGATGGTAGTTGCCATTCCAACTGTTAGATCTTCCCGAGTCTGGTTATTTTTTAAAGACTCTGCCGATAAACCCAAACAGGCCATTTGCAACACCTGTCATGCCAGCATCAGCAGGGGTAGCAAAACTACCAACCTTACCGGACGGAACCTTTGTAGACAGAGTCAGGTAGACGGCTTCAAAGGGAGCGCCAGGCTGGCGGTGGGAGTAGATACAATGAGGATGGTCCGCTGCAGCTCCGGCTGGGTACCTCAAGAGAGGATCAGAACAGCAGAGCACCCTTTATGGCAGCTGCTTTGGTTCATGAAGGGTGCTGGGTGGTGAGTGAGTTTAGATTGCACTAAGAGGGGAAAGCTGACAGGAAGTTAGGTCAGAATCCCCATAGAGGGGGAGGAAGACAGTTTCCCCACTGAGGGAAGGAGGGTAAGGATATAGATGCAGCAGCCTCCGGTGAGCTGGAGCTGCTAGCAAGGAAAGAGAGAGAAAGAGAAGATCAGTTATTCAGAAGGAAGATAGAAAAGTACGAAACGTGAGGAGAGAGAGACTGGGGATTAGGGCTAGAGCAGAGAACTTTCCTAAGTTTTAGCGCCAAAGGCCGGGAACTGGTATCCGAGGCTGTGCGTGATACTAATGATCCTACAGCAGAAACCGGAGGAATAGAAGTTGTGACCACTATATTACCACATACGACTTTGAGACACAGCAGCAACGTGTGTGAGCCGGGACATGATTGTAAGGAGTCCCTGAAGCAGGCTACAGCTGCCTGTCATGCGAGTGGAGTTATACGTAACATCAAGAAGGAAGAACTTGAGTGTAAGTCAGAACTACAAGTACTTCAGATTAGCGCTAGAAAGGAGACGTTCAGAAAAGGCATATTCGGAAGGGAGTGCTGGAAGTGTGTATTCCATCTGCCTGGGAGTTAGCTGAGCCACTGACCTGGAGAGGACGGCACTGAAGCGGGCATTTGTCTATGCCAGAAACGTGAGTAAAGTTTCGGAACTGCATTCAGCTGTGTCATTGCCTTCTTCCTGCGCCAACCTACTCAGCACTGCTACATCTCTGTGCCTAACACCACATAATCTACCTCAAAATCTACTACTGCTGCCCTGGGACTACAGCTCTGCCTGTGGAGAGCTATTACATCTTGCACATCTCATGCACCACACCATCTGTCCCAGAGGATCTGCATTGCAGCGCTGGTCCCCCCTTCTGACCAGATACCACAGGTAGCGTCAAGAACTATCTACCTATAAACTTTATTCAGCTTCAGTCCACCTATTTTACATGGGTGCCCAGTGCCACAGACCGGGTCACCGCTGCCGCGACACCTCCCCTTTAAGAGACTGTCCTGGTACCGAGTGAGTAAACCCACAACCCTGGGGGTGCTCCACTTAACCTCGTGGTTCAATGTTTTCTCAAAAGCTACCTGGAGCTGCTGGATCTGCTAGTGAAAGCACACCATCTGTCTGCCCATTTTAGAAAGTCAGCTACAGCTTCAGCCGCCCTTGCCGTGCTTCATCAGCGTTTGCAGCTTTCGGCTCACCGACTGGTGTGTGATGTCCCAAAGAATTGGAACTCTACACTGCATATGTTGGGAAGGATTGTGAGCAGAAGAGGGGATTTGTTGAGTACCAGATTCAACAAGGCCATCGATATTCAATTCAGACTCCACACATAAGACCTCAGAAGTGGACATGGATGTCAGACATATGTACCATCCTCCAGAACTTTGAGGACTGCACCAAGATGATGAGCGGCGATGACGCCATAATTAGCATCACCATCCCGCTTCTCAGCATTCTGAAAACCTCTCTGCTCACAATTAAAGATGATGCATTGCAGGCAGAGCACGAGGACATGGAGCAAGGAACCAAACAGGGTGATTACACTCAGCCCAGCCTCATGTTGTCGCAACGTGGATTGGTAGACAATGAGGAGGAGGAAGAACAGGAGCTACTTTCATGCGCTATAGACGGTACTACAAGCACAGCTGTCATACCGTCTGTTCACCGGGGATGGTCTGAGGACAGGGAGGAGGACAGCATGGTCAGTCGTCCTGTTGGTGAGGACACGGAAGTGTTGCCTGTTAGCAGTCTGGGGTGCATTTGGCTGACTTTATGTTGTGCTACGTTTCCCGTGACCCTCACATTATAAAAATTTTCAGTGACACTCATTACTGGTTGGTTGCACGACTAGACACACGCTACAAGGAGAACTTTCAATCTCTTCTTCCAGAGGCAGAGAGGTGTACAAATATGTTGCTGTACCAGAGGGCCCTTGTAACGAAAATACTGAAAAAATTCCTATGTGAGAACGCTGGCAGCAGACGTCAGAGTTTGTTGTACAGCCAAGTAGTCCAAGAAAAAGAGACAGAAGTACAATCCAGCTCAGGCAGGGGAACAATGGCAAAATTCTGGGACAGTTTTCTCAGACCCTCCCATCGTGCCGGCACAGAGGCAAGGGGTGCTGGCACAAGAAGTGCAATGTTTGGGAATATGCTGAGGGAGTTCCTTGCCGACCGTACAAATGTCCCCTGAGAGTCCTCTGTGCCTTTTAATTATTGGGTATCCAAGCTGGACACGTGGCATGAACTGGCTCTCTACGCCTTGGAGGTCCTGGCCTGCCCTGCTGCTAGCGTTCTGTCAGAGCAGGTTTTTAATGCCGCTGGTGGAATTCCAACAGATAAGTGCATCCGACTGTCATCTGACAATGCTGACCGGCTGACTCTTATAAAAATGAACAAGGCCTGGATTGGGACAGACTTATGTACACCACCAAGTGAAAGCAGCGAAACATAACCTCAAATACATAGTCTTTTTTGTGGAGTATTCTCATGAACCTTTTCATAACCACACATGGGTATCTATCCGCTTCATGATTTGGTCTGTTTGGTGTTATCCTTATCCTCATCATCCAGTAGAACACCCGGGTGAATGTATTCCATGATGCAAAAGTCACTCAAATTTTGCCAAGGGTGTCTCTGATGCCTATAGTAGATTTTCAAATAATGTACCCCCCATGGGGAAATGTTTGTCAGCCCAGGCACTGCGTGTATGGGCATTACAAGTCTAGGAGAGCCGATCCTTTACATTGGGCCTAGTTTTTACTGAGGCCTTCATCAATGTCTCCTCATTCTCCGCCACTAGATGACCAGGGTTAAAGTGTTCCGTGCTGCTACAGCCAGTGTCAAAATCCTAACAAGGGTTGGTGTTTTTGCTGGGCGTTAAATACTTGTTATGGAAAAGGTTGAGGTGTACCTCACAGGGCTAAATGTTTGCCAGCCAACACACTTAGTGTATGGGCATTACAAGTCTAGGAGACACGCTCCTTTTTAATGGGACATTTTTTGTTAAGAGGCCCGCCTCCATGTTTCTTTCAACGGGGGATTGGGCTTATTGGGGTGCATATGATTTGCTGGCAGGGCATAATACATAAGAAAACAGTACGGGAGTACAAAATGAATAATGTCTAGTGGATTTTCCTGTGCCCATCCAGTATGTGAGTTCAAAGGCTTATTGGGGTGCACATGAGTTGGCAGCAGGGCAGGCAGAGACATATTTGCCACTAGGCACGTGCCTAGGGAGCCAGGATGTGGGGGGGGCAGCACCTGAGCAAGGTTTGTTTTTATTTTCAGTCCGGGGTTTGGCCCGCTCACCCACCCTCCTCAGTCGCTACTGAACTTTGCAGCCTGACCCCAGACACAGCCCGCTCCTCCACTGCCCATGTTCCCCAGCCGCTCCATGCTTCTGTGGGCACCGCAGCTACATACATGTCCTTGGCCGGTAAGTTCTTCCCTTCCACTACCCGAATGAAGATGGAGCTCCGTCTGTCCATGGCAGTGAGGGCAGAGTTCAGCAGCCTGCTCCCGTCCTCGGCTCCATCCACATTAGTCTCCCGCGCTCCGGTTAGCAGGTGCTGCCATACCTCCCAACCACCCCGATTCTCACGGGACAGTCCCGTTTTTGACCCCTACCCCCCGCGTCCCACCCGGGACTCTATTTTTCCCGCACTGCACTGATAAGCCGCACGCCCCCCCCATGCACCGACCCCATTCTCACCCTCCCAGAGAGCCGCCGCAGCCTGCAATGACTTCGCTAGGCTGTTCTGTGGCTGTGTGCACAGGACCTGTGATGAGATCACAAGAGAGGAGGAGTCAGGGGGTCACATGATCATGGGCCTCTGTGTCTGCAGGACTCTGCTGTGCTGGTTGTAATGGTGCTGGATGAGGTAAAGTTTACGTGTGGGGTCAGGAGGGGTTTACAGGGTGGATGTAGCAGAGCAGTGTGTGTACAAGGTGTACAGAGCGGAGCCGTGTGTGCGAGGTGTACGGAGCAGAGCCGTGTGTGTACGAGGTGTGCGGAGCCGTGTGTGTACGAGGTGTGCGGACCTGTATGTGTACGAGGTGTATGGAGCGGAGCCGTGTGTGTGTACGAGATGTACGGAGCGGAGCGTATGTGTACGAGGTGTACGGTGCGGAGTCATGTGTGTACGAGGTGTACGGTGCGGAGTCATGTGTGTATGAGGTGTATGGAGCGGAGCCGTGTGTACGAGGTGTACAGAGCGGAGCCGTGCGTACGAGGTGTACGGCGTGGAGCCGTGTACGAGGTGTAAGGAGCGGAGTCGTGTGTGTACGAGGTGTACAGAGCGGAGCCATGTGTGTACGAGGTGAACGGAGCGGAGCCGTGTGTGTATGAGGTGTATGGAGCGGAGTCCTGTGTGTACGAGGTGTACGGAGTGGAGCCGCGTGTGTAGGAGGTGTACGGAGCGGAGATATGTGTGTATGGGGTGTACGGAGCAGAGCTGTATGTGTATGGGGTGTACAGAGCAGAAATATGCGTGTACGAGGTGTACCGAGCGGAGCCATGTGTATGGGATGTACGGAGCGGAGCCGTGTGTGTATGAGGTGTACGGAGCAGATATGCGTGTACGAGGTGTACAGAGCAGAGATATGCGTGTAAGAGGTGTACTGAGTGGAGCCGTGTGTGTGTGAGGTGTACGGAGCAGAGATATGCATGTACGAGGTGTACGGAGTGGAGCTGTGTGTGTACAAGGTGTACGCAGCGGAGCCGTGTGTGTACTTGGTGTACAGAGCAGAATCGTGTGTGTATGAAGTGTGCGGAGCGGAGCCGCGTGTGTACGAGGTGTGCAGAGTGGAGCTGTGTGTGTGTGTATGGGGTATGCGGAGCGGAGCAGTGTGTACGGAGTGTGCGGAGCGGAGCCGTGTGTATACGTGTACTGAGCGGAGCCGTGTGTGTTATGAGCACATTTTCTCCTTCACCTCTGATGTCCGATGAACTCCCTCTGCTGGTGAAAGGAGGTATTAAAACTGATCAGGCTGGGAGAGACTTGTCATCAGATCAGGTGGAGTGTGATTGGACATCCGGAGTTTCTGAGTGGATATAAGACTGCCGACGCCCTGCTGGGTTGCTGGTGATACTTCTCTGTTCAGAGCTCTGGCCTCCAGTTTGTTCCAGTCTTCTAAAAGCTAAGTTTGCTCTTCTGTTGTTTCATGAGATTTTGTCTGGTTTACTTAGTGCCTGTTTTCAGCCAGCCCTGACTAGGACTGGCTGGACTCCATTTTTGGTCTCTGATCAATTGCCCTTTTTGCTCTGTTTGCAGGAATTACCTGAGAGCTGATATAGGTATTTGGAAGTCTAGTGACTTCAGGGTCTTTTTCTTATCAGACGGTTGGCATTATTTTTTGGCAGTGTTTTTGCGTGATTGCAGACAGCAACTTTTCTGTCCTGTCCTATTCAGTTAGTACGGGCCCCATCGTTTGCTCAGCCTGTCTTTCTATCTGTGTTTGTGTTTTCTTCTGTTTTCACCGTCAATACATGTTGGGGGCTGCCTATTGCTTTGGGGTCTGCTCTGGGGAAGTTTAGATTTCCCCTTTCTTTCTTTAGGTTTATTTAGTCCTCCGGCTGTGATCGAGTGGTCTAGGACCACCGTAGGAACCCCCCACGGCTACTGTTAGTTGTGTGTTTAGGATCAGGGGTCTGCAATCCGCTAGTTACTAACCTCTCGGTTTTTCTGGACTTAGCTTATATTTTGTTTTCCTCCTCCGGTGACTCAATCACAACACGTGTGTATGGGGTGTGTGGAGAGGAGCCGTGTGTACAAGGTATACGGAGCGGAACCATGTGTGTACGAAACTGAGCCCTGTGTGTACGAAATGTAAGGCGCTGAGCCGTGTGTGTACGGAGCAGAGCAGAGCCATGTGTGTACGAGGTTTACAGTGTGGAGCCATGTATGTACTGAGTGGAGCCGTGTGTATGCGAGGTGTACGGAGTGGAGCCATGTGTGTATGAGGCATACAAAGCGGAACCGTGTATGTATGAGGTGTGCGGAGCCGTGCGTGTACAAGGTGTTTGGTGGGGAGCATTCATACCTCCCAACCATCCCAGATCCAGCAGGACAGTCCCGATTTTAAAAGTCTGCCCCGCTGTCCTGGCCGGGAGCTTACTTTTCCCGCACACACAGTAGTACACAGCAGAACCCCGAGGAGCACTTTAAAACACGCACATGACGGTCCCCCGGAAGTGATGTGCTGAAAGCTGACCGGAAATTAGGTAATTTCATGAGGAAATTGTGACGAAACCATGGAGGCACTTCAGGGAATGCTTCAAATCCATCACCATGTCCTCCTCCGACAGCGCGGACAGCAGGATCGCCTTGAAATCGGGGATGCCGACCATGTGAGCGGATCATGATATGTCTTGCATGGGAGGCTCAGGTGGGCACTACAATGGGAGCCGGGCTGCTATAGTATCTTTATAGAATCTTTCTTTCCTTCTTTCTTTCTCTGTTCTTTCTTTCTCTCTATTTATTTCTCTGTTCTTTCTTTCCCTCTCTAATCTTTCTTTGTTTCTGTTTCTTTCTCTCTCTAATCTTTCTTTTTTCTGTTTTTTTTTCCCCTCTTTCTTTCTCTTTCCCCTCTTTCTTTCTTTTGCTCTCCCTGTTCTTTTTTTCTGTCCCCTCTTTCTTTCTCATTTTCTGTGTTCTCTTTCTTTCTCTGTTTTCTTTTTTCTTTCCCTTCTTTCACTCTGTTCTTTTTTCTGTCCCCTCTTTCTGTCTTTCTTTCTCTCTCTGTTCTCTTTCTTTCCCCTCTTTCTTTATCTCTCTGTTCTTTCTTTCCCTTCATTTTTCTCTCTGTTCTTCCTTGCTCTCTCTGTTCTCCTTCTTTCTCTTTGTTCTCTCTCTGTTCTTTCTTTCCCCTCTTCTTTCTCTCTCTATTCTTTCTTTATTTCTCAACCTCTTCTTTCTTTTTTCTCTCTCCTTTCTTTCACTCTCTGTTCTTTCTCTGTTTTCCTCAGTACCAGTCAGTGTGCCCTCAATGCCAGTCAGTGTGATCAGCAGTGCTAAATGGGTGAGGTTGGGAGTGGACATGGGTGTGACTAGTTGTGAAATGGGTGTGGTTGGGGGCATGGCCCACTTAGACTTCCTCCATACAAATTGGTATCCACTCAGCTTTCCTCCATACAAAACAGTATTCACCCAGCTTTCCCCCATAAAAACCAGTATCCACGCAGCTTTCCCCCGTACAAATTGGTATCCACTCAGCTAGCCTCCATACAAAACAATATCCACCCAGCTTTTCCCCCATACAAATTGGTATCCACTCAGCTTTCCTCCATACAAAACAGTATCCAACCAGCTTTCCCCCATACAAATCAGCATGCATCCAACTTTCCGCTATACAAATCACTATTCACCCTTCTTTCACCCCAGAACAAATACAATGTAAAGCAGTTTCCCTCTTACAAATCAGTATTCACTCAGCTTTCCTCCATATAAAACAGTATTCTCCCAGCTTTCCCTCATACAAATCAGTATTCACTCAGGTTTCCTCCATACAAATTGCTATACACTCAGCTTTCCTCTATACAAAACAGTATTCACCCAGTTTTCCCCCATACAATCCAGTAACCACCCAGTTTTCTCCCATAAAAATTGGCATCCACTCAGCTTTCCTCCATACAAAACAGTATCCACCCAGCTTTCCCACATACAAATTAGTATGCACCCAACTTTCCACCATACAAATAGTTAACTGTTCACCCAGCTCTCCCCCCAGGACAAATACAATGTAAGGCAGTTCCCCCCTTACAAATCAGTATTCACTCAGCTTTTCTCCATACAAAACAGTATCCACTCAGTTGTTCCCCATACAAATTGGCATCCACTCAGCTTTTCTCCATACAAAACAGAATCCATGCAGCTTTCCCCCATACAAATAGGTATCCTCCCAGCTTTCCCACACACAAATCAGTTTGAACCCAACTTTCTGCCATACAAATCACTATTCACCCAGCTTTCCCACAGAACAAATACAATGTAAGGCAGTTTCCCCCCTACAAATCAGTATTCACTCAGCTTTCCTCCATACAAAACAGTATCCACCCAGTTTTCCTCTATACAAATTGGTATCCACTCAGCTTTCCTCCATACAAAACAGTATCCACCCAGGTTTCCCCCATACAAATCAGCATGCATCCAACTTTCCACTATACAAATCACTATTCACCCTTCTTTCACCCCAGAACAAATACAATGTAAAGCAGTTTCCCTCTTACAAATCAGTATTCACTCAGCTTTCCTCCATAGAAATTGGTATCCACTCAGCTCTCTTCCATACAAAAGAGTATTCACCAAGCTTCTCTCCATACAAATCAGTATCCACCCAGCTTTCCCCCATACAAATTGGTTTCCTTTCAGCTTTCCTCCATACAAACTGTATTAGCCAAGCTTTTCTTCATACAAAAGATCATCTACCCAGCTTTCCCCCATAGAAATCACTATGCGTCCACCTTGCGCCATACAAATCACTATTCACCCAGCTTTCTCCCCAGATCAAATTCAATGTAAGGCAGTTTCCCTCTTACAAATCAGTATTCACTCAGCTTTCCTCCATAGAAATTGGTATCCACTCAGCTCTCTTCCATACAAAAGAGTATTCACCAAGCTTCCCTCCATACAAATCAGTATCCACCCAGCTTTCCCCCATACAAATTGGTTTCCTTTCAGCTTTCCTCCATACAAACTGTATTAACCAAGCTTTTCTTCATACAAAAGATCATCTACCCAGCTTTCCCCCATAGAAATCACTATGCGTCCACCTTGCGCCATACAAATCACTATTCACCCAGCTTTCTCCCCAGATCAAATACAATGTAAGGCAGTTTCCCTCTTACAAATCAGTATTCACTCAACTTTCCTCCATACAAATCATTATCCACTCAGTTTTCCCGCATACAAATTGGTATCCACTCAGCTTTCCAACGTACAAAACAGTAAGTATCCACCCAGCTATTCCCATACAAATCAGTATCCACCCAGTTTTCCTCCATACAAATTGGTATCCACTCAGCTTTCCCCATACAAATTGTTATCCACTCAGCTTTCCTCCATGCAAAACAGTATCGACCCAGCTTTCCCCCATACAGATCAGTATTCACTCAGCTTTCCTCCATACAAATCACTTTTCACCCAGCTTTCCCCCCAGACCAAATACAATGTAAGGCAGTTTCCCCCTTACAAATCAGTATTCACGCAGCTTTCCTCCAAACAGAACAGTATCCACCCAGTTTTCCCCCATACAAATTGGTATCCACCCAGCTTTCCACATACAAATCAGTATTCACTTAGCTTTCTTCCATACAAAACTGTTTTCACCCAGCTTAATCCCATACAAATTGCTATCCACTCAGCTTTCCTTCATACAAAAGAGTATACACGCAGCTTTCCACCATACAAATCAGTATGCACCCAACTTACTGCCATACAAATCACGATTCACCTAGCTTTCCCCCCCAGAACAAATACAATGTAAGGCAGATTCCCCTTTACAAATCAGTATTCACTCAGCTTTCCTCCAGACAAAACAGTATTCACCCAGTTTTCCCCCATACAAATTGGTATCCACTCAGCTTTCCTCCATACAAAACAGTATCCACCCAGCTTTCCCCCATACAAATTAGTATCCACACAGCTTTTTCCCCATACAAAACAGTATCCACCCTGCATTCCCCCATACAAATCAGCATGCACCTAACTTTCCGTCATACAAATCACTATTAACCCAGCTTTCCCCCAGAACCATTACAATGTAAGGCAGTTTCCCCCATACAAATCAGTATTCACTCAGCTTTCCTCCAAATTGGTGTCCACTCAGTTTTCCTCCACACAAAACAGTATCCACCCAGCTTTCCCCATACAAATTGGTATCCACTCAGCTTTCCTCCATGCAAAACAGTATCCACACAGCTTTCCGCCATACAAACCACTATTCACCCAGCTTTCCCCCCAGACCAAATACAATGTAAGGCAGTTTCCCCCTTACAAATCAGTATTCACTCAGCTTTCCTCCATACAAATCAGTATCCACTCAGCTCCCCCCCCCCACAAATTGGTATCCACTCAGCTTTCCTCCATATAAAACAGTATCCACCCAGCTTTCCGCCATACAAATTGGTATCCACTCAGCTGTCCTCCATACAAAACAGTATTCACCCAGCTTCTCCCATACAAATCATTATCCACCCAGCTTTCCCCATACAAATTGTTATCCTCTCAGCTTTCCTCCATACAAATTGGTATCCACCCAGCTTTCCCCCATACAAATTAGTATGCACCCTACTTTCCGCTATACAAATCACTTTTCACCCAGCTTTCACCCAGAACAAATAAAATGTAAAGCAGTTGCCCCTTAGGCTATGTGCACACGTAGTTTTAGGTGCTGCGGATTTGGGAAAATCCGCAGGTCAAAATACCTGCGGTTTACCTGCGGATTAGCCTGCGGTTTATCACCTTACAATGGTGAAGGTGTGAAACCGCAGCGGAATCCACACAAAGAATTGACATGCTGCGGATTGTAACCCGCAGGAAATCTGCGCGGAAAAATCTGCAGCATGTGCACAGCGTTTTTGGTTTTACCATTGCAAAGAATGGTACTGCGGATCCGCAGGGCCAGAAACGCTGCGGATCCGTAGCAGAATCCACACCGTGTGCACATAGCCTTACAAATCAGTAATCACTCAGCTTTTCTCCATACAAATTGGTATCCTCTCAGCTTTCCTCCATAAAAAACAGTATCAACTCAGCTTTTCCCCCATACAAATCAGCATGCACCTAACTTTTTGCCATACAAATCACTATTCACCCAGCTTTCCCCCCAGAACAAATACAATGTAAAGCAGTTTCCCCCTTACAGATCAGTATTCACGCAGCTTTCCTTCATACAAAACAGTATCCACCCAGCTTTCCCCCATACAAATTGGTATCCACTCAGCTTTCCTCCATAAAACCAGTGTCCACCCAGCTTTCCTCCATACAAAGCAGTACCTACCTCACACATACACCACTTCCCCTCATACAGCACAATGACAACCAGCACAGTAGAGTCCTGCATACAGTTACACTGAGGCCCCTGATCATGTGACCCCTGACTCCTCCCCTCCTGTGACCTCATCACAGGTCCTGTGCACACAGAAGAGATTTGAGCATTTGAGCTACGCCATTGCCCCAATCCCAGCGCGCCGCCGGCTGCCTCGGCAACGCGTTCTCAGCCTGCAGTTAGTGCCGTGACTGAGCCCCGCCCACCCGCTCCGCGCTGTGTCTGCTCTGTGTGTGGTTGGCCGCTCACTCTCCGCTCCACTGCCGCGGCCATGTTGTTTTCTGTCATGTATGTACACGCTGTGGCTGCGGGGCTGGCGAGCAAGCGGCGAGGCCCTGTCTGGTGCTAATTAACCGGCCTCGTGGGGGGGCAAATGCCTCTCTGCCCCCCAGCCCAGCCCTGGGTGGTCTTGTCATGGAGTGGCGGTATTTGTAGGTGTATAATAATTTGTATAGGGGAAAGCTGGGTGAACAGTGATTTGTATGAGGAAGAGTGGGGTCAGGAGGGGTTTACAGTGTGGATGTAGCAGAGCCGTGTGTGTACGAGGTGTACGGAGCGGAGCCGTGTGTGTACGAGGTGTACGGAGCGGAGCCGTGTGTGTACGAGGTGGAAGGAGCGGAGCCGCGTGTGTACGAGGTGTACGGAGCGGAGCCGCGTGTGTACGAGGTGTACGGAGCGGAGCCGCGTGTGTACGAGGTGTACGGAGCGGAGCCGCGTGTGTACGAGGTGTACGGAGCGGAGCCGTGTGTACGGGGTGTACGGAGCGGAGCCGTGTGTACGGGGTGTACGGAGCGGAGCCGCGTGTGTACGAGGTGTACGGAGCGGAGCCGTGTGTGTACGAGGTGTACGGAGCGGAGCCGCGTGTGTACGAGGTGGACGGAGCGGAGCCGCGTGTGTACGAGGTGTACGGAGCGGAGCCGTGTGTACGAGGTGTACGGAGCGGAGCCGTGTGTACGAGGTGGACGGAGCGGAGCCGCGTGTGTACGAGGTGTACGGAGCGGAGCCGCGTGTGTACGAGGTGTACGGAGCGGAGCCGCGTGTGTACGAGGTGTACGGAGCGGGGCCGCGTGTGTACGAGGTGTACGGAGCGGGGCCGCGTGTGTACGAGGTGTACGGAGCGGGGCCGCGTGTGTACGAGGTGTACGGAGCGGGGCCGCGTGTGTACGAGGTGTACGGAGCGGGGCCGCGTGTGTACGAGGTGTACGGAGCGGAGCCGCGTGTGTACGGAGCGGGGCCGCGTGTGTACGAGGTGTACGGAGCGGGGCCGCGTGTGTACGAGGTGTACGGAGCGGGGCCGCGTGTGTACGAGGTGTACGGAGCGGGGCCGCGTGTGTACGAGGTGTACGGAGCGGGGCCGCGTGTGTACGAGGTGTACGGAGCGGGGCTGCGTGTGTACGAGGTGTACAGAGCGGAGCCGCGTGTGTACGAGGTGTACGGAGCGGAGCCCGGTGTGTGCGGAGCTGAGCCGCGTATGTACGGCGTGTACGGAGCGGAGCCGTGTGTGCACAGGGTGTACGGAGCGGAGCCATGTGTGTACGAGGTGTACAGAGCGGAGCCGCGTTTGTACGAAGTGTATTGAGCGGAGCCCTGTGTGTACGGAGCTGAGCCGAGTATGTACGGTGTGTACGGAGTGGAGCCGTGTGCGCACAGGGTGTACGGAGCGGAGCCGTGTGTCTGCAGAGCTGTGTGTGTACGTAGTGGAGCCGCGTGTGTACGGGGTGTACGGAGTGGAGCCGTGCGTGTACTGGGGTGTACGGAACTGAGCCATATGTGTGCGGAGCAGAGCTGTGTGTGTACGTAGTGGAGCAATGTGTGCACAGGGTGTGCGGAGCAGAGCTGTGTGTGTACAGGGTGGAGCCGTGTGTGTACAGAGCGTGGCCGCATGTGTACAAGGTTTACTGAGCAGAGCCGCATGTGTTATTGAGTCACCGGAGGAGGAAAACAAAAATACAAGCTAAGTCCAGAAAACTGAGAGGTTGGTAGCTAGCGGATTGCAGACCCCTGATCCTATGCACCACAACTAACAGTAGCCGTGGGGGGTTCCTACGGTGGTCCTAGACCCCTCGATCACAGCCGGAGAGCTAAATAAACCTAAAGAAAGAAAGGGGAAATCTAAACTGCCCCAGAGCAGACCCCAAAGCAATAGGCAGCCCCCAACATGTATTGACAGTGAAAACAGAAGAAAACACAAACATAGATAGAAAGACAGGCTGAGCAAACGATGGGGCCCTTACTAACTAGATAGGACAGGACAGAAAAGCTGCTGTCTGCAATCACGCAAAAACCCTACCAAAAATAATGCCAACACGTCTGATAGAAAAAAGGCCCTGAAGTCACTAGACTTCCAAATACCTATATCAGCCCTCAGGTATATTCTGCAAACACAGCAAAAAAAAAGAGCAATTGATCAGAGACAAAAATGGAGTCCAGTCAGTCCTAGCCAGGGCTGGCTGAACACAGGCACTAAGTAAACCAGACAAAATCTCATGAAACAACAGAAGAGCAAACTTAGCTCTTAGAAGACTGGAATAAACTGGAGGCCAGAGCTCTGAGAAGAGAAGTATCACCAGCAACCCAGCAGGGCGTCGGCAGCCTTATATCCACTCAGAGATTCCGGATGTCCAATCACACTCCACCTGATCTGATGACAGGTCTCTCTCATCCAGATCATTTTTACTACCTCCCTTCACCAGCAGAGGGAGTTCATCGGACATCAGAGGTGAAGGAGAAAATGAGCTCATAACAGTACCCCCTTGAGGAGGGGTCACCGAACCCTCATCCACGCCACCAGGGCAATCAGGATAGGCCCAATGAAAAGCACGAACCAATCTTTCGGCATGAATATCGGATGCAGAGACCCAAGAATTATCCTCCTGGCCATAACCCTTCCACTTAACCAAATACTGGAGTCTCTGTCTAGCCACACGAGAATCCAGTATCTTCTCAACCTCGTATTCCATATTACCATCAACCAATACAGGGTCAGGAGGTGCCACCACAGGAGCCACTGGCTCAACAAACCTCTTCAACAGAGACTTATGAAACACGTTATGGATCTTAAATGTAACAGGAAGAGACAATCGAAAAGAGACCGGATTAAGAATCTCCAAAATCTTGTAAGGTCCAATAAATCTAGGTTTAAACTTTGGAGAAGCCACCTTCATAGAGATATTCTTTGATGACAACCAAACCATATCACCCACCTTAAACCGGGGACCAATGGTCCTATGCCGGTTGGAAAACCGCTGGGCCTTTTCCTGGGAGAGAGACAACTTATCCACCATTTGGTCCCAGATATGGTGCATTCTCTCCACCACAGTGTCAACACCTGGGCAGGCAGAAGGCTCCACCTGCCCTGAAGAAAATCGAGGATGAAACCCAAAGTTACAAAAAAAAGGTGACATCAAAGTGGCAGAACTAGCTCTATTATTTAAAGCAAATTCGGCCAAGGGCAAAAATGAAACCCAATCGTCCTGATCAGCAGAAATAAGACTCCAAAGTCTGGTTTGTTCTCTTCGTCTGCCCATTGGTCTGAGGGTGAAACGCAGAGGAGAAGGACAACTGAATTCCCAGCTTGGAACAAGAAGTCCTCCAAAATCTAGAAACAAACTGAACTCCTCTGTCAGACACAATATTCTCAGGAATCCCATGCAAGCGAACCACTTGCTGCAAAAACATGGGCACCAACTCTGAGGAAGATGGCAACTTAGGGAGTGGTACAAGATGGACCATCTTAGAGAGTCTATCGCAAATCACCCAAATAACAGTCATTCTCTGAGAGACAGGCATATCAGAAATAAAATCCATAGAAATATGGGTCCATGGCCTCCTGGGCACCGGCAAAGGCATCAACAACCCACGAGAACGAGAGCAAGGTTTCAACCGGGAGCAAGTCCCACAGGACTGCACAAAATTCCTGACATCATGAGACAAGGCGGGCCACCAAAAAGACCGACTCACCAAATCTCTAGTACCAAAAATACCCGGATGACCAGCCAATGCGGAGCAATGAACTTCAGACATCACTCTCTTCCTCCACTGGTCAGGAACATACAATTTTCCAATGGTACAACGCTCAGGTTTGTCCTCCTGAAACTCTTCCAGAGCACGTCTCAAATCGGGCGAGATGGCAGAAAGAACTACCCCCTCACCTAAGATGGTAGCAGGCTTGGTCACAATAGGAGAGTCAGCAAAGAAACTCCTAGAGAGGGAGTCTGCCTTGACATTCTTAGTGCCCGGAAGAAAAGAGACCACAAAATCAAAACGTGTGAAAAACAAGGCCCACCTAGCCTGTCTAGGATTCAAGCGTTTGGCCGACTCAAGATAAATCACATTTTTGTGGTCAGTAAGGACCACGACTTGATGTTTAGCTCCCTCCTACCAATGTCTCCACTCCTCAAATGCCCATTTCATGGCTAACAGTTCCCGATTCCCCACATCATAGTTGCGTTCAGATGGGGAGAACTTTCGGGAAAAGAAAGCACAGGGATTCATTTTAGATGTCACAGGATCCTTTTGGGACAAAACAGCTCCTGCACCAATCTCAGAAGCGTCCACCTCTACCTGAAACGGGAGTGAGACATCATGTTGCCGCAAAACCGGAGCAGAAGTGAACCTCCGCTTCAGCTCTTGAAAGGAAGAAACAGTCTCTGGAGACCAATTCAGTACATCAGCACCCTTCTTAGTCAAATCAGTCAATGGTTTGGCAATACCAGAAAAATTAGCTATAAATTTGCGATAAAAATTAGCAAAACCCAAAAACTTCTGGAGGGCCTTCAAAGAAGTGGGTTGAACCCAATCATAAATGGCCTGTACCTTGGCCGGGTCCATTTCAATAGTTGACGGAGACAAAATAAACCCCAAAAATGAAATCCTCTGTACTCCAAAAAGGCATTTCGATCCCTTAACATACAGGTAATTCTCCCTCAAAATCCGAAACACAGTACGAACATGTTCCACATGAGAGTCCCAATCCCTGGAAAAGATCAAAATATCATCCAGATAGATGATCAGAAATGTATCCACAAAGTCCAGGAAAATATCATTCATGAAGCACTGGAAGACAGAAGGGGCATTAGTGAGCCCAAAAAGGCATCACCAGGTACTCAAAATGTCCCTCCGGAGTATTAAACGCCGTCTTCCATTCATCCTCCTGCTTAATGCGAATAAGATTATACGCCCCCCTGAGGTCAAGCTTGGTAAACCAGCAAGCACCTTTAACTCTGGAGAATAGATCAGATATCAGGGGTAACGGATACTGATATTTAACAGTAATTTTGTTGAGGGAACGATAGTCAATACAAGGCCTTAATGAACCATATTTCTTGGCCACGAAAAAAAAACCAGCACCCAAGGGTGAAGAGGATGGTCTAATATGACCCTTCTCCAACGACTCCTTAACATAAGATCGCATAGCCTCGTGCTCGGGTACAGATAAATTGAAAAGTCGACCCTTGGGAAATTTACACCCAGGGCTCAACTCAATTGCACAGTCATAACTCCTATGAGGAGGTAACGACGCAGACTTATTCTCACTAAATACATCATAAAAATCAGCCAAATAGTCAGGAACATTATGCGACTGGGGAGAGGTGGAGAAGACAGGAGCGTCACCAATAGCACACCGACAACCCCAACTCACCACAGACACAGATTTCCAATCCAAAACTGGATTATTAATTTGCAACCAGGGAAATCCCAGAACAATGGTATCATGCAAATTATGCAAAAATCTGCAATTCTCCTGATGGTCTGGGGCGACCCGCATTACCACCTGGGTCCAAAACTGAGGTTTATTTTTCGCCAAAGGAGTAGCATCAATACCCCTCAAAGGGATAGGCGTCCGCAGAAGTGTCATAGGAAACCCACAACGTTTAGCAAAATCCAAGTCCATCAGGTTCAGAGCCGCTCCCGAATCCACAAAAGCCTTGGCGGAAAATGTGGACAGTGAGCAGATCAGAGTAATTGCCAGAAGAAACTTAGGTTGAACACCACCCACAGCAAATGTGTGTGCAAAACGTTTTTCTCGTTTAGGGCAGACAGAAATCATATGAGAGGCATCTCCACAGAAAAAACACAGCTTATTACGCCTTCTGAACTCCTGACGTTGCGCCCTAGAAAAAACTATCACATTGCATAGGTTCAGACATTTGTTCAACAGGCAACATTTCTCGTGTACCTCTACGTTCACGCAGACGCCGATCAACCTGAATGGCTAATGACATAGAATCGTCAAGACCAGAGGGAACAGGAAATCCCACCATAGTATCCTTTACGGTTTCTGACAAACCCCTCCGAAAGAGAGCTGCCAAGGCACCATCATTCAAGGTAGTAAGGACCGCCCACTTTCGGAATTTTTGACAGTATAACTCTGCAGAATCCTGACCCTGGCTCAATGCCAACAGGGCTTTCTCAGCTTGATAAATAGCATTAGGTTCATCATACAACAACCCCTAGGCTTGAAAACATGCATCCACATTAGCCAGAATAGGATCATCAGGTGTCAAAGAAAACGCCCAATCCTGGGGATCGCTGCGCAGCAAAGAGATGACCATTTTAACCTGCTGCGCAGAGCTCCCTGATGAGTTAGGCTTCAAGGCAAAAAATAATTTACAATTATTCTTAAAATTCAAAAATTTAGTCCGATCCCCAAAAAACACATCAGGAGTAGGAATCTTTGGTTCAGCAGAGTGAATGAGAAAGATAGGTGGAAATTCCCTGCACTTCAGCAGTCAGCTGCTCCACACGATCAGACAATTGCTTAATCTCCATTAAGAAAAATTCCTCCTACGGCCCCAGAGAAAAAGAGGAAAAAATATACAAAAAAAATTATGACACTTTTTTTTTTTTTTACAATTCTTTCCTGCTATTGAGTACCCTAGAACGTGCAGTTTGGCTTGTGATTCTGTTATGATTGAGTCACCGGAGGAGGAAAACAAAAATACAAGCTGAGTCCAGAAAACTGAGAGGTTGGTAGCTAGTGGATTGCAGACCCCTGATCCTATACACCACAACTAACAGTAGCCGTGGGGGGTTCCTACGGTGGTCCTAGACCCCTCGATCACAGCCGGAGAGCTAAATAAACCTAAAGAAGGAAGGGGAAATCTAAACTGCCCCAGAGCAGACCCCAAAGCAATAGGCAGCCCCCAACATGTATTGACGGTGAAAACAGAAGAAAACACAAACAGATAGAAAGACAGGCTGAGCAAACGATGGGGCCCTTACTAACTAGATAGGACAGGACAGAAAAGCTGCTGTCTGCAATCACGCAAACACCCTACCAAAAATAATGCCAACACGTCTGATAGAAAAAAGGCCCTGCAGTCACTAGACTTCCAAATACCTATATCAGCCCTCAGGTATATTCTGCAAACAGAGCAAAAAAAAGAGCAATTGATCAGAGACAAAAATGGAGTCCAGCCAGTCCTAGCCAGGGCTGGCTGAACACAGGCACTAAGTAAACCAGACAAAATCTCATGAAACAACAGAAGAGCAAACTTAGCTCTTAGAAGATTGGAATAAACTGGAGGCCAGAGCTCTGAGCAGAGAAGTATCACCAGCAACCCAGCAGGGCGTCGGCAGCCTTATATCCACTCAGAGATTCCGGATGTCCAATCACACTCCACCTGATCTGAAGACAGGTCTCTCCCATCCAGATCATTTTTACTACCTCCCTTCACCAGCAGAGGGAGTTCATCGGACATCAGAGGTGAAGGAGAAAATGAGCTCATAACACGCATGTGTATGAGGTTTACGGAGCGAAGCCATGTGTGTACTGAGTGGAGCCGTGTGTGTGCGAACCATAGAAAGCGGAACCTTGTGTGTATGAGGTGTGCGGAGCCATGCATGTACAAGGTGTATGGTGGGGAGCATTTATACCTCCCAACTGTCCCAGATCCAGTTGGACAGTCCCGATTTTGAGGGAGAGTCTGCCCCGGCTGGGAGCTTACTTTTCCCACGGACACAGGAGTACAAGGCGGAGCCCCGAGGAGCGCTTTAAAATTTGCACGTGACGTTCCACTGGAAATGACGTGCTAGAAGCTGACAGGAAATTAGGTAATTTTGGGAGGAGATTGTGGCGGAACCATAGAGGCACTTCAGGGAATGCTTCAGATCCATCACTGTGTTCTCTGACAGCGCGGACAGCGGGATCGTCTTGGAATCAGGAATGCCGGCCATGTGAGCGGATCATGATGTGTCCTGCACCGGGAGGCTCAGGTGGGCACTACAATGGAGGCCGGGCTGCTATAGTATCTTTATAGAATCTTTTTCTCTGTTTCTTTTTCTCTGTTCTTTCTTTCTCTCTCTAATCTTTCTTTTTTTCTTTCTTTGTTCTTTCTTTCTCTCTGTTCTTTCTTTCCCCTCTTTCTCTGTCTAGTCTTTCTTTCTCTGTCTAATCTTTCTTTCTCTCTGTTTCTTTCTCTCTGTTTCTTTCTCTCTGTTCTTTCTCTCTAATCTTTCTTTTTTTTCTTTCTCTCTGTTCTTTCTTTCTCTCTGTTATTTCTTTCTTCTCTTCCTTTCTTTCTCTGTTCTTTCTTTCTCTCTGTTCTTCTCTTCCTTTCTCTATCTGTTCTTTCTTTCGCTCTGTGCTTTCTTTCCCCTTTTTCTTTCTTTCTCTAATCTTTCTTTCTCTCTCTGTTCTTCCTTTCTCTCACTGTTCTCGTTCTTTCCCCTCTTTCTTTGTCTCTGTTCTTTCTTTCCTCTCTTTCTCTGTTCTTACTTTCTCTTTGTTCTTTCTCTCTCCACATTTTAGAGGGTCACATCCCCATTACAGAGGGTCACATCCCCATTACACAGAGTCACATCCACATTTTAGAGGGTCATATCCACATTTTGGGGGCCACATTCACATTTTAGAGGACCACATCCACATGTGACCCTTTACAATGTGGATGTGACTCTACAATGTGGATGTGACCCTCTATATTGTGGATGTGACCCTCTATAAAGTGGATGTGACCCTCTGTATTGTGGATGTGACCCACTGTAATGTGGATGTGACCCTCTATAACAGGGATGGGCAATTAATTTTCCTGAGAAGCCACATGAAAGACCATGACTGTCATGGAGGGCCAAAACAATAGGCCAAAATTAATTCTTCTCAATATTAATATTGATATTTTATAATTATTATATTATTGATAATTTTATTAATTTTAAGTGTATTAGAATTGTATATTTAGCAGAATTAAGAATGCCGACACCCCCCTATATATCGTTTGAACCCGAGCACAGCCCTTTCAGTATATTGCATGAGCGCCCCCAACAGCCCCTTATATGTGGCATGAGCCCCACACAGCCTCCCTATATACAGCATGAGCCCCACACAGCCTCCCCATATACTGCATGAGCGCCACACAGCCTCCCCATATACTGCATGAGCTCCACACAGCGTCCCCATATACTGCATGAGACCCACACAGCCTCCCTATACACAGCATGAGCCCCACACAGCCTCAACATATACTGCATGAGCCCCACACAGCCTCCCCATATACTGCATGAGCCCCACACAGCCTCCCCATATACTGCATGAGCCCCACACAGCCTCTCCATATACTGCATGAGCCCCACACAGCCTCCCTATACACATCATGAGCCCCACACAGCCTCCCCATATACTGCATGAGCCCCACACAGCCTCCCCATATACGGCATGAGCCCCACACAGCCTCCCCATATACTGCATGAGCCCCACACAGCCTCCCCATATACTGAATGAGACCCACACAGCCTCCCAATATACTGCATGAGCCCCACACAGCCTTCCCATATACTACATGAGCCCCACACAGCCTCCCCATATACTGCATGAGCGCCACACATCCTCCCCATATACTGCATGAGCACCACACAGCCTCCCCATATACTGCATGAGACCCTCACAACGTCCCTATACACAGCATGAACCCCACACAGCCTCCCCATATACTGCATGAGCCCCACACAGCCTCCCCATATACTGCATGAGCCCCACACAGCCTCCCCCTATGCTGCATGAGCCCCACACAGCCTCCCTATACACAGCATGAGACCCACACAGCCTCCTCATATACTGCATGAGCCCCACACAGCCTCCCCATATGCTGCATGAGCCCCACACAGCCTCCCCATATACTGCATGAGCCCCACACAGCCTCCCCATATACTGCATGAGCCCCACACAGCCTCCCCTTGTACTGCATGAGCCCCACACAGCCTCCCATATACTGTATGAGACCCACACAGCCTCCCCATATACTGCATGAGACCCAAACAGCCTCCCCATATACTGCATGAGCGCCACACAGCCTCCCCATATACTGCATGAGCCCCACACAGCCTCCCTATACACAGCATGAGCCCCACACAGCCTCCCCATATACTGCTTGAGCCCCACACAGCCTCCCCATATACTACATGAGCCCCACACAGCCTCCCCATATACTGCATGAGCCCCACACAGCCTTCCCATATACTGCATGAGCCCCTCACAGCCTCCCTATATACTGCATGAGCCCCGCACAGCCTCCCTATATACTGCATGAGGCCCACACATCCTCCCTATATACAGCATGAGCCCCACACAGCCTCCCTATATACTGCATGAGCCCCACACAGCCTCCCCATATGCTTCATGAGCCCCACACAGCCTCCCTATACACAGCATGAGCCCCACACAGCCTCCCCATATACTGCATGAGCCCCAGACTGCCTCCCCATATACTGTATGAGACCCACACAGCCTCCCCATATACTGCATGAGACCCAAACAGCCTCCCCATATACTGCATGAGCGCCACACAGCCTCCCCATATACTGCATGAGCCCCACACAGCCTCCCTATACACAGCATGAGCCCCACACAGCCTCCCCATATACTGCTTGATCCCCACACAGCCTCCCCATATACTGCATGAGCCCAAAACAACAGCCTCCCCATATACTGCATGAGCCCCACACAACCTCCCCATATACTGCTTGAGCCCCACACTGCCTCCCTATATACTGCATGAGACCCACACAGCCTCCCTATATACAGCATGAGCCCCACACAGCCTCCCCATATACTGCATGAGACCCACACAGCCTCCCCATATACTGCATGAGACCCACACAGCGTCCCCATATACTGCATGAGACCCACGCAGCCTCCCTATATACTGCATGAGCCCACACAGCCTCCCCATATACTGCATGAGCCCCACACAGCCTCCCCATATACTGCATGAGCCCCACACAGCCTCCCCATATACTGCATGAGCCCCACACAGCCTCCCCATATACTGCATGAGCCCCACACAGCCTCCCCATATACTGCATGAGCCCCACACAGCCTCCCCTTGTACTGCATTAGCCCCACACAGCCTCCCCATATACTGTATGAGACCCACACAGCCTCCCCATATACTGCATGAGACCCAAACAGCCTCCCCATATACTGCATGAGCGCCACACAGCCTCCCCATATACTGCATGAGCCCCACACAGCCTCCCTATACACAGCATGAGCCCCACACAGCCTCCCCATATACTGCTTGAGCCCCACACAGCCTCCCCATATACTGCATGAGCCCCACACAGCCTCCCCATATACTGCATGAGCCCCACACAGCCTTCCCATATACTGCATGAGCCCCTCACAGCCTCCCTATATACTGCATGAGCCCCGCACAGCCTCCCTATATACTGCATGAGGCCCACACATCCTCCCTATATACAACATGAGCCCCACACAGCCTCCCTATATACTGCATGAGACCCAGCCTCCCCATATGCTGCATGAGCCCCACACAGCCTCCCTATATACAGCATGAACCCCACACAGCCTCCCTATATACTGCATGAGCCCCACACAGCCTCCCCATATGCTTCATGAGCCCCACACAGCCTCCCTATACACAGCATGAGCCCCACACAGCCTCCCCATATACTGCTTGATCCCCACACAGCCTCCCCATATACTGCATGAGCCCAAAACAACAGCCTCCCCATATACTGCATGAGCCCCACACAACCTCCCCATATACTGCTTGAGCCCCACACTGCCTCCCTATATACTGCATGAGACCCACACAGCCTCCCTATATACAGCATGAGCCCCACACAGCCTCCCCATATACTGCATGAGACCCACACAGCCTCCCCATATACTGCATGAGACCCACACAGCGTCCCCATATACTGCATGAGACCCACGCAGCCTCCCTATATACTGCATGAGCCCACACAGCCTCCCCATATACTGCATGAGCCCCACACAGCCTCCTCATATACTGCATGAGCCCCACACAGCCTCCCCATATACTGCATGAGCCCCACACAGCCTCCCCATATACTGTGCATGAGCCCCACACATCCTCCCTATACACTGCATGAGCCCCACACAGCCTCCCCATATACTGCATGAGACCCACACAGCCTCCCCATATACTGCATGAGTGCCACACAGCATCTCTATATACTGCATGAGGAGCTCACAGCCTCTCTATATACTGCATGAGGAGCCCACAGCCTCCCTATATACTGCATGAGGCCCCCACAGCCTCCCTATATACTGCATGAGCGCCACACAGCCTCCCCATATACTGCATGAGGCCCACACAGCCTCCCTATATACTGCATGAACCCCGCACAGCCTCCCTATATACTGCATGAGGCCCACACAGCCTACCTATATACAGCATGAACCCCACACAGCCTCCCTATACACAGCATGAGCCCCACATAGCCTCCCCATATACTGCATGAGCCCAACACAGCCTCCCCATATACTGCATGAGCCCCACACAGCCTCCCCATATACTGCATGAGACCCACACAGCCTCCCCATATACTGCATGAGCGCCACACAGCCTCTCTATATACTGCATGAGGAGCTCACAGCCTCTCTATATACTGCATGAGGCCCCCACAGCCTCCCTATATACTGCATGAGCACCACACAGCCTCCCCATATACTGCATGAGGCCCACACAGCCTCTCTATATAGTGTATGAGGAGCCCACAGCCTCTCCATATACTGCATGAGACACACACTGCCTCCCTATATACTGCATGAACCCCGCACAGCCTCCCTATATACTGCATGAGGCCCACACAGCCTCCCTATATACAGCATGAGCCCCACACAGCCTCCCTATACACAGCATGATCCCCACATAGCCTCCCCATATACTGCATGAGCCCCACACAGCCTCCCCATATACTGCATGAGCCCCACACAGCCTCCCCATATACTCCATGAAACCCACACAGCCACCCCATATACTGCATGAGCGCCACACAGCCTCCCCATATACTCCATGAAACCCACACAGCCTCCCTATACACAGCATGAGCCCCACACAGCCTCCCCATAAACTGCATGAGACCCACATAGCCTCCCTATATACTGCATGAGCGCCACCCAGCCTCCCTATATACTGCATGAGCGCCACACAGCCTCCCTATATACTGCATGAGGAGCCCACAGCCTCTCTATATACTGCATGAGGAGCCCACAGCCTCTCTATATACTGCATGAGGAGCCCACAGCCTCGCTATATACTGCATGAGGCCCAAACAGCCTCCCTATATACTGCATGAGCGCCACACAGCCTCCCCATATACTGCATGAGGCCCACATAGCCTCCCCATATACGACATGTGCAGCAGCACCATATCACCCCCTCATGTCACCCGAGGTGTGCAGCACCATGTCGTCACCCACCCCAGGTGTGCAGCACCATGTCGTCACCCACCCCAGGTGTGCAGCACCATGTCGTCACCCACCCCAGGTGTGCAGCACCATGTCGTCACCCACTCCAGGTGTGCAGCACCATGTCGTCACCCACTCCAGGTGTGCAGCACCATGTCGTCACCCACACCAGGTGTGCAGCACCATGTCGTCACCCATCCCAGGTGTGCAGCACCATGTCGTCACCCACTCCAGGTGTGCAGCACCATGTCGTCACCCACCCCAGGTGTGCAGCACCATGTCGTCACCCACCCCAGGTGTGCAGCACAATGTCGTCACGCACTCCAGGTGTGCAGCACCATGTCGTCACCCACTCCAGGTGTGCAGCACCATGTCGTCACCCACTCCAGGTGTGCAGCACCATGTCGTCACCCACTCCAGGTGTGCAGCACCATGTCGTCACCCACTCCAGGTGTGCAGCACCATGTCGTCACCCACCCCAGGTGTGCAGCACCATGTCGTCACCCACTCCAGGTGTGCAGCACCATGTCGTCACCCACCCCAGGTGTGCAGCACCATGTCGTCACCCACCCCAGGTGTGCAGCACCATGTCGTCACTCACTCCAGGTGTGCAGCACCATGTCGTCACCCACTCCAGGTGTGCACCACCATGTCGTCACCCCCATAGCCTCCCCATGCCCACCAAAATGGCCCTTACACATAAGGAAAAAAACCACCACATACTCACCTCGTCCCGTTCCCTGTCAGTGTGCTTCTCTTCCTGCCTCCGGTGCGCGGACTCTCCGGAGTAAACAGCTGGCGCGATGACGTCATTTCATCGTGTCAGCTGTTTCACACACAGATGTGGCCCCCGGGTCGCACTTTGCCCAGATGTTCTCTATAATGTGGATGTGATCCTCTGCAATGTGGATTTGAACCTCTGTAATATGAATGTGACCCTCTGTAATGTGGATGTGACCCTCTAGGTTACAGTGTGCCACAGCCCACAGGCCAGTCTGAGTCCCACTGCTACGCCAGTCCCTGCTGCCTAGTGCCTGCGCCCTGTGGTAAGTGGTGTCCAAGCCCAATATTATCCCTATTTGACAACTGGGTGCTATCCCTGAGGGTGCTTCGGTACTGTAGCGCATAGGACACTATAGCTGATTGTAAAGCATATATATACAGTATATACAGCTCTGGCAAAAATCAAAAGACCACTTTAAAATGTTCAGTTTGTCTGATTTTTCTCTTTATAGGTATATTTTTGAGTAAAATGTAAATTGCTGTTTTAGGCAATGTGCACACGTTGCGGAATTGCTGCGGAAATTTCTGCGGGAATTCCGCAACTCCCTGCCGTGGGAAATACGCTAGAATTCCGCATGTGTATTTCCCGCGTTTTAACTAGCGTTCTCCAAGCGATCTGTAGCTTCGCTTGGAAAACTGATTGACAGGTTGGTCACACTCGTCAAACATAGTGTTTGACAAGTTTGACCGACTTCTTACTATTCAGGCTGCCTATGCAGCATCAGTATTAAAAAGATATAAAGTTAAAAATAATAAAAAAAATGGTGTTTTTCTCACCTTCCGGAGTCCCACGCAACGTCACCAGGTCTCAGCGATGCTCCCGGCAAGTCCAGTTCCCAGTGATGCCTTGCGACAATGACCTTTGATGACGTCGCAGTCTTGCGAGACTGCTACAGTAAGGTCATTGTCGCAAGGCATCGCTGGGAACTTGACTTGCCGGGAGCATCGCTGAGACCTGGTGACGCTGCGAGTGACTCCGGAAGGTGAGAATATCACCATTTTTTATTTTCATTTGTATTTTTACAGGGATATGGTACCCAGAGCCTGGAGGAGAATCTCCTCTCCTCCACACCCTGGGTACCATCCGCACATTTTCCGCTTACTTTGCGAATGATGGCCATAGCCACATGCGGAAAGTAAGTGGAACAATGCATTCCTATGTGTGCGGAATTCGCGCGATTCTGCACAAAGAATGAGCATGCTGCGTATTTTTCCGCTATGCCATTCCGCCGCAGAAAAATACGCAGCATTAGCACAGCATGTGCAGAATGCCATAGGATTGCATGGGATGCTTTTTTTTTTGCGTTTTCACGGCAAAATCGCGCACTAAGAAACACCACGAAAACTCAAAAAAAGGTACGTGTGCACACAGCCTTATTCTTTAAACTACTGACAACATGTCTCTGAATTTCCAAGCAATAAATTTTGTATTTTTTTTCTGAAAATGAGAAATGGTCAAAACTAGAAAAAATAATTCAGTGCTTGCAGACCTCAAATAATGCAAAGAAATCCAAGCTCATAATCATTTAGAAACAACAATATTAATGTTTTAACTCAGGAAGAGTTCAGAAATCAATATTTTGTGGAATAGCCATGATTGTTAATCACAGCTTTCATGTGTCTTGGCTGCTGTCCACCAGTCTCTCACTCTGCTTTTGGGTGACCTTATGTCACTCCTGGTACAATAGTGTAAGCAGTTCTTCTTTGTTTGATGGCTTGTGACTATCCATCTTCCTCTTGATTACATTCCAGAGGTTTTCAATGGGGATCAGGTCTGGAGAATGGGCCGGCCATGACCGGGATTTGATGTGGTGGTCTCTTAATTTTTTTTTTTATAAATATATACTGTATATATATATATCACAGCGCTGAAAATATGGGGCTGAGATATCAGCTGGTTGTATAGGCACTACTACAACCACTAGCGATAATTTAGTAAAATTATTATAGTATTACCATGTAGTGACGGTGGTGGTATAGCGTGCCGAGGGTTCAGAGAGCTGGGCCTGCAGGCAGCATGGCAGGACTTGTGCTGATATCAATTTATGGTATGCTGTGGACCCCTGGCTGACACGCTGATATGAAGCAAATGAGAGAAATACATTTGTTAATTGAGCACTAAGGCTAGTTTCACACTAGCGTTTCTGCCCGCAGCACACGGCGCCGCTAAGCCCCGCCCCCTCCGGTCATCTCCGCCTAGTGTCGCACAGCGCTGCATGTGATCTGCATACCCTATCTTTAGCATAGGGTGCGCTGGCCGTGCGCTAGTAGGATTTTTAGTGCGCTGCGCCCTTTTGACGGTGCTCCGAGCGCACCAAAATGCAACATGGTGCGTTCAGCGCGCATCGGTGCACCGTCAAAAGGGCGCAGCGCAAGCAAAATCCTACTAACGCACCCTATGCTAAAGATAGGGTGTGCAGATCGCATGCAGCGCTGTGCGACACTAGGCGGAGATGACCGGAGGGGGCGCGGCAGGGGGCGGGGCTTAGCGGCGCCATGCGCTGCAGGCAGAAACGCTAGTGTGAAACTAGCCTTACTTATGTTTTCAGTGGTTATACACTAACAGAGCCTTTTTTCTATTAATAAGTATTTATTGTTCCTCAACCATTTTTATGAAATGGGTTGTTAGAAGGTGTACCTCTGCCGCACATGAGCTATACTCAAGTGCTACTACAGGAGACCCAAGCCTTAAGATGGGCCGCGGCCCGCGTCACAGTGGGCCACTGCATTGTGCCAAAGAAGAAAAAAAAAACACAAGCTTTCCTTAATAGCCTGTGGAGCGGGGAAGCACGGAAGCCATAGATTCGTCATGGATAATAATGAAGAGATGAAAGAAGGATTTTCCAGCTTCCAAAAAAAATTCCAATTTATTGTAGCTAAAGCAACATGAAAAAATAGACAGCAGCTCACATGGTGTGAGATAAGGCTGCGCGTTTCGAACAGAACACTGTTCTTTCTCAAAGCTGCTCAATGCTGAGAATAGCGTGATTAAATACTTGCTGCAACCAATGAACACGGTGCAGCAATCACATGGTGAATAATTAGTGAATCACATAAAATCACAAAAGACATCAATACAAATGCATACAAATTTACACATCATAACAAGGAAAAATGCATATTAAATACAATAAGTAAGTAAAGATGAAAGAAAAAAAAGAAAAAAACTCCTTTTTCCTTATAGAATATACAAACAGATCTAGTAATGGAACATTGTCTCCTTTCTTGCATTCAGACCGTTAGGATAACAGGTATTAAGACAAAATATCCAGTATGCTTCACGCATCATGAGCCGTCTTCTATTATCTCCTCCTCTTGTCGGTATATTCAGTCTCTCAATGCCAAAAACCTGAAGAAACGCTGTGTCTCTATGATGATGATGATTAATAAAGTGCTTAGATGCAAATGACATCGAGCGATTCCCACTAGTGGAAGAAACAATGTCAGTGATGTGTTCAGAGATACGAAATTTTAACATTTTTCCTTGTTATGATGTGTAAATTTGTATGCATTTGTATTGATGTCTTTTGTGATTCACTAATTATTCACCGTGTGAGTGCTGCACCGTGTTCATTGGTTGCAGCAAGTATTTAATCACGCTATTCTCAGCATTGAGCAGCTTTGAGAAAGAACAGTATTCTGTTGAAACGCGTAGCCTTATCTCACACCATGTGAGCTGCTGTCTATTTTTTCATGTTGTTTTATCCACAGTAAATTGGAATTTTTTTTGGAAGCTGGAAAATCCTTCTTTTATCTCTTCATTATTGGCCACTGCATCGTGCTTGCCCCCCAGGCTAAAATTTGCCAGCCAGCCCCTGTGACTTGTGGTTTTGCATTTGCAGTGAGACAGAAAAACACTGCTAGCAGCGGGTTTTTTGTTGTTGCTGCAAGTAACGCATTTGCCGGATCGCGGTAAAACCGCAAGTGCCGCACATGTCCACAAGTCCTATAGGGATGAATGAGGCCGAGCGCAGTGTTGCTGTAAGTGATCCATTACGCGGCATATGCGGAGAAACTGCCGGATCTGCCACGAATGGCAAAAATTGCTGACGTGAAAGTAGCCTAAGTCACTGCCGACAGTGTCTGCATTAGGCCGGGGTCAGACATGCGAGAAACTTGCACGAGTTTCGCATGTCAATACCCGGTACTGCCGCCGGAACTCTGACAGGAGCGTGTGGCTCCATGTATTTCTTTGCAGCTGGCAGCTGCATGCTCCGGTCCCGAGTGCCGGTGGCAGTGAAGCGATGGCCGGGGAACCACCACGGTGCAGGGAGACTACGGTACACAAGATGAGGTGCAAACAACAAAGGGTAAATTTTTTGGAAGGCAAGGAATGAAGTGGATAAGCAAGTGGTATGCAATGGCAAAAGATGGTTTATAAGAGTTTGTATTCTTTAGCTGGGCCGTCAAATAGCACGGTGCTCCAGCTATTACAGGATCAATATATATCATACAGGCAAAACCAAACAATAAACAAAGAATGATGCTGCTGTAAGTGTAGTCTCCCTGGCCCCTACTAAAAAGGCCACACGGCTGCCGTGTTCTGTTTGTTGAAGCCTACACTAGGCCCTGATAACAAACTCACGGTGATGTTGGGGACTCAGGTCCAGTCCCGGGGGGGCCCCAACAGTCTTGAACGGTGGTGCACACGTCTGTCTGGCAGATAAGTGAAATGTGGTCTTGTCCTTGCTTCAGAGTCCTGGAGGTGCTTCTGGAAACTAAATCCCATTCTCGATCTCTTTGTGGCTTCTCAAAATAGCACAGGACAGCCACCTTTGCTACACCTGAAGAGTCTGTTCAATATCACAAGTCCACTTAGTCTCAGACTGTGTGACCTTTTTACACAGCTCCATGCACAGCAGCTCTCAGCAGCAGCTTCCAGCTCACACGCTCTCACAGGCTCATCTCCTCCCCTCCTCAGCCTTGGGCAGTTCAGTAACATAGTCCTTTACAGGGGGGAGCAAATCATTTCATCTCACCAGACAAGGGGGTGCTGTCTCTTAAAGTTGCAGCGTGTTTCTTACTGTCCATAACAGCACCACCCCCTTACATGCCTTCCTACTTATTGATGGTCATCCTCAGCCATAACAGCATCAAGGTCAAGGTGCAATGAAGGAACGTGCAATGTGGAAACAGCACCTATAGAGGAGGGAACAAAGTCAGAAAAACAGACAGAGTACACTGTTCTACGTATCAGACTGGTGGAACCCCTGCAGTAGACCTCTGGGATCTCTGAAGTTCTTGGCTATCAGGCAAGGCTTGACTATCTTCCAGAGGAACACTTGCTGCACGAGTTGTAGTGAGCTCTTGTCGGGTCTCGTCCTCATGTGGTGGTAGTGGTACATCCATGGGATTACCATCTCTGTACGGCTGAGAACCCTCCGCTGTGTCAGGGACGGTCCACCACTCATCATCGATTTCACGATCAGGCAAGAAAGATTCAGGAAGAGGAGTAGCGCCTTCAGACGGCAATGGCGCAGAACAGACCTCAGACCGGCAGGGCCGCAGCATATTTCTGTGAAGTACCCTAGGGGCGGACACCCCACTTTCAATCTGCACCTTGTAGATCGGGCCGTCACCATACACTCTCTCGATTACTCTGTAAGGATGTACTTCCCATCTCTCACTTAGTTTTCCCTTGGGGCGTTTCTCTCTGACTAATACTCGGTCCCCGGGTTGGAGCGGTATCTCTTGAGTCGGTTTACGGCCCGTGTGGTTTTTTTCCTGCAACTGCTGACCCGCCAACCGCCATATCATTTGTAATTGTTGCCGATGCTCTTTCATCCATGAAGTGACAGTTCGCTCCATCAGCTTCTCTGGCTGTTCCAAATTCAGCTCAATGATTTCTCGTCCAGCTCTTCCAACCAGCAGTATATATGGGGTGTAACCTGTGGTGGAGTGGACCCGATTGTTGTAGGTCCAGACCAACCCTGTCAGGTAGTCTTTCCAACATGACTTCTTATCCTCCTCCAACATTCTCAGCATTTGAAGTAGGGTTTGGTTGAAGTGTTCACATGCTCCATTGCCTTGAGGATGGTAAGGGGTGGTCTGGGACCGCTTGATGCCATACATAATTTACAGTTCTTCCATCACCTTGCCTTGGAAACATGTGCCTTGGTAAGAGTGGATGTGCTTTGGGCACTCATACACCTGGATGAAGTCTTGACAGATGGCCCGCATCGCCAACTCAGCAGTCTGATCTCTAGTCGGGGTGACTACTGCGAACTTGGAGAAATGATTGGTCATCACCAAACAGTTCTGTAGCCCCCGGGCCGAGTGTCCCACGAGGAGATAGTCGATCATCAAGACTTCTAGCGGTTCCTTAGTTTGTATGGTCTGGATGGGTGCCCTTTGTTTGGTACTCTTGATAAGGTCACATACTCGACATTGCCAGCAAAACTCTTCCACCACAGACTACAACCGGGGGTAGTATACATACCGCTGTAACCATTGGTAGGTCTTTGTGGGCCCGAAGTGAGCTCCAAATTCGTGGGCTTCTTTAGCTACTTGAGCCATTTTTCCTGGGATGACCACCTGCCACATTGCTTCCATATCTTTTGGCTATTGTCTCTTACGATATAACACTGATTCTCGCACTTCCAGTCTATCCCACTGGTGTAAGACACTTCATCTCAGCATCCAGATCATCTCTTTCTTGTTTGCTAGGCTTCCACTTCCAAGTTACCCACCATTGCGTCTGTCTCAGCCCTTCATCTTCATCCTGAACATGTCCCCATTCCTCATTGGTTCTCCCCAGGGACCGGGGTAATGCGTAGGCCTCCCTACTTGACTGGGCCGCAACCACTGGGGGCTTAAACTTACAAAAGTCTGTTTTTTTTTTCCTCTTCAAGTTGTTCATCGAGATCCCCACTGGAGTCTCCACAGTCACTCTTGACAGCCCGTCAGCATTTATGTTTTCGGTAGCAGAGCGATAACGGATGGTAAAGTCAAACTTGGCTAGGTGAGCCACCCACCGTTGTTCTAAGGCCCCAATTTAGCATTCTCTAGGTGGGCCAGGGGATTATTGTCTGTTCGAACTTGATTCTTGGTCCCTGTCCGGAAGCCTGCTAACTTCTCTGTCATGGCCCACACTAGGGCCAGGAGCTCTAACCAGAAGGAGCTGTAATTGTGGGGGTTTCTTTTGCTGTCCTGCAGGGACCTACTGGCATACCCGATGACTCTCTCATATCCATCCTGTATCTGAGAGAGTACTGCACCGAGCCCATGAAGGCTACTGTCTGTGTAGAACAGGAACGGTTGATCGAAATCTGCGTAGGCCAAAATCGGGGCTGAAGTAAGGGCATTCTTTTTGGCCTGGAAGGCCTCATCCTGTCTCTGGGCCCAAGGGAGGCACTGGTTTTTCGGCACACCAGCAGTCCTCCTCAGCAGCTCGTTCAGAGGACCCTGTTGTTAATTCTCTTTCTGGGCTCCCTCTGGTGGTTAATGGAGGTAGTGGAGCTGATTTGATTGACAGAGGCTTACCACCTGATAATGAGGACAACGATTGGAGATCTGAGGCTTCAGAATGGGATTTAAGACAGCCGATGCCCTCGGCTGGTGATTTTTGCTGCCTTGCCTCCTGTGGTCTGACGTATCCAGCTCTTTCCCTGCATTGTCCAGCTAAGTGATTAATTTGCTTTTATGTTTGCATTTGTTCAGGTTCTGTCTATTCCTGCTTTGTACGGGTCGGCCAGCTCCGGCTGGGGCTGTGCTGCATCACCGCCATATGTTGTTGCTTGTGCCAGTTTGTTTTTTCCTCCTGGTATGTTGGTCTCTGTTGCTTTGCTTTCAGAATCTACCAGAGTACTGATATAGTGGGAGGCAACGTCGTGTGACTTCAGGGTTTTTTGCGTCAGTCGTGTTGGACATTTTGCAGGGTTTTTTGTGCGTGATTGCAGACAGTATCTATCCTTTCCTGTCCTGTCTAGTCAGTGTGGGCCCCTTCATTTGCTCACACTATTTTCCTACCTGCGTTTGTGTTTTCATCTTGTCTCACCGACAATATATGTTTGGGGGCTATCTATTCCTTTGCGGTCTGCTCTGGGGCAGTTTAGATTTCCCCTTTCTTGCTTTAGGCTTAGTTAGCTCTCCGGCTGTGCTGAGGCATCTAGGGCATCATAGGCACGCTCCACGGCTACTGCTAGTTGTGTGGATAGGATCCGCTGAGTTACCAACCTCTCTGGTGTTCTGTGGCTCAGCTCAGGCCTGCTTTCTCCTCAGTGACCCATTCATAACAGGACCCGCCACCTTCGCGAAGTCTGTGACAAACTGGTGGTAGTACCTGGCGAGCCCAAGAAAGGCCTGGGGGTTCTCTCTCTGTTCGAGGGACTGGCCACTTCTGGATAGCAGCCACTTTTTCTGGTGAGGGTAGAACTCCATCTTGTGACACTATTTGGCCAAGGTACTCGATATCCCTCTTGAAGAGGTGGCATTTCTTTGGCTTCCCCTTCAGGTTATGAGCCCGCAGTCTTCCGAGTACCTGTCCAAGCCGGGCAAGGTGCTCTTCGAATGAGGCAGAAAAAACAATGATGTCATCCAGATAGATCAGGGTAGTTTCAAAATTTAAGTCTCCCAAACACTTTTCCATCAGCCGTTGAAACGTGCCCGGAGCATTGCAGAGCCCGAAGGGCATCCGGTTAAACTCAAAGAATCCCATAGGGAGGATAAAGGCGGTTTTTGCTTTGTCTTTCTCTGCCACGGCTACTTGCCGGTATTCACTTGCTAGGTCCAAGGTGGAGAAGTACTTGGCTTTCCCCAACACTGTCAAGGATTCTTCGATGCGGGGTAACGGATATCAGTCTTGCACAGTGCAGGCATTGCGTTTCCTGTAATTTACACAGAACCGGATGGTCCCATCCTTTTTCTTGATGAGCACCACCGGGCGGCCCAAGGGCTCTGACTACTCTACACTATTCCTGAATCCAGTATATGCTTCAGTAATGTCTTCATCTCTTGGTACATCTTGGGCAGGATCTGCTGGTATCGTTCTCGAATTGGACGAGCTTCCTAGGTCGATATCTCGCGCGTGATGGCTTCAGTACAGCCGAAATCTTCGGCGTGATGGGCAAATGTGGCCTGATTTTCCCGCAGCATAGCTTCTATCTCTTGCACATGCTCAGGGCCTAGAGCCTTCACATCCACTTCCTTTTGATCTAGGATGACCCGTCCACTCCACTCCGGGGATGGCGTCTCTTCGGCTCCCACAGCAACTGCTAGGGTCCACCCCGCACCTTCTATCGGTGATAAAGAAGACATCTCCTTCTGTCTCACCACTACACTCTTATGTAGCTATACCAGGGCCAGATCTGACCCTCGTGACAAGGTGACCTCCCCAGGGCCCACATTCAAAGCTCTTATGGGGACATGTCCTCGCTGGACCGCAGCTATCGTACGAGCTATCATGACTTCTTGGTCCACTCCTCCGCCTACAACAGGCTGAACAATTACTTCCAACCCGTCGGGTTGCGATGAGTCCCCACTGGAAGGTGTAATATATTTTCTCGTTCGGGAGGCAGATTACAGGCTCTTTCCCAGGCCAATTTTGGTCCATTTTGGTTTCGTTTTTGTAGGTTTTTTCGTGCGTCTGTAAAAAGGGCATGAAACTCTGACAACATTGTTTTGAGCTGTGACCTAGGAGTCAGAAATGCTTCCAGTGGCGATCCCCATGATGTTCCCGTGTCACTTGAGCAGTTTTCCCATGACTTTCAAAGGACCCCCGGGGGGGATCGCGGTAAAAATGCTCGGATCTCCCATAGACTTACATTGGGCTTGTTGTTCTGTCTGAGAACCCGAGTATTCCAATTTGCTTGACCCGAGCATTTTAGTGCTCGCTTATCACTATTAGGAAGTTATAAGGGTTAAAAGGTAAACAGCGATTTCTCATTTTTACAACACCATTTAATTTTAGGGACCACATCACATTTGAAGTCACTCTGAGGGTCTATATGATAGAAAACACTTAAAAAGTGACACCATTCTAAAAATGTACCTCTCACGGTGCTCAAAACCGCAATCAAGAAGTTTATTAACCAGAGCTCGGAAGGGAAGGAGCGACGTTTGACTTTTTCAACGTAAAAGTGGCTGGAATTGAGATCGGATGCCATGTCGTGCCTAAACAGTGGAAACCCCTCTCAAGTGACCCCATTTTGGAAACTAGACCACCCAGGGAACTTATCAAGATGTGTGGTGAGCACTTTGAACCCCCAGGTGTTTCACAGAAGTTTATAACACCCGGGCGTGAAAATAAAACAATCATATTTTTTCCACAAACATGATCTTTTAGTCTCTAATTTTTTATTTTCCCAAGGGTAACAGGAGAAATAGGACCCCAAAAGTTATTGTGCATTTTTTCCTCAGTATGCTGATATTCCATATGTGGGAGAAAACTAATGTATGGGCACATGACGGGGCTCGGAAGGGAAGAAGTGACATTTTGGAATGAAGACTTTGGTCTGCAGGCATCATGTTGCATTTGGAGAGCCCCTGATGTGCCTAAACATTGGAAATCCCTCACAAGTGACCCCATTTTGGAAACTAGACCCCCAGTGAACTTATCTAGATGTGTGGTGAGTAGGGATGAGCGAAACGGGTCGAAAAATTTCAAAAGTCGCCGACTTTTGGCAAAGTCGGGTTTCATGAAACGAAACCCGACCCTAGGATGAGGTCGGCCACGAGGTCGGCGACTTACGCGCCAAAGTCGCGTTTCAAAAGTTTGTTTTGCGCTCTTTTTCAGCCAATCAGGATCCACGGACACTGTGGGCAACGTGATGACATAGGCACGGGTCACCACCATCTTTCAGAAGGGCATGCAAGTGATTGGCTTGCTTTGGTGGGCGTCACAGGGGGTATAAAAGGGCGTGCACGCCGACCGACATCTTACTTCTGCCGATCTCAGTATAGGGAGAGGTTGCTGCTGATTCTGTAGGGAGAGCGTTAGGCAGGGAAGAAGACAAAAAAACTGCTTCTGCTGCTAGCGATTTGGCCTGCACAACACACCAGTCACTGTGTGTGCAGTGCAAGGGGAGGCTATATTGTGGTGTATCAGTGGTGTTGGTTGTTGGGCTGCCTTTTAAGGCTTCCTGACAGGCTGGCATTGCTGTTTACCCACTGCTCTGCAAACTGCTTTTTTAAAAGCAATCCAATCTCCCTTATCCTCGAGTCACTTTTGTCACAGCTGTGCCATCGAGCCTGTGACATAGCGCTCAGATATCAGTGGGCCTCACACAATCCAAAAGTGTCCAGTGTCCACAAGTGTCTGCAGAAATTCAAAATCTCCCTTATCCTCTAGTCACTTTTGTCACAGCTGTGCCATCGAGCCTGTGACATAGCGCTCAGATATCAGTGGGCCTCACACAATCCAAAAGTGTCCAGTGTCCACAAGTGTCTGCTGAAATTCAAAATCTCACTTATCCTCTAGTCACTTTGGTCACAGCTGTGCCATCGAGCCTGTCACATAGCGCTCAGATATTCATTGGGCCTCACACAATCCAAAAGTGTCCAGTGTCCACAAGTGTCTGCTGAAATTCAAAATCTCACTTATCCTCTAGTCACTTTGGTCACAGCTGTGCCATCGAGCCTGTCACATAGCGCTCAGATATTCATTGGGCCTCACACAATCCAAAAGTGTCCAGTGTCCACAAGTGTCTGCTGAAATTCAAAATCTCATTTATCCTCTAGTCACTTTGGTCACAGCTGTGCCATCGAGCCTGTCACATAGCGCTCAGATATTCATTGGGCCTCACACAATCCAAAAGTGTCCAGTGTCCACAAGTGTCTGCTGAAATTCAAAATCTCACTTATCCTCTAGTCACTTTGGTCACAGCTGTGCCATCGAGCCTGTCACATAGCGCTCAGATATTCATTGGGCCTGACACAATCCAAAAGTGTCCAGTGTCCACAAGTGTCTGCTGAAATTCAAAATCTCACTTATCCTCTAGTCACTTTGGTCACAGCTGTGCCATCGAGCCTGTCACATAGCGCTCAGATATTCATTGGGCCTCACACAATCCAAAAGTGTCCAGTGTCCACAAGTGTCTGCTGAAATTCAAAATCTCACTTATCCTCTAGTCACTTTGGTCACAGCTGTGCCATCGAGCCTGTCACATAGCGCTCAGATATTCATTGGGCCTCACACAATCCAAAAGTGTCCAGTGTCCACAAGTGTCTGCTGAAATTCAAAATCTCACTTATCCTCTAGTCACTTTGGTCACAGCTGTGCCATCGAGCCTGTCACATAGCGCTCAGATATTCTTTGGGCCTCACACAATCCAAAAGTGTCCAGTGTCCACAAGTGTCTGCTGAAATTCAAAATCTCACTTATCCTCTAGTCACATTGGTCACAGCTGTGCCATCGAGCCTGTCACATAGCGCTCAGATATTCATTGGGCCTCACACAATCCAAAAGTGTCCAGTGTCCACTAGTGTGAGCAGAAATTCAAAATCTCCCCTGTCCTATAGACACCTTGTACCTTGTTTTACATTACTATATAGTTTGTTGGATTTTGTCTACATTTTTACCAAAAATGAGGAAGGCTGGTGGAAGAGGCCGTGGAATTGGGCGGGGGTTGGCAGCTGGTAATGATGGTGTTGGTGGTGGATCTGATGGTAGTGGCAAGAGCAAAATAGGACCGAATGCAGGAGGTGTTGAGCCTGCGTCATCGTCTGGCTCCATAAGGCTTCGAAGGCTTAGTTTTCTAGGAGTTGGCAAACCGCTTTTAAAGCCAGAGCATCAGGAAAAAGTTTTGTCTTACATTGCTGACTCAGCCTCCAGCTCTATCGCCTCCTCTTCTTCAGTTGTAAAAAGTAAAAGCACTGAGTCGTCATTGGAGGCTCATGTTCATGAACCACACCTTTCCTTGTGTCCTTCACCCCAACCAAGATTGAAGGATGACGCAGGCCATACTACTGATTACTCCATGGAGCTGTTTTCACATACCATGCCTGGATTATCAAGTGAAATGGTGAATTACCCAGGCCAAGATGAATCTGACATGGAGTGCACTGATGCACAGCCGCTGATGGATGATTCTGCTGGTACATTCACTCAGAGCACTACATTGTCCTCGCAGTGTACAGAGCCAGATTCTGACCCTGATGAGACTCAGGTGCCCCTTCCCGCACACTATACCACCATACACGGTGACACAGAGGAAGGTGCACATGACATTGAAGAGGAGGTGATGGATGACCCAGTTGTTGACCCAGATTGGCATCCATTGGGGGAAGAGGGTGCTGCTTCCAATAGCTCAGATGAGGAGCATCCACAGCAGACATCGACATCGCAACAGCTGTTATCCGGCAGGCCCGGAGCACTCCAAAGACAGGTTCCAAAAATCAAAAGAGTTGCTGGACAGCTTGTCCAGAGGGTCAAAAGATCACAGCGTGCTAGGCCGCAAAATGTCTGCCAAAGTAGGAAGAGTGCAGTGTGGCACTTTTTTGAACAAAATCCTCATGATCAGGCCAAGGCTATCTGTAATAAGTGCGCAAAGACCTTTAGCCGAGGGAAAAATCTGAAAAATTTGAATACCAGTTGCATGCTTAGACATTTAACCAGCATGCACTTGCAAGCGTGGACACAACACCAAACCTCAAGTTCCACATGTGCAACTGATCACAACGAAGGTAGTCAGCAATGCTACATTGTTTCCCCCACTGTAAGCCCACCGGTTAGCACAGCAGCAAATGTTGAGGTGTCGTTGCAAGGCCACAGCAGTCAGGGAATCCCACTGTTATATCAACGAAAGACTGATTCTAGGCCATCAGAAAGAACACCAACTCCATCACCATCATCAACCCTCTCTCAGTCCGCCCTGTCCACCGCTACTTCCACCATATGCAGCTCTCAAGTCCAGCTCACCCTCCCAGACACTAAGAGTAGGTCAAGAAAGTACTCAGTCTCTCATCCGCGTACACTGGGTTTGAACGCCCACATTGCCAAACTAATCTCGTTTGAGATGATGCCCTTTCGGTTGGTGGAAAGCGCAGCTTTCCGCGAACTCATGGCCTATGCAGTACCATGCTATGACCTACCCAGTCGCCACTTCTTCTCTCGCAAAGCCATCCCAGCCCTCCACCATCATGTGAAAGACCGCATTGTCCATGCACTCAAGCAGTCAGTGAGCGGAAAGGTGCACCTCACAACTGATGCATGGTCCAGTCGGCATGGCCAGGGCCGTTACGTGTCCAACACTGTGCACTGGGTTAATGTGGTGGATGCAGGGTCCACAGGGGACAGCGGTGGTGGGACAGTGCTGCCTAGCCCACGGTATAGGAAACAGTTGGCTGTAGGCGTTCGACCCTCCTCCTCCTCCTCCAGAAGCGAAAGCTCGTCCACAGAGCGCAGTCGTACGAGCACTCCATCTGCAGCTGCCACTGTTGCACACGAGGTGTCCCCCTATCGAGCAGCTAGTGGAAAGCGTCAGCAGACTGTGTTGCAGATGATGTGTTTGGGCGACAGACACACCGCCGAGGTGCTGGCCGAGTACTTTCAGCGACAAACTGAGTCATGGCTGGGCAGTGTACATCTTGAGGCAGGCAAGGTAGTTAGTGATAACGGGCGTAATTTTGTGGCAGCCATAGCTCTTTCAAAACTCAGCCACATACCTTGCTTGGCTCACACTTGAACCTGGTGGTGCAGTGCTTCCTCAAAAATTATCCAGAGTTAACAGCCCTGCTCCAGAAGGTGCGAAGACTGTGCGTGCACATCCGCCGGTCGCCTGTACACTCCATTCGTATGCAGAAGCTGCAGCGATTGCTCCACCTTCCCAACCACCGCCTCATTATCGACATTGCAACAAGGTGGAACTCCACCCTGCACATGGTGGAGCGGCTGTGCGAGCAGAGGCAGGCCATAATGCATTTGTGGGAGGATACACGGCCAGGCACTTTGAGAGCAGACATGGAGTTGACCGGTGTGCAGTGGTCGAAGCTGAAAGACCTCTGTAAAGTCCTTCAGTGTTTTGAGGAATGCACACGGCTGGTAAGTGCAGACGACGCCATCCTAAGCATGAGCATCCCACTTATGCGTCTGCTCATGCAAACTTTGACGCACCTTAAGGAGCAGACTTCTGCAGCCAATGTTGATGAGGAGGAAGAGGAGGAGGGAATCCTTGATGACATTCAGCCATTGTCTGCTCAGGGACCTCTCCTGGACGAGGTGGAGGAAGAAGAGGAGGAGGAGGATGATGGGGATGATTACTTAGGGGAGGAGGATGCATCTCGTGTGGCAAGTGAAAATGTTGGCGTGGCAAGGTCTGGTACAGGGTTTGTGCGTGACTGGAGGGATGTGGATTTGCCAGAAAGTGCTCCTCCAACCAGCACTCGCAGTGCATCATTGACACCGGGAACATTGGCCCACATGTCAGATTATGCCTTGCAGATCCTAAAAAGGGACCCCCGCATTGCCAAAATGATGAACGATGACGACTACTGGTTGGCCAGCATCCTGGATCCACGCTATAAAGGCAAATTACAAAACATCATGCCACAGGAGAACCTTGACCTAATATTGGCTAATAAACAAGCAACTCTGGTAAATCGGTTGCTTGAGGCATTCCCAGCACACAGCAGCGGTGATGGTTCTCACACGAGCCGTACGGGCCGGGGTCAGCTTGGCAGAGGTGTTCGTGGTGCACACAGCAGAAGTGGCGTTGGAGACAGGGGTTTCATGACAATGTTGTGGACTGATTTTTTCAAGTACCGCTCACACAACTGGTAATACTGCATCGATGGAAAGTGACAGGAGACAGCAGTTGTCAACTATGGTTACAAACTACTTTTCCTCCCATATCGATGTTCTCCCACACAGGTCATTCCCCTTTGACTATTGGGCCGCTAAACTGGACACCTGGCCTGAATTGGCACAATATGCCTTACAGGAGCTCGCTTGCCCAGCTGCAAGTGTGCTATCGGAAAGAGTCTTCAGTGCAGCTGGATCAATCCTGACAGAAAAAAGGACCCGTCTGTCAACCCAAAATGTGGATGATCTAACCTTCATTAAAATGAACCACGCATGGGTTTCCAAGGATTTTGTCCCACCTTCCCCTGATGACACATAGGGTGACTGAAAAATGGCTTGCTTTGGTCCACCTCTTCCTGGGACTTGACCTATTTCACCTTTTGCATCAGCTGAATGTCCAACATCAACATATGCCACTTTCTAAAACTCCCTAACTGTGCTGCCTCCCCCCCCATGGCCGGGGTCACCACCTAGCGCACGACACCGTGCGAGTGCCGTTGCCCTGGACAGGTGGGTAGGCCGACTCTTGGGCGCGGGCACTGGCACAGGGTCCCTCATAGTGTAATCAAGTGTCTCTGACGGTGGTGGTGCACACCCGCCGTCAGACACACCGCCGTACTATGAGGGGCCCAGTGCCAGTACCGACGCCCACGAGTGGGCCCCCCTTGCTTGGGCAGGGCCCCAGCATTTGCAATCTTTACCTCTCCCTGCTCCTCCGCTGTGTAGTCTGGGCCGTCAAATCCATACTGGGCCTAACACCGTCTGAGCCTGCCTCCTGATGTATAGACATATATTTTGAATGTGTACGCTATCCATACATGTTATCTGGGGATACGGTACCCTTTCTCACCTTTGTGCAATCACGTGCAATCCATACTGGGCCTAACACCGTCTGAGCCTGCCTCCTGATGTATAGACATATATTTTGAATGTGTACGCTATCCATACATGTTATCTGGGGATACGGAACCCTTTCTCACCTTTGTGCAATCACGTGCAATCCATACTGGGCCTGACACCGTCTGAGCCTGCCTCCTGATGTATAGACATATATTTTGAATGTGTACCCTATCCATACATGTTATCTGGGTATACGGAACCCTTTCTCACCTTTGTGCAATCACGTGCAATCCATACTGGGCCTGACACCGTCTGAGCCTGCCTCCTGATGTATAGACATATATTTTGAATGTGTACGCTATCCATACATGTTATCTGGGGATACGGAACCCTTTCTCACCTTTGTGCAATCACGTGCAATCCATACTGGGCCTGACACCGTCTGAGCCTGCCTCCTGATGTATAGACATATATTTTGAATGTGTACGCTATCCATACATGTTATCTGGGGATACGGAACCCTTTCTCACCTTTGTGCAATCACGTGCAATCCATACTGGGCCTAACACCGTCTGAGCCTGCCTCCTGATGTATAGACATATATTTTGAATGTGTACGCTATCCATACATGTTATCTGGGGATACGGAACCCTTTCTCACCTTTGTGCAATCACGTGCAATCCATACTGGGCCTGACACCGTCTGAGCCTGCCTCCTGATGTATAGACATATATTTTGAATGTGTACGCTATCCATACATGTTATCTGGGGATACGGAACCCTTTCTCACCTTTGTGCAATCACGTGCAATCCATACTGGGCCTAACACCGTCTGAGCCTGCCTCCTGATGTATAGACATATATTTTGAATGTGTACGCTATCCATACATGTTATCTGGGGATACGGAACCCTTTCTCACCTTTGTGCAATCACGTGCAATCCATACTGGGCCTAACACCGTCTGAGCCTGCCTCCTGATGTATAGACATATATTTTGAATGTGTACACTATGCTATCCATACATGTTATCCGGGGATACGGTACCCTTTCTCATCTTTGTGCAATCACGTGTAATCCATACTGGGCCTGAGAACGGCTGGCGAGCTGTTAAGCAAGCTACAGCACCTGTGGTTTGCACACGTAAGTTTTTCATTTTTTCAGGAATGACGGTTAGGCCTAATTCCGGAACTGCGGTTGACCTGCACTTACTGGTAAATCATCGTTCGTGGGTAATAATTGTAATCACAGATCCCCATCACTAACGTTGTTCAGCGGGTTATCTGCACCTGTAAACGACAAACGCTGGCCTTTACAGTGTAGCGCACATGCAGCCACGGACATGTAAGGGCATGACACACCAGTTATTGGCCAATCTCATGTGCCAGAGCCTCACGTGTCCCTCTAGCAAGCCGGACTCGGACCGCGGGGCATGACGGAGTCTCGTTCGTTAACGGAATTAAGCTTGCAATGTGTGCATCTGTTCTGTAGCTTGCATGGTTGAGGTTTCCCAGGTGGAGTCGAATTAAACCGTAGGCTCCACTCCTGGTGGTGCCCTTCTGGACATTCCTTTAAGGTTCAGCTTTGCAACCATACTGCCCACGTAAAACAAACACTTTGCCTTCATGAACGCTGTTTGGAGGGTCATGACTCATGGGAATAACGCCGCCCAATCAGTTAACCTGCTAGAGAGATCCTTCGTTGCTCCCAAGCATGACATCACACTCCCTAGGAGGAAGGTAATGCCACTGTGGCGACCGTACTCCTGGGGACGACACAAGTGCACTGATGCCCAGCCACTGCTCGATGAATCTGCTGGTACATTGACCCAGACCACTACATTCCCCTCGCACGCTACACGGCCTGAATCTGACCCTGATGAAACTCAGGTTACCCTTCCCATATACAGTTCCATCTTACACGGTGACAAAGAGGAAGCTGCAGATGAAAGTGCAGGTTCGGCCCACCCGCCATCAGACACACCACCGTACTATCAGGGGCCCTGTGCCAGTGCCGTCGCCAACGAGTGGGCCCCCCCTGCTTGCTCAGGATCACAGCACTTGCAAGGTTGAAATACTGTGCAGTGAGATGGAAGATGGGAACGACGAGGAGTCCAGACTAGTACAGGGATTCCCTAGCGAGGAGACTTATTTCATTGTTTTCAATGTTGGGACAGCAATTTTTGGGGAGCACTATACTCTGGAGAATGAGAGATGGGGCCCACCATACACTGGAACATTCCAAAGGTGAACATCAGACACTGGAGCAGCATTTACAGGGCCCATTATACACTAGAGAATTAGAAATGGGGCCCATTATGTTTGGAGCATTATTTGGGCCCATAAGACAGTGGAGCTTCATCCATGGGGACCAACATATACTGTAGCATTATGTGGAGCTCATCATATACTGTTTCAAACATTATATGGGACCAATGATTCTGTATGGAGAAATAGATGGGCCTCGTCATGAGCTGTAAAAAGTGAAGTATTTTTCATTGTACTATACCGCTATTTCTCTGCCGTATCGGAGCATGATGAGTTGTGGTATGTGTTAAAGGGGCACTCTTTCGCCCAGGGCACATGAAAACCTGGAGCCAGCCCTCCCCCCCACAACTGTAGCCAAATAACCCCCATTTTTCAGTGCGTAACTTGTATTATGAAGTTAATTAAGGTTGACAAGCTTAAGTAAGAAGAATTGATGCTTTTGGCATTCAAATGGGCACTGTTGGTGTGTTTCCTGTCCTCCTCTCACTGCCGACTTTTATTCCCCATTGACTTACATTGGGTTTCGTGTTTCGGGACGACCCCGACTTTTCCCTATAATCGGACGATCTTGCTCGACCCGACTTTTGGAAAAGTCGGGTTTCACGAAACGAAACGCGACCCTAAAAAAACAAAAGTCGCTCAACTCTAGTGGTGAGCACTTTAAATCCCCAAATGCTTCACAGAAGTTTATAACGTAGAGCCGTAAAAATAAAAAATCATGTTTTTTTCCACAAAAATGATCTTTTTCCCCCTAATTTTTTTATTTTCCCAAGGGTAAAGTTGACATTTGACCCCAAACGTTATTTTACAATTTGTCGTGAGTATGCTTATACCTCACATGTGGGGGTAAACCACTGTTTGGGCACATGGCAGAGTTCAGAACGGAAGGAGCACCAGATTTTACTGTTATGGTTTGCACAGGTGTCATGACCCACTGGGAGAGCCCATGAGGTGCCAAAACAACAGAATCCCCAAAATGTGACCCCATTTTATGAACTACACCTTTCAATGAATTCATCTGGGGTGCAGTGATCATATTGACACCATGGGTGTGTCACAGAATTTTATACCATTGGGCAGTGAGGACATAATAACTACATTTTCACCACCAAAATTTTGTTTTAGTCAAAAATTTTACATTTTCACACAAGAAGTGGGTAAAAATGGCAACAAAGATTGTCCCACAATTTCTATTGAACGTGGCAATACCCCATACGTAGATGTACAGTGCTACTTAGCCATGTGGAGAGACACGGAAGGAACGAAACGCTATTTGTCTATTCAAGTGAATGGGTCTGTGCACATGTCAGTGTGTTTCCATGGGTTGTGTGTCCGTGGGAAAAACACGCTGATATGTCAGTTTATTAATGTCAGCACGGGCCACAAAACATCCAGCACACGTGCATACACATAACACATGGATGTTATCCATGTGAAATGCATTGGCGCCGGGGAAGAAGAGTTACAGTAAGCGTCGTTGCCGGCACTGGGTGATGACCACGGCTCTAGAATCATAGAATCATAGAATCGTAGAGTTGGAAGGGACCTCCTGGGCCATCTGGTCCAACCCCCTGCTCAAAGCAGGATTCGCTAAATCATCCCAGTTAGATGTCTGTCCAGCCTCTGTTTGAAGACTTCCATTGAAGGAGAACTCACCACTTCTCGTGGCAGCCTGTTCCACTCATTGATCACTCTAACTGTCAAAAAGTTTTTTCTAATATCTAATCTGTGTCTCCTCCCATTCAGCTTCATCCCATTGCTTCTAGTCTTTCCTTGTGCAAATGAGAATAAAGTTGATCCTTCTACAATGTGACAGCCCTTTAGATATTTGTAGACAGCTATTAAGTCTCCTCTCAGTCTTCTCTTTTGCAAACTAAACATTCCCAAATCCTGCAACCTTTCCTCATAAGACAGGGTTTGCAGACCGGTCACCATTCTGGTCGCTCTTTTCTGAACTTGCTCCAGTTTGTTGATGTCTTTTTTAAAATGTGGTGCCCAAAATTGGACACAATATTCCAGATGAGGTCTGACCAAAGAGGAGTAGAGGGAAATAATTACTTCACGTGATCTAGACTGTATGCTTCTGTTAATACATCCTAGAATTGCATTTGCCTTTTTTGCTGCTGCATCACACTGTTGACTCATATTCAGTCTGTGATCTATTAGTATACCCAAGTCTTTTTCACATGTGCTGTCACTTAGCCCTATTCCTCCCATTCTATATATGCTTTTTTCATTTTTATTGCCCAGATGTAGTACTTTGCATTTCTCTCTGTTAAAAACCATTCTGTTAGTTGCTGCCCACTTCTCCAGTTTATTTAAATCTTTTTGAATCCTCTCTCTCTCTTCTCTAGTATTAGCTATCCCTCCAAGCTTTGTGTCATCAGCAAATTTAATCAGTTTACCCTCAATTCCTTCATCTAAATCGTTGATAAAGATGTTGAACAATACAGGGCCCAGGACAGAGCCCTGTGGTACCCCACTTGAGACATTCTTCCAACTGGATGTGCAGCCATTTACGACCACTCTTTGGGTCCGATCACTAAGCCAGTTATGAATCCACCTAACAGTTGCCTTGTCCATTCCATACTTAGTCATTTTTTCAATAAGGATTGTATGAGAGACTTTGTCAAATGCTTTGCTGAAGTCAAGATATACTATATCTACAGCATTTCCTTGATCCACCCAATCAGTAATACCATCATAGAAGGAAATTAAATTAGTCTGACATGACTTATTAGTTACAAACCCATGCTGACTCTGTTTAATCACTTCATTCTTATCCAGGTATTGACATACATGTTGTTTAATAATTTGTTCAAAGATCTTTCCTGGTATAGAAGTCAGACTCACCGGCCTATAGTTGCCTGGGTCCACCTTCTTCCCCTTTTTGAAGATAGGAACAACATTTGCTCTTCTCCAGTCTTCTGGCACTTCTCCTGTTCTCCAAGAATTTTCAAAGATTATGGAGAGGGGTTCAAAAATTTCTTCTGCTATCTCCTTCAGTACTCTGGGGTGTAATTCATCTGGACCTGGAGACTTGAATACATTTAGGTTAGCTAAGTGTTTCCTCACTATCTTTCTGTTTATAGATATCCTGGATTCTTCTATTCCCTTAATAGGACAGTGAATAACAGTTGATGTTACATTTCCTTTCTGAGAGAAAACAGATGCAAAATAGGAATTTAAAAGTTCAGCCTTCTCAACATCCTGTCTTACCATTTCATCATTTTCATCCTGTAAAAATCCTATAGCATCTTTGACTTTTCTTTTACTTTTGACATATCCCCAAAATCCTTTATTATTGCTTTTGACATCTCTTGCAAGCCTCAATTCATTTTCAGCTTTAGATAATCTGATTTGTGCCTTGCAGGTTCTGCAGACAGCATTATATTCTTCTTTAGATATGCCTCCTTCTTTCCATTTTATAAACATTTTTTGCTTCCTTTTTAGCATGTGCTTAAGTTCTGTGTTCATCCATCCTGGTTTCCTTAAATGCTTCCTATTCTTCCCTCTTTTCGGAATTGTTAACAACTGTGCTTTGAGAATTTCATTTTTCAAGATTTCCCATCCTTCCTGGACATTTTTGTCTTTAAGGATATCCAGCCATTGGATCCCTCCAATTCTCTTTCTGAATCCCTTAAAATCTGCCTTTCTGAAATCTAACCTTGACGTCTGAGTCTTCACAGGTCTTCCGCCTCTAGTTATCCAAAATTCTAAAATAGCATGGTCGCTACCTCCTAGGGTCCCAGCCACTTTTACCTCCTCAACCATTTCCTCCCTGTTTATAAGGATTAGATCCAAGGTAGCAGTTCCCCTTGTTTTCTCCTTTACCTTTTGGAAGATAAAGTTGTCAGCAAGAGAGGATAAGAATTTCCTTGACCTGTTAGTTTTGCCTGAGAGAGATTCCCAACAAATGTCTGGATAGTTGAAATCTCCCATGACAACTATGTCATATTTTTTGGAGAACTTGGCCATTTGATGCATAAAGAGTTCATCCATATCTTCAGCTTGCACAGGCGGCCTGTAGTAAATGCCTACAATGGTGTCCTTTCCATTGTTCTGTCGTATTCTTACCCAAACAGTTTCCACAGAACTCCCAGTCTCTGAAGCTTCAATCTCTGTGCAGATACACGCATTTCTAACATACAATGCGACACCCCCTCCTCGGTTATCAAGTCTGTTTCTTGCAAATAAGTTGTATCCTTCTAGTCTTGTATTCCAATCATGTGTATCGTCCCACCAAGTTTCAGTGATTCCAATGACATCATATTTCTTTTCCTGTGTTAGTAGTTCCAATTCTCCTTGTTTGTTGCCCATGCTTTGTGCATTAGTATAGAAACATTTTAGTTTGTGATTGGTTTCTCTTTCTCCAATATTTTTTTTAATTAGATTCTTTCGTCTTTGTTCTTCCTTTCCACTTCTAATAGCAGAGTTCTCAGTAGCATTTGTCAGGTGTATGGATCTTTCTGGTCTTTTGCTTCCCTTCCCATGTTGTTCTAGTTTAAAGCTCTCCTTACAAGTGTAGCAAGGCGACTTCCAAATACCTGCTTTCTAGTCTTCGTAAGGTGCACCCCATCTCTAGCAAGTAGTCCATCGTATAAGTAGTTCACTCCGTGATCCAGAAATCCAAATCGTTGCTGACGGCACCATCGACGTAGCCAGTTGTTCACCTGCAGAATCTTATTCCACCTCCTTGTTCCATGGCCATCCACTGGGAGGATGGAAGAGAAGACCACCTGCGCTCCCAGTTCTTTCACTTTCTTGCCTAAGTCTTCAAAGTCTCTGCAGATGGTTTCCAGGTCGTTTCTTGCGGTGTCATTTGTCCCCACATGTAGTAGCAGGAATGGGTAGTCATCTGTAGGTCTGAAGAGTCCTGATATCCTGTCAGACACATCTTTAATTTTTGCACCTGGAAGACAGATCGCCGGCAGAGCAGGGGAGAATGATGAGAGCCGTGTTCAGCACCCGGCGTCGAGGAACAGCGCTTACTGTAACACTTCTTCCCTGGCACCCGTAACTGTGCTACTGATGCGGCACACGTGTGCCGCAAGTATTGCACACACGGACACTGACATCTCCGGTACCAGAAATATCAGGACGTGTGAAAGAGGCCTTAGAGCGGGTTTTTTTGTTTGGCAGCTGTCACACACTAAAATATGCTTTTTATTGCAAAAAATAGTTTTTGCATCACCATATTTTGAGAGCTATAATTTTTCCATATTTTGGCCTACAGAGTCATGTGAGGTCTTGTATTTTGCGGGACGAGTTGATGTTTTTATTGGTACCGTTATCGGGCACATGACTTTTTTGATCGCTTTTTATTCCGATTTTTGGGAGGCAGAATGAACAAAATCCAGCAATTCATGAATTTCTTTTGGGGGGGGAGTTTATACCGTTCCGCGTGTGTTAAAATTGATAAGGCAGTTTTATTCTTCGGGTCAGTACGATTACAGCGATACATCATTTATATCTTTTTTTATGTTTTGGCGCTTTTATACAATAAAACCTATTTTATAGAAAAAATAATTAGTTTTGCATCGCTTTACTCTGAGAGCTATAACTTTTTTATTTTTCTGGGGATGGAGCTATATGGCAGCTTTTTTTGCGGGACAAGATGATGTTTTGAAGGATCCAAATGTGGTTGATAGTCGGACTTGTTGGGGCAAAGAATTCCAGAGGATAGGGGCAATTCGGGGGAAGTCTTGGAGGCGGTTGGGTGAGGAGCGAATAAGTGTGGAGGAGAGAAGGAGGTCTTGGGAGAACCGGAGATTACGTGAGGGAAGGTATCGGGAGATTAGTTCAGAGACATATGGGGGAGACAGGTTATAGATGGCTTGTAGGTCAGTATTAGTGATTTGAACTGGATACACTGAGGGAATGGGAGCCAGTGAAGAGATTTGCAGAGGGGAGAAGCGGAGGAGTAGCGAGGAGAAAGATGAATTATTCAGGCAGCAGAGTTAAGGATGGACTGGAGAGGTGCGAGGGTGTTAGCAGGGAGACCACAGAAAAAGATGTTGCAGTAGTCGAGGCGGGAGATGATGAGGGCATGCACAAGCATTTTAGTAGATTGAGGGTTGAGGAAAGGACGGATTCTGGAAATATTTTTTTGAGCTGGAGGCGACAGGAGGTAGAAAGAGCTTGGATGTGCTGTTTGAAGGACAGGGCAGAGTCAAGGGTTACTCCGAGGCAGCGGACTGCCGGTACTGGGGAAAGCATGATGTCATTAACTGTTATAGATAGGTCTGGTAAGGAAGATCTGTGAGATGGAGGAAAAATGATGAGTTCAGATTTGTCCACCTTGAGCTTGAGGAAGTGAGTGGAGAAGAAGGTATGATGATAAAGCATTGTTTTTTGCCTTGTTTTTATTTTATGGTGTTCACTAAAGGGGTTAAGTAGTGGGACAGTTTTATAGGTGCGCATGACAGGAAGTTTCTCAGCTCTGGAGACCCGGGTGTCGTCATGACGACATCAGGTCTCCTTGGCAACGATCGGGACCCTGCGTCACACTGCTGGGTCTCTGATCCAAAGGCAGAGGGGCTGTTAGCCCTCTGCCTTCTCCCGGAATGCTGTGATCATGTTCGATTGCAGCATTTCTGGGGTTAAAGTGCCAGAAGTAGTGATGAGCGAACGTGCTCGCCACTACTCGTTACTCGTCCGAGTATCACGGTACTCGGTGTACTCGGCGAACACCGAGCATTTACGGAATTACTCGGCAGGAACTCAGGTCTCCACCCAGCTTTTTTGGCGGACTTTAGAGACCCAATCACGATGCAGGGATTGTCTGCCAGGCAATGAAACGCCGCAGCCATCTTTGTTGTGGTCTTGCAGTGATTGGCTGGCCGCACAGCATCATCAGGGGTATAAGAGACCAGACGCCACTCTGCTCGGCACTTTCAGCTCCAGATTGAGAAAGTGTAGGGAGAGCTGCTGCCGAGATAGGGTCAGATTTGGGGATTTATTAGTCAGTGTGGGTTCTACCTTCATAAAAAACTCAAATCCAGCTAAACCAACAGTCCTTCTAAGGACTAATTCTGGAGTATATAGGTTCCAGTGTTAGGCAGGCAGGGTAGAGTATGTCGCTCTATACATATCAGTGCAAGGCCTGCAGGCACTGTATGTGTGTTGTATATACATATCATTGCATACATCAAGAGGGTCCATTCCCTTCCTGTCTGCTGGTGCTGCTGCTGCTACCTATAGCATATATTGACCGTATATACCTAGCCCCAGGTGTAATTGGCTTGGAAAATTTTTTAGGCCAAGCTTAATAGAGCCACATATTTTACAGTGCGGTATATCTGTGACACACCTCATCCATCCGTCTGCTAAAAGGTTTGTCCTTTTTTGCCCTAAATTCAATTTTTTTTTTTGCTGTCTGTCACTGTACTTATATACAGCACTGTTTAGCCAAAAAAGCAAAAAATACAGGCCACACATTTGTCAGTGTGGTATTGTGGAGCCCCCAGGAGTACGGTTGCCACAGTGACCTTACCTCCCTCTAAGGGATAGTGATGTCATGCCTGGGAGTAAGGAAGGATTTCTTTATCATATAGTTCCAGCACACAACACTGTTCCCCCTCCTGGCCAGCAGAGGGAGCTCTGAACAGAACAGAAGAGGAGCTGCTGTCTGTGGTCAGGGGTGGGAAGTTAGAGGGTTGAAGTGTGGACAGGGAAGAGAGAGGATGGAGGAATAGAGAGCTGAAGGGATTGGAGCTAAAGGAGAGCTCATCCCCAGCTCAAGCGCAGAGACCGGACGCTGGAGTCCGAGGTTGTGTGGATACTAAAGGTCCCACAGCAGAAACTGGAGGAATAGAGGCTGTAAATGCTCTGTTCCCAACTGAGACTCGACGACACAGCAGCAACATGTGTGAGCCAGAGAAAAGTAGGCTACAGCTGCCTGTCATGCGACTGGAGTTCTAAGCAACGGACAGAAAGAGGAACTTGTGTGCAGTTTAGAACTGCAAGTACTTCAGAATAGCGCTAGAAAGGAGACCTCACAACCCTTCTGTATAGAGAGATTCCCAAATTGCTTCCAGGCTGACCAACTCCTGTACCAATTGCAACTTGAGCCCTGGACTGTACCTACAAAGCACAATAAAAGGTAAAAGAAACTGCACTCTGTTGTGTCCTCTGAATTCTTCCCGCTCACCCACTCAGCACTGCTACAACCTTTACCTCACACTACATCATCATCTCCCTTAACATCTACTACAACTGCCCTGGGACAACAGCTCTGCATGTGGAGAGCTATTCCAACTTTGCTGCATCACATCATCAGTCTCAGAGGATCTGCACTGCAGCGCTGGTCAATTCTGATCAGATACCATGGGTGGCGTAACGAACACTTATTACGAAAACTCTTTATTTCATCCCCTGTAAATAAACCCCTTTTATTGGATGCCCAGGGCCATGGACTGGGTCACCGCTGCCTCTGTGACACATCCCTTTAAGACACCGGCCCGGTACTGAGTACCCTACTGCCCTGGCAGGTGCTCCAGTATCTCCGTGCCAGCTTATATCTGTGCATGCTCAAAGTTTGGCCAGTTTAGGCTGGTTTTCCATTTTTGTCCTGTGTGTCACTGTACTTATATACAGCACTATTTAGCCAAAAATGCAATAAATACATGCCACACATTTGTTGGTGTGGTATCTCCGTGCCAGCTCATATCTGTGCGTGCTCAAATTTTGGCCAGTTTAGCCTGGTTTTCCTTTTTTTGTCCTGTGTGTCACTGTACTTATATACAGCACTATTTAGTCAAAAAATAAAAAAAATACAAGCCACACATTTGTCGTTGTGGTATCTCCCTAACAGGCCTCATTTATCTGTGCCAATAATTTGGCCATTTTAGGCCTACATATTGTATTTTTTTGCTGTCTGTTAACGTACTTTGTTATGATTGAGTGACCGTAGGAGGCAGACACAAAAATAGAAGCTACGTCCAGAAAACCAGAGGAGCTGGCAACTATCCGATTGCAGACCCCTGAACCTATCAACACAACTAGCAGTAGCCGTGGGGGGTACCTACGGTGCCCTAGACCCCTCGACACAGCCGTAGAACTATATAGCCTAAAGATAGAAAGGGAAATCTAAACTGCCCCAGAGCAGACCCCAAAGTAAAAGGCAGCCCCCAACATATAATGACGGTGAAGCAAGATGAAAAAACACTGACACAGATAGAAAGATAGGCTGAGCAAACGTTGGGGCCCAATCTAATCTAAACAGGAAAGGAAAGGAAAGCTGCTGTCCGCAATCGGCAAAAAACCCTATCAAAAACATAAGCCAGCAAGCTGAAATGGAAAAAGACCCTGAAGCAACTAAGCTTCAAAACTAAATCAGCACTCTGGTATTTTCAGGAGACAGAGCTAAGGAGTTCAGCTCACCCCAGCAGGGAATGGCCGAAATCCAGAAAAAACAAAGCAAGGCACAAATGCAAAAAGCAAGGAAGAAAACTTAGCTTTAGCAGAGCAGGAATTCAAACTGGACTCCAAGGATACCACAGAGAAATCACCCGCAGGGAGAATGGGCGTATGCAGCCTTATATCCAGTCTGTGACTCCACTCAGCCAGTCATCATCATTAATCTCAGGTGTCTGATAATCAGACTCACTACCTCTCCTTACTAGAAGAGGGAGTTCCTCGGGCATCAATGATGTAGGAGAAAATGAACTCACAACAGTACCTCCCCCTTGAGGAGGGGTCACCGAAGCCTCAACCACGCCACCAGGGCGATCAGGGTGTGCCTAATGAAAGGCACGCACCAGTCTTTTAGCATGAACATCAGAGGCAGAGACCCAGGAATTATCCTCCTGACCATAACCCTTCCACTTAACCAAATACTGGAGTCTCCGTCTAACCAGACGAGAATCCAGTACTTTCTCTACCTCATATTCAATGTTACCTTCAACCAATACAGGGTCTGGAGGTGCCACTCCCGGAACAACAGGTTCAACAAATCTCTTCAACAAGGACTTATGAAACACATTATGGATTTTAAATGTGACAGGAAGAGCCAAACGAAAAGAGACCGGATTAATAATCTCCAAAATCTTGTAAGGTCCAATAAATCTAGGCTTAAATTTAGGAGAAGCCACCTTCATAGCAATATTTTTTGATGATAACCACACCAAATCACCAACCTTAAACTGGGGACCAATGGTCCTATGTCGGTTGGAAAACCGCTGGGCCTTTTCCTGGGAGAGAGATAACTTATCCACCACTTGGTCCCAGATCTGGTGCATTCTCTCCACCACAGTGTCAACCCCTGGGCAGGCAGACGGGTCCACCTGCCCTGAAGAAAATCGAGGATGAAACCCAAAGTTACAAAAAAAAGGTGACATCAAAGTGGCAGAACTAGCTCTGTTATTTAAAGCAAATTCGGCCAAGGGTAAAAATGAAACCCAATCATCCTGATCAGCGGAAATAAAACATCTCAAATATGACTCCAAGGTCTGGTTTGTTCTCTCTATCTGCCCATTGGTCTGAGGGTGAAAGGCAGAGGAGAAGGACAACTGAATTCCCAGCTTGGAACAGAAAGTTCTCCAAAATCTAGACACAAACTGAACTCCTCTGTCAGACACAATGTTCTCAGGAATCCCGTGCAAGCGAACCACCTGTTGCAAAAACAGGGGCACCAACTCAGAGGAAGACAGCAACTTAGGGAGTGGTACAAGATGAACCATCTTAGAGAACCTATCACAAATCACCCAAATAACAGTCATCCTTTGAGTGACAGGCATATCAGAGATGAAATCCATTGAAATATGGGTCCATGGCCTCTTGGGGACAGGCAAAGGCATCAACAACCCACTAGAGCGGGAGCATGATTTAGACCGGGAGCACGTCCCACAGGACTGCACAAAATTCCTGACATAACGAGACAAGGAGGGCCACCAAAAAGACCGACTCACAAGATCTCTAGTACCAAAAATACCTGGATGACCAGCCAAATCAGAGCAATGAACTTCAGACATCACTCTCTTCTTCCACTGGTCAGGAACATACAACTTTCCACTGGGACAACGCTCAGGCTTGTCTCTCTGGAACTCTTCCAGAGCACGTCTCAAATCGGGCGAGATGACAGAAAGAACTACCCCTTCGCCTAAGATGGTAGCAGGTTTCGTCACCACAGGAGAATCAGCAAAGAATCTCCTAGAGAGTGCGTCTGCCTTGACATTCTTAGTTCCAGGAAGAAAAGAAACCGCAAAATCAAAACGTGTAAAAAACAAGGCCCACCTAGCCTGTCTAGGGTTCAAGAGCTTAGCCGACTCTAGATAAATCAAATTCTTGTGGTCGGTGAGGACCACGACTTGATGCTTAGCTCCCTCCAACCAATGTCTCCACTCCTCAAATGCCCATTTCATGGCCAACAGTTCCCAATTCCCCACATCATAGTTACGTTCAGATGGAGAGAACTTTCGGGAAAAGAAAGCGCAGGGATTCATTTTAGATGTTACAGGATCCTTTTGGGACAAAACAGCTCCTGCACCAATCTCAGAAGCATCCACCTCTACCTGGAACGGAAGTGAGACATCAGGTTGCCGCAAAACCGGGGCGGAGGTGAATCTTCGCTTCAACTCCTGAAAGGAAGAAACAGCCTCCGGAGACCAATTTAACACATCAGCACCCTTCTTAGTCAGATCAGTCAATGGCTTGGCAATACTAGAAAATTTTGCTATAAATGTCCGATAAAAATTAGCAAAACCCAAAAACTTCTGGAGGGCCTTCAAAGAAGTGGGCTGAACCCAATCATAAATGGCCTGTACCTTGGCTGGATCCATTTCAATAGTTGACGGAGACAAAATAAATCCCAAAAATGAAATCCTCTGTACCCCAAAAAGGCATTTAGATCCCTTGACATACAGGGAATTCTCCCTCAAGATCCGGAACACAGTCCGAACATGTTCCACATGAGAATCCCAATCCTTGGAGAAGATCAAAATATCATCCAGATAGATAATCAAAAATTTATCCACAAAATCTCGGAAAATATCGTTCATGAAGCACTGGAAGACAGAAGGGGCAATAGTGAACCCAAAAGGCATCACCAGGTACTCAAAATGTCCCTCCGGAGTATTAAACGCCGTCTTCCATTCATCCCCATGCTTAATGCGAATAAGATTATACGCCCCCCTGAGGTCAAGCTTGGTAAACCAGCAAGCACCTTTAACTCTAGAGAATAGATCCGAAATCAGGGGTAACGGATACTGATATTTGACAGTAATCTTGTTGAGGGCACGATAATCAATACAAGGTCTTAATGATCCATCCTTTTTTGCTATAAAAAAAACCCCAGCACCTAAGGGTGAAGAGGATGGTCTAATATGACCCTTCTCCAATGCCTCCTTAATATAGTATCGCATAGCCTCGTACTCGGGTACAGATAAATTGAAAAGCCGACCCTTGGGGAATTTACACCCCGGGTTCAGCTCAATAGCACAGTCATAACTCCTATGAGGAGGCAAAGATGCAGACTCATTCTCACTAAATACATCATAAAAGTCAGCCAAATAGTCAGGAACATCATGTGACTGGGGAGAGGTGGAGAAAATAGGAGCATCACTAAGGGCACACCGACAACCCCAACTCACCACAGACAAAGATTTCCAATCCAGAACTGGATTATGGATTTGTAACCAGGGAAACCCCAGAACAATGGTATCATTCAGATTATGCAACACCAAAAATCTGCAATTTTCCTGATGGTCTGGGGCGACCCGCATTACCACCTGGGTCCAAAACTGAGGTTTATCTTTAGCCAAAGGAGTAGCATCAATCCCCCTCAAAGGGATAGGCGTCCGTAGAGGTGTCATAGGAAATCCACAACGTTTAGCAAAATCCAAGTCCATTAGGTTTAGAGCTGCTCCCGAATCCACAAATGCCTTGGCGGAAAATGTGGACAGGGAGCAGATCAGAGTAATAGCCAGAAGAAATTTAGGTTGAACACCACCAACAGCAAACGTGTGTGCAAAGCGTTTCTCTCGTTTAGGACAGACAGAAATAATATGCGAGGCATCTCCACAGAAAAAACACAACTTATTACGCCTTCTGAACTCCTGACGCTGCTCTCTGGAGAAAACTCTATCATATTGCCTAGGTTCAGTCATTTGTTCAACAGGTGGCAACACCTCTCGTGCAGTCTTGCGTTCGCGCAAACGCCGATCAACCTGAATGGCTAATGACATAGAATCGTCAAGACCAGAGGGAACAGGAAATCCCACCATAGTATCTTTTACGGCTTCTGACAAACCCTTCCGAAAGAGAGCAGCCAAGGCATTATCATTCCAAGTAGTAAGTACTGCCCACTTTCGGAATTTTTGACAGTACAATTCTGCAGAATCTCGACCCTGATTCAATGCCAGCAGGGTCTTTTCAGCCTGATCAATGGCATTAGGTTCGTCATACAACAAGCCCAAGGCTTGAAAAAATGCGTTCACATTAGTCAGAATAGGATCATCTGGTTTCAAAGAAAACGCCCAATCCTGGGGATCGCCACGCAGCAAAGAGATGACAATTTTAACCTGCTGCGCGGAGCTCCCTGACGAGTTAGGCTTCAAGGCAAAAAATAATTTACAATTATCTTTGAAATTCAAAAATTTAGACCGATCACCACAAAATACATCAGGTGTAGGAATCTTTGGTTCAGCAGCATGTGAATGAGCAAGGTAGGCGGAAATTCCCCGCACTTCCGCAGCGAGCTGCTCCACACGATCAGAGAATTGCTTTATCTCCATTGAGAGAAAAAAAAAATTCCCCCTACGGCCTCAGAGATATAGAGGAAAAAATATACACACTTTTTTTTTTTTTTTGCAATTCCTTCCTGCTATTGAGTACCCTAGGATCTGCGGTCAGGCGGGTGATTCTGTTATGATTGAGTGACCGTAGGAGGCAGACACAAAAATAGAAGCTACGTCCAGAAAACCAGAGGAGCTGGCAACTATCCGATTGCAGACCCCTGAACCTATCAACACAACTAGCAGTAGCCGTGGGGGGTACCTACGGTGCCCTAGACCCCTCGACACAGCCGGAGAACTATATAGCCTAAAGATAGAAAGGGAAATCTAAACTGCCCCAGAGCAGACCCCAAAGTAAAAGGCAGCCCCCAACATATAATGACGGTGAAGCAAGATGAAAAAACACTGACACAGATAGAAAGATAGGCTGAGCAAACGTTGGGGCCCAATCTAATCTAAACAGGAAAGGAAAGGAAAGCTGCTGTCCGCAATCGGCAAAAAACCCTATCAAAAACATAAGCCAGCAAGCTGAAATGGAAAAAGACCCTGAAGCAACTAAGCTTCAAAACTAAATCAGCACTCTGGTAGTTTCAGGAGACAGAGCTAAGGAGTTCAGCTCACCCCAGCAGGGAATGGCCGAAATCCAGAAAAAACAAAGCAAGGCACAAATGCAAAAAGCAAGGAAGAAAACTTAGCTTTAGCAGAGTAGGAATTCAAACTGGACTCCAAGGATACCACAGAGAAATCACCCGCAGGGAGAATGGGCGTATGCAGCCTTATATCCAGTCTGTGACTCCACTCAGCCAGTCATCATCATTAATCTCAGGTGTCTGATAATCAGACTCACTACCTCTCCTTACTAGAAGAGGGAGTTCCTCGGGCATCAATAATGAAGGAGAAAATGAACTCACAAAAGTACTTATTGACACAAATCTGATAATGCAAAAAACATTTTTACCTACAGTCCATATAGGTAAAAGTGTGATTTTCCAGCACACGTATCACATACAATTTGCTTCCCAAATCAGCCATTTGTAGTGAGCGTGTATAATATTCTGGTCCATTTACAATGAGCAAGGAGCGTGGCAAGGGACGGGGAAGTGGATGTGATGGTGCAGGCCGAGGCCATGGGCAAGCTGAAATTGGGCCACCAAAAACACCCACATCTTTTCGCTGGGCCTTAGTGTCCGAAGTCCTAGGGGACCTCAGCAAAACAGCACTATTGAAGCCTGAGCAGTGTGAAAAGGTTGTTGGTTTGATAAGCGAATAATACTTCCAGTTACTTATTCACCACCACCAGCACCCTGTCTTCCACACGGTAAAGTCTGAGTAGCCGTAAATCTGGACCGCATATTCCTCACCCTGATCCTCCTTCCTCCCACCATGCTGAGTGCTCAGAGACAACTGATCCCACACTCAGACACTCCGAAGCGCTATTCATTTTTCCATTTGGAGATTCATGCCTCTCGCCCAGTCCACTTGAAGCGGGGCAAGATGATATTCCATGTAGCGATGCACAAATATTCGAGCAGCCACAGTCACAAGAGTTGGACGATGAGACACAATTGCCGGAAAGTCAGGAGGAGGACCAGGGTGGAGAAGTCCATGAGGTGGTGGATGATATAATTACAGACCCAACCTGGCAGGAGGACATGCAGAGCGAGGACAGCAGCACACAAGGAGAGGTAGGCAACACACCGCTTCAGGCAAGAAAAAGCAGTGTGGTGGCTTCAGACAGAAGGCGTGCAACCGTTCCCCATACCACCAACCTGACGGAAGTTGCCAGTCCAACTGTTAGGTCTTCCAGAGTTTGGTTATTTTTTAAAGACTGACGATAACCCCAAACAGGCCATTTGCAACACCTGTCATGCCAGTATCAGCAGGGGTGGCAAAACTACCTGCCTATCCACCACCAGCATGATCAGGCAAATGGCAGCAAAACATCCAACTTTGTGGGCCCAAACCCATGCTGCAAGAATAGTGTCTGTGGGTGACACCACAGCTTCTTCCACTGTTGTGCGTGCAAGCCAATCCCCTGTCCACGTTGCATGCGAAGATGCCAACTGCCCTGCACCTGCCGTTGCCCACAGTTAAATAGCACCATCATCAAGCACGTCCACATCCTTGTCCCAGTGCAGCCTTCAGTTGTCCATACCCCAGTCATTGGAACGTAAGCGGAAATACGAAGCCAACACCCCACAGGCCACAGTACTCAATTCTCAAATGTCTTGTCTGCTTGCGCTCAAAATGTTGCCTTTTAGGCTCGTAGAGATGGAAGCTTTCCACAACCTGATGGCGGCGGCCATCCCAATGTACTCGGTCCCCAGCCGCTACTATTTCTCCTGCTGTGCCGTCCCGGCATTACACAAGCACGTGTTCCACAACAATGCAGTCACTGGGAAAGTACACATAACCACTGACACATGGAAAAGTGCTTGTGGCCAGGGACGGTACATCTCGCTGACGGCACACTGGGATAACATAGTGGAAGCCGGGAACCAGTCAGACCTTGGGATGGAACATGTTCTCCCGAAGCCAAGGATTGCGGGCCCTACGTCAGTCAGGGTTGCCTCCACTGTGTACAGCTCTTACACCTCCTCGTTTTCAGCCTCCAGCTCCGAAATGAGCACATCAGTCAGAAGCTGTCAGCACTGCCAAAGCCAAGCTAATTTGCTTAGGTGACAAACCAAACAATGCTGAAGAGTTGTTGACAGCTTTGAAAGAGGAGGAAGATGTGTGGCTGACACCTTTGAATCTCCAGCCAGGCATGGTTGTGTGTGACAATGGCAGGAACCTGGTGGCGGCTCTGAGGTGAGGCAAACTGACACAGGTACCAAGCCTGGCCCATGTGCTTAACTTTGTTGTTCAACGATTTCTAAAAAGCTACCCAGAGCTGCTGGATCTGCTTGTGAAAGTATGCCGCTTGTGTGCCCATTTTAGAAAGTCAGCTACAGCTTCAGCCGCCCTTGCCGTGCTTCAGCAGCAATTGCAGATTCAGGCTCACCGACTGGTGTGTGATGTCCCCACGCGTTGGAACCCTACACTGCATATGTTGGAAAGGATTTGTGAGCAGAAGTGGGCAGTTGTTGAATACCATAATCAACAAGGCCGTCGTTTTCCAGGTTTGACTCCACACATAAGACCTCAGGAGTGGACATGGATGTCAGACATATGTAACATCCTCCACAACTTTGAGGAGTGCACCAAGATGGTAGCGGCGATGACGCCATAATTAGTGTCACCATCCCACTCATCTGCATTCTGAAATGCTCTCTGCTCACAAGGAGGATGCATTGCAGGTGGAGCATGAGGACATGGATCAAGGAACTATACAGGGTGATTACAGCCCAGCCTCATGTCATCCTAACGTGGATTGGTTGGCAATGAGGAGGAAGAACAGGAGCTACTTTCATGCGCTATAGATGGGTCTACAACCACAACTGTCATACCTGGAGTTGAGCGAAACGGGTCGGTCATATTCAAAAGTCGCCGACTTTCGCTGAAGTCGGGTTTCATGAAACGAAACCCGACCATAGCGTAAGGTCGGCCACGAGGTCAGCGACCAGAGCACCAAAGTCGCGTTTCAAAAGATGCTTCCAGCGCCCTTTTTCAGCCAATGATGGAGGACGCACACTGTGGGCAAGGCGATGACATAGGCATCGGTCACCACCATCTTTGAGAAGGTCATGCAAGTGACTGGCTTTGTGTGGCGTCACAGGGGCTATAAAAGGACGTGAATGCCGACCGCCATCTTACTTATGCTGATCTTAGCATAGCTGCTGCTGCTGATTCTGTAGGGAGAGCGTTAGGTAGGGAAGAAGAACCAAAAAACTGCTTCTGCTGTTAGTGATTTCCACTTACAACACAACACTTTGTGTGCAGTGACAGGGGAGGCTCTATTTTTGTGCATCAGCTCTGTTGGTTATTAGGCTGCCTTATAAGGCTCCCTGATAGCTGCATTGCTGTTTGCACACTGCTGTGCAAACTGCTTTTTTAAAAGCAAAAATACTTTTCTTCCTCTTTTCTTCACAGTTACCAAGGGTTCATTTTTCCACCCTTTTGTGTGTGCACTGTGCAGCAGTCCTGCTTATTAGGCTGCCTGTGTCCATACTTGGACTGAGAGCATCATTGTCAGCGTCCTCAAATCCCTAGTGAGATCCAAAATCTCACCAATCCTATAGACACTCTCCACCTTGTCATACACCATCCAATTTCAGCCTGTTACATTGAGGTGTAATCTCTACTGGGCCAGAGACAATAGTTCTGCATCCTCAAATCTTTAGTGAGATTCAAAATCTCACCAATCCTATAGACACCCTCCACCTTGTCATACACCTTCCAATTTCAGTCTGTTACATTGAGGTGTAAACTCTACTGGGCCAGAGACAATAGTTCAGCGTCCTCAAATCTCTAATGAGATTCAAATTCTCACCAATAGTAGATACACCTTCTACCTTGTTTTACAGTACCATATAGCTGGTGGTATTTTGGGTACATTTTCACAAAAATGAGCAAGTATGGTGGAAGACGCCATGGAAGTGGGCGGGGGTTGCCAGCTGGTCCCGATGGTGGTGGTGGTGTAGCATCTGTTGGTAGTGGCAAAAGCACAATAGCACCTAGGGCAGGAGGTGTTGAGCCTGCGTCATCGTCTGGCTCCACAAGGCCTCGAAGGCTCTCTTTTCTGGGAGTAGGTAAACCACTTTTAAAGCCGAAGCTTCAGGAACAAGTTTTGGCTTACATTGCTGACACAGCCTCCAGCTCTCTCGCCTCCTCTTCTGAAGTTTCAAAAAATAAAAGCACTGAGTCGTCATTGGAGGCTCCTGGTCAGTAACAACACCTTTCCTTGTGTCCTTCACCCCTACCAAAATTGAAGGATGTGGCACGCCACACTACCGATTACTCCATGGAGCTCTTTTCACATACCATGTGTTAGGAATCTGGGTCAGTCTATGCTTATGCAGCAACCCAGATTCTCACATTTGTCTCCAGAGGCTAAGTCCTTTTTCCCTGCTTCTGGGCATGCTCACAGGACTAGCTCTCATTTGAATTCAGGAGTCAGGTGCTCAGGTCCTGCTCCTGATTTGATTGGTTATGCGCGGGGCTCTGGAGATTTCCAGCAGGTCCCGTATGCTATAAAAAGTGCGCATGGCCGCTATGCCATGCACTAGTATTTTCATACTGCTGCTGTGTGTATGGTGATGGATGCTTGGACTGGTGACTGACTCATTAAGAAACCCCTTCCCTCTGATAATACGTCTGTGTGAGTGTGTGGGATTCAGTACCAGCAGTGCTAGCGCCAGCGCGCTCAAGCCTCTCCTGTTGCAGCAGCCTGCGCCCTGCATTGCGCCAGCGTACTTGCAGCGCTTTTCCTGCGGCTCAGTGCCGCCACTGCAGTTGCAGCCCAGTGTGTGTTCGCGGTAGCAGCGCCACTGCGTCAGACGTTTAAACGGTAGGTCTAGACAGAGTCAGTTCCGTCACTTTTTGTGACTCCTGTGACCCTATCCCACGTCTGTCTCGCTGTGTTCCTGTGAAGTTAAAACAGACACAGCGTTTTTGTATTTGTGTTTTGCTTGCAGCTCTATCTGTGAAACAGCCTGCTTCAGCATTACTTTTCTTGTGCAGCTCTGTGAGTTCAACAGAGCTACTTTTGTGCACCAGGTGCTGTTAAACCCTGTGCACATTACCGTCCTTGTGTTCTGCCACTTTAGCAGCGGTTATTACACCTGCCGCACGGTGGACCCCGGGCGGCGAACACGCTTTAATTTATATTTTTTTTAGCGTGTTCCGCCGACCATAACACCATGCCTGGGTTAGCAAGTCAAATCGTGAATTCCCCAGTCCAAGATGAATCTGACATGGAGTGCACTGATGCATAGCCACTGTTAGATTTTTCTGCTGGTACATTCACTCAGAGCACTACATCGTCCTCGCAGTGTACTGAGGCAGAATCAGACCCTAATGAAACTCGGGTGCCCCTTCCCGCATACTATACCACCTTACACGGTCACACAGAGGAAGGTGCACATGACATTGAAGAGGAGGTGATGGATGACCCAGTTGTTGACCCAGATTGGCATCCATTGGGGGAAGAGGGTGGCGCTGCCAATAGCTCAGAAGAGGAGGAGGAGGATCCGCAGCAGGCAACGACATCGCAACAGCTGTTATCTGGCAGGACCGTAGCAGTCCAAAAACGTGTTACAAAAACCAAAAGGGTTGCAGGACAGCTTGGCCAGACGGTCAAATTAGCACAGCATGCAAGGTCTCAAAATGTCTTCCATAGTAGGAAGACTGCAGTGTGGCACTTTTTTGAACAAAATCCTAATGATCAGGCAAAGGTTATCTGTAAGAAGTGCGCAAAGACCTTTAGCCAAGGGAAAAATCTGAGAAATTTGAATACCAGTTGCATGCTTAGACATTTAACCACCATGCACTTGCAAGCGTGGACGGACTACCAAACCTCACGTACCACTTGGGCACCTGCTCCGAATGAAGGTAGTTAGCAACACTACATCGCTTCCCCCACTGTAAGCCCACCGGTTAGCACACCACCAGCAGCAAATGTCAAGGTGTCGTCGCAAGGGCAAAGCAGTCATGGAATCACAATGTTATTGCTATGAAAGACTGAATCTAGGTCATCAGCAACACCACCATCACCAACTATGTCCACCGCTAGTTCCACCATATGCAGCTCTCAAGTCCAGCTCCCCCTACCAGAGACTCTGAGTAGGACAAGAAAGTACTCATCCTCTCATCCGCGTACACTGGCTTTGAACGCCCACATTGCCAAACTAATCACGTTAGAGATGATGCTCTACCGGTTGGTTGAAAGCAAAGCTTTCCGCGAGCTCATGGCCTACGCAGTACCACGCTATGACCTACCCAGTCGGCACTTCTTTTCGCAAAAAGCCATCCCAGCCCTCCACGTGCATGTGAAAGACCGCATTGTCCATGCACTCAAGCAATCAGTGAGTGGAAAGGTGCACCTCACAACAGATGCATGGTCCAGTAGGCATTGCCAGGACTGTTACGTGGCCATCACTGCTCACTGGGTTAATGTGGTGGATGCAGGGTCCACAGGGGACAGCGGCGGTGGGACAGTGCTGCCTAGCCCACGGTATAGGAAACAGTTGGCTGTAGGCGTTCGACCCTCCTCCTCCAGAAGCGAAAGCTCATCCACAGAGTGCAGTCACACGAGCACTCCATCCGCAGCTGCCAGTGTTGCACACGAGGTGTCCCACTATCGAACAGCTAGAGGTAAGCGTCAGCAGGCTGTGTTGAAGATGATGTGTTTGAGAGACAACAGACACCGGGGAGGTACTGGCCGACTACTTGCAGTGACAAACTGAGTCATGGCTGGGCAGTCTACATCTTGATGCAGGCCAGGTAGTTAGTGATAACGGCCAGAATTTTGTGGCAGCCATGGCCCTTTCAAATCTCAGACACATACCTTGCCTGGCTCACACCTTGAACCTGGTGATGCTGTGCTTCCTCAATAATTATCCGGAGTTAACACCCCTGCTCCATAAGGTGCGAAGACTGTGCTCGCACGTGGTTCAGAGGCTGTGCGAACAGAGGCAGGCTTTAATTCATTTGTGGGAGGATACACGGGCAGGCAGTTTGCAGGCAGACATGGAGTTGTCTGGTGTGCAGTGGTCGAAGCTGAAAGACCTCTGTAAAGTCCTTCAGTGTTTTGAGGAATGCACACGGTTGGTAAGTGCAGACGACGCCATCATAAGCATGAGCATCCCACTTATGCATCTGCTCATGCAAACTTTGACGCACATTAAGGAGCAGGCATCTGCAGCCGAGGAGGAACAGGAGGAGGGAAGCCTTGATAACAGTCAGCCATTGTCTGCTCAGGGAAGTCTCCTGGACGAGGTGGAGGAAGAAGAGGAAGAGGAGGAGGATGATGATGGGGATGATTATTTTGGGGAGGAGGATGCATCTCCGGGTGCAAGAAAAAATGTTGGTGTGGCAAGGTCAGATACAGGATTTGTGCGTGACTGGAGGGATGTGGATTTGCCAGAAAGTGCTCCTCCACCCAGCACTTGCAGTGCATCATTGACACCTGGAACATTGGCCCACATGTGTGATTATGCCTTGCAGATCCTAAAAAGGGACCCCCGCATTGCCAAAATGATGAACGATGACGACTACTGGTTGGCCAGCATCCTGGATCCACGCTATAAAGGCAAATTCCAAAATATCATGCCACAGGAGAACCTAGAGCTAATATTGGCTAACAAACAAGCAACTCTGGTAAACCGTTTGTTTGAGGCATTCCCAGCACACAGCGGCGGTGATGTTTTTCCAACAAGCCGTAGGGGGCAACATGAAAGAGGTGTTGGTGGTGCACACAGCCGAAGTGGCGTTGGGCACGGGTTTCATGACCATATTGTGGACTGATTTTTCAAGTACTGCTCACACGACTGGTAATACTGCATCGATCAAAAGTGACAGGAGACAGCAGTTGTCAACTGTGGCAACAAACTACTTTTCCCATATCGATGTTCTCCCTCACCGGTCATTCCCCTTTGACTATTGGGCCAGTAAACTTGACACCTGGCTTGAATTGGCACAATATGCCTTACAGGAGCTCGCTTGCCCTGCTGCTAGTGTGTTATCTGAACGAGTCTTCAGTGCTGCTGGATCAATCCTGACAGAAAAAAAGACCCGTCTGTCGACCCAAAATGTTGATGATCTAACCTTCATTAAAATGAACCATGCATGGGTTTCAAAGGATTTTGTCCCACCCTCCCCTGCTGACACGTAGGTTGCCAGAAAAATGGCTTGCTTTTATCCTCCTCTTCCGCGGACTTCTCCAATTACTCCATTTGCAGCTGCTGAATGTCCAACATCAACATATGCCCTTTTTTCCACCTCCCTAACTGGGCTGCCTCCCACAGGGCCGGGATGACCACCTGGCGCACGCATCCGTGCGAGTGCCGTTGCCCTGGACAGGTGGGTGGGCACACTGTTTGGCAACGGCAGTGGCACAAGGTCCCTCATAGTTCAATCAAGTGTCTCTGACAGTGGGGGTGCACACCGCCGTCAGACACACCGGCGTACTATGAGGGGCCCTGTGCAAGTGCCATCGCCAACGAGTGGGCCCCCCCCGCTTGCTCAGGATCACAGCACTTGCAAAGTTGAAATACTTACCTCTCCCTGCTCCACCGCCGTGACGTCTTCCGCGTTTCCTGACAGTGACATTCTGGTCAGAGAGCGCGATGACATCACGTCTGTACGCCCTCTGCCTAAATAGTCCGAGTGCAGTGAGATGGAAGATGGGGACGACGAGGAGTTCAGACTAGTACAGGGATTCCCTAGCGAGGATACTTTTTTAATTGTTTTCAATGTTGGGACAGCTATTTTTGGGGAGCACTATACTCTAGAGAATGATATATGAGGCCCACCATACACTGGAGCATTCCAAAATGGACATCAGACACTGGAGCAGCATTTACAGGGCCCATTATGCACTGGAGCATTAGAAATGGGGCCCATTATATATGGAACATTATTTGGGCCCGTAACACAGTGGAGCTTCATCCATGGGGACCATCATATACTGTAGCATTATGTGGAGCTCATCATATACTGTTTCAAACATTATATGGGACTAATGATTCTGTATGGAGAAATATATGGGCCTCATTACTCTGTATAGCGCACTATGCGTTGGCCATAATACTGTATGGAGTAATATACTGTCCGTTTTTGGAGCTAATGGAGAATTTAAAATGGATATCAGTCATGAGATGTAAGAAGTGAAGTATTTTTCATTGTACTATACCGCTATTTCTCTGCCGTATCAGAGGATCATGAATTGTGGCATGTGTTAAAGGAGCCCATTGACACTCTTTGGCCCTGGGCCTACGAAAATCTGGAGCCAGCCCTACCCCCTGTGGAGGAACACACACGCGGACCCGTTCCTCCCACGTCACCACTGTGACGTAACTACACAGGCACAGCTCTCCGGCGCCCCCTTTGTCTCTCAGGTCAGTAAGAGAACTGCACCTAGAGCAAATGGCCGCCGGGGAGGATGTCCTGTTACCCGCTGGGTATTCTAAGATTCGTGATCAGAGTAAAAGCATCAGCCCAAGATTAATTTTATAGATAATAACAGAAATATACAGTAGATTTGCAGTCAGGGAAAAAATATAACAATAAGGGTACAAGACTTAGAGATATTAAGCTGGAGGTCAATTTACCAGATTGTATTGTAGGGTGCATGTGGGTGCCAGGGAGCTCTGCAGTCCACAGGTACAAGAATCTTAGTTGCCGGACAGACCCCCAAAGCACGGGCCGCTGCTCCCCCTTGGCAGGTCTGTCCCCAGTTCCTTCTTAGATCATCATCGTCTGGTGTTATGATTGAGTGACCGTAGGAGGCAGATACAAAAATAGAAGCTACGTCCAGAAAACCAGAGGAGCTGGCAACTATCCGATTGCAGACCCCTGAACCTATCAACACAACTAGCAGTAGCCGTGGGGGGTACCTACGGTGCCCTAGACCCCTCGAACACAGCCGGAGAACTATATAGCCTAAAGATAGAAAGGGAAATCTAAACTGCCCCAGAGCAGACCCCTAAAGTAAAAGGCAGCCCCCAACATATAATGACGGTGAAGCAAGATGAAAAAACACTGACACAGATAGAAAGATAGGCTGAGCAAACGTTGGGGCCCAATCTAATCTAAACAGGAAAGGAAAGGAAAGCTGCTGTCTGCAATCGGCAAAAAACCCTATCAAAAACATAGGCCAGCAAGCTGAAATGGAAAAAGACCCTGAAGCAACTAAGCTTCAAAACTAAATCAGCACTCTGGTATTTTCAGGAGACAGAGCTAACGAGTTCAGCTCACCCCAGCAGGGAATGGCTGAAATCCAGAAAAAACAAAGCAAAGCACAAATGCAAAAAGCAAGGAAGAAAACTTAGCTTTAGCAGAGCAGGAATTCAGACTGGACTCCAAGGATACCACAGAGAAATCACCCGCAGGGAGAATGGGCGTATGCAGCCTTATATCCAGTCTGTGACTCCACTCAGCCAGTCATCATCATTAATCTCAGGTGTCTGATAATCAGACTCACTACCTCTCCTTACCAGAAGAGGTAGTTCCTCGGGCCTCAGTGATGAAGGGGACAATGAACTCACAACAGTACCTCCCCCTTGAGGAGGGGTCACCGAACCCTCAACCACGCCACCAGGGCGATCAGGGTGTGCCTGATGAAAGGCACGCACCAATCTTTTAGCATGAACATCAGAGGCAGAGACCCAGGAATTATCCTCCTGACCATAACCCTTCCACTTAACCAAATACTGGAGTCTCCGTCTAGCCAGACGAGAATCCAGTACTTTCTCTACCTCATATTCAGTGTTACCTTCAACCAATACAGGGTCTGGAGGTGCCACTCCCGGAACAACAGGTTCAACAAATCTCTTCAACAAGGACTTATGAAACACATTATGGATTTTAAATGTGACAGGAAGAGCCAAACGAAAAGAGACCGGATTAATAATCTCCAAAATCTTGTAAAGTCCAATAAATCTAGGCTTAAACTTAGGAGAAGCCACCTTCATAGCAATATTTTTTGATGATAACCACACCAAATCACCAACCTTAAACTGGGGACCAATGGTCCTATGTCGGTTGGAAAACCGCTGGGCCTTTTCCTGGGAGAGAGATAACTTATCCACCACTTGGTCCCAGATCTGGTGCATTCTCTCCACCACAGTGTCAACACCTGGGCAGGCACACGGCTCCACCGGCCCTGAAGAAAATCGAGGATGAAACCCAAAGTTACAAAAAAAAGGTGACATCAAAGTGGCAGAACTAGCTCTGTTATTTAAAGCAAATTCGGCCAAGGGTAAAAATGAAACCCAATCATCCTGATCAACGGAAATAAAACATCTCAAATATGACTCCAAGGTCTGGTTTGTTCTCTCTGTCTGCCCATTGGTCTGAGGGTGAAAGGCAGAGGAGAAGGACAACTGAATTCCCAGCTTGGAACAGAAAGTTCTCCAAAATCTAGACACAAACTGAACTTCTCTGTCAGACACAATGTTCTCAGGAATCCCGTGCAAGCGAACCACCTGTTGCAAAAACAGGGGCACCAACTCAGAGGAAGACGGCAACTTAGGGAGTGGTACAAGATGAACCATCTTAGAGAACCTATCACAAATCACCCAAATAACAGTCATCCTTTGAGAGACAGGCATATCGGAGATGAAATCCATTGAAATATGGGTCCATGGCCTCTTGGGGACAGGCAAAGGCATCAACAACCCGCTAGAGCGGGAGCATGATTTAGACCGGGAGCACGTCCCACAAGACTGCACAAAATTCCTGACATCACGAGACAAGGAGGGCCACCAAAAAGACCGACTCACAAGATCTCTAGTACCAAAAATACCTGGATGACCAGCCAAAGCAGAGCAATGAACTTCAGACATCACTCTCTTCTTCCACTGGTCAGGAACATACAACTTTCCACTGGGACAACGCTCAGGCTTGTCTCTCTGGAATTCTTCCAGAGCACGTCTCAAATCGGGCGAGATGGCAGAAAGAACTACCCCTTCGCCTAAGATGGTAGCAGGTTTGGTCACCACAGGAGAATCAGCAAATAAACTCCTAGAGAGTGCGTCTGCCTTGACATTCTTAGTTCCAGGAAGAAAAGAAACCACAAAATCAAAACGTGTAAAAAACAAGGCCCACCTAGCCTGTCTAGGGTTCAAGCACTTAGCCGACTCTAGATAAATCAAATTCTTGCGGTCGGTGAGGACCACGACTTGATGCTTAGCTCCCTCCAACCAATGTCTCCACTCCTCAAATGCCCATTTCATGGCCAACAGTTCCCAATTCCCCACGTCGTAGTTACGTTCAGATGGAGAGAACTTTCGGGAAAAGAAAGCGCAGGGATTCATTTTAGATGTTACAGGATCCTTTTGGGACAAAACAGCTCCTGCACCAATCTCAGAAGCATCCACCTCTACCTGGAACGGAAGTGAGACATCAGGTTGCCGCAAAACCGGGGCGGAGGTGAATCTTCGCTTCAACTCCTGAAAGGAAGAAACAGCCTCCGGAGACCAATTTAACACATCAGCACCCTTCTTAGTCAAATCAGTCAATGGCTTGGCAATACTAGAAAATTTTGCTATAAATTTCCGATAAAAATTAGCAAAACCCAAAAACTTCTGGAGGGCCTTCAAAGAAGTGGGCTGAACCCAATCATAAATGGCCTGTACCTTGACTGGATCCATTTCAATAGTTGACGGAGACAAAATAAATCCCAAAAATGAAATCCTCTGTACCCCAAAAAGGCATTTAGATCCCTTGACATACAGGGAATTCTCCCTCAAGATCCGGAACACAGTCCGAACATGTTCCACATGAGAATCCCAATCCTTGGAGAAGATCAAAATATCATCCAGATAGATAATCAAAAATTTATCCACAAAATCTCAGAAAATATCGTTCTTGAAGCACTGGAAGACAGAAGGGGCAATAGTGAACCCAAAAGGCATCACCAGGTACTCAAAATGTCCCTCCGGAGTATTAAACGCTGTCTTCCATTCATCCCCATGCTTAATGCGAATAAGATTATACGCCCCCCTGAGGTCAAGCTTGGTAAACCAGCAAGCACCTTTAACTCTAGAGAATAGATCCGAAATCAGGGGTAACGGATAGTGATATTTAACAGTAATCTTGTTGAGGGCACGATAATCAATACAAGGTCTTAATGATCCATCCTTTTTGGCTACAAAAAAAAACCCAGCACCTAAGGGTGAAGAGGATGGTCTAATATGACCCTTCTCCAATGCCTCCTTAATATAGGATCGCATAGCCTCGTGCTCGGGTACAGATAAATTGAAAAGCCGACCTTTGTGGAATTTACACCCCGGGTTCAGCTCAATAGCACAGTCATAACTCCTATGAGGAGGCAAAGACGCAGACTCATTCTCACTAAATACATCATAAAAGTCAGCCAAATAGTCAGGAACATCATGTGACTGAGGAGAGGTGGGGAAAACAGGAGCATCACTAAGGGCATACCGACAACCCCAACTCACCACAGACAAAGATTTCCAATCCAGAACTGGATTATGGATTTGTAACCAGGGAAACCCCAGAACAATGGTATCATGCAGATTATGCAACACCAAAAATCTGCAATTTTCCTGATGGTCTGGGGCGACCCGCATCACCACCTGGGTCCAAAACTGAGGTTTATCTTTAGCCAAAAGAGTAGCATCAATCCCCCTCAAAGGGATAGGCGTCTGCAGAGGTGTCATAGGAAATCCACAACATTTAGCAAAATCCAAGTCCATTAGGTTTATAGCTGCTCCCGAATCCACAAATGCCTTGGCGGAAAATGTGGACAGGGAGCAGATCAGAGTAATAGCCAGAATAAACTTAGGTTGAACACCACCAACAGAAAGCGTGTGTGCAAAGCGTTTCTCTCGTTTAGGACAGACAGAAATAATATGCGAGGCATCTCCACAGAAAAAGCACAACTTATTACGCCTTCTGAACTCCTGACGCTGCTCTCTGGAGAAAACTCTATCACATTGCATAGGTTCAGTCATTTGTTCAACAGGTGGCAACACCTCTCGTGCAGTTTTGCGTTCGCGCAAACGCCGATCAACCTGAATGGCTAATGACATAGAATCGTCAAGACCAGAGGGAACAGGAAATCCCACCATAGTATCTTTTACGGCTTCTGACAAACCCTTCCGAAAGAGAGCAGCCAAGGCATTATCATTCCAAGTAGTAAGTACCGCCCACTTTCGGAATTTTTGACAGTACAATTCTGCAGAATCTCGACCCTGATTCAATGCCAGCAGGGTCTTTTCAGCCTGATCAATGGCATTAGGTTCATCATACAACAAGCCCAAGGCTTGAAAAAATGCGTTCACATTAGTCAGAATAGGATCATCTGGTTTCAAAGAAAACGCCCAATCCTGGGGATCGCCACGCAGCAAAGAGATGACAATTTTAACCTGCTGCGCGGAGCTCCCTGACGAGTTAGGCTTCAAGGCAAAAAATAATTTACAATTATTTTTGAAATTCAAAAATTTAGACCGATCACCACAAAATACATCAGGTGTAGGAATCTTTGGTTCAGCAGCATGTGAATGAGCAAGGTAGGCGGAAATTCCCCGCACTTCCGCAGCGAGCTGCTCCACATGATCAGACAATTGCTTTATTTCCATTGAGAGAAAAAAAAATTCCCCCTACGGCCTCAGAGATATAGAGGAAAAAATATACACACTTTTTTTTTTTTTTTGCAATTCTTTCCTGCTATTGAGTACCCTAGGATCTGCGGTCAGGCGGGTGATTCTGTTATGATTGAGTAACCATAGGAGGCAGACACAAAAATAGAAGCTACGTCCAGAAAACCAGAGGAGCTGGCAACTATCCGATTGCAGACCCCTGAACCTATCAACACAACTAGCAGTAGCCGTGGGGGGTACCTACGGTGCCCTAGACCCCTCAAACACAGCCGGAGAACTATATAGCCTAAAGATAGAAAGGGAAATCTAAACTGCCCCAGAGCAGACCCCTAAAGTAAAAGGCAGCCCCCAACATATAATGACGGTGAAGCAAGATGAAAAAACACTGACACAGATAGAAAGATAGGCTGAGCAAACGTTGGGGCCCAATCTAATCTAAACAGGAAAGGAAAGCTGCTGTCTGCAATCGGCAAAAAACCCTATCAAAAACATAGGCCAGCAAGCTGAAATGGAAAAAGACCCTGAAGCAACTAAGCTTCAAAACTAAATCAGCACTCTGGTATTTTCAGGAGACAGAGCTAAGGAGTTCAGCTCACCCCAGCAGGGAATGGCTGAAATCCAGAAAAAACAAAGCAAAGCACAAATGCAAAAAGCAAGGAAGAAAACTTAGCTTTAGCAGAGCAGGAATTCAGACTGGACTCCAAGGATACCACAGAGAAATCACCCGCAGGGAGAATGGGCGTATGCAGCCTTATATCCAGTCTGTGACTCCACTCAGCCAGTCATCATCATTAATCTCAGGTGTCTGATAATCAGACTCACTACCTCTCCTTACCAGAAGAGGGAGTTCCTCGGGCCTCAGTGATGAAGGGGACATTGAACTCACAACAGTCTCGTTCTTCTTTGTGAATGACTCTCTGCCAGGGGCTGCTAGTCCTTAAACACGCTAGGTTCCTCCCCCTGTGTCAGAGGGTGGGCTAATAATCTCCACCCTTTAGCTCTCTGCAGAACTTATTCACAATATCTAAGAAAGGGGGTAACTTTCTACAGCAGGATCGGATCAGAACATGAGAGGTACCAGTGAATGCGGTTTGTTTTGCCTGTCGTGTGGAGGGCAAACATGGCCCCATTGGGTCACTGTGGAGGGCCAATCTCTATATCTCAGGAATCAGCGCCCTCACCGACTCGGGAGTCACACTGCCAGATGCGCGATTCCCTCAGGGTCACTCAGATATTTTCATGTGTCCTTAACTCGAAAGAGGAGTTCATAATCCATGATCCTAGGATGGAGCCGAAGCGACTGGTGTTATGAATGTGTCACCGAGGAGAAAAAAAGCACGCTAAGTCTCAGAAAACCAGAGAGGTTGGTAACTATGCAGATTGCAGATCCCTGATCTTAACACAAAACTAGCTGTAGTCGTGGAGCGTGCCTACGATGGTCCTGGATGCCTCCTCACAACCGGAGAGCTAAATAAGCCTAAAGTAAGAAAAGAGGAAAACTAACTTCCCCAGAGCAGACCCCAAAGGAAAGACAGCCCCCCACATGTATTGACGGTGAAGCAAGATGAAAACACAAACAAAGGCAGAAAAATAGGCTGAGCAAACGATGGGGCCAAACTAACTTGAAAGGACAGGAAAGGAAAGAAACTGTCTGCAATCTGCCAAAAAACCCTACCCAAAATAATGTCCAACACTTCTGATGACAAAATTAACCCTGAAGTCACTAGACTTCTCCCACTATATCAGCACTCTGAAATACTCTGAGACAGAGCAAAAAAGAGGCCAATCTAATAAAGGACAAAAAGGCAGAGATCCAATCATTATCCTCCTCGTCTGGTGGCAGACCATTATCAATTAAACCAACCTCACTACCTCCTGTCACCACCAGAGGGAGAACGGAAGGAGAACTCCCAGCTGGTGGAGCAGAAAATGAGCTCATAACAGTACCCCCCCTTGAGGAGGGGTCACCGAACCCTCATCCACGCCACCAGGCCGATTACGATGGCCCGGTGAAAAGCACGAACCAATTTATTGGCATGAATATCTGAGGCAGAGACCCAAGAATTATCCTCCTGGCCATAACCCTTCCATTTGACCAAATACTGGAGTCTCCGTCTGACCAAACGAGAATCCAATATTTTCTCTACCTCATATTCCACATTGCCTTTAACCAAAACAGGGTCAGGAGGTGCCGCCACAGGAACTACTGGCTCAACAAACCTCTTCAACAGTGATTTGTGAAATACGGTATGGATTTTGAACGTAACTGGAAGAGCCAATCGAAAAGAAACAGGATTAAGAATCTCCAAAATCTTATAAGGTCCAATAAATCTTTGCTTAAATTTTGGAGATGCAACCTTCATAGGAATATTCTTAGACGACAACCAAGCCATATCACCCACTTTAAACCGGGGACCAACGCTCCTATGCCGGTTAGAAAAACGCTGGGCCTTTCCTGAGAGAGTGACAACTTATCCACCACTTGGTCCCATATCTGCTGCATTCTCACAACCACAGTGTCCACACCTGGGCAGAACGAAGATTCCACTTGTCCTGAAGAGAATCGAGGATGAAACCCATAATTACAGAAAAAGGGTGACATCAAAGTGGCAGAACTAGCTCTATTGTTCAGTGCAAATTCGGCCAAAGGCAAAAATGAGACCCAATCATCTTGATCAGCAGATATAAAACATCTTAAATAAGACTCCAGGGTCTGGTTTGTTCTCTCAGTCTGCCCATTGGTCTGGGGATGAAACGCGGAGAAGGATAACTGAATTCCCAGATTGGAACAAAAGGCTTTCCAAAATCTGGAAACAAACTGGACCCCTCTATCGGACACAATGTTCTCAGGAATCCCGTGTAACCGAACCACCTGTTGTAAAAACAAGGGTACCAACTCAGCGGAAGATGGCAACTTTGGGAGTGGTACAAGATGGACCATCTTCACAAATCACCCAGATAACAGTCATTCTCTGAGACACAGGAAGATCAGAAATAAAATCCATTGAGATATGAGTCCATGACCTCTTGGGCACCAGGAGGGGCATCAGCAATCCACTAGAACGAGAACAGGGTTTAGACCGAGAACAAGTCCCGCAGGACTGTACAAAATTCCTGACATCACGAGATAAGGCAGGCCGCCAAAACGACCGACTCACCAAATCTCTGGTACTAAAAATACCTGGATGACCAGCCAATGCGGAGCAATGGACTTCAGACATCACTCTCTTTCTCCACTGGTCAGGAACATACAATCTTCCCATAGGGCAACGCTCAGGTTTATCCTCCTGAAATTCCTCCAGGGCGCGTCTCAAATCAGGCGAAATGGCAGAAAGAACTACCCCCTCACCTAGGATAGTAGTAGGCTCAGTCACATTAAGAGAATCAGCAAAGAAACTCATAGAAAGAGCGTCTGCCTTAACATTCTTAGTGCCCAGAAGAAAAGAGACCACAAAATTAAAACGCGTGAAAAACAAGGCCCATCTAGCCTGTCTAGGATTCAAGCGTTTAGCCGACTCCAGATAAATCAGATTCTTGTGATTGGTGAGGACCACAAATTGATGTCTAGCTCCCTCCAACCAATGTCTCCACTCCTCAAATGCCCATTTCATGGCCAACAATTCCCGATTCCCCACGTCATAGTTGCGTTCAGATGGGGAGAACTTTCGAGAAAAGAAGGCACAGGGATTCATCTTAGAAGTCACAGGGTCTTTTTGGGACAAAACAGCTCCTGCACCAATCTCAGAAGCGTCTACCTCCACTTGAAATGGAAGTGAGACATCAGGTTGCCGTAGAACTGGAGCCTGAAGTAAATCTCCGCTTAAGCTCCAGAAATGCTGAGACAGCCTCAGGAGACCAATTCAGCACATCAGCTCCCTTCTTGGTCAGATCAGTCAGTGGTTTGACAATACTAGAAAAATTACCTATAAGTTTACGATAGAAATTAGCAAAACCCAAAAACTTCTGGAGAGCCTTCAAAGAAGTAGGCTGAACCCAATCATAAATTGCCTGTACCTTGGCCGGGTCCATTTCAATAGTCGATGGAGACAAGATAAATCCCAAAAATGAAATCCTCTGTACACCAAAGTGGCATTTCGATCCCTTAACAAACAGGGAATTCTCCCTCAAAATCCGGAACACAGTCCAGACATGTTCCACATGGGAATCCCAATCACTAGAAAAGATCAAAATATCATCCAGATAGATGATCAAAAACGTATCTACAAAGTCTCGAAAAATATCATTCATAAAGAACTGGAAGACAGAAGGGGCATTAGAGAGCCCAAAAGGCATCACCAGGTACTCAAAATGTCCCTCCGGAGTATTAAACGCTGTCTTCCCTTCATCCCCGTACTTGATGCGAATAAGATTATACGCCCCCCCTGAGGTCAAGCTTAGTAAACCAGCAGGCACTTTTAACTCTGGAGAATAAATCAGACATCAGAGGTAACGGGTACTGATATTTAACCGTCATCTGGTTAAGGGAACGATAATCGATACACGGTCTTAATGAACCATCTTTCTTGGCCACAAAAAAAACAGCGCCTAAAGGTGACAAGGATGGCCTAATATGACCCTTCTCCAATGACTCCTTAATATAGGATCGCATAGCATCATGTTTGGGTACAGATAAGTTGAAAAGCCGACCCTTGGGAAATTTACACCCAGGCATCAACTCAATTGCACAGTCATAACTCCTATGAGGAGGTAAAGATGCAGACTTACTCTCACTAAATACATCAGAGAAATCAGCCAGATAATCAGGAATATCATGAGACTGAGGAGAGGTGGAGAAAACAGGAGTGTCCCTAAGAACACACTGACAACCCCAACTCACCACAGACACAGATTTCCAATCCAAAACTGGGTTATGAGTTTTCAACCAGGGGAAACCCAGAACAATTGTATCATGCAAATTATGCAGCACCAAAAATTTACAATTTTCTTGGTGGTTTGGGGCAACTTGCATTATCACCTGGGTCCAAAACTGAGGTTTATTCTCTGCCAAAGGAGTGGCATCAATACCCCTCAAAAGAATAGGCGTCTGCAGAGGCATCATGGACAAACCACAACGTTTAGCAAAGTCCAAATCCATCAGATTCAAAGCTGCTCCTGAATCCACAAAAGCCTTAGTGGAAAACGTGGACAAGGAGCAGATCAAAGTAATTGCCAAAGGAACTTAGGTTGTACACTGCCCACAGCAAATGTGTGTGCAAAACGTTTCTCTCATTTAGGGCAGACAGAAATAGTATGAGAGGCGTCTCCACAGAAAAAACACAGCTTATTATGCCTTCTAAACTCCTGACGTTGCGCCCTAGACAACACCCCATCACATTGCATAGGTTCAGACATTTGTTCAAAAGGTGGCAGTGCCTCCCATGTAGTTTTACGTTCACGTAAACGCCGATCAACTTGAATGGCTAATGACATAGAATTATCCAGACTAGAGGGAACAGGAAATCCCAACATAACATCTTTTATGTTTTCTGATAAACCTTTCCGAAAGAGAGCTGCCAGTGCACTATCATTCCATGTAGTAAGGACCGCCCACTTTCGGAATTTTTGACAATAAAACTCTGCAGGATCCTGACCCTGGTTTAATGCCAACAGGGTTCTCTCAGCTTGATCAACAGCATTAGGTTCATCATACAACAACCCCAAGGCTTGAAAAAATGCCTCCACATTAGTCAGAATAGGATTTTCAGGTGTCAGAGAAAAAGCCCAATCCTGGGGATCGCCGCGCAGCAAGGAGATGACAATTTTAACCTGCTGCACGGAGCTCCCCAATGAGTTAGGCTTCAAGGCAAGAAATAATTTACAATTATTTATTTCTCCCTTTTTTTTTCTAAACAATTTTTTCCTGCTTTTGAGTACCCTAGAATCTGCGGTATGGCTGGTGATTCTGCTATGAATGGGTCACCGAGGAGAAAAAATGCAACACACGCTAAGACTCAGAAAACCAGAGAGGTTGGTAACTATGCAGATTTCAGATCCCTGATCTTAACACACAACTAGCAGTAGTCGTGGAGCCTGTCTACGATGGTCCTGGACGCCTCATCACAACCGGAGAGCTAAATAAGCCTAAAGTAAGAAAAGAGGAAAACTAACTTCCCCAGAGCAGACCCCAAAGGAAAGACAGCCCCCCATATGTATTGACAGTGAAGCAAGATGAAAACGCAAACAAAGGCAGAAAAATAGGCTGAGCAAACGATGGGGTCAAACTAACTTGAAAGGACAGGAAAGGAAAGAAACTGTCTGCAATCTGCTAAAAAACCCTACCCAAAATAATGTCCAACACTTCTGATAACAAAACCCTGAAGTCACTAGACTTCTCCCACTATATCAGCACTCTGAAATATTCTGAGACAGAGCAAAAAAGAGGCCAATCTAACAAAGGACAAAAAGCCAAATTGGCAAATACAGATAAATAAGAGTGAAAATTCAGCACAGCCCAGCCGGGCTGGCTGACCACACAAAAACTGAGTTGACCAACAAGAGCAAGTGTGAACATTAGCAAAAACAAAGTTAACTTGAGAAGACTGGAGCACAGCTGAAGTCCAAGACCTGAGAAGCAGACTGAATCACCAGCACCAGGATAGGGCGTCGGCTGTCTTATATCCAGTCTGATACTCCAGAGATCCAATCATTATCCTCCTCGTCTGGTGGCAGACCATTACCAATTAAACCAACCTCACTACCTCCTGTCACCACCAGAAGGAGAACGGAAGGAGAACTCCCAGCTGGTGGAGCAGAAAATGAGCTCATAACAGACTGGTAAACACAATGGATGGGTATTCCTGTGTCTGGCTGACAGGTACATTCTAATTAAAGCCCTCAGGCATTTCCCTGCCTCATGCTGGTGTGGCTCCTTGCCTAAGCTTTGAAGTTCTGTTTTGGGCCTTATCTCATTATCATACTTATCGGCCTTGCTAATTAGCATTGGAACACTGAATCCTGCTTTATTCACTATGCATACAGCACCTGGGGGGTATAGGAGCAGTTAGCTGCATGTAATTCTTGAACTCAGACCAAAATGGATGCCAAGCTCAGACATGAGGCCCCATATCTAAGATGGCTGCTGCTCCTTCATCACACCCCCCACAACTTTAGCCAAATAACCCCCAGTTTTCAGTGCCTAACTATTATTATAAAGTAAATTAAGGTTGACAAGCTTAAGTAATAAGAATTGATGTTTTTGGCATTAAAATGGGCACTGTAGGTGTGTTTCCTGTCCTCCACTCACTGCCGACTTTTCTTCCCCATTGACTTGCATTGGGTTTCGTGTTTCAGTTGGCCTTCGACTTTTCACTATAATCGGCCGATTTCGTTCGACCCGACTTTTGAGAAAGTCGGGTTTCATGAAACCCGACTCGACCCGAAAAAAGGCAAAGTCGCTCATCCCTAGTCATACCGTCTGTTCAGCATGGATGGCCTGAGGACAGGGAAGAAGAAGAGGAGGACACCTTGATCAATCGTCCTCTTGGTGAGGACACGGAAGGCTTGCCTGTTACCAGTCAGGTACGAATTCCTGACTTTATGTTGTGCTGCCTTTCCCGTGACCCTCGTATTGTCATAATATTGGGTAACAGTCATTACTGGCTAGTGACACTTTTATTCTCTTGTTCCAGAGGCAGACAGGTTTACCAAAATGGTGCAGTACCATAGGGCCATTGTTGCAGAATTATTCAAAAAATTCCCATCTCAAAACGCTGGCAGCAGAGATAACAGTTTGTTGGCCAACCAAGGAGGACAGGCAAGAGAGACACAACTCCAATCCAGCAGAGGCAAGGGAACACTGTCAAAGTTCTGGGATAGCTTTTTAAGACCCTCCCATCGCCCTGGCACTGAGGTGCGGGGTAATCTCACAAGGAATGCAATGTTTTCTAAGATGCTGAGAGAGTACCTTGCTGACCGTACCAACGTCCTCCGTGATTCCTCTGTGCATTTTAATTATTGGGTATCTAAGCTGAACTGGCTCTCACGTATTTTACGTGGCATGAACGTGTTTTCACGTGGCATGAACTGGCTCTCTATGCCTTGGAGGTCCTGGCCTGCCCTGCCTCTAGCGTTTTGTCAGAGCGGGTTTTTAGTGCCGCTGGTGGAATTATCACAGATAAGCGCATTCGCCTTTCAACGGAAAATGCAGACAGGCTGACTCTTATAAAAATGAACAAGGGATGGATTGGGCCTGACTTCTCAACACCACCAAATGATGACAGTGAAATATAAACTCCAATGTAGTGTCTTTTTTAGGGAGGTGTATTCCCATGCACCTCTTCACAATCAAACATGGGTATACGCTTCCTGATTTTGGCTATTTGGTGTCCTCCTCCTTATCCTCACCCTCACCGTCCACCACCACTCGAACACCATCATTGTAGATTGTAAGCTCTCACAAGCAGGGTCTCCTTATTTTGATTTAATTATTGTATTGTTAACCTTGTTACTTACGACTTATGTTTGGAGTTATTAAACTGTAAAGCGCTGCGGAATATGTTGGCAGATTATTATTATTATTATTAACACCAGGGTGAACATATTCCGTCATGCTCCAGCCACTCTATTTTTGTCAATGGTGTTATGATGCCCGTCTCCAAAATACAAGAAATATGTACACCCCCAAGGGGAAATGTTTGCCAGCCCATACACTAAGGGTATGGGCATTCCAAGTCTGGGAGACCCGCTCCTAGAAATTGAGCCTATTTTTAATCAGGCCTTCCTCCACGTCTCATAATCCACCACCACTAGATCAAAAGGGTTAACGTGTTCCATGCAGCTACAGTCAGTGTCGAATTATTAACAAGGGTCGGTGGGTATGCTGTACGTAAAATACTTGTTCTGAAAAAGGTTGAGGTATACCCCACAGGGGAAATGTTTGACAGCCCATACACTAAGTGTGTGGGCATTACAAGTCTATGAGACCCGCTCTTGGAAATTGGGCCTATTTTTTAATCAAGCCTTCCTCCACGTCTCATCATCCACCGCCACTAGATCAACAGGGTTAACGTGTTCCATGCTGCTACAGCCAGTGTCGAATTATTTACAAGGGTCGGTGGTATGCTGTGTGTAAAATACTGGTTCTGAAGAAGGTTGAGTTGTACCCCACAGGAGAAATGTTTGCAGCCCATATGGGCTTTACAAGTGTAGGAGACCCGCTCCTTTTTAATGGAACATTTTTGGTTAAGAGGCCCTCCTCCATGTTTCTTACAAGAGGGGATTGTGGTTATTTGGGTACATATCACTTGGTAGCAGGGCAGGCCTTGCAGTCAATGCATAAGAACACAGAATGGGAGTACAAAATGAATAATGTGTAGTGTTTTTTCCTGTGGCCATCCAGTACCTGGGTTCAAAGGCTTATTGGGTTGCAGATGACTTGGCAGCAGCGCAGGCCTTGCAGTCGATGCATAAGAAAAAGTATGGGAGTACAAAATGAATAATTTGAAGTGGATTTTCTGTGCCCTTTCAGTACCTGGGATCAAAGGCATATTGGGGTGCAGATGACTTGGCAGCAGGGCAGGCCTTGCTGTCAATGCATAAGGAAACAGTATGGCATGACCAACTGAAAAATGTGAAGTGGATTTCCCTGTGCCCATCCAGTATGTGGGTTAAAAGGCATATTGGGGTGCATATGACTTGGCAGTGATGCGCCCGAGGGGCTGTGGGATACTCTGTACCGGGCCCATTAACTTCAATGGGAAATGACACTGTGGCATTGACCCAGTCCGTGGCCCCAGACGGTCTTGTAAAAGGGGAAGAATGGAATGGGGATAACGTTTATGTAGTGATTCGTGACGCCAGTTGGAGTGTTCGACTGTAGTATAGCCGGCACTGCAGATGATCCCTGGGGGAGTAGATGGTGATGGCAGTGCAGATGTTAAACCCTCTCCAACCAGGGCAGACCCCCAGAGATTGTGATGAAAGTGGAAGGTACGGAGTAATAAGGCAGGAGACAAGGAAAGTCACTTTATAATTTACTGTAGTTCAGGTGCAGTTCAGAGGAGTAATTACAACTCTCACCAGATTACAGTCTTCTCTGGAGAATGGGAGTTATCCTCTCTGCTGTGACTCAGTGTAACTTCCTGCTATTCTAATTCCTTCTGGGACCAAGGCTTCCCAGAGTTTGGAACTTGCAGTATCGCCTCTACTCACTGTGTATTTCTCCTTTGGCAACTTGCAGCATGGATCCTGTGTGTGAGCAGCTCAAGTTCCCACTTGCACTATCCTTTACTGATCCTAGTTTGCTGCAGTTTTCCCATGGAAAAACAAGATGCTGTTGGTTGTATAATCCCACACAGTCTCTCAGCTTACCACCCTGCTCTGAAAGCATGGATGGTCTAGGGGCTGACACCCTGATGCTTCTTAGCTCTCACTCCTGGATTGAGCACATGTCTAATCATGGCTTCCAAGATGTTCTTCCTCCTTCTTCACCCTGAAAACAACAACTCGGCCCCTCCCCCTCCCAATTAGGGCATGTCTGCAAATCTCTAAGCTTCAGACAAGTAAGGGAGTGAGGTCAATTATGTGTATGTGTTGTGGTCTCTAGCAGAGAAAGCATAACTCCCATTGCTTAAAAAACACAAAACAATACATATTTAACCCTTTTGTGGTGGCAAAGACACAGGGCGCCACAGTAGCAGGGCAGGCTTTTCAGTCAATGCCTAAGAAAAGAGTTTGGGATTATGAAATGAATAATATGAAGTGGAGTTTCCGGTGACCATCCAGTATGTGGCTTGAAAAGCTTATTGCGGTGCATGTAACTTTGGGGAAAGCCAGGCCTTGTATTCAGTGCAACATTTTTTCTGGAATCCCTCCAGTACCTCTTGTGAAAGGGGTATTGTGGTGCGTCATAATTCTTGGCAGCCCATCCACTCACTGCATAGGCAATAACAGTTAAGGAGACCCACTGTTTAATAATGGCCCTTTAAGAAGATTAATGCCGCCTGATACCCCGGTTAAAATAAGGCTCTGTGACTTTAAGAGTCCCTCCTTCATAAATGAAACAACATGTGTCTGCTTATGTGTCACACACCACATGGCCAGCTAGGGTTGTTAAATGTTACAATGACATTTCCAAGTAGATGCATTTGTTTTGGTTGAAAGCAATGTTAAAGGTGAAAAACCCTGTGTCTGAACATAGCCCAAGTGGGGGAGGAACATTTTGGTCTGGGGTTAATTATTTTGCTTTGTAGACAAGTCATTATCCTGGAAAGGATGTACCTTAACATTTTTCCCAGCAAAATCCGTTTTGGTTTCGTTTTTGTATGTGGTGCGCCGGTAAAAATTTCATGAAACTCTGACAACATTGTTTAAAACTGTGAACAAGGAGTCAGAAATGCTTCCAGAGGCGATCCCCATGATGTCCCCGTGTCATTTGAGCAGTGCTTCCATAATTTTCAGACGTTTGTAGACCTTAAAAGGACCCCCGGGGGGGATCACGGTAAAAATTCTTCGGTCTCCCATAGACTTACATTGGGCTCATTGTTCTGTCTGAGTACCCAAGTATTCCAATTTGCTCGACCCTAGCAACGAGCACCCAAGCATTTTAGTGCTCGTTCATCACTAGCCGGGAGCGGTCTGTGACCCCTCCTGGCACTTAGTGCCGGGTCTCAGCTGTGAGAATCAGTTGAAACCCAGCCGCGATAAGCCACACACCACCCGTGTGCGCGGCGATGACATACTATCCCGTCCATGGTCAGACAGGCCCAGGGCACATGAACAGGATAGTATGTCAGATTTCAGAGAGAGGTTAAAGATTATTTAATAGAGATGAGACAATTCAACTCCTATTCTGCAAAAATTCATATTCACCAGAATACAGATTTTTTTTTTTTCAATTTTCTCCTTGTAAATAGAGCAATATGGTGAGTTCCACCATTTTGTTGAACCATAGATGGCAAAAGTTTATTTTGCTATCTCTTGTTGCAACCATCGTCTGTCTATTTCACCCTGGTTTGGAACATCCAGCTCAGTCTGGCCTCTGTGAGCCATACCGTTACAGTGCCAATTGCCAGTGGCATGCCTCCTCAGAGACAATAACTATGTTAGGCGTCGGGTTCCTGTCGCTGCACAGCGGGAATCCCGAGCCTTACTTCCGGCGGTCTCCCATTCCTCTCCAGCCGCAGAGGAGGTTGCACAGCAAACTCGTCGGTCCCGGCGCTCTGCCCAGACCAGCTCCATGGGTTTGCTTGCTGCTGCCACCTCTGGCACAGCTATGGCAATGCATGCTGCTCAGCAGCGAGATTCTCCAGGGACTAAGTCCTCATGTCGGACCACTGAGCATGCCCGTGGAGTGATCTCCCATTGGAGATCGAAGGTCACGTGCTCAAGTCCTGCTCGTGTTCTGATTGGCCCATCCGAGAAGCCAGGAAGGTCCCAGACGCTCGTGGCTATAAAAGGTTCGCATGGCCGCTCGGCCATGTGCTAGGATAGACTGTATGTTCAGACTATAAGGAGTGAGTGGTGTATGCACGTATGAATGTCTCTGGTGACTGACTCATTATGAAACCCCTACCCTTGGTACGCATGTGTTGTGCAGCCTAGCCTGCTAGCGCCCAGGCTTAGGCGTAGGTAGGTCAGAGTTTGAGTCAGGCATTAGTCATCAGTGACTCGGCACACCTCAGTGCCCGGGCTCCACACTCCATAGCCAGCGTCTATAGCGGCGCTCGTGGCAGCGATACTACGCGCTCAGTGGGCCTAGAAGGACTCTAACCCCGTGTCCTTGGGGTAGAGTTCTGTGGCCGCTTGCTGTGAGTTCTGTGGCCGCTTGCTGTGCGCTCTTTGGCTGGGCTCTGTGAGTTAAACAGACTCCGGCATCCACGTTCAGCGACTGCGCGGCTCTGTGAATTAACAGAGTCCGCTCCTGTTCACATTGGGTGATGTAACCCACGTGTGACTGTTTTTACGCCGCTCTATTCTTCCGTCATTTTCTAGCAGCAGTGTACCACCTCTGCACGGAGGACCCCGGGCTGCGAACGCACCTACTACTACTTTATAATTTGGTGTGTTCCGCCAGCCCTAACAAACTATACCTTGGGTAATGCAAGTCATAACATTCTTATGTCATCATGTGCGTCAAGACGGTAACATATACATTGATGTTAAAGTCCTGGTCAAGCTGAAAGTCCCATCTCCATTATAAAACAGGACAAAGATGATGGGCACGATTAAAGAGCAACATTAAATTTGTATTAGATAAGTTTGTTAGAAAACACAAATATAATCTGCCATGTGTTTAACTACTACATAAAATATTCCCACCTCATATTATTGTATATATTCTGATGTATTGTAAAGATCCATAGAAGCTCAGATACACTGCTACATATTTTTTACTGACTTCTTTATTAACTACATTCAAGCTGGGTGCGCGCTGTGATTATGAACCACGCAATAGGGTGTAACCATGCTTCAGACTGACCTTGCAAAGGGGTATAACCACGCACCAGACTGGCGTATGTGCAGACTAACAGCAAACATAAATACCTGGTGTACCTCTCTTGCCACTCCTACCTTGTGTATGAAAAAGCTCTATCGTTAATACTGTTTGGCTAGAGCTACCCGATAGCGCTATCCATGAAGAAAGTGAACGGGTAGAGCTATCCCATAGTTCTATTTCTAAAGGAAATGAACGGGTAGAGCTATCCGATAGCGCTATCCCTCAATGTTCCTGAGCGTAAGCTATTTCACATGGTTGAGCGCACTTGGGATCTGCCCCCAAGGCCCTGCCCATGCCCAATGTTTGGTCCGTAGACCGCGGCTAGGAGTTAGTCCCGCTTTTGTGTAATAATAATGATGATGAGGGGCACTTGATTCACGAAGAGTGGACCTTCAGCACTCAGGAGAGGAAAAACCTCCAGTGGAGGAAACCTCTAGGGCACCATGGCTGAAAGTCTGCACTTCCCTTAAGCTGTAGATGTTCATTGATGAGAACAGAGACCGAGCCCGGAATCTGCCTTGTTGTGCAGTAGGAAACCCACTTGTTCAGTGAGTGCGTCTAGCTGCGGAAAATCCAGTAATGTCATATCCAATGGTGGAGAACAGAGACCGAGCCCGGAATCTGCCTCGTTGTGCAGTAGGAAACCAACTTGTTCAGTGAGTGCGTCTAGCTGCAGAAAGTCCAGTAATGTCGTATCCAGTGGTGGAGAACAGAGACCAAGCCTGGAATCTGCCTTGTTGTGCAGTAGGACACACCCACTTGTTCAGTGAGTGCGTCTAGCTGCGGAAAGTCCAGTAATGTCATATCCAATAGTGGAGAACAGAGACCGAGCCCGGAATCTGCCTTGTTGTGCAGTAGGAAACCCACTTGTTCAGTGAGTGCGTCTAGCTGCAGAAAGTCCAGTAATGTCGTATCCAGTGGTGGAGAACAGAGACTAAGCCTGGAATCTGCCTCTTTTTGCTGATGTAAAGTTGTTGTCTCCAGCTGGATCCCATGTTCATTGTGGGTTCACAGCGAGACCGTACTCTGCCTCACCTGCAATATAAATGTCACAAAATTAGCAAAACAGTAAAGATTAATACATGTACAAGCAGACAGATTATAATGACAGGGGCGACAGAAGACATTTACTTGTCATCCTTTAACTATAGATTATAATACTGTACTATATAATACATAATGGGTATTATTTAATGTCTATGTTCAGGTATGTTCTGCATCCTATCAGTGCTGTTATATGAATAATAGCACCCTGCCTATTATTTTAGGATCTTCTGTGTTTAGACCACAGCTTACTAGCAATCCCTCCCTCATGGTATATACAGCACTGCACCTCATTAATAATCTTTATAATAATCTTTATTTTTATATAGCGCTAACAAATTCCGCAGCGCTTTACAGTTTTGCACACATTAGCATCGCTGTCCCTGAAGGCTCACAATCTAAATTCCCTATCAGTATGTCATTCCTATAGCCCCATAAAAAAGCTGTGATTGACGGTGAAACAAGTGTCAGGGTTAAGTGGTGGAGTGGCAGTTTTGGAATTATAGCATGCTTAATTGTACTTGGTACTGACTTGAGTTTTTATTATTGGTTTTCTGTATTACTAAGGCTTAGTTATTAGTACAAGTATTTGCTTATGGCATCTGGTAGTACATTGGATATAGAGCACTTTTTCTTCTGCCATCAGCTCTTTTGATTTTTTACATTTGCACTTTAAGTCAGTATTGCTATGTATAAAATGTGATCGTGATTAAATATTCATCTGTTTGTTCTTGCCATGACCACCCACTGTAGTTTGTGTTTTTTATTTGTAGTCATATACTCATCCAATATTGTTATGTATTGTGATTTATTAAAGATAATTTATATTATTCTTTATTGTATTTGTGATTTGAGAATGACAACTCCCTTTCTCCTGCAGTCCAGCAATTCTTGGCTCACAGACTTCTGATATAGCTTGCATAAAAAAAAGTAACGCATTGATATTTAGGCCATTGGTGCCCAATTCCTAATTATTTAGCCTATTTCCTGTTAAAACTAATACATAACATAGATCATAAAAAATAATAAATGCGCTAAGCAGCTTCCGGGTTGTAACAACTTCCATCCAGTTGTAACTGGTGACGTCACAGAACACCTCTTGCCATGTTAACCTCAACACACCACTCCTCAACCCACACTCCTCTCACCTTTCACCATCTCCACTCACGTCCACTCACTTTCACTCCACATACGACCCTTTCTCTCACTCCGTCTCTCATTCTCACGCCGTCATCGTCGCTGCTCCACCATCCCCGACATCTTCCGCCGGCGCCATCCTGGATCCAGACGTTGTCCATGCCAGCAACATGTTCTTGTGGCGACGCCATCCTGAGTATCGTGAAATCCGGCAATACTCAAGATGGCTTCGCCGCAAGAACATGTCGCTGACGTGGATGAAGTCGGGATCCAAAATGGCGTCGGCAAAATCTCACAAGATTTCGCCGACACCATTTTGGATCCCGACATTGTCCACGCCAGAACATGTCGCCGGCGTGGACAACGTCTGGATCCAGGATAGCGCCGGCGGAAGAAGATGTCGGGGATCGTGGAGCAGCGGCGATGACGGCGTGAGTATGAGAGACGGAGTGAGAGAAAGGGTCGTATGTGGAGTGAAAGAAGGGGGGGACGTGAGTGGAGATGGTGAAAGGTGAGAGGAGTGTGTGTTGAGGAGGTGTGTGTTGAGGGTTAACATGGCAAGAGGTGTGTCACTATCCTCCCGATGCGATAGCATCGGGCCTTAATCTAGTAAAATATATTTAAAAGCTCTAAGGCTGCGTGCACACGCTGCGGATTCCGCTGCGGATTAATCCGCACGGATTTTGCAAAAACCGCAGATAATCCGCAGGTCCAAAGACCTGCGGATTATCTGCGGTTTTGCCTGCGGTTTGGTCCTGCGGATTCACTATCTCCACAATGGTGGAGATAGGAACCCGCAGCGGTTTCCGCAGAAAGAATTGACATGCAATTCTTTCTGCGGATTCAAAACCGCAGCAAATCCGCGCGGTTTTTTCCGCAGCGTCGGCACAGCGTTTTTTTTTTCCCATTCAAATGAATGGTACTGTACACCGCAGCTAAAACTGCTGCGTGTCCGCAGCGGCCAAAACCGCTGCGGAAACGCAGCGGAATCCGCAGCGTGTGCACGCAGCCTAAAACCTTACATTCGGTTTTTGTTGGCATAGGCCAGAAGTTCCTGAAAAACAAACTTCATGACGACTTTATATTTCTCTCTGTCTTTGTCCAGGACAAGATGTTTCTCAAAATTTTGAGGAGGCGGAGGAGTAGACAAAGGAGGAGTCAGAGGAGGAGGCGGAATAAGTCCTCTGCCCTCTTGTTTTGTAAATGATAGTGTATAAATAATTAGTTGTTCATTAATGGACATTGATTCTACTCTGTCGCTCTGAGATTGAGGGCCAGGAAATTTTAAGAAATTGCTTGAACTGCAGTTCAATAATATATTGCTTAGGATGGCAGATTTTTAGTTTATGCAAGTTATGCAGAATAGAACAGATTATATTTATGGTAGTAAGCATTCTTCTTATCAACATGGAAAAAAAGGAACTTACTGTCCGAGGCGACGAGCACAGTCTAAATCGTCACGGTGACGATTACATAATGGGGTCCAGGCGTGGAGATGTCGGTGTTTTCGAGGACATCTCTGTTTTCGGCAGTGGGTCCATGAGCATCTTCCTCATTTCAATATTTGTTTTATCCAAATATTCTCCTGTAAGGTGTAACACTCAAATTAACATTACTAAAATAAAAGCTTCTTTGTTAAAGAATATCAATATTACTGGTTTTAAAATCGCTAAATTGTGAAGTATGGAAACAGAAGGATCAAACAACCATTTATCTCCTTGTAGAGATTTTTTATTAGGCTGCTGTTTTTCTATTAAGCATATGTTAGAAAAGCCTGAGAACTTACTGTCAGAGATGGTCACATCCTCATTTGGGTGCTTATTGATGATTACATATCCGGGACCAAAAATAGAAATTTTGTTGTTTTCGAGGACATCTTTGTTTTCGACATTGCGTCCAATAATTATTTCATCCCAGTTTTCTCCTGTAAGGTGTAACATTGAAATTAACATTTTTACAGTCAAAGCTTCTGAGTTTGATAATCAATATTAAAGGTAATCTGTCGGTAGGTTTTTGCTATGTAAGCTGGAGACAGCCTGCTGTAGGGGTGAAAACACAGATTTGAATGATGCCTCCCTTATCAAGCTCTATCCTGTTGTTTACCTTTAATGGTTGCTTTAGCACCAGGAGCTTAGTATTGCTGGGACTCAGGAGCACATGCCTCCTGGCCCGGCAACGCCCCCTCCTGTGATAAGCAGCTCACTGTCTATGGACGGAGCCTGGTGTGGGCGGGGGAAGATTTCTCAACTCTGCTTCATTGCTAAATCTAAAAGCTCTGATTGTGTGAGAATGGCTGCACCCAGTAATCCAAGTTATAAATTGTTGGATTCAGCTTCTCTTTGCCTACATCAGGCTGCTCTCAGATGAGGTAGCAGAAACCTGGTGACAGATTATATCCGCTAAATTGTAAAGTATGAAAATAGAAGCATCAAACAACCAGCTATCTACTTTGAGTTTTTTTATTATACTGTTTTTTTTTCTATTAAATATATGTTATAAAAGCCTAGAACTTACTGTCAGAGGAGATGATCACATCCTCATCTAGGTCGATACTGATATTTACATAACTGGGGTCAGACTTAGAGATGTTGTTTAACTCTCTTTTCAGCCATGGGTCCAGAGTTGAAGAAAATCCCCAATTATAATAAATTTGTAATTGTTACTCCCGTAGTACTGATGAAATCACAGATATGGAAATCAGAGACGCACGTGACTTTTTTTCTCTTACACAATATTGATCCCCAACGATATCACAGTTGTGACCTCATGGCAGGGAGCATCGTATGTCCACACAGGTGATGTCACGATGTACCTGAGATACCTGTAGCCACTAATAATAAAGCAGCTTCATCCATTTTTATGTGTTTCTTAATACTACTAGTTTTGTCTCTAAATCACTGATTACACAAGATTCAGGGCCGTACTGGTTCACCGGAGAACCGGAGGATTCTCAGGTGGGCCCAGGCACTGACACCTGCTGGCATACTGACCAGGAGCTGCCTAGGGCCTCCACTGCTCCAGGGGACCCCAGCGAGTGGTTATGGTGCCCCTGAGTGAAGGGGGACCGCCTTGTGCCTGCGGAGTAGCAGCTGGAGATAGGAACCTGTCCCTGCTGGTAAAGAGAAATGAATATTCACGTCTCCCCATGCCCCCATGGGTGTGGAGAGGAGTGAATACCATTTTACTTTAACAGGCAGGCAGTATTAGCAGCAGGCTGCAGCTAACACTGCCCGCATGTAAAGCCCCACCACCACCGATCCACTCTCACACACACATAAAGCATCACACCGCACTACACCACATACACACATGCATGCAGACAGACACACAGCACACTAACGTCTCCGCAAGTTCCCCGCACATATCCTGGCATCCTGCTTTCTGCCTGGCACTTCCTGTGTGAGACAACGCAGCTGGATGATGTCATCATTCAGCGTGCGGCTGTTTCAGACAGAAAACTGCCGGTGAGAAAGTGGCTGTCGGGATGTGCTGCGGGGAACTTGCGGAGAGGTGAGTGTGCCGTGTGTCTGTCTGCGTGCATGTGTGTGTGTTTGTGTGTAATTCGGTGCAGTGCTTTGTGTTTGAGTATGAGAGAGTGGTGTGCTGTGTGTGTATGAGTGAGAGTGGTGCTGTGTGTGTATTGGAGATTGGCAATGATAGGGTGGTGGGGAAGGATCATGGGGGTGGTGGGAAGAAGGCAATGATGGAGGTGGTGAAATGGGCAATGATGGGGTGGTGAGGATAAGGTAATGATGGAGGTGGCGATGAGGACAATGATGGGAGTGGAGGGGGAGAACAATGAAGGAGGTGGAGAGGGGCTGCACTATACTCTGAGGGGGGCTGTATTATTCTTTATGTGGGGGCTACATTATATTCTGTGGGGGGACTGCATTATTCTCTAAGGGGACTACATTATATTCTGGGGATACAGTATACTCAATGATGGTGGTGGGGGGAGGCAATGACGGAGGTGTTGAAATTGTCAATAATGGGTGTTGTGGGGGAGAAAACAATGATGGTTGTGGTGTAAAGGACAATGATGGTAGTGCTGGAAAGGACAATGGTCGTTGTGCGGGAGGAGGCAATGATTGAGGTGGTGGAATGGGCAATGATGGGGGTGGAGGGGGAGAATAATGATGGAGGTGCATTATACTCTGTGAGGGGGCTGCATTATTCTTTATGAGGAGGCTACAATATAAATTCTGTGGGGGACTGCATTATTCTCTCAGGGAACTACATCATACTATATGAGAGGGCAGCATTATGCCCTATGAGGGGGCTGTATTATATTTTGTGGTGGTGCTGTATTATACTATATGAGAGGGGCTGCAGTATACCCTATGAGGGGGCTACATTATATTCTATGGTAGGAACTGCATTATACCTTATGAGGGGGTTGCATTATATTTTGTGGGGTGCTGCATAATATTCTATGAGGTGGACTGCATTATATTCTATGAGAGGGGGCTGCATTATATTCTATGAGGGGGGCTGCATTATATTCCATGTGGGAGGCTACTTTATATTCTATGAGGGAGGCTACATTATATTCTATGAGAGGGCTACCCCAAACCCTGCTACATAATTAAGACATCTACTACCTTACATTATATCCTGATATTAGCGTGTTTAGCGTGATATTGGTGGTCTTGTATTTATTGCTATGTAGCTGCATAGTGGGCCCCAAGAATAATTTTCTCTGGTGGGTCCAAGGTGCTCCAGTCCGACGCTGACAGGATTCATGCTGGAAGATGACTATCATCAGGCGGCAAGAAGTAAATGCAATAAGCAGGGAACAACTGGAGAACTAAAGGATCAGAGGATTATCTGATCAGTCCTGATTACACAGATAGCGTGGCCTTTATATCAGTAGGTCCCATGGTGCTGACTTCCCCTTTAAGTCCATTACCATATATCAGTGGTCACACTCTGTTTCACATATAAGCTCATTGGGGTAATCAATATAAATTCTGCACTGCCAAGAGATCCCGCTATAATGGCCTCACACAGCCGTTAGTCTCTTTTCACCCATATTCTAAAAAAAAATATCTAAAAGTATCATAGTCTCTTAAAAAAAAATTAGAAAATCAAATAGTTTTTTTTTGTCTGGCGGACATGCGTAGGGCATCATGAAGATGAGTGTGATCAAAGAAAAAAGGCTGACGATACAGAACAGTATAAAAATAGGGGAGCAAACCACAAGATCTACCTCTGTGTATAGGGTGGAATCACCTACACGCTTCTTTCAGAGACTATTTATATTAGGCAGATGTTTTCTGCTAAAAAAAAATCATAAAAACATGAAAACTTACTGTAAGTGGAGATGATCATATTCTCATCTGGATCTATATCGATGACCACATAATCAGGGCCAGAAGAAGAGTTATCGGTGTTTGTACACACATCTCTCTTTTCGGCCATTGGTCCATGAGGAGCATCGTCACTGACGTTAGAGTTGTCATCCTCTTGTTCTTCTGAAACATAGAACATTGACATCAGCATCATTAAAATAAAAGCTTTTATACGTTTGTTACAAATATTAAAATGACAAAGGTATTATCATCTCTAAATGGTACTATTAATTACGAAAAATAGAATGGCCAAATCCTCCGGGTATCATTCATGTATGACACTGGCGGACACAAACCAAAAAGGGCCCCTGTGCAAGAATAGTATAAAGGCCCTTTACAGTCCAATAGCTCATCATAATGCAAAATTTCACCTACTTTGTAGGTGGTAATGGCCCCCCTTACCTCTTGGGCCCCTGTGGTTGCATCAATGATATGTCTGCCCCTGATATATGGGGTTATTCACCAACATGTTCCTTTTAGAGATTTTTTATTTTAACTAGGCAGTTTTTTTCTGTTAAACATATGAAAATCTGAGAACTTACCATCAGAGGAGACGATCACATCCTCATCTGGGTCTATATCGATGGCAATATAACCAGGGCCAGATGAAGAGTTATCGGTGTTTTTGACGACATCTGTCTTTGTGGCCGTCAGTCCATGAGGAGCATCGTCACCTGCATCATCTGTAACACAGAACATTGACATTAGCATTGATAATATAAAAGCTTCAATATGTTTCAGCATGCACAAGAGATAAATCGAGCACGCCAAAACCGCTGCAAAAAACACACAAAAAAGCATCAAAAACGCTACAAAATGCAAGAAACAAAACAAGGAAAACAGATTTTGTTTCTGCAGCTTCTTTCCTGCCAAGAGATCAATTTTTGCTTAGTGTGACCGTACTCTGAAACAGATTTCATGTATTGAAAGAAGCTAATCAGAATATGACTTGAGTAATTATTCAGCTTTAAAATGCGGACTGCGATTCTCCGGTGGTCTCAGGCACTGACACCTGCTGGCATACTGGCCAGCAGCTGCCTAGGGCCCCCACTCGTCAAGGGGCACCCAGCCAGCGGCTATAGGGCCCCTGAGTTGAAGGGGGCTGCCCTGAGCCTGCGGGGCAGCAGCTGGAGACAGGAACCTGTCCCTGCTGCTAAAGAGATATGAATATTCACGTCAACCCATGCCCCCATGGGCGTGGAGAGGAGTGAATACCATTTTACTTTAATAGTAGGCAGCGCTAGCCGCTGGCTGCAGTTAACACTGCCTGCATGTAAAACCCCACCACCACTGCTCCACTCTCTCACACTCACACACAAAGCATCGCACCGCACTGCACCACATACACACACGCACGCAGACACACAGCACACTCACCTCTCCGCAAGTTCCCCGCACACATCCCGGCATCCTGCTTCCTGTCTGAGACAACGCAGCTGGATGTCATCATTCAGCGTGCGGCTGTTTCAGACAGAAAGCTGCCGGCGAGAAAGTGGCTGCTGGGATGTGCTGCGGGGAACTTGCAGAGAGGTGAGTGTGCTGTGTGTCTGTGTGCATGCGTGTGTGTTTGTGTGTATGCGGTGTGGTGCTTTGTGTGTGAGTATGAGAGAGAGTGGTGCTGTGTGTGTGTATTGGAGATGTGTGTATTGGAGATTGGCAATGATAGGGTGGTGGGGAAGGAGGCAAAGATAGAGGTGGTGAAATGGGCAATGATGGGGTGGTGCGGGAGAAGGCAATGATGGAGGTGGCGATGAGGACAATGATGGAGGTGGAGAGGGGCTGCATTATACTCTGAGGGGGGCTGTATTATTCTTTAAGTGGGGGCTACATTGTATTCTGTGGGGGGACTGCATTATTCTCTCAGGAACTACATTATATTCTGGGGGGGCTACAGTATACTCTATGGGGGCTGCATTATATTCTGTGGTGGGGCTGCATTATTCTCTCAGGGGACTACATCATACTATATGATGGGGCAGCATTATGCCCTATGAGGGGGCTACAGTATACTCTGGGGGGCCGCATTATTCTATTTGAGAGGGCTGCAGTATACCCTATGAGGGTGCTACATTATATTTTATGGTAGGAACTGCATTATACCTTATGAGGGGGTTAAATTATATTTTGTGGGGTGCAACATTATATTCTATGAGCTGGGCTGCATTATAATCTATGAAGGGGGCTGCATTATATTCTATGAGGGGGGCTGCATTATATTCCATAAGGGGGGCTGCATTATATTCCATGAGGGAGGCTACATTATATTCTATGAGAGGGCTACCCTAAACCCTGCTACATGTACTACCTTATATTATACCCTGATATTAGCGTGTTTTACTACACAATTGGTGGTCTTGTATTTATTTCTATGTAGCTACATAGTGGGCCTCAAGAATGATTTTCTCTGGTGGGCCCAAGGTACTCCAGTCCGACGCTGATAATGTCAGATTAGTGAGGCTGTACGTACCGTCAGCATCAGCCCTATTCTCTGTATCTGCCTTCGTGGTGTCTTTTCCTGTATCTTTTCTCCAGCATTTCTTTATCAGAAGTCTATAAAGTGATAAAACAGAAGTCATGTAGCAAATTGTAAAGTAAAGTCTATCTGTGTTCTGCAGAATGTTATGAAGACATTTATTTTTCGTCGTCTATTTTGTCTCTCCCGATCTGCAGTCATTTTTGTGATCTATGACAATCATTTTTTTCAATTATACAGAAAAGTCCATTGTGCTCGGACCGGTCAGAGCCGGCTTATGACCCTCTAAACATCTTCTCTAGATGTTTCCCTTTCCTGAATCGTGTGATGACCTGAAGATGGGATGTTTCTTCTATAGACTCCCGTGTAGCCCATAAATCAGTATAAGACTTACCCACAGATGATGGTACAGACGACACAGGAGACGAATCCAAGGAAGAAGTAGATGGCAGGATGTAGAGTATCCATAATGAAGTATTCTATTGGAAGAAAAGAATAGATGTCAGATATTTGGAGCTACTAATACAGACATTATACTTTGCACTTTTACGTAACCAGACCTAGGATCATTCCTATGAGTAAGGGGACATATACACAACACATAGCTGTCGGCCCATGGTTCAGCTGATCTGTTCAGCCGGCAGATATTTCTCCTGACTCCTCCATACACAGGAGCGCTAAGTCTGCCGATCGCACCTGTGTTCTATGTAAGAAAGCCGCTGGTAGATTCCTCTGGCGACGGCTTATTTAGCTGGGAACAAAAAGATCAACACTTGGACTGTCGGCAGAGCTGCTGATATTGGGGAATTGGTCTGTCACTGGTCTCATGTGTATGGGGGTCTGAACTCTAAGACTGAACAGATCAGGAAAATAGTAAATCCCAACAAGTTGGAGAAACTCAATCCAAGGACCAGAGCTATCACTGACAAAGGCTACAAAAAAACAGCACCAATACATAGCCACCCAAGAACGGAAGAGAGGCAGGAAAAGTTAACCCCTCCATGACCAGGCCGGGGAAAGAAAAGCAAGAAGCAAACCCCGACCTGGATCATGACATCACCATAAATTTGTAATTATTTTCCCCCAAAGTATTGATGAAGTCACACATATGAAGATCAGAGATACACGTGACTTCTTTATCGCTTACAGGGGATCTCCATTCAAGCTTACAATTTGTTTGAGCCTGGAATAGGGAATACATGATGGGAGAAGGCTCCGGGATTACAAGTGACACATGAAGAATCCTCCAAAAAATGTACCATGTAACTTACTAACAATAACCCCATATTGGATAAATATCTGTGAAAACACTTACCTCCAGGGGCCAAAGCCCCGGAATGCTGGCGGCGGATGTTGATAGGAGCGCCTTGTACAGATCTTATTAGCTCAGTCACGATCAATAGAAATCAAAACAGCAGATTATCCTGGAGGAATATCGCTAAGTGTGTAACACACAGTGAGTCTTTCCAGACAAAGCCTCTTCCTGCAGTGTCACTCCGTATAACCCCTCAGTCCGTGAGGTCACAATGGTGATCTCATTGTGACATCACAGAGGAGCGGAACACGAATGATGTCATAATGGTGATCTCACTGTGACATCATGAGCAGCGGAACACAAGTGATGTCACGTTATGTCATATACCTGTAATCACTAGAGATCAAGCAGCTTCATCCATTTATATGTGTTTCTTAATATTACTACTTTTGTCTCTAGATCACTGATGAGAATAAAGCATTACACAGGAATACGCCCATCCTCAGGGGCAAGTAGTAAATGCAATAGTCAGGGAATAACTGGAGAACTGAAGGATCAGAGGATGTTCTGATTAGTCCTGATTACCCCTATAAATGTGGCCTTTATATCAGTCGGTCCCGCGGTGCTGACTTTCCTTCAGTCCATAACGATATTTCAGAGGTCACACAATTTTCCTTTTTTTGTAATTTTTAAAATGTAAAAGATGAAAATATGTATAATTTTTTTTGTATATAATGCAAAGGAAATGTGCGGTGAGATCATTTTGTCTTCAGCTTGCTTAATTGTTCACACAATGACAGTAATTTTGACCAAGCCACTGTGCATCATTTGGAGTATACTCTATACTATCCCTCATTAGACATGGGGAACTATAAGGTTCTCTTGACAAAAAGCTCCCAACTAAAATAATATATCTCTGTCCTGTGACTGTTATGCCAAATTAGCGGTAGGTACGCTGTGGAACAATTAGCACCATATATGCAACATGTGAACTCTACCTTTAACCCCTTTACCCCCATGGTAGTTTGCATGTTAACAGGCCAGATTAACCCCCCGCCCAGAATACACCTGAGGTATAAATTGGCCTAGGCCAGATTATACCCCTCCGGTTCAGAATATACCCCAGCTGCTGTAGATCAGATTTTTCACACTTTTGAGAACCATCAAAAACGTGGCCCCAGGCAGTGCACAGGGCCCCAGGCAGCACATAATACCCCAGGCAGAGCATAGGGGCCACAGGCAGCACACGGGGCCCAAGGCAGAGCACAGGGAGCAAACAGGGCCCCTAGGCAGAGTACAGGGGCCCCAGGCATCACACAGGGGCCCCAGGCAGCACACAAGGGGCAGAGACAGCACACAGGGGCCCCAGGCAGCACATGAGGGCCCCAGGCAACACATGGGGCCACCGGCAGCACAAGGAGCCCCAGACAGAGCACAGGGGCCCCAGTCAACACACGGAGCCCCAGGTAGCGCATGGGGTCCTAAACATTGCACAGGGGTCCCAGACAGCACACAGGGGGGCAGAGACAGTCTCTACCCCCTCTGCACTCTGTCTCTGCCTCCCTGTGTGCTGCCTGGGACCCCGTTCACTGTCTCTGCCCCTGTGTGCTGCCTGGAGCCCTGTGTACTGCCTGGGGCCCTGTGTACTGCCTGGGGCCCCTGTGCTCTGTCTGGGGCTGTGTGCTGCGGGGGGCCCTGTGCGCTGCCTGGGGCCCCCATGTGCTGCTTGTGGCTCCTGTGCTCTGCCTGGGGCCCCGTGTGCTGCCTGGGGCCACGTGTGCTGCCTGGGGCCACGTGTGCTGCCTGGGAACCTGTTCACTGTCTCTGCCCCTGTGTGCTACCTTGGGGCCCCGTGTGCTGCCTGGGACCCCGTGCACTGTCTGGGGCCCCATTTTTGATGGTTCTCAAAAGTGTGAAAAATCTGATCTACAGCAACTTGGGTATATTCTGACCCGGAGGGGTATAATCTGGCCTAGCCCAATTTATACCCGGGGCATAGTTTGGCCTAGGTCAGAATATACCCGAGGTGATTGATATATTCTGGCCCAGAGGGGTATAAACTGGCCTAGGCCAATTTATACCCCGAGGTATAGTTTGGCCTAGACCAGAATATACCCGGGGTGTAATCTGGCCTAGGCCACTTTAACCCCGGTATATTTTGGGCGAGGGGTTAATCTGGCCTGTTACACCGGGCCAATTTTTACAATTCTGACCACTGTCCCTTTATGAGGTAATAACTCTGGAACGCTTCAATGGATCCCGGTGATTCTGATATTGTTTTTCTCGTGACATATTGTACTTCATGATAGTGGTAAAATTTCATTGATATAACTTGCGTTAATTTGTAAAAAAATGGAAATTTGGCGAAAATTCTGAAAATTTCGCAATTTTCCAACTTTGAATTTTTATGCCCTTAAATCACAGAGATATGACACACAAAAAACTTAATAAGTTACATTTCCCACATGTTTACTTTACATCAGCACAATTTTGGAACCAATTTTTTTTTGTTAGGAAGTTATAAGGGTCAAAATTTGACCAGCGATTTCTCATTTTTACACCATTTTATTTTTACGGACCACATCACATTTGAAGTCACTTTGAGGGGTCTATATGATAGAAAATCCCCAAAAGTGACACCATCCTAAAAACTGCACCCCTCAAGGTGCTCAAAACCACATTCAAGAAGTTTACTAACCCTTCAGGTGCTTCAGAGGAATTTTTTGAATGTTAAAAAAAATGAACATTTAACTTTTTTTTCACAAAAAAATTATTTCAGGTCCAATTTTTTTTATTTTACCAAGGGTAACAGGAGAAATTGGACTGCAAAAGTTATTGTGCAATTTCTCATGAGCACGCTGATACCCCATATATACAGGTAATACAGGTAAACCACTGTTTGGGCGTATGGCAGAGCTCAGAAGGGAAGGAGCGCAGTTTGACTTTTTCGATGGAAATTTGGCTGGAATTGAGATTGGACGCCATGTCGCGTTTGGAGAGCCATTGATGTGCCTAAAGTGGAAACCCCCCACAATTGACACCATTTTAGAAACTAGACCCCCTCAAGGAACTTATCTAGATGTGTGGTGAGAAAATTAAACCCCCAAGGGCTTCACAGAAGTTTATAACGTACAGCCGTAAAATTAAAAAATCATATTTTTTCCACAAAAATGATCTTTTCACCCCAATTTTTATTTTCCCAAGGGAAACAGGACCCCAAAAGTTATTGTGCAATTTGTCCTGAGTACGCTGATACCCCATATGTGGGGGTAAACAACTGTTTGGGCGCATGGCAGAGCTTGGAAGGGAAGTAATGCCGTTTGACTTTTTCAACGCAGAATTGGCTGGAATTGAGATCGGATGCTATGTCGCGTTTGGAGAGCCCCTGATGTGCCTGAACAGTGGAAACCCCCACAAGTGACCTCATTTTAGAAACGAGACCCCCAAGTAACTTATCTAGATGTGTGGAGAGCACTTTGAACCCCCAAGTGCTTCACAGAAGTTTATAATGCCCGGGCGTGAAAATAAAAAAACATTTTTTCCACAAACATGATCTTTTAGTCCCCAATTTTTTTTCCCAAGGGTAACAGGAGAATTTGGACCCCAAAAGTTGTTGTCCAATTTGTCCTGAGTACGTTGATACCCCATATGTGGGAGAAAACTACTGTATGGGCACATGTTGGGGCTCGATAGGGAAGTAATGACGTTTTGGAATGCAGACTTTGATGGAATGGTCTGCGGGTGTCATGTCGCATTTGGAGAGCCCCTAATATGCCTAAACAGTAGAAACCCCCCACAAGTGACCCCATTTTGGAAACTAGATCCCCAAAGGAACTTATCTAGATGTGTGGTGAGCACTTTGCACCCTCAAGGACTTCACAGAAGTTTGTAACGACTGGGGTGAAAATAAAAAAATCACATTTTTTCCACAAACATTATCTTTTAGTCCCCAATTTTTTATTTTCTCAAGGGTAACAGGAGAAATTGGACCCCAAAAGTTCTTGTCCAATTTGTCCTGAGTAGGCTGATACCCCATATGTGGGGCTAAACCACTGTTTGGGCACATGGCAGAGCATGGAAGGGAAGTAGCACCGTTTGAATTTTTAAATCCAGAATTGGCTGGAATTGAGATCAGACATCATGTCGCGTTTCGAGAGCACCTGATGTGCCCAAACAGTGGAAACCCCCCAATTCTAACTCCAACCCTAACCCCAACACACCCCTAATCCTAACCCAAGCCCTAACCCTAATGGGAAAACGGAAATAAATACATTTTTTTAAAATTTTATTATGTTTCCCAAACTAAGGGGGTGATAAAGGGGGGGTTTGATTTACTGTTTATGGTGGGTTTTTATGTTTGGCGGCTGTCACACGCTAAAAGACGCTTTTTATTGCAAAAAATAGTTTTTGCATCACCACATTTTGAGAGCTATAATTTTTCCATATTGTGACCCACCGAGTCATGTGAAGTCTTATTTTTTGTGGGAAGAGTTGGCGTTTTTATTGGTACCATTTTCGGGCACATGACATTTTTTATCTCTTTTCTGATTTTTCGGAGGCAGAATGAACAAAAACCAGCATTTCATGGATTTCTTTTGGGGGGGGGACGTTTACACCGTTCCGCGTGTGGTAAAATTGATAAAACGGTTTTATTCTTCGGGTCAGTACCGCGATACCTCATTTATATAATTTTCTTATGTCTTGGCGCTTTTATACAATAAAAACAATTTTATATTAAAATTAATTATTTTTGCATCGCTTTATTCTGCGAGCTATAACTTTTTTACTTTTTCGCTGCTGACGCTCTATGGCAGCTCGTATTTTGCGGGAGAAGATGACATTTTTAGCGGTACCATGTTTATTTATAGCCTTCATTTTGATTGCATGTTATTCCAGTTTTTGTTCGGCGGTATGATGATAAAGCATTGGTTTTTGCCCTGTTTTTTTTTTTAAAGGGGTTAACTAGTGAGACAGTTTTATAGGGCGGGTCGTTACGGACGCGGCAATATTAAATATGTGTACTATTTACCAAAAAACAGAATTTGTTGTGAATTTTTTAAAAATTTTTACACTTTTTTTATTTTATTACATTGTCCCAGTGTGGAACATTACTATATAGTGTCAGATCGCTGATCTGACATTTTGCAGTGCACTGTGTCAGACCAGCGATCTGACATGCACTGCAGGCGGCTTCTCAGTGCCTGATCTCAGCAAGCACTGAGAAGCCAGCACCCTGCAGGATCCGGAAGGCCACCGTGGCCATCTTGGATCCGGGGGCATGCAGGGAGGAGACCCTCTGAACAATGTGAGAACAACACGTTGTTCCGAGGGTTTCAGGGAAGCACGCAGTGTGCCCCCTGCCTGCGTGATTCTTCCCTTATGCCACCGGAACACCGATCATGTTTGATTGCAGTGTGCCGGGGGTTAATGTGCCGGGAGCGGTCCGTAACCGCTCCTGGCACATAGTGCCGGGTGTCAGCTGTGATAATCAGCTGACAACCGGCCGCGATCAGCTGCGCTCCCCCGTGAGTGCAGCTGATTGCGATGACGTACTATCCCGTCCATGGGCATTAAGGCCCAGGGCACATGGACGGATAGTACGTCATATGTCAGGAAGGGGTTAAACGCTTTAGCTGTACGGCTCTGTATCAGCATTTTTATTTTTGTGATAATTTTCAAAGCATAATAACATTTATTGCATTAACATTTTTTTATTACTTTTTTACTCATCCACTGGGGTCTGCCATTTTTTCTCTTATGTGTGTCATAGAATGACACTTACACACCACAAATACTAAAGCCCCGGGCTATAAGGGACCCAGGCGTCCATCTCTACTTCTATGCTTGGTGCTATCGCAGCTGCAAACATTGCACGTCTCCTGAGCTGCCCAGTGCATTACTGTACATGTAGCTGGCGCCATCTTGTTGCAGCCCAGCACTTTGAGCTGACCTCCAGTTTCCTCCTGTCACCGGTACTTGCAGTGTTCAGCAGTGACAGGAGGTCGGACATCAGAGCAGTGACGGGGAGAACAAGTAAGGCAGCCTGACATTGTACTACTAATGCCAGTCTACCGACCTGTTCTCACTGCTGGAAGAAGTCACATCCGCAGCTCGATTCTGAGTAATCGAGAGAAAGTGAGCGGCCAGCCACAGCCCTGACTTTCTCTTGACTACTTATTAGGTCGGGGTCAGATATGTGAGAAACTCGGACGAGTCTCGCATGTCAACACCCTGCACTGCCGCCGGCACTAGGACAGGAGCGTGTGGCCCTATGTATTTCTTTGCAGCCACACGCTCCGGTCCCAAGTGCCGGCGGCAGTGCCGGGTATTGACATGTGAGATTCGTGCGAGTTTCTCGCATGTCTGACCCTGGCCTTACTCTGAAGATGGGGAGAGTGAAGCCACTACTGATTTGCCGCATGGCTCGTATAATGTATCAAAATCACATGAGCCCCGGGAACGTGAGTAAAAACACCCCTGGAATAGCACTGGCACCAGAGGGGAGTGTAAGGGTTTTATTTTTAACAGGAGCAAACGTTCGGATTGAGAAGGGGTTGTCCTACTAGTGGACAATCCCATTAATGAGCAGTATGGTGGTATTATCAATACTATATATGCTGGTAATATTTGGGTATATTATTATTGTGATATTTCTATTATTATTGCACCTTATATAGCAGTATTTTTGGAAATATTGGTTGTGCAGTAAATCTTGATTTCCTCCTTCCAGGGTAATATTATTAATAGATATCCCTATCAGGGCTTTGTTCGTGGGGACAGTGTGGGATTGTGCGCTTTTAGATGCCAGGGCTGAATTTCAGTCCCAGTCTGTCCCTACCGGGATGATTAAATTCTTCATAAAATGTTTCTGCTTTGGAAAAATGGTACAGAGACCATGATGAGTAATTCTAACCTATCATTCATATCTTCTTACCTGTAAGCATAACCTGAAGTATACATGCCATACCTAGAACGAGCGCTCAAGGAGCAAACTTACAGGATCGGCAAAATTAGCTAAAAATTGCGCACAAACTTTTATAACATTAGAAACTATGAATTTAGGGAGCTGAGGCAAGACAAATTAGACATTATACAAAACATGCTCCACACATGTAATATGAGCACTTAGAAGGGATCTAAACTTAATCCACAGGTATAATTTACCTAAAATGTATTCTAGCACCTCAGAATATATGGGGTGTTGTTAAGGTCGGTGTAAATCACAAATGTCTCGCTTCTAATGGAAATGACTGCATGCATTGTGTATTTTTCTAAGAATATGATCATTTATATTGTTTTTCTGCTCCCACACTTACCGGTGATGTGCTCCGACTGTAAGTCATAATCTTTGTATCTTACCCCCTTTAGTGGTTTGCACGTTAATGACCGGGCCAATTTTTACAATTCTGACCATTGTCCCTTTATGAGGTAATAACTCTGGAACGCTTCCATGGATCCCGGTGATTCTGACATTGTTTTCTTGTGACATTTTGTACTTCATGATAGTGGTAACATTTCTTTGATATGACTTGCATTTATTTGTGAAAAAGTGGAAATTTGGCGAAAATTTTGAAAATTTCGCAATTTTCCAACTTTGAAGTTTTATGCCCTTAAATCACAGAGATATGACACACAAAAAACTTAATAAGTAACATTTCCCACATGTTTACTTTACAGCAGCACAATTTTAGAACCAAAATTTTTTTTGTTAGGAAGTAGTGATGAGTGAACGTGCTCGCCCGAGTATCACTGTACTTAGTGTACTCGGCGAGCACCGACCATTTCCAGGATTACTCGGCGGGAACTCGGATCTCCACCCAGCATTTTTGGCGTTCTTTAGAGACCCAATCAGCATGCAGGGATTGTCTGCTAGGCAATGAAACGCCGCAGCCATCTTTGTTGTGGTCGTGCAGTGATTGGCTGGCTGCACGGCATCATCAGAGGTATAAGAGACCGGACGCCGCCCTGCTCAGCGCAATCAGCTCCAGATTGAGATAGTGTAGGGAAAGCTGCTGCTGAGATAGGGTTAGATTTGGGGATATATTAGTCAGTGTGGGTTCTACCTTCGTAAACTACTCAAATCCAGCTAAACCAACAGTCCTTCTAAGGACTAATTCTGGAGTATATAGGTTCCAGTGTTAGGCAGGCAGGGTAGTGTACGTCACTCTATACATATCAGTACAAGGCCTGCAGGCACTGTATGTATATACATATTATTGCATACATCAAGAGGGTCCATTCCCTTCCTGTCTGCTGGTGCTGCTATCTATAACATATATTGACCGTATATACCTAGCCCCAGGTCTAATTGGCTAGGAAATTTTTTTTGCCAGATTAATAGAGATTATTTTATTGTAAAGCAATCTAGAGCCTTTTTTTTTCTGCATGTGCTTTTTGACAATGCACAATACAGCCAGATCCTTTTCCTAGCACAGCATAAAAATCCAGCAATTTTAAAGGGGTCCCAAACATCACTTTTCAGTGCGCAGAAATCTTTCATTTTTTATGTGGTATGGTAGAGTGGAATTTTTTTTGAGTGTCTTACACAATTTCTTGACACCATTTTGCTGAACCCCTCAAAAAATACATACAGGCCACATATTTTACAGTGTGGTATATCTGTGACACGTCTCATATATCTGTGTGCTAAAAATTTGGGTATTTTAGGCCTAAATTCCATTTTTTTGCTGTCTGTCACTCTAGTTATATACAGCACTATTTTGCATTTTAAAAAATACAAGCCACATATTTGGCAGTGTGGTATCTCCGTGCCAGGCCTCATATATCTGCATGGTCCAAGTTTGGCCATTTTAGGCCGGTATTCCAGTGTTTTCCTGTCTGTCACTCTAGTTATATACAGCACTATTTTGCAATTTAAACAAAAAACAGGCCAAATATTTGGCAGTGTGATATCTCAATGACAGGCCTCATCTATCTGTGCAAAAATTTTGGCCATTTTAGGCCTACATATTCTAGTGTTTTTGCTGTCTGTTACCGTACTTATTGACACCAATTTGATAGCAAAAAAAACCTTTTTAACTACAGTCTAGATAGTTTAGAGTATGGTTTTCCCACACCCGTATCACATACAAGTTTGCTCCCAATTCAGCCATTTGTAGTGAACATGTATAATATTCTAGTCCATTTACAATGGGCAAGGCGCGTGGCAAGGGACGGGGAAGTGGACGTGATGGTTTATGCCGAGGTCGAGACCGTGGGCAAGCTGAAATTGGGCCACAAAAAACACCCAAATCTTCTCGCTGGACCTTAGTGTCCGAAGTCCTAGTGGACCGCAGCAAGACAGCACTATTGAAGCCCAAGCAGTGTGAAAAGGTTGTTGGTTGGATAGCGAATAATAATTCCAGTTACTTATTCACCACCACCAGCACCCTGTCTTCGACACGGTATAGTCTGAGCAGTCGTGAATCTGGACTGCATATTCCTCACCCTGATCTTCCTTCCTCCCAAAATGCTGAGTGCCCAGAGACAACTGATCCCACACTCAGACACTCCGAAGACCTGTTAAGTTTTCCATTTATAGATTCGTTCCTCTTGCCTGGTCCATTTGAAGTGGGGCAAGATGAGATTCCATGTAGCGATGCCCAAATATTTGAGCCATGATCACAAGAGGTGGACAATGATGAGACACAATTGCCAGAACAAACAGAAGGCGGGCAACCATTCCCCGTAACACCAACATGACGGAAGTTGCCAGTCCAACTGTTAGGTCTTCCCGAGTCTGATTATTTTTTAAGACTCTGCCGATAACCCCAAACAGGTCATTTGCAACACCTGTCATGCCAGCATCAGCAGGGGTAACAAAACTACCAGCCTTACCACCACCAGCATGATCAGGCACATGGCAGCAAAGCACCTGACTTTGTGGGCCCAACCCCAGGCTCCAGGAACAATGTCTGCTGGTGATACCACTGCTTCTTCCACTGTTGTGCGTGCAAGCCAATCCCCTGTCCACGGTGCATGTGAAGATGCCTCATGCCCTGCACCTGCCATTGCCCACGGTGAAATAGCACCATCATCGAGTATATCCACGTCCTTGTCCCAGCGCAGCCTTCAGTTGTCCATACCCCAGTCATTGGAATGTAGGCGGAAATTTGCAGCCAACGCCCCACAAGCCACAGTACTAAATTCACACATTTCTCATCTGCTTGCGCTCGAAATGTTGCCTTTTATGCTTGTGGAGACGGAAGCTTTCCGCAACCTGATAGCGGCAACCGTCCCAAGGTACTCGGTCCCCACCTGCCACTATTTCTCACGCTGTGCCGTCCCAGCATTACACAAGCACTTGTCCCACAACATTACCCATGCCCTCAACAATGCAGTTACTGGGAAAGTACACCTAACCACGGACACGTGGACAAGTGCTTGTGGCCAGGGATCGTACATCTTGCTGACGGCACACTAGGTTAATATAGTGGAAGCCTGGACCCCGTCAGACCTTGGGATGGAACACGTCCTTCCGACGCTATAGATTGCGGGCCCTACGTCAGTCAGGGTAGCCCCCCACTGTGTACAGCTCCTGCACCTCCTCGTCTTCAGACTCCATCTCCGAAATGAGCACATCAGTTACAAGCTGGAAACATTGCAGCACTGCCAAAGCCAAGCGGCAACAGGCTGTGCTGAAGCTAATTTGATTAGGTGACAAACCACACAATGCTGAAGAGTTGTTGACAGCTCTGAAAGAGCGGGCAGATGTGTGACTGACACCGCTGAACCTCCAGCCAGGCATGGTTGTGTGTGACAATGGTAGGAACCTGGTGGCGGCTCTGAGGCGAGGCGGACTGACACATATACCATGCCTGGCCCATGTACTTAACCTCGTTGTTCAACATTTTCTAAAAAGCTACCCGGAGCTGCTGAAACTGCTTGTGAAAGTACGCCACCTGTGTGCCCGTTTTAGAAAGTTATTGTAGCTACAGCTTCAGCCGCCCTTGCCATGCTTCAGCAGCGATCGCAGATTCCAGCTTACCGACTGTTGTGTTGTCCCCACACGTTGGAACTCTCCACTGCATATGTTGGAAAGGATTTGTGAGCAGAAGAGGGCAGTTATTGAATACCAGCATCAACAAGGCCGTCGTTATTCAGGTTTGACTCCACACATAAGACCTCAGGAGTGGACATGGATGTCAGACATATGTAACATCCTCCAAAACTTTGAGGAGTCCACCACTATGGTGAGCGGCGATGACGCCATCATTAGCGTCACCATCCCGCTCATTTGCATTCTGAAAAGCTCTCTGCTTACAATGAAAGAGGATGCATTGCAGGCGGAGCACAAGTACATGGAGCAAGGAACCATACAGGGTGATTACACACAGCCCAGCCTCATGTCATCCCAATGTGGATTGGTTGACAGTGAGGAAGAGGAGGAAGAACAGGAGCTACTTTCATGCACAATAAATAGTACTACAAGCACAACTGTCATACCGTCTGTTCAGCGTGGATGGTCTGAGGACAAGGAGGAGGACACCTTGGTCAGTTGTCCTGTTGGTGAGGACACGGAAGCCTTGCCTGTTACAAGTCTGGCACACATGGCTGACTTTATGTTGCGCTATCTTTCCCATGACCTTCGTATTGTAAAAATATAGAGTAACAGTCATTACTGGGTAGTGACACTTTTAGACCAACACTACAAGGAGAACTTTCATTCTCTTGTTCCAGAGGCAGACAGGTGTACTAAAATGGTGCAATACCAGAGGGACATTGTTGCAGAATTATTATAAAAATTCCCATTTCAAAACGCTGGCGGCAGACATAACAGTTCATTGGACAGCCCAGAAGTACAGGCGAGAGAGACACAACTGCAATCCAGCAGAGGCAAGGGAACACTGGCAAAGTTCTGGGACAGTTTTCTCAGACCCTCCCATCGCTTTGGCCCTGAGGCGCAGGGTAATGTCACAAGGAATGGAGTGTTTTATAAGATGCTGAGGGAGTACCTTGCTGACCGTACCAACATCCTCCGTGATTCCTCTGTGCCTTTTAATTATTGGGTATCCAAGCTGGACAAGTGGCATGAACTGGCTCTCTACGCCTTGGTGGTCCTGGCCTACCCTGCCGCTAGCGTTTTGTCTGAGCGAGTTTTTAGTGCCGCTGGTGGAATAATCACAGATAAGCGCATTTGCCTGTCAGCGGAAAATGCAGACAGGCTGACTCTTATAAAAATGAACAAGTGCTGGATTGGGCCAGACTTCTCAACACCACCAAATGATGACAGTGAAACATAAACTACAATGTAGTGTCTTTTTGGGAGGTGTATTCCCATGCACCTCTTCACAACCAAACATGGGTATACGCTTCCTGATTTTGGCTATTTAGTGTCCTCCTCCTCATCTTCACCATCCACCACCCTTAGAACACCAGGGTGAACGTATTCCATCATGCTCCAGCCACTCTAGTTTTTGGCAAGTCTGGTCCCCGATGACCTCTACCGTCTGATAAGATGGCACACTCTTCTGCATCTCACAGACATGGATCAGTCACTGAAGGGCTTCTTGAGTAGGCTGATGTGTAGTAGCCTTCTTCCAATTTTCCAATTACCGGGTCATTGTTTGGTAAAAATAATCTGATTGAGTTCACGTAGGATACTCATCCCAGAACTACAGGTACATCTTCTTTGATGGGCTCAGGGACTAACAGGATCCCTTTTCTCCCCACTTCTTTCCCACAGATTCGAATATTCATCCACATGACCCCTGTGACCGTGATCGGTTGTTGATTGGCAGCAAACACCCTGATCAATGTCTCTTTTTCTGGCTTGGCCAGGGCCTGAAAATGCTGCTTGAATTGCGTTTCGGGGATCGCCGTCACTTGTGACCCGGTATCTATCAAGCAGTCCACTGGAACACCCTCAAATTCAGCATGCAGGATGGGACACCCAGCAGTCAAGTGTTCGCTATGATAGGGAGCGGCCTCTCTCCTCGCCTCCCCTGCAGAGTGCTGCACTACTGCGGGGGTTGGTAGTTTAACGGTGGCTTCCGCTGGTCTTGAGCGTATTTCCGACAGTCTCTGGCAAGGTGCCCCCGTCCTCGACATTCCCAGCATTGGATGCCTCCTCCTCACCTGGGGGCACCTCGAGCCTTTCCTCGTGCCTCTTGTAGTTCTCTCACTGCAGGCGATGGGCAGGGCCGACAGGGGGCCGGCACGGCCGAGTAGGGACGTTCAGTGGACAGATCTCCCATTCTTCGCTCCATCTGGGTCAGTTTCTCTTGCACGTTGGCAAGGGACCGTTTTAATCTTGCCCCACCTGGACCAGCACCTCCTGATGGTTTAGGTCCCCTAAGGTATTAGCGCCCTGGACATGCATCACCCCAGATGCGTAGCTTTCTTCCTTGCTTTGGGCCACTGTTTCTGCCAGGATTTGACAAAATATAAGAGCCAGATCTAACCCGCACCCGTTCTGACAGTGTTCGCCTCAAGAATTTGTTGTGCAGTCCCAGAATGAATTGTTCCCAGAGTATCCGGTCTTTAGAGCCCATGCTGCCAAGTCCATCCAACTCCTTTCTCTGCACCTCCGCTATCACTTCTTGCAGTGCTGTCGCATATTGAGAAATTCCTTCATCTTCCCGCTGCAGCCTCGAGAAACATTTGTTGCGGAGGTGTCCCGCGCTAGCAGTTTCACCACTGGTCTCTTCCAGTAACTTCACTAACTCCTTCAGAGGACTACGGGTGAGTTCTGATTGTAGGCAGTTGTGTATATGGGCTTCTCCCTCTAGGGCAGTTAAAGCGATGTCCACTTCAAGGTCTGGGTTGATGTTATAAATCTTCAGGGTGCTTTGCAGCCGGGACACCCAGTCGGACAGTGGCATATTATTGCCGTCAAACTTTGGTAGCACACTAAAGTAAATATGGTGCCCATAGGGAGTGTCTTTGAAGGGGTTCCACCAATGCACACAGCATCCCCATTAATATTAGCATGTTTGCATGGGTTTTCTCCGGGTACTCCGGTTTCCTCCCACTATCCAAAGACATACTGATAGGGAATTTAGATTGTCAGCCCCATCAGGGACAGTGATGATAATGTGTGCAAATTGTAAAGCGCTGCGGAATATGTTAGCGCTATATAAAAATAAAGATTATTATTATTATTAGCATTCCCGCCATTTCTGTCTGCTGCCTCTATCTTGGTGACAGTACCCTGCTCGCAGCGCCACTTGAAGCGATGGCCGAGGAGCCACCACGGTGCAGGGAGACAATGGTACACAAGATGAAGTGCAAACAACAAAGGGTAAAATTATTGGAAGGCAAGGAATTAAGTGGATAAGGAAGGTGCAAACAGGGGTATGCAATGGCAAAAGATAGTTTACAAGAGTTTGTATTCTTTAGCTGGGCCGTTAAATATCACGGTGCTCCAACTATTAGAGGATCAATATATATCACACAAGCAAAACCAAACAATAAACAAAGAATGATGCTGCTCTAAGTGTAGCCTCCCTGGCCTCTACTAAACAGGCCACACGGCTGCCGTGTTGTGTCTGTTGAAGCCTACACTATGTCCTGATATGTCCACAAATGGGAACAAACTCACGATGATGTTGGGGACTCAGGTCCAGTCTCGAGGGCCCCCAACAGTCTTGAACGGTGGTGCGCACCTCTGCCAGGCAGATCCATTAAACGTTTTCTTCACCTTGCTTCAAGGTCCAGGAGGTGCTCCTGGAAACTGTAAATCCCTTTCTCGGTCTCTTCGTGGCTTCTCAAAATGGCACAGGACAGCCACCTTTGCAACAACAGAAGAGTCTGTTCAATCTCCCAAGTCCACTAAGTCTCAGGCTGTGCGACCTTTTTACACAGCTCCATGCACAGCAGCTCTCAGCAGCAGCTTCCAGCTCACGCTCTCACAGGCTCAACTGCTCCCCTCCTCAGCCTCGGGCAGTTCATTAACACAGTCCTTTACAGGGGCAGCAGATCATTCCATCACACCAGACAAGGGAGTGCTGTCTCTTAAAGTTGCAGCGTGTTTCTTATTGTCCATAACAGCACCACCCCCTTACAGCCGTGCCGGGTATTAACATGCGAGACTCGTGCGAGTTTATCGCATGTCTGACCCCAGCCTTAGTCATACTCACCAATGGGGGTGGCAGCACTAAAAGTGCCTAGGGCAGCATAAACTCTAAATATGTCTCTGAGGGCAGACCTTGCTGTCAATGCATAAGAAAACAGAATGGGAGTACAAAATGAATAATGTAAAGTGGATTTTCCTGTGCCCATCCAGTATGTGTGTTCAAGGCTTATTGGGGTGCATATGACTTGGTAGCAGGGCACGCCTTGCAGTCACTGGAGCATATTTTATGGAGGCCCTCCTGGACATCTTGTGAAAGGGGTATTGGGGTGCGTCGTAATTCTTGTCAGCCCATCCACTCACTGCATAGGCTACAACAGTTTAGGAGACCCACTGTTTAATAATGGCCCTTTAAGAAGATTAATGCCGCCTGATGCCCTGGTAAAAATAGGCTCTGTGACTTTAAGAGTCTCTCCTTCATAAATGAAACAAGATGGGTCTTCTTATGTGTCACACACCACATGGCTAGCTAGGGTTAGTAAATGTTACAATGACATTTCCCAGTGAATGCATTTGTATTGGTTGAAAGCAATGTTGAAGTTGAAAAACGCTTCAAAAACGCTGCGTCTGAACATAGTCCAAGTGGCGGAGGAACATTTTGGTCTGGGGTAAATTATTTTGCCTTATATACAAGTAATTCACCTGGAAAAGATGTACCTTGACATATTTCCCAGCAAAATACGTTTTGGTATGTTTTTTGGTGCGCCGGTAAAAATGGCATGAAACCCTGACAACATTGTTTAAAGCTGTGAACTAGGAGTCAGGAAATCTTCCAGGGGCGATCCCAATGATGTCCCCGTGTCATTTGAGCAGTGTTTCCATCATTTTCAGATGTTTTTAGATCTTAAAAGGACCCCCGGGGGGGATCATGGTAAAAATTCTCAGGTCTCCCATAGAGTTACATGGGGTTTGTTGTTCTGTCCGAGTACCCGAGTATTCCACTTTGCTCAACCCGAGCAACGAGCACCCGAGCATTTTAGTGCTCGCCCATTACTAGTAAGGAAGCAGGGAAGTTTTTCGTCTAATGACTCTTCCATGAAGGCCATATTTGTGCAGGTATCTCTGAACAGTAGAATAATGTACCACAACACCAGAGTCTTCTAAATCTTTCTGAAGGTCTTTTTCCGTCAAGGGGGGTTCTGATTTGCCTCTCTAGCAATCCTACGAGCAGCTCTCACTGAAAATTTGCTTGGTCTTCCAGACTTTATCTTGTCCTCCTGTTAACTGCATTTTTCTTAATTATATTTCGAACTGAGGAAAGGGTAACTTGACAATGCTTTTTTATCTTCTTATAGCCTTCTCTTGCTTTGTGGGCCTGTGACCCTGGTGGACCTATCTAGGCTTGCACCAGATCGATCTTCCTACAGAGCGTTCATCTATCAAGTAGCCACGGCACAGATTTTCAATGATGTCTGGATTAGGGGACTGTGAGGACCATTGTAAAACATTCAGCTTGTGCCTTTTGAGGTAGTCTATTGTGGATTTTGACGTGTGTTTAGGACCATTATCCATTTGTAGAAGCCATCCTCTTTCCAACTTCAGCTTTTTTACAGATGGTGTTATGTTTGCATCAAAAATTTGTTGAAATTTAATATAATCCATTCTTTCCTCCAACTGTGAAATGTACCCCGTGTCATTGGCTGCAACACAACCCCAAAGCATGATTCACCTCCTTGCTTAATGGTTGGAGACATGTTCTTTTCCTGAAATTCTGTACCTTTTTTTTCTCCACATATACCTTTGGTCATTAAGGCCAAAGAGTTCTATTTTAACCTCATTAATTTTATGGTGAGGACTAGTGATGAGCGAACGTGCTCGCCATGTCTCGTTACTTGCCCGAGTATCACTGCACTCTGTGTACTCGGCAAGCACCGAGCATTTCCGGGATTACTCGGCGGGAACTCAGGTCTCCACCCAGCATTTTTGGCGGACTTTAGAGACTCAATCACGCTGCAGGGATTGTCTGCCAGGCAATAAAATGACGCAGCCATCTTTGTTGTGGTCATGCAGTGATCGGCTGGCCGCACAGCATTATCAGGGGTATAAGAGACTGGACGCCGCCCTGCTCGGCGCATTCAGCTCCGGATTGAGTGTAGGGAGTGCGGCTGCCGAGATAGGGTCAGATTTGGGGATTTATTAGTGTGGTCAGGGCTGCCACTAGGAATTTCAGCGCCCCATACTGACATTTTCGGGGCCCCCTTTAGACTCCGCCCCACCTCCACCCCTCAAACTGTCCACAGTCCCACCGCCCTCTCTTGGAAAAATTCCACTTCTCACCAATCACACATTAATAGTTCCCATCACCAGATCACACATATAGCCGGCAGCTTTTGGTTTGGCCAAAAGATTTTTTAAGCCGCCATCTCAACACGGTAGACACTTTTGGCCGAGCTATACTCTACTGTAACCTATTAAATATTTGTTAAAATATGCAATACAGTTTAGGTATATTTTAATTTATTTTTCAATTTTTAAAATGACCAATAATATCACATATAAGGGACAAATACCACCGCACCATGTCCAGACCACATATTACCACCATATAGTGACCTATAATACCATATACAAGGAACAAATACCGCCACACCATGACCAGATCACATATTACTACCACAGTGACCGAATAATATCACATACAAGGAACAAATACCACTGCACCATGACCAGACCACATATTACCACCACAAAGTGACCAAATAATAGCACATACAAGGGTCAAATACTGCAACACCATGTCCAGACCACATATTACCACCACATAGTGACTGAATACTACAATACTAATCAATAATAAAAAAAACCAATACTATCACCATAAGTCCCATTATACACAGAGGACCTGTACTTAGTATGCAGTGTCTGTGTACAGGTATTACAGTGATCAAAGACATTATACACAGGACCTCTGTATACAGTATATAGTGTCAGTGTATAGGTAACACACTAACTCACCAGTGATGTCTCTAGGTGAAGTCCTTCATCCTTGCTTTTCATCTTTCATCCAGCACAGATCGCCATCATGTCTTCCAGCCAGGACTCGTCTCTGCAGGAAATAACACAGTTATCTAGAGCTCCACTTGCAGAACACATTACTTATTTTTTTCCCAACTTCTACATTTCATCACATGAAGAAAAAAAGGCAACACAGTATCACTCTACACAGTAACAGGACCGCCCCCCCATTTAAAACAGTATACTCAAAAAATAAAATAAATACATCACTGCAGTAATAATATCCCTTAATTAGCCCCTATGGCAATAATATCCCCCATCCTGACCCCCATGTGCCTCATTCCTGGCTCCAGCCATATGTTTTCATATCCCGCCCTCATGAGTATTCATTGTGCCCCATAAAATCTCCCGATCCGTCTTCATCGTATCCATCCTGCCCCATGATCCTGCACCATGTGTCTCCCATCCTGCCCCCTCCTGTGTCTCACTGTCACATTCCGCCCCCGTGTCCATTCTGCCCCCTCTTGTCTCACTGTCACATTCTGTCCTCTCTTGTGTCTTACTGTCACATGCTGCCCTCTCCTGTGTCTTACTGTCACATTCTTCCCCCTCCTGTGTCTCACTGTCACATTCTGCCCCCCCGTGTCTCGCATTCTGCCCCCGTGTCTCACATTCTGCCCCCATCATGTCTTGCATTCTGTGCCCATATCTTGCATTCTGCCCCATCATGTCTTGCATTCTGCCCCATGTCTGCATTCTCCCCCCATGTCTTGCATTCTGCCCCATCATGTCTGCATTCTGCCCCATCATGTCTGCATTCTGCCCCATCACGTCTGCATTCTGCCCCCATCATGTCTGCATTCTGCCCCCATCATGTCTGCATTCTGCCCCATCATGTCTGCATTCTGCCCCCATCATGTCTTGCATTCTGCCCCATCATGTCTTGCATTCTGCCCCATCATGTCAGCATTCTGCCATGTCTGCAATCTGCCCCCATGTCTGCATTCTGCCCCATGTCTTCTATTCTGCCCCCATGTCTTCCATTTTGCCCCCATGTCTGCATTCTGCCCCCATGTCTGGCATTCTGTCCCCGTATCTCAGTCTGCCCTGGGCCCCCCGGATTGCTGCTTTCAATAAAAAACAAACAAACAAAAAAAAAGTTCTTCTTACCTAGCCGCGCTCCAGCGGTGAAGCTCCCTCCACGCTGCTGAAGCGCGCACTCGCCGGCGACTGACAATGACGTCAGACGCGGGCGACGTGTGCGCTGCGGCTGACGTCAGCTGCCAGCCTCCAATTGGCTGGTGGCTGTTAACTATTGACGTGTTGGCCGGTGGGCCCGCATGTCAATAGCGTTCAACTGCCGCACCGCAGCGCCGCTAAGGGCCCAGTTTAGCCTGCCGGTAGGTGCCCGGTGAGCAGATGAGACAGGGCCTGATGCAGGCCCCCTCTGCCCATCGGGCCCCATACACCAGTCAGGGCAGTAATGCCCTGATGGCGGCACTGGCTAGCCTTGTTCTACTCATTACTTTGTGTTTTCAAAAAATAACACAAAACCTAAAAAGAAATTAATACAGTCTGTTATCTCAGGCTGAGGCCTGGTGTTTCTGTGGTGGAAAAATCTTCGCTTTGCAGGCAAACTTATCAAATATAATTTTTCTCCAAATAAATCCATTTGTATTGAGCTTTTCAAATATTTCAGTAGTCCATGTAAAATGGGCAAGACAAGTGGCAAGGGACGGGGAAGTGGACGTGATGCTGATGGTGCATGCAGAGGACGAGGCCGTGGCCAAGCTTACAGTGGGCCACAGCAAAGACACACATCTTCGCGATCGAAATTCTTGTCCCAGTTTCTAGGGGACCGCACCACACCACTATTGAAGCAAGAGCAATGTGAAACGGTTGTTGGTTGGATAGCGGATAATGCTTCCAGTCACTTAGCCACCAACACCACCATGTCTTCCACACGGTCAAGTCTGAGTAGCCGTGAGTGTGGACCGGAAATTACTCACCCTGATCCTCCTTCCTCCCACCATGCCGAGTGCCCTGAGACAAGTGATGCCACACTCGGACACTCCGAAGAGCTGTTCAGTTTCACATTTGGAGATTCGTGCCTCTCGCCCGCTCCACTTGAAGCGTGGCAAGATGATATTCCATGTAGCGATGCACAAATCTTTGAGCAACCACGGTCACAAGAGGTGGACGATGATGAGACACAATTGCCGGAAAGTCAGGAGGAGGAGCAGGGTGCGGATGTGGAAGACAAGGTGGTGGATGACATAGTGACTGACGCAACTTGGTAGGAGGACATGCAGAGCGATGACAGCAGCACATATGGGGAAGGAGGCATATCACCGCAACAGGCAGGAAGCAGTGTGGTGGCCGCAGACAGAAGGCGTCCATCCGTTCCCCACAACACCAACAGGACGGTAGTTGCCATTCCAACTGTTAGATCTTCCCGAGTCTGGTTATTTTTTAAAGACTCTGCCGATAAACCCAAACAGGCCATTTGCAACACCTGTCATGCCAGCATCAGCAGGGGTAGCAAAACTACCAACCTTACCGGACGGAACCTTTGTAGACAGAGTCAGGTAGACGGCTTCAAAGGGAGCGCCAGGCTGGCGGTGGGAGTAGATACAATGAGGATGGTCCGCTGCAGCTCCGGCTGGGTACCTCAAGAGAGGATCAGAACAGCAGAGCACCCTTTATGGCAGCTGCTTTGGTTCATGAAGGGTGCTGGGTGGTGAGTGAGTTTAGATTGCACTAAGAGGGGAAAGCTGACAGGAAGTTAGGTCAGAATCCCCATAGAGGGGGAGGAAGACAGTTTCCCCACTGAGGGAAGGAGGGTAAGGATATAGATGCAGCAGCCTCCGGTGAGCTGGAGCTGCTAGCAAGGAAAGAGAGAGAAAGAGAAGATCAGTTATTCAGAAGGAAGATAGAAAAGTACGAAACGTGAGGAGAGAGAGACTGGGGATTAGGGCTAGAGCAGAGAACTTTCCTAAGTTTTAGCGCCAAAGGCCAGGAACTGGTATCCGAGGCTGTGCGTGATACTAATGATCCTACAGCAGAAACCGGAGGAATAGAAGTTGTGACCACTATATTACCACATACGACTTTGAGACACAGCAGCAACGTGTGTGAGCCGGGACATGATTGTAAGGAGTCCCTGAAGCAGGCTACAGCTGCCTGTCATGCGAGTGGAGTTATACGTAACATCAAGAAGGAAGAACTTGAGTGTAAGTCAGAACTACAAGTACTTCAGATTAGCGCTAGAAAGGAGACGTTCAGAAAAGGCATATTCGGAAGGGAGTGCTGGAAGTGTGTATTCCATCTGCCTGGGAGTTAGCTGAGCCACTGACCTGGAGAGGACGGCACTGAAGCGGGCATTTGTCTATGCCAGAAACGTGAGTAAAGTTTCGGAACTGCATTCAGCTGTGTCATTGCCTTCTTCCTGCGCCAACCTACTCAGCACTGCTACATCTATGTGCCTAACACCACATAATCTACCTCAAAATCTACTACTGCTGCCCTGGGACTACAGCTCTGCCTGTGGAGAGCTATTACATCTTGCACATCTCATGCACCACACCATCTGTCCCAGAGGATCTGCATTGCAGCGCTGGTCCCCCCTTCTGACCAGATACCACAGGTAGCATCACAAACTATCTACCTATAAACTTTATTCAGCTTCAGTCCACCTATTTTACATGGGCGCCCAGGGCCACAGACCGGGTCACCGCTGCCGCGACACCTCCCCTTTAAGAGACTGTCCCGGTACCGAGTGAGTAAACCCACAACCCTGGGGGTGCTCCACTTAACCTCGTGGTTCAATGTATTCTCAAAAGCTACCTGGAGCTGCTGGATCTGCTAGTGAAAGCACACCATCTGTCTGCCCATATTAGAAAGTCAGCTACAGCTTCAGCCGCCCTTGCCGTGCTTCATCAGCGTTTGCAGCTTTCGGCTCACCGACTGGTGTGTGATGTCCCAAAGAATTGGAACTCTACACTGCATATGTTGGGAAGGATTGTGAGCAGAAGAGGGGAGTTGTTGAGTACCAGATTCAACAAGGCCATCGATATTCAATTCAGACTCCACACATAAGACCTCAGAAGTGGACATGGATGTCAGACATATGTACCATCCTCCAGAACTTTGAGGACTGCACCAAGATGGTGAGCGGCGATGATGCCATAATTAGCATCACCATCCCGCTTCTCAGCATTCTGAAAACCTCTCTGCTCACAATTAAAGATGATGCATTGCAGGCAGAGCACGAGGACATGGAGCAAGGAACCAAACAGGGTGATTACACTCAGCCCAGCCTCATGTTGTCGCAACGTGGATTGGTAGACAATGAGGAGGAAGAACAGGAGCTACTTTCATGCACTATAGACGGTACTACAAGCACAGCTGTCATACCGTCTGTTCACCGGGGATGGTCTGAGGACAGGGAGGAGGACAGCATGGTCAGTCGTCCTGTTGGTGAGGACACGGAAGTGTTGCCTGTTAGCAGTCTGGGGTGCATTTGGCTGACTTTATGTTGTGCTACGTTTCCCGTGACCCTCACATTATAAAAATTTTCAGTGACACTCATTACTGGTTGGTTGCACGACTAGACACACGCTACAAGGAGAACTTTCAATCTCTTCTTCCAGAGGCAGAGAGGTGTACAAATATGTTGCTGTACCAGAGGGCCCTTGTAACGAAAATTCTGAAAAAATTCCTATGTGAGAACGCTGGCAGCAGACGTCAGAGTTTGTTGTACAGCCAAGTAGTCCAAGAAAAAGAGACAGAAGTACAATCCAGCTCAGGCAGGGGAACAATGGCAAAATTCTGGGACAGTTTTCTCAGACCCTCCCATCGTGCCGGCACAGAGGCAAGGGGTGCTGGCACAAGAAGTGCAATGTTTGGGAATATGCTGAGGGAGTTCCTTGCCGACCGTACAAATGTCCCCTGAGATTCCTCTGTGCCTTTTAATTATTGGGTATCCAAGCTGGACACGTGGCATGAACTGGCTCTCTACGCCTTGGAGGTCCTGGCCTGCCCTGCTGCTAGCGTTCTGTCAGAGCAGGTTTTTAATGCCGCTGGTGGAATTCCAACAGATAAGTGCATCCGACTGTCATCTGACAATGCTGACAGGCTGACTCTTATAAAAATGAACAAGGCCTGGATTGGGACAGACTTATGTACACCACCAAGTGAAAGCAGCGAAACATAACCTCAAATACATAGTCTTTTTTTTTTTTTTGTGGAGGAGTATTCTCATGAACCTCTTCATAACCACACATGGGTATCTATCCGCTTCATGATTTGGTCTGTTTGGTGTTATCCTCCTCCTTATCCTCATCATCCAGTAGAACACCCGGGTGAATGTATTCCATGATGCAAAAGTCACTCAATTTTTGCCAAGGGTGTCTCTGATGCCTATAGTAGATTTTCAAATAATGTACCCCCCATGGGGAAATGTTTGTCAGCCCAGGCACTGCGTGTATGGGCATTACAAGTCTAGGAGAGCCGATCCTTTACATTGGGCCTAGTTTTTACTGAGGCCTTCATCAATGTCTCCTCATTCTCCGCCACTAGATGACCAGGGTTAAAGTGTTCCGTGCTGCTACAGCCAGTGTCAAAATCCTAACAAGGGTTGGTGTTTTTGCTGGGCGTTAAATACTTGTTATGGAAAAGGTTGAGGTGTACCTCACAGGGCTAAATGTTTGCCAGCCAACACACTTAGTGTATGGGCATTACAAGTCTAGGAGACACGCTCCTTTTTAATGGGACATTTTTTGTTAAGAGGCCCGCCTCCATGTTTCTTTCAACGGGGGATTGGGCTTATTGGGGTGCATATGATTTGCTGGCAGGGCATAATACATAAGAAAACAGTACGGGAGTACAAAATGAATAATGTCTAGAGGATTTTCCTGTGCCCATCCAGTATGTGAGTTCAAAGGCTTATTGGGGTGCACATGAGTTGGCAGCAGGGCAGGCAGAGACATATTTGCCACTAGGCACGTGCCTAGGGAGCCAGGATGTGGGGGGGGCAGCACCTGAGCAAGGTTTGTTTTTATTTTCAGTCCGGGGTTCGGCCCGCTCACCCACCCTCCTCAGTCGCTACTGAACTTTGCAGCCTGACCCCAGACACAGCCCGCTCCTCCACTGCCCATGTTCCCCAGCCGCTCCATGCTTCTGTGGGCACCGCAGCTACATACATGTCCTTGGCCGGTAAGTTCTTCCCTTCCACTACCCGAATGAAGATGGAGCTCCGTCTGTCCATGGCAGTGAGGGCAGAGTTCAGCAGCCTGCTCCCGTCCTCGGCTCCATCCACATTAGTCTCCCACGCTCCGGTTAGCAGGTGCTGTCATACCTCCCAACCACCCCGATTCTCGCGGGACAGTCCCGTTTTTGACCCCTACCCCCCGCGTCCCACCCGGGACTCTATTTTTCCCGCACTGCACTGATAAGCCGCACGCCCCCCCCATGCACCGACCCCATTCTCACCCTCCCAGAGAGCCGCCACAGCCTGCAATGACTTCGCTAGGCTGTTCTGTGGCTGTGTGCACAGGACCTGTGATGAGATCACAAGAGAGGAGGAGTCAGGGGGTCACATGATCATGGGCCTCTGTGTCTGCAGGACTCTGCTGTGCTGGTTGTAATGGTGCTGGATGAGGTAAAGTTTACGTGTGGGGTCAGGAGGGGTTTACAGGGTGGATGTAGCAGAGCAGTGTGTGTACAAGGTGTACAGAGCGGAGCCGTGTGTGCGAGGTGTACGGAGCAGAGCTGTGTGTGTACGAGGTGTGCGGAGCCGTGTGTGTACGAGGTGTGCGGACCTGTATGTGTACGAGGTGTATGGAGCGGAGCCGTGTGTGTGTACGAGATGTACGGAGCGGAGCCGTGTGTGTACGAGGTGTACGGTGCGGAGTCATGTGTGTACGAGGTGTACGGTGCGGAGTCATGTGTGTATGAGGTGTACGGAGCGGAGCCGTGTGTACGAGGTGTACAGAGCGGAGCCGCGTGTACGAGGTGTACAGAGCGGAGCCGCGCGTACGAGGTGTACGGCGTGGAGCCGTGTGTGTACGAGGTGTAAGGAGCGGAGTCGTGTGTGTACGAGGTGTACAGAGCGGAGCCATGTGTGTACGAGGTGAACGGAGCGGAGCCGTGTGTGTATGAGGTGTATGGAGCGGAGTCCTGTGTGTACGAGGTGTACGGAGTGGAGCCGCGTGTGTAGGAGGTGTATGGAGCGGAGATATGTGTGTATGGGGTGTACGGAGCAGAGCTGTATGTGTATGGGGTGTACAGAGCAGAAATATGCGTGTACGAGGTGTACCGAGCGGAGCCATGTGTATGAGATGTACGGAGCGGAGCCGTGTGTGTATGAGGTGTACGGAGCAGATATGCGTGTACGAGGTGTACAGAGCAGAGATATGCGTTTAAGAGGTGTACTGAGTGGAGCCGTGTGTGTATGAGGTGTACGGAGCAGAGATATGCATGTACGAGGTGTACGGAGTGGAGCTGTGTGTGTACAAGGTGTACGCAGCGGAGCCGTGTGTGTACTTGGTGTACAGAGCAGAATCGTGTGTGTATGAAGTGTGCGGAGCGGAGCCGCGTGTGTACGAGGTGTGCAGAGTGGAGCTGTGTGTGTGTGTATGGGGTATGCGGAGCGGAGCAGTGTGTACGGAGTGTGTGGAGCGGAGCCGTGTGTATACAACGTGTACGGAGCGGAGCCGTGTGTGTTATGAGCACATTTTCTCCTTCACATCTGATGTCCGATGAACTCCCTCTGCTGGTGAAAGGAGGTATTAAAACTGATCAGGCTGGGAGAGACTTGTCATCAGATCAGGTGGAGTGTGATTGGACATCCGGAGTTTCTGAGTGGATATAAGACTGCCGACGCCCTGCTGGGTTGCTGGTGATACTTCTCTGTTCAGAGCTCTGGCCTCCAGTTTGTTCCAGTCTTCTAAAAGCTAAGTTTGCTCTTCTGTTGTTTCATGAGATTTTGTCTGGTTTACTTAGTGCCTGTTTTCAGCCAGCCCTGACTAGGACTGGCTGGACTCCATTTTTGGTCTCTGATCAATTGCCCTTTTTGCTCTGTTTGCAGGAATTACCTGAGAGCTGATATAGGTATTTGGAAGTCTAGTGACTTCAGGGTCTTTTTCTTATCAGACGGTTGGCATTATTTTTTGGCAGTGTTTTTGCGTGATTGCAGACAGCAACTTTTCTGTCTTGTCCTATTCATTTAGTACGGGCCCCATCGTTTGCTCAGCCTGTCTTTCTATGTGTGTGTTTGTGTTTTCTTCTGTTTTCACCGTCAATACATGTTGGGGGCTGTCTATTGCTTTGGGGTCTGCTCTGGGGAAGTTTAGATTTCCCCTTTCTTTCTTTAGGTTTATTTAGTCCTCCGGCTGTGATCGAGTGGTCTAGGACCACCGTAGGAACCCCCCACGGCTACTGTTAGTTGTGTGTTTAGGATCAGGGGTCTGCAATCCGCTAGTTATTAACCTCTCGGTTTTTCTGGACTTAGCTTATATTTTGTTTTCCTCCTCCGGTGACTCAATCACAACACGTGTGTATGGGGTGTGTGGAGAGGAGCCGTGTGTACAAGGTATACGGAGCGGAACCATGTGTGTACGAAACTGAGCCCTGTGTGTACGAAATGTAAGGCGCTGAGCCGTGTGTGTACGGAGCAGAGCAGAGCCATGTGTGTACGAGGTTTACAGAGTGGAGCCATGTATGTACTGAGTGGAGCCGTGTGTATGCGAGGTGTACGGAGTGGAGCCATGTGTGTATGAGGCATACAAAGCGGAACCGTGTATGTATGAGGTGTGCGGAGCCGTGCGTGTACAAGGTGTTTGGTGGGGAGCATTCATACCTCCCAACCATCCCAGATCCAGCAGGACAGTCCCGATTTTAAAAGTCTGCCCCGCTGTCCTGGCCGGGAGCTTACTTTTCCCGCACACACAGTAGTACACAGCGGAACCCCGAGGAGCACTTTAAAACTCGCACATGACGGTCCCCCGGAAGTGATGTGCTGAAAGCTGACCGGAAATTAGGTAATTTCATGAGGAAATTGTGACGAAACCATGGAGGCACTTCAGGGAATGCTTCAAATCCATCACCATGTCCTCCTCCGACAGCGCGGGCAGCAGGATCGCCTTGAAATCGGGGATGCCGGCCATGTGAGCGGATCATGATATGTCCTGCATGGGAGGCTCAGGTGGGCACTACAATGGGAGCCGGGCTGCTATAGTATCTTTATAGAATCTTTCTTTCCTTCTTTCTTTCTCTGTTCTTTCTTTCTCTCTCTTTATTTCTGTTCTTTCTTTCCCTCTCTAATCTTTCTTTGTTTCTCTGTTTCTTTCTCTCTCTAATCTTTCTTTTTTCTGTTTTTTCTTTCCCCTCTTTCTTTCTTTTGCTCTCCCTGTTCTTTTTTTCTGTCCCCTCTTTCTTTCTCATTTTCTGTGTTCTCTTTCTTTCTTTCCCCTCTTTCTTTCTCTCTGTTTTCTTTTTTCTTTCCCTTCTTTCACTCTCTGTTCTTTTTTCTGTCCCCTCTTTCTGTCTTTCTTTCTCTCTCTGTTCTCTTTCTTTCCCCTCTTTCTTTATCTCTCTGTTCTTTCTTTCCCTTCTTTATTTTTCTCTCTGTTCTTCCTTGCTCTCTCTGTTCTCCTTCTTTCTCTTTGTTCTCTCTCTGTTCTTTCTTTCCCCTCTTCTTTCTCTCTCTATTCTTTCTTTATTTCTCAACCTCTTCTTTCTTTTTTCTCTCTCCTTTCTTTCACTCTCTGTTCTTTCTCTGTTTTCCTCAGTACCAGTCAGTGTGCCCTCAATGCCAGTCAGTGTGATCAGCAGTGCTAAATGGGTGAGGTTGGGAGTGGACATGGGTGTGACTAGTTGTGAAATGGGTGTGGTTGGGGGCATGGCCCACTCAGACTTCCTCCATACAAATTGGTATCCACTCAGCTTTCCTCCATACAAAACAGTATTCACCCAGCTTTCCCCCATAAAAACCAGTATCCACGCAGCTTTCCCCCGTACAAATTGGTATCCACTCAGCTAGCCTCCATACAAAACAATATCCACCCAGCTTTCCCCCATACAAATTGGTATCCACTCAGCTTTCCTCCATACAAAACAGTATCCAACCAGCTTTCCCCCATACAAATCAGCATGCATCCAACTTTCCGCTATACAAATCACTATTCACCCTTCTTTCACCCCAGAACAAATACAATGTAAAGCAGTTTCCTTCTTACAAATCAGTATTCACTCAGCTTTCCTCCATATAAAACAGTATTCTCCCAGCTTTCCCTCATACAAATCAGTATTCACTCAGGTTTCCTCCATACAAATTGCTATACACTCAGCTTTCCTCTATACAAAACAGTATTCACCCAGTTTTCCCCCATACAATCCAGTAACCACCCAGTTTTCTCCCATAAAAATTGGCATCCACTCAGCTTTCCTCCATACAAAACAGTATCCACCCAGCTTTCCCACATACAAATTAGTATGCACCCAACTTTCCACCATACAAATAGTTAACTGTTCACCCAGCTTTCCCCCCAGGACAAATACAATGTAAGGCAGTTCCCCCCTTACAAATCAGTATTCACTCAGCTTTTCTCCATACAAAACAGTATCCACTCAGTTGTTCCCCATACAAATTGGCATCCACTCAGCTTTTCTCCATACAAAACAGAATCCATGCAGCTTTCCCCCATACAAATAGGTATCCTCCCAGCTTTCCCACACACAAATCAGTTTGAACCCAACTTTCTGCCATACAAATCACTATTCACCCAGCTTTCCCACAGAACAAATACAATGTAAGGCAGTTTCCCCCCTACAAATCAGTATTCACTCAGCTTTCCTCCATACAAAACAGTATCCACCCAGTTTTCCTCTATACAAATTGGTATCCACTCAGCTTTCCTCCATACAAAACAGTATCCACCCAGGTTTCCCCCATACAAATCAGCATGCATCCAACTTTCCACTATACAAATCACTATTCAACCTTCTTTCACCCCAGAACAAATACAATGTAAAGCAGTTTCCCTCTTACAAATCAGTATTCACTCAGCTTTCCTCCATAGAAATTGGTATCCACTCAGCTCTCTTCCATACAAAAGAGTATTCACCAAGCTTCTCTCCATACAAATCAGTATCCACCCAGCTTTCCCCCATACAAATTGGTTTCCTTTCAGCTTTCCTCCATACAAACTGTATTAACCAAGCTTTTCTTCATACAAAAGATCATCTACCCAGCTTTCCCCCATAGAAATCACTATGCGTCCACCTTGCGCCATACAAATCACTATTCACCCAGCTTTCTCCCCAGATCAAATACAATGTAAGGCAGTTTCCCTCTTACAAATCAGTATTCACTCAACTTTCCTCCATACAAATCATTATCCACCCAGTTTTCCCGCATACAAATTGGTATCCACTCAGCTTTCCAACGTACAAAACAGTAAGTATCCACCCAGCTATTCCCATACAAATCAGTATCCACCCAGTTTTCCTCCATACAAATTGGTATCCACTCAGCTTTCCCCATACAAATTGTTATCCACTCAGCTTTCCTCCATGCAAAACAGTATCCACCCAGCTTTCCCCCATACAGATCAGTATTCACTCAGCTTTCCTCCATACAAATCACTTTTCACCCAGCTTTCCCCCCAGACCAAATATAATGTAAGGCAGTTTCCCCCTTACAAATCAGTATTCACGCAGCTTTCCTCCAAACAGAACAGTATCCACCCAGTTTTCCCCCATACAAATTGGTATCCACCCAGCCTTCCACATACAAATCAGTATTCACTTAGCTTTCTTCCATACAAAACTGTTTTCACCCAGCTTTCCCCCATACAAATTGCTATCCACTCAGCTTTCCTTCATACAAAAGAGTATAAACGCAGCTTTCCACCATACAAATCAGTATGCACCCAACTTACTGCCATACAAATCACGATTCACCTAGCTTTCCCCCCCAGAACAAATACAATGTAAGGCAGATTCCCCTTTACAAATCAGTATTCACTCAGCTTTCCTCCAGACAAAACAGTATTCACCCAGTTTTCCCCCATACAAATTGGTATCCACTCAGCTTTCCTCCATACAAAACAGTATCCACCCAGCTTTCCCCCATACAAATTAGTATCCACACAGCTTTTTCCCCATACAAAACAGTATCCACCCTGCATTCCCCCATGCAAATCAGCATGCACCTAACTTTCCGTCATACAAATCACTATTAACCCAGCTTTCCCCCAGAACCATTACAATGTAAGGCAGTTTCCCCCATACAAATCAGTATTCACTCAGCTTTCCTCCAAACAAATTGGTGTCCACTCAGTTTTCCTCCACACAAAACAGTATCCACCCAGCTTTCCCCATACAAATTGGTATCCACTCAGCTTTCCTCCATGCAAAACAGTATCCACACAGCTTTCCTCCATACAAACCACTATTCACCCAGCTTTCCCCCCAGACCAAATACAATGTAAGGCAGTTTCCCCCTTACAAATCAGTATTCACTCAGCTTTCCTCCATACAAATCAGTATCCACTCAGCTTCCCCCCCCCCACAAATTGGTATCCACTCAGCTTTCCTCCATATAAAACAGTATCCACCCAGCTTTCTGCCATACAAATTGGTATCCACTCAGCTGTCCTCCATACAAAACAGTATTCACCCAGCTTCTCCCATACAAATCATTATCCACCCAGCTTTCCCCATACAAATTGTTATCCTCTCAGCTTTCCTCCATACAAATTGGTATCCACCCAGCTTTCCCCCATACAAATTAGTATGCACCCTACTTTCCGCTATACAAATCACTTTTCACCCAGCTTTCACCCAGAACAAATAAAATGTAAAGCAGTTGCCCCTTAGGCTATGTGCACACGTAGTTTTAGGTGCTGCGGATTTGGGAAAATCCGCAGGTCAAAATACCTGCGGTTTACCTGCGGATTAGCCTGCGGTTTATCACCTTACAATGGTGAAGGTGTGAAACCGCAGCGGAATCCACACAAAGAATTGACATGCTGCGGATTGTAACCCGCAGGAAATCTGCGCGGAAAAATCTGCAGCATGTGCACAGCGTTTTTGGTTTTACCATTGCAAAGAATGGTACTGCGGATCCGCAGGGCCAGAAACGCTGCGGATCCGTAGAAGAATCCACACCGTGTGCACATAGCCTTACAAATCAGTAATCACTCAGCTTTTCTCCATACAAATTGGTATCCTCTCAGCTTTCCTCCATAAAAAACAGTATCAACTCAGCTTTTCCCCCATACAAATCAGCATGCACCTAACTTTTTGCCATACAAATCACTATTCACCCAGCTTTCCCCCCAAAACAAATACAAGGCAGTTTCTCCCCTACAAATCAGTATTCACTCAGCTTTCCTCCATACAAATTGGTATCCACTCAGCTTTCCTCCATACAAAACAGTATCCACCCAGCTTTCCCAAATATAAATTGTTATCCACTCAGCTTTCCTCCATACAAAACAATATCCACCCAGGTTTACCCCATACAGATCAGAATGCACCCAACTTTTTGCCATACAAATCACTATTCACCCAGCTTGCCCCCCGAACAAATACACTGTAAGGAAGCTTCCCCCTTACAAATCAGTATTCACTTAGCTTTCCTCCATACAAATTGTTATCCACTCAGCTTTCCTCCATACAAAACAGTATCCACCCAGCTTTCCCCTATACAAATTGGTATCCACTCAGCTTTCCTCCATACAAATTGTTATCCACTCAGCTTTCCTCCATACAAACCAGTATCCACCCATTTTTCCTCTATACAAATTGGTATCCACTCAGCTTTCCTTCATACAAAAGAGCATCCACCTAGCTTTTCCCCATACAAATTGGTATCCACCCAGCTTTCCGCAATTCAAATCACTATTCACTCAGCTTTCCCCCCAGAAATAATTCAATGTAAGGAAGATTCCCCCTTACAAATGATTATTCACTCAGCTTTCCTCCATACAAAACAGTATCCACCCAGTTTTTCCTCATACAAATCAGTATTCACTCAGCTTTCCTCCATACAAAACAGTATCCACCCAGCTTTCCTTCATACAAATTGCTATCCACTTCGCTTTCCTCCATAAAAAACAGTATCCACCCAGCTTTCCCCCATACAAATTGGTATCCACTCAGCTTTCCTCCATACAAAACAGTATCCAACCAACTTTCCCCCATACGAATTGGTATCCACTCAGCTTTCCTCCATACAAAACAGTATCCAACCAGCTTTCCCCCATACAAATCAGCATGCATCCAACTTTCCGCTATACAAATCACTATTCACCCTTCTTTCACCCCAGAACAAATACAATGTAAAGCAGTTTCCCTCTTACAAATCAGTATTCACTCAGCTTTCCTCCATATAAAACAGTATTCTCCCAGCTTTCCCTCATACAAATCAGTATTCACTCAGGTTTCCTCCATATAAATTGCTATACACTCAGCTTTCGTCTATAAAAAACAGTATTCACCCAGTTTTCCCCCCATACAATCCAGTATCCACCCAGTTTTCCCCCATAAAAATTGGCATCCACTCAGCTTTCCTCCATACAAAACAGTATCCACCCAGCTTTCCCCCATACAAATTAGTATGCACCCAACTTTCCACCATACAAATAACTGTTCACCCAGCTTTCCCCCCAGGACAAATACAATGTAAGGCAGTTTCCCCCTTACAAATCAGTATTCACTCAGCTTTTCGCCATACAAAACAGTATCCACTCAGTTGTTCCCCATACAAATTGGCATCCACTCAGCTTTCCTCCATACAAAACAGAATCCATGCAGCTTTCCCCCATACAAATAAGTATGCACCCATCTTTCCACCATTCAAATCACTATTCACCCAGCTTTCCCCCCCAGACCAAATACAATGTAAGGCAGTTTCCCCCTTACAAATCAGTATTCACTCAGCTTTACTCCATACAAAACAGTATCCACCCAGCTTTCCCCCATACAGATCAGTATTCACTCAGCTTTCCTCCATACAAATCACTATTCACCCAGCTTTCCCCCCAGACCAAATACAATGTAAGGCAGTTTCCCCCTTACAAATCAGTATTCACTCAGCTTTCCTTCATACAAAACAGAATCCACCCAGCTTTCCTCATACAAACCAGTATCCACCCAGATTTCCCACATACAAATTGGTATTCACTCAGATTTCCTCCTTACAAAACAGTATCCAAGCTTTCACCCATACAAATCAGTATGCACCCAACTTTCCGGCATACAAAAAACTATTCACCCAGATTTCTCCCCAGAACAAATACAATGTAAGGCAGTTTACAAATCATTATTCACTCAGCTTTCCTCCTTGCAAAACAGTATCCACCCAGTTTTCCCCCAAACAAGTTGGTATCCACTCAGCTTTCCTCCATGCAAAATAGTGTTCACCCAGCTTCCCCCCCCCCCATACAAACCAGTATCCACCCAGGTTTCCCCCATACAAATCACTATTCACCCAGCTTCCCCCCCAAGAACAAATACAATGTAATGCAGTTTCCCCCTTACAAATCATTATTCACTCAGCTTTCCTACATACAAAACAGTATCCACTGAGCTTTCCCCAATACAAATAAGTATCCACTCAGCTTTCCTCCATACAAATCAATATCCACCCAGCTTTCCCCCATAGACATCAGTATGCACCCAACTTTCCGCCATACAAATCACTATTCACCCAGCTTTCCCACCAGAACAAAGACAATGTAAGGCAGTTTCCCCCCTACAAATTAGTATTCACTCAGCTTTCCTCCATACAAATCAGTATCCACCCAATTTCCCGCATACAAATTGGTATCCACTCAGCTTTCCTACATACAAAACAGTATCCACCCAGCTTTTCCCATACAAATCAGTATCCACCCAGTTTTCCCCATATAATTTGGTATCCACTCAGTTTTCCACCATACAGATAAGTATGCACCAACTTTTTGCCATACAAATCACTATTCACCCAGCTTTCCCCCCAGAACAAATACAATGTAAAGCAGTTTCCCCCTTACAGATCAGTATTCACGCAGCTTTCCTTCATACAAAACAGTATCCACCCAGCTTTCCCCCATACAAATTGGTATCCACTCAGCTTTCCTCCATAAAACCAGTGTCCACCCAGCTTTCCTCCATACAAAGCAGTACCTACCTCACACATACACCACTTCCCCTCATACAGCACAATGACAACCAGCACAGTAGAGTCCTGCATACAGTTACACTGAGGCCCCTGATCATGTGACCCCTGACTCCTCCCCTCCTGTGACCTCATCACAGGTCCTGTGCACACAGAAGAGATTTGAGCATTTGAGCTACGCCATTGCCCCAATCCCAGCGCGCCGCCGGCTGCCACGGCAACGCGTTCTCAGCCTGCAGTTAGTGCCGTGACTGAGCCCCGCCCACCCGCTCCGCGCTGTGTCTGCTCTGTGTGTGGTTGGCCGCTCACTCTCCGCTCCACTGCCGCGGCCATGTTGTTTTCTGTCATGTATGTACACGCTGTGGCTGCGGGGCTGGCGAGCAAGCGGCGAGGCCCTGTCTGGTGCTAATTAACCGGCCTCGTGGGGGGGCAAATGCCTCTCTGCCCCCCAGCCCAGCCCTGGGTGGTCTTGTCATGGAGTGGCGGTATTTGTAGGTGTATAATAATTTGTATAGGGGAAAGCTGGGTGAACAGTGATTTGTATGAGGAAGAGTGGGGTCAGGAGGGGTTTACAGTGTGGATGTAGCAGAGCCGCGTGTGTATGAGGTGTACGGAGCAGAGCCGTGTGTGTACGAGGTGTACGGAGCGGAGCCGCGTGTGTACGAGGTGTACGGAGCGGAGCCGCGTGTGTACGAGGTGTACAGAGCGGAGCCGCGTGTGTACGAGGTGTACGGTGCGGGGCCGCGTGTGTACGAGGTGTACGGAGCAGAGCCGCGTGTGTACGAGGTGTACGGAGCGGAGCCGCGCGTGTACGAGGTGTACGGAGCGGAGCCGCGTGTGTACGGTGCGGGGCCGCGTGTGTACGAGGTGTACGGAGCGGAGCCGCGTGTGTACGAGGTGTACGGAGCGGAGCCGCGTGTGTACGAGGTGTACGGAGTGGAGCCGCGTGTGTACGAGGTGTACGGAGCGGAGCCGCGTGTGTACGAGGTGTACGGTGCGGGGCCGCGTGTGTACGAGGTGTACGGTGCGGGGCCGCGTGTGTACGAGGTGTACGGAGCGGGGCCGCTTGTGTACGAGGTGTACGGAGCGGAGCCGCGTGTGTACGAGGTGTACGGTGCGGGGCCGCGTGTGTACGAGGTGTACGGTGCGGGGCCGCGTGTGTACGAGGTGTACGGTGCGGGGCCGCGTGTGTACGAGGTGTACGGAGCGGGGCCGCGTGTGTACGAGGTGTACGGAGCGGAGCCGCGTGTGTACGAGGTGTACGGAGCGGAGCCGCGTGTGTACGAGGTGTACGGAGCGGAGCCGCGTGTGTACGAGGTGTACGGAGCGGAGCCGCGTGTGTACGAGGTGTACGGAGCGGAGCCGCGTGTGTACGAGGTGTACGGAGCGGGGCCGCGTGTGTACGAGGTGTACGGTGCGGGGCCGCGTGTGTACGAGGTGTACGGAGCGGGGCCGCGTGTGTACGAGGTGTACGGAGCGGGGCCGCGTGTGTACGAGGTGTACGGAGCGGGGCCGCGTGTGTACGAGGTGGACGGAGCGGAGCCGCGTGTGTACGAGGTGGACGGAGCGGAGCCGCGTGTGTACGAGGTGGACGGAGCGGAGCCGTGTGTACGAGGTGGACGGAGCGGAGCCGTGTGTACGAGGTGGACGGAGCGGAGCCATGTGTACGAGGTGTACGGAGCGGAGCCGTGTGTACGGAGCGGGGCCGCGTGTGTACGAGGTGTACGGAGCGGGGCCGCGTGTGTACGAGGTGTACGGAGCGGGGCCGCGTGTGTACGAGGTGTACGGAGCGGAGCCGCGTGTGTACGAGGTGTACGGAGCGGAGCCCGGTGTGTGCGGAGCTGAGCCGCGTATGTACGGCGTGTACGGAGTGGAGCCGTGTGTGCACAGGGTGTACGGAGCGGAGCCATGTGTGTACGAGGTGTACAGAGCAGAGCCGCGTTTGTACGAAGTGTATTGAGCGGAGCCCTGTGTGTACGGAGCTGAGCCGAGTATGTACGGTGTGTACGGAGTGGAGCCGTGTGCGCACAGGGTGTACGGAGCGGAGCCGTGTGTCTGCAGAGCTCTGTGTGTACGTAGTGGAGCCGCGTGTGTACGGGGTGTACGGAGTGGAGCCGTGCGTGTACTGGGGTGTACGGAACTGAGCCATATGTGTGCGGAGCAGAGCTGTGTGAGTACGTAGTGGAGTTATGTGTGCACAGGGTGTGCGGAGCAGAGCTGTGTGTGTACAGGGTGGAGCCGTGTGTGTACAGAGCGTGGCCGCATGTGTACAAGGTTTACTGAGCAGAGCCGCATGTGTTATTGAGTCACCGGAGGAGGAAAACAAAAATACAAGCTAAGTCCAGAAAACTGAGAGGTTGGTAGCTAGCGGATTGCAGACCCCTGATCCTATGCACCACAACTAACAGTAGCCGTGGGGGGTTCCTACGGTGGTCCTAGACCCCTCGATCACAGCCGGAGAACTAAATAAACCTAAAGAAAGAAAGGGGAAATTAAACTGCCCCAGAGCAGACCCCAACATGTATTGACAGTGAAAACAGAAGAAAACACAAACATAGATAGAAAGACAGGCTGAGCAAACGATGGGGCTCTTACTAACTAGATAGGACAGGACAGAAAAGCTGCTGTCTGCAATCACGCAAAAACCCTACCAAAAATAATGCCAACACGTCTGATAGAAAAAAGCCCTGAAGTCACTAGACTTCCAAATACCTATATCAGCCCTCAGGTATATTCTGCAAACACAGCAAAAAAAAAGAGCAATTGATCAGAGACAAAAATGGAGTCCAGTCAGTCCTAGCCAGGGCTGGCTGAACACAGGCACTAAGTAAACCAGACAAAATCTCATGAAACAACAGAAGAGCAAACTTAGCTCTTAGAAGACTGGAATAAACTGGAGGCCAGAGCTCTGAGCAGAGAAGTATCACCAGCAACCCAGCAATGCGTCGGCAGCCTTATATCCACTCAGAGATTCTGGATGTCCAATCACACTCCACCTGATCTGATGACAGGTCTCTCTCATCCAGATCATTTTTACTACCTCCCTTCACCAGCAGAGGGAGTTCATCGGACATCAGAGGTGAAGGAGAAAATGAGCTCATTACAGTACCCCCTTGAGGAGGGGTCACCGAACCCTCATCCACGCCACCAGGGCAATCAGGATGGGCCCAATGAAAAGCACGAACCAATCTTTCGGCATGAATATCGGATGCAGAGACCCAAGAATTATCCTCCTGGCCATAAGCCTTCCACTTAACCAAATACTGGAGTCTCTGTCTAGCCACACGAGAATCCAGTATCTTCTCAACCTCGTATTCCATATTACCATCAACCAATACAGGGTCAGGAGGTGCCACCACAGGAGCCACTGGCTAAACAAACCTCTTCAACAGAGACTTATGAAACACGTTATGGATCTTAAATGTAACAGGAAGAGACAATCGAAAAGAGACCGGATTAAGAATCTCCAAAATCTTGTAAGGTCCAATAAATCTAGGTTTAAACTTTGGAGAAGCCACCTTCATAGAGATATTCTTTGATGACAACCAAACCATATCACCCACCTTAAACCGGGGACCAATGGTCCTATGCCGGTTGGAAAACCGCTGGGCCTTTTCCTGGGAGAGAGACAACTTATCCACCACTTGGTCCCAGATCTGGTGCATTCTCTCCACCACAGTGTCAACACCTGGGCAGGCAGAAGACTCCACCTGCCCTGAAGAGAATCGAGGATGAAACCCATAGTTACAAAAAAAAGGTGACATCAAAGTGGCAGAACTAGCTCTATTATTTAAAGCAAATTCGGCCAAGGGCAAAAATGAAACCCAATCGTCCTGATCAGCAGAAATAAGACTCCAAAGTCTGGTTTGTTCTCTTCGTCTGCCCATTGGTCTGAGGGTGAAACGCAGAGGAGAAGAACAACTGAATTCCCAGCTTGGAACAAGAAGTCCTCCAAAATCTAGAAACAAACTGAACTCCTCTGTCAGACACAATATTCTCAGGAATCCCATGCAAGCGAACCACTTGCTGCAAAAACATGGGCACCAACTCTGAGGAAGATGGCAACTTAGGGAGTGGTACAAGATGGACCATCTTAGAGAGTCTATCGCAAATCACCCAAATAACAGTCATTCTCTGAGAGACAGGCATATCAGAAATAAAATCCATAGAAATATGGGTCCATGGCCTCCTGGGCACCGGCAAAGGCATCAACAACCCACGAGAACGAGAGCAAGGTTTCAACCGGGAGCAAGTCCCACAGGACTGCACAAAATTCCTGACATCATGAGACAAGGCGGGCCACCAAAAAGACCGACTCACCAAATCTCTAGTACCAAAAATACCCGGATGACCAGCCAATGCGGAGCAATGAACTTCAGACATCACTCTCTTCCTCCACTGGTCAGGAACATACAATTTTCCAATGGTACAACGCTCAGGTTTGTCCTCCTGAAACTCTTCCAGAGCACGTCTCAAATCGGGCGAGATGGCAGAAAGAACTACCCCCTCACCTAAGATGGTAGCAGGCTTGGTCACAATAGGAGAGTCAGCAAAGAAACTCCTAGAGAGGGAGTCTGCCTTGACATTCTTAGTGCCCGGAAGAAAAGAGACCACAAAATCAAAACGTGTGAAAAACAAGGCCCACCTAGCCTGTCTAGGATTCAAGCGTTTGGCCCACTCAAGATAAATCACATTTTTGTGGTCAGTAAGGACCACGACTTGATGTTTAGCTCCCTCCTACCAATGTCTCCACTCCTCAAATGCCCATTTCATGGATAACAGTTCCCGATTCCCCACATCATAGTTGCGTTCAGATGGGGAGAACTTTCGGGAAAAGAAAGCACAGGGATTCATTTTAGATGTCACAGGATCCTTTTGGGACAAAACAGCTCCTGCACCAATCTCAGAAGCGTCCACCTCTACCTGAAACGGGAGTCAGACATCATGTTGCCGCAAAACCGGAGCAGAAGTGAACCTCCGCTTCAGCTCTTGAAAGGAAGAAACAGTCTCTGGAGACCAATTCAGTACATCAGCACCCTTCTTAGTCAAATCAGTCAATGGTTTGGCAATACCAGAAAAATTAGCTATAAATTTGCGATAAAAATTAGCAAAACCCAAAAACTTCTGGAGGGCCTTCAAAGAAGTGGGTTGAACCCAATCATAAATGGCCTGTACCTTGGCCGGGTCCATTTCAATAGTTGACGGAGACAAAATAAACCCCAAAAATGAAATCCTCTGTACTCCAAAAAGGCATTTCGATCCCTTAACATACAGGTAATTCTCCCTCAAAATCCGAAACACAGTACGAATATGTTCCACATGAGAGTCCCAATCCCTGGAAAAGATCAAAATATCATCCAGATAGATGATCAGAAATGTATCCACAAAGTCCAGGAAAATATCATTCATGAAGCACTGGAAGACAGAAGGGGCATTAGTGAGCCCAAAAAGGCATCACCAGGTACTCAAAATGTCCCTCCGGAGTATTAAACGCCGTCTTCCATTCATCCCCCTGCTTAATGCGAATAAGATTATACGCCCCCCTGAGGTCAAGCTTGGTAAACCAGCAAGCACCTTTAACTCTGGAGAATAGATCAGATATCAGGGGTAACAGATACTGATATTTAACAGTAATTTTGTTGAGGGAACGATAGTCAATACAAGGCCTTAATGAACCATATTTCTTGGCCACGAAAAAAAAACCAGCACCCAAGGGTGAAGAGGATGGTCTAATATGACCCTTCTCCAACGACTCCTTAACATAAGATCGCATAGCCTCGTGCTCGGGTACAGATAAATTGAAAAGTCGACCCTTGGGAAATTTACACCCAGGGCTCAACTCAATTGCACAGTCATAACTCCTATGAGGAGGTAACGACGCAGACTTATTCTCACTAAATACATCATAAAAATCAGCCAAATAGTCAGGAACATTATGCGACTGGGGAGAGGTGGAGAAGACAGGAGCGTCACCAATAGCACACCGACAACCCCAACTCACCACAGACACAGATTTCCAATCCAAAACTGGATTATGAATTTGCAACCAGGGAAATCCCAGAACAATGGTATCATGCAAATTATGCAAAAATCTGCAATTCTCCTGATGGTCTGGGGCGACCCGCATTACCACCTGGGTCCAAAACTGAGGTTTATTTTTCACCAAAGGAGTAGCATCAATACCCCTCAAAGGGATAGGCGTCCGCAGAGGTGTCATAGGAAACCCACAACGTTTAGCAAAATCCAAGTCCATCAGGTTCAGAGCCGCTCCCGAATCCACAAAAGCCTTGGCGGAAAATGTGGACAGTGAGCAGATCAGAGTAATTGCCAGAAGAAACTTAGGTTGAACACCACCCACAGCAAATGTGTGTGCAAAACGTTTTTCTCGTTTAGGGCAGACAGAAATCATATGAGAGGCATCTCCACAGAAAAAACACAGCTTATTACGCCTTCTGAACTCCTGACGTTGCGCCCTAGAAAAAACTATCACATTGCATAGGTTCAGACATTTGTTCAACAGGCAACATTTCTCGTGTACCTCTACGTTCACGCAGACGCCGATCAACCTGAATGGCTAATGACATAGAATCGTCAAGACCAGAGGGAACAGGAAATCCCACCATAGTATCCTTTACGGTTTCTGACAAACCCCTCCGAAAGAGAGCTGCCAAGGCACCATCATTCAAGGTAGTAAGGACCGCCCACTTTCGGAATTTTTGACAGTATAACTCTGCAGAATCCTGACCCTGGCTCAATGCCAACAGGGCTTTCTCAGCTTGATAAATAGCATTAGGTTCATCATACAACAACCCCAAGGCTTGAAAACATGCATCCACATTAGCCAGAATAGGATCATCAGGTGTCAAAGAAAACGCCCAATCCTGGGGATCGCTGCGCAGCAAAGAGATGACCATTTTAACCTGCTGCGCAGAGCTCCCTGATGAGTTAGGCTTCAAGGCAAAAAATAATTTACAATTATTCTTAAAATTCAAAAATTTAGTCCGATCCCCAAAAAACACATCAGGAGTAGGAATCTTTGGTTCAGCAGTGTGTGAATGAGCAAGATAGGCGGAAATTCCCTGCACTTCAGCAGTCAGCTGCTCCACACGATCAGACAAAATTCCTCCTACGGCCCCAGAGAAAAAGAGGAAAAAATATACAAAAAAAATTCTGACACTTTTTTTTTTTTACAATTCTTTCCTGCTATTGAGTACCCTAGAATCTGCAGTTTGGCTTGTGATTCTGTTATGATTGAGTCACCGGAGGAGGAAAACAAAAATACAAGCTAAGTCCAGAAAACTGAGAGGTTGGTAGCTAGTGGATTGCAGACCCCTGATCCTATACACCACAACTAACAGTAGCCGTGGGGGGTTCCTACGGTGGTCCTAGACCCCTCGATCACAGCCGGAGAGCTAAATAAACCTAAAGAAGGAAGGGGAAATCTAAACTGCCCCAGAGCAGACCCCAAAGCAATAGGCAGCCCCCAACATGTATTGACGGTGAAAACAGAAGAAAACACAAACACAGATAGAAAGACAGGCTGAGCAAACGATGGGGCCCTTACTAACTAGATAGGACAGGACAGAAAAGCTGCTGTCTGCAATCACGCAAACACCCTACCAAAAATAATGCCAACACGTCTGATAGAAAAAAGCCCTGAAGTCACTAGACTTCCAAATACCTATATCAGCCCTCAGGTATATTCTGCAAACAGAGCAAAAAAAAAGAGCAATTGATCAGAGACAAAAATGGAGTCCAGCCAGTCCTAGCCAGGGCTGGCTGAACACAGGCACTAAGTAAACCAGACAAAATCTCATGAAACAACAGAAGAGCAAACTTAGCTCTTAAAAAACTGGAATAAACTGGAGGCCAGAGCTCTGAGCAGAGAAGTATCACCAGCAACCCAGCAGGGCGTCGGCAGCCTTATATCCACTCAGAGATTCCGGATGTCCAATCACACTCCACCTGATCTGATGACAGGTCTCTCCCATCCAGATCATTTTTACTACCTCCCTTCACCAGCAGAGGGAGTTCATCGGACATCAGAGGTGAAGGAGAAAATGAGCTCATAACACGCATGTGTATGAGGTTTACGGAGCGAAGCCATGTGTGTACTGAGTGGAGCCGTGTGTGTGCGAACCATAGAAAGCGGAACCTTGTGTGTATGAGGTGTGCGGAGCCATGCATGTACAAGGTGTATGGTGGGGAGCATTTATACCTCCCAACTGTCCCAGATCCAGTTGGACAGTCCCGATTTTGAGGGAGAGTCTGCCCCGGCTGGGAGCTTACTTTTCCCACGGACACAGGAGTACAAGGCGGAGCCCCGAGGAGCGCTTTAAAATTTGCACGTGACGTTCCACTGGAAATGACGTGCTAGAAGCTGACCGGAAATTAGGTAATTTTGGGAGGAGATTGTGGCGGAACCATAGAGGCACTTCAGGGAATGCTTCAGATCCATCACTGTGTTCTCTGACAGCGCGGACAGCGGGATCGTCTTGGAATCAGGAATGCCGGCCATGTGAGCGGATCATGATGTGTCCTGCACCGGGAGGCTCAGGTGGGCACTACAATGGAGGCCGGGCTGCTATAGTATCTTTATAGAATCTTTTTCTCTGTTTCTTTTTCTCTGTTCTTTTTTTCTCTCTCTCTAATCTTTCTTTTTTTCTTTCTCTCTTTGTTCTTTCTTTCTCTCTGTTATTTCTTTCCCCTCTTTCTCTGTCTAGTCTTTCTTTCTCTGTCTAATCTTTCTTTCTCTCTGTTTCTTTCTCTCTGTTTCTTTCTCTCTGTTCTTTCTCTCTAATCTTTCTTTTTTTTCTTTCTCTCTGTTCTTTCTCTCTGTTATTTCTTTCTTCTCTTCCTTTCTTTCTCTGTTCTTTCTTTCTCTCTGTTCTTCTCTTCCTTTCTCTATCTGTTCTTTCTTTCGCTCTGTTCTTTCTTTCCCCTTTTTCTTTCTTTCTCTAATCTTTCTTTCTCTCTCTGTTCTTCCTTTCTCTGTTCTCGTTCTTTCCCCTCTTTCTTTGTCTCTGTTCTTTCTTTCCTCTCTTTCTCTGTTCTTACTTTCTCTTTGTTCTTTCTCTCTCCACATTTTAGAGGGTCACATCCCCATTACAGAGGGTCACATCCCCATTACACAGAGTCACATCCACATTTTAGAGGGTCATATCCACATTTTGGGGGCCACATTCACATTTTAGAGGACCACATCCACATGTGACCCTTTACAATGTGGATGTGACTCTACAATGTGGATGTGACCCTCTATATTGTGGATGTGACCCTCTATAAAGTGGATGTGACCCTCTGTATTGTGGATGTGACCCACTGTAATGTGGATGTGACCCTCTATAACAGGGATGGGCAATTAATTTTCCTGAGAAGCCACATGAAAGACCATGACTGTCATGGAGGGCCAAAACAATAGGCCAAAATTAATTCTCAATATTAATATTAATATTTTATAATTATTATATTATTGATAATTTTATTACTTTTAAGTGTATTAGAATTGTATATTTAGCAGAATTAAGAATGCCGACACCCCCCTATATATCGTTTGAACCCGAGCACAGCCCTTTCAGTATATTGCATGAGCGCCCCCAACAGCCCCTTATATGCGGCATGAGCCCCACACAGCCTCCCTATATAAAGCATGAGCCCCACACAGCCTCCCTATATATACAGCATGAGCCCCACACAACCTCCCCATATACTGCATGAGCGCCACACAGCCTCCCCATATACTGCATGAGCTCCACACAGCGTCCCCATATACTGCATGAGACCCACACAGCCTCCCTATACACAGCATGAGCCCCACACAGCCTCAACATATACTGCATGAGCCCCACACAGCCTCCCCATATACTGCATGAGCCCCACACAGCCTCCCCATATACTGCATGAGCGCCACACAGCCTCCCCATATACTGCATGAGCTCCACACAGCGTCCCCATATACTGCATGAGACCCACACAGCCTCCCTATACACAGCATGAGCCCCACACAGCCTCAACATATACTGCATGAGCCCCACACAGCCTCCCCATATACTGCATGAGCCCCACACAGCCTCCCCATATACTGCATGAGCCCCACACAGCCTCCCCATATACTGCATGAGCCCCACACAGCCTCCCTATACACAGCATGAGCCCCACACAGCCTCCCCATATACTGCATGAGACCCACACAGCCTCCCCATATACGGTATGAGCCCCACACAGCCTCCCCATATACTGCATGAGCCCCACACAGCCTCCCCATATACTGCATGAGACCCACACAGCCTCCCAATATACTGCATGAGCCCCACACAGCCTTCCCATATACTACATGAGCCCCACACAGCCTCCCCATATACTGCATGAGCGCCACACAGCCTCCCCATATACTGCATGAGCGCCACACAGCCTCCCCATATACTGCATGAGACCCTCACAGCCTCCCTATACACAGCATGAACCCCACACAGCCTCCCCATATACTGCATGAGCCCCACACAGCCTCCCCATATACTGCATGAGCCCCACACAGCCTCCCCCTATGCTGCATGAGCCCCACACAGCCTCCCTATACACAGCATGAGCCCCACACAGCCTCCTCATATACTGCATGAGCCCCACACAGCCTCCCCATATACTGCATGAGCCCCACACAGCCTCCCCATATACTGCATGAGCCCCACGCAGTCTCCCCATATACTGCATGAGCCCCACACAGCCTCCCCTTGTACTGCATGAGCCCCACGCAGCCTCCCCATATACTGTATGAGACCCACACAGCCTCCCCATATACTGCATGAGACCCAAACAGCCTCCCCATATACTGCATGAGCGCCCCACAGCCTCCCCATATACTGCATGAGCCCCACACAGCCTCCCTATACACAGCATGAGCCCCACACAGCCTCCCCATATACTGCTTGAGCCCCACACAGCCTCCCCATATACTGCATGAGCCCCACATAGCCTCCCCATATACTGCATGAGCCCCACACAGCCTTCCCATATACTGCATGAGCCCCTCACAGCCTCCCTATATACTGCATGAGCCCCGCACAGCCTCCCTATATACTGCATGAGGCCCACACATCCTCCCTATATACAACATGAGCCCCACACAGCCTCCCTATATACTGCATGAGACCCAGCCTCCCCATATGCTGCATGAGCCCCACACAGCCTCCCTATATACAGCATGAGCCCCACACAGCCTCCCTATATACTGCATGAGCCCCACACAGCCTCCCCATATGCTTCATGAGCCCCACACAGCCTCCCTATACACAGCATGAGCCCCACACAGCCTCCCCATATACTGCATGAGCCCCAGACTGCCTCCCCATATACTGTATGAGACCCACACAGCCTCCCCATATACTGCATGAGACCCAAACATCCTCCCCATATACTGCATGAGCGCCACACAGCCTCCCCATATACTGCATGAGCCCCACACAGCCTCCCTATACACAGCATGAGCCCCACACAGCCTCCCCAGATACTGCTTGATCCCCACACAGCCTCCCCATATACTGCATGAGCCCAAAACAACAGCCTCCCCATATACTGCATGAGCCCCATACAACCTCCCCATATACTGCTTGAGCCCCACACTGCCTCCCTATATACTGCATGAGACCCACACAGCCTCCTATATACAGCATGAGCCCCAAACAGCCTCCCCATATACTGCATGAGACACACACAGCCTCCCCATATACTGCATGAGACCCACACAGTGTTCCCATATACTGCATGAGACCCACGCAGCCTCCCTATATACTGCATGAGCCCCACACAGCATCCCCATATACTGCATGAGCCCCACACAGCCTCCCCATATACTGCATGAGCCCCACACAGCCTCCCCATATACTGCATGAGCCCCACACAGCCTCCCCATATACTGTGCATGAGCCCCACACAGCCTCCCTATACACTGCATGAGCCCCACACAGCCTCCCCATATACTGCATGAGACCCACACAGCCTCCCCATATACTGCATGAGCGCCACACAGCCTCTCTATATACTGCATGAGGAGCTCACAGCCTCTCTATATACTGCATGAGGAGCCCACAGCCTCCCTATATACTGCATGAGGCCCCCACAGCCTCCCTATATACTGCATGAGTGCCACACAGCCTCCCCATATACTGCATGAGGCCCACACGGCCTCCCTATATACTGCATGAACCCCGCACAGCCTCCCTATATACTGCATGAGGCCCACACAGCCTACCTATATACAGCATGAGCCCCACACAGCCTCCCTATACACAGCATGAGCCCCACATAGCCTCCCCATATACTGCATGAGCCCAACACAGCCTCCCCATATACTGCATGAGCCCCACACAGCCTCCCCATATACTGCATGAGACCCACACAGCCTCCCCATATACTGCATGAGCGCCACACAGCCTCTCTATATACTGCATGAGGAGCTCACAGCCTCTCTATATATTGCATGAGGCCCCCACAGCCTCCCTATATACTGCATGAGCGCCACACAGCCTCCCCATATACTGCATGAGGCCCACACAGCCTCTCTATATAGTGCATGAGGAGCCCACAGCCTCCCCATATACTGCATGAGACACACACTGCCTCCCTATATACTGCATGAACCCCGCACAGCCTCCCTATATACTGCATGAGGCCCACACAGCCTCCCTATATACAGCATGAGCCCCACACAGCCTCCCTATACACAGCATGAGCCCCACATAGCCTCCCCATATACTGCATGAGCCCCACACAGCCTCCCCATATACTGCATGAGCCCCACACAGCCTCCCCATATACTCCATGAAACCCACACAGCCACCCCATATACTGCATGAGCGCCACACAGCCTCCCCATATACTCCATGAAACCCACACAGCCTCCCTATACACAGCATGAGCCCCACACAGCCTCCCCATAAACTGCATGAGACCCACATAGCCTCCCTATATACTGCATGAGCGCCACCCAGCCTCCCTATATACTGCATGAGCGCCACACAGCCTCCCTATATACTGCATGAGGAGCCCACAGCCTCTCTATATACTGCATGAGGAGCCCACAGCCTCGCTATATACTGCATGAGGCCCAAACAGCCTCCCTATATACTGCATGAGGCCCACATAGCCTCCCCATATACGACATGTGCAGCAGCACCATATCACCCCCTCATGTCACCCCAGGTGTGCAGCACCATGTCGTCACCCACTCCAGGTGTGCAGCACCATGTCGTCACCCACCCCAGGTGTGCAGCACCATGTCGTCACCCACCCCAGGTGTGCAGCACCATGTCGTCACCCACCCCAGGTGTGCAGCACCATGTCGTCACCCACCCCAGGTGTGCAGCACCATGTCGTCACCCACCCCAGGTGTGCAGCACCATGTCGTCACCCACCCCAGGTGTGCAGCACCATGTCGTCACCCACTCCAGGTGTGCAGCACCATGTCGTCACCCACCCCAGGTGTGTAGCACCATGTCGTCACCCACCCCAGGTGTGCAGCACCATGTCGTCACCCATCCCAGGTGTGCAGCACCATGTCGTCACCCACTCCAGGTGTGCAGCACCATGTCGTCACCCACCCCAGGTGTGAAGCACCATGTCGTCACCCACCCCAGGTGTGCAGCACCATGTCGTCACCCACTCCAGGTGTGCAGCACCATGTCGTCACCCACCCCAGGTGCGCAGCACCATGTCGTTACCCACCCCAGGTGTGCAGCACCATGTCGTCACCCACTCCAGGTATGCAGCACCATGTCGTCACCCACCCCAGGTGTGCAGCACCATGTCGTCACTCACTCCAGGTGTGCAGCACCATGTCGTCACCCACCCCAGGTGTGCAGCACCATGTCGTCACCCACCCCAGGTGTGCAGCACCATGTCGTCACCCACTCCAGGTGTGCACCACCATGTCGTCACCCCCATAGCCTCCCCATGCCCACCAAAATGGCCCTTACACATAAGGAAAAAAACCACCACATACTCACCTCGTCCCGTTCCCTGTCAGTGTGCTTCTCTTCCTGCCTCCGGTGCGCGGATTCTCCGGAGTAAACAGCTGGCGCGATGACGTCATTTCATCGTGTCAGCTGTTTCACACACAGATGTGGCCCCCGGGTCGCACTTTGCCCAGATGTTCTCTATAATGTGGATGTGATCCTCTGCAATGTGGATTTGAACCTCTGTAATATGAATGTGACCCTCTGTAATGTGGATGTGACCCTCTAGGTTACAGTGTGCCACAGCCCACAGGCCAGTCTGAGTCCCTCTCCTGCTCCAGTCCCTGCTGCCTAGTGCCTGCGCCCTGCGGTAAGTGGTGTCCAAGCCCAATATTATCCCTATTTGACAACTGGGTGCTATCCCTGAGGGTGCTTCGGTACTGTAGCGCATAGGACACTATAGCTGATTGTAAAGAATATATATACAGTATATACAGCTCTGGCAAAAATCAAAAGACCACTTTAAAATGTTCAGTTTGTCTGATTTTTCTCTTTATAGGTATATTTTTGAGTAAAATGTAAATTGCTGTTTTAGGCAATGTGCACACGTTGCGGAATTGCTGCGGAAATTTCTGCGGGAATTCCGCAACTCCCTGCCGTGGGAAATACGCTAGAATTCCGCATGTGTATTTCCCGCGTTTTAACTAGCGTTCTCCAAGCGATCTGTAGCTTCGCTTGGAAAACTGATTGACAGGTTGGTCACACTCGTCAAACATAGTGTTTGACAAGTGTGACCGACTTCTTACTATTCAGGCTGCCTATGCAGCATCAGTATTAAAAAGATATAAAGTTAAAAATAATAAAAAAAATAAAAAATGGTGTTTTTCTCACCTTCCGGAGTCCCACGCAACGTCACCAGGTCTCAGCGATGCTCCCGGCAAGTCCAGTTCCCAGTGATGCCTTGCGACAATGACCTTTGATGACGTCGCAGTCTTGCGAGACTGCTACGGTATCGCGAGACCGCAACTTCATCAAAGGTCATTGTCGCAAGGCATCGCTGGGAACTTGACTTGCCGGGAGCATCGCTGAGACCTGGTGACGCTGCGAGTGACTCCGGAAGGTGAGAATATCACCATTTTTTATTTTCATTTGTATTTTTACAGGGATATGGTACCCAGAGCCTGGAGGAGAATCTCCTCTCCTCCACACCCTGGGTACCATCCGCACATTTTCCGCTTACTTTGCGAATGATAGCCATAGCCACATGCGGAAAGTAAGCGGAACAATGCATTCCTATGTGTGCGGAATTCCCGCGATTCTGCACAAAGAATGAGCATGCTGCGTATTTTTCCGCTATGCCATTCCGCCGCAGAAAAATACGCAGCATTAGCACAGCATGTGCAGAATGCCATAGGATTGCATGGGATGCTTTTTTTTTGCGTTTTCACGGCAAAATCGCGCACTAAGAAACACCACGAAAACTCAAAAAAAGGTACGTGTGCACACAGCCTTATTCTTTAAACTACTGACAACATGTCTCTGAATTTCCAAGCAATAAATTTTGTATTTTTTTTCTGAAAATGAGAAATGGTCAAAATTAGAAAAAATAATTCAGTGCTTGCAGACCTCAAATAATGCAAAGAAATACAAGTTCATAATCATTTAGAAACAACAATATTAATGTTTTAACTCAGGAAGAGTTCAGAAATCAATATTTTGTGGAATAGCCATGATTGTTAATCACAGCTTTCATGTGTCTTGGCTGCTGTCCACCAGTCTCTCACTCTGCTTTTGGGTGACCTTATGTCACTCCTGGTACAATAGTGTAAGCAGTTCTTCTTTGTTTGATGGCTTGTGACTATCCATCTTCCTCTTGATTACATTCCAGAGGTTTTCAATGGGGATCAGGTCTGGAGAATGGGCCGGCCATGACCGGGATTTGATGTGGTGGTCTCTTAATTTTTTTTTTTATAAATATATACTGTATATATATATATATCACAGCGCTGAAAATATGGGGCTGAGATATCAGCCGGTTGTATAGGCACTACTACAACCACTAGCGATAATTTAGTAAAATTATTATAGTATTACCATGTAGTGACGGTGGTGGTATAGCGTGCCGAGGGTTCAGAGAGCTGGGCCTGCAGGCAGCATGGCAGGACTTGTGCTGATATCAATTTATGGTATGCTGTGGACCCCTGGCTGACACGCTGATATGAAGCAAATGAGAGAAATACATTTGTTAATTGAGCACTAAGGCTAGTTTCACACTAGCGTTTCTGCCCGCAGCACACGGTGCCGCTAAGCCCCGCCCCCTTCCGTCATCTCCGCCTAGTGTCGCACAGCGCTGCATGTGATCTGCATACCCTATCTTTAGCATAGGGTGCGCTGGCCGTGCGCTAGTAGGATTTTGAGTGCGCTGCGCCCTTTTGACGGTGCTCCGAGCGCACCAAAATGCAACATGGTGCGTTCAGCGCGCATCGGTGCACCGTCAAAAGGGCGCAGCGCAAGCAAAATCCTACTAACGCACCCTATGCTAAAGATAGGGTGTGCAGATCGCATGCAGCGCTGTGCGACACTAGGCGGAGATGACCGGAGGGGGCGCGGCAGGGGGCGGGGCTTAGCGGCGCCATGCGCTGCAGGCAGAAACGCTAGTGTGAAACTAGCCTTACTTATGTTTTCAGTGGTTATACACTAACAGAGCCTTTTTTCTATTGCTAAGTATTTATTGTTCCTCAACCATTTTTATGAAATGGGTTGTTAGAAGGTGTACCTCTGCCGCACATGAGCTATACTCAAGTGCTACTACAGGAGACCCAAGCCTTAAGATGGGCCGCGGCCCGCGTCACAGTGGGCCACTGCATTGTGCCAAAGAAGAAAAAAAAAACACAAGCTTTCCTTAATAGCCTGTGGAGCGGGGAAGCACGGAAGCCATAGATTCGTCATGGATAATAATGAAGAGATGAAAGAAGGATTTTCCAGCTTCCAAAAAAAATTCCAATTTATTGTAGCTAAAGCAACATGAAAAAATAGACAGCAGCTCACATGGTGTGAGATAAGGCTGCGCGTTTCGAACAGAACACTGTTCTTTCTCAAAGCTGCTCAATACTGAGAATAGCGTGATTAAATACTTGCTGCAACCAATGAACACGGTGCAGCACTCACACGGTGAATAATTAGTGAATCACATAAAATCACAAAAGACATCAATACAAATGCATACAAATTTACACATCATAACAAGGAAAAATGCATATAAAATACAATAAGTGAGTAAAGATGAAAGAAAAAAAAGAAAAAAACTCCTTTTTCCTTATAGAATATACAAACAGATCTAGTAATGGAACATTGTCTCCTTTCTTGCATTCAGGCCGTTAGGATAACAGGTATTAAGACAAAATATCCAGTATGCTTCACGCATCATGAGCCGTCTTCTATTATCTCCTCCTCTTGTCTGTATATTCAGTCTCTCAATGCCAAAAACCTGAAGAAACGCTGTGTCTCTATGATGATGATTAATAAAGTGCTTAGATGCAAATGACATCGAGCGATTCCAACTAGTGGAAGAAACAATGTCAGTGATGTGTTCAGAGATACGAAATTTTAACATTTTTCCTTGTTATGATGTGTAAATTTGTATGCATTTGTATTGATGTCTTTTGTGATTCACTAATTATTCACCGTGTGAGTGCTGCACCGTGTTCATTGGTTGCAGCAAGTATTTAATCACGCTATTCTCAGCATTGAGCAGCTTTGAGAAAGAACAGTATTCTGTTGAAACGCGTAGCCTTATCTCACAGCATGTGAGCTGCTGTCTATTTTTTCATGTTGTTTTATCCACAGTAAATTGGAATTTTTTTTGGAAGCTGGAAAATCCTTCTTTTATCTCTTCATTATTGGCCACTGCATCGTGCTTGCCCCCCAGGCTAAAATTTGCCAGCCAGCCCCTGTGACTTGTGGTTTTGCATTTGCAGTGAGACAGAAAAACACTGCTAGCAGCGGGTTTTTTGTTGTTGCTGCAAGTAACGCATTTGCCGGATCGCGGTAAAACCGCAAGTGCCGCACATGTCCACAAGTCCTATAGGGATGAATGAGGCCGAGCGCAGTGTTGCTGTAAGTGATCCATTACGCGGCATATGCGGAGAAACTGCCGGATCTGCCACGAATGGCAAAAATTGCTGACGTGAAAGTAGCCTAAGTCACTGCCGACAGTGTCTGCATTAGGCCGGGGTCAGACATGCGAGAAACTTGCACGAGTTTCGCATGTCAATACCCGGTACTGCCGCCGGAACTCTGACAGGAGCGTGTGGCTCCATGTATTTCTTTGCAGCTGGCAGCTGCATGCTCCGGTCCCGAGTGCCGGTGGCAGTGAAGCGATGGCCGGGGAACCACCACGGTGCAGGGAGACTACGGTACACAAGATGAGGTGCAAACAACAAAGGGTAAATTTTTTGGAAGGCAAGGAATGAAGTGGATAAGCAAGTGGTATGCAATGGCAAAAGATGGTTTATAAGAGTTTGTATTCTTTAGCTGGGCCGTCAAATAGCACGGTGCTCCAGCTATTACAGGATCAATATATATCATACAGGCAAAACCAAACAATAAACAAAGAATGATGCTGCTGTAAGTGTAGTCTCCCTGGCCCCTACTAAAAAGGCCACACGGCTGCCGTGTTCTGTTTGTTGAAGCCTACACTAGGCCCTGATAACAAACTCACGGTGATGTTGGGGACTCAGGTCCAGTCCCGGGGGGGCCCCAACAGTCTTGAACGGTGGTGCACACGTCTGTCTGGCAGATAAGTGAAATGTGGTCTTGTCCTTGCTTCAGAGTCGTGGAGGTGCTTCTGGAAACTAAATCCCATTCTCGATCTCTTCGTGGCTTCTCAAAATAGCACAGGACAGCCACCTTTGCTACACCTGAAGAGTCTGTTCAATATCACAAGTCCACTTAGTCTCAGACTGTGTGACCTTTTTACACAGCTCCATGCACAGCAGCTCTCAGCAGCAACTTCCAGCTCACACGCTCTCACAGGCTCATCTCCTCCCCTCCTCAGCCTTGGGCAGTTCAGTAACATAGTCCTTTACAGGGGGGAGCAAATCATTTCATCTCACCAGACAAGGGGGTGCTGTCTCTTAAAGTTGCAGCGTGTTTCTTACTGTCCATAACAGCACCACCCCCTTACATGCCTTCCTACTTATTGATGGTCATCCTCAGCCATAACAGCATCAAGGTCAAGGTGCAATGAAGGAACGTGCAATGTGGAAACAGCACCTATAGAGGAGGGAACAAAGTCAGAAAAACAGACAGAGTACACTGTTCTACGTATCAGACTGGTGGAACCCCTGCAGTAGACCTCTGGGATCTCTGAAGTTCTTGGCTATCAGGCAAGGCTTGACTATCTTCCAGAGGAACACTTGCTGCACGAGTCGTAGTGAGCTCTTGTCGGGTCTCGTCCTCATGTGGTGGTAGTGGTACATCCATGGGATTACCATCTCTGTACGGCTGAGAACCCTCCGCTGTGTCAGGGACGGTCCACCACTCATCATCGATTTCACGATCAGGCAAGAAAGATTCAGGAAGAGGAGTAGCGCCTTCAGACGGCAATGGCGCAGAACAGACCTCAGACCGGCAGGGCCGCAGCATATTTCTGTGAAGTACCCTAGGGGCGGACACCCCACTTTCAATCTGCACCTTGTAGATCGGGCCGTCACCATACACTCTCTCGATTACTCTGTAAGGATGTACTTCCCATCTCTCACTTAGTTTTCCCTTGGGGCGTTTCTCTCTGACTAATACTCGGTCCCCGGGTTGGAGCGGTATCTCTTGAGTCGGTTTACGGCCCGTGTGGTTTTTTTCCTGCAACTGCTGACCTGCCAACCGCCATATCATTTGTAATTGTTGCCGATGCTCTTTCATCCATGAAGTGACAGTTCGCTCCATCAGCTTCTCTGGCTGTTCCAAATTCAGCTCAATGATTTCTCGTCCAGCTCTTCCAACCAGCAGTATATATGGGGTGTAACCTGTGGTGGAGTGGACCCGATTGTTGTAGGTCCAGACCAACCCTGTCAGGTAGTCTTTCCAACATGACTTCTTATCCTCCTCCAACATTCTCAGCATTTGAAGTAGGGTTTGGTTGAAGTGTTCACATGCTCCATTGCCTTGAGGATGGTAAGGGGTGGTCTGGGACCGCTTGATGCCATACATAATTTACAGTTCTTCCATCACCTTGCCTTGGAAACATGTGCCTTGGTCAGAGTGGATGTGCTTTGGGCACTCATACACCTGGATGAAGTCTTGACAGATGGCCCGCATCGCCAACTCAGCAGTCTGATCTCTAGTCGGGGTGACTACTGCAAACTTGGAGAAATGATTGGTCATCACCAAACAGTTCTGTAGCCCCCGGGCCGAGTGTCCCACGAGGAGATAGTCGATCATCAAGACTTCTAGCGGTTCCTTAGTTTGTATGGTCTGGATGGGTGCCCTTTGTTTGGTACTCTTGATAAGGTCACATACTCGACATTGCCAGCAAAACTCTTCCACCACAGACTACAACCGGGGGTAGTATACATACCGCTGTAACCATTGGTAGGTCTTTGTGGGCCCGAAGTGAGCTCCAAATTCGTGGGCTTCTTTAGCTACTTGAGCCATTTTTCCTGGGATGACCACCTGCCACATTGCTTCCATATCTTTTGGCTATTGTCTCTTACGATATAACACTGATTCTCGCACTTCCAGTCTATCCCACTGGTGTAAGACACTTCATCTCAGCATCCAGATCATCTCTTTCTTGTTTGCTAGGCTTCCACTTCCAAGTTACCCACCATTGCGTCTGTCTCAGCCCTTCATCTTCATCCTGAACATGTCCCCATTCCTCATTGGTTCTCCCCAGGGACCGGGGTAATGCGTAGGCCTCCCTACTTGACTGGGCCGCAACCACTGGGGGCTTAAACTTACAAAAGTCTGGTTTTTTTTCCTCTTCAAGTTGTTCATCGAGATCCCCACTGGAGTCTCCACAGTCACTCTTGACAGCCCGTCAGCATTTATGTTTTCGGTAGCAGAGCGATAACGGATGGTAAAGTCAAACTTGGCTAGGTGAGCCACCCACCGTTGTTCTAAGGCCCCAATTTAGCATTCTCTAGGTGGGCCAGGGGATTATTGTCTGTTCGAACTTGATTCTTGGTCCCTGTCCGGAAGCCTGCTAACTTCTCTGTCATGGCCCACACTAGGGCCAGGAGCTCTAACCAGAAGGAGCTGTAATTGTGGGGGTTTCTTTTGCTGTCCTGCAGGGACCTACTGGCATACCCGATGACTCTCTCATATCCATCCTGTATCTGAGAGAGTACTGCACCGAGCCCATGAAGGCTACTGTCTGTGTAGAACAGGAACGGTTGATCGAAATCTGCGTAGGCCAAAATCGGGGCTGAAGTAAGGGCATTCTTTATGGCCTGGAAGGCCTCATCCTGTCTCTGGGCCCAAGGGAGGCACTGGTTTTTCGGCACACCAGCAGTCCTCCTCAGCAGCTCGTTCAGAGGACCCTGTTGTTAATTCTCTTTCTGGGCTCCCTCTGGTGGTTAATGGAGGTAGTGGAGCTGATTTGATTGACAGAGGCTTACCACCTGATAATGAGGACAACGATTGGAGATCTGAGGCTTCAGAATGGGATTTAAGACAGCCGATGCCCTCGGCTGGTGATTTTTGCTGCCTTGCCTCCTGTGGTCTGACGTATCCAGCTCTTTCCCTGCATTGTCCAGCTAAGTGATTAATTTGCTTTTATGTTTGCATTTGTTCAGGTTCTGTCTATTCCTGCTTTGTACGGGTCGGCCAGCTCCGGCTGGGGCTGTGCTGCATCACCGCCATATGTTGTTGCTTGTGCCAGTTTGTTTTTTCCTCCTGGTATGTTGGTCTCTGTTGCTTTGCTTTCAGAATCTACCAGAGTACTGATATAGTGGGAGGCAACGTCGTGTGACTTCAGGGTTTTTTGCGTCAGTCGTGTTGGACATTTTGCAGGGTTTTTTGTGCGTGATTGCAGACAGTATCTATCCTTTCCTGTCCTGTCTAGTCAGTGTGGGCCCCTTCATTTGCTCAGACTATTTTCCTACCTGCGTTTGTGTTTTCATCTTGTCTCACCGACAATATATGTTTGGGGGCTATCTATTCCTTTGCGGTCTGCTCTGGGGCAGTTTAGATTTCCCCTTTCTTGCTTTAGGCTTAGTTAGCTCTCCGGCTGTGCTGAGGCATCTAGGGCATCATAGGCACGCTCCACGGCTACTGCTAGTTGTGTGGATAGGATCCGCTGAGTTACCAACCTCTCTGGTGTTCTGTGGCTCAGCTCAGGCCTGCTTTCTCCTCAGTGACCCATTCATAACAGGACCCGCCACCTTCGCGAAGTCTGTGACAAACTGGTGGTAGTACCTGGCGAGCCCAAGAAAGGCCTGGGGGTTCTCTCTCTGTTCGAGGGACTGGCCACTTCTGGATAGCAGCCACTTTTTCTGGTGAGGGTAGAACTCCATCTTGTGACACTATGTGGCCAAGGTACTCGATATCCCTCTTGAAGAGGTGGCATTTCTTTGGCTTCCCCTTCAGGTTATGAGCCCGCAGTCTTCCGAGTACCTGTCCAAGCCGGGCAAGGTGCTCTTCGAACGAGGCAGAAAAAACAATGATGTCATCCAGATAGATCAGGGTAGTTTCAAAATTTAAGTCTCCCAAACACTTTTCCATCAGCCGTTGAAACGTGCCCGGAGCATTGCAGAGCCCGAAGGGCATCCGGTTAAACTCAAAGAATCCCATAGGGAGGATAAAGGCGGTTTTTGCTTTGTCTTTCTCTGCCACGGCTACTTGCCGGTATTCACTTGCTAGGTCCAAGGTGGAGAAGTACTTGGCTTTCCCCAACACTGTCAAGGATTCTTCGATGCGGGGTAACGGATATCAGTCTTGCACAGTGCAGGCATTGCGTTTCCTGTAATTTACACAGAACCGGATGGTCCCATCCTTTTTCTTGATGAGCACCACCGGGCGGCCCAAGGGCTCTGACTACTCTACACTATTCCTGAATCCAGTATATGCTTCAGTAATGTCTTCATCTCTTGGTACATCTTGGGCAGGATCTGCTGGTATCGTTCTCGAATTGGACGAGCTTCCTAGGTCGATATCTCGCGCGTGATGGCTTCAGTACAGCCGAAATCTTCGGCGTGATGGGCAAATGTGGCCTGATTTTCCCGCAGCATAGCTTCTATCTCTTGCACATGCTCAGGGCCTAGAGCCTTCACATCCACTTCCTTTTGATCTAGGATGACCCGTCCACTCCACTCCGGGGATGGCGTCTCTTCGGCTCCCACAGCAACTGCTAGGGTCCACCCCGCACCTTCTATCGGTGATAAAGAAGACATCTCCTTCTGTCTCACCACTACACTCTTATGTAGCTATACCAGGGCCAGATCTGACCCTCGTGACAAGGTGACCTCCCCAGGGCCCACATTCAAAGCTCTTATGGGGACATGTCCTCGCTGGACCGCAGCTATCGTACGAGCTATCATGACTTCTTGGTCCACTCCTCCGCCTACAACAGGCTGAACAATTACTTCCAACCCGTCGGGTTGCGATGAGTCCCCACTGGAAGGTGTAATATATTTTCTCGCTCGGGAGGCAGATTACAGGCTCTTTCCCAGGCCAATTTTGGTCCATTTTGGTTTCGTTTTTGTAGGTTTTTTCGTGCGTCTGTAAAAAGGGCATGAAACTCTGACAACATTGTTTTGAGCTGTGACCTAGGAGTCAGAAATGCTTCCAGTGGCGATCCCCATGATGTTCCCGTGTCACTTGAGCAGTTTTCCCATGACTTTCAAAGGACCCCCGGGGGGGATCGCGGTAAAAATGCTCGGATCTCCCATAGACTTACATTGGGCTTGTTGTTCTGTCTGAGAACCCGAGTATTCCAATTTGCTTGACCCGAGCATTTTAGTGCTCGCTTATCACTATTAGGAAGTTATAAGGGTTAAAAGGTAAACAGCGATTTCTCATTTTTACAACACCATTTAATTTTAGGGACCACATCACATTTGAAGTCACTCTGAGGGTCTATATGATAGAAAACACTTAAAAAGTGACACCATTCTAAAAATGTACCTCTCACGGTGCTCAAAACCGCAGTCAAGAAGTTTATTAACCAGAGCTCGGAAGGGAAGGAGCGACGTTTGACTTTTTCAACGTAAAAGTGGCTGGAATTGAGATCGGATGCCATGTCGTGCCTAAACAGTGGAAACCCCTCTCAAGTGACCCCATTTTGGAAACTAGACCACCCAGGGAACTTATCAAGATGTGTGGTGAGCACTTTGAACCCCCAGGTGTTTCACAGAAGTTTATAACACCCGGGCGTGAAAATAAAACAATCATATTTTTTCCACAAACATGATCTTTTAGTCTCTAATTTTTTATTTTCCCAAGGGTAACAGGAGAAATAGGACCCCAAAAGTTATTGTGCATTTTTTCCTCAGTATGCTGATATTCCGTATGTGGGAGAAAACTAATGTATGGGCACATGACGGGGCTCGGAAGGGAAGAAGTGACATTTTGGAATGAAGACTTTGGTCTGCAGGCATCATGTTGCATTTGGAGAGCCCCTGATGTGCCTAAACATTGGAAATCCCTCACAAGTGACCCCATTTTGGAAACTAGACCCCCAGTGAACTTATCTAGATGTGTGGTGAGTAGGGATGAGCGAAACGGGTCGAAAAATTTCAAAAGTCGCCGACTTTTGGCAAAGTCGGGTTTCATGAAACGAAACCCGACCCTAGGATGAGGTCGGCCACGAGGTCGGCGACTTACGCGCCAAAGTCGCGTTTCAAAAGTTTGTTTTGCGCTCTTTTTCAGCCAATCAGGATCCACGGACACTGTGGGCAACGTGATGACATAGGCACGGGTCACCACCATCTTTCAGAAGGGCATGCAAGTGATTGGCTTGCTTTGGTGGGCGTCACAGGGGGTATAAAAGGGCGTGCACGCCGACCGCCATCTTACTTCTGCCGATCTCAGTATAGGGAGAGGTTGCTGCTGATTCTGTAGGGAGAGCGTTAGGCAGGGAAGAAGACAAAAAAACTGCTTCTGCTGCTAGCGATTTGGCCTGCACAACACACCAGTCACTGTGTGTGCAGTGCAAGGGGAGGCTATATTGTGGTGTATCAGTGGTGTTGGTTGTTGGGCTGCCTTTTAAGGCTTCCTGACAGGCTGGCATTGCTGTTTACCCACTGCTCTGCAAACTGCTTTTTTAAAAGCAATCCAATCTCCCTTATCCTCGAGTCACTTTTGTCACAGCTGTGCCATCGAGCCTGTGACATAGCGCTCAGATATCAGTGGGCCTCACACAATCCAAAAGTGTCCAGTGTCCACAAGTGTCTGCAGAAATTCAAAATCTCCCTTATCCTCTAGTCACTTTTGTCACAGCTGTGCCATCGAGCCTGTGACATAGCGCTCAGATATCAGTGGGCCTCACACAATCCAAAAGTGTCCAGTGTCCACAAGTGTCTGCTGAAATTCAAAATCTCACTTATCCTCTAGTCACTTTGGTCACAGCTGTGCCATCGAGCCTGTCACATAGAGCTCAGATATTCATTGGGCCTGACACAATCCAAAAGTGTCCAGTGTCCACAAGTGTCTGCTGAAATTCAAAATCTCACTTATCCTCTAGTCACTTTGGTCACAGCTGTGCCATCGAGCCTGTCACATAGCGCTCAGATATTCATTGGGCCTCACACAATCCAAAAGTGTCCAGTGTCCACAAGTGTCTGCTGAAATTCAAAATCTCATTTATCCTCTAGTCACTTTGGTCACAGCTGTGCCATCGAGCCTGTCACATAGCGCTCAGATATTCATTGGGCCTCACACAATCCAAAAGTGTCCAGTGTCCACAAGTGTCTGCTGAAATTCAAAATCTCACTTATCCTCTAGTCACATTGGTCACAGCTGTGCCATCGAGCCTGTCACATAGCGCTCAGATATTCATTGGGCCTCACACAATCCAAAAGTGTCCAGTGTCCACTAGTGTAAGCAGAAATTCAAAATCTCCCCTGTCCTATAGACACCTTGTACCTTGTTTTACATTACTATATAGTTTGTTGGATTTTGTCTACATTTTTACCAAAAATGAGGAAGGCTGGTGGAAGAGGCCGTGGAATTGGGCGGGGGTTGGCAGCTGGTAATGATGGTGTTGGTGGTGGATCTGATGGTAGTGGCAAGAGCAAAATAGGACCGAATGCAGGAGGTGTTGAGCCTGCGTCATCGTCTGGCTCCATAAGGCTTCGAAGGCTTAGTTTTCTAGGAGTTGGCAAACCGCTTTTAAAGCCAGAGCATCAGGAAAAAGTTTTGTCTTACATTGCTGACTCAGCCTCCAGCTCTATCGCCTCCTCTTCTTCAGTTGTAAAAAGTAAAAGCACTGAGTCGTCATTGGAGGCTCATGTTCATGAACCACACCTTTCCTTGTGTCCTTCACCCCAACCAAGATTGAAGGATGACGCAGGCCATACTACTGATTACTCCATGGAGCTGTTTTCACATACCATGCCTGGATTATCAAGTGAAATGGTGAATTACCCAGGCCAAGATGAATCTGACATGGAGTGCACTGATGCACAGCCGCTGATGGATGATTCTGCTGGTACATTCACTCAGAGCACTACATTGTCCTCGCAGTGTACAGAGCCAGATTCTGACCCTGATGAGACTCAGGTGCCCCTTCCCGCACACTATACCACCATACACGGTGACACAGAGGAAGGTGCACATGACATTGAAGAGGAGGTGATGGATGACCCAGTTGTTGACCCAGATTGGCATCCATTGGGGGAAGAGGGTGCTGCTTCCAATAGCTCAGATGAGGAGCATCCACAGCAGACATCGACATCGCAACAGCTGTTATCCGGCAGGCCCGGAGCACTCCAAAGACAGGTTCCAAAAATCAAAAGAGTTGCTGGACAGCTTGTCCAGAGGGTCAAAAGATCACAGCGTGCTAGGCCGCAAAATGTCTGCCAAAGTAGGAAGAGTGCAGTGTGGCACTTTTTTGAACAAAATCCTCATGATCAGGCCAAGGTTATCTGTAAGAAGTGCGCAAAGACCTTTAGCCGAGGGAAAAATCTGAAAAATTTGAATACCAGTTGCATGCTTAGACATTTAACCAGCATGCACTTGCAAGCGTGGACACAACACCAAACCTCAAGTGCCACATGTGCAACTGATCACAACGAAGGTAGTCAGCAATGCTACATTGTTTCCCCCACTGTAAGCCCACCGGTTAGCACAGCAGCAAATGTTGAGGTGTCGTTGCAAGGCCACAGCAGTCAGGGAATCCCACTGTTATATCAACGAAAGACTGATTCTAGGCCATCAGAAAGAACACCAACTCCATCACCATCATCAACCCTCTCTCAGTCTGCCCTGTCCACCGCTACTTCCACCATATGCAGCTCTCAAGTCCAGCTCACCCTCCCAGACACTAAGAGTAGGTCAAGAAAGTACTCAGTCTCTCATCCGCGTACACTGGATTTGAACGCCCACATTGCCAAACTAATCTCGTTTGAGATGATGCCCTTTCGGTTGGTGGAAAGCGCAGCTTTCCGCGAACTCATGGCCTATGCAGTACCATGCTATGACCTACCCAGTCGCCACTTCTTCTCTCGCAAAGCCATCCCAGCCCTCCACCATCATGTGAAAGACCGCATTGTCCATGCACTCAAGCAGTCAGTGAGCGGAAAGGTGCACCTCACAACTGATGCATGGTCCAGTCGGCATGGCCAGGGCCGTTACGTGTCCATCACTGCGCACTGGGTTAATGTGGTGGATGCAGGGTCCACAGGGGACAGCGGTGGTGGGACAGTGCTGCCTAGCCCACGGTATAGGAAATAGTTGGCTGTAGGCGTTCGACCCTCCTCCTCCTCCTCCAGAAGCGAAAGCTCGTCCACAGAGCGCAGTCGTACGAGCACTCCATCTGCAGCTGCCACTGTTGCACACGAGGTGTCCCCCTATCGAGCAGCTAGTGGAAAGCGTCAGCAGACTGTGTTGCAGATGATGTGTTTGGGCGACAGACACACCGCCGAGGTGCTGGCCGAGTACTTTCAGCGACAAACTGAGTCATGGCTGGGCAGTGTACATCTTGAGGCAGGCAAGGTAGTTAGTGATAACGGGCGTAATTTTGTGGCAGCCATAGCTCTTTCAAAACTCAGCCACATACCTTGCTTGGCTCACACTTGAACCTGGTGGTGCAGTGCTTCCTCAAAAATTATCCAGAGTTAACAGCCCTGCTCCAGAAGGTGCGAAGACTGTGCGTGCACATCCGCCGGTCGCCTGTACACTCCGTTCGTATGCAGAAGCTGCAGCGATTGCTCCACCTTCCCAACCACCGCCTCATTATCGACATTGCAACAAGGTGGAACTCCACCCTGCACATGGTGGAGCGGCTGTGCGAGCAGAGGCAGGCCATAATGCATTTGTGGGAGGATACACGGCCAGGCACTTTGAGAGCAGACATGGAGTTGACCGGTGTGCAGTGGTCGAAGCTGAAAGACCTCTGTAAAGTCCTTCAGTGTTTTGAGGAATGCACACGGCTGGTAAGTGCAGACGACGCCATCCTAAGCATGAGCATCCCACTTATGCGTCTGCTCATGCAAACTTTGACGCACCTTAAGGAGCAGACTTCTGCAGCCAATGTTGATGAGGAGGAAGAGGAGGAGGGAATCCTTGATGACATTCAGCCATTGTCTGCTCAGGGACCTCTCCTGGACGAGGTGGAGGAAGAAGAGGAGGAGGAGGATGATGGGGATGATTACTTAGGGGAGGAGGATGCATCTCGTGTGGCAAGTGAAAATGTTGGCGTGGCAAGGTCTGGTACAGGGTTTGTGCGTGACTGGAGGGATGTGGATTTGCCCGAAAGTGCTCCTCCAACCAGCACTCGCAGTGCATCATTGACACCGGGAACATTGGCCCACATGTCAGATTATGCCTTGCAGATCCTAAAAAGGGACCCCCGCATTGCCAAAATGATGAACGATGACGACTACTGGTTGGCCAGCATCCTGGATCCACGCTATAAAGGCAAATTACAAAACATCATGCCACAGGAGAACCTTGACCTAATATTGGCTAATAAACAAGCAACTCTGGTAAATCGGTTGCTTGAGGCATTCCCAGCACACAGCAGCGGTGATGGTTCTCACACGAGCCGTACGGGCCGGGGTCAGCTTGGCAGAGGTGTTCGTGGTGCACACAGCAGAAGTGGCGTTGGAGACAGGGGTTTCATGACAATGTTGTGGACTGATTTTTCAAGTACCGCTCACACAACTGGTAATACTGCATCGATGGAAAGTGACAGGAGACAGCAGTTGTCAACTATGGTTACAAACTACTTTTCCTCCCATATCGATGTTCTCCCACACAGGTCATTCCCCTTTGACTATTGGGCCGCTAAACTGGACACCTGGCCTGAATTGGCACAATATGCCTTACAGGAGCTCGCTTGCCCAGCTGCAAGTGTGCTATCGGAAAGAGTCTTCAGTGCAGCTGGATCAATCCTGACGGAAAAAAGGACCCGTCTGTCAACCCAAAATGTGGATGATCTAACCTTCATTAAAATGAACCACGCATGGGTTTCCAAGGATTTTGTCCCACCTTCCCCTGATGACACATAGGGTGACAGAAAAATGGCTTGCTTTGGTCCACCTCTTCCTGGGACTTGACCTATTTCACCTTTTGCATCAGCTGAATGTCCAACATCAACATATGCCACTTTCTAAAACTCCCTAACTGTGCTGCCTCCCCCCCCATGGCCGGAGTCACCACCTAGCGCACGACACCGTGCGAGTGCCGTTGCCCTGGACAGGTGGGTAGGCCGACTCTTGGGCGCGGGCACTGGCACAGGGTCCCTCATAGTGCAATCAAGTGTCTCTGACGGTGGTGGTGCACACCCGCCGTCAGACACACCGCCGTACTATGAGGGGCCCAGTGCCAGTACCGACGCCCACGAGTGGGCCCCCCTTGCTTGGGCAGGGCCCCAGCATTTGCAATCTTTACCTCTCCCTGCTCCTCCGCTGTGTAGTCTGGGCCGTCAAATCCATACTGGGCCTAACACCGTCTGAGCCTGCCTCCTGATGTATAGACATATATTTTGAATGTGTACGCTATCCATACATGTTATCTGTGGATACGGAACCCTTTCTCACCTTTGTGCAATCACGTGCAATCCATACTGGGCCTGACACCGTCTGAGCCTGCCTCCTGATGTATAGACATATATTTTGAATGTGTACGCTATCCATACATGTTATCTGGGGATACGGAACCCTTTCTCACCTTTGTGCAATCACGTGCAATCCATACTGGGCCTGACACCGTCTGAGCCTGCCTCCTGATGTATAGACATATATTTTGAATGTGTACGCTATCCATACATGTTATCTGGGGATACGGAACCCTTTCTCACCTTTGTGCAATCACGTGCAATCCATACTGGGCCTGACACCGTCTGAGCCTGCCTCCTGATGTATAGACATATATTTTGAATGTGTACGCTATGCATACATGTTATCTGGGGATACGGAACCCTTTCTCACCTTTGTGCAATCACGTGCAATCCATACTGGGCCTGACACCGTCTGAGCCTGCCTCCTGATGTATAGACATATATTTTGAATGTGTACGCTATCCATACATGTTATCTGGGGATACGGAACCCTTTCTCACCTTTGTGCAATCACGTGCAATCCATACTGGGCCTAACACCGTCTGAGCCTGCCTCCTGATGTATAGACATATATTTTGAATGTGTACGCTATCCATACATGTTATCTGGGGATACGGAACCCTTTCTCACCTTTGTGCAATCACGTGCAATCCATACTGGGCCTAACACCGTCTGAGCCTGCCTCCTGATGTATAGACATATATTTTGAATGTGTACACTATGCTATCCATACATGTTATCCGGGGATACGGTACCCTTTCTCATCTTTGTGCAATCACGTGTAATCCATACTGGGCCTGAGAACGGCTGGCGAGCTGTTAAGCAAGCTACAGCACCTGTGGTTTGCACACGTAAGTTTTTCATTTTTTCAGGAATGACGGTTAGGCCTAATTCCGGAACTGCGGTTGACCTGCACTTACTGGGAAATCATCGTTCGTGGGTAATAATTGTAATCACAGATCCCCATCGATAACATTGTTCAGCGGGTTATCTGCACCTGTAAGCGACAAACGCTGGCCTTTACAGTGTAGCGCACATGCAGCCACGGACATGTAAGGGCATGACACACCAGTTATTGGCCAATCTCATGTGCCAGAGCCTCACGTGTCCCTCTAGCAAGCCGGACTCGGACCGCGGGGCATGACGGAGTCTCGTTCGTTAACGGAATTAAGCTTGCAATGTGTGCATCTGTTCTGTAGCTTGCATGGTTGAGGTTTCCCAGGTGGAGTCGAATTAAACCGTAGGCTCCACTCCTGGTGGTGCCCTTCTGGACATTCCTTTAAGGTTCAGCTTTGCAACCATACTGCCCACGTAAAACAAACACTTTGCCTTCATGAACGCTGTTTGGAGGGTCATGACTCATGGGAATAACGCCGCCCAATCAGTTAACCTGCTAGAGAGATCCTTCGTTGCTCCCAAGCATGACATCACACTCCCTAGGAGGAAGGTAATGCCACTGTGGCGACCGTACTCCTGGGGGCGACACAAGTGCACTGATGCCCAGCCACTGCTCGATGAATCTGCTGGTACATTGACCCAGACCACTACATTCCCCTCGCACGCTACACGGCCTGAATCTGACCCTGATGAAACTCAGGTTACCCTTCCCATATACAGTTCCATCTTACACGGTGACAAAGAGGAAGCTGCAGATGAAAGTGCAGGTTCGGCCCACCCGCCATCAGACACACCACCGTACTATCAGGGGCCCTGTGCCAGTGCCGTCGCCAACGAGTGGGCCCCCCCTGCTTGCTCAGGATCACAGCACTTGCAAGGTTGAAATACTGTGCAGTGAGATGGAAGATGGGAACGACGAGGAGTCCAGACTAGTACAGGGATTCCCTAGCGAGGAGACTTATTTCATTGTTTTCAATGTTGGGACAGCAATTTTTGGGGAGCACTATACTCTGGAGAATGATAGATGGGGCCCACCATACACTGGAACATTCCAAAGGTGAACATCAGACACTGGAGCAGCATTTACAGGGCCCATTATACACTAGAGCATTAGAAATGGGGCCCATTATGTTTGGAGCATTATTTGGGCCCATAAGACAGTGGAGCTTCATCCATGGGGACCAACATATACTGTAGCATTATGTGGAGCTCATCATATACTGTTTCAAACATTATATGGGACCAATGATTCTGTATGGAGAAATAGATGGGCCTCGTCATGAGCTGTAAAAAGTGAAGTATTTTTCATTGTACTATACCGCTATTTCTCTGCCGTATCGGAGCATGATGAGTTGTGGTATGTGTTAAAGGGGCGCTCTTTCGCCCAGGGCACATGAAAACCTGGAGCCAGCCCTCCCCCCCACAACTGTAGCCAAATAACCCCCATTTTTCAGTGCGTAACTTGTATTATGAAGTTAATTAAGGTTGACAAGCTTAAGTAAGAAGAATTGATGCTTTTGGCATTCAAATGGGCACTGTTGGTGTGTTTCCTGTCCTCCTCTCACTGCCGACTTTTATTCCCCATTGACTTACATTGGGTTTCGTGTTTCGGGACGACCCCGACTTTTCCCTATAATCGGACGATCTTGCTCGACCCGACTTTTGGAAAAGTCGGGTTTCACGAAACGAAACGCGACCCTAAAAAAACAAAAGTCGCTCAACTCTAGTGGTGAGCACTTTAAATCCCCAAATGCTTCACAGAAGTTTATAACGTAGAGCCGTAAAAATAAAAAATCATGTTTTTTTCCACAAAAATGATCTTTTTCCCCCTAATTTTTTTATTTTCCCAAGGGTAAAGTTGACATTTGACCCCAAACGTTATTTTACAATTTGTCGTGAGTATGCTTATACCTCACATGTGGGGGTAAACCACTGTTTGGGCACATGGCAGAGTTCAGAACGGAAGGAGCACCAGATTTTACTGTTATGGTTTGCACAGGTGTCATGACCCACTGGGAGAGCCCATGAGGTGCCAAAACAACAGAATCCCCAAAATGTGACCCCATTTTATGAACTACACCTTTCAATGAATTCATCTGGGGTGCAGTGATCATATTGACACCATGGGTGTGTCACAGAATTTTATACCATTGGGCAGTGAGGACATAATAACTACATTTTCACCACCAAAATTTTGTTTTAGTCAAAAATTTTACATTTTCACACAAGAAGTGGGTAAAAATGGCAACAAAGATTGTCCCACAATTTCTATTGAACGTGGCAATACCCCATACGTAGATGTACAGTGCTACTTAGCCATGTGGAGAGACACGGAAGGAACGAAACGCTATTTGTCTATTCAAGTGAATGGGTCTGTGCACATGTCAGTGTGTTTCCATGGGTTGTGTGTCCGTGGGAAAAACACGCTGATATGTCAGTTTATTAATGTCAGCACGGGCCACAAAACATCCAGCACACGTGCATACACATAACACATGGATGTTATCCATGTGAAATGCATTGGCGCCGGGGAAGAAGAGTTACAGTAAGCGTCGTTCCCGGCACTGGGTGATGAACACGGCTCTCATCATTCTCCCATGCTTGTGCCGATCGCCGGCAGAGCAGGGGAGAATGATGAGAGCCGTGTTCAGCACCCGGCGTCGAGGAACAGCGCTTACTGTAACACTTCTTCCCTGGCACCCGTAACTGTGCTACTGATGCGGCACACGTGTGCCGCAAGTATTGCACACACGGACACTGACATCTCCGGTACCAGAAATATCAGGACGTGTGAAAGAGGCCTTAGAGCGGGTTTTTTTGTTTGGCAGCTGTCACACACTAAAATATGCTTTTTATTGCAAAAAATAGTTTTTGCATCACCATATTTTGAGAGCTATAATTTTTCCATATTTTGGCCTACAGAGTCATGTGAGGTCTTGTATTTTGCGGGACGAGTTGATGTTTTTATTGGTACCGTTATCGGGCACATGACTTTTTTGATCGCTTTTTATTCCGATTTTTGGGAGGCAGAATGAACAAAATCCAGCAATTCATGAATTTCTTTTGGGGGGGGAGTTTATACCGTTCCGCGTGTGTTAAAATTGATAAGGCAGTTTTATTCTTCGGGTCAGTACGATTACAGCGATACATCATTTATATCTTTTTTTATGTTTTGGCGCTTTTATACAATAAAACCTATTTTATAGAAAAAATAATTAGTTTTGCATCGCTTTACTCTGAGAGCTATAACTTTTTTATTTTTCTGGGGATGGAGCTATATGGCAGCTTTTTTTGCGGGACAAGATGATGTTTTCAGCGTGTACCATGTTTATTTATGTCTGTCTTTTTGATCGCGTGTTATTCCACTTTTTGTTCGGCGGTATTATTTTATTATTATTATTTATTTATTTATATAGCACCATTGATTCCATGGTGCTGTACATGAGAAGGGGTTACATACAAATTACAGATATCACTTACAGTAAACAAAATAACAATGGCAGACTGATACAGAGGGAAGATGACCCTGACTTGTTGGGCTTACATGCTACAGGATGGTGGGGAAGGAGACAGTAGGTTGGGGGGTTGCAGCAGTTCCAGTGTTGGTTGAGGTGATATCTTCGGTAGTGGTGAGAGAGAAGGAGGTAGCGGGGTCATTGCAGGCTGTAAGCTTTCTTGAAGAGGTGGGTTTTCAGGTTCCATCTGAAGGATCCAAATGTGGTTGATAGTCGGACTTGTTGGGGCAAAGAATTCCAGAGGATAGGGGCAATTCGGGGGAAGTCTTGGAGGCGGTTGGGTGAGGAGCGAATAAGTGTGGAGGAGAGAAGGAGGTCTTGGGAGAACCGGAGATTACGTGAGGGAAGGTATCGGGAGATTAGTTCAGAGACATATGGGGGAGACAGGTTATAGATGGCTTGTAGGTCAGTATTAGTGATTTGAACTGGATACACTGAGGGAATGGGAGCCAGTGAAGAGATTTGCAGAGGGGAGAAGCGGAGGAGTAGCGAGGAGAAAGATGAATTATTCGGGCAGCAGAGTTAAGGATGGACTGGAGAGGTGCGAGGGTGTTAGCAGGGAGACCACAGAAAAAGATGTTGCAGTAGTCGAGGCGGGAGATGATGAGGGCATGCACAAGCATTTTAGTAGATTGAGGGTTGAGGAAAGGACGGATTCTGGAAATATTTTTTTGAGCTGGAGGCGACAGGAGGTAGAAAGAGCTTGGATGTGCTGTTTGAAGGACAGGGCAGAGTCAAGGGTTACTCCGAGGCAGCGGACTGCCGGTACTGGGGAAAGCATGATGTCATTAACTGTTATAGATAGGTCTGGTAAGGAAGATCTGTGAGATGGAGGAAAAATGATGAGTTCAGATTTGTCCACCTTGAGCTTGAGGAAGTGAGTGGAGAAGAAGGTATGATGATAAAGCATTGTTTTTTGCCTTGTTTTTATTTTATGGTGTTCATTAAAGGGGTTAAGTAGTGGGACAGTTTTATAGGTGCGCATGACAGGAAGTTTCTCAGCTCTGGAGACCCGGGTGTCGTCATGACGACATCAGGTCTCCTTGGCAACGATCGGGACCCTGCGTCACACTGCTGGGTCTCTGATCCAAAGGCAGAGGGGCTGTTAGCCCTCTGCCTTCTCCCGGAATGCTGTGATCATGTTCGATTGCAGCATTTCTGGGGTTAAAGTGCCAGAAGTAGTGATGAGCGAACGTGCTCGCCACTACTCGTTACTCTTCCGAGTATCACGGTACTCGGTGTACTCGGCGAACACCGAGCATTTACGGAATTACTCGGCAGGAACTCAGGTCTCCACCCAGCTTTTTTGGCGGACTTTAGAGACCCAATCACGATGCAGGGATTGTCTGCCAGGCAATGAAACGCCGCAGCCATCTTTGTTGTGGTCTTGCAGTGATTGGCTGGCCGCACAGCATCATCAGGGGTATAAGAGACCAGACGCCACTCTGCTCGGCGCTTTCAGCTCCAGATTGAGAAAGTGTAGGGAGAGCTGCTGCCGAGATAGGGTCAGATTTGGGGATTTATTAGTCAGTGTGGGTTCTACCTTCATAAAAAACTCAAATCCAGCTAAACCAACAGTCCTTCTAAGGACTAATTCTGGAGTATATAGGTTCCAGTGTTAGGCAGGCAGGGTAGAGTATGTCGCTCTATACATATCAGTGCAAGGCCTGCAGGCACTGTATGTGTGTTGTATATACATATCATTGCATACATCAAGAGGGTCCATTCCCTTCCTGTCTGCTGGTGCTGCTGCTGCTACCTATAGCATATATTGACCGTATATACCTAGCCCCAGGTGTAATTGGCTTGGAAAATTTTTTAGGCCAAGCTTAATAGAGCCACATATTTTACAGTGCGGTATATCTGTGACACACCTCATCCATCCGTCTGCTAAAAGGTTTGTCCTTTTTTGCCCTAAATTCAATTTTTTTTTTTGCTGTCTGTCACTGTACTTATATACAGCACTGTTTAGCCAAAAAAGCAAAAAATACAGGCCACACATTTGTCAGTGTGGTATTGTGGAGCCCCCAGGAGTACGGTTGCCACAGTGACCTTACCTCCCTCTAAGGGATAGTGATGTCATGCCTGGGAGTAAGGAAGGATTTCTTTATCAGATAGTTCCAGCACACAACACTGTTCCCCGTCCTGGCCAGCAGAGGGAGCTCTGAACAGAACAGAAGAGGAGCTGCTGTCTGTGGTCAGGGGTGGGAAGTTAGAGGGTTGAAGTGTGGACAGGGAAGAGAGAGGATGGAGGAATAGAGAGCTGAAGGGATTGGAGCTAAAGGAGAGCTCATCCCCAGCTCAAGCGCAGAGACCGGACGCTGGAGTCCGAGGTTGTGTGGATACTAAAGGTCCCACAGCAGAAACTGGAGGAATAGAGGCTGTAAATGCTCTGTTCCCAACTGAGACTCGACGACACAGCAGCAACATGTGTGAGCCAGAGAAAAGTAGGCTACAGCTGCCTGTCATGCGACTGGAGTTCTAAGCAACGGACAGAAAGAGGAACTTGTGTGCAGTTTAGAACCGCAAGTACTTCAGAATAGCGCTAGAAAGGAGACCTCACAACCCTTCTGTATAGAGAGATTCCCAAATTGCTTCCAGGCTGACCAACTCCTGTACCAATTGCAACTTGAGCCCTGGACTGTACCTACAAAGCACAATAAAAGGTAAAAGAAACTGCACTCTGTTGTGTCCTCTGAATTCTTCCCGCTCACCCACTCAGCACTGCTACAACCTTTACCTCACACTACATCATCATCTCCCTTAACATCTACTACAACTGCCCTGGGACAACAGCTCTGCATGTGGAGAGCTATTCCAACTTTGCTGCATCACATCATCAGTCTCAGAGGATCTGCACTGCAGCGCTGGTCAATTCTGATCAGATACCATGGGTGGCGTAACGAACACTTAATACGAAAACTCTTTATTTCATCCCCTGTAAATAAACCCCTTTTATTGGATGCCCAGGGCCATGGACTGGGTCACCGCTGCCTCTGTGACACATCCCTTTAAGACACCGGCCCGGTACTGAGTACCCTACTGCCCTGGCAGGTGCTCCAGTATCTCCGTGCCAGCTTATATCTGTGCATGCTCAAAGTTTGGCCAGTTTAGGCTGGTTTTCCATTTTTGTCCTGTGTGTCACTGTACTTATATACAGCACTATTTAGCCAAAAATGCAATAAATACATGCCACACATTTGTTGGTGTGGTATCTCCGTGCCAGCTCATATCTGTGCGTGCTCAAATTTTGGCCAGTTTAGCCTGGTTTTCCTTTTTTTGTCCTGTGTGTCACTGTACTTATATACAGCACTATTTAGTCAAAAAATAAAAAAAATACAAGCCACACATTTGTCGTTGTGGTATCTCCCTAACAGGCCTCATTTATCTGTGCCAATAATTTGGCCATTTTAGGCCTACATATTGTATTTTTTTGCTGTCTGTTAACGTACTTTGTTATGATTGAGTGACCGTAGGAGGCAGACACAAAAATAGAAGCTACGTCCAGAAAACCAGAGGAGCTGGCAACTATCCGATTGCAGACCCCTGAACCTATCAACACAACTAGCAGTAGCCGTGGGGGGTACCTACGGTGCCCTAGACCCCTCGACACAGCCGGAGAACTATATAGCCTAAAGATAGAAAGGGAAATCTAAACTGCCCCAGAGCAGACCCCAAAGTAAAAGGCAGCCCCCAACATATAATGACGGTGAAGCAAGATGAAAAAACACTGACACAGATAGAAAGATAGGCTGAGCAAACGTTGGGGCCCAATCTAATCTAAACAGGAAAGGAAAGGAAAGCTGCTGTCCGCAATCGGCAAAAAACCCTATCAAAAACATAAGCCAGCAAGCTGAAATGGAAAAAGACCCTGAAGCAACTAAGCTTCAAAACTAAATCAGCACTCTGGTATTTTCAGGAGACAGAGCTAAGGAGTTCAGCTCACCCCAGCAGGGAATGGCCGAAATCCAGAAAAAACAAAGCAAGGCACAAATGCAAAAAGCAAGGAAGAAAACTTAGCTTTAGCAGAGCAGGAATTCAAACTGGACTCCAAGGATACCACAGAGAAATCACCCGCAGGGAGAATGGGCGTATGCAGCCTTATATCCAGTCTGTGACTCCACTCAGCCAGTCATCATCATTAATCTCAGGTGTCTGATAATCAGACTCACTACCTCTCCTTACTAGAAGAGGGAGTTCCTCGGGCATCAATGATGTAGGAGAAAATGAACTCACAACAGTACCTCCCCCTTGAGGAGGGGTCACCGAAGCCTCAACCACGCCACCAGGGCGATCAGGGTGTGCCTAATGAAAGGCACGCACCAGTCTTTTAGCATGAACATCAGAGGCAGAGACCCAGGAATTATCCTCCTGACCATAACCCTTCCACTTAACCAAATACTGGAGTCTCCGTCTAACCAGACGAGAATCCAGTACTTTCTCTACCTCATATTCAATGTTACCTTCAACCAATACAGGGTCTGGAGGTGCCACTCCCGGAACAACAGGTTCAACAAATCTCTTCAACAAGGACTTATGAAACACATTATGGATTTTAAATGTGACAGGAAGAGCCAAACGAAAAGAGACCGGATTAATAATCTCCAAAATCTTGTAAGGTCCAATAAATCTAGGCTTAAATTTAGGAGAAGCCACCTTCATAGCAATATTTTTTGATGATAACCACACCAAATCACCAACCTTAAACTGGGGACCAATGGTCCTATGTCGGTTGGAAAACCGCTGGGCCTTTTCCTGGGAGAGAGATAACTTATCCACCACTTGGTCCCAGATCTGGTGCATTCTCTCCACCACAGTGTCAACCCCTGGGCAGGCAGACGGGTCCACCTGCCCTGAAGAAAATCGAGGATGAAACCCAAAGTTACAAAAAAAAGATGACATCAAAGTGGCAGAACTAGCTCTGTTATTTAAAGCAAATTCGGCCAAGGGTAAAAATGAAACCCAATCATCCTGATCAGCGGAAATAAAACATCTCAAATATGACTCCAAGGTCTGGTTTGTTCTCTCTATCTGCCCATTGGTCTGAGGGTGAAAGGCAGAGGAGAAGGACAACTGAATTCCCAGCTTGGAACAGAAAGTTCTCCAAAATCTAGACACAAACTGAACTCCTCTGTCAGACACAATGTTCTCAGGAATCCCGTGCAAGCGAACCACCTGTTGCAAAAACAGGGGCACCAACTCAGAGGAAGACAGCAACTTAGGGAGTGGTACAAGATGAACCATCTTAGAGAACCTATCACAAATCACCCAAATAACAGTCATCCTTTGAGTGACAGGCATATCAGAGATGAAATCCATTGAAATATGGGTCCATGGCCTCTTGGGGACAGGCAAAGGCATCAACAACCCACTAGAGCGGGAGCATGATTTAGACCGGGAGCACGTCCCACAGGACTGCACAAAATTCCTGACATAACGAGACAAGGAGGGCCACCAAAAAGACCGACTCACAAGATCTCTAGTACCAAAAATACCTGGATGACCAGCCAAATCAGAGCAATGAACTTCAGACATCACTCTCTTCTTCCACTGGTCAGGAACATACAACTTTCCACTGGGACAACGCTCAGGCTTGTCTCTCTGGAACTCTTCCAGAGCACGTCTCAAATCGGGCGAGATGGCAGAAAGAACTACCCCTTCGCCTAAGATGGTAGCAGGTTTCGTCACCACAGGAGAATCAGCAAAGAATCTCCTAGAGAGTGCGTCTGCCTTGACATTCTTAGTTCCAGGAAGAAAAGAAACCGCAAAATCAAAACGTGTAAAAAACAAGGCCCACCTAGCCTGTCTAGGGTTCAAGAGCTTAGCCGACTCTAGATAAATCAAATTCTTGTGGTCGGTGAGGACCACGACTTGATGCTTAGCTCCCTCCAACCAATGTCTCCACTCCTCAAATGCCCATTTCATGGCCAACAGTTCCCAATTCCCCACATCATAGTTACGTTCAGATGGAGAGAACTTTCGGGAAAAGAAAGCGCAGGGATTCATTTTAGATGTTACAGGATCCTTTTGGGACAAAACAGCTCCTGCACCAATCTCAGAAGCATCCACCTCTACCTGGAACGGAAGTGAGACATCAGGTTGCCGCAAAACCGGGGCGGAGGTGAATCTTCGCTTCAACTCCTGAAAGGAAGAAACAGCCTCCGGAGACCAATTTAACACATCAGCACCCTTCTTAGTCAGATCAGTCAATGGCTTGGCAATACTAGAAAATTTTGCTATAAATGTCCGATAAAAATTAGCAAAACCCAAAAACTTCTGGAGGGCCTTCAAAGAAGTGGGCTGAACCCAATCATAAATGGCCTGTACCTTGGCTGGATCCATTTCAATAGTTGACGGAGACAAAATAAATCCCAAAAATGAAATCCTCTGTACCCCAAAAAGGCATTTAGATCCCTTGACATACAGGGAATTCTCCCTCAAGATCCGGAACACAGTCCGAACATGTTCCACATGAGAATCCCAATCCTTGGAGAAGATCAAAATATCATCCAGATAGATAATCAAAAATTTATCCACAAAATCTCGGAAAATATCGTTCATGAAGCACTGGAAGACAGAAGGGGCATTAGTGAACCCAAAAGGCATCACCAGGTACTCAAAATGTCCCTCCGGAGTATTAAACGCCGTCTTCCATTCATCCCCATGCTTAATGCGAATAAGATTATACGCCCCCCTGAGGTCAAGCTTGGTAAACCAGCAAGCACCTTTAACTCTAGAGAATAGATCCGAAATCAGGGGTAACGGATACTGATATTTGACAGTAATCTTGTTGAGGGCACGATAATCAATACAAGGTCTTAATGATCCATCCTTTTTTGCTACAAAAAAAAACCCAGCACCTAAGGGTGAAGAGGATGGTCTAATATGACCCTTCTCCAATGCCTCCTTAATATAGTATCGCATAGCCTCGTACTCGGGTACAGATAAATTGAAAAGCCGACCCTTGGGGAATTTACACCCCGGGTTCAGCTCAATAGCACAGTCATAACTCCTATGAGGAGGCAAAGATGCAGACTCATTCTCACTAAATACATCATAAAAGTCAGCCAAATAGTCAGGAACATCATGTGACTGGGGAGAGGTGGAGAAAATAGGAGCATCACTAAGGGCACACCGACAACCCCAACTCACCACAGACAAAGATTTCCAATCCAGAACTGGATTATGGATTTGTAACCAGGGAAACCCCAGAACAATGGTATCATGCAGATTATGCAACACCAAAAATCTGCAATTTTCCTGATGGTCTGGGGCGACCCGCATTACCACCTGGGTCCAAAACTGAGGTTTATCTTTAGCCAAAGGAGTAGCATCAATCCCCCTCAAAGGGATAGGCGTCCGTAGAGGTGTCATAGGAAATCCACAACGTTTAGCAAAATCCAAGTCCATTAGGTTTAGAGCTGCTCCCGAATCCACAAATGCCTTGGCGGAAAATGTGGACAGGGAGCAGATCAGAGTAATAGCCAGAAGAAATTTAGGTTGAACACCACCAACAGCAAACGTGTGTGCAAAGCGTTTCTCTCGTTTAGGACAGACAGAAATAATATGCGAGGCATCTCCACAGAAAAAACACAACTTATTACGCCTTCTGAACTCCTGACGCTGCTCTCTGGAGAAAACTCTATCATATTGGCTAGGTTCAGTCATTTGTTCAACAGGTGGCAACACCTCTCGTGCAGTCTTGCGTTCGCGCAAACGCCGATCAACCTGAATGGCTAATGACATAGAATCGTCAAGACCAGAGGGAACAGGAAATCCCACCATAGTATCTTTTACGGCTTCTGACAAACCCTTCCGAAAGAGAGCAGCCAAGGCATTATCATTCCAAGTAGTAAGTACCGCCCACTTTCGGAATTTTTGACAGTACAATTCTGCAGAATCTCGACCCTGATTCAATGCCAGCAGGGTCTTTTCAGCCTGATCAATGGCATTAGGTTCATCATACAACAAGCCCAAGGCTTGAAAAAATGCGTTCACATTAGTCAGAATAGGATCATCTGGTTTCAAAGAAAACGCCCAATCCTGGGGATCGCCACGCAGCAAAGAGATGACAATTTTAACCTGCTGCGCGGAGCTCCCTGACGAGTTAGGCTTCAAGGCAAAAAATAATTTACAATTATTTTTGAAATTCAAAAATTTAGACCGATCACCACAAAATACATCAGGTGTAGGAATCTTTGGTTCAGCAGCATGTGAATGAGCAAGGTAGGCGGAAATTCCCCGCACTTCCGCAGCGAGCTGCTCCACATGATCAGACAATTGCTTTATCTCCATTGAGAGAAAAAAAAATTCCCCCTACGGCCTCAGAGATATAGAGGAAAAAATATACACACTTTTTTTTTTTTTTTGCAATTCTTTCCTGCTATTGAGTACCCTAGGATCTGCGGTCAGGCGGGTGATTCTGTTATGATTGAGTAACCATAGGAGGCAGACACCAAAATAGAAGCTACGTCCAGAAAACCAGAGGAGCTGGCAACTATCCGATTGCAGACCCCTGAACCTATCAACACAACTAGCAGTAGCCGTGGGGGGTACCTACGGTGCCCTAGACCCCTCAAACACAGCCGGAGAACTATATAGCCTAAAGATAGAAAGGGAAATCTAAACTGCCCCAGAGCAGACCCCTAAAGTAAAAGGCAGCCCCCAACATATAATGACGGTGAAGCAAGATGAAAAAACACTGACACAGATAGAAAGATAGGCTGAGCAAACGTTGGGGCCCAATCTAATCTAAACAGGAAAGGAAAGCTGCTGTCTGCAATCGGCAAAAAACCCTATCAAAAACATAGGCCAGCAAGCTGAAATGGAAAAAGACCCTGAAGCAACTAAGCTTCAAAACTAAATCAGCACTCTGGTATTTTCAGGAGACAGAGCTAAGGAGTTCAGCTCACCCCAGCAGGGAATGGCTGAAATCCAGAAAAAACAAAGCAAAGCACAAATGCAAAAAGCAAGGAAGAAAACTTAGCTTTAGCAGAGCAGGAATTCAGACTGGACTCCAAGGATACCACAGAGAAATCACCCGCAGGGAGAATGGGCGTATGCAGCCTTATATCCAGTCTGTGACTCCACTCAGCCAGTCATCATCATTAATCTCAGGTGTCTGATAATCAGACTCACTACCTCTCCTTACCAGAAGAGGGAGTTCCTCGGGCCTCAGTGATGAAGGGGACATTGATCTCACAACAGTCTGGTTCTTCTTTGTGAATGACTCTCTGCCAGGGGCTGCTAGTCCTTAAACATGCTAGGTTCCTCCCCCTGTGTCAGAGGGTGGGCTAATAATCTCCACCCTTTAGCTCTCTGCAGAACTTATTCACAATATCTAAGAAAGGGGGTAACTTTCTACAGCAGGATCGGATCAGAACATGAGAGGTACCAGTGAATGCGGTTTGTTTTGCCTGTCGTGTGGAGGGCAAACATGGCCCCATTGGGTCACTGTGGAGGGCCAATCTCTATATCTCAGGAATCAGCGCCCTCACCGACTCGGGAGTCACACTGCCAGATGCGCGATTCCCTCAGGGTCACTCAGATATTTTCATGTGTCCATAACTCGAAAGATGAGTTCATAATCCATGATCCTAGGATGGAGCCGAAGCGACTGGTGTTATGAATGTGTCACCGAGGAGAAAAAAAGCAACACACGCTAAGTCTCAGAAAACCAGAGAGGTTGGTAACTATGCAGATTGCAGATCCCTGATCTTAACACAAAACTAGCTGTAGTCGTGGAGCGTGCCTACGATGGTCCTGGATGCCTCCTCACAACCGGAGAGCTAAATAAGCCTAAAGTAAGAAAAGAGGAAAACTAACTTCCCCAGAGCAGACCCCAAAGGAAAGACAGCCCCCCACATGTATTGACGGTGAATCAAGATGAAAACACAAACAAAGGCAGAAAAATAGGCTGAGCAAACGATGGGGCCAAACTAACTTGAAAGGACAGGAAAGGAAAGAAACTGTCTGCAATCTGCCAAAAAACCCTACCCAAAATAATGTCCAACACTTCTGATGACAAAATTAACCCTGAAGTCACTAGACTTCTCCCACTATATCAGCACTCTGAAATACTCTGAGACAGAGCAAAAAAGAGGCCAATCTAATAAAGGACAAAAAGGCAAATTGGCAAATACAGATAAATAAGAGTGGAAATTCAGCACAGCCCAGCCGGGCTGGCTGACCACACAAAAACTGAGTTGACCAACAAGAGCAAGTGTGAACATTAGCAAAAACAAAGTTAACTTGAGAAGACTGGAGCACAGCTGAAGTCCAAGACCTGAGAAGCAGACTGAATCACCAGCACCAGGATAGGGCGTCGGCTGTCTTATATCCAGTCTGATACTCCAGAGATCCAATCATTATCCTCCTCGTCTGGTGGCAGACCATTATCAATTAAACCAACCTCACTACCTCCTGTCACCACCAGAGGGAGAACGGAAGGAGAACTCCCAGCTGGTGGAGCAGAAAATGAGCTCATAACAGTACCCCCCCTTGAGGAGGGGTCACCGAACCCTCATCCACGCCACCAGGCCGATTACGATGGCCCGGTGAAAAGCACGAACCAATTTATTGGCATGAATATCTGAGGCAGAGACCCAAGAATTATCCTCCTGGCCATAACCCTTCCATTTGACCAAATACTGGAGTCTCCGTCTGACCAAACGAGAATCCAATATTTTCTCTACCTCATATTCCACATTGCCTTTAACCAAAACAGGGTCAGGAGGTGCCGCCACAGGAACTACTGGCTCAACAAACCTCTTCAACAGTGATTTGTGAAATACGGTATGGATTTTGAACGTAACTGGAAGAGCCAATCGAAAGGAAACAGGATTAAGAATCTCCAAAATCTTATAAGGTCCAATAAATCTTTGCTTAAATTTTGGAGATGCAACCTTCATAGGAATATTCTTAGACGACAACCAAGCCATATCACCCACTTTAAACCGGGGACCAACGCTCCTATGCCGGTTAGAAAAACGCTGGGCCTTTCCTGAGAGAGTGACAACTTATCCACCACTTGGTCCCATATCTGCTGCATTCTCACAACCACAGTGTCCACACCTGGGCAGAATGAAGATTCCACTTGTCCTGAAGAGAATCGAGGATGAAACCCATAATTACAGAAAAAGGGTGACATCAAAGTGGCAGAACTAGCTCTATTGTTCAGCGCAAATTCGGCCAAAGGCAAAAATGAGACCCAATCATCTTGATCAGCAGATATAAAACATCTTAAATAAGACTCCAGGGTCTGGTTTGTTCTCTCAGTCTGCCCATTGGTCTGGGGATGAAACGCGGAGAAGGATAACTGAATTCCCAGATTGGAAAAAAAGGCTTTCCAAAATCTGGAAACAAACTGGACCCCTCTATCGGACACAATGTTCTCAGGAATCCCGTGTAACCGAACCACCTGTTGTAAAAACAAGGGTACCAACTCAGCGGAAGATGGCAACTTTGGGAGTGGTACAAGATGGACCATCTTCACAAATCACCCAGATAACAGTCATTCTCTGAGACACAGGAAGATCAGAAATAAAATCCATTGAGATATGGGTCCATGACCTCTTGGGCACCAGGAGGGGCATCAGCAATCCACTAGAACGAGAACAGGGTTTAGACCGAGAACAAGTCCCGCAGGACTGTACAAAATTCCTGACATCACGAGATAAGGCAGGCTGCCAAAACGACCGACTCACCAAATCTCTGGTACTAAAAATACCTGGATGACCAGCCAATGCGGAGCAATGGACTTCAGACATCACTCTCTTTCTCCACTGGTCAGGAACATACAATCTTCCCATAGGGCAACGCTCAGGTTTATCCTCCTGAAATTCCTCCAGGGCGCGTCTCAAATCAGGCGAAATGGCAGAAAGAACTACCCCCTCACCTAGGATAGTAGTAGGCTCAGTCACATTAAGAGAATCAGCAAAGAAACTCATAGAAAGAGCGTCTGCCTTAACATTCTTAGTGCCCAGAAGAAAAGAGACCACAAAATTAAAACGCGTGAAAAACAAGGCCCATCTAGCCTGTCTAGGATTCAAGCGTTTAGCCGACTCCAGATAAATCAGATTCTTGTGATTGGTGAGGACCACAAATTGATGTCTAGCTCCCTCCAACCAATGTCTCCACTCCTCAAATGCCCATTTCATGGCCAACAATTCCCGATTCCCCACGTCATAGTTGCGTTCAGATGGGGAGAACTTTCGAGAAAAGAAGGCACAGGGATTCATCTTAGAAGTCACAGGGTCTTTTTGGGACAAAACAGCTCCTGCACCAATCTCAGAAGCGTCTACCTCCACTTGAAATGGAAGTGAGACATCAGGTTGCCGTAGAACTGGAGCTGAAGTAAATCTCCGCTTAAGCTCCAGAAATGCTGAGACAGCCTCAGGAGACCAATTCAGCACATCAGCTCCCTTCTTGGTCAGATCAGTCAGTGGTTTGACAATACTAGAAAAATTACCTATAAGTTTACGATAGAAATTAGCAAAACCCAAAAACTTCTGGAGAGCCTTCAAAGAAGTAGGCTGAACCCAATCATAAATTGCCTGTACCTTGGCCGGGTCCATTTCAATAGTCGATGGAGACAAGATAAATCCCAAAAATGAAATCCTCTGTACACCAAAGTGGCATTTCGATCCCTTAACAAACAGGGAATTCTCCCTCAAAATCCGGAACACAGTCCGGACATGTTCCACATGGGAATCCCAATCACTAGAAAAGATCAAAATATCATCCAGATAGATGATCAAAAACGTATCTACAAAGTCTCGAAAAATATCATTCATAAAGAACTGGAAGACAGAAGGGGCATTAGAGAGCCCAAAAGGCATCACCAGGTACTCAAAATGTCCCTCCGGAGTATTAAACGCTGTCTTCCCTTCATCCCCGTGCTTGATGCGAATAAGATTATACGCCCCCCCTGAGGTCAAGCTTAGTAAACCAGCAGGCACTTTTAACTCTGGAGAATAAATCAGACATCAGAGGTAACGGGTACTGATATTTAACCGTCATCTTGTTAAGGGAACGATAATCGATACACGGTCTTAATGAACCATCTTTCTTGGCCACAAAAAAAACCGCCTAAAGGTGACGAGGATGGCCTAATATGACCCTTCTCCAATGACTCCTTAATATAGGATCGCATAGCATCATGTTTGGGTACAGATAAGTTGAAAAGCCGACCCTTGGGAAATTTACACCCAGGCATCAACTCAATTGCACAGTCATAACTCCTATGAGGAGGTAAAGATGCAGACTTACTCTCACTAAATACATCAGAGAAATCAGCCAGATAATCAGGAATATCATGAGACTGAGGAGAGGTGGAGAAAACAGGAGTGTCCCTAAGAACACACTGACAACCCCAACTCACCACAGACACAGATTTCCAATCCAAAACTGGGTTATGAGTTTGCAACCAGGGGAAACCCAGAACAATTGTATCATGCAAATTATGCAGCACCAAAAATTTACAATTTTCTTGGTGGTTTGGGGCAACTTGCATTATCACCTGGGTCCAAAACTGAGGTTTATTCTCTGCCAAAGGAGTGGCATCAATACCCCTCAAAAGAATAGGCGTCTGCAGAGGCATCATGGACAAACCACAACGTTTAGCAAAGTCCAAATCCATCAGATTCAAAGCTGCTCCTGAATCCACAAAAGCCTTAGTGGAAAACGTGGACAAGGAGCAGATCAAAGTAATTGCCAAAGGAACTTAGGTTGTACACTGCCCACAGCAAATGTGTGTGCAAAACGTTTCTCTCATTTAGGGCAGACAGAAATAGTATGAGAGGCGTCTCCACAGAAAAAACACAGCTTATTATGCCTTCTAAACTCCTGACGTTGCGCCCTAGACAACACCCCATCACATTGCATAGGTTCAGACATTTGTTCAAAAGGTGGCAGTGCCTCCCATGTAGTTTTACGTTCACGTAAACGCCGATCAACTTGAATGGCTAATGACATAGAATTATCCAGACTAGAGGGAACAGGAAATCCCAACATAACATCTTTTATGTTTTCTGATAAACCTTTCCGAAAGAGAGCTGCCAGTGCACTATCATTCCATGTAGTAAGGACCGCCCACTTTCGGAATTTTTGACAATATAACTCTGCAGGATCCTGACCCTGGTTTAATGCCAACAGGGTTCTCTCAGCTTGATCAACAGCATTAGGTTCATCATACAACAACCCCAAGGCTTGAAAAAATGCCTCCACATTAGTCAGAATAGGATTTTCAGGTGTCAGAGAAAAAGCCCAATCCTGGGGATCGCCGCGCAGCAAGGAGATGACAATTTTAACCTGCTGCACGGAGCTCCCCAATGAGTTAGGCTTCAAGGCAAGAAATAATTTACAATTATTTATTTCTCCCTTTTTTTTTCTAAACAATTTTTTCCTGCTTTTGAGTACCCTAGAATCTGCGGTATGGCTGGTGATTCTGCTATGAATGGGTCACCGAGGAGAAAAAATGCAACACACGCTAAGACTCAGAAAACCAGAGAGGTTGGTAACTATGCAGATTTCAGATCCCTGATCTTAACACACAACTAGCAGTAGTCGTGGAGCCTGTCTACGATGGTCCTGGACGCCTCATCACAACCGGAGAGCTAAATAAGCCTAAAGTAAGAAAAGAGGAAAACTAACTTCCCCAGAGCAGACCCCAAAGGAAAGACAGCCCCCCATATGTATTGACAGTGAAGCAAGATGAAAACACAAACAAAGGCAGAAAAATAGGCTGAGCAAACGATGGGGTCAAACTAACTTGAAAGGACAGGAAAGGAAAGAAACTGTCTGCAATCTGCTAAAAAACCCTACCCAAAATAATGTCCAACACTTCTGATAACAAAACCCTGAAGTCACTAGACTTCTCCCACTATATCAGCACTCTGAAATATTCTGAGACAGAGCAAAAAAAGAGGCCAATCTAACAAAGGACAAAAAGCCAAATTGGCAAATACAGATAAATAAGAGTGAAAATTCAGCACAGCCCAGCCGGGCTGGCTGACCACACAAAAACTGAGTTGACCAACAAGAGCAAGTGTGAACATTAGCAAAAACAAAGTTAACTTGAGAAGACTGGAGCACAGCTGAAGTCCAAGACCTGAGAAGCAGACTGAATCACCAGCACCAGGATAGGGCGTCGGCTGTCTTATATCCAGTCTGATACTCCAGAGATCCAATCATTATCCTCCTCGTCTGGTGGCAGACCATTACCAATTAAACCAACCTCACTACCTCCTGTCACCACCAGAAGGAGAACGGAAGGAGAACTCCCAGCTGGTGGAGCAGAAAATGAGCTCATAACAGACTGGTAAACACAATGGATGGGTATTCCTGTGTCTGGCTGACAGGTACATTCTAATTAAAGCCCTCAGGCATTTCCCTGCCTCATGCTGGTGTGGCTCCTTGCCTAAGCTTTGAAGTTCTGTTTTGGGCCTTATCTCATTATCATACTTATTGGCCTTGCTAATTAGCATTGGAACACTAAATCCTGCTTTATTCACTATGCATACAGCACCTGGGGGGTATAGGAGCAGTTAGCTGCATGTAATTCTTGAACTCAGACCAAAATGGATGCCAAGCTCAGACATGAGGCCCCATATCTAAGATGGCTGCTGCTCCTTCATCACACCCCCCCACAACTTTAGCCAAATAACCCCCAGTTTTCAGTGCCTAACTATTATTATAAAGTAAATTAAGGTTGACAAGCTTAAGTAATAAGAATTGATGTTTTTGGCATTAAAATGGGCACTGTAGGTGTGTTTCCTGTCCTCCACTCACTGCCGACTTTTCTTCCCCATTGACTTGCATTGGGTTTCGTGTTTCAGTTGGCCTTCGACTTTTCACTATAATCGGCCGATTTCGTTCGACCCGACTTTTGAGAAAGTCGGGTTTCATGAAACCCGACTCGACCCGAAAAAAGGCAAAGTCGCTCATCCCTAGTCATACCGTCTGTTCAGCATGGATGGCCTGAGGACAGGGAAGAAGAAGAGGAGGACACCTTGATCAATCGTCCTCTTGGTGAGGACACGGAAGGCTTGCCTGTTACCAGTCAGGTACGAATTCCTGACTTTATGTTGTGCTGCCTTTCCCGTGACCCTCGTATTGTCATAATATTGGGTAACAGTCATTACTGGCTAGTGACACTTTTATTCTCTTGTTCCAGAGGCAGACAGGTTTACCAAAATGGTGCAGTACCAGAGGGCCATTGTTGCAGAATTATTCAAAAAATTCCCATCTCAAAACGCTGGCAGCAGAGATAACAGTTTGTTGGCCAACCAAGGAGGACAGGCAAGAGAGACACAACTCCAATCCAGCAGAGGCAAGGGAACACTGTCAAAGTTCTGGGATAGCTTTTTAAGACCCTCCCATCGCCCTGGCACTGAGGTGCGGGGTAATCTCACAAGGAATGCAATGTTTTCTAAGATGCTGAGAGAGTACCTTGCTGACCGTACCAACGTCCTCCGTGATTCCTCTGTGCATTTTAATTATTGGGTATCTAAGCTGAACTGGCTCTCACGTATTTTACGTGGCATGAACGTGTTTTCACGTGGCATGAACTGGCTCTCTATGCCTTGGAGGTCCTGGCCTGCCCTGCCTCTAGCGTTTTGTCAGAGCGGGTTTTTAGTGCCGCTGGTGGAATTATCACAGATAAGCGCATTCGCCTTTCAACGGAAAATGCAGACAGGCTGACTCTTATAAAAATGAACAAGGGATGGATTGGGCCTGACTTCTCAACACCACCAAATGATGACAGTGAAATATAAACTCCAATGTAGTGTCTTTTTTAGGGAGGTGTATTCCCATGCACCTCTTCACAATCAAACATGGGTATACGCTTCCTGATTTTGGCTATTTGGTGTCCTCCTCCTTATCCTCACCCTCACCGTCCACCACCACTCGAACACCATCATTGTAGATTGTAAGCTCTCACAAGCAGGGTCTCCTTATTTTGATTTAATTATTGTATTGTTAACCTTGTTACTTACGACTTATGTTTGGAGTTATTAAACTGTAAAGCGCTGCGGAATATGTTGGCAGATTATTATTATTATTATTAACACCAGGGTGAACATATTCCGTCATGCTCCAGCCACTCTATTTTTGTCAATGGTGTTATGATGCCCGTCTCCAAAATACAAGAAATATGTACACCCCCAAGGGGAAATGTTTGCCAGCCCATACACTAAGGGTATGGGCATTCCAAGTCTGGGAGACCCGCTCCTAGAAATTGAGCCTATTTTTAATCAGGCCTTCCTCCACGTCTCATAATCCACCACCACTAGATCAAAAGGGTTAACGTGTTCCATGCAGCTACAGTCAGTGTCGAATTATTAACAAGGGTCGGTGGGTATGCTGTACGTAAAATACTTGTTCTGAAAAAGGTTGAGGTATACCCCACAGGGGAAATGTTTGACAGCCCATACACTAAGTGTGTGGGCATTACAAGTCTATGAGACCCGCTCTTGGAAATTGGGCCTATTTTTTAATCAAGCCTTCCTCCACGTCTCATCATCCACCGCCACTAGATCAACAGGGTTAACGTGTTCCATGCTGCTACAGCCAGTGTCGAATTATTTACAAGGGTCGGTGGTATGCTGTGTGTAAAATACTGGTTCTGAAGAAGGTTGAGTTGTACCCCACAGGAGAAATGTTTGCCAGCCCATATGGGCTTTACAAGTGTAGGAGACCCGCTCCTTTTTAATGGAACATTTTTGGTTAAGAGGCCCTCCTCCATGTTTCTTACAAGAGGGGATTGTGGTTATTTGGGTACATATCACTTGGTAGCAGGGCAGGCCTTGCAGTCAATGCATAAGAACACAGAATGGGAGTACAAAATGAATAATGTGTAGTGTTTTTTCCTGTGGCCATCCAGTACCTGGGTTCAAAGGCTTATTGGGTTGCAGATGACTTGGCAGCAGCGCAGGCCTTGCAGTCGATGCATAAGAAAAAAGTATGGCAGTACAAAATGAATAATTTGAAGTGGATTTTCTGTGCCCTTCCAGTACCTGGGATCAAAGGCATATTGGGGTGCAGATGACTTGGCAGCAGGGCAGGCCTTGCTGTCAATGCATAAGGAAACAGTATGGCATGACCAACTGAAAAATGTGAAGTGGATTTCCCTGTGCCCATCCAGTATGTGGGTTAAAAGGCATATTGGGGTGCATATGACTTGGCAGTGACGCGCCCGAGGGGCTGTGGGATACTCTGTACCGGGCCCATTAACTTCAATGGGAAATGACACTGTGGCATTGACCCAGTCCGTGGCCCCAGACGGTCTTGTAAAAGGGGAAGAATGGAATGGGGATAACGTTTATGTAGTGATTCGTGACGCCAGTTGGAGTGTTCGACTGTAGTATAGCCGGCACTGCAGATGATCCCTGGGGGAGTAGATGGTGATGGCAGTGCAGATGTTAAACCCTCTCCAACCAGGGCAGACCCCCAGAGATTGTGATGAAAGTGGAAGGTACGGAGTAATAAGGCAGGAGACAAGGAAAGTCACTTTATAATTTACTGTAGTTCAGGTGCAGTTCAGAGGAGTAATTACAACTCTCACCAGATTACAGTCTTCTCTGGAGAATGGGAGTTATCCTCTCTGCTGTGACTCAGTGTAACTTCCTGCTATTCTAATTCCTTCTGGGACCAAGGCTTCCCAGAGTTTGGAACTTGCAGTATCGCCTCTACTCACTGTGTATTTCTCCTTTGGCAACTTGCAGCATGGATCCTGTGTGTGAGCAGCTCAAGTTCCCACTTGCACTATCCTTTACTGATCCTAGTTTGCTGCAGTTTTCTCATGGAAAAACAAGATGCTGTTGGTTGTATAATCCCACACAGTCTCTCAGCTTACCACCCTGCTCTGAAAGCATGGATGGTCTAGGGGCTGACACCCTGATGCTTCTTAGCTCTCACTCCTGGATTGAGCACATGTCTAATCATGGCTTCCAAGATGTTCTTCCTCCTTCTTCACCCTGAAAACAACAACTCGGCCCCTCCCCCTCCCAATTAGGGCATGTCTGCAAATCTCTAAGCTTCAGACAAGTAAGGGAGTGAGGTCAATTATGTGTGTGTGTTGTGGTCTCTAGCAGAGAAAGCATAACTCCCATTGCTTAAAAAACACATACAAAACAATACATATTTAACCCTTTTGTGGTGGCAAAGACACAGGGCGCCACAGTAGCAGGGCAGGCTTTTCAGTCAATGCCTAAGAAAAGAGTTTGGGATTATGAAATGAATAATATGAAGTGTAGTTTCCGGTGACCATCCAGTATGTGGCTTGAAAAGCTTATTGCGGTGCATGTAACTTTGGGGAAAGCCAGGCCTTGTATTCAGTGCAACATTTTTTCTGGAATCCCTCCAGTACCTCTTGTGAAAGGGGTATTGTGGTGCGTCATAATTCTTGGCAGCCCATCCACTCACTGCATAGGCAATAACAGTTAAGGAGACCCACTGTTTAATAATGGCCCTTTAAGAAGATTAATGCCGCCTGATACCCCGGTTAAAATAAGGCTCTGTGACTTTAAGAGTCCCTCCTTCATAAATGAAACAACATGTGTCTGCTTATGTGTCACACACCACATGGCCAGCTAGGGTTGTTAAATGTTACAATGACATTTCCAAGTAGATGCATTTGTTTTGGTTGAAAGCAATGTTAAAGGTGAAAAACCCTGTGTCTGAACATAGCCCAAGTGGGGGAGGAACATTTTGGTCTGGGGTTAATTATTTTGCTTTGTAGACAAGTCATTATCCTGGAAAGGATGTACCTTAACATTTTTCCCAGCAAAATCCGTTTTGGTTTCGTTTTTGTATGTTTGTGGTGCGCCGGTAAAAATTTCATGAAACTCTGACAACATTGTTTAAAACTGTGAACAAGGAGTCAGAAATGCTTCCAGAGGCGATCCCCATGATGTCCCCGTGTCATTTGAGCAGTGCTTCCATAATTTTCAGACGTTTGTAGACCTTAAAAGGACCCCCGGGGGGGATCACGGTGAAAATTCTTCGGTCTCCCATAGACTTACATTGGGCTCATTGTTCTGTCTGAGTACCCAAGTATTCCAATTTGCTCGACCCTAGCAACGAGCACCCAAGCATTTTAGTGCTTGTTCATCACTAGCCGGGAGCGGTCTGTGACCCCTCCTGGCACTTAGTGCCGGGTCTCAGCTGTGAGAATCAGTTGAAACCCAGCCGCGATAAGCCACACACCACCCGTGTGCGCGGCGATGACATACTATCCCGTCCATGGTCAGACAGGCCCAGGGCACATGAACAGGATAGTATGTCAGATTTCAGAGAGAGGTTAAAGATTATTTAATAGAGATGAGACAATTCAACTCCTATTCTGCAAAAATTCATATTCACCAGAATACAGATTTTTTTTTTTCAATTTTCTCCTTGTAAATAGAGCAATATGGTGAGTTCCACCATTTTGTTGAACCATAGATGGCAAAAGTTTATTTTGCTATCTCTTGTTGCAACCATCGTCTGTCTATTTCACCCTGGTTTGGAACATCCAGCTCAGTCTGGCCTCTGTGAGCCATACCGTTACAGTGCCAATTGCCAGTGGCATGCCTCCTCAGAGACAATAACTATGTTAGGCGTCGGGTTCCTGTCGCTGCACAGCGGGAATCCCGAGCCTTACTTCCGGCGGTCTCCCATTCCTCTCCAGCCGCAGAGGAGGTTGCACAGCAAACTCGTCGGTCCCGGCGCTCTGCCCAGACCAGCTCCATGGGTTTGCTTGCTGCTGCCACCTCTGGCACAGCTATGGCAATGCATGCTGCTCAGCAGCGAGATTCTCCAGGGACTAAGTCCTCATGTCGGACCACTGAGCATGCCCGTGGAGTGATCTCCCATTGGAGATCGAAGGTCACGTGCTCAAGTCCTGCTCGTGTTCTGATTGGCCCATCCGAGAAGCCAGGAAGGTCCCAGACGCTCGTGGCTATAAAAGGTTCGCATGGCCGCTCGGCCATGTGCTAGGATAGACTGTATGTTCAGACTATAAGGAGTGAGTGGTGTATGCACGTATGAATGTCTCTGGTGACTGACTCATTATGAAACCCCTACCCTTGGTACGCATGTGTTGTGCAGCCTAGCCTGCTAGCGCCCAGGCTTAGGCATAGGTAGGTCAGAGTTTGAGTCAGGCATTAGTCATCAGTGACTCGGCACACCTCAGTGCCCGGGCTCCACACTCCATAGCCAGCGTCTATAGCGGCGCTCGTGGCAGCGATACTACGCGCTCAGTGGTCCTAGAAGGACTCTAACCCCGTGTCCTTGGGGTAGAGTTCTGTGGCCGCTTGCTGTGAGTTCTGTGGCCGCTTGCTGTGCGCTCTTTGGCTGGGCTCTGTGAGTTAAACAGACTCCGGCATCCACGTTCAGCGACTGCGCGGCTCTGTGAATTAACAGAGTCCGCTCCTGTTCACATTGGGTGATGTAACCCACGTGTGACTGTTTTTACGCCGCTCTATTCTTCCGTCATTTTCTAGCAGCAGTGTACCACCTCTGCACGGAGGACCCCGGGCTGCGAACGCACCTACTACTACTTTATAATTTGGTGTGTTCCGCCAGCCCTAACAAACTATACCTTGGGTAATGCAAGTCATAACATTCTTATGTCATCATGTGCGTCAAGACGGTAACATATACATTGATGTTAAAGTCCTGGTCAAGCTGGAAGTCCCATCTCCATTATAAAACAGGACAAAGATGATGGGCACGATTAAAGAGCAACATTAAATTTGTATTAGATAAGTTTGTTAGAAAACACAAATATAATCTGCCATGTGTTTAACTACTACATAAAATATTCCCACCTCATATTATTGTATATATTCTGATGTATTGTAAAGATCCATAGAAGCTCAGATACACTGCTACATATTTTTTACTGACTTCTTTATTAACTACATTCAAGCTGGGTGCGCGCTGTGATTATGAACCACGCAATAGGGTGTAACCATGCTTCAGACTGACCTTGCAAAGGGGTATAACCACGCACCAGACTGGCGTATGTGCAGACTAACAGCAAACATAAATACCTGGTGTACCTCTCTTGCCACTCCTACCTTGTGTATGAAAAAGCTCTATCGTTAATACTGTTTGGCTAGAGCTACCCGATAGCGCTATCCATGAAGAAAGTGAACGGGTAGAGCTATCCCATAGTTCTATTTCTAAAGGAAATGAACGGGTAGAGCTATCCGATAGCGCTATCCCTCAATGTTGCTGAGCGTAAGCTATTTCACATGGTTGAGCGCACTTGGGATCTGCCCCCAAGGCCCTGCCCATGCCCAATGTTTGGTCCGTAGACCGCGGCTAGGAGTTAGTCCCGCTTTTGTGTAATAATAATGATGATGAGGGGCACTTGATTCACGAAGAGTGGACCTTCAGCACTCAGGAGAGGAAAAACCTCCAGTGGAGGAAACCTCTAGGGCACCATGGCTGAAAGTCTGCACTTCCCTTAAGCTGTAGATGTTCATTGATGAGAACAGAGACCGAGCCCGGAATCTGCCTTGTTGTGCAGTAGGAAACCCACTTGTTCAGTGAGTGCGTCTAGCTGCGGAAAATCCAGTAATGTCATATCCAATGGTGGAGAACAGAGACCGAGCCCGGAATCTGCCTTGTTGTGCAGTAGGACACACCCACTTGTTCAGTGAGTGCGTCTAGCTGCGGAAAGTCCAGTAATGTCATATCCAATAGTGGAGAACAGAGACCGAGCCCGGAATCTGCCTCGTTGTGCAGTAGGAAACCCACTTGTTCAGTGAGTGCGTCTAGCTGCAGAAAGTCCAGTAATGTTGTATCCAGTGGTGGAGAACAGAGACCAAGCCTGGAATCTGCCTTGTTGTGCAGTAGGACACACCCACTTGTTCAGTGAGTGCGTCTAGCTGCGGAAAGTCCAGTAATGTCATATCCAATAGTGGAGAACAGAGACCGAGCCCGGAATCTGCCTTGTTGTGCAGTAGGAAACCCACTTGTTCAGTGAGTGCGTCTAGCTGCAGAAAGTCCAGTAATGTCGTATCCAGTGGTGGAGAACAGAGACTAAGCCTGGAATCTGCCTCTTTTTGCTGATGTAAAGTTGTTGTCTCCAGCTGGATCCCATGTTCATTGTGGGTTCACAGCGAGACCGTACTCTGCCTCACCTGCAATATAAATGTCACAAAATTAGCAAAACAGTAAAGATTAATACATGTACAAGCAGACAGATTATAATGACAGGGGCGACAGAAGACATTTACTTGTCATCCTTTAACTATAGATTATAATACTGTACTATATAATACATAATGGGTATTATTTAATGTCTATGTTCAGGTATGTTCTGCATCCTATCAGTGCTGTTATATGAATAATAGCACCCTGCCTATTATTTTAGGATCTTCTGTGTTTAGACCACAGCTTACTAGCAATCCCTCCCTCATGGTATATACAGCACTGCACCTCATTAATAATCTTTATAATAATCTTTATTTTTATATAGCGCTAACAAATTCCGCAGCGCTTTACAGTTTTGCACACATTAGCATCGCTGTCCCTGAAGGCTCACAATCTAAATTCCCTATCAGTATGTCATTCCTATAGCCCCATAAAAAAGCTGTGATTGACGGTGAAACAAGTGTCAGGGTTAAGTGGTGGAGTGGCAGTTTTGGAATTATAGCATGCTTAATTGTACTTGGTACTGACTTGAGTTTTTATTATTGGTTTTCTGTATTACTAAGGCTTAGTTATTAGTACAAGTATTTGCTTATGGCATCTGGTAGTACATTGGATATAGAGCACTTTTTCTTCTGCCATCAGCTCTTTTGATTTTTTACATTTGCACTTTAAGTCAGTATTGCTATGTATAAAATGTGATCGTGATTAAATATTCATCTGTTTGTTCTTGCCATGACCACCCACTGTAGTTTGTGTTTTTTATTTGTAGTCATATACTCATCCAATATTGTTATGTATTGTGATTTATTAAAGATAATTTATATTATTCTTTATTGTATTTGTGATTTGAGAATGACAACTCCCTTTCTCCTGCAGTCCAGCATTTCTTGGCTCACAGACTTCTGATATAGCTTGCATAAAAAAAGTAACGCATCGATATTTAGGCCATTGGTGCCCAATTCCTAATTATTTAGCCTATTTCCTGTTAAAACTAATACATAACATAGATCATAAAAAATAATAAATGCGCTAAGCAGCTTCCGGGTTGTAACAACTTCCATCCAGTTGTAACTGGTGACGTCACAGAACACCTCTTGCCATGTTAACCTCAACACACCACTCCTCAACCCACACTCCTCTCACCTTTCACCATCTCCACTCACGTCCACTCACTTTCACTCCACATACGACCCTTTCTCTCACTCCGTCTCTCATTCTCACGCCGTCATCGTCGCTGCTCCACCATCCCCGACATCTTCCGCCGGCGCCATCCTGGATCCAGACGTTGTCCATGCCAGCAACATGTTCTTGTGGCGACGCCATCCTGAGTATCGTGAAATCCGGCAATACTCAAGATGGCTTCGACGCAAGAACATGTCGCTGACGTGGATGAAGTCGGGATCCAAAATGGCGTCGGCAAAATCTCACAAGATTTCGCCGACACCATTTTGGATCCCGACATTGTCCACGCCAGAACATGTCGCCGGCGTGGACAACGTCTGGATCCAGGATAGCGCCGGCGGAAGAAGATGTCGGGGATCGTGGAGCAGCGGCGATGACGGCGTGAGTATGAGAGACGGAGTGAGAGAAAGGGTCGTATGTGGAGTGAAAGATGGGGGGGACGTGAGTGGAGATGGTGAAAGGTGAGAGGAGTGTGTGTTGAGGAGGTGTGTGTTGAGGGTTAACATGGCAAGAGGTGTGTCACTATCCTCCCGATGCGATAGCATCGGGCCTTAATCTAGTAAAATATATTTATAAAGCTCTAAGGCTGCGTGCACACGCTGCGGATTCCGCTGCGGATTAATCCGCACGGATTTTGCAAAAACCGCAGATAATCCGCAGGTCCAAAGACCTGCGGATTATCTGCGGTTTTGCCTGCGGTTTGGTCCTGCGGATTCACTATCTCCACAATGGTGGAGATAGGAACCCGCAGCGGTTTCCGCAGAAAGAATTGACATGCAATTCTTTCTGCGGATTCAAAACCGCAGCAAATCCGCGCGGTTTTTTCCGCAGCGTCGGCACAGCGTTTTTTTTTTCCCATTCAAATGAATGGTACTGTACACCGCAGCTAAAACTGCTGCGTGTCCGCAGCGGCCAAAACCGCTGCGGAAACGCAGCGGAATCCGCAGCGTGTGCACGCAGCCTAAAACCTTACATTCGGTTTTTGTTGGCATAGGCCAGAAGTTCCTGAAAAACAAACTTCATGACGACTTTATATTTCTCTCTGTCTTTGTCCAGGACAAGATGTTTCTCAAAATTTTGAGGAGGCGGAGGAGTAGACAAAGGAGGAGTCAGAGGAGGAGGCGGAATAAGTCCTCTGCCCTCTTGTTTTGTAAATGATAGTGTATAAATAATTAGTTGTTCATTAATGGACATTGATTCTACTCTGTCGCTCTGAGATTGAGGGCCAGGAAATTTTAAGAAATTGCTTGAATTGCAGTTCAATAATATATTGCTTAGGATGGCAGATTTTTAGTTTATGCAAGTTATGCAGATTAGAACAGATTATATTTATGGTAGTAAGCATTCTTCTTATCAACATGGAAAAAAAGGAACTTACTGTCCGAGGCGACGAGCACAGTCTAAATCGTCACGGTGACGATTACATAATGGGGTCCAGGCGTGGAGATGTCGGTGTTTTCGAGGACATCTCTGTTTTCGGCAGTGGGTCCATGAGCATCTTCCTCATTTCAATATTTGTTTTATCCAAATATTCTCCTGTAAGGTGTAACACTCAAATTAACATTACTAAAATAAAAGCTTCTTTGTTAAAGAATATCAATATATCAATATTACTGGTTTTAAAATCGCTAAATTGTGAAGTATGGAAACAGAAGGATCAAACAACCATTTATCTCCTTGTAGAGATTTTTTATTAGGCTGCTGTTTTTCTATTAAGCATATGTTAGAAAAGCCTGAGAACTTACTGTCAGAGATGGTCACATCCTCATCTGGGTGCTTATTGATGATTACATATCCGGGACCAAAAATAGAAATTTTGTTGTTTTCGAGGACATCTTTGTTTTCGACATTGCGTCCAATAATTATTTCATCCCAGTTTTCTCCTGTAAGGTGTAACATTGAAATTAACATTTTTACAGTCAAAGCTTCTGAGTTTGATAATCAATATTAAAGGTAATCTGTCGGTAGGTTTTTGCTATGTAAGCTGGAGACAGCCTGCTGTAGGGGTGAAAACACAGATTTGAATGATGCCTCCCTTATCAAGCTCTATCCTGTTGTTTACCTTTAATGGTTGCTTTAGCACCAGGAGCTTAGTATTGCTGGGACTCAGGAGCACATGCCTCCTGGCCCGGCAACGCCCCCTCCTGTGATAAGCAGCTCACTGTCTATGGACGGAGCCTGGTGTGGGCGGGGGAAGATTTCTCAACTCTGCTTCATTGCTAAATCTAAAAGCTCTGATTGTGTGAGAATGGCTGCACCCAGTAATCCAAGTTATAAATTGTTGGATTCAGCTTCTCTTTGCCTACATCAGGCTGCTCTCAGATGAGGTAGCAGAAACCTGGTGACAGATTATATCCGCTAAATTGTAAAGTATGAAAATAGAAGCATCAAACAACCAGCTATCTACTTTGAGTTTTTTTATTATACTGTTTTTTTTTCTATTAAATATATGTTATAAAAGCCTAGAACTTACTGTCAGAGGAGATGATCACATCCTCATCTAGGTCGATACTGATATTTACATAACTGGGGTCAGACTTAGAGATGTTGTTTAACTCTCTTTTCAGCCATGGGTCCAGAGTTGAAGAAAATCCCCAATTATAATAAATTTGTAATTGTTACTCCCGTAGTACTGATGAAATCACAGATATGGAAATCAGAGACGCACGTGACTTTTTTTCTCTTACACAATATTGATCCCCAACGATATCACAGTTGTGACCTCATGGCAGGGAGCATCGTATGTCCACACAGGTGATGTCACGATGTACCTGAGATACCTTTAGCCACTAATAATAAAGCAGCTTCATCCATTTTTATGTGTTTCTTAATACTACTAGTTTTGTCTCTAAATCACTGATTACACAAGATTCAGGGCCGTACTGGTTCACCGGAGAACCGGAGGATTCTCAGGTGGGCCCAGGCACTGACACCTGCTGGCATACTGACCAGGAGCTGCCTAGGGCCTCCACTGCTCCAGGGGACCCCAGCGAGTGGTTATGGTGCCCCTGAGTGAAGGGGGACCGCCTTGTGCCTGCGGAGTAGCAGCTGGAGATAGGAACCTGTCCCTGCTGCTAAAGAGAAATGAATATTCACGTCTCCCCATGCCCCCATGGGTGTGGAGAGGAGTGAATACCATTTTACTTTAACAGGCAGGCAGTATTAGCAGCAGGCTGCAGCTAACACTGCCCGCATGTAAAGCCCCACCACCACCGATCCACTCTCTCACACACACATAAAGCATCACACCGCACTGCACCACATACACACATGCATGCAGACAGACACACAGCACACTAACGTCTCCGCAAGTTCCCCGCACATATCCTGGCATCCTGCTTTCTGCCTGGCACTTCCTGTGTGAGACAACGCAGCTGGATGATGTCATCATTCAGCGTGCGGCTGTTTCAGACAGAAAACTGCCGGTGAGAAAGTGGCTGTCGGGATGTGCTGCGGGGAACTTGCGGAGAGGTGAGTGTGCCGTGTGTCTGTCTGCGTGCATGTGTGTGTGTTTGTGTGTAATTCGGTGCAGTGCTTTGTGTTTGAGTATGAGAGAGTGGTGTGCTGTGTGTGTATGAGTGAGAGTGGTGCTGTGTGTGTATTGGAGATTGGCAATGATAGGGTGGTGGGGAAGGATCATGGGGGTGGTGGGAAGAAGGCAATGATGGAGGTGGTGAAATGGGCAATGATGGGGTGGTGAGGATAAGGCAATGATGGAGGTGGCGATGAGGACAATGATGGGAGTGGAGGGGGAGAACAATGAAGGAGGTGGAGAGGGGCTGCACTATACTCTGAGGGGGGCTGTATTATTCTTTATGTGGGGGCTACATTATATTCTGTGGGGGGACTGCATTATTCTCTAAGGGGACTACATTATATTCTGGGGATACAGTATACTCAATGATGGTGGTGGGGGGAGGCAATGACGGAGGTGTTGAAATTGTCAATAATGGGTGTTGTGGGGGAGAAAACAATGATGGTTGTGGTGTAAAGGACAATGATGGTAGTGCTGGAAAGGACAATGGTCGTTGTGCGGGAGGAGGCAATGATTGAGGTGGTGGAATGGGCAATGATGGGGGTGGAGGGGGAGAATAATGATGGAGGTGCATTATACTCTGTGAGGGGGCTGCATTATTCTTTATGAGGAGGCTACAATATAAATTCTGTGGGGGACTGCATTATTCTCTCAGGGAACTACATCATACTATATGAGAGGGCAGCATTATGCCCTATGAGGGGGCTGTATTATATTTTGTGGTGGTGCTGTATTATACTATATGAGAGGGGCTGCAGTATACCCTATGAGGGGGCTACATTATATTCTATGGTAGGAACTGCATTATACCTTATGAGGGGGTTGCATTATATTTTGTGGGGTGCTGCATAATATTCTATGAGGTGGACTGCATTATATTCTATGAGAGGGGGCTGCATTATATTCTATGAGGGGGGCTGCATTATATTCCATGTGGGAGGCTACTTTATATTCTATGAGGGAGGCTACATTATATTCTATGAGAGGGCTACCCCAAACCCTGCTACATAATTAAGACATCTACTACCTTACATTATATCCTGATATTAGCGTGTTTAGCGTGATATTGGTGGTCTTGTATTTATTGCTATGTAGCTGCATAGTGGGCCCCAAGAATAATTTTCTCTGGTGGGCCCAAGGTGCTCCAGTCCGACGCTGACAGGATTCATGCTGGAAGATGACTATCACCAGGCAGCAAGAAGTAAATGCAATAAGCATGGAACAATTGGAGAAATAAAGGATCAGAGGATTTTCTGATCAGTCCTGATTACACAGATAGCGTGGCCTTTATATCAGTAGGTCCCGTGGTGCTGACTTCCCCTTTAAGTCCATTACCATATATCAGTGGTCACACTCTGTTTCACATATAAGCTCATTGGGGTAATCAATATAAATCCTGCACTGCCAAGAGATCCCGCTATAATGACCTCACACAGCCGTTATTTTTTTTTAGAATATGGGTGAAAAGAGACTATCTAAAAGTATCATAGTCTCTTAAAAAAATTAGAAAATCAAATAGTTTTTTTTGTTTGGCGGACATGCGTAGGGCATCATGAAGATGAGTGTGATCAAAGGAAAAAGGCTGACGATACAGTACAGTATAAAAATAGGGGAGCAAACCACAAGATCTACCTCTGTGTATAGGGTGGAATCACCTACACGCTTCTTTCAGAGACTATTTATATTAGGCAGATGTTTTCTGCTAAAAAAAATCATAAATACATGAAAACTTACTGTTAGTGGAGATGATCATATTCTCATCTGGATCTATATCGATGACCACATAATCAGGGCCAGAAGAAGAGTTATCGGTGTTTGTACACACATCTCTCTTTTCGGCCATTGGTCCATGAGGAGCATCGTCACTGACGTTAGAGTTGTCATCCTCTTGTTCTTCTGAAACATAGAACATTGACATCAGCATCATTAAAATAAAAGCTTCTATACGTTTGTTACAAATATTAAAATGACAAACGTATTATCATCTCTAAATGGTACTATTAATTACGAAAAATAGAATGGCCAAATCCTCCGGGTATCATTCATGTATGACACTGGCGGACACAAACCAAAAAGGGCCCCTGTGCAAGAATAGTATAAAGGCCCTTTACAGTCCAATAGCTCATCATAATGCAAAATTTCACCTACTTTGTAGGCGGTAATGGCCCCCCTTACCTCTTGGGCCCCAGTGGTTGCATCAATGATATGTCTGCCCTTGATGTATGGGGTTATTCACCAACATGTTCCTTTTAGAGATTTTTTATTTTAACTAGGCAGTTTTTTTTCTGTTAAACATATGAAAATCTGAGAACTTACCATCAGAGGAGACGATCACATTCTCATCTGGGTCTATATCGATGGCCGTATAACCAGGGCCAGATGAAGAGTTATCAGTGTTTCTGACGACATCTGTCTTTGTGGCCGTCAGTCCATGAGGAGCATAATCACCTGGATCATCTGTAACACAGAACATTGACATTAGCATTGATAAAATAAAAGCTTCAATATGTTTCAGCATGCACAAGAGATAAATCGAGCACGCCAAAACCGCTGCAAAAAACACACAAAAAAGCATCAAAAACGCTACAAAATGCAAGAAACAAAACAAGGAAAACAGATTTTGTTTCTGCAGCTTCTTTCCTGCCAAGAGATCAAGTTTTGCTGCCGAAAAAAAACGCCTAGTGTGACCGTACTCTGAAACAGATTTCATGTATTGAAAGAAGCTAATCAGAATATGACTAGAGTAATTATTCAGCTTTAAAATGCGGACTGCGATTCTCCGGTGGTCTCATGCACTGACACCTGCTGGCATACTGGCCAGCAGCTGCCTAGGGCCCCCACTCGTCAAGGGGCACCCAGCCAGCGGCTTTAGGGCCCCTGAGTGAAGGGGGCCGCCCTGAGCCTGCGGGGCAGCAGCTGGAGACAGGAACCTGTCCCTGCTGCTAAAGAGAAATGAATATTCACGTCAACCCATGCCCCCATGGGCGTGGAGAGGAGTGAATACCATTTTACTTTAATAGTAAGCAGCGCTAGCCGCAGGCTGCAGTTAGCACTGCCTGCATGTAAAACCCCACCACCACTGCTCCACTCTCTCACACTCACACACAAAGCATCGCACCGCACTGCACCACATACACACACGCACGCAGACACACAGCACACTCACCTCTCCGCAAGTTCCCCGCACACATCCCGGCATCCTGCTTCCTGTCTGAGACAACGCAGCTGGATGTCATCATTCAGCATGCAGCTGTTTCAGACAGAAAGCTGCCGGCAAAAAAGTGGCTGCTGGGATGTGCTGCGGGGAACTTGCAGAGAGGTGAGTGTGCTGTGTGTCTGTGTGCATGCGTGTGTGTTTGTGTGTATGCGGTGTGGTGCTTTGTGTGTGAGTATGAGAGAGAGTAGTGCTATGTGTGTGTATTGGAGATGTGTGTATTGGAGATTGGCAATGATAGGGTGGTGGGGAAGGAGGCAAAGATAGAGGTGGTGAAATGGGCAATGATGGGGGTGGTGCGGGAGAAGGCAATGATGGAGGTGGCGATGAGGACAATGATGGAGGTGGAGAGGGGCTGAATTATGCTCTGAGGGGGCTGTATTCTTTATGTGGGGGCTACATTGTTTTCTGTGGGGGGACTGCATTATTCTGTCAGGGAACTACATTATATTCTGGGAGGGCTACAGTATACTCTATGGGGGCTGCATTATATTCTGTGGTGGGGCTGCATTATTCTCTCAGGGGACTACATCATACTATATGATGGGGCAGCATTATGCCCTATGAGGGGGCTACAGTATACTCTGGGGGGCCGCATTATTCTATTTGAGAGGGCTGCAGTATACCCTATGAGGGTGCTACATTATATTTTATGGTAGGAATTGCATTATACCTTATGAGGGGGTTACATTATATTTTGTGGGGTGCAACATTATATTCTATGAGCTGGGCTGCATTATATTCTATGAAGGGGGCTGCATTATATTCTATGAGGGGGGCTGCATTATATTCTATGAGGGAGGCTACATTATATTCTATGAGGGAGGCTACATTATATTCTATGAGGGAGGCTACATTATATTCTATGAGGGAGGCTACATTATATTCTATGAGAGGGCTACCCTAAACCCTGCTACATGTACTACCTTATATTATACCCTGATATTAGCGTGTTTTACCACACAATTGGTGGTCTTGTATTTATTTCTATGTAGCTACATAGTGGGCCTCAAGAATGATTTTCTCTGGTGGGCCCAAGGTACTCCAGTCCGACGCTGATAATGTCAGATTAGTGAGGCTGTACGTACCGTAAGGATCAGCCCTATTCTCTGTATCTTCTCTCCAGCATTTCTTCTCTATCAGAAGTCTATAAAATGATAAAACAGAAGTCATGTAGCAAATTGTAAAGTAAAGTCTATCTGTGTTCTGCAGAATGTTATGAAGACATTTATTTTTCGTCGTCTATTTTGTCTCTCCCGATCTGCAGTCATTTTTGTGATCTATGACAATCAGCATTTTTTTCAATTATACAGAAAAGTCCATTGTGCTCGGACCGGTCAGAGCCAGTTTATGACCCACTAAACATCTTCTCTAGATGATTCCCTTTCCTGAATCGTGTGATGACCTAAAGATGGGATGTTTCTTCTATAGACTCCCGTGTAGCCCACAAATCAGTATAAGACTTACCCACAGATGATGATGATGGTACAGACGACACAGGAGACGAATCCAAGGAAGAAGTAGATGGCAGGATGTAGAATAACCATAATGAAGTATTCTATTGGAAGAAAAGAATAGATGTCAGATATTTGGAGCTTCTAATACAGACATTATACTTTGCACCTCATTTACGTAACCAGACCTAGGATCATTCCTATGAGTAAGGGGACACATACACAACACATAGCTGTCGGCCCATGGTTCAGCTGATCTGTTCAGCCGGCAGATATTTCTCCTGACTCCTCCATACACAGGAGCGCTAAGTCTGCCGATCGCACCTGTGTTCTATGTAAGAAAGCCGCTGGCAGATTCCTCTGGCGACGGCTTATTTAGCTGGGAACAAAAAGATCAACACTTGGACTGTCGGCAGAGCTGCTGATATTGGGGAATTGGTCTGTCACTGGTCTCATGTGGGAGCCTGAACTCTAAGACTGAACAGATCAGGAAAATAGTAAATCCCAACAAGTTGGAGAAACTCAATCCAAGGACCAGAGCTATCACTGACAAAGGCTACAAAAAAACAGCACCAATACATAGCCACCCAAGAACGGAAGAGAGGCAGGAAAAGTTAACCCCTCCATGACCAGGCCGGGGAAAGAAAAGCAAGAAGCAAACCCCGACCTGGATCATGACATTACCATAAATTTGTAATTATTTTCCCCCAAAGTATTGATGAAGTCACACATATGAAGATCAGAGATACACGTGACTTCTTTATCGCTTACAGGGGATCTCCATTCAAGCTTACAATTTGTTTGAGCCTGGAATAGGGAATACATGATGGGAGAAGGCTCCGGGATTACAAGTGACACATGAAGAATCCTCCAAAAAATGTACCATGTAACTTACTAACAATAACCCCATATTGGATAAATATCTGGGAAAACACTTACCTCCAGGGGCCAAAGCCCCGGAATGCTGGCGGCGGATGTTGATAGGAGCGCCTTGTACAAATCTTATTAGCTCAGTCACAATCAGAAGAAATCAAAACAGCAGATTATCCCGGAGGAATATCGCTAAGTGTGTAACACACAGTGAGTCTTTCCAGACAAAGCCTCTTCCTGCAGTGTCACTCCGTATAACCCCTCAGTCCGTGAGGTCACAATGGTGATCTCATTGTGACATCACAGAGGAGCGGAAAACGAATGATGTCATAATGGTGATCTCACTGTGACATGACGAGCAGCGGAACACGAATGTTGTCACATACCTGTAACCATTAAAGATCAAGCAGCTGCATCCATTTATATGTGTTTCTTAATATTACTAGTTTTGTCTCTAGATCACTGATGAGAATAAAGCATTACACAGGAATACGCCCATCCTCAGGGGCAAGTAGTAAATGCAATAGTCAGGGAATAACTGGAGAACTGAAGGATCAGAGGACTTTCTGATTGGTCCTGATTACCCCTATAAATGTGGCCTTTATATCTGTCAGTCCCGCGGTGCTGACTTCCCTTCAGTCCATAACGATATTTCAGAGGTCACACTCTGTTTCGCATATAATCTCACTGGGGTCATCCATATGAATACTGCTCTGTCCAGACGTCTTGATATAATGACCCCACAACCGAACCAAACCGTGAAAGATTTGCTCGTCTCTACTTGGCAGCTACTCAGAAGAATCTATGGCAGCTGTGTATTTGGCACAAGGTTAGAGGAGGCCGGGCTTTATAAAGCTGGGACATTTCCATCAACAGGCCTTTCCTAACAATGACAGTGAAGAAGTCATAAATCTAAAAGGCTAATTACGGTCTGAAACTTTGGGCAAAATTATCTGAGCACACAAATCTCCCCAAGGGTGCCCAAATTTTTGCATTAGCAAATTTTCCTTTTTTTGCAATTTTTAAAATGTAAAAGATGAAAATATATAGAATTTTGTTTGCATAAAATGCAAAGGAAATGTGCCGTGAGATCATTTTGTCTTCAGCTTGCTTAATTGTTCACACAATGACAGTAATTTTGACCAAGCCACTGTGCATCATTTGGAGTATACTCTATACTATCCCTCATTAGACATGGGGAACTATAAGGTTCTCTTGACAAAAAGCTCCCAACTAAAATAATATATCTCTGTCCTGTGACTGTTATGCCAAATTAGCGGTAGGTACGCTGTGGAACAATTAGCACCATATATGCAACATGTGAACTTTACCTTTAACCCCTTTACCCCCATGGTAGTTTGCATGTTAACAGGCCAGATTAACCCCCCGCCCAGAATACACCTGGGGTATAAATTGGCCTAGGCCAGATTATACCCCTCCGGTTCAGAATATACCCCAGCTGCTGTAGATCAGATTTTTCACACTTTTGAGAACCATCAAAAACGTGGCCCCAGGCAGTGCACAGGGCCCCAGGCAGCACACAAAACCCCAGGCAGAGCATAGGGGCCACAGGCAGAACACGGGGCCCAAGGCAGAGCACAGGGGCCACAGGGAGCAAACAGGGCCCCCAGGCAGAGTACAGGGGCCCCAGGCAGCACACAAGGGGCAGAGACAGCACACAGGGACCCAGGCAGCACATGAGGGCCCCAGGCAACACATGGGGCCACCGGCAGCACACGGAGCCCCAGACAGAGTACAGGGGCCCCAAGCAACACACGGAGCCCCAGGCAGCGCACAGGGGGTCCCAAACATTGCACAGGGGTCCCAGACAGCACACGGGGGGCAGAGACAGTCTCTACCCCCTCTGCACTCTGTCTCTGCCTCCCTGTGTGCTGCCTGGGACCCTGTTCACTGTCTCTGCCCCTGTGTGCTGCCTGGAGCCCTGTGCACTGCCTGGGGCCCCTGTGCTCTGTCTGGGGCTGTGTGCTGCGGGGGGCCCTGTGAGCTGCCTGGGGCCCCCATGTGCTGCTTGTGGCTCCTGTGCTCTACCTGGGGCCCTGTGTGCTGCCTGGGGCCCCCTGTGCTGCCTGGGGCCCCGTGTGCTGTCTCTGCCCCTTGTGTGCTGCCTGGGAACCCGTTCACTGTCTCTGCCCCTGTTTGCTACCTTGGGGCCCCGTGTGCTGCCTGGGACACCGTGCACTGCCTGGGGCCCCATTTTTGATGGTTCTCAAAAGTGTGAAAAATCTGATCTACAGCAACTGGGGTATATTCTGACCCGGAGGGATATAATCTGGCCTAGCCCAATTTATACCCGGGGCATAGTTTGGCCTAGGTCAGAATATACCCGAGGTGATATATTCTGGCCCAGAGGGGTATAAACTGGCCTAGGCCAATTTATACCCCGAGGTATACTTTGGCCTAGGCCAGAATATACCCGGGGTGTAATCTGGCCTAGGCCACTTTAACCCCGGTATATTTTGGGCGAGGGGTTAATCTGGCCTGTTACACCGGGCCAATTTTTACAATTCTGACCACTGTCCCTTTATGAGGTAATAACTCTGGAACGCTTCCATGGATCCCGGTGATTCTGATAATGTTTTTCTCGTAACATATTGTACTTCATGATAGTGGTAAAATTTCATTCATATAACTTGCGTTAATTTGTAAAAAAAAAATGGAAATTTGGCGAAAATTCCGCAATTTTCCAACTTTGAATTTTTATGCCCTTAAATCACAGAGATATGACACACAAAAAACTTAATAAGTTACATTTCCCACATGTTTACTTTACATCAAAACAATTTTGGAACCAATTTTTTTTGTTAGGAAGTTACAGTGGGGCAAAAAAGTATTTAGTCAGTCAGCAATAGTGCAAGTTCCACCACTTAAAAAGATGAGAGGCGTCTGTAATTTACATCACAGGTAGACCTCAACTATGGGAGACAAACTGAGAAAAAAAAATCCAGAAAATCACATTGTCTGTTTTTTTTCACTTGATTTGCATATTATGGTGGAAAATAAGTATTTGGTCAGAAACAAAATTTCATCTCAATAGTTTGTGATATATCCTTTGTTGGCAATGACAGAGGTCAAACGTTTTCTGTAAGTCTTCACAAGGTTGCCACACACTGTTGTTGGTATGTTGGCCCATTCCTCCATGCAGATCTCCTCTAGAGCAGTGATGTTTTTGGCTTTTCGCTTGGCAACACGGACTTTCAACTCCCTCCAAAGGTTTTCTATAGGGTTGAGATCTGGAGACTGGCTAGGCCACTCCAGGACCTTGAAATGCTTCTTACGAAGCCACTCCTTCGTTGCCCTGGCGGTGTGCTTTGGATCATTGTCATGTTGAAAGACCCAGCCACGTTTCATCTGCAATGCCCTTGCTGATGGAAGGAGGTTTGCACTCAAAATCTCACGATACATGGCCCCATTCATTCTTTCATGTACCCGGATCAGTCGTCCTGGCCCCTTTGCAGAGAAACAGCCCCAAAGCATGATGTTTCCACCACCATGCTTTACAGTAGGTATGGTGTTTGATGGATGCAACTCAGTATTCTTTTTCCTCCAAACACGACAAGTTGTGTTTCTACCAAACAGTTCCAGTTTGGTTTCATCAGACCATAGGACATTCTCCCAAAACTCCTCTGGATCATCCAAATGCTCTCTAGCAAACTTCAGATGGGCCCGGACATGTACAGGCTTAAGCAGTGGGACACGTCTGGCACTGCAGGATCTGAGTCCATGGTGGCGTAGTGTGTTACTTATGGTAGGCCTTGTTACATTGGTCCCAGCTCTCTGCAGTTCATTCACTAGGTCCCCCCGCGTGGTTCTGGGATTTTTGCTCACCGTTCTTGTGATCATTCTGACCCCACGGGGTGGGATTTTGCGTGGAGCACCAGATCGAGGGAGATTATCAGTGGTCTTGTATGTCTTCCATTTTCTAATTATTGCTCCCACAGTTGATTTCTTCACTCCAAGCTGGTTGGCTATTGCAGATTCAGTCTTCCCAGCCTGGTGCAGGGCTACAATTTTGTTTCTGGTGTCCTTTGACAACTCTTTGGTCTTCACCATAGTGGAGTTTGGAGTCAGACTGTTTGAGGGTGTGCACAGGTGTCTTTTTATACTGATAACAAGTTTAAACAGGTGCCATTACTACAGGTAAAGAGTGGAGGAAAGAGGAGACTCTTAAAGAAGAAGTTACAGGTCTGTGAGAGCCAGAAATCTTGTTTGCTTGTTTCTGACCAAATACTTATTTTCCACCATAATATGCAAATCAAATGAAAAAAAAAACAGACAATGTGATTTTCTGGATTTTTTTTTCTCAGTTTGTCTCCCATAGTTGAGGTCTACCTATGATGTAAATTACAGACGCCTCTCACCTTTTTAAGTGGTGGAACTTGCACTATTGCTGACTGACTAAATACTTTTTTGCCCCACTGTATAAGGGTTAAAATTTGACCAGCGATTTCTCATTTTTACACCATTTTATTTTTACTGACCACATCACATTTGAAGTCACTTTGAGGGGTCTATATGATAGAAAATACCCAAAAGTGACACCATCCTAAAAACTGCACCCCTCAAGGTGCTCAAAACCACATTCAAGAAGTTTATTAACCCTTCAGGTGCTTCAGAGGAATTTTTTGAATGTTTAAAAAAAATGAACATTTAACTTTTTTTCACAAAAAAATTACTTCAGGTCCAATTTTTTTTATTTTACCAAGGGAAACAGGAGAAATTGGACCCCAAAAGTCATTGTGCAATTTCTCATGAGCACGCTGATACCCCATATATACAGGTAAACCACTGTTTGGGTGTATGGCAGAGCTCAGAAGGGAAGGAGCGCAGTTTGACTTTTTCGATGGAAATTTGGCTGGAATTGAGATTGGACGCCATGTCGCGTTTGGAGAGCCACTGATGTGCCTAAACAGTGGAAAACCCCCACAATTGACACCATTTTAGAAACTAGACCCCCCTCAAGGAACTTATCTAGATGTGTGGTGAGAAAATTAAACCCCCAAGGGCTTCACAGAAGTTTATAACGTACAGCTGTAAAATTAAAAAATCATATTTTTTCCACAAAAATGATCTTTTCACCCCAATTTTTATTTTCCCAAGGGAAACAGGACCCCAAAAGTTATTGTGCAATTTGTCCTGAGTACGCTGATACCCCATATGTGGGGGTAAACAACTGTTTGGGCGCATGGCAGAGCTTGGAAGGGAAGTAATGCCGTTTGACTTTTTCAACGCAGAATTGGCTGGAATTGAGATCGGATGCTATGTCGCGTTTGGAGAGCCCCTGATGTGCCTGAACAGTGGAAACCCCCACAAGTGACGCATTTTAGAAACAAGACCCCCAAGTAACTTATCTAGATGTGTGGAGAGCACTTTGAACCCCCAAGTGCTTCACAGAAGTTTACAATGCCCGGGCTTGAAAATAAAAAAACATATTTTTTCCACAAACATGATCTTTTAGTCCCCAATTTTTTTTCCCAAGGATAACAGGAGAATTTGGACCCCAAAAGCTGTTGTCCAATTTGTCCTGAGTACGCTGATACCCCATTGTGGGAGAAAACTACTGTATGGGCACATGTTGGGGCTCGATAAGGAAGTAATGACGTTTTGGAATGCAGACTTTGATGGAATGGTCTGCGGGTGTCATATCGCATTTGGAGAGCCCCTAATATGCCTAAACAGTAGAAACCTCCCACAAGTGACCCCATTTTGGAAACTAGATCCCCAAAGGAACTTATCTAGATGTCTGGTGAGCACTTTGCACCCTCAAGGACTTCACAGAAGTTTGTAACGCCTGGGGTGAAAATAAAAAAATCACATTTTCTCCACAAACATTATCTTTTAGTCCCCAATTTTTTATTTTCTCAAGGGTAACAGGAGAAATTGGACCCCAAAAGTTCTTGTCCAATTTGTCCTGAGTAGGCTGATGCCCCATATGTGGGGGTAAACCACTGTTTGGGCGCATGGCAGAGCATGGAAGGGAAGTAGCACCGTTTGAATTTTTAAATCCAGAATTGGCTGGAATTGAGATCAGACATCATGTCGCGTTTTGAGAGCACCTGATGTGCCCAAACAGTGGAAACCCCCCAATTCTAACTCCAACCCTAACCCCAACACACCCCTAATCCTAACCCAAGCCCTAACCCTAATGGGAAAACGGAAATAAATACATTTTTTTTAAATTTTATTATATTTCCCAAACTAAGGGGGTGATAAAGGGGGGTTTGATTTACTGTTTATGGCAGGTTTTTATGTTTGGCAGCTGTCACAAGCTAAAAGACGCTTTTTTATTGCAAAAATAGTTTTTGCATCACCACATTTTGAGAGCTATAATTTTTCCATATTGTGACCCACCGAGTCATGTGAAGTCTTATTTTTTGTGGGAAGAGTTGGCGTTTTTATTGGTACCATTTTCGGGCACGTGACATTTTTGATCTCTTTTTATTCTGATTTTTGGGAGGCAGAATGAACAAAAACCAGCATTTCATGGATTTCTTTTGGGGGGGGACGTTTACACCGTTCCGTGTGTGGTAAAATTGATAAAACGGTTTTATTCTTCGGGTCAGTACCGCGATAACTCATTTATATAATTTTCTTATGTCTTGGCGCTTTTATACAATAAAAACAATTTTATATTAAAATTAATTATTTTTGCATCGCTTTATTCTGCGAGCTATAACTTTTTTACTTTTTCGCTGCTGATGCTCTATGGCAGCTCGTATTTTGCGGGACAAGATGACATTTTTAGCGGTACCATGTTTATTTATAGCCTTCTTTTTGATTGCGTGTTATTCCAGTTTTTGTTCGGTGGTATGATGATAAAGCATTGGTTTTTGCCTTGTTTTTTTTTTAAAGGGGTTAACTAGTGAGACAGTTTTATAGGGCGGGTCGTTACGGACGCGGCGATATTAAATATGTGTACTATTTACCAAAAAACAGAATTTGTTGTGAATTTTTTTAAAATTTTTACACTTTTTTTATTTTATTACATTGTCCCAGTGTGGAACATTACTATATAGTGTCAGATCGCTGATCTGACATTTTGCAGTGCACTGTGTCAGACCAGCGATCTGACATGCACTGCAGGCGGCTTCTCAGTGCCTGATCTCAGCAAGCACTGAGAAGCCAGCACCCTGCAGGATCCGGAAGGCCACCGTGGCCATCTTGGATCCGGGGGCATGCAGGGAGGAGACCCTCTGAACAATGTGAGAACAACACGTTGTTCCGAGGGTTTCAGGGAAGCACGCAGTGTGCCCCCTGCCTGCGTGATTCTTCCCTTATGCCACCGGAACACCGATCATGTTTGATCGCAGTGTGCCGGGGGTTAATGTGCCGGGAGCGGTCCGTAACCGCTCCTGGCACATAGTGCCGGGTGTCAGCTGTGATAATCAGCTGACAACCGGCCGCGATCAGCTGCGCTCCCCCGTGAGTGCAGCTGATTGCGATGACGTACTATCCCGTCCATGGGCATTAAGGCCCAGGGCACATGGACGGATAGTACGTCATATGTCAGGAAGGGGTTAAACGCTTTAGCTGTACGGCTCTGTATCAGCATTTTTATTTTTGTGATAATTTTCAAAGCATAATAACATTTATTGCATTAACATTTTTTTATTACTTTTTTACTCATCCACTGGGGTCTGCCATTTTTTCTCTTATGTGTGTCATAGAATGACACTTACACACCACAAATACTAAAGCCCCGGGCTATAAGGGACCCAGGCGTCCATCTCTACTTCTATGCTTGGTGCTATCGCAGCTGCAAACATTGCACGTCTCCTGAGCTGCCCAGTGCATTACTGTACATGTAGCTGGCGCCATCTTGTTGCAGCCCAGCACTTTGAGCTGAGCTCCAGTTTCCTCCTGTCACCGGTACTTGCAGTGTTCAGCAGTGACAGGAGGTCGGACATCAGAGCAGTGACGGGGAGAACAAGTAAGGCAGCCTGACATTGTACTACTAATGCCAGTCTACCGACCTGTTCTCACTGCTGGAAGAAGTCACATCCGCAGCTCGATTCTGAGTAATCGAGAGAAAGTGAGCGGCCAGCCACAGCCCTGACTTTCTCTTGACTACTTATTAGGCCGGGGTCAGATATGTGAGAAACTCGGACGAGTCTCGCATGTCAACACCCTGCACTGCCGCCGGCACTAGGACAGGAGCGTGTGGCCCTATGTATTTCTTTGCAGCCACACGCTCCGGTCCCAAGTGCCGGCGGCAGTGCCGGGTATTGACATGTGAGATTCGTGCGAGTTTCTCGCATGTCTGACCCTGGCCTTACTCTGAAGATGGGGAGAGTGAAGCCACTACTGATTTGCCGCATGGCTCGTATAATGTATCAAAATCACATGAGCCCCGGGAACGTGAGTAAAAACACCCCTGGAATAGCACTGGCACCAGAGGGGAGTGTAAGGGTTTTATTTTTAACAGGAGCAAACGTTCGGATTGAGAAGGGGTTGTCTTACTAGTGGACAATCCCATTAATGAGCAGTATGGTGGTATTATCAATACTATATATGCTGGTAATATTTGGGTATATTATTATTGTGATATTTCTATTATTATTGCACCTTATATAGCAGTATTTTTGGAAATATTGGTTGTGCAGTAAATCTTGATTTCCTCCTTCCAGGGTAATATTATTAATAGATATCCCTATCAGGGCTTTGTTCGTGGGGACAGTGTGGGATTGTGCGCTTTTAGATGCCAGGGCTGAATTTCAGTCCCAGTCTGTCCCTACCGGGATGATTAAATTCTTCATAAAATGTTTCTGCTTTGGAAAAATGGTACAGAGACCATGATGAGTAATTCTAACCTATCATTCATATCTTCTTACCTGTAAGCATAACCTGAAGTATACATGCCATACCTAGAACGAGCGCTCAAGGAGCAAACTTACAGGATCGGCAAAATTAGCTAAAAATTGCGCACAAACTTTTATAACATTAGAAACTATGAATTTAGGGAGCTGAGGCAAGACAAATTAGACATTATACAAAACATGCTCCACACATGTAATATGTGCACTTAGAAGGGATCTAAACTTAATCCACAGGTATAATTTACCTAAAATGTATTCTAGCACCTCAGAATATATGGGGTGTTGTTAAGGTCGGTGTAAATCACAAATGTCTCGCTTCTAATGGAAAAGACTGCATGCATTGTGTATTTTTCTAAGAATATGATCATTTATATTGTTTTTCTGCTCCCACACTTACCGGTGATGTGCTCCGACTGTAAGTCATAATCTTTGTATCTTACCCCCTTTAGTGGTTTGCACGTTAATGACCGGGCCAATTTTTACAATTCTGACCATTGTCCCTTTATGAGGTAATAACTCTGGAACGCTTCCATGGATCCCGGTGATTCTGACATTGTTTTCTTGTGACATTTTGTACTTCATGATAGTGGTAACATTTCTTTGATATGACTTGCATTTATTTGTGAAAAAGTGGAAATTTGGCGAAAATTTTGAAAATTTCGCAATTTTCCAACTTTGAAGTTTTATGCCCTTAAATCACAGAGATATGACACACAAAAAACTTAATAAGTAACATTTCCCACATGTTTACTTTACAGCAGCACAATTTTAGAACCAAATTTTTTTTTGTTAGGAAGTAGTGATGAGTGAACGTGCTCGCCCGAGTATCACTGTACTTAGTGTACTCGGCGAGCACCGACCATTTCCAGGATTACTCGGCGGGAACTCGGATCTCCACCCAGCATTTTTGCCGTTCTTTAGAGACCCAGTCAGCATGCAGGGATTGTCTGCTAGGCAATGAAACGCCGCAGCCATCTTTGTTGTGGTCATGCAGTGATTGGCTGGCTGCACGGCATCATCAGAGGTATAAGAGACCGGACACCGCCCTGCTCAGCGCAATCAGCTCCAGATTGAGATAGTGTAGGGAAAGCTGCTGCTGAGATAGGGTTAGATTTGGGGATATATTAGTCAGTGTGGGTTCTACCTTCGTAAACTACTCAAATCCAGCTAAACCAACAGTCCTTCTAAGGACTAATTCTGGAGTATATAGGTTCCAGTGTTAGGCAGGCAGGGTAGTGTACGTCACTCTATACATATCAGTACAAGGCCTGCAGGCACTGTATGTATATACATATTATTGCATACATCAAGAGGGTCCATTCCCTTCCTGTCTGCTGGTGCTGCTGCTATCTATAACATATATTGACCGTATATACCTAGCCCCAGGTCTAATTGGCTAGGAAAAATTTTTTGCCAGATTAATAGAGATTATTTTATTGTAAAGCAATCTAGAGCCTTTTTTTTCTGCATGTGCTTTTTGACAATGCACAATACAGCCAGATCCTTTTCCTAGCACATCATAAAAATCCAGCCATTTTAAAGGGGTCCCAAACATCACTTTTCAGTGCGCAGAGAAATCTTTCATTTTTTATGTGGTATGGTAGAGTGGAAATTTTTTTGAGTGTCTTACACAATTTCTTGACACCATTTTGCTGAACCCCCCAAAAAATACATACAGGCCACATATTTTACAGTGTGGTATATCTGTGACACGTCTCATATATCTGTGTGCTAAAAATTTGGGTATTTTAGGCCTAAATTCCATTTTTTTGCTGTCTGTCACTCTAGTTATATACAGCACTATTTTGCATTTTAAAAAATACAAGCCACATATTTGGCAGTGTGGTATCTCCGTGCCAGGCCTCATATATCTGCATGGTCCAAGTTTGGCCATTTTAGGCCGGTATTCCAGTGTTTTCCTGTCTGTCACTCTAGTTATATACAGCACTATTTTGCAATTTAAACAAAAAACAGGCCACATATTTGGCAGTGTGATATCTCAATGACAGGCCTCATCTATCTGTGCAAAAATTTTGGCCATTTTAGGCCTACATATTCTAGTGTTTTTGCTGTCTGTTACCGTACTTATTGCCACCAATTTGATAGCAAAAAAAACCTTTTTAACTACAGTCTAGATAGTTTAGAGTGTGGTTTTCCCACACACGTATCACATACAAGTTTGCTCCCAATTCAGCCATTTGTAGTGAACATGTATAATATTCTAGTCCATTTACAATGGGCAAGGCGCGTGGCAAGGGACGGGGAAGTGGACGTCATGGTTTATGCCGAGGTCGAGGCCGTGGGCAAGCTGAAATTGGGCCACAAAAAACACCCACATCTTCTCGCTGGACCTTAGTGTCCGAAGTCCTAGTGGACCGCAGCAAGACAGCACTATTGAAGCCCAAGCAGTGTGAAAAGGTTGTTGGTTGGATAGCGGATAATAATTCCAGTTACTTATTCACCACCACCAGCACCCTGTCTTCGACACGGTATAGTCTGAGCAGTCGTGAATCTGGACTGCATATTCCTCACCCTGATCTTCCTTCCTCCCAAAATGCTGAGTGCCCAGAAACAACTGATCCCACACTCAGACACTCCGAAGACCTGTTAAGTTTTCCATTTATAGATTCGTTCCTCTCGCCTGGTCCATTTGAAGTGGGGCAAGATGAGATTCCATGTAGCGATGCCCAAATATTTGAGCCATGATCACAAGAGGTTGACAATGATGAGACACAATAGCCAGAAAGTCAGGAGGCAGACCAGGGTGCGGAAGTGGAAGATGAGGTGGTGGATGACCCAACCTGGCAAGAGGACATATAGAGCGAGGACAACAGCACACGGGGAGGGAAGCATAGCACCCATTCAGGCAGGAAGAAGCAGTGTTGTGGCTGCAAACAGAAGGCGGGCAACCATTCCCCGTAACACCAACATGACGGAAGTTGCCAGTCCAACTGTTAGGTCTTCCCGAGTCTGATTATTTTTTAAGATTCTGCCGATAACCCCAAACAGGTCATTTGCAACACCTGTCATGCCAGCATCAGCAGGGGTAACAAAACTACCAGCCTTACCACCACCAGCATGATCAGGCACGTGGCAGCAAAGCACCTGACTTTGTGGGCCCAACCCCAGGCTCCAGGAACAATGTCTGCTGGTGATACCACTGCTTCTTCCACTGTTGTGCGTGCAAGCCAATCCCCTGTCCACGGTGCATGTGAAGATGCCTCATGCCCTGCACCTGCCATTGCCCACGGTGAAATAGCACCATCATCGAGTACATCCACGTCCTTGTCCCAGCGCAGCCTTCAGTTGTCCATACCCCAGTCATTGGAATGTAGGCGGAAATTTGCAGCCAACGCCCCACAATCCACAGTACTAAATTCACACATTTCTCATCTGCTTGCGCTCGAAATGTTGCCTTTTATGCTTGTGGAGATGGAAGCTTTCCGCAACCTGATAGCGGCAACCATCCCAAGGTACTCGGTCCCCACCTGCCACTATTTCTCACGCTGTGCCGTCCCAGCATTACACAAGCACTTGTCCCACAACATTACCCATGCCCTCAACAATGCAGTTACTGGGAAAGTACATCTAACCACGGACACGTGGACAAGTGCTTGTGGCCAGGGATCGTACATCTTGCTGACGGCACACTAGGTTAATATAGTGGAAGCCTGGACCCCGTCAGACCTTGGGATGGAACACGTCCTTCCGACGCTATAGATTGCGGGCCCTACGTCAGTCAGGGTAGCCCCCCACTGTGTACAGCTCCTGCACCTCCTCGTCTTCAGACTCCATCTCCGAAATGAGCACATCAGTTACAAGCTGGAAACATTGCAGCACTGCCAAAGCCAAGCGGCAACAGGCTATGCTGAAGCTAATTTGATTAGGTGACAAACCACACAATGCTGAAGAGTTGTTGACAGCTCTGAAAGAGCGGGCAGATGTGTGACTGACACCGCTGAACCTTCAGCCAGGCATGGTTGTGTGTGACAATGGTAGGAACCTGGTGGCGGCTCTGAGGCGAGGCGGACTGACACATATACCATGCCTGGCCCATGTACTTAACCTCGTTGTTGAACATTTTCTAAAAAGCTACCCGGAGCTGCTGAATCTGCTTGTGAAAGTACGCCACCTGTGTGCCCGTTTTAGAAAGTTATTGTAGCTACAGCTTCAGCCGCCCTTGCCATGCTTCAGCAGCGATCGACTGTTGTGTTGTCCCCACACGTTGGAACTCTCCACTGCATATGTTGGAAAGGATTTGTGAGCAGAAGAGGGCAGTTATTGAATACCAGCATCAACAAGGCCGTCGTTATTCAGGTTTGACTCCACACATAAGACCTCAGGAGTGGACATGGATGTCAGACATATGTAACATCCGCCAAAACTTTGAGGAGTCCACCACTATGGTGAGCGGCGATGACGCCATCATTAGCGTCACCATCCTGCTCATTTGCATTCTGAAAAGCTCTCTGCTTACAATGAAAGAGGATGCATTGCAGGCGGAGCACAAGTACATGGAGCAAGGAACCATACAGGGTGATTACACACAGCCCAGCCTCATATCATCCCAACGTGGATTGGTTGACAGTGAGGAAGAGGAGGAAGAACAGGAGCTACTTTCATGCGCAATAGATAGTACTACAAGCACAACTGTCATACCGTCTGTTCAGCGTGGATGGTCTGAGGACAAGGAGGAGGACACCTTGGTCAGTTGTCCTGTTGGTGAGGACACGGAAGCCTTGCCTGTTACAAGTCTGGCACACATGGCTGACTTTATGTTACGCTATCTTTCCCGTGACCTTCGTATTGTAAAAATATAGAGTAACAGTCATTACTGGGTAGTGACACTTTTAGACCAACACTACAAGGAGAACTTTCATTCTCTTGTTCCAGAGGCAGACAGGTGTACTAAAATGGTGCAATACCAGAGGGTCATTGTTGCAGAATTATTAAAAAAATTCCCATTTCAAAACGCTGGCGGCAGACATAACAGTTCATTGGACAGCCCAGAAGTACAGGCGAGAGAGACACAACTGCAATCCAGCAGAGGCAGGGGAACACTGGCAAAGTTCTGGGACAGTTTTCTCAGACCCTCCCATCGCTCTGGCCCTGAGGCGCAGGGTAATGTCACAAGGAATGGAGTGTTTTATAAGATGCTGAGGGAGTACCTTGCTGACCGTACCAACATCCTCCGTGATTCCTCTGTGCCTTTTAATTATTGGGTATCCAAGCTGGACAAGTGGCATGAACTGGCTCTCTACGCCTTGGAGGTCCTGGCCTACCCTGCCGCTAGCGTTTTGTCTGAGCGAGTTTTTAGTGCCGCTGGTGGAATAATCACAGATAAGCGCATTTGTCTGTCAGCGGAAAATGCAAACAGGCTGACTCTTATAAAAATGAACAAGTGCTGGATTGGGCCAGACTTCTCAACACCACCAAATGATGACAGTGAAACATAAACTACAATGTAGTGTCTTTTTGGGAGGTGTATTCCCATGCACCTCTTCACAACCAAACATGGGTATACGCTTCCTGATTTTGGCTATTTAGTGTCCTCCTCCTCCTCATCTTCACCATCCACCACCCTTAGAATACCAGGGTGAACGTATTCCATCATGCTCCAGCCACTCTAGTTTTTGGCAAGTCTGGTCCCCGATGACCTCTACCGTCTGATAAGATGGCACACTCTTCTGCATCTCACAGACATGGATCAGTCGCTGAAGGGCTTCTTGAGTAGGCTGATGTGTAGTAGCCTTCTTCCAATTTTCCAATTACCGGGTCATTGTTTGGTAAAAATAATCTGATTGAGTTCACGTAGGATACTCATCCCAGAACTACAGGTACATCTTCTTTGATGGGCTCAGGGACTAGCAGGATCCCTTTTCTCCCCACTTCTTTCCCACAGATTCGAATATTCATCCACATGACCCCTGTGACCGTGATCGGTTGTTGATTGGCAGCAAACACCCTGATCAATGTCTCTTTTTCTGGCTTGGCCAGGGCCTGAAAATGCTGCTTGAATTGCGTTTTGGGGATCGCCGTCACTTGTGACCCGGTATCTATCAAGCAGTCCACTGGAACACCCTCAAATTCAGCATGCAGGATGGGACACCCAGCAATCAAGTGTTCGTTATGATAGGGAGCGGCCTCTCTCCTCGCCTCCCCTGCAGAGTGCTGCACTACTGCGGGGGTTGGTAGTTTAACGGTGGCTTCCGCTGGTCTTGAGAGTATTTCCGACAGTCTCTGGCAAGGTGCCCCCGTCCTCGACATTCCCAGCATTGGATGCCTCCTCCTCACCTGGGGGCACCTCGAGCCTTTCCTCGTGCCTCTTGTAGTTCTCTCACTGCAGGCGATGGGCTGGGCCGACAGGGGGCCGGCACGGCCGAGTAGGGACGTTCAGTGGACAGATCTCCCATTCTTCGCTCCATCTGGGTCAGTTTCTCTTGCACGTTGGCAAGGGACCGTTTTAATCTTGCCCCACCTGGACCAGCACCTCCTGATGGTTTGGGTCCCCTAAGGTATTAGCGCCCTGGACATGCATCACCCCAGATGCGTAGCTTTCTTCCTTGCTTTGGGCCACTGTTTCTGCCAGGATTTGACAAAATATGAGAGCCGGATCTAACCCGCACCCGTTCTGACAGTGTTCGCCTCAAGAATTTGTTGTGCAGTCCCAGAATGAATTGTTCCCAGAGTATCCGGTCTTTAGAGCCCATGCTGCCAAGTCCATCCGACTCCTTTCTCTGCACCTCCGCTATCACTTCTTGCAGTGCTGTCGCATATTGAGAAATTCCTTCATCTTCCCGCTGCAGCCTCGAGAAACATTTGTTGCGGAGGTGTCCCGCGCTAGCAGTTTCACCGTAGGTCTCTTCCAGTAACTTCACTAACTCCTTCAGAGGACTACGGGTGAGTTCTGATTGTAGGCAGTTGTTTATATGGGCTTCTCCCTCTAGGGCAGTTAAAGCGATGTCCACTTCAAGGTCTGGGTTGATGTTATAAATCTTCAGGGTGCTTTGCAGCCGGGACACCCAGTCGGACAGTGGCATATTATTGCCGTCAAACTTTGGTAGCACACTAAAGTAAATATGGTGCCCATAGGGAGTGTCCTTGAAGGGGTTCCACCAATGCACACAGCATCCCCATTAACATTAGCATGTTTGCGTGGGTTTTCTCCGGGTACTCCGGTTTCCTCCCACTATCCAAAGACATACTGATAGGGAATTTAGATTGTCAGCCCCATCGGGGACAGTGATGATAATGTGTGTAAATTGTAAAGCGCTGCGGAATATGTTAGCGCTATATAAAAATAAAGATTATTATTATTATTAGCATTCCCGCAATTTCTGTCTGCTGCCTCTATCTTGGTGACAGTACCCTGCTCGCAGCGCCACTTGAAGCGATGGCCGAGGAGCCACCACGGTGCAGGGAGACAATGGTACACAAGATGAAGTGCAAACAACAAAGGGTAAAATTATTGGAAGGCAAGGAATTAAGTGGATAAGGAAGGTGCAAACAGGGGTATGCAATGGCAAAAGATAGTTTACAAGAGTTTGTATTCTTTAGCTGGGCCGTTAAATATCACGGTGCTCCAGAGGATCAATATATATCACACAAGCAAAACCAAACAATAAACAAAGAATGATGCTGCTCTAAGTGTAGCCTCCCTGGCCTCTACTAAACAGGCCACACGGCTGCCGTGTTGTGTCTGTTGAAGCCTACACTATGTCCTGATATGTCCACAAATGGGAACAAACTCACGATGATGTTGGGGACTCAGGTCCAGTCTCGAGGGCCCCCAACAGTCTTGAACGGTGGTGCGCACCTCTGCCAGGCAGATCCATTAAACGTTTTCTTCACCTTGCTTCAGGGTCCAGGAGGTGCTCCTGGAAACTGTAAATCCCTTTCTCGGTCTCTTCGTGGCTTCTCAAAATGGCACAGGACAGCCACCTTTGCAACAACAGAAGAGTCTGTTCAATCTCCCAAGTCCACTAAGTCTCAGGATGTGCGACCTTTTTACACAGCTCCATGCACAGCAGCTCTCAGCAGCAGCTTCCAGCTCACGCTCTCACAGGCTCAACTGCTCCCCTCCTCAGCCTCGGGCAGTTCATTAACACAGTCCTTTACAGGGGCAGCAGATCATTCCATCACACCAGACAAGGGAGTGCTGTCTCTTAAAGTTGCAGCGTGTTTCTTATTGTCCATAACAGCACCACCCCCTTACAGCCGTGCCGGGTATTAACATGCAAGACTCGTGCGAGTTTATCGCATGTCTGACCCCAGCCTTAGTCATACTCACCAATGGGGGTGGCAGCACTAAAAGTGCCTAGGGCAGCATAAACTCTAAATATGTCTCTGAGGGCAGACCTTGCTGTCAATGCATAAGAAAACAGAATGGGAGTACAAAATGAATAATGTAAAGTGGATTTTCCTGTGCCCATCCAGTATGTGTGTTCAAGGCTTATTGGGGTGCATATGACTTGGTAGCAGGGCAGGCCTTGCAGTCACTGGAACATATTTTATGGAGGCCCTCCTGGACATCTTGTGAAAGGGGTATTGGGGTTCGTCGTAATTCTTGTCAGCCCATCCACTCACTGCATAGGCTACAACAGTTTAGGAGACCCACTGTTTAATAATGGCCCTTTAAGAAGATTAATGCCGCCTGATGCCCTGGTAAAAATAGGCTCTGTGACTTTAAGAGTCTCTCCTTCATAAATGAAACAAGATGGGTCTTCTTATGTGTCACACACCACATGGCTAGCTAGGGTTAGTAAATGTTACAATGACATTTCCCAGTGAATGCATTTGTATTGGTTAAAAGCAATGTTGAAGTTGAAAAACGCTTCAAAAACGCTGCGTCTGAACATAGTCCAAGTGGCGGAGGAACATTTTGGTCTGGGGTTAATTATTTTGCCTTATATACAAGTAATTCACCTGGAAAAGATGTACCTTGACATATTTCCCAGCAAAATACGTTTTGATATGTTTTTTGGTGCGCCGGTAAAAATGGCATGAAACCCTGACAACATTGTTTAAAGCTGTGAACTAGGAGTCAGGAAATCTTCCAGGGGCGATCCCTATGATGTCCCCATGTCAACTGAGCAGTGTTTCCATCATTTTCAGATGTTTTTAGATCTTAAAAGGACCCCCGGGGGGGATCATGGTAAAAATTCTCAGGTCTCCCATAGAGTTACATGGGGTTTGTTGTTCTGTCCGAGTACCCGAGTATTCCACTTTGCTCGACCCGAGCAACGAGCACCCGAGCATTTTAGTGCTCGCCCATTACTAGTAAGGAAGCAGGGAAGTTTTTCGTCTAATGAATCTTCCATGAAGGCCATATTTGTGCAGGTATCTCTGAACAGTAGAATAATGTACCACAACACCAGAGTCTTCTAAATCTTTCTGAAGGTCTTTTTCCATCAAGGGGGGTTCTGATTTGCCTCTCTAGCAATCCTACGAGCAGCTCTCACTGAAAATTTTCTTGGTCTTCCAGACTTTATCTTGTCCTCCTGTTAACTGCATTTTTCTTAATTATATTTCGAACTGAGGAAAGGGTAACTTGACAATGCTTTTTTATCTTCTTATAGCCTTCTCTTGCTTTGTGGGCCTGTGACCCTGGTGGACCTATCTAGGCTTGCACCAGATCGATCTTCCTACAGAGCGTTCATCTATCAAGTAGCCACGGCACAGATTTTCAATGATGTCTGGATTAGGGGACTGTGAGGACCATTGTAAAACATTCAGCTTGTGCCTTTTGAGGTAGTCTATTGTGGATTTTGACGTGTGTTTAGGACCATTATCCATTTGTAGAAGCCATCCTCTTTCCAACTTCAGCTTTTTTACAGATGGTGTTATGTTTGCATCAAGAATTTGTTGAAATTTAATATAATCCATTCTTTCCTCCAACTGTGAAATGTACCCCGTGTCATTGGCTGCAACACAACCCCAAAGCATGATTCACCTCCTTGCTTAATGGTTGGAGACATGTTCTTTTCCTGAAATTCTGTACCTTTTTTTTCTCCACATATACCTTTGGTCATTAAGGCCAAAGAGTTCTATTTTAACCTCATTAATTTTATGGTGAGGACTAGTGATGAGCGAACGTGCTCGCCATGTCTCGTTACTTGCCCGAGTATCACTGCACTCTGTGTACTCGGCAAGCACCGAGCATTTCCGGGATTACTCGGCGGGAACTCAGGTCTCCACCCAGCATTTTTGGCGGACTTTAGAGACTCAATCACGCTGCAGGGATTGTCTGCCAGGCAATAAAACGACGCAGCCATCTTTGTTGTGGTCATGCAGTGATCGGCTGGCCGCACAGCATTATCAGGGGTATAAGAGACTGGACGCCGCCCTGCTCGGCGCATTCAGCTCCGGATTGAGTGTAGGGAGAGCGGCTGCCGAGATAGGGTCAGATTTGGGGATTTATTAGTGTGGTCAGGGCTGCCACTAGGAATTTCAGCGCCCCATACTGACATTTTCGGGGCCCCCTTTAGACTCCGCCCCACCTCCACCCCTCAAACTGTCCACAGTCCCACCGCCCTCTCTTGGAAAAATTCCACTTCTCACCAATCACACATTAATAGTTCCCATCACCAGATCACACATATAGCCGGCAGCTTTTGGTTTGGCCAAAAGATTTTTTAAGCCGCCATCTCAACACGGTAGACACTTTTGGCCGAGCTATACTCTACTGTAACCTATTAAATATTTGTTAAAATATGCAATACAGTTTAGGTATATTTTAATTTATTTTTCAATTTTTAAAATGACCAATAATATCACATATAAGGGACAAATACCACCGCACCATGTCCAGACCACATATTACCACCATATAGTGACCTATAATACCATATACAAGGAACAAATACCGCCACACCATGACCAGATCACATATTACTACCACAGTGACCGAATAATATCACATACAAGGAACAAATACCACTGCACCATGACCAGACCACATATTACCACCACAAAGTGACCAAATAATAGCACATACAAGGGTCAAATACTGCAACACCATGTCCAGACCACATATTACCACCACATAGTGACTGAATACTACAATACTAATCAATAATAAAAAAACCCAATACTATCACCATAAGTCCCATTATACACAGAGGACCTGTACTTAGTATGCAGTGTCTGTGTACAGGTATTACAGTGATCAAAGACATTATACACAGGACCTCTGTATACAGTATATAGTGTCAGTGTATAGGTAACACACTAACTCACCAGTGATGTCTCTAGGTGAAGTCCTTCATCCTTGCTTTTCATCTTTCATCCAGCACAGATCGCCATCATGTCTTCCAGCCAGGACTCGTCTCTGCAGGAAATAACACAGTTATCTAGAGCTCCACTTGCAGAACACATTACTTATTTTTTTCCCAACTTCTACATTTCATCACATGAAGAAAAAAAGGCAACACAGTATCACTCTACACAGTAACAGGACCGCCCCCCCATTTAAAACAGTATACTCAAAAAATAAAATAAATACATCACTGCAGTAATAATATCCCTTAATTAGCCCCTATGGCAATAATATCCCCCATCCTGACCCCCATGTGCCTCATTCCTGGCTCCAGCCATATGTTTTCATATCCCGCCCTCATGAGTATTCATTGTGCCCCATAAAATCTCCCGATCCGTCTTCATCGTATCCATCCTGCCCCATGATCCTGCACCATGTGTCTCCCATCCTGCCCCCTCCTGTGTCTCACTGTCACATTCCGCCCCCGTGTCCATTCTGCCCCCTCTTGTCTCACTGTCACATTCTGTCCTCTCCTGTGTCTTACTGTCACATGCTGCCCTCTCCTGTGTCTTACTGTCACATTCTTCCCCCTCCTGTGTCTCACTGTCACATTCTGCCCCCCCGTGTCTCGCATTCTGCCCCCGTGTCTCACATTCTGCCCCCATCATGTCTTGCATTCTGTGCCCATATCTTGCATTCTGCCCCATCATGTCTTGCATTCTGCCCCATGTCTGCATTCTCCCCCCATGTCTTGCATTCTGCCCCATCATGTCTGCATTCTGCCCCATCATGTCTGCATTCTGCCCCAATCACGTCTGCATTCTGCCCCCATCATGTCTGCATTCTGCCCCCATCATGTCTGCATTCTGCCCCATCATGTCTGCATTCTGCCCCCATCATGTCTTGCATTCTGCCCCATCATGTCTTGCATTCTGCCCCATCATGTCAGCATTCTGCCATGTCTGCAATCTGCCCCCATGTCTGCATTCTGCCCCATGTCTTCTATTCTGCCCCCATGTCTTCCATTTTGCCCCCATGTCTGCATTCTGCCCCCATGTCTGGCATTCTGTCCCCGTATCTCAGTCTGCCCTGGGCCCCCCGGATTGCTGCTTTCAATAAAAAACAAACAAACAAAAAAAAAGTTCTTCTTACCTAGCCGCGCTCCAGCGGTGAAGCTCCCTCCACGCTGCTGAAGCGCGCACTCGCCGGCGACTGACAATGACGTCAGACGCGGGCGACGTGTGCGCTGCGGCTGACGTCAGCTGCCAGCCTCCAATTGGCTGGCGGCTGTTAACTATTGACGTGTGGGCCGGTGGGCCCGCATGTCAATAGCGTTCAACTGCCGCACCGCAGCGCCGCTAAGGGCCCAGTTTAGCCTGCCGGTAGGTGCCCGGTGAGCAGATGAGACAGGGCCTGATGCAGGCCCCCTCTGCCCACCGGGCCCCATACACCAGTCAGGGCAGTAATGCCCTGATGGCGGCACTGGCTAGCCTTGTTCTACTCATTACTTTGTGTTTTCAAAAAATAACACAAAACCTAAAAAGAAATTAATACAGTCTGTTATCTCAGGCTGAGGCTTGGTGTTTCTGTGGTGGAAAAATCTTCGCTTTGCAGGCAAACTTATCAAATATAATTTTTCTCCAAATAAATCCATTTGTATTGAGCTTTTCAAATATTTCAGTAGTCCATGTAAAATGGGCAAGACAAGTGGCAAGGGACGGGGAAGTGGACGTGATGCTGATGGTGCATGCAGAGGGCGAGGCCGTGGCCAAGCTTACAGTGGGCCACAGCAAAGACCCACATCTTCGCGATCGAAATTCTTGTCCCAGTTTCTAGGGGACCGCACCACACCACTATTGAAGCAAGAGCAATGTGAAACGGTTGTTGGTTGGATAGCGGATAATGCTTCCAGTCACTTAGCCACCAACACCACCATGTCTTCCACACGGTCAAGTCTGAGTAGCCGTGAGTGTGGACCGGAAATTACTCACCCTGATCCTCCTTCTTCCCACCATGCCGAGTGCCCTGAGACAAGTGATGCCACACTCGGACACTCCGAAGAGCTGTTCAGTTTCACATTTGGAGATTCGTGCCTCTCGCCCGCTCCACTTGAAGCGTGGCAAGATGATATTCCATGTAGCGATGCACAAATCTTTGAGCAACCACGGTCACAAGAGGTGGACGATGATGAGACACAATTGCCGGAAAGTCAGGAGGAGGAGCAGGGTGCGGATGTGGAAGACAAGGTGGTGGATGACATAGTGACTAACGCAACTTGGTAGGAGGACATGCAGAGCGATGACAGCAGCACATATGGGGAAGGAGGCATATCACCGCAACAGGCAGGAAGAAGCAGTGTGGTGACCGCAGACAGAAGGCGTCCATCCGTTCCCCACAACACCAACAGGATGGTAGTTGCCATTCCAACTGTTAGATCTTCCCGAGTCTGGTTATTTTTTAAAGACTCTGCCGATAAACCCAAACAGGCCATTTGCAACACCTGTCATGCCAGCATCAGCAGGGGTAGCAAAACTACCAACCTTACCGGACGGAACCTTTGTAGACAGAGTCAGGTAGACGGCTTCAAAGGGAGCGCCAGGCTGGCGGTGGGAGTAGATACAATGAGGATGGTCCGCTGCAGCTCCGGCTGGGTACCTCAAGAGAGGATCAGAACAGCAGAGCACCCTTTATGGCAGCTGCTTTGGTTCATGAAGGGTGCTGGGTGGTGAGTGAGTTTAGATTGCACTAAGAGGGGAAAGCTGACAGGAAGTTAGGTCAGAATCCCCATAGAGGGGGAGGAAGACAGTTTCCCCACTGAGGGAAGGAGGGTAAGGATATAGATGCAGCAGCCTCCGGTGAGCTGGAGCTGCTAGCAAGGAAAGAGAGAGAAAGAGAAGATCAGTTATTCAGAAGGAAGATAGAAAAGTACGAAACGTGAGGAGAGAGAGACTGGGGATTAGGGCTAGAGCAGAGAACTTTCCTAAGTTTTAGCGCCAAAGGCCGGGAACTGGTATCCGAGGCTGTGCGTGATACTAATGATCCTACAGCAGAAACCGGAGGAATAGAAGTTGTGACCACTATATTACCACATACGACTTTGAGACACAGCAGCAACGTGTGTGAGCCGGGACATGATTGTAAGGAGTCCCTGAAGCAGGCTACAGCTGCCTGTCATGCGAGTGGAGTTATACGTAACATCAAGAAGGAAGAACTTGAGTGTAAGTCAGAACTACAAGTACTTCAGATTAGCGCTAGAAAGGAGACGTTCAGAAAAGGCATATTCGGAAGGGAGTGCTGGAAGTGTGTATTCCATCTGCCTGGGAGTTAGCTGAGCCACTGACCTGGAGAGGACGGCACTGAAGCGGGCATTTGTCTATGCCAGAAACGTGAGTAAAGTTTCGGAACTGCATTCAGCTGTGTCATTGCCTTCTTCCTGCGCCAACCTACTCAGCACTGCTACATCTCTGTGCCTAACACCACATAATCTACCTCAAAATCTACTACTGCTGCCCTGGGACTACAGCTCTGCCTGTGGAGAGCTATTACATCTTGCACATCTCATGCACCACACCATCTGTCCCAGAGGATCTGCATTGCAGCGCTGGTCCCCCCTTCTGACCAGATACCACAGGTAGCATCACAAACTATCTACCTATAAACTTTATTCAGCTTCAGTCCACCTATTTTACATGGGCGCCCAGGGCCACAGACCGGGTCACCGCTGCCGCGACACCTCCCCTTTAAGAGACTGTCCTGGTACCGAGTGAGTAAACCCACAACCCTGGGGGTGCTCCACTTAACCTCGTGGTTCAATGTTTTCTCAAAAGCTACCTGGAGCTGCTGGATCTGCTAGTGAAAGCACACCATCTGTCTGCCCATTTTAGAAAGTCAGCTACAGCTTCAGCCGCCCTTGCCGTGCTTCATCAGCGTTTGCAGCTTTCGGCTCACCGACTGGTGTGTGATGTCCCAAAGAATTGGAACTCTACACTGCATATGTTGGGAAGGATTGTGAGCAGAAGAGGGGAGTTGTTGAGTACCAGATTCAACAAGGCCATCGATATTCAATTCAGACTCCACACATAAGACCTCAGAAGTGGACATGGATGTCAGACATATGTACCATCCTCCAGAACTTTGAGGACTGCACCAAGATGGTGAGCGGCGATGACGCCATAATTAGCATCACCATCCCGCTTCTCAGCATTCTGAAAACCTCTCTGCTCACAATTAAAGATGATGCATTGCAGGCAGAGCACGAGGACATGGAGCAAGGAACCAAACAGGGTGATTACACTCAGCCCAGCCTCATGTTGTCGCAACGTGGATTGGTAGACAATGAGGAGGAGGAAGAACAGGAGCTACTTTCATGCGCTATAGACGGTACTACAAGCACAGCTGTCATACCGTCTGTTCACCGGGGATGGTCTGAGGACAGGGAGGAGGACAGCATGGTCAGTCGTCCTGTTGGTGAGGACACGGAAGTGTTGCCTGTTAGCAGTCTGGGGTGCATTTGGCTGACTTTATGTTGTGCTACGTTTCCCGTGACCCTCACATTATAAAAATTTTCAGTGACACTCATTACTGGTTGGTTGCACGACTAGACACACGCTACAAGGAGAACTTTCAATCTCTTCTTCCAGAGGCAGAGAGGTGTACAAATATGTTGCTGTACCAGAGGGCCCTTGTAACGAAAATACTGAAAAAATTCCTATGTGAGAACGCTGGCAGCAGACGTCAGAGTTTGTTGTACAGCCAAGTAGTCCAAGAAAAAGAGACAGAAGTACAATCCAGCTCAGGCAGGGGAACAATGGCAAAATTCTGGGACAGTTTTCTCAGACCCTCCCATCGTGCCGGCACAGAGGCAAGGGGTGCTGGCACAAGAAGTGCAATGTTTGGGAATATGCTGAGGGAGTTCCTTGCCGACCGTACAAATGTCCCCTGAGAGTCCTCTGTGCCTTTTAATTATTGGGTATCCAAGCTGGACACGTGGCATGAACTGGCTCTCTACGCCTTGGAGGTCCTGGCCTGCCCTGCTGCTAGCGTTCTGTCAGAGCAGGTTTTTAATGCCGCTGGTGGAATTCCAACAGATAAGTGCATCCGACTGTCATCTGACATTGCTGACCGGCTGACTCTTATAAAAATGAACAAGGCCTGGATTGGGACAGACTTATGTACACCACCAAGTGAAAGCAGCGAAACATAACCTCAAATACATAGTCTTTTTTGTGGAGTATTCTCATGAACCTTTTCATAACCACACATGGGTATCTATCCGCTTCATGATTTGGTCTGTTTGGTGTTATCCTCCTCCTTATCCTCATCATCCAGTAGAACACCCGGGTGAATGTATTCCATGATGCAAAAGTCACTCAAATTTTGCCAAGGGTGTCTCTGATGCCTATAGTAGATTTTCAAATAATGTACCCCCCATGGGGAAATGTTTGTCAGCCCAGGCACTGCGTGTATGGGCATTACAAGTCTAGGAGAGCCGATCCTTTACATTGGGCCTAGTTTTTACTGAGGCCTTCATCAATGTCTCCTCATTCTCCGCCACTAGATGACCAGGGTTAAAGTGTTCCGTGCTGCTACAGCCAGTGTCAAAATCCTAACAAGGGTTGGTGTTTTTGCTGGGCGTTAAATACTTGTTATGGAAAAGGTTGAGGTGTACCTCACAGGGCTAAATGTTTGCCAGCCAACACACGTAGTGTATGGGCATTACAAGTCTAGGAGACACGCTCCTTTTTAATGGGACATTTTTTGTTAAGAGGCCCGCCTCCATGTTTCTTTCAACGGGGGATTGGGCTTATTGGGGTGCATATGATTTGCTGGCAGGGCATAATACATAAGAAAACAGTACGGGAGTACAAAATGAATAATGTCTAGAGGATTTTCCTGTGCCCATCCAGTATGTGAGTTCAAAGGCTTATTGGGGTGCACATGAGTTGGCAGCAGGGCAGGCAGAGACATATTTGCCACTAGGCACGTGCCTAGGGAGCCAGGATGTGGGGGGGCAGCACCTGAGCAAGGTTTGTTTTTATTTTCAGTCCGGGGTTTGGCCCGCTCACCCACCCTCCTCAGTCGCTACTGAACTTTGCAGCCTGACCCCAGACACAGCCCGCTCCTCCACTGCCCATGTTCCCCAGCAGCTCCATGCTTCTGTGGGCACCGCAGCTACATACATGTCCTTGGCCGGTAAGTTCTTCCCTTCCACTACCCGAATGAAGATGGAGCTCCGTCTGTCCATGGCAGTGAGGGCAGAGTTCAGCAGCCTGCTCCCGTCCTCGGCTCCATCCACATTAGTCTCCCGCGCTCCGGTTAGCAGGTGCTGCCATACCTCCCAACCACCCCGATTCTCACGGGACAGTCCCGTTTTTGACCCCTACCCCCCGCGTCCCACCCGGGACTCTATTTTTCCCGCACTGCACTAAGCCGCACGCCCCCCCCCATGCACCGACCCCATTCTCACCCTCCCAGAGAGCCGCCGCAGCCTGCAATGACTTCGCTAGGCTGTTCTGTGGCTGTGTGCACAGGACCTGTGATGAGATCACAAGAGAGGAGGAGTCAGGGGGTCACATGATCATGGGCCTCTGTGTCTGCAGGACTCTGCTGTGCTGGTTGTAATGGTGCTGGATGAGGTAAAGTTTACGTGTGGGGTCAGGAGGGGTTTACAGGGTGGATGTAGCAGAGCAGTGTGTGTACAAGGTGTACAGAGCGGAGCCGTGTGTGCGAGGTGTACGGAGCAGAGCCGTGTGTGTACGAGGTGTGCGGAGCCGTGTGTGTACGAGGTGTGCGGACCTGTATGTGTACGAGGTGTATGGAGCGGAGCCGTGTGTGTGTACGAGATGTACGGAGCGGAGCGTGTGTGTACGAGGTGTACGGTGCGGAGTCATGTGTGTACGAGGTGTACGGTGCGGAGTCATGTGTGTATGAGGTGTATGGAGCGGAGCCGTGTGTACGAGGTGTACAGAGCGGAGCCGTGCGTACGAGGTGTACGGCGTGGAGCCGTGTGTGTACGAGGTGTAAGGAGCGGAGTCGTGTGTGTACGAGGTGTACAGAGCGGAGCCATGTGTGTACGAGGTGAACGGAGCGGAGCCGTGTGTGTATGAGGTGTATGGAGCGGAGTCCTGTGTGTACGAGGTGTACGGAGTGGAGCCGCGTGTGTAGGAGGTGTACGGAGCGGAGATATGTGTGTATGGGGTGTACGGAGCAGAGCTGTATGTGTATGGGGTGTACAGAGCAGAAATATGCGTGTACGAGGTGTACCGAGCGGAGCCATGTGTATGGGATGTACGGAGCGGAGCCGTGTGTGTATGAGGTGTACGGAGCAGATATGCGTGTACGAGGTGTACAGAGCAGAGATATGCGTGTAAGAGGTGTACTGAGTGGAGCCGTGTGTGTATGTGGTGTACGGAGCAGAGATATGCATGTACGAGGTGTACGGAGTGGAGCTGTGTGTGTACAAGGTGTACGCAGCGGAGCCGTGTGTGTACTTGGTGTACAGAGCAGAATCGTGTGTGTATGAAGTGTGCGGAGCGGAGCCGCGTGTGTACGAGGTGTGCAGAGTGGAGCTGTGTGTGTGTGTATGGGGTATGCGGAGCGGAGCAGTGTGTACGGAGTGTGCGGAGCGGAGCCGTGTGTATACGTGTACTGAGCGGAGCCGTGTGTGTTATGAGCACATTTTCTCCTTCACCTCTGATGTCCGATGAACTCCCTCTGCTGGTGAAAGGAGGTATTAAAACTGATCAGGCTGGGAGAGACTTGTCATCAGATCAGGTGGAGTGTGATTGGACATCCGGAGTTTCTGAGTGGATATAAGACTGCCGACGCCCTGCTGGGTTGCTGGTGATACTTCTCTGTTCAGAGCTCTGGCCTCCAGTTTGTTCCAGTCTTCTAAAAGCTAAGTTTGCTCTTCTGTTGTTTCATGAGATTTTGTCTGGTTTACTTAGTGCCTGTTTTCAGCCAGCCCTGACTAGGACTGGCTGGACTCCATTTTTGGTCTCTGATCAATTGCCCTTTTTGCTCTGTTTGCAGGAATTACCTGAGAGCTGATATAGGTATTTGGAAGTCTAGTGACTTCAGGGTCTTTTTCTTATCAGACGGTTGGCATTATTTTTTGGCAGTGTTTTTGCGTGATTGCAGACAGCAACTTTTCTGTCCTGTCCTATTCAGTTAGTACGGGCCCCATCGTTTGCTCAGCCTGTCTTTCTATCTGTGTTTGTGTTTTCTTCTGTTTTCACCGTCAATACATGTTGGGGGCTGCCTATTGCTTTGGGGTCTGCTCTGGGGAAGTTTAGATTTCCCCTTTCTTTCTTTAGGTTTATTTAGTCCTCCGGCTGTGATCGAGTGGTCTAGGACCACCGTAGGAACCCCCCACGGCTACTGTTAGTTGTGTGTTTAGGATCAGGGGTCTGCAATCCGCTAGTTACTAACCTCTCGGTTTTTCTGGACTTAGCTTATATTTTGTTTTCCTCCTCCGGTGACTCAATCACAACACGTGTGTATGGGGTGTGTGGAGAGGAGCCGTGTGTACAAGGTATACGGAGCGGAACCATGTGTGTACGAAACTGAGCCCTGTGTGTACGAAATGTAAGGCGCTGAGCCGTGTGTGTACGGAGCAGAGCAGAGCCATGTGTGTACGAGGTTTACAGAGTGGAGCCATGTATGTACTGAGTGGAGCCGTGTGTATGCGAGGTGTACGGAGTGGAGCCATGTGTGTATGAGGCATACAAAGCGGAACCGTGTATGTATGAGGTGTGCGGAGCCGTGCGTGTACAAGGTGTTTGGTGGGGAGCATTCATACCTCCCAACCATCCCAGATCCAGCAGGACAGTCCCGATTTTAAAAGTCTGCCCCGCTGTCCTGGCCGGGAGCTTACTTTTCCCGCACACACAGTAGTACACAGCAGAACCCCGAGGAGCACTTTAAAACACGCACATGACGGTCCCCCGGAAGTGATGTGCTGAAAGCTGACCGGAAATTAGGTAATTTCATGAGGAAATTGTGACGAAACCATGGAGGCACTTCAGGGAATGCTTCAAATCCATCACCATGTCCTCCTCCGACAGCGCGGACAGCAGGATCGCCTTGAAATCGGGGATGCCGACCATGTGAGCGGATCATGATATGTCTTGCATGGGAGGCTCAGGTGGGCACTACAATGGGAGCCGGGCTGCTATAGTATCTTTATAGAATCTTTCTTTCCTTCTTTCTTTCTCTGTTCTTTCTTTCTCTCTATTTATTTCTCTGTTCTTTCTTTCCCTCTCTAATCTTTCTTTGTTTCTGTTTCTTTCTCTCTCTAATCTTTCTTTTTTCTGTTTTTTTTCCCCTCTTTCTTTCTCTTTCCCCTCTTTCTTTCTTTTGCTCTCCCTGTTCTTTTTTTCTGTCCCCTCTTTCTTTCTCATTTTCTGTGTTCTCTTTCTTTCTCTGTTTTCTTTTTTCTTTCCCTTCTTTCACTCTCTGTTCTTTTTTCTGTCCCCTCTTTCTGTCTTTCTTTCTCTCTCTGTTCTCTTTCTTTCCCCTCTTTCTTTATCTCTCTGTTCTTTCTTTCCCTTCATTTTTCTCTCTGTTCTTCCTTGCTCTCTCTGTTCTCCTTCTTTCTCTTTGTTCTCTCTCTGTTCTTTCTTTCCCCTCTTCTTTCTCTCTCTATTCTTTCTTTATTTCTCAACCTCTTCTTTCTTTTTTCTCTCTCCTTTCTTTCACTCTCTGTTCTTTCTCTGTTTTCCTCAGTACCAGTCAGTGTGCCCTCAATGCCAGTCAGTGTGATCAGCAGTGCTAAATGGGTGAGGTTGGGAGTGGACATGGGTGTGACTAGTTGTGAAATGGGTGTGGTTGGGGGCATGGCCCACTTAGACTTCCTCCATACAAATTGGTATCCACTCAGCTTTCCTCCATACAAAACAGTATTCACCCAGCTTTCCCCCATAAAAACCAGTATCCACGCAGCTTTCCCCCGTACAAATTGGTATCCACTCAGCTAGCCTCCATACAAAACAATATCCACCCAGCTTTCCCCCATACAAATTGGTATCCACTCAGCTTTCCTCCATACAAAACAGTATCCAACCAGCTTTCCCCCATACAAATCAGCATGCATCCAACTTTCCGCTATACAAATCACTATTCACCCTTCTTTCACCCCAGAACAAATACAATGTAAAGCAGTTTCCCTCTTACAAATCAGTATTCACTCAGCTTTCCTCCATATAAAACAGTATTCTCCCAGCTTTCCCTCATACAAATCAGTATTCACTCAGGTTTCCTCCATACAAATTGCTATACACTCAGCTTTCCTCTATACAAAACAGTATTCACCCAGTTTTCCCCCATACAATCCAGTAACCACCCAGTTTTCTCCCATAAAAATTGGCATCCACTCAGCTTTCCTCCATACAAAACAGTATCCACCCAGCTTTCCCACATACAAATTAGTATGCACCCAACTTTCCACCATACAAATAGTTAACTGTTCACCCAGCTCTCCCCCCAGGACAAATACAATGTAAGGCAGTTCCCCCCTTACAAATCAGTATTCACTCAGCTTTTCTCCATACAAAACAGTATCCACTCAGTTGTTCCCCATACAAATTGGCATCCACTCAGCTTTTCTCCATACAAAACAGAATCCATGCAGCTTTCCCCCATACAAATAGGTATCCTCCCAGCTTTCCCACACACAAATCAGTTTGAACCCAACTTTCTGCCATATAAATCACTATTCACCCAGCTTTCCCACAGAACAAATACAATGTAAGGCAGTTTCCCCCCTACAAATCAGTATTCACTCAGCTTTCCTCCATACAAAACAGTATCCACCCAGTTTTCCTCTATACAAATTGGTATCCACTCAGCTTTCCTCCATACAAAACAGTATCCACCCAGGTTTCCCCCATACAAATCAGCATGCATCCAACTTTCCACTATACAAATCACTATTCACCCTTCTTTCACCCCAGAACAAATACAATGTAAAGCAGTTTCCCTCTTACAAATCAGTATTCACTCAGCTTTCCTCCATAGAAATTGGTATCCACTCAGCTCTCTTCCATACAAAAGAGTATTCACCAAGCTTCTCTCCATACAAATCAGTATCCACCCAGCTTTCCCCCATACAAATTGGTTTCCTTTCAGCTTTCCTCCATACAAACTGTATTAGCCAAGCTTTTCTTCATACAAAAGATCATCTACCCAGCTTTCCCCCATAGAAATCACTATGCGTCCACCTTGCGCCATACAAATCACTATTCACCCAGCTTTCTCCCCAGATCAAATTCAATGTAAGGCAGTTTCCCTCTTACAAATCAGTATTCACTCAGCTTTCCTCCATAGAAATTGGTATCCACTCAGCTCTCTTCCATACAAAAGAGTATTCACCAAGCTTCCCTCCATACAAATCAGTATCCACCCAGCTTTCCCCCATACAAATTGGTTTCCTTTCAGCTTTCCTCCATACAAACTGTATTAGCCAAGCTTTTCTTCATACAAAAGATCATCTACCCAGCTTTCCCCCATAGAAATCACTATGCGTCCACCTTGCGCCATACAAATCACTATTCACCCAGCTTTCTCCCCAGATCAAATACAATGTAAGGCAGTTTCCCTCTTACAAATCAGTATTCACTCAACTTTCCTCCATACAAATCATTATCCACTCAGTTTTCCCGCATACAAATTGGTATCCACTCAGCTTTCCAACGTACAAAACAGTAAGTATCCACCCAGCTATTCCCATACAAATCAGTATCCACCCAGTTTTCCTCCATACAAATTGGTATCCACTCAGCTTTCCCCATACAAATTGTTATCCACTCAGCTTTCCTCCATGCAAAACAGTATCCACCCAGCTTTCCCCCATACAGATCAGTATTCACTCAGCTTTCCTCCATACAAATCACTTTTCACCCAGCTTTCCCCCCAGACCAAATACAATGTAAGGCAGTTTCCCCCTTACAAATCAGTATTCACGCAGCTTTCCTCCAAACAGAACAGTATCCACCCAGTTTCCCCCCATACAAATTGGTATCCACCCAGCTTTCCACATACAAATCAGTATTCACTTAGCTTTCTTCCATACAAAACTGTTTTCACCCAGCTTAACCCCATACAAATTGCTATCCACTCAGCTTTCCTTCATACAAAAGAGTATACACGCAGCTTTCCACCATACAAATCAGTATGCACCCAACTTACTGCCATACAAATCACGATTCACCTAGCTTTCCCCCCCAGAACAAATACAATGTAAGGCAGATTCCCCTTTACAAATCAGTATTCACTCAGCTTTCCTCCAGACAAAACAGTATTCACCCAGTTTTCCCCCATACAAATTGGTATCCACTCAGCTTTCCTCCATACAAAACAGTATCCACCCAGCTTTCCCCCATACAAATTAGTATCCACACAGCTTTTTCCCCATACAAAACAGTATCCACCCTGCATTCCCCCATACAAATCAGCATGCACCTAACTTTCCGTCATACAAATCACTATTAACCCAGCTTTCCCCCAGAACCATTACAATGTAAGGCAGTTTCCCCCATACAAATCAGTATTCACTCAGCTTTCCTCCAAACAAATTGGTGTCCACTCAGTTTTCCTCCACACAAAACAGTATCCACCCAGCTTTCCCCATACAAATTGGTATCCACTCAGCTTTCCTCCATGCAAAACAGTATCCACACAGCTTTCCTCCATACAAACCACTATTCACCCAGCTTTCCCCCCAGACCAAATACAATGTAAGGCAGTTTCCCCCTTACAAATCAGTATTCACTCAGCTTTCCTCCATACAAATCAGTATCCACTCAGCTCCCCCCCCCCACAAATTGGTATCCACTCAGCTTTCCTCCATATAAAACAGTATCCACCCAGCTTTCCGCCATACAAATTGGTATCCACTCAGCTGTCCTCCATACAAAACAGTATTCACCCAGCTTCTCCCATACAAATCATTATCCACCCAGCTTTCCCCATACAAATTGTTATCCTCTCAGCTTTCCTCCATACAAATTGGTATCCACCCAGCTTTCCCCCATACAAATTAGTATGCACCCTACTTTCCGCTATACAAATCACTTTTCACCCAGCTTTCACCCAGAACAAATAAAATGTAAAGCAGTTGCCCCTTAGGCTATGTGCACACGTAGTTTTAGGTGCTGCGGATTTGGGAAAATCCGCAGGTCAAAATACCTGCGGTTTACCTGCGGATTAGCCTGCGGTTTATCACCTTACAATGGTGAAGGTGTGAAACCGCAGCGGAATCCACACAAAGAATTGACATGCTGCGGATTGTAACCCGCAGGAAATCTGCGCGGAAAAATCTGCAGCATGTGCACAGCGTTTTTGGTTTTACCATTGCAAAGAATGGTACTGCGGATCCGCAGGGCCAGAAACGCTGCGGATCCGTAGCAGAATCCACACCGTGTGCACATAGCCTTACAAATCAGTAATCACTCAGCTTTTCTCCATACAAATTGGTATCCTCACAGCTTTCCTCCATAAAAAACAGTATCAACTCAGCTTTTCCCCCATACAAATCAGCATGCACCTAACTTTTTGCCATACAAATCACTATTCACCCAGCTTTCCCCCCAAAACAAATACAAGGCAGTTTCTCCCCTACAAATCAGTATTCACTCAGCTTTCCTCCATACAAATTGGTATCCACTCAGCTTTCCTCCATACAAAACAGTATCCACCCAGCTTTCCCAAATATAAATTGTTATCCACTCAGCTTTCCTCCATACAAAACAATATCCACCCAGGTTTACCCCATACAGATCAGAATGCACCCAACTTTTTGCCATACAAATCACTATTCACCCAGCTTTCCCCCCGAACAAATACACTGTAAGGAAGCTTCCCCCTTACAAATCAGTATTCACTTAGCTTTCCTCCATACAAATTGTTATCCACTCAGCTTTCCTCCATACAAAACAGTATCCACCCAGCTTTCCCCTATACAAATTGGTATCCACTCAGCTTTCCTCCATACAAAACAGTATCCACCCAGCTTTCCCCTATACAAATTGGTATCCACTCAGCTTTCCTCCATACAAATTGTTATCCACTCAGCTTTCCTCCATACAAACCAGTATCCACCCAGCTTTCCTCTATACAAATTGGTATCCACTCAGCTTTCCTTCATACAAAAGAGCATCCACCTAGCTTTTCCCCATACAAATTGGTATCCACCCAGCTTTCCAGAATTCAAATCACTATTCACTCAGCTTTCCCCCCAGAAATAATTCAATGTAAGGAAGATTCCCCCTTACAAATGATTATTCACTCAGCTTTCCTCCATACAAAACAGTATCCACCCAGTTTTTCCCCATACAAATCAGTATTCACTCAGCTTTCCTCCATACAAAACAGTATCCACCCAGCTTTCCTTCATACAAATTGCTATCCACTTCGCTTTCCTCCATAAAAAACAGTATCCACCCAGCTTTCCCCCATACAAATTGGTATCCACTCAGCTTTCCTCCATACAAAACAGTATCCAACCAGCTTTCCCCCATACAAATTGGTATCCACTCAGCTTTCCTCCATACAAAACAGTATCCAACCAGCTTTCCCCCATACAAATCAGCATGCATCCAACTTTCAGCTATACAAATCACTATTCACCCTTCTTTCACCCTAGAACAAATACAATGTAAAGCAGTTTCCCTCTTACAAATCAGTATTCACTCAGCTTTCCTCCATATAAAACAGTATTCTCCCAGCTTTCCCTCATACAAATCAGTATTCACTCAGGTTTCCTCCATACAAATTGCTATACACTCAGCTTTCGTCTATACAAAACAGTATTCACCCAGTTTTCCCCCCATACAATCCAGTATTCACCCAGTTTTCCCCCATAAAAATTGGCATCCACTCAGCTTTCCTCCATACAAAACAGTATCCACCCAGCTTTCCCCCATACAAATTAGTATGCACCCAACTTTCCACCATACAAATAACTGTTCACCCAGCTTTCCCCCCAGGACAAATACAATGTAAGGCAGTTTCCCCCTTACAAATCAGTATTCACTCAGCTTTTCGCCATACAAAACAGTATCCACCCAGCTTTCCCCCATACAGATCAGTATTCACTCAGCTTTCCTCCATACAAATCACTATTCACCCAGCTTTCCCCCCAGACCAAATACAATGTAAGGCAGTTTCCTCCTTACAAATCAGTATTCACTCAGCTTTCCTTCATACAAAACAGAATCCACCCAGCTTTCCTCATACAAACCAGTATCCACCCAGATTTCCCACATACAAATTGGTATTCACTCAGATTTCCTCCTTACAAAACAGTATCCAAGCTTTCACCCATACAAATCAGTATGCACCCAACTTTCCGGCATACAAAAAACTATTCACCCAGATTTCTCCCCAGAACAAATACAATGTAAGGCAGTTTACAAATCATTATTCACTCAGCTTTCCTCCTTGCAAACCAGTATCCACCCAGTTTTCCCCCAAACAAATTGGTATCCACTCAGCTTTCCTCCATGCAAAATAGTGTTCACCCAGCTTCCCCCCCCCCCCCATACAAACCAGTATCCACCCAGGTTTCCCCCATACAAATCACTATTCACCCAGCTTCCCCCCAAGAACGAATACAATGTAAAGCAGTTTCCCCCTTACAAATCATTATTCACTCAGCTTTCCTACATACAAAACAGTATCCACTGAGCTTTCCCCAATACAAATAAGTATCCACTCAGCTTTCCTCCATACAAATCAATATCCACCCAGCTTTCCCCCATAGACATCAGTATGCACCCAACTTTCCGCCATACAAATCACTATTCACCCAGCTTTCCCCCCAGAACAAAGACAATGTAAGGCAGTTTCCCCCCTACAAATTAGTATTCACTCAGCTTTCCTCCATACAAATCAGTATCCACCCAATTTCCCGCATACAAATTGGTATCCACTCAGCTTTCCTACATACAAAACAGTATCCACCCAGCTTTTCCCATACAAATCAGTATCCACTCAGTTTTCCACCATACAGATAAGTATGCACCAACTTTTTGCCATACAAATCACTATTCACCCAGCTTTCCCCCCAGAACAAATACAATGTAAAGCAGTTTCCCCCTTACAGATCAGTATTCACGCAGCTTTCCTTCATACAAAACAGTATCCACCCAGCTTTCCCCCATACAAATTGGTATCCACTCAGCTTTCCTCCATAAAACCAGTGTCCACCCAGCTTTCCTCCATACAAAGCAGTACCTACCTCACACATACACCACTTCCCCTCATACAGCACAATGACAACCAGCACAGTAGAGTCCTGCATACAGTTACACTGATGCCCCTGATCATGTGACCCCTGACTCCTCCCCTCCTGTGACCTCATCACAGGTCCTGTGCACACAGAAGAGATTTGAGCATTTGAGCTACGCCATTGCCCCAATCCCAGCGCGCCGCCGGCTGCCTCGGCAACGCGTTCTCAGCCTGCAGTTAGTGCCGTGACTGAGCCCCGCCCACCCGCTCCGCGCTGTGTCTGCTCTGTGTGTGGTTGGCCGCTCACTCTCCGCTCCACTGCCGCGGCCATGTTGTTTTCTGTCATGTATGTACACGCTGTGGCTGCGGGGCTGGCGAGCAAGCGGCGAGGCCCTGTCTGGTGCTAATTAACCGGCCTCGTGGGGGGGCAAATGCCTCTCTGCCCCCCAGCCCAGCCCTGGGTGGTCTTGTCATGGAGTGGCGGTATTTGTAGGTGTATAATAATTTGTATAGGGGAAAGCTGGGTGAACAGTGATTTGTATGAGGAAGAGTGGGGTCAGGAGGGGTTTACAGTGTGGATGTAGCAGAGCCGTGTGTGTACGAGGTGTACGGAGCGGAGCCGTGTGTGTACGAGGTGTACGGAGCGGAGCCGTGTGTGTACGAGGTGTACGGAGCGGAGCCGTGTGTGTACGAGGTGTACGGAGCGGAGCCGTGTGTGTACGAGGTGTACGGTGCGGGGCCGTGTGTACGAGGTGTACGGAGCGGAGCCGTGTGTGTACGAGGTGTACGGAGCGGAGCCGCGTGTGTACGAGGTGTACGGAGCGGAGCCGCGTGTGTACGAGGTGTACGGTGCGGGGCCGCGTGTGTACGAGGTGTACGGAGCGGAGCCGCGTGTGTACGAGGTGTACGGAGCGGAGCCGCGTGTGTACGGAGCGGAGCCGCGTGTGTACGAGGTGTACGGAGCGGAGCCGCGTGTGTACGAGGTGGACGGAGCTGAGCCGCGTGTGTACGAGGTGTACGGAGCGGAGCCGCGTGTGTACGAGGTGTACGGTGCGGGGCCGCGTGTGTACGAGGTGTACGGAGCGGAGCCGCGTGTGTACGAGGTGTACGGAGCGGAGCCGCGTGTGTACGAGGTGTACGGAGCGGAGCCGTGTGTACGAGGTGTACGGAGCGGAGCCGCGTGTGTACGAGGTGTACGGAGCGGAGCCGCGTGTGTACGAGGTGTACGGAGCGGAGCCGCGTGTGTACGAGGTGTACGGAGCGGAGCCGCGTGTGTACGAGGTGTACGGAGCGGGGCCGCGTGTGTACGAGGTGTACGGAGCGGGGCCGCGTGTGTACGAGGTGTACGGAGCGGGGCCGCGTGTGTACGAGGTGTACGGAGCGGGGCCGCGTGTGTACGAGGTGTACGGAGCGGGGCCGCGTGTGTACGAGGTGTACGGAGCGGGGCCGCGTGTGTACGAGGTGTACGGAGCGGAGCCGCGTGTGTACGAGGTGTACGGAGCGGAGCCGCGTGTGTACGGAGCGGGGCCGCGTGTGTACGAGGTGTACGGAGCGGGGCCGCGTGTGTACGAGGTGTACGGAGCGGGGCCGCGTGTGTACGAGGTGTACGGAGCGGGGCCGCGTGTGTACGAGGTGTACAGAGCGGGGCCGCGTGTGTACGAGGTGTACGGAGCGGAGCCGCGTGTGTACGAGGTGTACGGAGCGGAGCCCGGTGTGTGCGGAGCTGAGCCGCGTATGTACGGCGTGTACGGAGCGGAGCCGTGTGTGCACAGGGTGTACGGAGCGGAGCCATGTGTGTACGAGGTGTACAGAGCGGAGCCGCGTTTGTACGAAGTGTATTGAGCGGAGCCCTGTGTGTACGGAGCTGAGCCGAGTATGTACGGTGTGTACGGAGTGGAGCCGTGTGCGCACAGGGTGTACGGAGCGGAGCCGTGTGTCTGCAGAGCTGTGTGTGTACGTAGTGGAGCCGCGTGTGTACGGGGTGTACGGAGTGGAGCCGTGCGTGTACTGGGGTGTACGGAACTGAGCCATATGTGTGCGGAGCAGAGCTGTGTGTGTACGTAGTGGAGCTATGTGTGCACAGGGTGTGCGGAGCAGAGCTGTGTGTGTACAGGGTGGAGCCGTGTGTGTACAGAGCGTGGCCGCATGTGTACAAGGTTTACTGAGCAGAGCCGCATGTGTTATTGAGTCACCGGAGGAGGAAAACAAAAATACAAGCTAAGTCCAGAAAACTGAGAGGTTGGTAGCTAGCGGATTGCAGACCCCTGATCCTATGCACCACAACTAACAGTAGCCGTGGGGGGTTCCTACGGTGGTCCTAGACCCCTCGATCACAGCCGGAGAGCTAAATAAACCTAAAGAAAGAAAGGGGAAATCTAAACTGCCCCAGAGCAGACCCCAAAGCAATAGGCAGCCCCCAACATGTATTGACAGTGAAAACAGAAGAAAACACAAACATAGATAGAAAGACAGGCTGAGCAAACGATGGGGCCCTTACTAACTAGATAGGACAGGACAGAAAAGCTGCTGTCTGCAATCACGCAAAAACCCTACCAAAAATAATGCCAACACGTCTGATAGAAAAAAGGCCCTGAAGTCACTAGACTTCCAAATACCTATATCAGCCCTCAGGTATATTCTGCAAACACAGCAAAAAAAAAGAGCAATTGATCAGAGACAAAAATGGAGTCCAGTCAGTCCTAGCCAGGGCTGGCTGAACACAGGCACTAAGTAAACCAGACAAAATCTCATGAAACAACAGAAGAGCAAACTTAGCTCTTAGAAGACTGGAATAAACTGGAGGCCAGAGCTCTGAGCAGAGAAGTATCACCAGCAACCCAGCAGGGCGTCGGCAGCCTTATATCCACTCAGAGATTCCGGATGTCCAATCACACTCCACCTGATCTGATGACAGGTCTTTCTCATCCAGATCATTTTTACTACCTCCCTTCACCAGCAGAGGGAGTTCATCGGACATCAGAGGTGAAGGAGAAAATGAGCTCATAACAGTACCCCCTTGAGGAGGGGTCACCGAACCCTCATCCACGCCACCAGGGCAATCAGGATAGGCCCAATGAAAAGCACGAACCAATCTTTCGGCATGAATATCGGATGCAGAGACCCAAGAATTATCCTCCTGGCCATAACCCTTCCACTTAACCAAATACTGGAGTCTCTGTCTAGCCACACGAGAATCCAGTATCTTCTCAACCTCGTATTCCATATTACCATCAACCAATACAGGGTCAGGAGGTGCCACCACAGGAGCCACTGGCTCAACAAACCTCTTCAACAGAGACTTATGAAACACGTTATGGATCTTAAATGTAACAGGAAGAGACAATCGAAAAGAGACCGGATTAAGAATCTCCAAAATCTTGTAAGGTCCAATAAATCTAGGTTTAAACTTTGGAGAAGCCACCTTCATAGAGATATTCTTTGATGACAACCAAACCATATCACCCACCTTAAACCGGGGACCAATGGTCCTATGCCGGTTGGAAAACCGCTGGGCCTTTTCCTGGGAGAGAGACAACTTATCCACCACTTGGTCCCAGATCTGGTGCATTCTCTCCACCACAGTGTCAACACCTGGGCAGGCAGAAGGCTCCACCTGCCCTGAAGAAAATCGAGGATGAAACCCAAAGTTACAAAAAAAAGGTGACATCAAAGTGGCAGAACTAGCTCTATTATTTAAAGCAAATTCGGCCAAGGGCAAAAATGAAACCCAATCGTCCTGATCAGCAGAAATAAGACTCCAAAGTCTGGTTTGATCTCTTCGTCTGCCCATTGGTCTGAGGGTGAAACGCAGAGGAGAAGGACAACTGAATTCCCAGCTTGGAACAAGAAGTCCTCCAAAATCTAGAAACAAACTGAACTCCTCTGTCAGACACAATATTCTCAGGAATCCCATGCAAGCGAACCACTTGCTGCAAAAACATGGGCACCAACTCTGAGGAAGATGGCAACTTAGGGAGTGGTACAAGATGGACCATCTTAGAGAGTCTATCGCAAATCACCCAAATAACAGTCATTCTCTGAGAGACAGGCATATCAGAAATAAAATCCATAGAAATATGGGTCCATGGCCTCCTGGGCACCGGCAAAGGCATCAACAACCCACGAGAACGAGAGCAAGGTTTCAACCGGGAGCAAGTCCCACAGGACTGCACAAAATTCCTGACATCATGAGACAAGGCGGGCCACCAAAAAGACCGACTCACCAAATCTCTAGTACCAAAAATACCCGGATGACCAGCCAATGCGGAGCAATGAACTTCAGACATCACTCTCTTCCTCCACTGGTCAGGAACATACAATTTTCCAATGGTACAACGCTCAGGTTTGTCCTCCTGAAACTCTTCCAGAGCACGTCTCAAATCGGGCGAGATGGCAGAAAGAACTACCCCCTCACCTAAGATGGTAGCAGGCTTGGTCACAATAGGAGAGTCAGCAAAGAAACTCCTAGAGAGGGAGTCTGCCTTGACATTCTTAGTGCCTGGAAGAAAAGAGACCACAAAATCAAAACGTGTGAAAAACAAGGCCCACCTAGCCTGTCTAGGATTCAAGCGTTTGGCCGACTCAAGATAAATCACATTTTTGTGGTCAGTAAGGACCACGACTTGATGTTTAGCTCCCTCCTACCAATGTCTCCACTCCTCAAATGCCCATTTCATGGCCAACAGTTCCCGATTCCCCACATCATAGTTGCGTTCAGATGGGGAGAACTTTCGGGAAAAGAAAGCACAGGGATTCATTTTAGATGTCACAGGATCCTTTTGGGACAAAACAGCTCCTGCACCAATCTCAGAAGCGTCCACCTCTACCTGAAACGGGAGTGAGACATCATGTTGCCGCAAAACCGGAGCAGAAGTGAACCTCCGCTTCAGCTCTTGAAAGGAAGAAACAGTCTCTGGAGACCAATTCAGTACATCAGCACCCTTCTTAGTCAAATCAGTCAATGGTTTGGCAATACCAGAAAAATTAGCTATAAATTTGCGATAAAAATTAGCAAAACCCAAAAACTTCTGGAGGGCCTTCAAAGAAGTGGGTTGAACCCAATCATAAATGGCCTGTACCTTGGCCGGGTCCATTTCAATAGTTGACGGAGACAAAATAAACCCCAAAAATGAAATCCTCTGTACTCCAAAAAGGCATTTCGATCCCTTAACATACAGGTAATTCTCCCTCAAAATCCGAAACACAGTACGAACATGTTCCACATGAGAGTCCCAATCCCTGGAAAAGATCAAAATATCATCCAGATAGATGATCAGAAATGTATCCACAAAGTCCCGGAAAATATCATTCATGAAGCACTGGAAGACAGAAGGGGCATTAGTGAGCCCAAAAAGGCATCACCAGGTACTCAAAATGTCCCTCCGGAGTATTAAACGCCGTCTTCCATTCATCCTCCTGCTTAATGCGAATAAGATTATACGCCCCCCTGAGGTCAAGCTTGGTAAACCAGCAAGCACCTTTAACTCTGGAGAATAGATCAGATATCAGGGGTAACGGATACTGATATTTAACAGTAATTTTGTTGAGGGAACGATAGTCAATACAAGGCCTTAATGAACCATATTTCTTGGCCACGAAAAAAAAACCAGCACCCAAGGGTGAAGAGGATGGTCTAATATGACCCTTCTCCAACGACTCCTTAACATAAGATCGCATAGCCTCGTGCTCGGGTACAGATAAATTGAAAAGTCGACCCTTGGGAAATTTACACCCAGGGCTCAACTCAATTGCACAGTCATAACTCCTATGAGGAGGTAACGACGCAGACTTATTCTCACTAAATACATCATAAAAATCAGCCAAATAGTCAGGAACATTATGCGACTGGGGAGAGGTGGAGAAGACAGGAGCGTCACCAATAGCACACCGACAACCCCAACTCACCACAGACACAGATTTCCAATCCAAAACTGGATTATTAATTTGCAACCAGGGAAATCCCAGAACAATGGTATCATGCAAATTATGCAAAAATCTGCAATTCTCCTGATGGTCTGGGGCGACCCGCATTACCACCTGGGTCCAAAACTGAGGTTTATTTTTCGCCAAAGGAGTAGCATCAATACCCCTCAAAGGGATAGGCGTCCGCAGAAGTGTCATAGGAAACCCACAACGTTTAGCAAAATCCAAGTCCATCAGGTTCAGAGCCGCTCCCGAATCCACAAAAGCCTTGGCGGAAAATGTGGACAGTGAGCAGATCAGAGTAATTGCCAGAAGAAACTTAGGTTGAACACCACCCACAGCAAATGTGTGTGCAAAACGTTTTTCTCGTTTAGGGCAGACAGAAATCATATGAGAGGCATCTCCACAGAAAAAACACAGCTTATTACGCCTTCTGAACTCCTGACGTTGCGCCCTAGAAAAAACTATCACATTGCATAGGTTCAGACATTTGTTCAACAGGCAACATTTCTCGTGTACCTCTACGTTCACGCAGACGCCGATCAACCTGAATGGCTAATGACATAGAATCGTCAAGACCAGAGGGAACAGGAAATCCCACCATAGTATCCTTTACGGTTTCTGACAAACCCCTCCGAAAGAGAGCTGCCAAGGCACCATCATTCAAGGTAGTAAGGACCGCCCACTTTCGGAATTTTTGACAGTATAACTCTGCAGAATCCTGACCCTGGCTCAATGCCAACAGGGCTTTCTCAGCTTGATAAATAGCATTAGGTTCATCATACAACAACCCCAAGGCTTGAAAACATGCATCCACATTAGCCAGAATAGGATCATCAGGTGTCAAAGAAAACGCCCAATCCTGGGGATCGCTGCGCAGCAAAGAGATGACCATTTTAACCTGCTGCGCAGAGCTCCCTGATGAGTTAGGCTTCAAGGCAAAAAATAATTTACAATTATTCTTAAAATTCAAAAATTTAGTCCGATCCCCAAAAAACACATCAGGAGTAGGAATCTTTGGTTCAGCAGTGTGTGAATGAGAAAGATAGGTGGAAATTCCCTGCACTTCAGCAGTCAGCTGCTCCACACGATCAGACAATTGCTTAATCTCCATTAAGAAAAATTCCTCCTACGGCCCCAGAGAAAAAGAGGAAAAAATATACAAAAAAAATTATGACACTTTTTTTTTTTTTTACAATTCTTTCCTGCTATTGAGTACCCTAGAATGTGCAGTTTGGCTTGTGATTCTGTTATGATTGAGTCACCGGAGGAGGAAAACAAAAATACAAGCTGAGTCCAGAAAACTGAGAGGTTGGTAGCTAGTGGATTGCAGACCCCTGATCCTATACACCACAACTAACAGTAGCCGTGGGGGGTTCCTACGGTGGTCCTAGACCCCTCGATCACAGCCGGAGAGCTAAATAAACCTAAAGAAGGAAGGGGAAATCTAAACTGCCCCAGAGCAGACCCCAAAGCAATAGGCAGCCCCCAACATGTATTGACGGTGAAAACAGAAGAAAACACAAACACAGATAGAAAGACAGGCTGAGCAAACGATGGGGCCCTTACTAACTAGATAGGACAGGACAGAAAAGCGGCTGTCTGCAATCACGCAAACACCCTACCAAAAATAATGCCAACACGTCTGATAGAAAAAAGGCCCTGCAGTCACTAGACTTCCAAATACCTATATCAGCCCTCAGGTATATTCTGCAAACAGAGCAAAAAAAAGAGCAATTGATCAGAGACAAAAATGGAGTCCAGCCAGTCCTAGCCAGGGCTGGCTGAACACAGGCACTAAGTAAACCAGACAAAATCTCATGAAACAACAGAAGAGCAAACTTAGCTCTTAGAAGATTGGAATAAACTGGAGGCCAGAGCTCTGAGCAGAGAAGTATCACCAGCAACCCAGCAGGGCGTCGGCAGCCTTATATCCACTCAGAGATTCCGGATGTCCAATCACACTCCACCTGATCTGAAGACAGGTCTCTCCCATCCAGATCATTTTTACTACCTCCCTTCACCAGCAGAGGGAGTTCATCGGACATCAGAGGTGAAGGAGAAAATGAGCTCATAACACGCATGTGTATGAGGTTTACGGAGCGAAGCCATGTGTGTACTGAGTGGAGCCGTGTGTGTGCGAACCATAGAAAGCGGAACCTTGTGTGTATGAGGTGTGCGGAGCCATGCATGTACAAGGTGTATGGTGGGGAGCATTTATACCTCCCAACTGTCCCAGATCCAGTTGGACAGTCCCGATTTTGAGGGAGAGTCTGCCCCGGCTGGGAGCTTACTTTTCCCACGGACACAGGAGTACAAGGCGGAGCCCCGAGGAGCGCTTTAAAATTTGCACGTGACGTTCCACTGGAAATGATGTGCTAGAAGCTGACAGGAAATTAGGTAATTTTGGGAGGAGATTGTGGCGGAACCATAGAGGCACTTCAGGGAATGCTTCAGATCCATCACTGTGTTCTCTGACAGCGCGGACAGCGGGATCGTCTTGGAATCAGGAATGCCGGCCATGTGAGCGGATCATGATGTGTCCTGCACCGGGAGGCTCAGGTGGGCACTACAATGGAGGCCGGGCTGCTATAGTATCTTTATAGAATCTTTTTCTCTGTTTCTTTTTCTCTGTTCTTTCTTTCTCTCTCTAATCTTTCTTTTTTTCTTTCTCTCTTTGTTCTTTCTTTCTCTCTGTTCTTTCTTTCCCCTCTTTCTCTGTCTAGTCTTTCTTTCTCTGTCTAATCTTTCTTTCTCTCTGTTTCTTTCTCTCTGTTTCTTTCTCTCTGTTCTTTCTCTCTAATCTTTCTTTTTTTTCTTTCTCTCTGTTCTTTCTTTCTCTCTGTTATTTCTTTCTTCTCTTCCTTTCTTTCTCTGTTCTTTCTTTCTCTCTGTTCTTCTCTTCCTTTCTCTATCTGTTCTTTCTTTCGCTCTGTGCTTTCTTTCCCCTTTTTCTTTCTTTCTCTAATCTTTCTTTCTCTCTCTGTTCTTCCTTTCTCTCACTGTTCTCGTTCTTTCCCCTCTTTCTTTGTCTCTGTTCTTTCTTTCCTCTCTTTCTCTGTTCTTACTTTCTCTTTGTTCTTTCTCTCCACATTTTAGAGGGTCACATCCCCATTACAGAGGGTCACATCCCCATTACACAGAGTCACATCCACATTTTAGAGGGTCATATCCACATTTTGGGGGCCACATTCACATTTTAGAGGACCACATCCACATGTGACCCTTTACAATGTGGATGTGACTCTACAATGTGGATGTGACCCTCTATATTGTGGATGTGACCCTCTATAAAGTGGATGTGACCCTCTGTATTGTGGATGTGACCCACTGTAATGTGGATGTGACCCTCTATAACAGGGATGGGCAATTAATTTTCCTGAGAAGCCACATGAAAGACCATGACTGTCATGGAGGGCCAAAACAATAGGCCAAAATTAATTCTTCTCAATATTAATATTGATATTTTATAATTATTATATTATTGATAATTTTATTAATTTTAAGTGTATTAGAATTGTATATTTAGCAGAATTAAGAATGCCGACACCCCCCTATATATCGTTTGAACCCGAGCACAGCCCTTTCAGTATATTGCATGAGCGCCCCCAACAGCCCCTTATATGCGGCATGAGCCCCACACAGCCTCCCTATATACAGCATGAGCCCCACACAGCCTCCCCATATACTGCATGAGCGCCACACAGCCTCCCCATATACTGCATGAGCTCCACACAGCGTCCCCATATACTGCATGAGACCCACACAGCCTCCCTATACACAGCATGAGCCCCACACAGCCTCAACATATACTGCATGAGCCCCACACAGCCTCCCCATATACTGCATGAGCCCCACACAGCCTCCCCATATACTGCATGAGCCCCACACAGCCTCCCCATATACTGCATGAGCCCCACACAGCCTCCCTATACACATCATGAGCCCCACACAGCCTCCCCATATACTGCATGAGCCCCACACAGCCTCCCCATATACGGCATGAGCCCCACACAGCCTCCCCATATACTGCATGAGCCCCACACAGCCTCCCCATATACTGAATGAGACCCACACAGCCTCCCAATATACTGCATGAGCCCCACACAGCCTTCCCATATACTACATGAGCCCCACACAGCCTCCCCATATACTGCATGAGCGCCACACAGCCTCCCCATATACTGCATGAGCGCCACACAGCCTCCCCATATACTGCATGAGACCCTCACAACGTCCCTATACACAGCATGAACCCCACACAGCCTCCCCATATACTGCATGAGCCCCACACAGCCTCCCCATATACTGCATGAGCCCCACACAGCCTCCCCCTATGCTGCATGAGCCCCACACAGCCTCCCTATACACAGCATGAGACCCACACAGCCTCCTCATATACTGCATGAGCCCCACACAGCCTCCCCATATACTGCATGAGCCCCACACAGCCTCCCCATATACTGCATGAGCCCCACACAGCCTCCCCATATACTGCATGAGCCCCACACAGCCTCCCATATACTGTATGAGACCCACACAGCCTCCCCATATACTGCATGAGACCCAAACAGCCTCCCCATATACTGCATGAGCGCCACACAGCCTCCCCATATACTGCATGAGCCCCACACAGCCTCCCTATACACAGCATGAGCCCCACACAGCCTCCCCATATACTGCTTGAGCCCCACACAGCCTCCCCATATACTACATGAGCCCCACACAGCCTCCCCATATACTGCATGAGCCCCACACAGCCTTCCCATATACTGCATGAGCCCCTCACAGCCTCCCTATATACTGCATGAGCCCCGCACAGCCTCCCTATATACTGCATGAGGCCCACACATCCTCCCTATATACAACATGAGCCCCACACAGCCTCCCTATATACTGCATGAGACCCAGCCTCCCCATATGCTGCATGAGCCCCACACAGCCTCCCTATATACAGCATGAGCCCCACACAGCCTCCCTATATACTGCATGAGCCCCACACAGCCTCCCCATATGCTTCATGAGCCCCACACAGCCTCCCTATACACAGCATGAGCCCCACACAGCCTCCCCATATACTGCATGAGCCCCAGACTGCCTCCCCATATACTGTATGAGACCCACACAGCCTCCCCATATACTGCATGAGACCCAAACAGCCTCCCCATATACTGCATGAGCGCCACACAGCCTCCCCATATACTGCATGAGCCCCACACAGCCTCCCTATACACAGCATGAGCCCCACACAGCCTCCCCATATACTGCTTGATCCCCACACAGCCTCCCCATATACTGCATGAGCCCAAAACAACAGCCTCCCCATATACTGCATGAGCCCCACACAACCTCCCCATATACTGCTTGAGCCCCACACTGCCTCCCTATATACTGCATGAGACCCACACAGCCTCCCTATATACAGCATGAGCCCCACACAGCCTCCCCATATACTGCATGAGACCCACACAGCCTCCCCATATACTGCATGAGACCCACACAGCGTCCCCATATACTGCATGAGACCCACGCAGCCTCCCTATATACTGCATGAGCCCACACAGCCTCCCCATATACTGCATGAGCCCCACACAGCCTCCCCATATACTGCATGAGCCCCACACAGCCTCCCCATATACTGCATGAGCCCCACACAGCCTCCCCATATACTGCATGAGCCCCACACAGCCTCCCCATATACTGCATGAGCCCCACACAGCCTCCCCTTGTACTGCATGAGCCCCACACAGCCTCCCCATATACTGTATGAGACCCACACAGCCTCCCCATATACTGCATGAGACCCAAACAGCCTCCCCATATACTGCATGAGCGCCACACAGCCTCCCCATATACTGCATGAGCCCCACACAGCCTCCCTATACACAGCATGAGCCCCACACAGCCTCCCCATATACTGCTTGAGCCCCACACAGCCTCCCCATATACTGCATGAGCCCCACACAGCCTCCCCATATACTGCATGAGCCCCACACAGCCTTCCCATATACTGCATGAGCCCCTCACAGCCTCCCTATATACTGCATGAGCCCCGCACAGCCTCCCTATATACTGCATGAGGCCCACACATCCTCCCTATATACAACATGAGCCCCACACAGCCTCCCTATATACTGCATGAGACCCAGCCTCCCCATATGCTGCATGAGCCCCACACAGCCTCCCTATATACAGCATGAGCCCCACACAGCCTCCCTATATACTGCATGAGCCCCACACAGCCTCCCCATATGCTTCATGAGCCCCACACAGCCTCCCTATACACAGCATGAGCCCCACACAGCCTCCCCATATACTGCATGAGCCCCAGACTGCCTCCCCATATACTGTATGAGACCCACACAGCCTCCCCATATACTGCATGAGACCCAAACAGCCTCCCCATATACTGCATGAGCGCCACACAGCCTCCCCATATACTGCATGAGCCCCACACAGCCTCCCTATACACAGCATGAGCCCCACACAGCCTCCCCATATACTGCTTGATCCCCACACAGCCTCCCCATATACTGCATGAGCCCAAAACAACAGCCTCCCCATATACTGCATGAGCCCCACACAACCTCCCCATATACTGCTTGAGCCCCACACTGCCTCCCTATATACTGCATGAGACCCACACAGCCTCCCTATATACAGCATGAGCCCCACACAGCCTCCCCATATACTGCATGAGACCCACACAGCCTCCCCATATACTGCATGAGACCCACACAGCGTCCCCATATACTACATGAGACCCACGCAGCCTCCCTATATACTGCATGAGCCCACACAGCCTCCCCATATACTGCATGAGCCCCACACAGCCTCCCCATATACTGCATGAGCCCCACACAGCCTCCCCATATACTGCATGAGCCCCACACAGCCTCCCCATATACTGTGCATGAGCCCCACACATCCTCCCTATACACTGCATGAGCCCCACACAGCCTCCCCATATACTGCATGAGACCCACACAGCCTCCCCATATACTGCATGAGCGCCACACAGCATCTCTATATACTGCATGAGGAGCTCACAGCCTCTCTATATACTGCATGAGGAGCCCACAGCCTCCCTATATACTGCATGAGGCCCCCACAGCCTCCCTATATACTGCATGAGCGCCACACAGCCTCCCCATATACTGCATGAGGCCCACACAGCCTCCCTATATACTGCATGAACCCCGCACAGCCTCCCTATATACTGCATGAGGCCCACACAGCCTACCTATATACAGCATGAACCCCACACAGCCTCCCTATACACAGCATGAGCCCCACATAGCCTCCCCATATACTGCATGAGCCCAACACAGCCTCCCCATATACTGCATGAGCCCCACACAGCCTCCCCATATACTGCATGAGACCCACACAGCCTCCCCATATACTGCATGAGCGCCACACAGCCTCTCTATATACTGCATGAGGAGCTCACAGCCTCTCTATATACTGCATGAGGCCCCCACAGCCTCCCTATATACTGCATGAGCACCACACAGCCTCCCCATACACTGCATGAGGCCCACACAGCCTCTCTATATAGTGTATGAGGAGCCCACAGCCTCTCCATATACTGCATGAGACACACACTGCCTCCCTATATACTGCATGAACCCCGCACAGCCTCCCTATATACTGCATGAGGCCCACACAGCCTCCCTATATACAGCATGAGCCCCACACAGCCTCCCTATACACAGCATGATCCCCACATAGCCTCCCCATATACTGCATGAGCCCCACACAGCCTCCCCATATACTGCATGAGCCCCACACAGCCTCCCCATATACTCCATGAAACCCACACAGCCACCCCATATACTGCATGAGCGCCACACAGACTCCCCATATACTCCATGAAACCCACACAGCCTCCCTATACACAGCATGAGCCCCACACAGCCTCCCCATAAACTGCATGAGACCCACATAGCCTCCCTATATACTGCATGAGCGCCACCCAGCCTCCCTATATACTGCATGAGCGCCACACAGCCTCCCTATATACTGCATGAGGAGCCCACAGCCTCTCTATATACTGCATGAGGAGCCCACAGCCTCTCTATATACTGCATGAGGAGCCCACAGCCTCGCTATATACTGCATGAGGCCCAAACAGCCTCCCTATATACTGCATGAGCGCCACACAGCCTCCCCATATACTGCATGAGGCCCACATAGCCTCCCCATATACGACATGTGCAGCAGCACCATATCACCCCCTCATGTCACCCGAGGTGTGCAGCACCATGTCGTCACCCACCCCAGGTGTGCAGCACCATGTCGTCACCCACCCCAGGTGTGCAGCACCATGTCGTCACCCACCCCAGGTGTGCAGCACCATGTCGTCACCCACTCCAGGTGTGCAGCACCATGTCGTCACCCACACCAGGTGTGCAGCACCATGTCGTCACCCATCCCAGGTGTGCAGCACCATGTCGTCACCCACTCCAGGTGTGCAGCACCATGTCGTCACCCACCCCAGGTGTGCAGCACCATGTCGTCACCCACCCCAGGTGTGCAGCACAATGTCGTCACCCACTCCAGGTGTGCAGCACCATGTCGTCACCCACTCCAGGTGTGCAGCACCATGTCGTCACCCACTCCAGGTGTGCAGCACCATGTCGTCACCCACTCCAGGTGTGCAGCACCATGTCGTCACCCACCCCAGGTGTGCAGCACCATGTCGTCACCCACTCCAGGTGTGCAGCACCATGTCGTCACCCACCCCAGGTGTGCAGCACCATGTCGTCACCCACCCCAGGTGTGCAGCACCATGTCGTCACTCACTCCAGGTGTGCAGCGCCATGTCGTCACCCACTCCAGGTGTGCACCACCATGTCGTCACCCCCATAGCCTCCCCATGCCCACCAAAATGGCCCTTACACATAAGGAAAAAAACCACCACATACTCACCTCGTCCCGTTCCCTGTCAGTGTGCTTCTCTTCCTGCCTCCGGTGCGCGGACTCTCCGGAGTAAACAGCTGGCGCGATGACGTCATTTCATCGTGTCAGCTGTTTCACACACAGATGTGGCCCCCGGGTCGCACTTTGCCCAGATGTTCTCTATAATGTGGATGTGATCCTCTGCAATGTGGATTTGAACCTCTGTAATATGAATGTGACCCTCTGTAATGTGGATGTGACCCTCTAGGTTACAGTGTGCCACAGCCCACAGGCCAGTCTGAGTCCCACTCCTACGCCAGTCCCTGCTGCCTAGTGCCTGCGCCCTGTGGTAAGTGGTGTCCAAGCCCAATATTATCCCTATTTGACAACTGGGTGCTATCCCTGAGGGTGCTTCGGTACTGTAGCGCATAGGACACTATAGCTGATTGTAAAGCATATATATACAGTATATACAGCTCTGGCAAAAATCAAAAGACCACTTTAAAATGTTCAGTTTGTCTGATTTTTCTCTTTATAGGTATATTTTTGAGTAAAATGTAAATTGCTGTTTTAGGCAATGTGCACACGTTGCGGAATTGCTGCGGAAATTTCTGCGGGAATTCCGCAACTCCCTGCCGTGGGAAATACGCTAGAATTCCGCATGTGTATTTCCCGCGTTTTAACTAGCGTTCTCCAAGCGATCTGTAGCTTCGCTTGGAAAACTGATTGACAGGTTGGTCACACTCGTCAAACATAGTGTTTGACAAGTTTGACCGACTTCTTACTATTCAGGCTGCCTATGCAGCATCAGTATTAAAAAGATATAAAGTTAAAAATAATAAAAAAAATGGTGTTTTTCTCACCTTCCGGAGTCCCACGCAACGTCACCAGGTCTCAGCGATGCTCCCGGCAAGTCCAGTTCCCAGTGATGCCTTGCGACAATGACCTTTGATGACGTCGCAGTCTTGCGAGACTGCTACAGTAAGGTCATTGTCGCAAGGCATCGCTGGGAACTTGACTTGCCGGGAGCATCGCTGAGACCTGGTGACGCTGCGAGTGACTCCGGAAGGTGAGAATATCACCATTTTTTATTTTCATTTGTATTTTTACAGGGATATGGTACCCAGAGCCTGGAGGAGAATCTCCTCTCCTCCACACCCTGGGTACCATCCGCACATTTTCCGCTTACTTTGCGAATGATGGCCATAGCCACATGCGGAAAGTAAGTGGAACAATGCATTCCTATGTGTGCGGAATTCCCGCGATTCTGCACAAAGAATGAGCATGCTGCGTATTTTTCCGCTATGCCATTCCGCCGCAGAAAAATACGCAGCATTAGCACAGCATGTGCAGAATGCCATAGGATTGCATGGGATGCTTTTTTTTTTGCGTTTTCACGGCAAAATCGCGCACTAAGAAACACCACGAAAACTCAAAAAAAGGTACGTGTGCACACAGCCTTATTCTTTAAACTACTGACAACATGTCTCTGAATTTCCAAGCAATAAATTTTGTATTTTTTTTCTGAAAATGAGAAATGGTCAAAACTAGAAAAAATAATTCAGTGCTTGCAGACCTCAAATAATGCAAAGAAATCCAAGCTCATAATCATTTAGAAACAACAATATTAATGTTTTAACTCAGGAAGAGTTCAGAAATCAATATTTTGTGGAATAGCCATGATTGTTAATCACAGCTTTCATGTGTCTTGGCTGCTGTCCACCAGTCTCTCACTCTGCTTTTGGGTGACCTTATGTCACTCCTGGTACAATAGTGTAAGCAGTTCTTCTTTGTTTGATGGCTTGTGACTATCCATCTTCCTCTTGATTACATTCCAGAGGTTTTCAATGGGGATCAGGTCTGGAGAATGGGCCGGCCATGACCGGGATTTGATGTGGTGGTCTCTTAATTTTTTTTTTTATAAATATATACTGTATATATATATATCACAGCGCTGAAAATATGGGGCTGAGATATCAGCTGGTTGTATAGGCACTACTACAACCACTAGCGATAATTTAGTAAAATTATTATAGTATTACCATGTAGTGACGGTGGTGGTATAGCGTGCCGAGGGTTCAGAGAGCTGGGCCTGCAGGCAGCATGGCAGGACTTGTGCTGATATCAATTTATGGTATGCTGTGGACCCCTGGCTGACACGCTGATATGAAGCAAATGAGAGAAATACATTTGTTAATTGAGCACTAAGGCTAGTTTCACACTAGCGTTTCTGCCCGCAGCACACGGCGCCGCTAAGCCCCGCCCCCTTCCGTCATCTCCGCCTAGTGTCGCACAGCGCTGCATGTGATCTGCACACCCTATCTTTAGCATAGGGTGCGCTGGCCGTGCGCTAGTAGGATTTTGAGTGCGCTGCGCCCTTTTGACGGTGCTCCGAGCGCACCAAAATGCAACATGGTGCGTTCAGAGCGCATCGGTGCACCGTCAAAAGGGCGCAGCGCAAGCAAAATCCTACTAACGCACCCTATGCTAAAGATAGGGTGTGCAGATCGCATGCAGCGCTGTGCGACACTAGGCGGAGATGACCGGAGGGGGCGCGGCAGGGGGCGGGGCTTAGCGGCGCCATGCGCTGCAGGCAGAAACGCTAGTGTGAAACTAGCCTTACTTATGTTTTCAGTGGTTATACACTAACAGAGCCTTTTTTCTATTGATAAGTATTTATTGTTCCTCAACCATTTTTATGAAATGGGTTGTTAGAAGGTGTACCTCTGCCGCACATGAGCTATACTCAAGTGCTACTACAGGAGACCCAAGCCTTAAGATGGGCCGCGGCCCGCGTCACAGTGGGCCACTGCATTGTGCCAAAGAAGAAAAAAAAAACACAAGCTTTCCTTAATAGCCTGTGGAGCGGGGAAGCACGGAAGCCATAGATTCGTCATGGATAATAATGAAGAGATGAAAGAAGGATTTTCCAGCTTCCAAAAAAAATTCCAATTTATTGTAGCTAAAGCAACATGAAAAAATAGACAGCAGCTCACATGGTGTGAGATAAGGCTACGCGTTTCGAACAGAACACTGTTCTTTCTCAAAGCTGCTCAATACTGAGAATAGCGTGATTAAATACTTGCTGCAACCAATGAACACGGTGCAGCAATCACATGGTGAATAATTAGTGAATCACATAAAATCACAAAAGACATCAATACAAATGCATACAAATTTACACATCATAACAAGGAAAAATGCATATAAAATACAATAAGTGAGTAAAGATGAAAGAAAAAAAAGAAAAAAACTCCTTTTTCCTTATAGAATATACAAACAGATCTAGTAATGGAACATTGTCTCCTTTCTTGCATTCAGGCCGTTAGGATAACAGGTATTAAGACAAAATATCCAGTATGCTTCACGCATCATGAGCCGTCTTCTATTATCTCCTCCTCTTGTCTGTATATTCAGTCTCTCAATGCCAAAAACCTGAAGAAACGCTGTGTCTCTATGATGATGATTAATAAAGTGCTTAGATGCAAATGACATCGAGCGATTCCAACTAGTGGAAGAAACAATGTCAGTGATGTGTTCAGAGATACGAAATTTTAACATTTTTCCTTGTTATGATGTGTAAATTTGTATGCATTTGTATTGATGTCTTTTGTGATTCACTAATTATTCACCGTGTGAGTGCTGCACCGTGTTCATTGGTTGCAGCAAGTATTTAATCACGCTATTCTCAGCATTGAGCAGCTTTGAGAAAGAACAGTATTCTGTTGAAACGCGTAGCCTTATCTCACACCATGTGAGCTGCTGTCTATTTTTTCATGTTGTTTTATCCACAGTAAATTGGAATTTTTTTTGGAAGCTGGAAAATCCTTCTTTTATCTCTTCATTATTGGCCACTGCATCGTGCTTGCCCCCCAGGCTAAAATTTGCCAGCCAGCCCCTGTGACTTGTGGTTTTGCATTTGCAGTGAGACAGAAAAACACTGCTAGCAGCGGGTTTTTTGTTGTTGCTGCAAGTAACGCATTTGCCGGATCGCGGTAAAACCGCAAGTGCCGCACATGTCCACAAGTCCTATAGGGATGAATGAGGCCGAGCGCAGTGTTGCTGTAAGTGATCCATTACGCGGCATATGCGGAGAAACTGCCGGATCTGCCACGAATGGCAAAAATTGCTGACGTGAAAGTAGCCTAAGTCACTGCCGACAGTGTCTGCATTAGGCCGGGGTCAGACATGCGAGAAACTTGCACGAGTTTCGCATGTCAATACCCGGTACTGCCGCCGGAACTCTGACAGGAGCGTGTGGCTCCATGTATTTCTTTGCAGCTGGCAGCTGCATGCTCCGGTCCCGAGTGCCGGTGGCAGTGAAGCGATGGCCGGGGAACCACCACGGTGCAGGGAGACTACGGTACACAAGATGAGGTGCAAACAACAAAGGGTAAATTTTTTGGAAGGCAAGGAATGAAGTGGATAAGCAAGTGGTATGCAATGGCAAAAGATGGTTTATAAGAGTTTGTATTCTTTAGCTGGGCCGTCAAATAGCACGGTGCTCCAGCTATTACAGGATCAATATATATCATACAGGCAAAACCAAACAATAAACAAAGAATGATGCTGCTGTAAGTGTAGTCTCCCTGGCCCCTACTAAAAAGGCCACACGGCTGCCGTGTTCTGTTTGTTGAAGCCTACACTAGGCCCTGATAACAAACTCACGGTGATGTTGGGGACTCAGGTCCAGTCCCGGGGGGGCCCCAACAGTCTTGGTGCACACGTCTGTCTGGCAGATAAGTGAAATGTGGTCTTGTCCTTGCTTCAGAGTCCTGGAGGTGCTTCTGGAAACTAAATCCCATTCTCGATCTCTTCGTGGCTTCTCAAAATAGCACAGGACAGCCACCTTTGCTACACCTGAAGAGTCTGTTCAATATCACAAGTCCACTTAGTCTCAGACTGTGTGACCTTTTTACACAGCTCCATGCACAGCAGCTCTCAGCAGCAGCTTCCAGCTCACACGCTCTCACAGGCTCATCTCCTCCCCTCCTCAGCCTTGGGCAGTTCAGTAACATAGTCCTTTACAGGGGGGAGCAAATCATTTCATCTCACCAGACAAGGGGGTGCTGTCTCTTAAAGTTGCAGCGTGTTTCTTACTGTCCATAACAGCACCACCCCCTTACATGCCTTCCTACTTATTGATGGTCATCCTCAGCCATAACAGCATCAAGGTCAAGGTGCAATGAAGGAACGTGCAATGTGGAAACAGCACCTATAGAGGAGGGAACAAAGTCAGAAAAACAGACAGAGTACACTGTTCTACGTATCAGACTGGTGGAACCCCTGCAGTAGACCTCTGGGATCTCTGAAGTTCTTGGCTATCAGGCAAGGCTTGACTATCTTCCAGAGGAACACTTGCTGCACGAGTTGTAGTGAGCTCTTGTCGGGTCTCGTCCTCATGTGGTGGTAGTGGTACATCCATGGGATTACCATCTCTGTACGGCTGAGAACCCTCCGCTGTGTCAGGGACGGTCCACCACTCATCATCGATTTCACGATCAGGCAAGAAAGATTCAGGAAGAGGAGTAGCGCCTTCAGACGGCAATGGCGCAGAACAGACCTCAGACCGGCAGGGCCGCAGCATATTTCTGTGAAGTACCCTAGGGGCGGACACCCCACTTTCAATCTGCACCTTGTAGATCGGGCCGTCACCATACACTCTCTCGATTACTCTGTAAGGATGTACTTCCCATCTCTCACTTAGTTTTCCCTTGGGGCGTTTCTCTCTGACTAATACTCGGTCCCCGGGTTGGAGCGGTATCTCTTGAGTCGGTTTACGGCCCGTGTGGTTTTTTTCCTGCAACTGCTGACCCGCCAACCGCCATATCATTTGTAATTGTTGCCGATGCTCTTTCATCCATGAAGTGACAGTTCGCTCCATCAGCTTCTCTGGCTGTTCCAAATTCAGCTCAATGATTTCTCGTCCAGCTCTTCCAACCAGCAGTATATATGGGGTGTAACCTGTGGTGGAGTGGACCCGATTGTTGTAGGTCCAGACCAACCCTGTCAGGTAGTCTTTCCAACATGACTTCTTATCCTCCTCCAACATTCTCAGCATTTGAAGTAGGGTTTGGTTGAAGTGTTCACATGCTCCATTGCCTTGAGGATGGTAAGGGGTGGTCTGGGACCGCTTGATGCCATACATAATTTACAGTTCTTCCATCACCTTGCCTTGGAAACATGTGCCTTGGTCAGAGTGGATGTGCTTTGGGCACTCATACACCTGGATGAAGTCTTGACAGATGGCCCGCATCGCCAACTCAGCAGTCTGATCTCTAGTCGGGGTGACTACTGCGAACTTGGAGAAATGATTGGTCATCACCAAACAGTTCTGTAGCCCCCGGGCCGAGTGTCCCACAAGGAGATAGTCGATCATCAAGACTTCTAGCGGTTCCTTAGTTTGTATGGTCTGGATGGGTGCCCTTTGTTTGGTACTCTTGATAAGGTCACATACTCGACATTGCCAGCAAAACTCTTCCACCACAGACTACAACCGGGGGTAGTATACATACCGCTGTAACCATTGGTAGGTCTTTGTGGGCCCGAAGTGAGCTCCAAATTCGTGGGCTTCTTTAGCTACTTGAGCCATTTTTCCTGGGATGACCACCTGCCACATTGCTTCCATATCTTTTGGCTATTGTCTCTTACGATATAACACTGATTCTCGCACTTCCAGTCTATCCCACTGGTGTAAGACACTTCATCTCAGCATCCAGATCATCTCTTTCTTGTTTGCTAGGCTTCCACTTCCAAGTTACCCACCATTGCGTCTGTCTCAGCCCTTCATCTTCATCCTGAACATGTCCCCATTCCTCATTGGTTCTCCCCAGGGACCGGGGTAATGCGTAGGCCTCCCTACTTGACTGGGCCGCAACCACTGGGGGCTTAAACTTACAAAAGTCTGGGTTTTTTTCCTCTTCAAGTTGTTCATCGAGATCCCCACTGGAGTCTCCACAGTCACTCTTGACAGCCCGTCAGCATTTATGTTTTCGGTAGCAGAGCGATAACGGATGGTAAAGTCAAACTTGGCTAGGTGAGCCACCCACCGTTGTTCTAAGGCCCCAATTTAGCATTCTCTAGGTGGGCCAGGGGATTATTGTCAGTTCGAACTTGATTCTTGGTCCCTGTCCGGAAGCCTGCTAACTTCTCTGTCATGGCCCACACTAGGGCCAGGAGCTCTAACCAGAAGGAGCTGTAATTGTGGGGGTTTCTTTTGCTGTCCTGCAGGGACCTACTGGCATACCCGATGACTCTCTCATATCCATCCTGTATCTGAGAGAGTACTGCACCGAGCCCATGAAGGCTACTGTCTGTGTAGAACAGGAACGGTTGATCGAAATCTGCGTAGGCCAAAATCGGGGCTGAAGTAAGGGCATTCTTTATGGCCTGGAAGGCCTCATCCTGTCTCTGGGCCCAAGGGAGGCACTGGTTTTTCGGCACACCAGCAGTCCTCCTCAGCAGCTCGTTCAGAGGACCCTGTTGTTAATTCTCTTTCTGGGCTCCCTCTGGTGGTTAATGGAGGTAGTGGAGCTGATTTGATTGACAGAGGCTTACCACCTGATAATGAGGACAACGATTGGAGATCTGAGGCTTCAGAATGGGATTTAAGACAGCCGATGCCCTCGGCTGGTGATTTTTGCTGCCTTGCCTCCTGTGGTCTGACGTATCCAGCTCTTTCCCTGCATTGTCCAGCTAAGTGATTAATTTGCTTTTATGTTTGCATTTGTTCAGGTTCTGTCTATTCCTGCTTTGTACGGGTCGGCCAGCTCCGGCTGGGGCTGTGCTGCATCACCGCCATATGTTGTTGCTTGTGCCAGTTTGTTTTTTCCTCCTGGTATGTTGGTCTCTGTTGCTTTGCTTTCAGAATCTACCAGAGTACTGATATAGTGGGAGGCAACGTCGTGTGACTTCAGGGTTTTTTGCGTCAGTCGTGTTGGACATTTTGCAGGGTTTTTTGTGCGTGATTGCAGACAGTATCTATCCTTTCCTGTCCTGTCTAGTCAGTGTGGGCCCCTTCATTTGCTCAGACTATTTTCCTACCTGCGTTTGTGTTTTCATCTTGTCTCACCGACAATATATGTTTGGGGGCTATCTATTCCTTTGCGGTCTGCTCTGGGGCAGTTTAGATTTCCCCTTTCTTGCTTTAGGCTTAGTTAGCTCTCCGGCTGTGCTGAGGCATCTAGGGCATCATAGGCACGCTCCACGGCTACTGCTAGTTGTGTGGATAGGATCCGCTGAGTTACCAACCTCTCTGGTGTTCTGTGGCTCAGCTCAGGCCTGCTTTCTCCTCAGTGACCCATTCATAACAGGACCCGCCACCTTCGCGAAGTCTGTGACAAACTGGTGGTAGTACCTGGCGAGCCCAAGAAAGGCCTGGGGGTTCTCTCTCTGTTCGAGGGACTGGCCACTTCTGGATAGCAGCCACTTTTTCTGGTGAGGGTAGAACTCCATCTTGTGACACTATGTGGCCAAGGTACTCGATATCCCTCTTGAAGAGGTGGCATTTCTTTGGCTTCCCCTTCAGGTTATGAGCCCGCAGTCTTCCGAGTACCTGTCCAAGCCGGGCAAGGTGCTCTTCGAACGAGGCAGAAAAAACAATGATGTCATCCAGATAGATCAGGGTAGTTTCAAAATTTAAGTCTCCCAAACACTTTTCCATCAGCCGTTGAAACGTGCCCGGAGCATTGCAGAGCCCGAAGGGCATCCGGTTAAACTCAAAGAATCCCATAGGGAGGATAAAGGCGGTTTTTGCTTTGTCTTTCTCTGCCACGGCTACTTGCCGGTATTCACTTGCTAGGTCCAAGGTGGAGAAGTACTTGGCTTTCCCCAACACTGTCAAGGATTCTTCGATGCGGGGTAACGGATATCAGTCTTGCACAGTGCAGGCATTGCGTTTCCTGTAATTTACACAGAACCGGATGGTCCCATCCTTTTTCTTGATGAGCACCACCGGGCGGCCCAAGGGCTCTGACTACTCTACACTATTCCTGAATCCAGTATATGCTTCAGTAATGTCTTCATCTCTTGGTACATCTTGGGCAGGATCTGCTGGTATCGTTCTCGAATTGGACGAGCTTCCTAGGTCGATATCTCGCGCGTGATGGCTTCAGTACAGCCGAAATCTTCGGCGTGATGGGCAAATGTGGCCTGATTTTCCCGCAGCATAGCTTCTATCTCTTGCACATGCTCAGGGCCTAGAGCCTTCACATCCACTTCCTTTTGATCTAGGATGACCCGTCCACTCCACTCCGGGGATGGCGTCTCTTCAGCTCCCACAGCAACTGCTAGGGTCCACCCCGCACCTTCTATCGGTGATAAAGAAGACATCTCCTTCTGTCTCACCACTACACTCTTATGTAGCTATACCAGGGCCAGATCTGACCCTCGTGACAAGGTGACCTCCCCAGGGCCCACATTCAAAGCTCTTATGGGGACATGTCCTCGCTGGACCGCAGCTATCGTACGAGCTATCATGACTTCTTGGTCCACTCCTCCGCCTACAACAGGCTGAACAATTACTTCCAACCCGTCGGGTTGCGATGAGTCCCCACTGGAAGGTGTAATATATTTTCTCGCTCGGGAGGCAGATTACAGGCTCTTTCCCAGGCCAATTTTGGTCCATTTTGGTTTCGTTTTTGTAGGTTTTTTCGTGCGTCTGTAAAAAGGGCATGAAACTCTGACAACATTGTTTTGAGCTGTGACCTAGGAGTCAGAAATGCTTCCAGTGGCGATCCCCATGATGTTCCCGTGTCACTTGAGCAGTTTTCCCATGACTTTCAAAGGACCCCCGGGGGGGATCGCGGTAAAAATGCTCGGATCTCCCATAGACTTACATTGGGCTTGTTGTTCTGTCTGAGAACCCGAGTATTCCAATTTGCTTGACCCGAGCATTTTAGTGCTCGCTTATCACTATTAGGAAGTTATAAGGGTTAAAAGGTAAACAGCGATTTCTCATTTTTACAACACCATTTAATTTTAGGGACCACATCACATTTGAAGTCACTCTGAGGGTCTATATGATAGAAAACACTTAAAAAGTGACACCATTCTAAAAATGTACCTCTCACGGTGCTCAAAACCGCAATCAAGAAGTTTATTAACCAGAGCTCGGAAGGGAAGGAGCGACGTTTGACTTTTTCAACGTAAAAGTGGCTGGAATTGAGATCGGATGCCATGTCGTGCCTAAACAGTGGAAACCCCTCTCAAGTGACCCCATTTTGGAAACTAGACCACCCAGGGAACTTATCAAGATGTGTGGTGAGCACTTTGAACCCCCAGGTGTTTCACAGAAGTTTATAACACCCGGGCGTGAAAATAAAACAATCATATTTTTTCCACAAACATGATCTTTTAGTCTCTAATTTTTTATTTTCCCAAGGGTAACAGGAGAAATAGGACCCCAAAAGTTATTGTGCATTTTTTCCTCAGTATGCTGATATTCCATATGTGGGAGAAAACTAATGTATGGGCACATGACGGGGCTCGGAAGGGAAGAAGTGACATTTTGGAATGAAGACTTTGGTCTGCAGGCATCATGTTGCATTTGGAGAGCCCCTGATGTGCCTAAACATTGGAAATCCCTCACAAGTGACCCCATTTTGGAAACTAGACCCCCAGTGAACTTATCTAGATGTGTGGTGAGTAGGGATGAGCGAAACGGGTCGAAAAATTTCAAAAGTCGCCGACTTTTGGCAAAGTCGGGTTTCATGAAACGAAACCCGACCCTAGGATGAGGTCGGCCACGAGGTCGGCGACTTACGCGCCAAAGTCGCGTTTCAAAAGTTTGTTTTGCGCTCTTTTTCAGCCAATCAGGATCCACGGACACTGTGGGCAACGTGATGACATAGGCACGGGTCACCACCATCTTTCAGAAGGGCATGCAAGTGATTGGCTTGCTTTGGTGGGCGTCACAGGGGGTATAAAAGGGCGTGCACGCCGACCGACATCTTACTTCTGCCGATCTCAGTATAGGGAGAGGTTGCTGCTGATTCTGTAGGGAGAGCGTTAGGCAGGGAAGAAGACAAAAAAACTGCTTCTGCTGCCAGCGATTTGGCCTGCACAACACACCAGTCACTGTGTGTGCAGTGCAAGGGGAGGCTATATTGTGGTGTATCAGTGGTGTTGGTTGTTGGGCTGCCTTTTAAGGCTTCCTGACAGGCTGGCATTGCTGTTTACCCACTGCTCTGCAAACTGCTTTTTTAAAAGCAATCCAATCTCCCTTATCCTCGAATCACTTTTGTCACAGCTGTGCCATCGAGCCTGTGACATAGCGCTCAGATATCAGTGGGCCTCACACAATCCAAAAGTGTCCAGTGTCCACAAGTGTCTGCAGAAATTCAAAATCTCCCTTATCCTCTAGTCACTTTTGTCACAGCTGTGCCATCGAGCCTGTGACATAGCGCTCAGATATCAGTGGGCCTCACACAATCCAAAAGTGTCCAGTGTCCACAAGTGTCTGCTGAAATTCAAAATCTCACTTATCCTCTAGTCACTTTGGTCACAGCTGTGCCATCGAGCCTGTCACATAGCGCTCAGATATTCATTGGGCCTCACACAATCCAAAAGTGTCCAGTGTCCACAAGTGTCTGCTGAAATTCAAAATCTCACTTATCCTCTAGTCACTTTGGTCACAGCTGTGCCATCGAGCCTGTCACATAGCGCTCAGATATTCATTGGGCCTCACACAATCCAAAAGTGTCCAGTGTCCACAAGTGTCTGCTGAAATTCAAAATCTCATTTATCCTCTAGTCACTTTGGTCACAGCTGTGCCATCGAGCCTGTCACATAGCGCTCAGATATTCATTGGGCCTCACACAATCCAAAAGTGTCCAGTGTCCACAAGTGTCTGCTGAAATTCAAAATCTCACTTATCCTCTAGTCACTTTGGTCACAGCTGTGCCATCGAGCCTGTCACATAGCGCTCAGATATTCATTGGGCCTGACACAATCCAAAAGTGTCCAGTGTCCACAAGTGTCTGCTGAAATTCAAAATCTCACTTATCCTCTAGTCACTTTGGTCACAGCTGTGCCATCGAGCCTGTCACATAGCGCTCAGATATTCATTGGGCCTCACACAATCCAAAAGTGTCCAGTGTCCACAAGTGTCTGCTGAAATTCAAAATCTCACTTATCCTCTAGTCACTTTGGTCACAGCTGTGCCATCGAGCCTGTCACATAGCGCTCAGATATTCATTGGGCCTCACACAATCCAAAAGTGTCCAGTGTCCACAAGTGTCTGCTGAAATTCAAAATCTCACTTATCCTCTAGTCACTTTGGTCACAGCTGTGCCATCGAGCCTGTCACATAGCGCTCAGATATTCTTTGGGCCTCACACAATCCAAAAGTGTCCAGTGTCCACAAGTGTCTGCTGAAATTCAAAATCTCACTTATCCTCTAGTCACATTGGTCACAGCTGTGCCATCGAGCCTGTCACATAGCGCTCAGATATTCATTGGGCCTCACACAATCCAAAAGTGTCCAGTGTCCACTAGTGTGAGCAGAAATTCAAAATCTCCCCTGTCCTATAGACACCTTGTACCTTGTTTTACATTACTATATAGTTTGTTGGATTTTGTCTACATTTTTACCAAAAATGAGGAAGGCTGGTGGAAGAGGCCGTGGAATTGGGCGGGGGTTGGCAGCTGGTAATGATGGTGTTGGTGGTGGATCTGATGGTAGTGGCAAGAGCAAAATAGGACCGAATGCAGGAGGTGTTGAGCCTGCGTCATCGTCTGGCTCCATAAGGCTTCGAAGGCTTAGTTTTCTAGGAGTTGGCAAACCGCTTTTAAAGCCAGAGCATCAGGAAAAAGTTTTGTCTTACATTGCTGACTCAGCCTCCAGCTCTATCGCCTCCTCTTCTTCAGTTGTAAAAAGTAAAAGCACTGAGTCGTCATTGGAGGCTCATGTTCATGAACCACACCTTTCCTTGTGTCCTTCACCCCAACCAAGATTGAAGGATGACGCAGGCCATACTACTGATTACTCCATGGAGCTGTTTTCACATACCATGCCTGGATTATCAAGTGAAATGGTGAATTACCCAGGCCAAGATGAATCTGACATGGAGTGCACTGATGCACAGCCGCTGATGGATGATTCTGCTGGTACATTCACTCAGAGCACTACATTGTCCTCGCAGTGTACAGAGCCAGATTCTGACCCTGATGAGACTCAGGTGCCCCTTCCCGCACACTATACCACCATACACGGTGACACAGAGGAAGGTGCACATGACATTGAAGAGGAGGTGATGGATGACCCAGTTGTTGACCCAGATTGGCATCCATTGGGGGAAGAGGGTGCTGCTTCCAATAGCTCAGATGAGGAGCATCCACAGCAGACATCGACATCGCAACAGCTGTTATCCGGCAGGCCCGGAGCACTCCAAAGACAGGTTCCAAAAATCAAAAGAGTTGCTGGACAGCTTGTCCAGAGGGTCAAAAGATCACAGCGTGCTAGGCCGCAAAATGTCTGCCAAAGTAGGAAGAGTGCAGTGTGGCACTTTTTTGAACAAAATCCTCATGATCAGGCCAAGGCTATCTGTAATAAGTGCGCAAAGACCTTTAGCCGAGGGAAAAATCTGAAAAATTTGAATACCAGTTGCATGCTTAGACATTTAACCAGCATGCACTTGCAAGCGTGGACACAACACCAAACCTCAAGTGCCACATGTGCAACTGATCACAACGAAGGTAGTCAGCAATGCTACATTGTTTCCCCCACTGTAAGCCCACCGGTTAGCACAGCAGCAAATGTTGAGGTGTCGTTGCAAGGCCACAGCAGTCAGGGAATCCCACTGTTATATCAACGAAAGACTGATTCTAGGCCATCAGAAAGAACACCAACTCCATCACCATCATCAACCCTCTCTCAGTCCGCCCTGTCCACCGCTACTTCCACCATATGCAGCTCTCAAGTCCAGCTCACCCTCCCAGACACTAAGAGTAGGTCAAGAAAGTACTCAGTCTCTCATCCGCGTACACTGGGTTTGAACGCCCACATTGCCAAACTAATCTCGTTTGAGATGATGCCCTTTCGGTTGGTGGAAAGCACAGCTTTCCGCGAACTCATGGCCTATGCAGTACCATGCTATGACCTACCCAGTCGCCACTTCTTCTCTCGCAAAGCCATCCCAGCCCTCCACCATCATGTGAAAGACCGCATTGTCCATGCACTCAAGCAGTCAGTGAGCGGAAAGGTGCACCTCACAACTGATGCATGGTCCAGTCGGCATGGCCAGGGCCGTTACGTGTCCAACACTGTGCACTGGGTTAATGTGGTGGATGCAGGGTCCACAGGGGACAGCGGTGGTGGGACAGTGCTGCCTAGCCCACGGTATAGGAAACAGTTGGCTGTAGGCGTTCGACCCTCCTCCTCCTCCTCCAGAAGCGAAAGCTCGTCCACAGAGCGCAGTCGTACGAGCACTCCATCTGCAGCTGCCACTGTTGCACACGAGGTGTCCCCCTATCGAGCAGCTAGTGGAAAGCGTCAGCAGACTGTGTTGCAGATGATGTGTTTGGGCGACAGACACACCGCCGAGGTGCTGGCCGAGTACTTTCAGCGACAAACTGAGTCATGGCTGGGCAGTGTACATCTTGAGGCAGGCAAGGTAGTTAGTGATAACGGGCGTAATTTTGTGGCAGCCATAGCTCTTTCAAAACTCAGCCACATACCTTGCTTGGCTCACACTTGAACCTGGTGGTGCAGTGCTTCCTCAAAAATTATCCAGAGTTAACAGCCCTGCTCCAGAAGGTGCGAAGACTGTGCGTGCACATCCGCCGGTCGCCTGTACACTCCGTTCGTATGCAGAAGCTGCAGCGATTGCTCCACCTTCCCAACCACCGCCTCATTATCGACATTGCAACAAGGTGGAACTCCACCCTGCACATGGTGGAGCGGCTGTGCGAGCAGAGGCAGGCCATAATGCATTTGTGGGAGGATACACGGCCAGGCACTTTGAGAGCAGACATGGAGTTGACCGGTGTGCAGTGGTCGAAGCTGAAAGACCTCTGTAAAGTCCTTCAGTGTTTTGCGGAATGCACACGGCTGGTAAGTGCAGACGACGCCATCCTAAGCATGAGCATCCCACTTATGCGTCTGCTCATGCAAACTTTGACGCACCTTAAGGAGCAGACTTCTGCAGCCAATGTTGATGAGGAGGAAGAGGAGGAGGGAATCCTTGATGACATTCAGCCATTGTCTGCTCAGGGACCTCTCCTGGACGAGGTGGAGGAAGAAGAGGAGGAGGAGGATGATGGGGATGATTACTTAGGGGAGGAGGATGCATCTCGTGTGGCAAGTGAAAATGTTGGCGTGGCAAGGTCTGGTACAGGGTTTGTGCGTGACTGGAGGGATGTGGATTTGCCAGAAAGTGCTCCTCCAACCAGCACTCGCAGTGCATCATTGACACCGGGAACATTGGCCCACATGTCAGATTATGCCTTGCAGATCCTAAAAAGGGACCCCCGCATTGCCAAAATGATGAACGATGACGACTACTGGTTGGCCAGCATCCTGGATCCACGCTATAAAGGCAAATTACAAAACATCATGCCACAGGAGAACCTTGACCTAATATTGGCTAATAAACAAGCAACTCTGGTAAATCGGTTGCTTGAGGCATTCCCAGCACACAGCAGCGGTGATGGTTCTCACACGAGCCGTACGGGCCGGGGTCAGCTTGGCAGAGGTGTTCGTGGTGCACACAGCAGAAGTGGCGTTGGAGACAGGGGTTTCATGACAATGTTGTGGACTGATTTTTCAAGTACCGCTCACACAACTGGTAATACTGCATCGATGGAAAGTGACAGGAGACAGCAGTTGTCAACTATGGTTACAAACTACTTTTCCTCCCATATCGATGTTCTCCCACACAGGTCATTCCCCTTTGACTATTGGGCCGCTAAACTGGACACCTGGCCTGAATTGGCACAATATGCCTTACAGGAGCTCGCTTGCCCAGCTGCAAGTGTGCTATCGGAAAGAGTCTTCAGTGCAGCTGGATCAATCCTGACAGAAAAAAGGACCCGTCTGTCAACCCAAAATGTGGATGATCTAACCTTCATTAAAATGAACCACGCATGGGTTTCCAAGGATTTTGTCCCACCTTCCCCTGATGACACATAGGGTGACTGAAAAATGGCTTGCTTTGGTCCACCTCTTCCTGGGACTTGACCTATTTCACCTTTTGCATCAGCTGAATGTCCAACATCAACATATGCCACTTTCTAAAACTCCCTAACTGTGCTGCCTCCCCCCCCATGGCCGGGGTAACCACCTAGCGCACGACACCGTGCGAGTGCCGTTGCCCTGGACAGGTGGGTAGGCCGACTCTTGGGCGCGGGCACTGGCACAGGGTCCCTCATAGTGCAATCAAGTGTCTCTGACGGTGGTGGTGCACACCCGCCGTCAGACACACCGCCGTACTATGAGGGGCCCAGTGCCAGTACCGACGCCCACGAGTGGGCCCCCCTTGCTTGGGCAGGGCCCCAGCATTTGCAATCTTTACCTCTCCCTGCTCCTCCGCTGTGTAGTCTGGGCCGTCAAATCCATACTGGGCCTAACACCGTCTGAGCCTGCCTCCTGATGTATAGACATATATTTTGAATGTGTACGCAATCCATACATGTTATCTGGGGATACGGTACCCTTTCTCACCTTTGTGCAATCACGTGCAATCCATACTGGGCCTAACACCGTCTGAGCCTGCCTCCTGATGTATAGACATATATTTTGAATGTGTACGCTATCCATACATGTTATCTGGGGATACGGAACCCTTTCTCACCTTTGTGCAATCACGTGCAATCCATACTGGGCCTAACACCGTCTGAGCCTGCCTCCTGATGTATAGACATATATTTTGAATGTGTACCCTATCCATACATGTTATCTGGGTATACGGAACCCTTTCTCACCTTTGTGCAATCACGTGCAATCCATACTGGGCCTGACACCGTCTGAGCCTGCCTCCTGATGTATAGACATATATTTTGAATGTGTACGCTATCCATACATGTTATCTGGGGATACGGAACCCTTTCTCACCTTTGTGCAATCACGTGCAATCCATACTGGGCCTGACACCGTCTGAGCCTGCCTCCTGATGTATAGACATATATTTTGAATGTGTACGCTATCCATACATGTTATCTGGGGATACGGAACCCTTTCTCACCTTTGTGCAATCACGTGCAATCCATACTGGGCCTAACACCGTCTGAGCCTGCCTCCTGATGTATAGACATATATTTTGAATGTGTACGCTATCCATACATGTTATCTGGGGATACGGAACCCTTTCTCACCTTTGTGCAATCACGTGCAATCCATACTGGGCCTGACACCGTCTGAGCCTGCCTCCTGTTGTATAGACATATATTTTGAATGTGTACGCTATCCATACATGTTATCTGGGGATACGGAACCCTTTCTCACCTTTGTGCAATCACGTGCAATCCATACTGGGCCTAACACCGTCTGAGCCTGCCTCCTGATGTATAGACATATATTTTGAATGTGTACGCTATCCATACATGTTATCTGGGGATACGGAACCCTTTCTCACCTTTGTGCAATCACGTGCAATCCATACTGGGCCTAACACCGTCTGAGCCTGCCTCCTGATGTATAGACATATATTTTGAATGTGTACACTATGCTATCCATACATGTTATCCGGGGATACGGTACCCTTTCTCATCTTTGTGCAATCACGTGTAATCCATACTGGGCCTGAGAACGGCTGGCGAGCTGTTAAGCAAGCTACAGCACCTGTGGTTTGCACACGTAAGTTTTTCATTTTTTCAGGAATGACGGTTAGGCCTAATTCCGGAACTGCGGTTGACCTGCACTTACTGGTAAATCATCGTTCGTGGGTAATAATTGTAATCACAGATCCCCATCACTAACGTTGTTCAGCGGGTTATCTGCACCTGTAAACGACAAACGCTGGCCTTTACAGTGTAGCGCACATGCAGCCACGGACATGTAAGGGCATGACACACCAGTTATTGGCCAATCTCATGTGCCAGAGCCTCACGTGTCCCTCTAGCAAGCCGGACTCGGACCGCGGGGCATGACGGAGTCTCGTTCGTTAACGGAATTAAGCTTGCAATGTGTGCATCTGTTCTGTAGCTTGCATGGTTGAGGTTTCCCAGGTGGAGTCGAATTAAACCGTAGGCTCCACTCCTGGTGGTGCCCTTCTGGACATTCCTTTAAGGTTCAGCTTTGCAACCATACTGCCCACGTAAAACAAACACTTTGCCTTCATGAACGCTGTTTGGAGGGTCATGACTCATGGGAATAACGCCGCCCAATCAGTTAACCTGCTAGAGAGATCCTTCGTTGCTCCCAAGCATGACATCACACTCCCTAGGAGGAAGGTAATGCCACTGTGGCGACCGTACTCCTGGGGGCGACACAAGTGCACTGATGCCCAGCCACTGCTCGATGAATCTGCTGGTACATTGACCCAGACCACTACATTCCCCTCGCACGCTACACGGCCTGAATCTGACCCTGATGAAACTCAGGTTACCCTTCCCATATACAGTTCCATCTTACACGGTGACAAAGAGGAAGCTGCAGATGAAAGTGCAGGTTCGGCCCACCCGCCATCAGACACACCACCGTACTATCAGGGGCCCTGTGCCAGTGCCGTCGCCAACGAGTGGGCCCCCCCTGCTTGCTCAGGATCACAGCACTTGCAAGGTTGAAATACTGTGCAGTGAGATGGAAGATGGGAACGACGAGGAGTCCAGACTAGTACAGGGATTCCCTAGCGAGGAGACTTATTTCATTGTTTTCAATGTTGGGACAGCAATTTTTGGGGAGCACTATACTCTGGAGAATGATAGATGGGGCCCACCATACACTGGAACATTCCAAAGGTGAACATCAGACACTGGAGCAGCATTTACAGGGCCCATTATACACTAGAGCATTAGAAATGGGGCCCATTATGTTTGGAGCATTATTTGGGCCCATAAGACAGTGGAGCTTCATCCATGGGGACCAACATATACTGTAGCATTATGTGGAGCTCATCATATACTGTTTCAAACATTATATGGGACCAATGATTCTGTATGGAGAAATAGATGGGCCTCGTCATGAGATGTAAAAAGTGAGGTATTTTTCATTGTACTATACCGCTATTTCTCTGCCGTATCGGAGCATGATGAGTTGTGGTATGTGTTAAAGGGGCGCTCTTTCGCCCAGGGCAGATGAAAACCTGGAGCCAGCCCTCCCCCCCACAACTGTAGCCAAATAACCCCCATTTTTCAGTGCGTAACTTGTATTATGAAGTTAATTAAGGTTGACAAGCTTAAGTAAGAAGAATTGATGCTTTTGGCATTCAAATGGGCACTGTTGGTGTGTTTCCTGTCCTCCTCTCACTGCCGACTTTTATTCCCCATTGACTTACATTGGGTTTCGTGTTTCGGGACGACCCCGACTTTTCCCTATAATCGGATGATCTTGCTCGACCCGACTTTTGGAAAAGTCGGGTTTCACGAAACGCGACCCTAAAAAAACAAAAGTCGCTCAACTCTAGTGGTGAGCACTTTAAATCCCCAAATGCTTCACAGAAGTTTATAACGTAGAGCCGTAAAAATAAAAAATCATGTTTTTTTCCACAAAAATGATCTTTTTCCCCCTAATTTTTTTATTTTCCCAAGGGTAAAGTTGACATTTGACCCCAAACGTTATTTTACAATTTGTCGTGAGTATGCTTATACCTCACATGTGGGGGTAAACCACTGTTTGGGCACATGGCAGAGTTCAGAACGGAAGGAGCACCAGATTTTACTGTTATGGTTTGCACAGGTGTCATGACCCACTGGGAGAGCCCATGAGGTGCCAAAACAACAGAATCCCCAAAATGTGACCCCATTTTATGAACTACACCTTTCAATGAATTCATCTGGGGTGCAGTGATCATATTGACACCATGGGTGTGTCACAGAATTTTATACCATTGGGCAGTGAGGACATAATAACTACATTTTCACCACCAAAATTTTGTTTTAGTCAAAAATTTTACATTTTCACACAAGAAGTGGGTAAAAATGGCAACAAAGATTGTCCCACAATTTCTATTGAACGTGGCAATACCCCATACGTAGATGTACAGTGCTACTTAGCCATGTGGAGAGACACGGAAGGAACGAAACGCTATTTGTCTATTCAAGTGAATGGGTCTGTGCACATGTCAGTGTGTTTCCATGGGTTGTGTGTCCGTGGGAAAAACACGCTGATATGTCAGTTTATTAATGTCAGCACGGGCCACAAAACATCCAGCACACGTGCATACACATAACACATGGATGTTATCCATGTGAAATGCATTGGCGCCGGGGAAGAAGAGTTACAGTAAGCGTCGTTCCCGGCACTGGGTGATGACCACGGCTCTAGAATCATAGAATCATAGAATCGTAGAGTTGGAAGGGACCTCCTGGGCCATCTGGTCCAACCCCCTGCTCAAAGCAGGATTCGCTAAATCATCCCAGTTAGATGTCTGTCCAGCCTCTGTTTGAAGACTTCCATTGAAGGAGAACTCACCACTTCTCGTGGCAGCCTGTTCCACTCATTGATCACTCTAACTGTCAAAAAGTTTTTTCTAATATCTAATCTGTGTCTCCTCCCATTCAGCTTCATCCCATTGCTTCTAGTCTTTCCTTGTGCAAATGAGAATAAAGTTGATCCTTCTACAATGTGACAGCCCTTTAGATATTTGTAGACAGCTATTAAGTCTCCTCTCAGTCTTCTCTTTTGCAAACTAAACATTCCCAAATCCTGCAACCTTTCCTCATAAGACAGGGTTTGCAGACCGGTCACCATTCTGGTCGCTCTTTTCTGAACTTGCTCCAGTTTGTTGATGTCTTTTTTAAAATGTGGTGCCCAAAATTGGACACAATATTCCAGATGAGGTCTGACCAAAGAGGAGTAGAGGGAAATAATTACTTCACGTGATCTAGACTGTATGCTTCTGTTAATACATCCTAGAATTGCATTTGCCTTTTTTGCTGCTGCATCACACTGTTGACTCATATTCAGTCTGTGATCTATTAGTATACCCAAGTCTTTTTCACATGTGCTGTCACTTAGCCCTATTCCTCCCATTCTATATATGCTTTTTTCATTTTTATTGCCCAGATGTAGTACTTTGCATTTCTCCCTGTTAAAAACCATTCTGTTAGTTGCTGCCCACTTCTCCAGTTTATTTAAATCTTTTTGAATCCTCTCTCTCTCTTCTCTAGTATTAGCTATCCCTCCTAGCTTTGTGTCATCAGCAAATTTAATCAGTTTACCCTCAATTCCTTCATCTAAATCGTTGATAAAGATGTTGAACAATACAGGGCCCAGGACAGAGCCCTGTGGTACCCCACTTGAGACATTCTTCCAACTGGATGTGCAGCCATTTACGACCACTCTTTGGGTCCGATCACTAAGCCAGTTATGAATCCACCTAACAGTTGCCTTGTCCATTCCATACTTAGTCATTTTTTCAATAAGGATTGTATGAGAGACTTTGTCAAATGCTTTGCTGAAGTCAAGATATACTATATCTACAGCATTTCCTTGATCCACCCAATCAGTAATACCATCATAGAAGGAAATTAAATTAGTCTGACATGACTTATTAGTTACAAACCCATGCTGACTCTGTTTAATCACTTCATTCTTATCCAGGTATTGACATACATGTTGTTTAATAATTTGTTCAAAGATCTTTCCTGGTATAGAAGTCAGACTCACCGGCCTATAGTTGCCTGGGTCCACCTTCTTCCCCTTTTTGAAGATAGGAACAACATTTGCTCTTCTCCAGTCTTCTGGCACTTCTCCTGTTCTCCAAGAATTTTCAAAGATTATGGAGAGGGGTTCAAAAATTTCTTCTGCTATCTCCTTCAGTACTCTGGGGTGTAATTCATCTGGACCTGGAGACTTGAATACATTTAGGTTAGCTAAGTGTTTCCTCACTATCTTTCTGTTTATAGATATCCTGGATTCTTCTATTCCCTTAATAGGACAGTGAATAACAGTTGATGTTACATTTCCTTTCTGAGAGAAAACAGATGCAAAATAGGAATTTAAAAGTTCAGCCTTCTCAACATCCTGTCTTACCATTTCATCATTTTCATCCTGTAAAAATCCTATAGCATCTTTGACTTTTCTTTTACTTTTGACATATCCCCAAAATCCTTTATTATTGCTTTTGACATCTCTTGCAAGCCTCAATTCATTTTCAGCTTTAGATAATCTGATTTGTGCCTTGCAGGTTCTGCAGACAGCATTATATTCTTCTTTAGATATGCCTCCTTCTTTCCATTTTATAAACATTTTTTGCTTCCTTTTTAGCATGTGCTTAAGTTCTGTGTTCATCCATCCTGGTTTCCTTAAATGCTTCCTATTCTTCCCTCTTTTCGGAATTGTTAACAACTGTGCTTTGAGAATTTCATTTTTCAAGATTTCCCATCCTTCCTGGACATTTTTGTCTTTAAGGATATCCAGCCATTGGATCCCTCCAATTCTCTTTCTGAATCCCTTAAAATCTGCCTTTCTGAAATCTAACCTTGACGTCTGAGTCTTCACAGGTCTTCCGCCTCTAGTTATCCAAAATTCTAAAATAGCATGGTCGCTACCTCCTAGGGTCCCAGCCACTTTTACCTCCTCAACCATTTCCTCCCTGTTTATAAGGATTAGATCCAAGGTAGCAGTTCCCCTTGTTTTCTCCTTTACCTTTTGGAAGATAAAGTTGTCAGCAAGAGAGGATAAGAATTTCCTTGACCTGTTAGTTTTGCCTGAGAGAGATTCCCAACAAATGTCTGGATAGTTGAAATCTCCCATGACAACTATGTCATATTTTTTGGAGAACTTGGCCATTTGATGCATAAAGAGTTCATCCATATCTTCAGCTTGCACAGGCGGCCTGTAGTAAATGCCTACAATGGTGTCCTTTCCATTGTTCTGTCCTTGTATTCTTACCCAAACAGTTTCCACAGAACTCCCAGTCTCTGAAGCTTCAATCTCTGTGCAGATATACGCATTTCTAACATACAATGCAACACCCCCTCCTCGTTTATCAAGTCTGTTTCTTGCAAATAAGTTGTATCCTTCTAGTCTTGTATTCCAATCATGTGTATCGTCCCACCAAGTTTCAGTGATTCCAATGACATCATATTTCTTTTCCTGTGTTAGTAGTTCCAATTCTCCTTGTTTGTTGCCCATGCTTTGTGCATTAGTATAGAAACATTTTAGTTTGTGATTGGTTTCTCTTTCTCCAATATTTTTTTTAATTAGATTCTTTCGTCTTTGTTCTTCCTTTCCACTTCTAATAGCAGAGTTCTCAGTAGCATTTGTCAGGTGTATGGATCTTTCTGGTCTTTTGCTTCCCTTCCCATGTTGTTCTAGTTTAAAGCTCTCCTTACAAGTGTAGCAAGGCGACTTCCAAATACCTGCTTTCCAGTCTTCGTAAGGTGCACCCCATCTCTAGCAAGTAGTCCATCGTATAAGTAGTTCACTCCGTGATCCAGAAATCCAAATCGTTGCTGACGGCACCATCGACGTAGCCAGTTGTTCACCTGCAGAATCTTATTCCACCTCCTTGTTCCATGGCCATCCACTGGGAGGATGGAAGAGAAGACCACCTGCGCTCCCAGTTCTTTCACTTTCTTGCCTAAGTCTTCAAAGTCTCTGCAGATGGTTTCCAGGTCGTTTCTTGCGGTGTCATTTGTCCCCACATGTAGTAGCAGGAATGGGTAGTCATCTGTAGGTCTGAAGAGTCCTGATATCCTGTCAGACACATCTTTAATTTTTGCACCTGGAAGACAGATCGCCGGCAGAGCAGGGGAGAATGATAAGAGCCGTGTTCAGCACCCGGCGTCGAGGAACAGCGCTTACTGTAACACTTCTTCCCTGGCACCCGTAACTGTGCTACTGATGCGGCACACGTGTGCCGCAAGTATTGCACACACGGACACTGACATCTCCGGTACCAGAAATATCAGGACGTGTGAAAGAGGCCTTAGAGCGGGTTTTTTTGTTTGGCAGCTGTCACACACTAAAATATGCTTTTTATTGCAAAAAATAGTTTTTGCATCACCATATTTTGAGAGCTATAATTTTTCCATATTTTGGCCTACAGAGTCATGTGAGGTCTTGTATTTTGCGGGACGAGTTGATGTTTTTATTGGTACCGTTATCGGGCACATGACTTTTTTGATCGCTTTTTATTCCGATTTTTGGGAGGCAGAATGAACAAAATCCAGCAATTCATGAATTTCTTTTGGGGGGGGAGTTTATACCGTTCCGCGTGTGTTAAAATTGATAAGGCAGTTTTATTCTTCGGGTCAGTACGATTACAGCGATACATCATTTATATCTTTTTTTATGTTTTGGCGCTTTTATACAATAAAACCTATTTTATAGAAAAAATAATTAGTTTTGCATCGCTTTACTCTGAGAGCTATAACTTTTTTATTTTTCTTGGGATGGAGCTATATGGCAGCTTTTTTTGCGGGACAAGATGATGTTTTGAAGGATCCAAATGTGGTTGATAGTCGGACTTGTTGGGGCAAAGAATTCCAGAGGATAGGGGCAATTCGGGGGAAGTCTTGGAGGCGGTTGGGTGAGGAGCGAATAAGTGTGGAGGAGAGAAGGAGGTCTTGGGAGAACCGGAGATTACGTGAGGGAAGGTATCGGGAGATTAGTTCAGAGACATATGGGGGAGACAGGTTATAGATGGCTTGTAGGTCAGTATTAGTGATTTGAACTGGATACACTGAGGGAATGGGAGCCAGTGAAGAGATTTGCAGAGGGGAGAAGCGGAGGAGTAGCGAGGAGAAAGATGAATTATTCAGGCAGCAGAGTTAAGGATGGACTGGAGAGGTGCGAGGGTGTTAGCAGGGAGACCACAGAAAAAGATGTTGCAGTAGTTGAGGCGGGAGATGATGTGGGCATGCACAAGCATTTTAGTAGATTGAGGGTTGAGGAAAGGACGGATTCTGGAAATATTTTTTTGAGCTGGAGGCGACAGGAGGTAGAAAGAGCTTGGATGTGCTGTTTGAAGGACAGGGCAGAGTCAAGGGTTACTCCGAGGCAGCAGACTGCCGGTACTGGGGAAAGCATGATGTCATTAACTGTTATAGATAGGTCTGGTAAGGAAGATCTGTGAGATGGAGGAAAAATGATGAGTTCAGATTTGTCCACCTTGAGCTTGAGGAAGTGAGTGGAGAAGAAGGTATGATGATAAAGCATTGTTTTTTGCCTTGTTTTTATTTTATGGTGTTCACTAAAGGGGTTAAGTAGTGGGACAGTTTTATAGGTGCGCATGACAGGAAGTTTCTCAGCTCTGGAGACCCGGGTGTCGTCATGACGACATCAGGTCTCCTTGGCAACGATCGGGACCCTGCGTCACACTGCTGGGTCTCTGATCCAAAGGCAGAGGGGCTGTTAGCCCTCTGCCTTCTCCCGGAATGCTGTGATCATGTTCGATTGCAGCATTTCTGGGGTTAAAGTGCCAGAAGTAGTGATGAGCGAACGTGCTCGCCACTACTCGTTACTCGTCCGAGTATCACGGTACTCGGTGTACTCGGCAAACACCGAGCATTTACGGAATTACTCGGCAGGAACTCAGGTCTCCACCCAGCTTTTTTGGCGGACTTTAGAGACCCAATCACGATGCAGGGATTGTCTGCCAGGCAATGAAACGCCGCAGCCATCTTTGTTGTGGTCTTGCAGTGATTGGCTGGCCGCACAGCATCATCAGGGGTATAAGAGACCAGACGCCACTCTGCTCGGCACTTTCAGCTCCAGATTGAGAAAGTGTAGGGAGAGCTGCTGCCGAGATAGGGTCAGATTTGGGGATTTATTAGTCAGTGTGGGTTCTACCTTCATAAAAAACTCAAATCCAGCTAAACCAACAGTCCTTCTAAGGACTAATTCTGGAGTATATAGGTTCCAGTGTTAGGCAGGCAGGGTAGAGTATGTCGCTCTATACATATCAGTGCAAGGCCTGCAGGCACTGTATGTGTGTTGTATATACATATCATTGCATACATCAAGAGGGTCCATTCCCTTCCTGTCTGCTGGTGCTGCTGCTGCTACCTATAGCATATATTGACCGTATATACCTAGCCCCAGGTGTAATTGGCTTGGAAAATTTTTTAGGCCAAGCTTAATAGAGCCACATATTTTACAGTGCGGTATATCTGTGACACACCTCATCCATCCGTCTGCTAAAAGGTTTGTCCTTTTTTGCCCTAAATTCAATTTTTTTTTTTGCTGTCTGTCACTGTACTTATATACAGCACTGTTTAGCCAAAAAAGCAAAAAATACAGGCCACACATTTGTCAGTGTGGTATTGTGGAGCCCCCAGGAGTACGGTTGCCACAGTGACCTTACCTCCCTCTAAGGGATAGTGATGTCATGCCTGGGAGTAAGGAAGGATTTCTTTATCATATAGTTCCAGCACACAACACTGTTCCCCCTCCTGGCCAGCAGAGGGAGCTCTGAACAGAACAGAAGAGGAGCTGCTGTCTGTGGTCAGGGGTGGGAAGTTAGAGGGTTGAAGTGTGGACAGGGAAGAGAGAGGATGGAGGAATAGAGAGCTGAAGGGATTGGAGCTAAAGGAGAGCTCATCCCCAGCTCAAGCGCAGAGACCGGACGCTGGAGTCCGAGGTTGTGTGGATACTAAAGGTCCCACAGCAGAAACTGGAGGAATAGAGGCTGTAAATGCTCTGTTCCCAACTGAGACTCGACGACACAGCAGCAACATGTGTGAGCCAGAGAAAAGTAGGCTACAGCTGCCTGTCATGCGACTGGAGTTCTAAGCAACGGACAGAAAGAGGAACTTGTGTGCAGTTTAGAACTGCAAGTACTTCAGAATAGCGCTAGAAAGGAGACCTCACAACCCTTCTGTATAGAGAGATTCCCAAATTGCTTCCAGGCTGACCAACTCCTGTACCAATTGCAACTTGAGCCCTGGACTGTACCTACAAAGCACAATAAAAGGTAAAAGAAACTGCACTCTGTTGTGTCCTCTGAATTCTTCCCGCTCACCCACTCAGCACTGCTACAACCTTTACCTCACACTACATCATCATCTCCCTTAACATCTACTACAACTGCCCTGGGACAACAGCTCTGCATGTGGAGAGCTATTCCAACTTTGCTGCATCACATCATCAGTCTCAGAGGATCTGCACTGCAGCGCTGGTCAATTCTGATCAGATACCATGGGTGGCGTAACGAACACTTATTACGAAAACTCTTTATTTCATCCCCTGTAAATAAACCCCTTTTATTGGATGCCCAGGGCCATGGACTGGGTCACCGCTGCCTCTGTGACACATCCCTTTGAGACACCGGCCCGGTACTGAGTACCTTACTGCCCTGGCAGGTGCTCCAGTATCTCCGTGCCAGCTTATATCTGTGCATGCTCAAAGTTTGGCCAGTTTAGGCTGGTTTTCCATTTTTGTCCTGTGTGTCACTGTACTTATATACAGCACTATTTAGCCAAAAATGCAATAAATACATGCCACACATTTGTTGGTGTGGTATCTCCGTGCCAGCTCATATCTGTGCGTGCTCAAATTTTGGCCAGTTTAGCCTGGTTTTCCTTTTTTTGTCCTGTGTGTCACTGTACTTATATACAGCACTATTTAGTCAAAAAATAAAAAAAATACAAGCCACACATTTGTCGTTGTGGTATCTCCCTAACAGGCCTCATTTATCTGTGCCAATAATTTGGCCATTTTAGGCCTACATATTGTATTTTTTTGCTGTCTGTTAACGTACTTTGTTATGATTGAGTGACCGTAGGAGGCAGACACAAAAATAGAAGCTACGTCCAGAAAACCAGAGGAGCTGGCAACTATCCGATTGCAGACCCCTGAACCTATCAACACAACTAGCAGTAGCCGTGGGGGGTACCTACGGTGCCCTAGACCCCTCGACACAGCCGGAGAACTATATAGCCTAAAGATAGAAAGGGAAATCTAAACTGCCCCAGAGCAGACCCCAAAGTAAAAGGCAGCCCCCAACATATAATGACGGTGAAGCAAGATGAAAAAACACTGACACAGATAGAAAGATAGGCTGAGCAAACGTTGGGGCCCAATCTAATCTAAACAGGAAAGGAAAGGAAAGCTGCTGTCCGCAATCGGCAAAAAACCCTATCAAAAACATAAGCCAGCAAGCTGAAATGGAAAAAGACCCTGAAGCAACTAAGCTTCAAAACTAAATCAGCACTCTGGTATTTTCAGGAGACAGAGCTAAGGAGTTCAGCTCACCCCAGCAGGGAATGGCCGAAATCCAGAAAAAACAAAGCAAGGCACAAATGCAAAAAGCAAGGAAGAAAACTTAGCTTTAGCAGAGCAGGAATTCAAACTGGACTCCAAGGATACCACAGAGAAATCACCCGCAGGGAGAATGGGCGTATGCAGCCTTATATCCAGTCTGTGACTCCACTCAGCCAGTCATCATCATTAATCTCAGGTGTCTGATAATCAGACTCACTACCTCTCCTTACTAGAAGAGGGAGTTCCTCGGGCATCAATGATGTAGGAGAAAATGAACTCACAACAGTACCTCCCCCTTGAGGAGGGGTCACCGAAGCCTCAACCACGCCACCAGGGCGATCAGGGTGTGCCTAATGAAAGGCACGCACCAGTCTTTTAGCATGAACATCAGAGGCAGAGACCCAGGAATTATCCTCCTGACCATAACCCTTCCACTTAACCAAATACTGGAGTCTCCGTCTAACCAGACGAGAATCCAGTACTTTCTCTACCTCATATTCAATGTTACCTTCAACCAATACAGGGTCTGGAGGTGCCACTCCCGGAACAACAGGTTCAACAAATCTCTTCAACAAGGACTTATGAAACACATTATGGATTTTAAATGCGACAGGAAGAGCCAAACGAAAAGAGACCGGATTAATAATCTCCAAAATCTTGTAAGGTCCAATAAATCTAGGCTTAAATTTAGGAGAAGCCACCTTCATAGCAATATTTTTTGATGATAACCACACCAAATCACCAACCTTAAACTGGGGACCAATGGTCCTATGTCGGTTGGAAAACCGCTGGGCCTTTTCCTGGGAGAGAGATAACTTATCCACCACTTGGTCCCAGATCTGGTGCATTCTCTCCACCACAGTGTCAACCCCTGGGCAGGCAGACGGGTCCACCTGCCCTGAAGAAAATCGAGGATGAAACCCAAAGTTACAAAAAAAAGGTGACATCAAAGTGGCAGAACTAGCTCTGTTATTTAAAGCAAATTCGGCCAAGGGTAAAAATGAAACCCAATCATCCTGATCAGCGGAAATAAAACATCTCAAATATGACTCCAAGGTCTGGTTTGTTCTCTCTATCTGCCCATTGGTCTGAGGGTGAAAGGCAGAGGAGAAGGACAACTGAATTCCCAGCTTGGAACAGAAAGTTCTCCAAAATCTAGACACAAACTGAACTCCTCTGTCAGACACAATGTTCTCAGGAATCCCGTGCAAGCGAACCACCTGTTGCAAAAACAGGGGCACCAACTCAGAGGAAGACAGCAACTTAGGGAGTGGTACAAGATGAACCATCTTAGAGAACCTATCACAAATCACCCAAATAACAGTCATCCTTTGAGTGACAGGCATATCAGAGATGAAATCCATTGAAATATGGGTCCATGGCCTCTTGGGGACAGGCAAAGGCATCAACAACCCACTAGAGCGGGAGCATGATTTAGACCGGGAGCACGTCCCACAGGACTGCACAAAATTCCTGACATAACGAGACAAGGAGGGCCACCAAAAAGACCGACTCACAAGATCTCTAGTACCAAAAATACCTGGATGACCAGCCAAATCAGAGCAATGAACTTCAGACATCACTCTCTTCTTCCACTGGTCAGGAACATACAACTTTCCACTGGGACAACGCTCAGGCTTGTCTCTCTGGAACTCTTCCAGAGCACGTCTCAAATCGGGCGAGATGACAGAAAGAACTACCCCTTCGCCTAAGATGGTAGCAGGTTTCGTCACCACAGGAGAATCAGCAAAGAATCTCCTAGAGAGTGCGTCTGCCTTGACATTCTTAGTTCCAGGAAGAAAAGAAACCGCAAAATCAAAACGTGTAAAAAACAAGGCCCACCTAGCCTGTCTAGGGTTCAAGAGCTTAGCCGACTCTAGATAAATCAAATTCTTGTGGTCGGTGAGGACCATGACTTGATGCTTAGCTCCCTCCAACCAATGTCTCCACTCCTCAAATGCCCATTTCATGGCCAACAGTTCCCAATTCCCCACATCATAGTTACGTTCAGATGGAGAGAACTTTCGGGAAAAGAAAGCGCAGGGATTCATTATAGATGTTACAGGATCCTTTTGGGACAAAACAGCTCCTGCACCAATCTCAGAAGCATCCACCTCTACCTGGAACGGAAGTGAGACATCAGGTTGCCGCAAAACCGGGGCGGAGGTGAATCTTCGCTTCAACTCCTGAAAGGAAGAAACAGCCTCCGGAGACCAATTTAACACATCAGCACCCATCTTAGTCAGATCAGTCAATGGCTTGGCAATACTAGAAAATTTTGCTATAAATGTCCGATAAAAATTAGCAAAACCCAAAAACTTCTGGAGGGCCTTCAAAGAAGTGGGCTGAACCCAATCATAAATGGCCTGTACCTTGGCTGGATCCATTTCAATAGTTGACGGAGACAAAATAAATCCCAAAAATGAAATCCTCTGTACCCCAAAAAGGCATTTAGATCCCTTGACATACAGGGAATTCTCCCTCAAGATCCGGAACACAGTCCGAACATGTTCCACATGAGAATCCCAATCCTTGGAGAAGATCAAAATATCATCCAGATAGATAATCAAAAATTTATCCACAAAATCTCGGAAAATATCGTTCATGAAGCACTGGAAGACAGAAGGGGCAATAGTGAACCCAAAAGGCATCACCAGGTACTCAAAATGTCCCTCCGGAGTATTAAACGCCGTCTTCCATTCATCCCCATGCTTAATGCGAATAAGATTATACGCCCCCCTGAGGTCAAGCTTGGTAAACCAGCAAGCACCTTTAACTCTAGAGAATAGATCCGAAATCAGGGGTAACGGATACTGATATTTGACAGTAATCTTGTTGAGGGCACGATAATCAATACAAGGTCTTAATGATCCATCCTTTTTTGCTATAAAAAAAAACCCAGCACCTAAGGGTGAAGAGGATGGTCTAATATGACCCTTCTCCAATGCCTCCTTAATATAGTATCGCATAGCCTCGTACTCGGGTACAGATAAATTGAAAAGCCGACCCTTGGGGAATTTACACCCCGGGTTCAGCTCAATAGCACAGTCATAACTCCTATGAGGAGGCAAAGATGCAGACTCATTCTCACTAAATACATCATAAAAGTCAGCCAAATAGTCAGGAACATCATGTGACTGGGGAGAGGTGGAGAAAATAGGAGCATCACTAAGGGCACACCGACAACCCCAACTCACCACAGACAAAGATTTCCAATCCAGAACTGGATTATGGATTTGTAACCAGGGAAACCCCAGAACAATGGTATCATTCAGATTATGCAACACCAAAAATCTGCAATTTTCCTGATGGTCTGGGGCGACCCGCATTACCACCTGGGTCCAAAACTGAGGTTTATCTTTAGCCAAAGGAGTAGCATCAATCCCCCTCAAAGGGATAGGCGTCCGTAGAGGTGTCATAGGAAATCCACAACGTTTAGCAAAATCCAAGTCCATTAGGTTTAGAGCTGCTCCCGAATCCACAAATGCCTTGGCGGAAAATGTGGACAGGGAGCAGATCAGAGTAATAGCCAGAAGAAATTTAGGTTGAACACCACTAACAGCAAACGTGTGTGCAAAGCGTTTCTCTCGTTTAGGACAGACAGAAATAATATGCGAGGCATCTCCACAGAAAAAACACAACTTATTACGCCTTCTGAACTCCTGACGCTGCTCTCTGGAGAAAACTCTATCATATTGCCTAGGTTCAGTCATTTGTTCAACAGGTGGCAACACCTCTCGTGCAGTCTTGCGTTCGCGCAAACGCCGATCAACCTGAATGGCTAATGACATAGAATCGTCAAGACCAGAGGGAACAGGAAATCCCACCATAGTATCTTTTACGGCTTCTGACAAACCCTTCCGAAAGAGAGCAGCCAAGGCATTATCATTCCAAGTAGTAAGTACTGCCCACTTTCGGAATTTTTGACAGTACAATTCTGCAGAATCTCGACCCTGATTCAATGCCAGCAGGGTCTTTTCAGCCTGATCAATGGCATTAGGTTCGTCATACAACAAGCCCAAGGCTTGAAAAAATGCGTTCACATTAGTCAGAATAGGATCATCTGGTTTCAAAGAAAACTCCCAATCCTGGGGATCGCCACGCAGCAAAGAGATGACAATTTTAACCTGCTGCGCGGAGCTCCCTGACGAGTTAGGCTTCAAGGCAAAAAATAATTTACAATTATCTTTGAAATTCAAAAATTTAGACCGATCACCACAAAATACATCAGGTGTAGGAATCTTTGGTTCAGCAGCATGTGAATGAGCAAGGTAGGCGGAAATTCCCCGCACTTCCGCAGCGAGCTGCTCCACACGATCAGAGAATTGCTTTATCTCCATTGAGAGAAAAAAAAAATTCCCCCTACGGCCTCAGAGATATAGAGGAAAACATATACACACTTTTTTTTTTTTTTTGCAATTCCTTCCTGCTATTGAGTACCCTAGGATCTGCGGTCAGGCGGGTGATTCTGTTATGATTGAGTGACCGTAGGAGGCAGACACAAAAATAGAAGCTACGTCCAGAAAACCAGAGGAGCTGGCAACTATCCGATTGCAGACCCCTGAACCTATCAACACAACTAGCAGTAGCCGTGGGGGGTACCTACGGTGCCCTAGACCCCTCGACACAGCCGGAGAACTATATAGCCTAAAGATAGAAAGGGAAATCTAAACTGCCCCAGAGCAGACCCCAAAGTAAAAGGCAGCCCCCAACATATAATGACGGTGAAGCAAGATGAAAAAACACTGACACAGATAGAAAGATAGGCTGAGCAAACGTTGGGGCCCAATCTAATCTAAACAGGAAAGGAAAGCTGCTGTCCGCAATCGGCAAAAAACCCTATCAAAAACATAAGCCAGCAAGCTGAAATGGAAAAAGACCCTGAAGCAACTAAGCTTCAAAACTAAATCAGCACTCTGGTATTTTCAGGAGACAGAGCTAAGGAGTTCAGCTCACCCCAGCAGGGAATGGCCGAAATCCAGAAAAAACAAAGCAAGGCACAAATGCAAAAAGCAAGGAAGAAAACTTAGCTTTAGCAGAGTAGGAATTCAAACTGGACTCCAAGGATACCACAGAGAAATCACCCGCAGGGAGAATGGGCGTATGCAGCCTTATATCCAGTCTGTGACTCCACTCAGCCAGTCATCATCATTAATCTCAGGTGTCTGATAATCAGACTCACTACCTCTCCTTACTAGAAGAGGGAGTTCCTCGGGCATCAATAATGAAGGAGAAAATGAACTCACAAAAGTACTTATTGACACAAATCTGATAATGCAAAAAACATTTTTACCTACAGTCCATATAGGTAAAAGTGTGATTTTCCAGCACACGTATCACATACAATTTGCTTCCCAAATCAGCCATTTGTAGTGAGCGTGTATAATATTCTGGTCCATTTACAATGAGCAAGGAGCGTGGCAAGGGACGGGGAAGTGGATGTGATGGTGCAGGCCGAGGCCATGGGCAAGCTGAAATTGGGCCACCAAAAACACCCACATCTTTTCGCTGGGCCTTAGTGTCCGAAGTCCTAGGGGACCTCAGCAAAACAGCACTATTGAAGCCTGAGCAGTGTGAAAAGGTTGTTGGTTTGATAAGCGAATAATACTTCCAGTTACTTATTCACCACCACCAGCACCCTGTCTTCCACACGGTAAAGTCTGAGTAGCCGTAAATCTGGACCGCATATTCCTCACCCTGATCCTCCTTCCTCCCACCATGCTGAGTGCTCAGAGACAACTGATCCCACACTCAGACACTCCGAAGCGCTATTCATTTTTCCATTTGGAGATTCATGCCTCTCGCCCGGTCCACTTGAAGCGGGGCAAGATGATATTCCATGTAGCGATGCACAAATATTCGAGCAGCCACAGTCACAAGAGTTGGACGATGAGACACAATTGCCGGAAAGTCAGGAGGAGGACCAGGGTGGAGAAGTCCATGAGGTGGTGGATGATATAATTACAGACCCAACCTGGCAGGAGGACATGCAGAGCGAGGACTGCAGCACACAAGGAGAGGTAGGCAACACACCGCTTCAGGCAAGAAAAAGCAGTGTGGTGGCTGCAGACAGAAGGCGTGCAACCGTTCCCCATACCACCAACCTGACGGAAGTTGCCAGTCCAACTGTTAGGTCTTCCAGAGTTTGGTTATTTTTTAAAGACTGACGATAACCCCAAACAGGCCATTTGCAACACCTGTCATGCCAGTATCAGCAGGGGTGGCAAAACTACCTGCCTATCCACCACCAGCATGATCAGGCAAATGGCAGCAAAACATCCAACTTTGTGGGCCCAAACCCATGCTGCAAGAATAGTGTCTGTGGGTGACACCACAGCTTCTTCCACTGTTGTGCGTGCAAGCCAATCCCCTGTCCACGTTGCATGCGAAGATGCCAACTGCCCTGCACCTGCCGTTGCCCACAGTTAAATAGCACCATCATCAAGCACGTCCACATCCTTGTCCCAGTGCAGCCTTCAGTTGTCCATACCCCAGTCATTGGAACGTAAGCGGAAATACGAAGCCAACACCCCACAGGCCACAGTACTCAATTCTCAAATGTCTTGTCTGCTTGCGCTCAAAATGTTGCCTTTTAGGCTCGTAGAGATGGAAGCTTTCCACAACCTGATGGCGGCGGCCATCCCAATGTACTCGGTCCCCAGCCGCTACTATTTCTCCTGCTGTGCCGTCCCGGCATTACACAAGCACGTGTTCCACAACAATGCAGTCACTGGGAAAGTACACATAACCACTGACACATGGAAAAGTGCTTGTGGCCAGGGACGGTACATCTCGCTGACGGCACACTGGGATAACATAGTGGAAGCCGGGAACCAGTCAGACCTTGGGATGGAACATGTTCTCCCGAAGCCAAGGATTGCGGGCCCTACGTCAGTCAGGGTTGCCTCCACTGTGTACAGCTCTTACACCTCCTCGTTTTCAGCCTCCAGCTCCGAAATGAGCACATCAGTCAGAAGCTGTCAGCACTGCCAAAGCCAAGCTAATTTGCTTAGGTGACAAACCAAACAATGCTGAAGAGTGGTTGACAGCTTTGAAAGAGGAGGAAGATGTGTGGCTGACACCTTTGAATCTCCAGCCAGGCATGGTTGTGTGTGACAATGGCAGGAACCTGGTGGCGGCTCTGAGGTGAGGCAAACTGACACAGGTACCAAGCCTGGCCCATGTGCTTAACTTTGTTGTTCAACGATTTCTAAAAAGCTACCCAGAGCTGCTGGATCTGCTTGTGAAAGTATGCCGCTTGTGTGCCCATTTTAGAAAGTCAGCTACAGCTTCAGCCGCCCTTGCCGTGCTTCAGCAGCAATTGCAGATTCAGGCTCACCGACTGGTGTGTGATGTCCCCACGCGTTGGAACCCTACACTGCATATGTTGGAAAGGATTTGTGAGCAGAAGTGGGCAGTTGTTGAATACCATAATCAACAAGGCCGTCGTTTTCCAGGTTTGACTCCACACATAAGACCTCAGGAGTGGACATGGATGTCAGACATATGTAACATCCTCCACAACTTTGAGGAGTGCACCAAGATGGTAGCGGCGATGACGCCATAATTAGTGTCACCATCCCACTCATCTGCATTCTGAAATGCTCTCTGCTCACAAGGAGGATGCATTGCAGGTGGAGCATGAGGACATGGATCAAGGAACTATACAGGGTGATTACAGCCCAGCCTCATGTCATCCTAACGTGGATTGGTTGGCAATGAGGAGGAAGAACAGGAGCTACTTTCATGCGCTATAGATGGGTCTACAACCACAACTGTCATACCTGGAGTTGAGCGAAACGGGTCGGTCATATTCAAAAGTCGCCGACTTTCGCTGAAGTCAGGTTTCATGAAACGAAACCCGACCATAGCGTAAGGTCGGCCACGAGGTCAGCGACCAGAGCACCAAAGTCGCGTTTCAAAAGATGCTTCCAGCGCCCTTTTTCAGCCAATGATGGAGGACGCACACTGTGGGCAAGGCGATGACATAGGCATCGGTCACCACCATCTTTGAGAAGGTCATGCAAGTGACTGGCTTTGTGTGGCGTCACAGGGGCTATAAAAGGACGTGAATGCCGACCGCCATCTTACTTATGCTGATCTTAGCATAGCTGCTGCTGCTGATTCTGTAGGGAGAGCGTTAGGTAGGGAAGAAGAACCAAAAAACTGCTTCTGCTGTTAGTGATTTCCACTTACAACACAACACTTTGTGTGCAGTGACAGGGGAGGCTCTATTTTTGTGCATCAGCTCTGTTGGTTATTAGGCTGCCTTATAAGGCTCCCTGATAGCTGCATTGCTGTTTGCACACTGCTGTGCAAACTGCTTTTTTAAAAGCAAAAATACTTTTCTTCCTCTTTTCTTCACAGTTACCAAGGGTTCATTTTTCCACCCTTTTGTGTGTGCACTGTGCAGCAGTCCTGCTTATTAGGCTGCCTGTGTCCATACTTGGACTGAGAGCATCATTGTCAGCGTCCTCAAATCCCTAGTGAGATCCAAAATCTCACCAATCCTATAGACACTCTCCACCTTGTCATACACCATCCAATTTCAGCCTGTTACATTGAGGTGTAATCTCTACTGGGCCAGAGACAATAGTTCTGCATCCTCAAATCTTTAGTGAGATTCAAAATCTCACCAATCCTATAGACACCCTCCACCTTGTCATACACCTTCCAATTTCAGTCTGTTACATTGAGGTGTAAACTCTACTGGGCCAGAGACAATAGTTCAGCGTCCTCAAATCTCTAATGAGATTCAAATTCTCACCAATAGTAGATACACCTTCTACCTTGTTTTACAGTACCATATAGCTGGTGGTATTTTGGGTACATTTTCACAAAAATGAGCAAGTATGGTGGAAGACGCCATGGAAGTGGGCGGGGGTTGCCAGCTGGTCCCGATGGTGGTGGTGGTGTAGCATCTGTTGGTAGTGGCAAAAGCACAATAGCACCTAAGGCAGGAGGTTTTGAGCCTGCGTCATCGTCTGGCTCCACAAGGCCTCGAAGGCTCTCTTTTCTGGGAGTAGGTAAACCACTTTTAAAGCCGAAGCTTCAGGAACAAGTTTTGGCATACATTGCTGACACAGCCTCCAGCTCTCTCGCCTGCTCTTCTGAAGTTTCAAAAAATAAAAGCACTGAGTCGTCATTGGAGGCTCCTGGTCAGTAACAACACCTTTCCTTGTGTCCTTCACCCCTACCAAAATTGAAGGATGTGGCACGCCACACTACCGATTACTCCATGGAGCTCTTTTCACATACCATGTGTTAGGAATCTGGGTCAGTCTATGCTTATGCAGCAACCCAGATTCTCACATTTGTCTCCAGAGGCTAAGTCCTTTTTCCCTGCTTCTGGGCATGCTCACAGGACTAGCTCTCATTGGAATTCAGGAGTCAGGTGCTCAGGTCCTGCTCCTGATTTGATTGGTTATGCGCGGGGCTCTGGAGATTTCCAGCAGGTCCCGTATGCTATAAAAAGTGCGCATGGCCGCTATGCCATGCGCTAGTATTTTCATACTGCTGCTGTGTGTATGGTGATGGATGCTTGGACTGGTGACTGACTCATTAAGAAACCCCTTCCCTCTGATAATACGTCTGTGTGAGTGTGTGGGATTCAGTACCAGCAGTGCTAGCGCCAGCGCGCTCAAGCCTCTCCTGTTGCAGCAGCCTGCGCCCTGCATTGCGCCAGCGTACTTGCAGCGCTTTTCCTGCGGCTCAGTGCCGCCACTGCAGTTGCAGCCCAGTGTGTGTTCGCGGTAGCAGCGCCACTGCGTCAGACGTTTAAACGGTAGGTCTAGACAGAGTCAGTTCCGTCACTTTTTGTGACTCCTGTGACCCTATCCCACGTCTGTCTCGCTGTGTTCCTGTGAAGTTAAAACAGACACAGCGTTTTTGTATTTGTGTTTTGCTTGCAGCTCTATCTGTGAAACAGCCTGCTTCAGCATTACTTTTCTTGTGCAGCTCTGTGAGTTCAACAGAGCTACTTTTGTGCACCAGGTGCTGTTAAACCCTGTGCACATTACCGTCCTTGTGTTCTGCCACTTTAGCAGCGGTTATTACACCTGCCGCACGGTGGACCCCGGGCGGCGAACACGCTTTAATTTATATTTTTTTTAGCGTGTTCCGCCGACCATAACACCATGCCTGGGTTAGCAAGTCAAATCGTGAATTCCCCAGTCCAAGATGAATCTGACATGGAGTGCACTGATGCATAGCCACTGTTAGATTTTTCTGCTGGTACATTCACTCAGAGCACTACATCGTCCTCGCAGTGTACTGAGGCAGAATCAGACCCTAATGAAACTCGGGTGCCCCTTCCCGCATACTATACCACCTTACACGGTCACACAGAGGAAGGTGCACATGACATTGAAGAGGAGGTGATGGATGACCCAGTTGTTGACCCAGATTGGCATCCATTGGGGGAAGAGGGTGGCGCTGCCAATAGCTCAGAAGAGGAGGAGGAGGATCCGCAGCAGGCAACGACATCGCAACAGCTGTTATCTGGCAGGACCGTAGCAGTCCAAAAACGTGTTACAAAAACCAAAAGGGTTGCAGGACAGCTTGGCCAGACGGTCAAATTAGCACAGCATGCAAGGTCTCAAAATGTCTTCCATAGTAGGAAGACTGCAGTGTGGCACTTTTTTGAACAAAATCCTAATGATCAGGCAAAGGTTATCTGTAAGAAGTGCGCAAAGACCTTTAGCCAAGGGAAAAATCTGAGAAATTTGAATACCAGTTGCATGCTTAGACATTTAACCACCATGCACTTGCAAGCGTGGACGGACTACCAAACCTCACGTACCACTTGGGCACCTGCTCCGAATGAAGGTAGTCAGCAACACTACATCGCTTCCCCCACTGTAAGCCCACCGGTTAGCACACCACCAGCAGCAAATGTCAAGGTGTCGTCGCAAGGGCAAAGCAGTCATGGAATCACAATGTTATTGCTATGAAAGACTGAATCTAGGTCATCAGCAACACCACCATCACCAACTATGTCCACCGCTAGTTCCACCATATGCAGCTCTCAAGTCCAGCTCCCCCTACCAGAGACTCTGAGTAGGACAAGAAAGTACTCATCCTCTCATCCGCGTACACTGGCTTTGAACGCCCACATTGCCAAACTAATCACGTTAGAGATGATGCTCTACCGGTTGGTTGAAAGCAAAGCTTTCCGCGAGCTCATGGCCTACGCAGTACCACGCTATGACCTACCCAGTCGGCACTTCTTTTCGCAAAAAGCCATCCCAGCCCTCCACGTGCATGTGAAAGACCGCATTGTCCATGCACTCAAGCAATCAGTGAGTGGAAAGGTGCACCTCACAACAGATGCATGGTCCAGTAGGCATTGCCAGGACCGTTACGTGGCCATCACTGCTCACTGGGTTAATGTGGTGGATGCAGGGTCCACAGGGGACAGCGGCGGTGGGACAGTGCTGCCTAGCCCACGGTATAGGAAACAGTTGGCTGTAGGCGTTCGACCCTCCTCCTCCAGAAGCGAAAGCTCATCCACAGAGTGCAGTCGCACGAGCACTCCATCCGCAGCTGCCAGTGTTGCACACGAGGTGTCCCACTATCGAACAGCTAGAGGTAAGCGTCAGCAGGCTGTGTTGAAGATGATGTGTTTGAGAGACAACAGACACCGGGGAGGTACTGGCCGACTACTTGCAGTGACAAACTGAGTCATGGCTGGGCAGTCTACATCTTGATGCAGGCCAGGTAGTTAGTGATAACGGCCAGAATTTTGTGGCAGCCATGGCCCTTTCAAATCTCAGACACATACCTTGCCTGGCTCACACCTTGAACCTGGTGATGCTGTGCTTCCTCAATAATTATCCGGAGTTAACACCCCTGCTCCATAAGGTGCGAAGACTGTGCTCGCACGTGGTTCAGAGGCTGTGCGAACAGAGGCAGGCTTTAATTCATTTGTGGGAGGATACACGGGCAGGCAGTTTGCAGGCAGACATGGAGTTGTCTGGTGTGCAGTGGTCGAAGCTGAAAGACCTCTGTAAAGTCCTTCAGTGTTTTGAGGAATGCACACGGTTGGTAAGTGCAGACGACGCCATCATAAGCATGAGCATCCCACTTATGCATCTGCTCATGCAAACTTTGACGCACATTAAGGAGCAGGCATCTGCAGCCGAGGAGGAACAGGAGGAGGGAAGCCTTGATAACAGTCAGCCATTGTCTGCTCAGGGAAGTCTCCTGGACGAGGTGGAGGAAGAAGAGGAAGAGGAGGAGGATGATGATGGGGATGATTATTTTGGGGAGGAGGATGCATCTCCGGGTGCAAGAAAAAATGTTGGTGTGGCAAGGTCAGATACAGGATTTGTGCGTGACTGGAGGGATGTGGATTTGCCAGAAAGTGCTCCTCCACCCAGCACTTGCAGTGCATCATTGACACCTGGAACATTGGCCCACATGTGTGATTATGCCTTGCAGATCCTAAAAAGGGACCCCCGCATTGCCAAAATGATGAACGATGACGACTACTGGTTGGCCAGCATCCTGGATCCACGCTATAAAGGCAAATTCCAAAATATCATGCCACAGGAGAACCTAGAGCTAATATTGGCTAACAAACAAGCAACTCTGGTAAACCGTTTGTTTGAGGCATTCCCAGCACACAGCGGCGGTGATGTTTTTCCAACAAGCCGTAGGGGGCAACATGAAAGAGGTGTTGGTGGTGCACACAGCCGAAGTGGCGTTGGACACGGGTTTCATGACCATATTGTGGACTGATTTTTCAAGTACTGCTCACACGACTGGTAATACTGCATCGATCAAAAGTGACAGGAGACAGCAGTTGTCAACTGTGGCAACAAACTACTTTTCCCATATCGATGTTCTCCCTCACCGGTCATTCCCCTTTGACTATTGGGCCAGTAAACTTGACACCTGGCTTGAATTGGCACAATATGCCTTACAGGAGCTCGCTTGCCCTGCTGCTAGTGTGTTATCTGAACGAGTCTTCAGTGCTGCTGGATCAATCCTGACAGAAAAAAAGACCCGTCTGTCGACCCAAAATGTTGATGATCTAACCTTCATTGAAATGAACCATGCATGGGTTTCAAAGGATTTTGTCCCACCCTCCCCTGCTGACACGTAGGTTGCCAGAAAAATGGCTTGCTTTTATCCTCCTCTTCCGCGGACTTCTCCAATTACTCCATTTGCAGCTGCTGAATGTCCAACATCAACATATGCCCTTTTTTCCACCTCCCTAACTGGGCTGCCTCCCACAGGGCCGGGATGACCACCTGGCGCACGCATCCGTGCGAGTGCCGTTGCCCTGGACAGGTGGGTGGGCACACTGTTTGGCAACGGCAGTTTCACAAGGTCCCTCATAGTTCAATCAAGTGTCTCTGACAGTGGGGGTGCACACCGCCGTCAGACACACCGGCGTACTATGAGGGGCCCTGTGCAAGTGCCATCGCCAACGAGTGGGCCCCCCCCGCTTGCTCAGGATCACAGCACTTGCAAAGTTGAAATACTTACCTCTCCCTGCTCCACCGCCGTGACGTCTTCCGCGTTTCCTGACAGTGACATTCTGGTCAGAGAGCGCGATGACATCACGTCTGTACGCCCTCTGCCTAAATAGTCCGAGTGCAGTGAGATGGAAGATGGGGACGACGAGGAGTTCAGACTAGTACAGGGATTCCCTAGCGAGGATACTTTTTTAATTGTTTTCAATGTTGGGACAGCTATTTTTGGGGAGCACTATACTCTAGAGAATGATATATGAGGCCCACCATACACTGGAGCATTCCAAAATGGACATCAGACACTGGAGCAGCATTTACAGGGCCCATTATGCACTGGAGCATTAGAAATGGGGCCCATTATATATGGAACATTATTTGGGCCCATAACACAGTGGAGCTTCATCCATGGGGACCAACATATACTGTAGCATTATGTGGAGCTCATCATATACTGTTTCAAACATTATATGGGACTAATGATTCTGTATGGAGAAATATATGGGCCTCATTACTCTGTATAGCGCACTATGCGTTGGCCATAATACTGTATGGAGTAATATACTGTCCGTTTTTGGAGCTAATGGAGAATTTAAAATGGATATCAGTCATGAGATGTAAGAAGTGAAGTATTTTTCATTGTACTATACCGCTATTTCTCTGCCGTATCAGAGGATCATGAATTGTGGCATGTGTTAAAGGAGCCCATTGACACTCTTTGGCCCTGGGCCTACGAAAATCTGGAGCCAGCCCTACCCCCTGTGGAGGAACACACACGCGGACCCGTTCCTCCCACGTCACCACTGTGACGTAACTACACAGGCACAGCTCTCCGGCGCCCCCTTTGTCTCTCAGGTCAGTAAGAGAACTGCACCTAGAGCAAATGGCCGCCGGGGAGGATGTCCTGTTACCCGCTGGGTATTCTAAGATTCGTGATCAGAGTAAAAGCATCAGCCCAAGATTAATTTTATAGATAATAACAGAAATATACAGTAGATTTGCAGTCAGGGAAAAAATATAACAATAAGGGTACAAGACTTAGAGATATTAAGCTGGAGGTCAATTTACCAGATTGTATTGTAGGGTGCATGTGGGTGCCAGGGAGCTCTGCAGTCCACAGGTACAAGAATCTTAGTTGCCGGACAGACCCCCAAAGCACGGGCCGCTGCTCCCCCTTGGCAGGTCTGTCCCCAGTTCCTTCTTAGATCATCATCGTCTGGTGTTATGATTGAGTGACCGTAGGAGGCAGACACAAAAATAGAAGCTACGTCCAGAAAACCAGAGGAGCTGGCAACTATCCGATTGCAGACCCCTGAACCTATCAACACAACTAGCAGTAGCCGTGGGGGGTACCTACGGTGCCCTAGACCCCTCGAACACAGCCGGAGAACTATATAGCCTAAAGATAGAAAGGGAAATCTAAACTGCCCCAGAGCAGACCCCTAAAGTAAAAGGCAGCCCCCAACATATAATGACGGTGAAGCAAGATGAAAAAACACTGACACAGATAGAAAGATAGGCTGAGCAAACGTTGGGGCCCAATCTAATCTAAACAGGAAAGGAAAGGAAAGCTGCTGTCTGCAATCGGCAAAAAACCCTATCAAAAACATAGGCCAGCAAGCTGAAATGGAAAAAGACCCTGAAGCAACTAAGCTTCAAAACTAAATCAGCACTCTGGTATTTTCAGGAGACAGAGCTAACGAGTTCAGCTCACCCCAGCAGGGAATGGCTGAAATCCAGAAAAAACAAAGCAAAGCACAAATGCAAAAAGCAAGGAAGAAAACTTAGCTTTAGCAGAGCAGGAATTCAGACTGGACTCCAAGGATACCACAGAGAAATCACCCGCAGGGAGAATGGGCGTATGCAGCCTTATATCCAGTCTGTGACTCCACTCAGCCAGTCATCATCATTAATCTCAGGTGTCTGATAATCAGACTCACTACCTCTCCTTACCAGAAGAGGTAGTTCCTCGGGCCTCAGTGATGAAGGGGACAATGAACTCACAACAGTACCTCCCCCTTGAGGAGGGGTCACCGAACCCTCAACCACGCCACCAGGGCGATCAGGGTGTGCCTGATGAAAGGCACGCACCAATCTTTTAGCATGAACATCAGAGGCAGAGACCCAGGAATTATCCTCCTGACCATAACCCTTCCACTTAACCAAATACTGGAGTCTCCGTCTAGCCAGACGAGAATCCAGTACTTTCTCTACCTCATATTCAATGTTACCTTCAACCAATACAGGGTCTGGAGGTGCCACTCCCGGAACAACAGGTTCAACAAATCTCTTCAACAAGGACTTATGAAACACATTATGGATTTTAAATGTGACAGGAAGAGCCAAACGAAAAGAGACCGGATTAATAATCTCCAAAATCTTGTAAAGTCCAATAAATCTAGGCTTAAACTTAGGAGAAGCCACCTTCATAGCAATATTTTTTGATGATAACCACACCAAATCACCAACCTTAAACTGGGGACCAATGGTCCTATGTCGGTTGGAAAACCGCTGGGCCTTTTCCTGGGAGAGAGATAACTTATCCACCACTTGGTCCCAGATCTGGTGCATTCTCTCCACCACAGTGTCAACCCCTGGGCAGGCAGACGGCTCCACCGGCCCTGAAGAAAATCGAGGATGAAACCCAAAGTTACAAAAAAAAGGTGACATCAAAGTGGCAGAACTAGCTCTGTTATTTAAAGCAAATTCGGCCAAGGGTAAAAATGAAACCCAATCATCCTGATCAGCGGAAATAAAACATCTCAAATATGACTCCAAGGTCTGGTTTGTTCTCTCTGTCTGCCCATTGGTCTGAGGGTGAAAGGCAGAGGAGAAGGACAACTGAATTCCCAGCTTGGAACAGAAAGTTCTCCAAAATCTAGACACAAACTGAACTTCTCTGTCAGACACAATGTTCTCAGGAATCCCGTGCAAGCGAACCACCTGTTGCAAAAACAGGGGCACCAACTCAGAGGAAGACGGCAACTTAGGGAGTGGTACAAGATGAACCATCTTAGAGAACCTATCACAAATCACCCAAATAACAGTCATCCTTTGAGAGACAGGCATATCGGAGATGAAATCCATTGAAATATGGGTCCATGGCCTCTTGGGGACAGGCAAAGGCATCAACAACCCGCTAGAGCGGGAGCATGATTTAGACCGGGAGCACGTCCCACAAGACTGCACAAAATTCCTGACATCACGAGACAAGGAGGGCCACCAAAAAGACCGACTCACAAGATCTCTAGTACCAAAAATACCTGGATGACCAGCCAAAGCAGAGCAATGAACTTCAGACATCACTCTCTTCTTCCACTGGTCAGGAACATACAACTTTCCACTGGGACAACGCTCAGGCTTGTCTCTCTGGAATTCTTCCAGAGCACGTCTCAAATCGGGCGAGATGGCAGAAAGAACTACCCCTTCGCCTAAGATGGTAGCAGGTTTGGTCACCACAGGAGAATCAGCAAATAAACTCCTAGAGAGTGCGTCTGCCTTGACATTCTTAGTTCCAGGAAGAAAAGAAACCACAAAATCAAAACGTGTAAAAAACAAGGCCCACCTAGCCTGTCTAGGGTTCAAGCGCTTAGCCGACTCTAGATAAATCAAATTCTTGTGGTCGGTGAGGACCACGACTTGATGCTTAGCTCCCTCCAACCAATGTCTCCACTCCTCAAATGCCCATTTCATGGCCAACAGTTCCCAATTCCCCACGTCGTAGTTACGTTCAGATGGAGAGAACTTTCGGGAAAAGAAAGCGCAGGGATTCATTTTAGATGTTACAGGATCCTTTTGGGACAAAACAGCTCCTGCACCAATCTCAGAAGCATCCACCTCTACCTGGAACGGAAGTGAGACATCAGGTTGCCGCAAAACCGGGGCGGAGGTGAATCTTCGCTTCAACTCCTGAAAGGAAGAAACAGCCTCCGGAGACCAATTTAACACATCAGCACCCTTCTTAGTCAAATCAGTCAATGGCTTGGCAATACTAGAAAATTTTGCTATAAATTTCCGATAAAAATTAGCAAAACCCAAAAACTTCTGGAGGGCCTTCAAAGAAGTGGGCTGAACCTAATCATAAATGGCCTGTACCTTGACTGGATCCATTTCAATAGTTGACGGAGACAAAATAAATCCCAAAAATGAAATCCTCTGTACCCCAAAAAGGCATTTAGATCCCTTGACATACAGGGAATTCTCCCTCAAGATCCGGAACACAGTCCGAACATGTTCCACATGAGAATCCCAATCCTTGGAGAAGATCAAAATATCATCCAGATAGATAATCAAAAATTTATCCACAAAATCTCAGAAAATATCGTTCTTGAAGCACTGGAAGACAGAAGGGGCAATAGTGAACCCAAAAGGCATCACCAGGTACTCAAAATGTCCCTCCGGAGTATTAAACGCTGTCTTCCATTCATCCCCATGCTTAATGCGAATAAGATTATACGCCCCCCTGAGGTCAAGCTTGGTAAACCAGCAAGCACCTTTAACTCTAGAGAATAGATCCGAAATCAGGGGTAACGGATACTGATATTTAACAGTAATCTTGTTGAGGGCACGATAATCAATACAAGGTCTTAATGATCCATCCTTTTTGGCTACAAAAAAAAACCCAGCACCTAAGGGTGAAGAGGATGGTCTAATATGACCCTTCTCCAATGCCTCCTTAATATAGGATCGCATAGCCTCGTGCTCGGGTACAGATAAATTGAAAAGCCGACCTTTGTGGAATTTACACCCCGGGTTCAGCTCAATAGCACAGTCATAACTCCTATGAGGAGGCAAAGACGCAGACTCATTCTCACTAAATACATCATAAAAGTCAGCCAATTAGTCAGGAACATCATGTGACTGAGGAGAGGTGGAGAAAACAGGAGCATCACTAAGGGCATACCGACAACCCCAACTCACCACAGACAAAGATTTCCAATCCAGAACTGGATTATGGATTTGTAACCAGGGAAACCCCAGAACAATGGTATCATGCAGATTATGCAACACCAAAAATCTGCAATTTTCCTGATGGTCTGGGGCGACCCGCATCACCACCTGGGTCCAAAACTGAGGTTTATCTTTAGCCAAAAGAGTAGCATCAATCCCCCTCAAAGGGATAGGCGTCCGCAGAGGTGTCATAGGAAATCCACAACATTTAGCAAAATCCAAGTCCATTAGGTTTATATCTGCTCCCGAATCCACAAATGCCTTGGCGGAAAATGTGGACAGGGAGCAGATCAGAGTAATAGCCAGAATAAACTTAGGTTGAACACCACCAACAGAAAACGTGTGTGCAAAGCGTTTCTCTCGTTTAGGACAGACAGAAATAATATGCGAGGCATCTCCACAGAAAAAGCACAACTTATTACGCCTTCTGAACTCCTGACGCTGCTCTCTGGAGAAAACTCTATCACATTGCATAGGTTCAGTCATTTGTTCAACAGGTGGCAACACCTCTCGTGCAGTTTTGCGTTCGCGCAAACGCCGATCAACCTGAATGGCTAATGACATAGAATCGTCAAGACCAGAGGGAACAGGAAATCCCACCATAGTATCTTTTACGGCTTCTGACAAACCCTTCCGAAAGAGAGCAGCCAAGGCATTATCATTCCAAGTAGTAAGTACCGCCCACTTTCGGAATTTTTGACAGTACAATTCTGCAGAATCTCGACCCTGATTCAATGCCAGCAGGGTCTTTTCAGCCTGATCAATGGCATTAGGTTCATCATACAACAAGCCCAAGGCTTGAAAAAATGCGTTCACATTAGTCAGAATAGGATCATCTGGTTTCAAAGAAAATGCCCAATCCTGGGGATCGCCACGCAGCAAAGAGATGACAATTTTAACCTGCTGCGCGGAGCTCCCTGACGAGTTAGGCTTCAAGGCAAAAAATAATTTACAATTATTTTTGAAATTCAAAAATTTAGACCGATCATCACAAAATACATCAGGTGTAGGAATCTTTGGTTCAGCAGCATGTGAATGAGCAAGGTAGGCGGAAATTCCCCGCACTTCCGCAGCGAGCTGCTCCACATGATCAGACAATTGCTTTATCTCCATTGAGAGAAAAAAAAATTCCCCCTACGGCCTCAGAGATATAGAGGAAAAAATATACACACTTTTTTTTTTTTTTTGCAATTCTTTCCTGCTATTGAGTACCCTAGGATCTGCGGTCAGGCGGGTGATTCTGTTATGATTGAGTAACCATAGGAGGCAGACACAAAAATAGAAGCTACGTCCAGAAAACCAGAGGAGCTGGCAACGATCCGATTGCAGACCCCTGAACCTATCAACACAACTAGCAGTAGCCGTGGGGGGTACCTACGGTGCCCTAGACCCCTCAAACACAGCCAGATAACTATATAGCCTAAAGATAGAAAGGGAAATCTAAACTGCCCCAGAGCAGACCCCTAAAGTAAAAGGCAGCCCCCAACATATAATGACGGTGAAGCAAGATGAAAAAACACTGACACAGATAGAAAGATAGGCTGAGCAAACGTTGGGGCCCAATCTAATCTAAACAGGAAAGGAAAGCTGCTGTCTGCAATCGGCAAAAAACCCTATCAAAAACATAGGCCAGCAAACTGAAATGGAAAAAGACCCTGAAGCAACTAAGCTTCAAAACTAAATCAGCACTCTGGTATTTTCAGGAGACAGAGCTAAGGAGTTCAGCTCACCCCAGCAGGGAATGGCTGAAATCCAGAAAAAACAAAGCAAAGCACAAATGCAAAAAGCAAGGAAGAAAACTTAGCTTTAGCAGAGCAGGAATTCAGACTGGACTCCAAGGATACCACAGAGAAATCACCCGCAGGGAGAATGGGCGTATGCAGCCTTATATCCAGTCTGTGACTCCACTCAGCCAGTCATCATCATTAATCTCAGGTGTCTGATAATCAGACTCACTACCTCTCCTTACCAGAAGAGGGAGTTCCTCAGGCCTCAGTGATGAAGGGGACATTGAACTCACAACAGTCTGGTTCTTCTTTGTGAATGACTCTCTGCCAGGGGCTGCTAGTCCTTAAACACGCTAGGTTCCTCCCCCTGTGTCAGAGGGTGGGCTAATAATCTCCACCCTTTAGCTCTCTGCAGAACTTATTCACAATATCTAAGAAAGGGGGTAACTTTCTACAGCAGGATCGGATCAGAACATGAGAGGTACCAGTGAATGCGGTTTGTTTTGCCTGTCGTGTGGAGGGCAAACATGGCCCCATTGGGTCACTGTGGAGGGCCAATCTCTATATCTCAGGAATCAGCGCCCTCACCGACTCGGGAGTCACACTGCCAGATGCGCGATTCCCTCAGGGTCACTCAGATATTTTCATGTGTCCATAACTCGAAAGATGAGTTCATAATCCATGATCCTAGGATGGAGCCGAAGCGACTGGTGTTATGAATGTGTCACTGAGGAGAAAAAAAGCAACACACACTAAGTCTCAGAAAACCAGAGAGGTTGGTAACTATGCAGATTGCAGATCCCTGATCTTAACACAAAACTAGCTGTAGTCGTGGAGCGTGCCTACGATGGTCCTGGATGCCTCCTCACAACCGGAGAGCTAAATAAGCCTAAAGTAAGAAAAGAGGAAAACTAACTTCCCCAGAGCAGACCCCAAAGGAAAGACAGCCCCCCACATGTATTGACGGTGAAGCAAGATGAAAACACAAACAAAGGCAGAAAAATAGGCTGAGCAAACGATGGGGCCAAACTAACTTGAAAGGACAGGAAAGGAAAGAAACTGTCTGCAATCTGCCAAAAAACCCTACCCAAAATAATGTCCAACACTTCTGATGACAAAATTAACCCTGAAGTCACTAGACTTCTCCCACTATATCAGCACTCTGAAATACTCTGAGACAGAGCAAAAAAGAGGCCAATCTAATAAAGTACAAAAAGGCAAATTGGCAAATACAGATAAATAAGAGTGGAAATTCAGCACAGCCCAGCCGGGCTGGCTGACCACACAAAAACTGAGTTGACCAACAAGAGCAAGTGTGAACATTAGCAAAAACAAAGTTAACTTGAGAAGACTGGAGCACAGCTGAAGTCCAAGACCTGAGAAGCAGACTGAATCACCAGCACCAGGATAGGGCGTCGGCTGTCTTATATCCAGTCTGATACTCCAGAGATCCAATCATTATCCTCCTCGTCTGGTGGCAGACCATTATCAATTAAACCAACCTCACTACCTCCTGTCACCACCAGAGGGAGAACGGAAGGAGAACTCCCAGCTGGTGGAGCAGAAAATGAGCTCATAACAGTACCCCCCCCTTGAGGAGGGGTCACCGAACCCTCATCCACGCCACCAGGCCGATTACGATGGCCCGGTGAAAAGCACGAACCAATTTATTGGCATGAATATCTGAGGCAGAGACCCAAGAATTATCCTCCTGGCCATAACCCTTCCATTTGACCAAATACTGGAGTCTCCGTCTGACCAAACGAGAATCCAATATTTTCTCTACCTCATATTCCACATTGCCTTTAACCAAAACAGGGTCAGGAGGTGCCGCCACAGGAACTACTGGCTCAACAAACCTCTTCAACAGTGATTTGTGAAATACGGTATGGATTTTGAACGTAACTGGAAGAGCCAATCGAAAAGAAACAGGATTAAGAATCTCCAAAATCTTATAAGGTCCAATAAATCTTTGCTTAAATTTTGGAGATGCAACCTTCATAGGAATATTCTTAGACGACAACCAAGCCATATCACCCATTTTAAACCGGGGACCAACGCTCCTATGCCGGTTAGAAAAACGCTGGGCCTTTCCTGAGAGAGTGACAACTTATCCACCACTTGGTCCCATATCTGCTGCATTCTCACAACCACAGTGTCCACACCTGGGCAGAACGAAGATTCCACTTGTCCTGAAGAGAATCGAGGATGAAACCCATAATTACAGAAAAAGGGTGACATCAAAGTGGCAGAACTAGCTCTATTGTTCAGCACAAATTCGGCCAAAGGCAAAAATGAGACCCAATCATCTTGATCAGCAGATATAAAACATCTTAAATAAGACTCCAGGGTCTGGTTTGTTCTCTCAGTCTGCCCATTGGTCTGGGGATGAAACGCGGAGAAGAATAACTGAATTCCCAGATTGGAACAAAAGGCTTTCCAAAATCTGGAAACAAACTGGACCCCTCTATCGGACACAATGTTCTCAGGAATCCCGTGTAACCGAACCACCTGTTGTAAAAACAAGGGTACCAACTCAGCGGAAGATGGCAACTTTGGGAGTGGTACAAGATGGACCATCTTCACAAATCACCCAGATAACAGTCATTCTCTGAGACACAGGAAGATCAGAAATAAAATCCATTGAGATATGGGTCCATGACCTCTTGGGCACCAGGAGGGGCATCAGCAATCCACTAGAACGAGAACAGGGTTTAGACCGAGAACAAGTCCCGCAGGACTGTACAAAATTCCTGACATCACGAGATAAGGCAGGCCGCCAAAACGACCGACTCACCAAATCTCTGGTACTAAAAATACCTGGATGACCAGCCAATGCGGAGCAATGGACTTCAGACATCACTCTCTTTCTCCACTGGTCAGGAACATACAATCTTCCCATAGGGCAACGCTCAGGTTTATCCTCCTGAAATTCCTCCAGGGCGCGTCTCAAATCAGGCGAAATGGCAGAAAGAACTACCCCCTCACCTAGGATAGTAGTAGGCTCAGTCACATTAAGAGAATCAGCAAAGAAACTCATAGAAAGAGCGTCTGCCTTAACATTCTTAGTGCCCAGAAGAAAAGAGACCACAAAAATTAAAACGCGTGAAAAACAAGGCCCATCTAGCCTGTCTAGGATTCAAGCGTTTAGCCGACTCCAGATAAATCAGATTCTTGTGATTGGTGAGGACCACAAATTGATGTCTAGCTCCCTCCAACCAATGTCTCCACTCCTCAAATGCCCATTTCATGGCCAACAATTCCCGATTCCCCACGTCATAGTTGCGTTCAGATGGGGAGAACTTTCGAGAAAAGAAGGCACAGGGATTCATCTTAGAAGTCACAGGGTCTTTTTGGGACAAAACAGCTCCTGCACCAATCTCAGAAGCGTCTACCTCCACTTGAAATGGAAGTGAGACATCAGGTTGCCGTAGAACTGGAGCCTGAAGTAAATCTCCGCTTAAGCTCCAGAAATGCTGAGACAGCCTCAGGAGACCAATTCAGCACATCAGCTCCCTTCTTGGTCAGATCAGTCAGTGGTTTGACAATACTAGAAAAATTACCTATAAGTTTACGATAGAAATTAGCAAAACCCAAAAACTTCTGGAGAGCCTTCAAAGAAGTAGGCTGAACCCAATCATAAATTGCCTGTACCTTGGCCGGGTCCATTTCAATAGTCGATGGAGACAAGATAAATCCCAAAAATGAAATCCTCTGTACACCAAAGTGGCATTTCGATCCCTTAACAAACAGGGAATTCTCCCTCAAAATCCGGAACACAGTCCGGACATGTTCCACATGGGAATCCCAATCACTAGAAAAGATCAAAATATCATCCAGATAGATGATCAAAAACGTATCTACAAAGTCTCGAAAAATATCATTCATAAAGAACTGGAAGACAGAAGGGGCATTAGAGAGCCCAAAAGGCATCACCAGGTACTCAAAATGTCCCTCCGGAGTATTAAACGCTGTCTTCCCTTCATCCCCGTGCTTGATGCGAATAAGATTATACGCCCCCCCTGAGGTCAAGCTTAGTAAACCAGCAGGCACTTTTAACTCTGGAGAATAAATCAGACATCAGAGGTAACGGGTACTGATATTTAACCGTCATCTTGTTAAGGGAACGATAATCGATACACGGTCTTAATGAACCATCTTTCTTGGCCACAAAAAAAACAGCGCCTAAAGGTGACGAGGATGGCCTAATATGACCCTTCTCCAATGACTCCTTAATATAGGATCGCATAGCATCATGTTTGGGTACAGATAAGTTGAAAAGCCGACCCTTGGGAAATTTACACCCAGGCATCAACTCAATTGCACAGTCATAACTCCTATGAGGAGGTAAAGATGCAGACTTACTCTCACTAAATACATCAGAGAAATCAGCCAGATAATCAGGAATATCATGAGACTGAGGAGAGGTGGAGAAAACAGGAGTGTCCCTAAGAACACACTGACAACCCCAACTCACCACAGACACAGATTTCCAATCCAAAACTGGGTTATGAGTTTGCAACCAGGGGAAACCCAGAACAATTGTATCATGCAAATTATGCAGCACCAAAAATTTACAATTTTCTTGGTGGTTTGGGGCAACTTGCATTATCACCTGGGTCCAAAACTGAGGTTTATTCTCTGCCAAAGGAGTGGCATCAATACCCCTCAAAAGAATAGGCGTCTGCAGAGGCATCATGGACAAACCACAACGTTTAGCAAAGTCCAAATCCATCAGATTCAAAGCTGCTCCTGAATCCACAAAAGCCTTAGTGGAAAACGTGGACAAGGAGCAGATCAAAGTAATTGCCAAAGGAACTTAGGTTGTACACTGCCCACAGCAAATGTGTGTGCAAAACGTTTCTCTCATTTAGGGCAGACAGAAATAGTATGAGAGGCGTCTCCACAGAAAAAACACAGCTTATTATGCCTTCTAAACTCCTGACGTTGCGCCCTAGACAACACCCCATCACATTGCATAGGTTCAGACATTTGTTCAAAAGGTGGCAGTGCCTCCCATGTAGTTTTACGTTCACGTAAACGCCGATCAACTTGAATGGCTAATGACATAGAATTATCCAGACTAGAGGGAACAGGAAATCCCAACATAACATCTTTTATGTTTTCTGATAAACCTTTCCGAAAGAGAGCTGCCAGTGCACTATCATTCCATGTAGTAAGGACCGCCCACTTTCGGAATTTTTGACAATAAAACTCTGCAGGATCCTGACCCTGGTTTAATGCCAACAGGGTTCTCTCAGCTTGATCAACAGCATTAGGTTCATCATACAACAACCCCAAGGCTTGAAAAAATGCCTCCACATTAGTCAGAATAGGATTTTCAGGTGTCAGAGAAAAAGCCCAATCCTGGGGATCGCCGCGCAGCAAGGAGATGACAATTTTAACCTGCTGCACGGAGCTCCCCAATGAGTTAGGCTTCAAGGCAAGAAATAATTTACAATTATTTCTCCCTTTTTTTTTCTAAACAATTTTTTCCTGCTTTTGAGTACCCTAGAATCTGCGGTATGGCTGGTGATTCTGCTATGAATGGGTCACCGAGGAGAAAAAATGCAACACACGCTAAGACTCAGAAAACCAGAGAGGTTGGTAACTATGCAGATTTCAGATCCCTGATCTTAACACACAACTAGCAGTAGTCGTGGAGCCTGTCTACGATGGTCCTGGACGCCTCATCACAACCGGAGAGCTAAATAAGCCTAAAGTAAGAAAAGAGGAAAACTAACTTCCCCAGAGCAGACCCCAAAGGAAAGACAGCCCCCCATATGTATTGACAGTGAAGCAAGATGAAAACACAAACAAAGGCAGAAAAATAGGCTGAGCAAACGATGGGGTCAAACTAACTTGAAAGGACAGGAAAGGAAAGAAACTGTCTGCAATCTGCTAAAAAACCCTACCCAAAATAATGTCCAACACTTCTGATAACAAAACCCTGAAGTCACTAGACTTCTCCCACTATATCAGCACTCTGAAATATTCTGAGACAGAGCAAAAAAGAGGCCAATCTAACAAAGGACAAAAAGCCAAATTGGCAAATACAGATAAATAAGAGTGAAAATTCAGCACAGCCCAGCCGGGCTGGCTGACCACACAAAAACTGAGTTGACCAACAAGAGCAAGTGTGAACATTAGCAAAAACAAAGTTAACTTGAGAAGACTGGAGCACAGCTGAAGTCCAAGACCTGAGAAGCAGACTGAATCACCAGCACCAGGATAGGGCGTCGGCTGTCTTATATCCAGTCTGATACTCCAGAGATCCAATCATTATCCTCCTCGTCTGGTGGCAGACCATTACCAATTAAACCAACCTCACTACCTCCTGTCACCACCAGAAGGAGAACGGAAGGAGAACTCCCAGCTGGTGGAGCAGAAAATGAGCTCATAACAGACTGGTAAACACAATGGATGGGTATTCCTGTGTCTGGCTGACAGGTACATTCTAATTAAAGCCCTCAGGCATTTCCCTGCCTCATGCTGGTGTGGCTCCTTGCCTAAGCTTTGAAGTTCTGTTTTGGGCCTTATCTCATTATCATACTTATCGGCCTTGCTAATTAGCATTGGAACACTAAATCCTGCTTTATTCACTATGCATACAGCACCTGGGGGGTATAGGAGCAGTTAGCTGCATGTAATTCTTGAACTCAGACCAAAATGGATGCCAAGCTCAGACATGAGGCCCCATATCTAAGATGGCTGCTGCTCCTTCATCACACCCCCACAACTTTAGCCAAATAACCCCCAGTTTTCAGTGCCTAACTATTATTATAAAGTAAATTAAGGTTGACAAGCTTAAGTAATAAGAATTGATGTTTTTGGCATTAAAATGGGCACTGTAGGTGTGTTTCCTGTCCTCCACTCACTGCCGACTTTTCTTCCCCATTGACTTGCATTGGGTTTCGTGTTTCAGTTGGCCTTCGACTTTTCACTATAATCGGCCGATTTCGTTCGACCCGACTTTTGAGAAAGTCGGGTTTCATGAAACCCGACTCGACCCGAAAAAAGGCAAAGTCGCTCATCCCTAGTCATACCATCTGTTCAGCATGGATGGCCTGAGGACAGGGAAGAAGAAGAGGAGGACACCTTGATCAATCGTCCTCTTGGTGAGGACACGGAAGGCTTGCCTGTTACCAGTCAGGTACGAATTCCTGACTTTATGTTGTGCTGCCTTTCCCGTGACCCTCGTATTGTCATAATATTGGGTAACAATCATTACTGGCTAGTGACACTTTTATTCTCTTGTTCCAGAGGCAGACAGGTTTACCAAAATGGTGCAGTACCATAGGGCCATTGTTGCAGAATTATTCAAAAAATTCCCATCTCAAAACGCTGGCAGCAGAGATAACAGTTTGTTGGCCAACCAAGGAGGACAGGCAAGAGAGACACAACTCCAATCCAGCAGAGGCAAGGGAACACTGTCAAAGTTCTGGGATAGCTTTTTAAGACCCTCCCATCGCCCTGGCACTGAGGTGCGGGGTAATCTCACAAGGAATGCAATGTTTTCTAAGATGCTGAGAGAGTACCTTGCTGACCGTACCAACGTCCTCTGTGATTCCTCTGTGCATTTTAATTATTGGGTATCTAAGCTGAACTGGCTCTCACGTATTTTACGTGGCATGAACGTGTTTTCACGTGGCATGAACTGGCTCTCTATGCCTTGGAGGTCCTGGCCTGCCCTGCCTCTAGCGTTTTGTCAGAGCGGGTTTTTAGTGCCGCTGGTGGAATTATCACAGATAAGCGCATTCGCCTTTCAACGGAAAATGCAGACAGGCTGACTCTTATAAAAATGAACAGGGATGGATTGGGCCTGACTTCTCAACACCACCAAATGATGACAGTGAAATATAAACTCCAATGTAGTGTCTTTTTTAGGGAGGTGTATTCCCATGCACCTCTTCACAATCAAACATGGGTATACGCTTCCTGATTTTGGCTATTTGGTGTCCTCCTCCTTATCCTCACCCTCACCGTCCACCACCACTCGAACACCATCATTGTAGATTGTAAGCTCTCACAAGCAGGGTCTCCTTATTTTGATTTAATTATTGTATTGTTAACCTTGTTACTTACGACTTATGTTTGGAGTTATTAAACTGTAAAGCGCTGCGGAATATGTTGGCAGATTATTATTATTATTATTAACACCAGGGTGAACATATTCCGTCATGCTCCAGCCACTCTATTTTTGTCAATGGTGTTATGATGCCCGTCTCCAAAATACAAGAAATATGTACACCCCCAAGGGGAAATGTTTGCCAGCCCATACACTAAGGGTATGGGCATTCCAAGTCTGGGAGACCCGCTCCTAGAAATTGAGCCTATTTTTAATCAGGCCTTCCTCCACGTCTCATAATCCACCACCACTAGATCAAAAGGGTTAACGTGTTCCATGCAGCTACAGTCAGTGTCGAATTATTAACAAGGGTCGGTGGGTATGCTGTACGTAAAATACTTGTTCTGAAAAAGGTTGAGGTATACCCCACAGGGGAAATGTTTGACAGCCCATACACTAAGTGTGTGGGCTTTACAAGTCTATGAGACCCGCTCTTGGAAATTGGGCCTATTTTTTAATCAAGCCTTCCTCCACGTCTCATCATCCACCGCCACTAGATCAACAGGGTTAACGTGTTCCATGCTGCTACAGCCAGTGTCGAATTATTTACAAGGGTCGGTGGTATGCTGTGTGTAAAATACTGGTTCTGAAGAAGGTTGAGTTGTACCCCACAGGAGAAATGTTTGCAGCCCATATGGGCTTTACAAGTGTAGGAGACCCGCTCCTTTTTAATGGAACATTTTTGGTTAAGAGGCCCTCCTCCATGTTTCTTACAAGAGGGGATTGTGGTTATTTGGGTACATATCACTTGGTAGCAGGGCAGGCCTTGCAGTCAATGCATAAGAACACAGAATGGGAGTACAAAATGAATAATGTGTAGTGTTTTTTCCTGTGGCCATCCAGTACCTGGGTTCAAAGGCTTATTGGGTTGCAGATGACTTGGCAGCAGCGCAGGCCTTGCAGTCGATGCATAAGAAAAAAGTATGGGAGTACAAAATGAATAATTTGAAGTGGATTTTCTGTGCCCTTCCAGTACCTGGGATCAAAGGCATATTGGGGTGCAGATGACTTGGCAGCAGGGCAGGCCTTGCTGTCAATGCATAAGGAAACAGTATGGCATGACCAACTGAAAAATGTGAAGTGGATTTCCCTGTGCCCATCCAGTATGTGGGTTAAAAGGCATATTGGGGTGCATATGACTTGGCAGTGATGCGCCCGAGGGGCTGTGGGATACTCTGTACCGGGCCCATTAACTTCAATGGGAAATGACACTGTGGCATTGACCCAGTCCGTGGCCCCAGACGGTCTTGTAAAAGGGGAAGAATGGAATGGGGATAACGTTTATGTAGTGATTCGTGACGCCAGTTGGAGTGTTCGACTGTAGTATAGCCGGCACTGCAGATGATCCCTGGGGGAGTAGATGGTGATGGCAGTGCAGATGTTAAACCCTCTCCAACCAGGGCAGACCCCCAGAGATTGTGATGAAAGTGGAAGGTACGGAGTAATAAGGCAGGAGACAAGGAAAGTCACTTTATAATTTACTGTAGTTCAGGTGCAGTTCAGAGGAGTAATTACAACTCTCACCAGATTACAGTCTTCTCTGGAGAATGGGAGTTATCCTCTCTGCTGTGACTCAGTGTAACTTCCTGCTATTCTAATTCCTTCTGGGACCAAGGCTTCCCAGAGTTTGGAACTTGCAGTATCGCCTCTACTCACTGTGTATTTCTCCTTTGGCAACTTGCAGCATGGATCCTGTGTGTGAGCAGCTCAAGTTCCCACTTGCACTATCCTTTACTGATCCTAGTTTGCTGCAGTTTTCCCATGGAAAAACAAGATGCTGTTGGTTGTATAATCCCACACAGTCTCTCAGCTTACCACCCTGCTCTGAAAGCATGGATGGTCTAGGGGCTGACACCCTGATGCTTCTTAGCTCTCACTCCTGGATTGAGCACATGTCTAATCATGGCTTCCAAGATGTTCTTCCTCCTTCTTCACCCTGAAAACAACAACTCGGCCCCTCCCCCTCCCAATTAGGGCATGTCTGCAAATCTCTAAGCTTCAGACAAGTAAGGGAGTGAGGTCAATTATGTGTGTGTGTTGTGGTCTCTAGCAGAGAAAGCATAACTCCCATTGCTTAAAAAACACATACAAAACAATACATATTTAACCCTTTTGTGGTGGCAAAGACACAGGGCGCCACAGTAGCAGGGCAGGCTTTTCAGTCAATGCCTAAGAAAAGAGTTTGGGATTATGAAATGAATAATATGAAGTGTAGTTTCCGGTGACCATCCAGTATGTGGCTTGAAAAGCTTATTGCGGTGCATGTAACTTTGGGGAAAGCCAGGCCTTGTATTCAGTGCAACATTTTTTCTGGAATCCCTCCAGTACCTCTTGTGAAAGGGGTATTGTGGTGCGTCATAATTCTTGGCAGCCCATCCACTCACTGCATAGGCAATAACAGTTAAGGAGACCCACTGTTTAATAATGGCCCTTTAAGAAGATTAATGCCGCCTGATACCCCGGTTAAAATAAGGCTCTGTGACTTTAAGAGTCCCTCCTTCATAAATGAAACAACATGTGTCTGCTTATGTGTCACACACCACATGGCCAGCTAGGGTTGTTAAATGTTACAATGACATTTCCAAGTAGATGCATTTGTTTTGGTTGAAAGCAATGTTAAAGGTGGAAAACCCTGTGTCTGAACATAGCCCAAGTGGGGGAGGAACATTTTGGTCTGGGGTTAATTATTTTGCTTTGTAGACAAGTCATTATCCTGGAAAGGATGTACCTTAACATTTTTCCCAGCAAAATCCGTTTTGGTTTCGTTTTTGTATGTTTGTGGTGCGCCGGTAAAAATTTCATGAAACTCTGACAACATTGTTTAAAACTGTGAACAAGGAGTCAGAAATGCTTCCAGAGGCGATCCCCATGATGTCCCCGTGTCATTTGAGCAGTGCTTCCATAATTTTCAGACGTTTGTAGACCTTAAAAGGACCCCCGGGGGGGATCACGGTAAAAATTCTTCGGTCTCCCATAGACTTACATTGGGCTCATTGTTCTGTCTGAGTACCCAAGTATTCCAATTTGCTCGACCCTAGCAACGAGCACCCAAGCATTTTAGTGCTCGTTCATCACTAGCCGGGAGTGGTCTGTGACCCCTCCTGGCACTTAGTGCCGGGTCTCAGCTGTGAGAATCAGTTGAAACCCAGCCGCGATAAGCCACACACCACCCGTGTGCGCGGCGATGACATACTATCCCGTCCATGGTCAGACAGGCCCAGGGCACATGAACAGGATAGTATGTCAGATTTCAGAGAGAGGTTAAAGATTATTTAATAGAGATGAGACAATTCAACTCCTATTCTGCAAAAATTCATATTCACCAGAATACAGATTTTTTTTTTTTCAATTTTCTCCTTGTAAAGAGCAATATGGTGAGTTCCACCATTTTGTTGAACCATAGATGGCAAAAGTTTATTTTGCTATCTCTTGTTGCAACCATCGTCTGTCTATTTCACCCTGGTTTGGAACATCCAGCTCAGTCTGGCCTCTGTGAGCCATACCGTTACAGTGCCAATTGCCAGTGGCATGCCTCCTCAGAGACAATAACTATGTTAGGCGTCGGGTTCCTGTCGCTGCACAGCGGGAATCCCGAGCCTTACTTCCGGCGGTCTCCCATTCCTCTCCAGCCGCAGAGGAGGTTGCACAGCAAACTCGTCGGTCCCGGCGCTCTGCCCAGACCAGCTCCATGGGTTTGCTTGCTGCTGCCACCTCTGGCACAGCTATGGCAATGCATGCTGCTCAGCAGCGAGATTCTCCAGGGACTAAGTCCTCATGTCGGACCACTGAGCATGCCCGTGGAGTGATCTCCCATTGGAGATCGAAGGTCACGTGCTCAAGTCCTGCTCGTGTTCTGATTGGCCCATCCGAGAAGCCAGGAAGGTCCCAGACGCTCGTGGCTATAAAAGGTTCGCATGGCCGCTCGGCCATGTGCTAGGATAGACTGTATGTTCAGACTATAAGGAGTGAGTGGTGTATGCACGTATGAATGTCTCTGGTGACTGACTCATTATGAAACCCCTACCCTTGGTACGCATGTGTTGTGCAGCCTAGCCTGCTAGCGCCCAGGCTTAGGCGTAGGTAGGTCAGAGTTTGAGTCAGGCATTAGTCATCAGTGACTCGGCACACCTCAGTGCCCGGGCTCCACACTCCATAGCCAGCGTCTATAGCGGCGCTCGTGGCAGCGATACTACGCGCTCAGTGGGCCTAGAAGGACTCTAACCCCGTGTCCTTGGGGTAGAGTTCTGTGGCCGCTTGCTGTGAGTTCTGTGGCCGCTTGCTGTGCGCTCTTTGGCTGGGCTCTGTGAGTTAAACAGACTCCGGCATCCACGTTCAGCGACTGCGCGGCTCTGTGAATTAACAGAGTCCGCTCCTGTTCACATTGGGTGATGTAACCCACGTGTGACTGTTTTTACGCCGCTCTATTCTTCCGTCATTTTCTAGCAGCAGTGTACCACCTCTGCACGGAGGACCCCGGGCTGCGAACGCACCTACTACTACTTTATAATTTGGTGTGTTCCGCCAGCCCTAACAAACTATACCTTGGGTAATGCAAGTCATAACATTCTTATGTCATCATGTGCGTCAAGACAGTAACATATACATTGATGTTAAAGTCCTGGTCAAGCTGGAAGTCCCATCTCCATTATAAAACAGGACAAAGATGATGGGCACGATTAAAGAGCAACATTAAATTTGTATTAGATAAGTTTGTTAGAAAACACAAATATAATCTGCCATGTGTTTAACTACTACATAAAATATTCCCACCTCATATTATTGTATATATTCTGATGTATTGTAAAGATCCATAGAAGCTCAGATACACTGCTACATATTTTTTACTGACTTCTTTATTAACTACATTCAAGCTGGGTGCGCGCTGTGATTATGAACCACGCAATAGGGTGTAACCATGCTTCAGACTGACCTTGCAAAGGGGTATAACCACGCACCAGACTGGCGTATGTGCAGACTAACAGCAAACATAAATACCTGGTGTACCTCTCTTGCCACTCCTACCTTGTGTATGAAAAAGCTCTATCGTTAATACTGTTTGGCTAGAGCTACCCGATAGCGCTATCCATGAAGAAAGTGAACGGGTAGAGCTATCCCATAGTTCTATTTCTAAAGGAAATGAACGGGTAGAGCTATCCGATAGCGCTATCCCTCAATGTTCCTGAGCGTAAGCTATTTCACATGGTTGAGCGCACTTGGGATCTGCCCCCAAGGCCCTGCCCATGCCCAATGTTTGGTCCGTAGACCGCGGCTAGGAGTTAGTCCCGCTTTTGTGTAATAATAATGATGAGGGGCACTTGATTCACGAAGAGTGGACCTTCAGCACTCAGGAGAGGAAAAACCTCCAGTGGAGGAAACCTCTAGGGCACCATGGCTGAAAGTCTGCACTTCCCTTAAGCTGTAGATGTTCATTGATGAGAACAGAGACCGAGCCCGGAATCTGCCTTGTTGTGCAGTAGGAAACCCACTTGTTCAGTGAGTGCGTCTAGCTGCGGAAAATCCAGTAATGTCATATCCAATGGTGGAGAACAGAGACCGAGCCCGGAATCTGCCTCGTTGTGCAGTAGGAAACCAACTTGTTCAGTGAGTGCGTCTAGCTGCAGAAAGTCCAGTAATGTCGTATCCAGTGGTGGAGAACAGAGACCAAGCCTGGAATCTGCCTTGTTGTGCAGTAGGACACACCCATTTGTTCAGTGAGTGCGTCTAGCTGCGGAAAGTCCAGTAATGTCATATCCAATAGTGGAGAACAGAGACCGAGCCCGGAATCTGCCTTGTTGTGCAGTAGGAAACCCACTTGTTCAGTGAGTGCGTCTAGCTGCAGAAAGTCCAGTAATGTCGTATCCAGTGGTGGAGAACAGAGACTAAGCCTGGAATCTGCCTCTTTTTGCTGATGTAAAGTTGTTGTCTCCAGCTGGATCCCATGTTCATTGTGGGTTCACAGCGAGACCGTACTCTGCCTCACCTGCAATATAAATGTCACAAAATTAGCAAAACAGTAAAGATTAATACATGTACAAGCAGACAGATTATAATGACAGGGGCGACAGAAGACATTTAATTGTCATCCTTTAACTATAGATTATAATACTGTACTATATAATACATAATGGGTATTATTTAATGTCTATGTTCAGGTATGTTCTGCATCCTATCAGTGCTGTTATATGAATAATAGCACCCTGCCTATTATTTTAGGATCTTCTGTGTTTAGACCACAGCTTACTAGCAATCCCTCCCTCATGGTATATACAGCACTGCACCTCATTAATAATCTTTATAATAATCTTTATTTTTATATAGCGCTAACAAATTCCGCAGCGCTTTACAGTTTTGCACACATTAGCATCGCTGTCCCTGAAGGCTCACAATCTAAATTCCCTATCAGTATGTCATTCCTATAGCCCCATAAAAAAGCTGTGATTGACGGTGAAACAAGTGTCAGGGTTAAGTGGTGGAGTGGCAGTTTTGGAATTATAGCATGCTTAATTGTACTTGGTACTGACTTGAGTTTTTATTATTGGTTTTCTGTATTACTAAGGCTTAGTTATTAGTACAAGTATTTGCTTATGGCATCTGGTAGTACATTGGATATAGAGCACTTTTTCTTCTGCCATCAGCTCTTTTGATTTTTTACATTTGCACTTTAAGTCAGTATTGCTATGTATAAAATGTGATCGTGATTAAATATTCATCTGTTTGTTCTTGCCATGACCACCCACTGTAGTTTGTGTTTTTTATTTGTAGTCATATACTCATCCAATATTGTTATGTATTGTGATTTATTAAAGATAATTTATATTATTCTTTATTGTATTTGTGATTTGAGAATGACAACTCCCTTTCTCCTGCAGTCCAGCAATTCTTGGCTCACAGACTTCTGATATAGCTTGCATAAAAAAAAGTAACGCATCGATATTTAGGCCATTGGTGCCCAATTCCTAATTATTTAGCCTATTTCCTGTTAAAACTAATACATAACATAGATCATAAAAAATAATAAATGCGCTAAGCAGCTTCCGGGTTGTAACAACTTCCATCCAGTTGTAACTGGTGACGTCACAGAACACCTCTTGCCATGTTAACCTCAACACACCACTCCTCAACCCACACTCCTCTCACCTTTCACCATCTCCACTCACGTCCACTCACTTTCACTCCACATACGACCCTTTCTCTCACTCCGTCTCTCATTCTCACGCTGTCATCGTCGCTGCTCCACCATCCCCGACATCTTCCGCCGGCGCCATCCTGGATCCAGACGTTGTCCATGCCAGCAACATGTTCTTGTGGCGACGCCATCCTGAGTATCGTGAAATCCGGCAATACTCAAGATGGCTTCGCCGCAAGAACATGTCGCTGACGTGGATGAAGTCGGGATCCAAAATGGCGTCGGCAAAATCTCACAAGATTTCGCCGACACCATTTTGGATCCCGACATTGTCCACGCCAGAACATGTCGCCGGCGTGGACAACGTCTGGATCCAGGATAGCGCCGGCGGAAGAAGATGTCGGGGATCGTGGAGCAGCGGCGATGACGGCGTGAGTATGAGAGACGGAGTGAGAGAAAGGGTCGTATGTGGAGTGAAAGATGGGGGGGACGTGAGTGGAGATGGTGAAAGGTGAGAGGAGTGTGTGTTGAGGAGGTGTGTGTTGAGGGTTAACATGGCAAGAGGTGTGTCACTATCCTCCCGATGCGATAGCATCGGGCCTTAATCTAGTAAAATATATTTATAAAGCTCTAAGGCTGCGTGCACACGCTGCGGATTCCGCTGCGGATTAATCCGCACGGATTTTGCAAAAACCGCAGATAATCCGCAGGTCCAAAGACCTGCGGATTATCTGCGGTTTTGCCTGCGGTTTGGTCCTGCGGATTCACTATCTCCACAATGGTGGAGATAGGAACCCGCAGCGGTTTCCGCAGAAAGAATTGACATGCAATTCTTTCTGCGGATTCAAAACCGCAGCAAATCCGCGCGGTTTTTTCCGCAGCGTCGGCACAGCGTTTTTTTTTTCCCATTCAAATGAATGGTACTGTACACCGCAGCTAAAACTGCTGCGTGTCCGCAGCGGCCAAAACCGCTGCGGAAACGCAGCGGAATCCGCAGCGTGTGCACGCAGCCTAAAACCTTACATTCGGTTTTTGTTGGCATAGGCCAGAAGTTCCTGAAAAACAAACTTCATGACGACTTTATATTTCTCTCTGTCTTTGTCCAGGACAAGATGTTTCTCAAAATTTTGAGGAGGCGGAGGAGTAGACAAAGGAGGAGTCAGAGGAGGAGGCGGAATAAGTCCTCTGCCCTCTTGTTTTGTAAATGATAGTGTATAAATAATTAGTTGTTCATTAATGGACATTGATTCTACTCTGTCGCTCTGAGATTGAGGGCCAGGAAATTTTAAGAAATTGCTTGAACTGCAGTTCAATAATATATTGCTTAGGATGGCAGATTTTTAGTTTATGCAAGTTATGCAGAATAGAACAGATTATATTTATGGTAGTAAGCATTCTTCTTATCAACATGGAAAAAAAGGAACTTACTGTCCGAGGCGACGAGCACAGTCTAAATCGTCACGGTGACGATTACATAATGGGGTCCAGGCGTGGAGATGTCGGTGTTTTCGAGGACATCTCTGTTTTCGGCAGTGGGTCCATGAGCATCTTCCTCATTTCAATATTTGTTTTATCCAAATATTCTCCTGTAAGGTGTAACACTCAAATTAACATTACTAAAATAAAAGCTTCTTTGTTAAAGAATATCAATATATCAATATTACTGGTTTTAAAATCGCTAAATTGTGAAGTATGGAAACAGAAGGATCAAACAACCATTTATCTCCTTGTAGAGATTTTTTATTAGGCTGCTGTTTTTCTATTAAGCATATGTTAGAAAAGCCTGAGAACTTACTGTCAGAGATGGTCACATCCTCATTTGGGTGCTTATTGATGATTACATATCCGGGACCAAAAATAGAAATTTTGTTGTTTTCGAGGACATCTTTGTTTTCGACATTGCGTCCAATAATTATTTCATCCCAGTTTTCTCCTGTAAGGTGTAACATTGAAATTAACATTTTTACAGTCAAAGCTTCTGAGTTTGATAATCAATATTAAAGGTAATCTGTCGGTAGGTTTTTGCTATGTAAGCTGGAGACAGCCTGCTGTAGGGGTGAAAACACAGATTTGAATGATGCCTCCCTTATCAAGCTCTATCCTGTTGTTTACCTTTAATGGTTGCTTTAGCACCAGGAGCTTAGTATTGCTGGGACTCAGGAGCACATGCCTCCTGGCCCGGCAACGCCCCCTCCTGTGATAAGCAGCTCACTGTCTATGGACGGAGCCTGGTGTGGGCGGGGGAAGATTTCTCAACTCTGCTTCATTGCTAAATCTAAAAGCTCTGATTGTGTGAGAATGGCTGCACCCAGTAATCCAAGTTATAAATTGTTGGATTCAGCTTCTCTTTGCCTACATCAGGCTGCTCTCAGATGAGGTAGCAGAAACCTGGTGACAGATTATATCCGCTAAATTGTAAAGTATGAAAATAGAAGCATCAAACAACCAGCTATCTACTTTGAGTTTTTTTATTATACTGTTTTTTTTTTCTATTAAATATATGTTATAAAAGCCTAGAACTTACTGTCAGAGGAGATGATCACATCCTCATCTAGGTCGATACTGATATTTACATAACTGGGGTCAGACTTAGAGATGTTGTTTAACTCTCTTTTCAGCCATGGGTCCAGAGTTGAAGAAAATCCCCAATTATAATAAATTTGTAATTGTTACTCCCGTAGTACTGATGAAATCACAGATATGGAAATCAGAGACGCACGTGACTTTTTTTCTCTTACACAATATTGATCCCCAACGATATCACAGTTGTGACCTCATGGCAGGGAGCATCGTATGTCCACACAGGTGATGTCACGATGTACCTGAGATACCTGTAGCCACTAATAATAAAGCAGCTTCATCCATTTTTATGTGTTTCTTAATACTACTAGTTTTGTCTCTAAATCACTGATTACACAAGATTCAGGGCCGTACTGGTTCACCGGAGAACCGGAGGATTCTCAGGTGGGCCCAGGCACTGACACCTGCTGGCATACTGACCAGGAGCTGCCTAGGGCCTCCACTGCTCCAGGGGACCCCAGCGAGTGGTTATGGTGCCCCTGAGTGAAGGGGGACCGCCTTGTGCCTGCGGAGTAGCAGCTGGAGATAGGAACCTGTCCCTGCTGGTAAAGAGAAATGAATATTCACGTCTCCCCATGCCCCCATGGGTGTGGAGAGGAGTGAATACCATTTTACTTTAACAGGCAGGCAGTATTAGCAGCAGGCTGCAGCTAACACTGCCCGCATGTAAAGCCCCACCACCACCGATCCACTCTCTCACACACACATAAAGCATCACACCGCACTGCACCACATACACACATGCATGCAGACAGACACACAGCACACTAACGTCTCCGCAAGTTCCCCGCACATATCCTGGCATCCTGCTTTCTGCCTGGCACTTCCTGTGTGAGACAACGCAGCTGGATGATGTCATCATTCAGCGTGCGGCTGTTTCAGACAGAAAACTGCCGGTGAGAAAGTGGCTGTCGGGATGTGCTGCGGGGAACTTGCGGAGAGGTGAGTGTGCCGTGTGTCTGTCTGCGTGCATGTGTGTGTGTTTGTGTGTAATTCGGTGCAGTGCTTTGTGTTTGAGTATGAGAGAGTGGTGTGCTGTGTGTGTATGAGTGAGAGTGGTGCTGTGTGTGTATTGGAGATTGGCAATGATAGGGTGGTGGGGAAGGATCATGGGGGTGGTGGGAAGAAGGCAATGATGGAGGTGGTGAAATGGGCAATGATGGGGTGGTGAGGATAAGGCAATGATGGAGGTGGCGATGAGGACAATGATGGGAGTGGAGGGGGAGAACAATGAAGGAGGTGGAGAGGGGCTGCACTATACTCTGAGGGGGGCTGTATTATTCTTTATGTGGGGGCTACATTATATTCTGTGGGGGGACTGCATTATTCTCTAAGGGGACTACATTATATTCTGGGGATACAGTATACTCAATGATGGTGGTGGGGGGAGGCAATGACGGAGGTGTTGAAATTGTCAATAATGGGTGTTGTGGGGGAGAAAACAATGATGGTTGTGGTGTAAAGGACAATGATGGTAGTGCTGGAAAGGACAATGGTCGTTGTGCGGGAGGAGGCAATGATTGAGGTGGTGGAATGGGCAATGATGGGGGTGGAGGGGGAGAATAATGATGGAGGCGCATTATACTCTGTGAGGGGGCTGCATTATTCTTTATGAGGAGGCTACAATATAAATTCTGTGGGGACTGCATTATTCTCTCAGGGAACTACATCATACTATATGAGAGGGCAGCATTATGCCCTATGAGGGGGCTGTATTATATTTTGTGGTGGTGCTGTATTATACTATATGAGAGGGGCTGCAGTATACCCTATGAGGGGGCTACATTATATTCTATGGTAGGAACTGCATTATACCTTATGAGGGGGTTGCATTATATTTTGTGGGGTGCTGCATAATATTCTATGAGGTGGACTGCATTATATTCTATGAGAGGGGGCTGCATTATATTCTATGAGGGGGGCTGCATTATATTCCATGTGGGAGGCTACTTTATATTCTATGAGGGAGGCTACATTATATTCTATGAGAGGGCTACCCCAAACCCTGCTACATAATTAAGACATCTACTACCTTACATTATATCCTGATATTAGCGTGTTTAGCGTGATATTGGTGGTCTTGTATTTATTGCTATGTAGCTGCATAGTGGGCCCCAAGAATAATTTTCTCTGGTGGGTCCAAGGTGCTCCAGTCCGACGCTGACAGGATTCATGCTGGAAGATGACTATCATCAGGCGGCAAGAAGTAAATGCAATAAGCAGGGAACAACTGGAGAACTAAAGGATCAGAGGATTATCTGATCAGTCCTGATTACACAGATAGCGTGGCCTTTATATCAGTAGGTCCCATGGTGCTGACTTCCCCTTTAAGCCCATTACCATATATCAGTGGTCACACTCTGTTTCACATATAAGCTCATTGGGGTAATCAATATAAATCCTGCACTGCCAAGAGATCCCGCTATAATGGCCTCACACAGCCGTTAGTCTCTTTTCACCCATATTCTAAAAAAAAATATCTAAAAGTATCATAGTCTCTTAAAAAAAAATTAGAAAATCAAATAGTTTTTTTTTGTCTGGCGGACATGCGTAGGGCATCATGAAGATGAGTGTGATCAAAGAAAAAAGGCTGACGATACAGAACAGTATAAAAATAGGGGAGCAAACCACAAGATCTACCTCTGTGTATAGGGTGGAATCACCTACACGCTTCTTTCAGAGACTATTTATATTAGGCAGATGTTTTCTGCTAAAAAAAAATCATAAAAACATGAAAACTTACTGTAAGTGGAGATGATCATATTCTCATCTGGATCTATATCGATGACCACATAATCAGGGCCAGAAGAAGAGTTATCGGTGTTTGTACACACATCTCTCTTTTCGGCCATTGGTCCATGAGGAACATCGTCACTGACGTTAGAGTTGTCATCCTCTTGTTCTTCTGAAACATAGAACATTGACATCAGCATCATTAAAATAAAAGCTTTTATACGTTTGTTACAAATATTAAAATGACAAAGGTATTATCATCTCTAAATGGTACTATTAATTACGAAAAATAGAATGGCCAAATCCTCCGGGTATCATTCATGTATGACACTGGCGGACACAAACCAAAAAGGGCCCCTGTGCAAGAATAGTATAAAGGCCCTTTACAGTCCAATAGCTCATCATAATGCAAAATTTCACCTACTTTGTAGGTGGTAATGGCCCCCCTTACCTCTTGGGCCCCTGTGGTTGCATCAATGATATGTCTGCCCCTGATATATGGGGTTATTCACCAACATGTTCCTTTTAGAGATTTTTTATTTTAACTAGGCAGTTTTTTTTCTGTTAAACATATGAAAATCTGAGAACTTACCATCAGAGGAGACGATCACATCCTCATCTGGGTCTATATCGATGGCAATATAACCAGGGCCAGATGAAGAGTTATCGGTGTTTTTGACGACATCTGTCTTTGTGGCCGTCAGTCCATGAGGAGCATCGTCACCTGCATCATCTGTAACACAGAACATTGACATTAGCATTGATAATATAAAAGCTTCAATATGTTTCAGCATGCACAAGAGATAAATCGAGCACGCCAAAACCGCTGCAAAAAACACACAAAAAAGCATCAAAAACGCTACAAAATGCAAGAAACAAAACAAGGAAAACAGATTTTGTTTCTGCAGCTTCTTTCCTGCCAAGAGATCAATTTTTGCTGCCGAAAAAAACGCCTAGTGTGACCGTACTCTGAAACAGATTTCAGGTATTGAAAGAAGCTAATCAGAATATGACTTGAGTAATTATTCAGCTTTAAAATGCGGACTGCGATTCTCCGGTGGTCTCAGGCACTGACACCTGCTGGCATACTGGCCAGCAGCTGCCTAGGGCCCCCACTCGTCAAGGGGCACCCAGCCAGCGGCTATAGGGCCCCTGAGTTGAAGGGGGCTGCCCTGAGCCTGCGGGGCAGCAGCTGGAGACAGGAACCTGTCCCTGCTGCTAAAGAGATATGAATATTCACGTCAACCCATGCCCCCATGGGCGTGGAGAGGAGTGAATACCATTTTACTTTAATAGTAGGCAGCGCTAGCCGCAGGCTGCAGTTAACACTGCCTGCATGTAAAACCCCACCACCACTGCTCCACTCTCTCACACTCACACACAAAGCATCGCACCGCACTGCACCACATACACACACGCACGCAGACACACAGCACACTCACCTCTCCGCAAGTTCCCCGCACACATCCCGGCATCCTGCTTCCTGTCTGAGACAACGCAGCTGGATGTCATCATTCAGCGTGCGGCTGTTTCAGACAGAAAGCTGCCGGCGAGAAAGTGGCTGCTGGGATGTGCTGCGGGGAACTTGCAGAGAGGTGAGTGTGCTGTGTGTCTGTGTGCATGCGTGTGTGTTTGTGTGTATGCGGTGTGGTGCTTTGTGTGTGAGTATGAGAGAGAGTGGTGCTGTGTGTGTGTATTGGAGATGTGTGTATTGGAGATTGGCAATGATAGGGTGGTGGGGAAGGAGGCAAAGATAGAGGTGGTGAAATGGGCAATGATGGGGTGGTGCGGGAGAAGGCAATGATGGAGGTGGCGATGAGGACAATGATGGAGGTGGAGAGGGGCTGCATTATACTCTGAGGGGGGCTGTATTATTCTTTAAGTGGGGGCTACATTGTATTCTGTGGGGGGACTGCATTATTCTCTCAGGAACTACATTATATTCTGGGGGGGCTACAGTATACTCTATGGGGGCTGCATTATATTCTGTGGTGGGGCTGCATTATTCTCTCAGGGGACTACATCATACTATATGATGGGGCAGCATTATGCCCTATGAGGGGGCTACAGTATACTCTGGGGGGCCGCATTATTCTATTTGAGAGGGCTGCAGTATACCCTATGAGGGTGCTACATTATATTTTATGGTAGGAACTGCATTATACCTTATGAGGGGGTTAAATTATATTTTGTGGGGTGCAACATTATATTCTATGAGCTGGGCTGCATTATAATCTATGAAGGGGGCTGCATTATATTCTATGAGGGGGGCTGCATTATATTCCATAAGGGGGGCTGCATTATATTCCATGAGGGAGGCTACATTATATTCTATGAGAGGGCTACCCTAAACCCTGCTACATGTACTACCTTATATTATACCCTGATATTAGCGTGTTTTACTACACAATTGGTGGTCTTGTATTTATTTCTATGTAGCTACATAGTGGGCCTCAAGAATGATTTTCTCTGGTGGGCCCAAGGTACTCCAGTCCGACGCTGATAATGTCAGATTAGTGAGGCTGTACGTACCGTCAGCATCAGCCCTATTCTCTGTATCTGCCTTCGTGGTGTCTTTTCCTGTATCTTTTCTCCAGCATTTCTTTATCAGAAGTCTATAAAGTGATAAAACAGAAGTCATGTAGCAAATTGTAAAGTAAAGTCTATCTGTGTTCTGCAGAATGTTATGAAGACATTTATTTTTCGTCGTCTATTTTGTCTCTCCCGATCTGCAGTCATTTTTGTGATCTATGACAATCATTTTTTTCAATTATACAGAAAAGTCCATTGTGCTCGGACCGGTCAGAGCCGGCTTATGACCCTCTAAACATCTTCTCTAGATGTTTCCCTTTCCTGAATCGTGTGATGACCTGAAGATGGGATGTTTCTTCTATAGACTCCCGTGTAGCCCATAAATCAGTATAAGACTTACCCACAGATGATGGTACAGACGACACAGGAGACGAATCCAAGGAAGAAGTAGATGGCAGGATGTAGAGTATCCATAATGAAGTATTCTATTGGAAGAAAAGAATAGATGTCAGATATTTGGAGCTACTAATACAGACATTATACTTTGCACTTTTACGTAACCAGACCTAGGATCATTCCTATGAGTAAGGGGACATATACACAACACATAGCTGTCGGCCCATGGTTCAGCTGATCTGTTCAGCCGGCAGATATTTCTCCTGACTCCTCCATACACAGGAGCGCTAAGTCTGCCGATCGCACCTGTGTTCTATGTAAGAAAGCCGCTGGTAGATTCCTCTGGCGACGGCTTATTTAGCTGGGAACAAAAAGATCAACACTTGGACTGTCGGCAGAGCTGCTGATATTGGGGAATTGGTCTGTCACTGGTCTCATGTGTATGGGGGTCTGAACTCTAAGACTGAACAGATCAGGAAAATAGTAAATCCCAACAAGTTGGAGAAACTCAATCCAAGGACCAGAGCTATCACTGACAAAGGCTACAAAAAAACAGCACCAATACATAGCCACCCAAGAACGGAAGAGAGGCAGGAAAAGTTAACCCCTCCATGACCAGGCCGGGGAAAGAAAAGCAAGAAGCAAACCCCGACCTGGATCATGACATCACCATAAATTTGTAATTATTTTCCCCCAAAGTATTGATGAAGTCACACATATGAAGATCAGAGATACACGTGACTTCTTTATCGCTTACAGGGGATCTCCATTCAAGCTTACAATTTGTTTGAGCCTGGAATAGGGAATACATGATGGGAGAAGGCTCCGGGATTACAAGTGACACATGAAGAATCCTCCAAAAAATGTACCATGTAACTTACTAACAATAACCCCATATTGGATAAATATCTGTGAAAACACTTACCTCCAGGGGCCAAAGCCCCAGAATGCTGGCGGCGGATGTTGATAGGAGCGCCTTGTACAGATCTTATTAGCTCAGTCACGATCAATAGAAATCAAAACAGCAGATTATCCTGGAGGAATATCGCTAAGTGTGTAACACACAGTGAGTCTTTCCAGACAAAGCCTCTTCCTGCAGTGTCACTCCGTATAACCCCTCAGTCCGTGAGGTCACAATGGTAATCTCATTGTGACATCACAGAGGAGCGGAACACGAATGATGTCATAATGGTGATCTCACTGTGACATCATGAGCAGCGGAACACAAGTGATGTCACGTTATGTCATATACCTGTAATCACTAGAGATCAAGCAGCTTCATCCATTTATATGTGTTTCTTAATATTACTACTTTTGTCTCTAGATCACTGATGAGAATAAAGCATTACACAGGAATACGCCCATCCTCAGGGGCAAGTAGTAAATGCAATAGTCAGGGAATAACTGGAGAACTGAAGGATCAGAGGATGTTCTGATTAGTCCTGATTACCCCTATAAATGTGGCCTTTATATCAGTCGGTCCCGCGGTGCTGACTTTCCTTCAGTCCATAACGATATTTCAGAGGTCACAAAATTTTCCTTTTTTTGTAATTTTTAAAATGTAAAAGATGAAAATATGTATAATTTTTTTTGTATATAATGCAAAGGAAATGTGCCGTGAGATCATTTTGTCTTCAGCTTGCTTAATTGTTCACACAATGACAGTAATTTTGACCAAGCCACTGTGCATCATTTGGAGTATACTCTATACTATCCCTCATTAGACATGGGGAACTATAAGGTTCTCTTGACAAAAAGCTCCCAACTAAAATAATATATCTCTGTCCTGTGACTGTTATGCCAAATTAGCGGTAGGTACGCTGTGGAACAATTAGCACCATATATGCAACATGTGAACTTTACCTTTAACCCCTTTACCCCCATGGTAGTTTGCATGTTAACAGGCCAGATTAACCCCCCGCCCAGAATACACCTGAGGTATAAATTGGCCTAGGCCAGATTATACCCCTCCGGTTCAGAATATACCCCAGCTGCTGTAGATCAGATTTTTCACACTTTTGAGAACCATCAAAAACGTGGCCCCAGGCAGTGCACAGGGCCCCAGGCAGCACATAATACCCCAGGCAGAGCATAGGGGCCACAGGCAGCACACGGGGCCCAAGGCAGAGCACAGGGAGCAAACAGGGCCCCCAGGCAGAGTACAGGGGCCCCAGGCATCACACAGGGGCCCCAGGCAGCACACAAGGGGCAGAGACAGCACACAGGGGCCCCAGGCAGCACATGAGGGCCCCAGGCAACACATGGGGCCACCGGCAGCACAAGGAGCCCCAGACAGAGCACAGGGGCCCCAGTCAACACACGGAGCCCCAGGTAGCGCATGGGGTCCTAAACATTGCACAGGGGTCCCAGACAGCACACAGGGGGGCAGAGACAGTCTCTACCCCCTCTGCACTCTGTCTCTGCCTCCCTGTGTGCTGCCTGGGACCCCGTTCACTGTCTCTGCCCCTGTGTGCTGCCTGGAGCCCTGTGTACTGCCTGGGGCCCTGTGTACTGCCTGGGGCCCCTGTGCTCTGTCTGGGGCTGTGTGCTGCGGGGGGCCCTGTGCGCTGCCTGGGGCCCCCATGTGCTGCTTGTGGCTCCTGTGCTCTGCCTGGGGCCCCGTGTGCTGCCTGGGGCCACGTGTGCTGCCTGGGGCCACGTGTGCTGCCTGGGAACCTGTTCACTGTCTCTGCCCCTGTGTGCTACCTTGGGGCCCCGTGTGTTCCCTGGGACCCCGTGCACTGTCTGGGGCCCCATTTTTGATGGTTCTCAAAAGTGTGAAAAATCTGATCTACAGCAACTTGGGTATATTCTGACCCGGAGGGGTATAATCTGGCCTAGCCCAATTTATACCCGGGGCATAGTTTGGCCTAGGTCAGAATATACCCGAGGTGATTGATATATTCTGGCCCAGAGGGGTATAAACTGGCCTAGGCCAATTTATACCCCGAGGTATAGTTTGGCCTAGACCAGAATATACCCGGGGTGTAATCTGGCCTAGGCCACTTTAACCCCGGTATATTTTGGGCGAGGGGTTAATCTGGCCTGTTACACCGGGCCAATTTTTACAATTCTGACCACTGTCCCTTTATGAGGTAATAACTCTGGAACGCTTCAATGGATCCCGGTGATTCTGATATTGTTTTTCTCGTGACATATTGTACTTCATGATAGTGGTAAAATTTCATTGATATAACTTGCGTTAATTTGTAAAAAAATGGAAATTTGGCGAAAATTCTGAAAATTTCGCAATTTTCCAACTTTGAATTTTTATGCCCTTAAATCACAGAGATATGACACACAAAAAACTTAATAAGTTACATTTCCCACATGTTTACTTTACATCAGCACAATTTTGGAACCAATTTTTTTTGTTAGGAAGTTATAAGGGTCAAAATTTGACCAGCGATTTCTCATTTTTACACCATTTTATTTTTACGGACCACATCACATTTGAAGTCACTTTGAGGGGTCTATATGATAGAAAATCCCCAAAAGTGACACCATCCTAAAAACTGCACCCCTCAAGGTGCTCAAAACCACATTCAAGAAGTTTATTAACCCTTCAGGTGCTTCAGAGGAATTTTTTGAATGTTAAAAAAAATGAACATTTAACTTTTTTTTCACAAAAAAATTATTTCAGGTCCAATTTTTTTTATTTTACCAAGGGTAACCGGAGAAATTGGACTGCAAAAGTTATTGTGCAATTTCTCATGAGCACGCTGATACCCCATATATACAGGTAATACAGGTAAACCACTGTTTGGGCGTATGGCAGAGCTCAGAAGGGAAGGAGCGCAGTTTGACTTTTTCGATGGAAATTTGGCTGGAATTGAGATTGGACGCCATGTCGCGTTTGGCGAGCCATTGATGTGCCTAAACAGTGGAAACCCCCCACAATTGACACCATTTTAGAAACTAGACCCCCTCAAGGAACTTATCTAGATGTGTGGTGAGAAAATTAAACCCCCAAGGGCTTCACAGAAGTTTATAACGTACAGCCGTAAAATTAAAAAATCATATTTTTCCCACAAAAATGATCTTTTCACCCCAATTTTTATTTTCCCAAGGGAAACAGGACCCCAAAAGTTATTGTGCAATTTGTCCTGAGTACGCTGATACCCCATATGTGGGGGTAAACAACTGTTTGGGCGCATGGCAGAGCTTGGAAGGGAAGTAATGCCGTTTGACTTTTTCAACGCAGAATTGGCTGGAATTGAGATCGGATGCTATGTCGCGTTTGGAGAGCCCCTGATGTGCCTGAACAGTGGAAACCCCCACAAGTGACCTCATTTTAGAAACAAGACCCCCAAGTAACTTATCTAGATGTGTGGAGAGCACTTTGAACCCCCAAGTGCTTCACAGAAGTTTATAATGCCCGGGCGTGAAAATAAAAAAACATTTTTTCCACAAACATGATCTTTTAGTCCCCAATTTTTTTTCCCAAGGGTAACAGGAGAATTTGGACCCCAAAAGTTGTTGTCCAATTTGTCCTGAGTACGTTGATACCCCATATGTGGGAGAAAACTACTGTATGGGCACATGTTGGGGCTCGATAGGGAAGTAATGACGTTTTGGAATGCAGACTTTGATGGAATGGTCTGCGGGTGTCATGTCGCATTTGGAGAGCCCCTAATATGCCTAAACAGTAGAAACCCCCCACAAGTGACCCCATTTTGGAAACTAGATCCCCAAAGGAACTTATCTAGATGTGTGGTGAGCACTTTGCACCCTCAAGGACTTCACAGAAGTTTGTAACGACTGGGGTGAAAATAAAAAAATCACATTTTTTCCACAAACATTATCTTTTAGTCCCCAATTTTTTATTTTCTCAAGGGTAACAGGAGAAATTGGACCCCAAAAGTTCTTGTCCAATTTGTCCTGAGTAGGCTGATACCCCATATGTGGGGCTAAACCACTGTTTGGGCACATGGCAGAGCATGGAAGGGAAGTAGCACCGTTTGAATTTTTAAATCCAGAATTGGCTGGAATTGAGATCAGACATCATGTCGCGTTTCGAGAGCACCTGATGTGCCCAAACAGTGGAAACCCCCCAATTCTAACTCCAACCCTAACCCCAACACACCCCTAATCCTAACCCAAGCCCTAACCCTAATGGGAAAACGGAAATAAATACATTTTTTTAAAATTTTATTATGTTTCCCAAACTAAGGGGGTGATAAAGGGGGGGTTTGATTTACTGTTTATGGTGGGTTTTTATGTTTGGCGGCTGTCACACGCTAAAAGACGCTTTTTATTGCAAAAAATAGTTTTTGCATCACCACATTTTGAGAGCTATAATTTTTCCATATTGTGACCCACCGAGTCATGTGAAGTCTTATTTTTTGTGGGAAGAGTTGGCGTTTTTATTGGTACCATTTTCGGGCACATGACATTTTTGATCTCTTTTCTGATTTTTCGGAGGCAGAATGAACAAAAACCAGCATTTCATGGATTTCTTTTGGGGGGGGACGTTTACACCGTTCCGCGTGTGGTAAAATTGATAAAACGGTTTTATTCTTCGGGTCAGTACCGCGATACCTCATTTATATAATTTTCTTATGTCTTGGCGCTTTTATACAATAAAAACAATTTTATATTAAAATTAATTATTTTTGCATCGCTTTATTCTGCGAGCTATAACTTTTTTACTTTTTCGCTGCTGACGCTCTATGGCAGCTCGTATTTTGCGGGACAAGATGACATTTTTAGCGGTACCATGTTTATTTATAGCCTTCATTTTGATTGCATGTTATTCCAGTTTTTGTTCGGTGGTATGATGATAAAGCATTGGTTTTTGCCCTGTTTTTTTTTTTAAAGGGGTTAACTAGTGAGACAGTTTTATAGGGCGGGTCGTTACGGACGCGGCGATATTAAATATGTGTACTATTTACCAAAAAACAGAATTTGTTGTGAATTTTTTAAAAATTTTTACACTTTTTTTATTTTATTACATTGTCCCAGTGTGGAACATTACTATATAGTGTCAGATCGCTGATCTGACATTTTGCAGTGCACTGTGTCAGACCAGCGATCTGACATGCACTGCAGGCGGCTTCTCAGTGCCTGATCTCAGCAAGCACTGAGAAGCCAGCACCCTGCAGGATCCGGAAGGCCACCGTGGCCATCTTGGATCCGGGGGCATGCAGGGAGGAGACCCTCTGAACAATGTGAGAACAACACGTTGTTCCGAGGGTTTCAGGGAAGCACGCAGTGTGCCCCCTGCCTGCGTGATTCTTCCCTTATGCCACCGGAACACCGATCATGTTTGATCGCAGTGTGCCGGGGGTTAATGTGCCGGGAGCGGTCCGTAACCGCTCCTGGCACATAGTGCCGGGTGTCAGCTGTGATAATCAGCTGACAACCGGCCGCGATCAGCTGCGCTCCCCCGTGAGTGCAGCTGATTGCGATGACGTACTATCCCGTCCATGGGCATTAAGGCCCAGGGCACATGGACGGATAGTACGTCATATGTCAGGAAGGGGTTAAACGCTTTAGCTGTACGGCTCTGTATCAGCATTTTTATTTTTGTGATAATTTTCAAAGCATAATAACATTTATTGCATTAACATTTTTTTATTACTTTTTTACTCATCCACTGGGGTCTGCCATTTTTTCTCTTATGTGTGTCATAGAATGACACTTACACACCACAAATACTAAAGCCCCGGGCTATAAGGGACCCAGGCGTCCATCTCTACTTCTATGCTTGGTGCTATCGCAGCTGCAAACATTGCACGTCTCCTGAGCTGCCCAGTGCATTACTGTACATGTAGCTGGCGCCATCTTGTTGCAGCCCAGCACTTTGAGCTGAGCTCCAGTTTCCTCCTGTCACCGGTACTTGCAGTGTTCAGCAGTGACAGGAGGTCGGACATCAGAGCAGTGACGGGGAGAACAAGTAAGGCAGCCTGACATTGTACTACTAATGCCAGTCTACCGACCTGTTCTCACTGCTGGAAGAAGTCACATCCGCAGCTCGATTCTGAGTAATCGAGAGAAAGTGAGCGGCCAGCCACAGCCCTGACTTTCTCTTGACTACTTATTAGGTCGGGGTCAGATATGTGAGAAACTCGGACGAGTCTCGCATGTCAACACCCTGCACTGCCGCCGGCACTAGGACAGGAGCGTGTGGCCCTATGTATTTCTTTGCAGCCACACGCTCCGGTCCCAAGTGCCGGCGGCAGTGCCGGGTATTGACATGTGAGATTCGTGCGAGTTTCTCGCATGTCTGACCCTGGCCTTACTCTGAAGATGGGGAGAGTGAAGCCACTACTGATTTGCCGCATGGCTCGTATAATGTATCAAAATCACATGAGCCCCGGGAACGTGAGTAAAAACACCCCTGGAATAGCACTGGCACCAGAGGGGAGTGTAAGGGTTTTATTTTTAACAGGAGCAAACGTTCGGATTGAGAAGGGGTTGTCCTACTAGTGGACAATCCCATTAATGAGCAGTATGGTGGTATTATCAATACTATATATGCTGGTAATATTTGGGTATATTATTATTGTGATATTTCTATTATTATTGCACCTTATATAGCAGTATTTTTGGAAATATTGGTTGTGCAGTAAATCTTGATTTCCTCCTTCCAGGGTAATATTATTAATAGATATCCCTATCAGGGCTTTGTTCGTGGGGACAGTGTGGGATTGTGCGCTTTTAGATGCCAGGGCTGAATTTCAGTCCCAGTCTGTCCCTACCGGGATGATTAAATTCTTCATAAAATGTTTCTGCTTTGGAAAAATGGTACAGAGACCATGATGAGTAATTCTAACCTATCATTCATATCTTCTTACCTGTAAGCATAACCTGAAGTATACATGCCATACCTAGAACGAGCGCTCAAGGAGCAAACTTACAGGATCGGCAAAATTAGCTAAAAATTGCGCACAAACTTTTATAACATTAGAAACTATGAATTTAGGGAGCTGAGGCAAGACAAATTAGACATTATACAAAACATGCTCCACACATGTAATATGTGCACTTAGAAGGGATCTAAACTTAATCCACAGGTATAATTTACCTAAAATGTATTCTAGCACCTCAGAATATATGGGGTGTTGTTAAGGTCGGTGTAAATCACAAATGTCTCGCTTCTAATGGAAAAGACTGCATGCATTGTGTATTTTTCTAAGAATATGATCATTTATATTGTTTTTCTGCTCCCACACTTACCGGTGATGTGCTCCGACTGTAAGTCATAATCTTTGTATCTTACCCCCTTTAGTGGTTTGCACGTTAATGACCGGGCCAATTTTTACAATTCTGACCATTGTCCCTTTATGAGGTAATAACTCTGGAACGCTTCCATGGATCCCGGTGATTCTGACATTGTTTTCTTGTGACATTTTGTACTTCATGATAGTGGTAACATTTCTTTGATATGACTTGCATTTATTTGTGAAAAAGTGGAAATTTGGCGAAAATTTTGAAAATTTCGCAATTTTCCAACTTTGAAGTTTTATGCCCTTAAATCACAGAGATATGACACACAAAAAACTTAATAAGTAACATTTCCCACATGTTTACTTTACAGCAGCACAATTTTAGAACCAAAATTTTTTTTGTTAGGAAGTAGTGATGAGTGAACGTGCTCGCCCGAGTATCACTGTACTTAGTGTACTCGGCGAGCACCGACCATTTCCAGGATTACTCGGCGGGAACTCGGATCTCCACCCAGCATTTTTGGCGTTCTTTAGAGACCCAATCAGCATGCAGGGATTGTCTGCTAGGCAATGAAACGCCGCAGCCATCTTTGTTGTGGTCGTGCAGTGATTGGCTGGCTGCACGGCATCATCAGAGGTATAAGAGACCGGACGCCGCCCTGCTCAGCGCAATCAGCTCCAGATTGAGATAGTGTAGGGAAAGCTGCTGCTGAGATAGGGTTAGATTTGGGGATATATTAGTCAGTGTGGGTTCTACCTTCGTAAACTACTCAAATCCAGCTAAACCAACAGTCCTTCTAAGGACTAATTCTGGAGTATATAGGTTCCAGTGTTAGGCAGGCAGGGTAGTGTACGTCACTCTATACATATCAGTACAAGGCCTGCAGGCACTGTATGTATATACATATTATTGCATACATCAAGAGGGTCCATTCCCTTCCTGTCTGCTGGTGCTGCTATCTATAACATATATTGACCGTATATACCTAGCCCCAGGTCTAATTGGCTAGGAAATTTTTTTTGCCAGATTAATAGAGATTATTTTATTGTAAAGCAATCTAGAGCCTTTTTTTTTCTGCATGTGCTTTTTGACAATGCACAATACAGCCAGATCCTTTTCCTAGCACAGCATAAAAATCCAGCAATTTTAAAGGGGTCCCAAACATCACTTTTCAGTGCGCAGAAATCTTTCATTTTTTATGTGGTATGGTAGAGTGGAATTTTTTTTGAGTGTCTTACACAATTTCTTGACACCATTTTGCTGAACCCCTCAAAAAATACATACAGGCCACATATTTTACAGTGTGGTATATCTGTGACACGTCTCATATATCTGTGTGCTAAAAATTTGGGTATTTTAGGCCTAAATTCCATTTTTTTGCTGTCTGTCACTCTAGTTATATACAGCACTATTTTGCATTTTAAAAAATACAAGCCACATATTTGGCAGTGTGGTATCTCCGTGCCAGGCCTCATATATCTGCATGGTCCAAGTTTGGCCATTTTAGGCCGGTATTCCAGTGTTTTCCTGTCTGTCACTCTAGTTATATACAGCACTATTTTGCAATTTAAACAAAAAACAGGCCAAATATTTGGCAGTGTGATATCTCAATGACAGGCCTCATCTATCTGTGCAAAAATTTTGGCCATTTTAGGCCTACATATTCTAGTGTTTTTGCTGTCTGTTACCGTACTTATTGACACCAATTTGATAGCAAAAAAAACCTTTTTAACTACAGTCTAGATAGTTTAGAGTATGGTTTTCCCACACACGTATCACATACAAGTTTGCTCCCAATTCAGCCATTTGTAGTGAACATGTATAATATTCTAGTCCATTTACAATGGGCAAGGCGCGTGGCAAGGGACGGGGAAGTGGACGTGATGGTTTATGCCGAGGTCGAGACCGTGGGCAAGCTGAAATTGGGCCACAAAAAACACCCAAATCTTCTCGCTGGACCTTAGTGTCCGAAGTCCTAGTGGACCGCAGCAAGACAGCACTATTGAAGCCCAAGCAGTGTGAAAAGGTTGTTGGTTGGATAGCGAATAATAATTCCAGTTACTTATTCACCACCACCAGCACCCTGTCTTCGACACGGTATAGTCTGAGCAGTCGTGAATCTGGACTGCATATTCCTCACCCTGATCTTCCTTCCTCCCAAAATGCTGAGTGCCCAGAGACAACTGATCCCACACTCAGACACTCCGAAGACCTGTTAAGTTTTCCATTTATAGATTCGTTCCTCTTGCCTGGTCCATTTGAAGTGGGGCAAGATGAGATTCCATGTAGCGATGCCCAAATATTTGAGCCATGATCACAAGAGGTGGACAATGATGAGACACAATTGCCAGAACAAACAGAAGGCGGGCAACCATTCCCCGTAACACCAACATGACGGAAGTTGCCAGTCCAACTGTTAGGTCTTCCCGAGTCTGATTATTTTTTAAGACTCTGCCGATAACCCCAAACAGGTCATTTGCAACACCTGTCATGCCAGCATCAGCAGGGGTAACAAAACTACCAGCCTTACCACCACCAGCATGATCAGGCACATGGCAGCAAAGCACCTGACTTTGTGGGCCCAACCCCAGGCTCCAGGAACAATGTCTGCTGGTGATACCACTGCTTCTTCCACTGTTGTGCGTGCAAGCCAATCCCCTGTCCACGGTGCATGTGAAGATGCCTCATGCCCTGCACCTGCCATTGCCCACGGTGAAATAGCACCATCATCGAGTATATCCACGTCCTTGTCCCAGCGCAGCCTTCAGTTGTCCATACCCCAGTCATTGGAATGTAGGCGGAAATTTGCAGCCAACGCCCCACAAGCCACAGTACTAAATTCACACATTTCTCATCTGCTTGCGCTCGAAATGTTGCCTTTTATGCTTGTGGAGACGGAAGCTTTCCGCAACCTGATAGCGGCAACCGTCCCAAGGTACTCGGTCCCCACCTGCCACTATTTCTCACGCTGTGCCGTCCCAGCATTACACAAGCACTTGTCCCACAACATTACCCATGCCCTCAACAATGCAGTTACTGGGAAAGTACACCTAACCACGGACACGTGGACAAGTGCTTGTGGCCAGGGATCGTACATCTTGCTGACGGCACACTAGGTTAATATAGTGGAAGCCTGGACCCCGTCAGACCTTGGGATGGAACACGTCCTTCCGACGCTATAGATTGCGGGCCCTACGTCAGTCAGGGTAGCCCCCCACTGTGTACAGCTCCTGCACCTCCTCGTCTTCAGACTCCATCTCCGAAATGAGCACATCAGTTACAAGCTGGAAACATTGCAGCACTGCCAAAGCCAAGCGGCAACAGGCTGTGCTGAAGCTAATTTGATTAGGTGACAAACCACACAATGCTGAAGAGTTGTTGACAGCTCTGAAAGAGCGGGCAGATGTGTGACTGACACCGCTGAACCTCCAGCCAGGCATGGTTGTGTGTGACAATGGTAGGAACCTGGTGGCGGCTCTGAGGCGAGGCGGACTGACACATATACCATGCCTGGCCCATGTACTTAACCTCGTTGTTCAACATTTTCTAAAAAGCTACCCGGAGCTGCTGAAACTGCTTGTGAAAGTACGCCACCTGTGTGCCCGTTTTAGAAAGTTATTGTAGCTACAGCTTCAGCCGCCCTTGCCATGCTTCAGCAGCGATCGCAGATTCCAGCTTACCGACTGTTGTGTTGTCCCCACACGTTGGAACTCTCCACTGCATATGTTGGAAAGGATTTGTGAGCAGAAGTGGGCAGTTATTGAATACCAGCATCAACAAGGCCGTCGTTATTCAGGTTTGACTCCACACATAAGACCTCAGGAGTGGACATGGATGTCAGACATATGTAACATCCTCCAAAACTTTGAGGAGTCCACCACTATGGTGAGCGGCGATGACGCCATCATTAGCGTCACCATCCCGCTCATTTGCATTCTGAAAAGCTCTCTGCTTACAATGAAAGAGGATGCATTGCAGGCGGAGCACAAGTACATGGAGCAAGGAACCATACAGGGTGATTACACACAGCCCAGCCTCATGTCATCCCAATGTGGATTGGTTGACAGTGAGGAAGAGGAGGAAGAACAGGAGCTACTTTCATGCACAATAAATAGTACTACAAGCACAACTGTCATACCGTCTGTTCAGCGTGGATGGTCTGAGGACAAGGAGGAGGACACCTTGGTCAGTTGTCCTGTTGGTGAGGACACGGAAGCCTTGCCTGTTACAAGTCTGGCACACATGGCTGACTTTATGTTGCGCTATCTTTCCCATGACCTTCGTATTGTAAAAATATAGAGTAACAGTCATTACTGGGTAGTGACACTTTTAGACCAACACTACAAGGAGAACTTTCATTCTCTTGTTCCAGAGGCAGACAGGTGTACTAAAATGGTGCAATACCAGAGGGTCATTGTTGCAGAATTATTATAAAAATTCCCATTTCAAAACGCTGGCGGCAGACATAACAGTTCATTGGACAGCCCAGAAGTACAGGCGAGAGAGACACAACTGCAATCCAGCAGAGGCAAGGGAACACTGGCAAAGTTCTGGGACAGTTTTCTCAGACCCTCCCATCGCTTTGGCCCTGAGGCGCAGGGTAATGTCACAAGGAATGGAGTGTTTTATAAGATGCTGAGGGAGTACCTTGCTGACCGTACCAACATCCTCCGTGATTCCTCTGTGCCTTTTAATTATTGGGTATCCAAGCTGGACAAGTGGCATGAACTGGCTCTCTACGCCTTGGTGGTCCTGGCCTACCCTGCCGCTAGCGTTTTGTCTGAGCGAGTTTTTAGTGCCGCTGGTGGAATAATCACAGATAAGCGCATTTGCCTGTCAGCGGAAAATGCAGACAGGTTGACTCTTATAAAAATGAACAAGTGCTGGATTGGGCCAGACTTCTCAACACCACCAAATGATGACAGTGAAACATAAACTACAATGTAGTGTCTTTTTGGGAGGTGTATTCCCATGCACCTCTTCACAACCAAACATGGGTATACGCTTCCTGATTTTGGCTATTTAGTGTCCTCCTCCTCATCTTCACCATCCACCACCCTTAGAACACCAGGGTGAACGTATTCCATCATGCTCCAGCCACTCTAGTTTTTGGCAAGTCTGGTCCCCGATGACCTCTACCGTCTGATAAGATGGCACACTCTTCTGCATCTCACAGACATGGATCAGTCACTGAAGGGCTTCTTGAGTAGGCTGATGTGTAGTAGCCTTCTTCCAATTTTCCAATTACCGGGTCATTGTTTGGTAAAAATAATCTGATTGAGTTCACGTAGGATACTCATCCCAGAACTACAGGTACATCTTCTTTGATGGGCTCAGGGACTAACAGGATCCCTTTTCTCCCCACTTCTTTCCCACAGATTCGAATATTCATCCACATGACCCCTGTGACCGTGATCGGTTGTTGATTGGCAGCAAACACCCTGATCAATGTCTCTTTTTCTGGCTTGGCCAGGGCCTGAAAATGCTGCTTGAATTGCGTTTCGGGGATCGCCGTCACTTGTGACCCGGTATCTATCAAGCAGTCCACTGGAACACCCTCAAATTCAGCATGCAGGATGGGACACCCAGCAGTCAAGTGTTCGCTATGATAGGGAGCGGCCTCTCTCCTCGCCTCCCCTGCAGAGTGCTGCACTACTGCGGGGGTTGGTAGTTTAACGGTGGCTTCCGCTGGTCTTGAGCGTATTTCCGACAGTCTCTGGCAAGGTGCCCCCGTCCTCGACATTCCCAGCATTGGATGCCTCCTCCTCACCTGGGGGCACCTCGAGCCTTTCCTCGTGCCTCTTGTAGTTCTCTCACTGCAGGCGATGGGCAGGGCCGACAGGGGGCCGGCACGGCCGAGTAGGGACGTTCAGTGGACAGATCTCCCATTCTTCGCTCCATCTGGGTCAGTTTCTCTTGCACGTTGGCAAGGGACCGTTTTAATCTTGCCCCACCTGGACCAGCACCTCCTGATGGTTTAGGTCCCCTAAGGTATTAGCGCCCTGGACATGCATCACCCCAGATGCGTAGCTTTCTTCCTTGCTTTGGGCCACTGTTTCTGCCAGGATTTGACAAAATATAAGAGCCAGATCTAACCCGCACCCGTTCTGACAGTGTTCGCCTCAAGAATTTGTTGTGCAGTCCCAGAATGAATTGTTCCCAGAGTATCCGGTCTTTAGAGCCCATGCTGCCAAGTCCATCCAACTCCTTTCTCTGCACCTCCGCTATCACTTCTTGCAGTGCTGTCGCATATTGAGAAATTCCTTCATCTTCCCGCTGCAGCCTCGAGAAACATTTGTTGCGGAGGTGTCCCGCGCTAGCAGTTTCACCACTGGTCTCTTCCAGTAACTTCACTAACTCCTTCAGAGGACTACGGGTGAGTTCTGATTGTAGGCAGTTGTTTATATGGGCTTCTCCCTCTAGGGCAGTTAAAGCGATGTCCACTTCAAGGTCTGGGTTGATGTTATAAATCTTCAGGGTGCTTTGCAGCCGGGACACCCAGTCGGACAGTGGCATATTATTGCTGTCAAACTTTGGTAGCACACTAAAGTAAATATGGTGCCCATAGGGAGTGTCTTTGAAGGGGTTCCACCAATGCACACAGCATCCCCATTAATATTAGCATGTTTGCGTGGGTTTTCTCCGGGTACTCCGGTTTCCTCCCACTATCCAAAGACATACTGATAGGGAATTTAGATTGTCAGCCCCATCAGGGACAGTGATGATAATGTGTGCAAATTGTAAAGCGCTGCGGAATATGTTAGCGCTATATAAAAATAAAGATTATTATTATTATTAGCATTCCCGCCATTTCTGTCTGCTGCCTCTATCTTGGTGACAGTACCCTGCTCGCAGCGCCACTTGAAGCGATGGCCGAGGAGCCACCACGGTGCAGGGAGACAATGGTACACAAGATGAAGTGCAAACAACAAAGGGTAAAATTATTGGAAGGCAAGGAATTAAGTGGATAAGGAAGGTGCAAACAGGGGTATGCAATGGCAAAAGATAGTTTACAAGAGTTTGTATTCTTTAGCTGGGCCGTTAAATATCACGGTGCTCCAACTATTAGAGGATCAATATATATCACACAAGCAAAACCAAACAATAAACAAAGAATGATGCTGCTCTAAGTGTAGCCTCCCTGGCCTCTACTAAACAGGCCACACGGCTGCCGTGTTGTGTCTGTTGAAGCCTACACTATGTCCTGATATGTCCACAAATGGGAACAAACTCACGATGATGTTGGGGACTCAGGTCCAGTCTCGAGGGCCCCCAACAGTCTTGAACGGTGGTGCGCACCTCTGCCAGGCAGATCCATTAAACGTTTTCTTCACCTTGCTTCAAGGTCCAGGAGGTGCTCCTGGAAACTGTAAATCCCTTTCTCGGTCTCTTCGTGGCTTCTCAAAATGGCACAGGACAGCCACCTTTGCAACAACAGAAGAGTCTGTTCAATCTCCCAAGTCCACTAAGTCTCAGGCTGTGCGACCTTTTTACACAGCTCCATGCACAGCAGCTCTCAGCAGCAGCTTCCAGCTCACGCTCTCACAGGCTCAACTGCTCCCCTCCTCAGCCTCGGGCAGTTCATTAACACAGTCCTTTACAGGGGCAGCAGATCATTCCATCACACCAGACAAGGGAGTGCTGTCTCTTAAAGTTGCAGCGTGTTTCTTATTGTCCATAACAGCACCACCCCCTTACAGCCGTGCCGGGTATTAACATGCGAGACTCGTGCGAGTTTATCGCATGTCTGACCCCAGCCTTAGTCATACTCACCAATGGGGGTGGCAGCACTAAAAGTGCCTAGGGCAGCATAAACTCTAAATATGTCTCTGAGGGCAGACCTTGCTGTCAATGCATAAGAAAACAGAATGGGAGTACAAAATGAATAATGTAAAGTGGATTTTCCTGTGCCCATCCAGTATGTGTGTTCAAGGCTTATTGGGGTGCATATGACTTGGTAGCAGGGCAGGCCTTGCAGTCACTGGAGCATATTTTATGGAGGCCCTCCTGGACATCTTGTGAAAGGGGTATTGGGGTGCGTCGTAATTCTTGTCAGCCCATCCACTCACTGCATAGGCTACAACAGTTTAGGAGACCCACTGTTTAATAATGGCCCTTTAAGAAGATTAATGCCGCCTGATGCCCTGGTAAAAATAGGCTCTGTGACTTTAAGAGTCTTTCCTTCATAAATGAAACAAGATGGGTCTTCTTATGTGTCACACACCACATGGCTAGCTAGGGTTAGTAAATGTTACAATGACATTTCCCAGTGAATGCATATGTATTGGTTGAAAGCAATGTTGAAGTTGAAAAACGCTTCAAAAACGCTGCGTCTGAACATAGTCCAAGTGGCGGAGGAACATTTTGGTCTGGGGTTAATTATTTTGCCTTATATACAAGTAATTCACCTGGAAAAGATGTACCTTGACATATTTCCCAGCAAAATACGTTTTGGTATGTTTTTTGGTGCGCCGGTAAAAATGGCATGAAACCCTGACAACATTGTTTAAAGCTGTGAACTAGGAGTCAGGAAATCTTCCAGGGGCGATCCCAATGATGTCCCCGTGTCATTTGAGCAGTGTTTCCATCATTTTCAGATGTTTTTAGATCTTAAAAGGACCCCCGGGGGGGATCATGGTAAAAATTCTCAGGTCTCCCATAGAGTTACATGGGGTTTGTTGTTCTGTCCGAGTACCCGAGTATTCCACTTTGCTCGACCCGAGCAACGAGCACCCGAGCATTTTAGTGCTCGCCCATTACTAGTAAGGAAGCAGGGAAGTTTTTCGTCTAATGACTCTTCCATGAAGGCCATATTTGTGCAGGTATCTCTGAACAGTAGAATAATGTACCACAACACCAGAGTCTTCTAAATCTTTCTGAAGGTCTTTTTCCGTCAAGGGGGGTTCTGATTTGCCTCTCTAGCAATCCTACGAGCAGCTCTCACTGAAAATTTGCTTGGTCTTCCAGACTTTATCTTGTCCTCCTGTTAACTGCATTTTTCTTAATTATATTTCGAACTGAGGAAAGGGTAACTTGACAATGCTTTTTTATCTTCTTATAGCCTTCTCTTGCTTTGTGGGCCTGTGACCCTGGTGGACCTATCTAGGCTTGCACCAGATCGATCTTCCTACAGAGCGTTCATCTATCAAGTAGCCACGGCACAGATTTTCAATGATGTCTGGATTAGGGGACTGTGAGGACCATTGTAAAACATTCAGCTTGTGCCTTTTGAGGTAGTCTATTGTGGATTTTGACGTGTGTTTAGGACCATTATCCATTTGTAGAAGCCATCCTCTTTCCAACTTCAGCTTTTTTACAGATGGTGTTATGTTTGCATCAAGAATTTGTTGAAATTTAATATAATCCATTCTTTCCTCCAACTGTGAAATGTACCCCGTGTCATTGGCTGCAACACAACCCCAAAGCATGATTCACCTCCTTGCTTAATGGTTGGAGACATGTTCTTTTCCTGAAATTCTGTACCTTTTTTTCTCCACATATACCTTTGGTCATTAAGGCCAAAGAGTTCTATTTTAACCTCATTAATTTTATGGTGAGGACTAGTGATGAGCGAACGTGCTCGCCATGTCTCGTTACTTGCCCGAGTATCACTGCACTCTGTGTACTCGGCAAGCACCGAGCATTTCCGGGATTACTCGGCGGGAACTCAGGTCTCCACCCAGCATTTTTGGCGGACTTTAGAGACTCAATCACGCTGCAGGGATTGTCTGCCAGGCAATAAAACGACGCAGCCATCTTTGTTGTGGTCATGCAGTGATCGGCTGGCCGCACAGCATTATCAGGGGTATAAGAGACTGGACGCCGCCCTGCTCGGTGCATTCAGCTCCGGATTGAGTGTAGGGAGTGCGGCTGCCGAGATAGGGTCAGATTTGGGGATTTATTAGTGTGGTCAGGGCTGCCACTAGGAATTTCAGCGCCCCATACTGACATTTTCGGGGCCCCCTTTAGACTCCGCCCCACCTCCACCCCTCAAACTGTCCACAGTCCCACCGCCCTCTCTTGGAAAAATTCCACTTCTCACCAATCACACATTAATAGTTCCCATCACCAGATCACACATATAGCCGGCAGCTTTTGGTTTGGCCAAAAGATTTTTTAAGCCGCCATCTCAACACGGTAGACACTTTTGGCCGAGCTATACTCTACTGTAACCTATTAAATATTTGTTAAAATATGCAATACAGTTTAGGTATATTTTAATTTATTTTTCAATTTTTAAAATGACCAATAATATCACATATAAGGGACAAATACCACCGCACCATGTCCAGACCACATATTACCACCATATAGTGACCTATAATACCATATACAAGGAACAAATACCGCCACACCATGACCAGATCACATATTACTACCACAGTGACCGAATAATATCACATACAAGGAACAAATACCACTGCACCATGACCAGACCACATATTACCACCACAAAGTGACCAAATAATAGCACATACAAGGGTCAAATACTGCAACACCATGTCCAGACCACATATTACCACCACATAGTGACTGAATACTACAATACTAATCAATAATAAAAAAAACCAATACTATCACCATAAGTCCCATTATACACAGAGGACCTGTACTTAGTATGCAGTGTCTGTGTACAGGTATTACAGTGATCAAAGACATTATACACAGGACCTCTGTATACAGTATATAGTGTCAGTGTATAGGTAACACACTAACTCACCAGTGATGTCTCTAGGTGAAGTCCTTCATCCTTGCTTTTCATCTTTCATCCAGCACAGATCGCCATCATGTCTTCCAGCCAGGACTCGTCTCTGCAGGAAATAACACAGTTATCTAGAGCTCCACTTGCAGAACACATTACTTATTTTTTTCCCAACTTCTACATTTCATCACATGAAGAAAAAAAGGCAACACAGTATCACTCTACACAGTAACAGGACCGCCCCCCCATTTAAAACAGTATACTCAAAAAATAAAATAAATACATCACTGCAGTAATAATATCCCTTAATTAGCCCCTATGGCAATAATATCCCCCATCCTGACCCCCATGTGCCTCATTCCTGGCTCCAGCCATATGTTTTCATATCCCGCCCTCATGAGTATTCATTGTGCCCCATAAAATCTCCCGATCCGTCTTCATCGTATCCATCCTGCCTCATGATCCTGCACCATGTGTCTCCCATCCTGCCCCCTCCTGTGTCTCACTGTCACATTCCGCCCCCGTGTCCATTCTGCCCCCTCTTGTCTCACTGTCACATTCTGTCCTCTCCTGTGTCTTACTGTCACATGCTGCCCTCTCCTGTGTCTTACTGTCACATTCTTCCCCCTCCTGTGTCTCACTGTCACATTCTGCCCCCCCGTGTCTCACATTCTGCCCCCATCATGTCTTGCATTCTGTGCCCATATCTTGCATTCTGCCCCATCATGTCTTGCATTCTGCCCCATGTCTGCATTCTCCCCCCATGTCTTGCATTCTGCCCCATCATGTCTGCATTCTGCCCCATCGTGTCTGCATTCTGCCCCCATCACGTCTGCATTCTGCCCCCATCATGTCTGCATTCTGCCCCCATCATGTCTGCATTCTGCCCCATCATGTCTGCATTCTGCCCCCATCATGTCTTGCATTCTGCCCCATCATGTCTTGCATTCTGCCCCATCATGTCAGCATTCTGCCATGTCTGCAATCTGCCCCCATGTCTGCATTCTGCCCCATGTCTTCTATTCTGCCCCCATGTCTTCCATTTTGCCCCCATGTCTGCATTCTGCCCCCATGTCTGGCATTCTGTCCCCGTATCTCAGTCTGCCCTGGGCCCCCCGGATTGCTGCTTTCAATAAAAAACAAACAAACAAAAAAAAGTTCTTCTTACCTAGCCGCGCTCCAGCGGTGAAGCTCCCTCCACGCTGCTGAAGCGCGCACTCGCCGGCGACTGACAATGACGTCAGACGCGGGCGACGTGTGCGCTGCGGCTGACGTCAGCTGCCAGCCTCCAATTGGCTGGTGGCTGTTAACTATTGACGTGTGGGCCGGTGGGCCCGCATGTCAATAGCGTTCAACTGCCGCACCGCAGCGCCGCTAAGGGCCCAGTTTAGCCTGCCGGTAGGTGCCCGGTGAGCAGATGAGACAGGGCCTGATGCAGGCCCCCTCTGCCCATCGGGCCCCATACACCAGTCAGGGCAGTAATGCCCTGATGGCGGCACTGGCTAGCCTTGTTCTACTCATTACTTTGTGTTTTCAAAAAATAACACAAAACCTAAAAAGAAATTAATACAGTCTGTTATCTCAGGCTGAGGCCTGGTGTTTCTGTGGTGGAAAAATCTTCGCTTTGCAGGCAAACTTATCAAATATAATTTTTCTCCAAATAAATCCATTTGTATTGAGCTTTTCAAATATTTCAGTAGTCCATGTAAAATGGGCAAGACAAGTGGCAAGGGACGGGGAAGTGGACGTGATGCTGATGGTGCATGCAGAGGACGAGGCCGTGGCCAAGCTTACAGTGGGCCACAGCAAAGACACACATCTTCGCGATCGAAATTCTTGTCCCAGTTTCTAGGGGACCGCACCACACCACTATTGAAGCAAGAGCAATGTGAAACGGTTGTTGGTTGGATAGCGGATAATGCTTCCAGTCACTTAGCCACCAACACCACCATGTCTTCCACACGGTCAAGTCTGAGTAGCCGTGAGTGTGGACCGGAAATTACTCACCCTGATCCTCCTTCCCACCATGCCGAGTGCCCTGAGACAAGTGATGCCACACTCGGACACTCCGAAGAGCTGTTCAGTTTCACATTTGGAGATTCGTGCCTCTCGCCCGCTCCACTTGAAGCGTGGCAAGATGATATTCCATGTAGCGATGCACAAATCTTTGAGCAACCACGGTCACAAGAGGTGGACGATGATGAGACACAATTGCCGGAAAGTCAGGAGGAGGAGCAGGGTGCGGATGTGGAAGACAAGGTGGTGGATGACATAGTGACTGACGCAACTTGGTAGGAGGACATGCAGAGCGATGACAGCAGCACATATGGGGAAGGAGGCATATCACCGCAACAGGCAGGAAGAAGCAGTGTGGTGGCCGCAGACAGAAGGCGTCCATCCGTTCCCCACAACACCAACAGGACGGTAGTTGCCATTCCAACTGTTAGATCTTCCCGAGTCTGGTTATTTTTTAAAGACTCTGCCGATAAACCCAAACAGGCCATTTGCAACACCTGTCATGCCAGCATCAGCAGGGGTAGCAAAACTACCAACCTTACCGGACGGAACCTTTGTAGACAGAGTCAGGTAGACGGCTTCAAAGGGAGCGCCAGGCTGGCGGTGGGAGTAGATACAATGAGGATGGTCCGCTGCAGCTCCGGCTGGGTACCTCAAGAGAGGATCAGAACAGCAGAGCACCCTTTATGACAGCTGCTTTGGTTCATGAAGGGTGCTGGGTGGTGAGTGAGTTTAGATTGCACTAAGAGGGGAAAGCTGACAGGAAGTTAGGTCAGAATCCCCATAGAGGGGGAGGAAGACAGTTTCCCCACTGAGGGAAGGAGGGTAAGGATATAGATGCAGCAGCCTCCGGTGAGCTGGAGCTGCTAGCAAGGAAAGAGAGAGAAAGAGAAGATCAGTTATTCAGAAGGAAGATAGAAAAGTACGAAACGTGAGGAGAGAGAGACTGGGGATTAGGGCTAGAGCAGAGAACTTTCCTAAGTTTTAGCGCCAAAGGCCGGGAACTGGTATCCGAGGCTGTGCGTGATACTAATGATCCTACAGCAGAAACCGGAGGAATAGAAGTTGTGACCACTATATTACCACATACGACTTTGAGACACAGCAGCAACGTGTGTGAGCCGGGACATGATTGTAAGGAGTCCCTGAAGCAGGCTACAGCTGCCTGTCATGCGAGTGGAGTTATACGTAACATCAAGAAGGAAGAACTTGAGTGTAAGTCAGAACTACAAGTACTTCAGATTAGCGCTAGAAAGGAGACGTTCAGAAAAGGCATATTCGGAAGGGAGTGCTGGAAGTGTGTATTCCATCTGCCTGGGAGTTAGCTGAGCCACTGACCTGGAGAGGACGGCACTGAAGCGGGCATTTGTCTATGCCAGAAACGTGAGTAAAGTTTCGGAACTGCATTCAGCTGTGTCATTGCCTTCTTCCTGCGCCAACCTACTCAGCACTGCTACATCTATGTGCCTAACACCACATAATCTACCTCAAAATCTACTACTGCTGCCCTGGGACTACAGCTCTGCCTGTGGAGAGCTATTACATCTTGCACATCTCATGCACCACACCATCTGTCCCAGAGGATCTGCATTGCAGCGCTGGTCCCCCCTTCTGACCAGATACCACAGGTAGCGTCACAAACTATCTACCTATAAACTTTATTCAGCTTCAGTCCACCTATTTTACATGGGCGCCCAGGGCCACAGACCGGGTCACCGCTGCCGCGACACCTCCCCTTTAAGAGACTGTCCCGGTACCGAGTGAGTAAACCCACAACCCTGGGGGTGCTCCACTTAACCTCGTGGTTCAATGTTTTCTCAAAAGCTACCTGGAGCTGCTGGATCTGCTAGTGAAAGCACACCATCTGTCTGCCCATATTAGAAAGTCAGCTACAGCTTCAGCCGCCCTTGCCGTGCTTCATCAGCGTTTGCAGCTTTCGGCTCACCGACTGGTGTGTGATGTCCCAAAGAATTGGAACTCTACACTGCATATGTTGGGAAGGATTGTGAGCAGAAGAGGGGAGTTGTTGAGTACCAGATTCAACAAGGCCATCGATATTCAATTCAGACTCCACACATAAGACCTCAGAAGTGGACATGGATGTCAGACATATGTACCATCCTCCAGAACTTTGAGGACTGCACCAAGATGGTGAGCGGCGATGATGCCATAATTAGCATCACCATCCCGCTTCTCAGCATTCTGAAAACCTCTCTGCTCACAATTAAAGATGATGCATTGCAGGCAGAGCACGAGGACATGGAGCAAGGAACCAAACAGGGTGATTACACTCAGCCCAGCCTCATGTTGTCGCAACGTGGATTGGTAGACAATGAGGAGGAAGAACAGGAGCTACTTTCATGCGCTATAGACGGTACTACAAGCACAGCTGTCATACCGTCTGTTCACCGGGGATGGTCTGAGGACAGGGAGGAGGACAGCATGGTCAGTCGTCCTGTTGGTGAGGACACGGAAGTGTTGCCTGTTAGCAGTCTGGGGTGCATTTGGCTGACTTTATGTTGTGCTACGTTTCCCGTGACCCTCACATTATAAAAATTTTCAGTGACACTCATTACTGGTTGGTTGCACGACTAGACACACGCTACAAGGAGAACTTTCAATCTCTTCTTCCAGAGGCAGAGAGGTGTACAAATATGTTGCTGTACCAGAGGGCCCTTGTAACGAAAATTCTGAAAAAATTCCTATGTGAGAACGCTGGCAGCAGACGTCAGAGTTTGTTGTACAGCCAAGTAGTCCAAGAAAAAGAGACAGAAGTACAATCCAGCTCAGGCAGGGGAACAATGGCAAAATTCTGGGACAGTTTTCTCAGACACTCCCATCGTGCCGGCACAGAGGCAAGGGGTGCTGGCACAAGAAGTGCAATGTTTGGGAATATGCTGAGGGAGTTCCTTGCCGACCGTACAAATGTCCCCTGAGATTCCTCTGTGCCTTTTAATTATTGGGTATCCAAGCTGGACACGTGGCATGAACTGGCTCTCTACGCCTTGGAGGTCCTGGCCTGCCCTGCTGCTAGCGTTCTGTCAGAGCAGGTTTTTAATGCCGCTGGTGGAATTCCAACAGATAAGTGCATCCGACTGTCATCTGACAATGCTGACAGGCTGACTCTTATAAAAATGAACAAGGCCTGGATTGGGACAGACTTATGTACACCACCAAGTGAAAGCAGCGAAACATAACCTCAAATACATAGTCTTTTTTTTTTTTTTGTGGAGGAGTATTCTCATGAACCTCTTCATAACCACACATGGGTATCTATCCGCTTCATGATTTGGTCTGTTTGGTGTTATCCTCCTCCTTATCCTCATCATCCAGTAGAACACCCGGGTGAATGTATTCCATGATGCAAAAGTCACTCAATTTTTGCCAAGGGTGTCTCTGATGCCTATAGTAGATTTTCAAATAATGTACCCCCCATGGGGAAATGTTTGTCAGCCCAGGCACTGCGTGTATGGGCATTACAAGTCTAGGAGAGCCGATCCTTTACATTGGGCCTAGTTTTTACTGAGGCCTTCATCAATGTCTCCTCATTCTCCGCCACTAGATGACCAGGGTTAAAGTGTTCCGTGCTGCTACAGCCAGTGTCAAAATCCTAACAAGGGTTGGTGTTTTTGCTGGGCGTTAAATACTTGTTATGGAAAAGGTTGAGGTGTACCTCACAGGGCTAAATGTTTGCCAGCCAACACACTTAGTGTATGGGCATTACAAGTCTAGGAGACACACTCCTTTTTAATGGGACATTTTTTGTTAAGAGGCCCGCCTCCATGTTTCTTTCAACGGGGAATTGGGCTTATTGGGGTGCATATGATTTGCTGGCAGGGCATAATACATAAGAAAACAGTACGGGAGTACAAAATGAATAATGTCTAGAGGATTTTCCTGTGCCCATCCAGTATGTGAGTTCAAAGGCTTATTGGGGTGCACATGAGTTGGCAGCAGGGCAGGCAGAGACATATTTGCCACTAGGCACGTGCCTAGGGAGCCAGGATGTGGGGGGGGCAGCACCTGAGCAAGGTTTGTTTTTATTTTCAGTCCGGGGTTCGGCCCGCTCACCCACCCTCCTCAGTCACTACTGAACTTTGCAGCCTGACCCCAGACACAGCCCGCTCCTCCACTGCCCATGTTCCCCAGCCGCTCCATGCTTCTGTGGGCACCGCAGCTACATACATGTCCTTGGCCGGTAAGTTCTTCCCTTCCACTACCCGAATGAAGATGGAGCTCCGTCTGTCCATGGCAGTGAGGGCAGAGTTCAGCAGCCTGCTCCCGTCCTCGGCTCCATCCACATTAGTCTCCCACGCTCCGGTTAGCAGGTGCTGCCATACCTCCCAACCACCCCGATTCTCGCGGGACAGTCCCGTTTTTGACCCCTACCCCCCGCGTCCCACCCGGGACTCTATTTTTCCCGCACTGCACTGATAAGCCGCACGCCCCCCCCATGCACCGACCCCATTCTCACCCTCCCAGAGCCGCCACAGCCTGCAATGACTTCGCTAGGCTGTTCTGTGGCTGTGTGCACAGGACCTGTGATGAGATCACAAGAGAGGAGGAGTCAGGGGGTCACATGATCATGGGCCTCTGTGTCTGCAGGACTCTGCTGTGCTGGTTGTAATGGTGCTGGATGAGGTAAAGTTTACGTGTGGGGTCAGGAGGGGTTTACAGGGTGGATGTACCAGAGCAGTGTGTGTACAAGGTGTACAGAGTGGAGCCGTGTGTGCGAGGTGTACGGAGCAGAGCTGTGTGTGTACGAGGTGTGCGGAGCCGTGTGTGTACGAGGTGTGCGGACCTGTATGTGTACGAGGTGTATGGAGCGGAGCCGTGTGTGTGTACGAGATGTACGGAGCGGAGCCGTGTGTGTACGAGGTGTACGGTGCGGAGTCATGTGTGTACGAGGTGTACGGTGCGGAGTCATGTGTGTATGAGGTGTACGGAGCGGAGCCGTGTGTACGAGGTGTACAGAGCGGAGCCGCGTGTACGAGGTGTACAGAGCGGAGCCGCGCGTACGAGGTGTACGGCGTGGAGCCGTGTGTGTACGAGGTGTAAGGAGCGGAGTCGTGTGTGTACGAGGTGTACAGAGCGGAGCCATGTGTGTACGAGGTGAACGGAGCGGAGCCGTGTGTGTATGAGGTGTATGGAGCGGAGTCCTGTGTGTACGAGGTGTACGGAGTGGAGCCGCGTGTGTAGGAGGTGTATGGAGCGGAGATATGTGTGTATGGGGTGTACGGAGCAGAGCTGTATGTGTATGGGGTGTACAGAGCAGAAATATGCGTGTACGAGGTGTACCGAGCGGAGCCATGTGTATGAGATGTACGGAGCGGAGCCGTGTGTGTATGAGGTGTACGGAGCAGATATGCGTGTACGAGGTGTACAGAGCACAGATATGCGTTTAAGAGGTGTACTGAGTGGAGCCGTGTGTGTATGAGGTGTACGGAGCAGAGATATGCATGTACGAGGTGTACGGAGTGGAGCTGTGTGTGTACAAGGTGTACGCAGCGGAGCTGTGTGTGTACTTGGTGTACAGAGCAGAATCGTGTGTGTATGAAGTGTGCGGAGCGGAGCCGCGTGTGTACGAGGTGTGCAGAGTGGAGCTGTGTGTGTGTGTATAGGGTATGCGGAGCGGAGCAGTGTGTACGGAGTGTGCGGAGCGGAGCCGTGTGTATACAACGTGTACGGAGCGGAGCCGTGTGTGTTATGAGCACATTTTCTCCTTCACATCTGATGTCCGATGAACTCCCTCTGCTGGTGAAAGGAGGTATTAAAACTGATCAGGCTGGGAGAGACTTGTCATCAGATCAGGTGGAGTGTGATTGGACATCCGGAGTTTCTGAGTGGATATAAGACTGCCGACGCCCTGCTGGGTTGCTGGTGATACTTCTCTGTTCAGAGCTCTGGCCTCCAGTTTGTTCCAGTCTTCTAAAAGCTAAGTTTGCTCTTCAGTTGTTTCATGAGATTTTGTCTGGTTTACTTAGTGCCTGTTTTCAGCCAGCCCTGACTAGGACTGGCTGGACTCCATTTTTGGTCTCTGATCAATTGCCCTTTTTGCTCTGTTTGCAGGAATTACCTGAGAGCTGATATAGGTATTTGGAAGTCTAGTGACTTCAGGGTCTTTTTCTTATCAGACGGTTGGCATTATTTTTTGGCAGTGTTTTTGCGTGATTGCAGACAGCAACTTTTCTGTCTTGTCCTATTCATTTAGTACGGGCCCCATCGTTTGCTCAGCCTGTCTTTCTATGTGTGTGTTTGTGTTTTCTTCTGTTTTCACCGTCAATACATGTTGGGGGCTGCCTATTGCTTTGGGGTCTGCTCTGGGGAAGTTTAGATTTCCCCTTTCTTTCTTTAGGTTTATTTAGTCCTCCGGCTGTGATCGAGTGGTCTAGGACCACCGTAGGAACCCCCCACGGCTACTGTTAGTTGTGTGTTTAGGATCAGGGGTCTGCAATCCGCTAGTTATTAACCTCTCGGTTTTTCTGGACTTAGCTTATATTTTGTTTTCCTCCTCCGGTGACTCAATCACAACACGTGTGTATGGGGTGTGTGGAGAGGAGCCGTGTGTACAAGGTATACGGAGCGGAACCATGTGTGTACGAAACTGAGCCCTGTGTGTACGAAATGTAAGGCGCTGAGCCGTGTGTGTACGGAGCAGAGCAGAGCCATGTGTGTACGAGGTTTACAGAGTGGAGCCATGTATGTACTGAGTGGAGCCGTGTGTATGCGAGGTGTACGGAGTGGAGCCATGTGTGTATGAGGCATACAAAGCGGAACCGTGTATGTATGAGGTGTGCGGAGCCGTGCGTGTACAAGGTGTTTGGTGGGGAGCATTCATACCTCCCAACCATCCCAGATCCAGCAGGACAGTCCCGATTTTAAAAGTCTGCCCCGCTGTCCTGGCCGGGAGCTTACTTTTCCCGCACACACAGTAGTACACAGCGGAACCCCGAGGAGCACTTTAAAACTCGCACATGACGGTCCCCCGGAAGTGATGTGCTGAAAGCTGACCGGAAATTAGGTAATTTCATGAGGAAATTGTGACGAAACCATGGAGGCACTTCAGGGAATGCTTCAAATCCATCACCATGTCCTCCTCCGACAGCGCGGGCAGCAGGATCGCCTTGAAATCGGGGATGCCGGCCATGTGAGCGGATCATGATATGTCCTGCATGGGAGGCTCAGGTGGGCACTACAATGGGAGCCGGGCTGCTATAGTATCTTTATAGAATCTTTCTTTCCTTCTTTCTTTCTCTGTTCTTTCTTTCTCTCTCTTTATTTCTCTGTTCTTTCTTTCCCTCTCTAATCTTTCTTTGTTTCTCTGTTTCTTTCTCTCTCTAATCTTTCTTTTTTCTGTTTTTTCTTTCCCCTCTTTCTTTCTTTTGCTCTCCCTGTTCTTTTTTTCTGTCCCCTCTTTCTTTCTCATTTTCTGTGTTCTCTTTCTTTCTTTCCCCTCTTTCTTTCTCTCTGTTTTCTTTTTTCTTTCCCTTCTTTCACTCTCTGTTCTTTTTTCTGTCCCCTCTTTCTGTCTTTCTTTCTCTCTCTGTTCTCTTTCTTTCCCCTTTCTTTATCTCTCTGTTCTTTCTTTCCCTTCTTTATTTTTCTCTCTGTTCTTCCTTGCTCTCTCTGTTCTCCTTCTTTCTCTTTGTTCTCTCTCTGTTCTTTCTTTCCCCTCTTCTTTCTCTCTCTATTCTTTCTTTATTTCTCAACCTCTTCTTTCTTTTTTCTCTCTCCTTTCTTTCACTCTCTGTTCTTTCTCTGTTTTCCTCAGTACCAGTCAGTGTGCCCTCAATGCCAGTCAGTGTGATCAGCAGTGCTAAATGGGTGAGGTTGGGAGTGGACATGGGTGTGACTAGTTGTGAAATGGGTGTGGTTGGGGGCATGGCCCACTCAGACTTCCTCCATACAAATTGGTATCCACTCAGCTTTCCTCCATACAAAACAGTATTCACCCAGCTTTCCCCCATAAAAACCAGTATCCACGCAGCTTTCCCCCGTACAAATTGGTATCCACTCAGCTAGCCTCCATACAAAACAATATCCACCCAGCTTTCCCCCATACAAATTGGTATCCACTCAGCTTTCCTCCATACAAAACAGTATCCAACCAGCTTTCCCCCATACAAATCAGCATGCATCCAACTTTCCGCTATACAAATCACTATTCACCCTTCTTTCACCCCAGAACAAATACAATGTAAAGCAGTTTCCCTCTTACAAATCAGTATTCACTCAGCTTTCCTCCATATAAAACAGTATTCTCCCAGCTTTCCCTCATACAAATCAGTATTCACTCAGGTTTCCTCCATACAAATTGCTATACACTCAGCTTTCCTCTATACAAAACAGTATTCACCCAGTTTTCCCCCATACAATCCAGTAACCACCCAGTTTTCTCCCATAAAAATTGGCATCCACTCAGCTTTCCTCCATACAAAACAGTATCCACCCAGCTTTCCCACATACAAATTAGTATGCACCCAACTTTCCACCATACAAATAGTTAACTGTTCACCCAGCTTTCCCCCCAGGACAAATACAATGTAAGGCAGTTCCCCCCTTACAAATCAGTATTCACTCAGCTTTTCTCCATACAAAACAGTATCCACTCAGTTGTTCCCCATACAAATTGGCATCCACTCAGCTTTTCTCCATACAAAACAGAATCCATGCAGCTTTCCCCCATACAAATAGGTATCCTCCCAGCTTTCCCACACACAAATCAGTTTGAACCCAACTTTCTGCCATACAAATCACTATTCACCCAGCTTTCCCACAGAACAAATACAATGTAAGGCAGTTTCCCCCCTACAAATCAGTATTCACTCAGCTTTCCTCCATACAAAACAGTATCCACCCAGTTTTCCTCTATACAAATTGGTATCCACTCAGCTTTCCTCCATACAAAACAGTATCCACCCAGGTTTCCCCCATACAAATCAGCATGCATCCAACTTTCCACTATACAAATCACTATTCACCCTTCTTTCACCCCAGAACAAATACAATGTAAAGCAGTTTCCCTCTTACAAATCAGTATTCACTCAGCTTTCCTCCATAGAAATTGGTATCCACTCAGCTCTCTTCCATACAAAAGAGTATTCACCAAGCTTCTCTCCATACAAATCAGTATCCACCCAGCTTTCCCCCATACAAATTGGTTTCCTTTCAGCTTTCCTCCATACAAACTGTATTAACCAAGCTTTTCTTCATACAAAAGATCATCTACCCAGCTTTCCCCCATAGAAATCACTATGCGTCCACCTTGCGCCATACAAATCACTATTCACCCAGCTTTCTCCCCAGATCAAATACAATGTAAGGCAGTTTCCCTCTTACAAATCAGTATTCACTCAACTTTCCTCCATACAAATCATTATCCACCCAGTTTTCCCGCATACAAATTGGTATCCACTCAGCTTTCCAACGTACAAAACAGTAAGTATCCACCCAGCTATTCCCATACAAATCAGTATCCACCCAGTTTTCCTCCATACAAATTGGTATCCACTCAGCTTTCCCCATACAAATTGTTATCCACTCAGCTTTCCTCCATGCAAAACAGTATCCACCCAGCTTTCCCCCATACAGATCAGTATTCACTCAGCTTTCCTCCATACAAATCACTTTTCACCCAGCTTTCCCCCCAGACCAAATATAATGTAAGGCAGTTTCCCCCTTACAAATCAGTATTCAAGCAGCTTTCCTCCAAACAGAACAGTATCCACCCAGTTTTCCCCCATACAAATTGGTATCCACCCAGCCTTCCACATACAAATCAGTATTCACTTAGCTTTCTTCCATACAAAACTGTTTTCACCCAGCTTTCCCCCATACAAATTGCTATCCACTCAGCTTTCCTTCATACAAAAGAGTATACACGCAGCTTTCCACCATACAAATCAGTATGCACCCAACTTACTGCCATACAAATCACGATTCACCTAGCTTTCCCCCCCAGAACAAATACAATGTAAGGCAGATTCCCCTTTACAAATCAGTATTCACTCAGCTTTCCTCCAGACAAAACAGTATTCACCCAGTTTTCCCCCCATACAAATTGGTATCCACTCAGCTTTCCTCCATACAAAACAGTATCCACCCAGCTTTCCCCCATACAAATTAGTATCCACACAGCTTTTTCCCCATACAAAACAGTATCCACCCTGCATTCCCCCATGCAAATCAGCATGCACCTAACTTTCCGTCATACAAATCACTATTAACCCAGCTTTCCCCCAGAACCATTACAATGTAAGGCAGTTTCCCCCATACAAATCAGTATTCACTCAGCTTTCCTCCAAACAAATTGGTGTCCACTCAGTTTTCCTCCACATAAAACAGTATCCACCCAGCTTTCCCCATACAAATTGGTATCCACTCAGCTTTCCTCCATGCAAAACAGTATCCACACAGCTTTCCTCCATACAAACCACTATTCACCCAGCTTTCCCCCCAGACCAAATACAATGTAAGGCAGTTTCCCCCTTACAAATCAGTATTCACTCAGCTTTCCTCCATACAAATCAGTATCCACTCAGCTTCCCCCCCCCACAAATTGGTATCCACTCAGCTTTCCTCCATATAAAACAGTATCCACCCAGCTTTCTGCCATACAAATTGGTATCCACTCAGCTGTCCTCCATACAAAACAGTATTCACCCAGCTTCTCCCATACAAATCATTATCCACCCAGCTTTCCCCATACAAATTGTTATCCTCTCAGCTTTCCTCCATACAAATTGGTATCCACCCAGCTTTCCCCCATACAAATTAGTATGCACCCTACTTTCCGCTATACAAATCACTTTTCACCCAGCTTTCACCCAGAACAAATAAAATGTAAAGCAGTTGCCCCTTAGGCTATGTGCACACGTAGTTTTAGGTGCTGCGGATTTGGGAAAATCCGCAGGTCAAAATACCTGCGGTTTACCTGCGGATTAGCCTGCGGTTTATCACCTTACAATGGTGAAGGTGTGAAACCGCAGCGGAATCCACACAAAGAATTGACATGCTGCGGATTGTAACCCGCAGGAAATCTGCGCGGAAAAATCTGCAGCATGTGCACAGCGTTTTTGGTTTTACCATTGCAAAGAATGGTACTGCGGATCCGCAGGGCCAGAAACGCTGCGGATCCGTAGAAGAATCCACACCGTGTGCACATAGCCTTACAAATCAGTAATCACTCAGCTTTTCTCCATACAAATTGGTATCCTCTCAGCTTTCCTCCATAAAAAACAGTATCAACTCAGCTTTTCCCCCATACAAATCAGCATGCACCTAACTTTTTGCCATACAAATCACTATTCACCCAGCTTTCCCCCCAAAACAAATACAAGGCAGTTTCTCCCCTACAAATCAGTATTCACTCAGCTTTCCTCCATACAAATTGGTATCCACTCAGCTTTCCTCCATACAAAACAGTATCCACCCAGCTTTCCCAAATATAAATTGTTATCCACTCAGCTTTCCTCCATACAAAACAATATCCACCCAGGTTTACCCCATACAGATCAGAATGCACCCAACTTTTTGCCATACAAATCACTATTCACCCAGCTTTCCCCCCGAACAAATACACTGTAAGGAAGCTTCCCCCTTACAAATCAGTATTCACTTAGCTTTCCTCCATACAAATTGTTATCCACTCAGCTTTCCTCCATACAAAACAGTATCCACCCAGCTTTCCCCTATACAAATTGGTATCCACTCAGCTTTCCTCCATACAAATTGTTATCCACTCAGCTTTCCTCCATACAAACCAGTATCCACCCATTTTTCCTCTATACAAATTGGTATCCACTCAGCTTTCCTTCATACAAAAGAGCATCCACCTAGCTTTTCCCCATACAAATTGGTATCCACCCAGCTTTCCGCAATTCAAATCACTATTCACTCAGCTTTCCCCCCAGAAATAATTCAATGTAAGGAAGATTCCCCCTTACAAATGATTATTCACTCAGCTTTCCTCCATACAAAACAGTATCCACCCAGTTTTTCCTCATACAAATCAGTATTCACTCAGCTTTCCTCCATACAAAACAGTATCCACCCAGCTTTCCTTCATACAAATTGCTATCCACTTCGCTTTCCTCCATAAAAAACAGTATCCACCCAGCTTTCCCCCATACAAATTGGTATCCACTCAGCTTTCCTCCATACAAAACAGTATCCAACCAACTTTCCCCCATACGAATTGGTATCCACTCAGCTTTCCTCCATACAAAACAGTATCCAACCAGCTTTCCCCCATACAAATCAGCATGCATCCAACTTTCCGCTATACAAATCACTATTCACCCTTCTTTCACCCCAGAACAAATACAATGTAAAGCAGTTTCCCTCTTACAAATCAGTATTCACTCAGCTTTCCTCCATATAAAACAGTATTCTCCCAGCTTTCCCTCATACAAATCAGTATTCACTCAGGTTTCCTCCATACAAATTGCTATACACTCAGCTTTCGTCTATACAAAACAGTATTCACCCAGTTTTCCCCCCATACAATCCAGTATCCACCAAGTTTTCCCCCATAAAAATTGGCATCCACTCAGCTTTCCTCCATACAAAACAGTATCCACCCAGCTTTCCCCCATACAAATTAGTATGCACCCAACTTTCCACCATACAAATAACTGTTCACCCAGCTTTCCCCCCAGGACAAATACAATGTAAGGCAGTTTCCCCCTTACAAATCAGTATTCACTCAGCTTTTCGCCATACAAAACAGTATCCACTCAGTTGTTCCCCATACAAATTGGCATCCACTCAGCTTTCCTCCATACAAAACAGAATCCATGCAGCTTTCCCCCATACAAATAAGTATGCACCCATCTTTCCACCATTCAAATCACTATTCACCCAGCTTTCCCCCCCAGACCAAATACAATGTAAGGCAGTTTCCCCCTTACAAATCAGTATTCACTCAGCTTTACTCCATACAAAACAGTATCCACCCAGCTTTCCCCCATACAGATCAGTATTCACTCAGCTTTCCTCCATACAAATCACTATTCACCCAGCTTTCCCCCCAGACCAAATACAATGTAAGGCAGTTTCCCCCTTACAAATCAGTATTCACTCAGCTTTCCTTCATACAAAACAGAATCCACCCAGCTTTCCTCATACAAACCAGTATCCACCCAGATTTCCCACATACAAATTGGTATTCACTCAGATTTCCTCCTTACAAAACAGTATCCAAGCTTTCACCCATACAAATCAGTATGCACCCAACTTTCCGGCATACAAAAAACTATTCACCCAGATTTCTCCCCAGAACAAATACAATGTAAGGCAGTTTACAAATCATTATTCACTCAGCTTTCCTCCTTGCAAAACAGTATCCACCCAGTTTTCCCCCAAACAAATTGGTATCCACTCAGCTTTCCTCCATGCAAAATAGTGTTCACCCAGCTTCCCCCCCCCCATACAAACCAGTATCCACCCAGGTTTCCCCCATACAAATCACTATTCACCCAGCTTCCCCCCCAAGAACAAATACAATGTAATGCAGTTTCCCCCTTACAAATCATTATTCACTCAGCTTTCCTACATACAAAACAGTATCCACTGAGCTTTCCCCAATACAAATAAGTATCCACTCAGCTTTCCTCCATACAAATCAATATCCACCCAGCTTTCCCCCATAGACATCAGTATGCACCCAACTTTCCGCCATACAAATCACTATTCACCCAGCTTTCCCACCAGAACAAAGACAATGTAAGGCAGTTTCCCCCCTACAAATCAGTATTCACTCAGCTTTCCTCCATACAAATCAGTATCCACCCAATTTCCCGCATACAAATTGGTATCCACTCAGCTTTCCTACATACAAAACAGTATCCACCCAGCTTTTCCCATACAAATCAGTATCCACCCAATTTTCCCCATATAATTTGGTATCCACTCAGTTTTCCACCATACAGATAAGTATGCACCAACTTTTTGCCATACAAATCACTATTCACCCAGCTTTCCCCCCAGAACAAATACAATGTAAAGCAGTTTCCCCCTTACAGATCAGTATTCACGCAGCTTTCCTTCATACAAAACAGTATCCACCCAGCTTTCCCCCATACAAATTGGTATCCACTCAGCTTTCCTCCATAAAACCAGTGTCCACCCAGCTTTCCTCCATACAAAGCAGTACCTACCTCACACATACACCACTTCCCCTCATACAGCACAATGACAACCAGCACAGTAGAGTCCTGCATACAGTTACACTGAGGCCCCTGATCATGTGACCCCTGACTCCTCCCCTCCTGTGACCTCATCACAGGTCCTGTGCACACAGAAGAGATTTGAGCATTTGAGCTACGCCATTGCCCCAATCCCAGCGCGCCGCCGGCTGCCACGGCAACGCGTTCTCAGCCTGCAGTTAGTGCCGTGACTGAGCCCCGCCCACCCGCTCCGCGCTGTGTCTGCTCTGTGTGTGGTTGGCCGCTCACTCTCCGCTCCACTGCCGCGGCCATGTTGTTTTCTGTCATGTATGTACACGCTGTGGCTGCGGGGCTGGCGAGCAAGCGGCGAGGCCCTGTCTGGTGCTAATTAACCGGCCTCGTGGGGGGGGCAAATGCCTCTCTGCCCCCCAGCCCAGCCCTGGGTGGTCTTGTCATGGAGTGGCGGTATTTGTAGGTGTATAATAATTTGTATAGGGGAAAGCTGGGTGAACAGTGATTTGTATGAGGAAGAGTGGGGTCAGGAGGGGTTTACAGTGTGGATGTAGCAGAGCCGCGTGTGTACGAGGTGTACGGAGCAGAGCCGTGTGTGTACGAGGTGTACGGAGCGGAGCCGCGTGTGTACGAGGTGTACGGAGCGGAGCCGCGTGTGTACGAGGTGTACGGAGCGGAGCCGCGTGTGTACGAGGTGGACGGAGCGGAGCCGCGTGTGTACGAGGTGTACGGAGCGGAGCCGCGTGTGTACGAGGTGTACGGAGCGGAGCCGCGTGTGTACGAGGTGTACGGAGCGGAGCCGCGTGTGTACGAGGTGTACGGAGCGGAGCCGCGTGTGTACGAGGTGTACGGTGCGGGGCCGCGTGTGTACGAGGTGTACGGTGCGGGGCCGCGTGTGTACGAGGTGTACGGAGCGGGGCCGCGTGTGTACGAGGTGTACGGAGCGGAGCCGCGTGTGTACGAGGTGTACGGAGCGGAGCCGTGTGTACGAGGTGGACGGAGCGGAGCCGTGTGTACGAGGTGTACGGAGCGGAGCCGTGTGTACGAGGTGTACGGAGCGGAGCCGTGTGTACGGAGCGGGGCCGCGTGTGTACGAGGTGTACGGAGCGGGGCCGCGTGTGTACGAGGTGTACGGAGCGGGGCCGCGTGTGTACGAGGTGTACGGAGCGGAGCCGCGTGTGTACGAGGTGTACGGAGCGGAGCCCGGTGTGTGCGGAGCTGAGCCGCGTATGTACGGCGTGTACGGAGTGGAGCCGTGTGTGCACAGGGTGTACGGAGCGGAGCCATGTGTGTACGAGGTGTACAGAGCGGAGCCGCGTTTGTACGAAGTGTATTGAGCGGAGCCCTGTGTGTACGGAGCTGAGCCGAGTATGTACGGTGTGTACGGAGTGGAGCCGTGTGCGCACAGGGTGTACGGAGCGGAGCCGTGTGTCTGCAGAGCTGTGTGTGTACGTAGTGGAGCCGCGTGTGTACAGGGTGTACGGAGTGGAGCCGTGCGTGTACTGGGGTGTACGGAACTGAGCCATATGTGTGCGGAGCAGAGCTGTGTGAGTACGTAGTGGAGCTATGTGTGCACAGGGTGTGCGGAGCAGAGCTGTGTGTGTACAGGGTGGAGCCGTGTGTGTACAGAGCGTGGCCGCATGTGTACAAGGTTTACTGAGCAGAGCCGCATGTGTTGAGTCACCGGAGGAGGAAAACAAAAATACAAGCTAAGTCCAGAAAACTGAGAGGTTGGTAGCTAGCGGATTGCAGACCCCTGATCCTATGCACCACAACTAACAGTAGCCGTGGGGGGTTCCTACGGTGGTCCTAGACCCCTCGATCACAGCCGGAGAACTAAATAAACCTAAAGAAAGAAAGGGGAAATTAAACTGCCCCAGAGCAGACCCCAACATGTATTGACAGTGAAAACAGAAGAAAACACAAACATAGATAGAAAGACAGGCTGAGCAAACGATGGGGCCCTTACTAACTAGATAGGACAGGACAGAAAAGCTGCTGTCTGCAATCACGCAAAAACCCTACCAAAAATAATGCCAACACGTCTGATAGAAAAAAGCCCTGAAGTCACTAGACTTCCAAATACCTATATCAGCCCTCAGGTATATTCTGCAAACAGAGCAAAAAAAAAGAGCAATTGATCAGAGACAAAAATGGAGTCCAGCCAGTCCTAGCCAGGGCTGGCTGAACACAGGCACTAAGTAAACCAGACAAAATCTCATGAAACAACAGAAGAGCAAACTTAGCTCTTAGAAAACTGGAATAAACTGGAGGCCAGAGCTCTGAGCAGAGAAGTATCACCAGCAACCCAGCAGGGCGTCGGCAGCCTTATATCCACTCAGAGATTCCGGATGTCCAATCACACTCCACCTGATCTGATGACAGGTCTCTCCCATCCAGATCATTTTTACTACCTCCCTTCACCAGCAGAGGGAGTTCATCGGACATCAGAGGTGAAGGAGAAAATGAGCTCATAACACGCATGTGTATGAGGTTTACGGAGCGAAGCCATGTGTGTACTGAGTGGAGCCGTGTGTGTGCGAACCATAGAAAGCGGAACCTTGTGTGTATGAGGTGTGCGGAGCCATGCATGTACAAGGTGTATGGTGGGGAGCATTTATACCTCCCAACTGTCCCAGATCCAGTTGGACAGTCCCGATTTTGAGGGAGAGTCTGCCCCGGCTGGGAGCTTACTTTTCCCACGGACACAGGAGTACAAGGCGGAGCCCCGAGGAGCGCTTTAAAATTTGCACGTGACGTTCCACTGGAAATGACGTGCTAGAAGCTGACCGGAAATTAGGTAATTTTGGGAGGAGATTGTGGCGGAACCATAGAGGCACTTCAGGGAATGCTTCAGATCCATCACTGTGTTCTCTGACAGCGCGGACAGCGGGATCGTCTTGGAATCAGGAATGCCGGCCATGTGAGCGGATCATGATGTGTCCTGCACCGGGAGGCTCAGGTGGGCACTACAATGGAGGCCGGGCTGCTATAGTATCTTTATAGAATCTTTTTCTCTGTTTCTTTTTCTCTGTTCTTTTTTTCTCTCTCTCTAATCTTTCTTTTTTTCTTTCTCTCTTTGTTCTTTCTTTCTCTCTGTTCTTTCTTTCCCCTCTTTCTCTGTCTAGTCTTTCTTTCTCTGTCTAATCTTTCTTTCTCTCTGTTTCTTTCTCTCTGTTCTTTCTCTCTAATCTTTCTTTTTTTTCTTTCTCTCTGTTCTTTCTCTCTGTTATTTCTTTCTTCTCTTCCTTTCTTTCTCTGTTCTTTCTTTCTCTCTGTTCTTCTCTTCCTTTCTCTATCTGTTCTTTCTTTCGCTCTGTTCTTTCTTTCCCCTTTTTCTTTCTTTCTCTAATCTTTCTTTCTCTCTCTGTTCTTCCTTTCTCTGTTCTCGTTCTTTCCCCTCTTTCTTTGTCTCTGTTCTTTCTTTCCTCTCTTTCTCTGTTCTTACTTTCTCTTTGTTCTTTCTCTCTCCACATTTTAGAGGGTCACATCCCCATTACAGAGGGTCACATCCCCATTACACAGAGTCACATCCACATTTTAGAGGGTCATATCCACATTTTGGGGGCCACATTCACATTTTAGAGGACCACATCCACATGTGACCCTTTACAATGTGGATGTGACTCTACAATGTGGATGTGACCCTCTATATTGTGGATGTGACCCTCTATAAAGTGGATGTGACCCTCTGTATTGTGGATGTGACCCACTGTAATGTGGATGTGACCCTCTATAACAGGGATGGGCAATTAATTTTCCTGAGAAGCCACATGAAAGACCATGACTGTCATGGAGGGCCAAAACAATAGGCCAAAATTAATTCTTCTCAATATTAATATTGATATTTTATAATTATTATATTATTGATAATTTTATTACTTTTAAGTGTATTAGAATTGTATATTTAGCAGAATTAAGAATGCCGACACCCCCCTATATATCGTTTGAACCCGAGCACAGCCCTTTCAGTATATTGCATGAGCGCCCCCAACAGCCCCTTATATGCGGCATGAGCCCCACACAGCCTCCCTATATACAGCATGAGCCCCACACAGCCTCCCTATATATACAGCATGAGCCCCACACAACCTCCCCATATACTGCATGAGCGCCACACAGCCTCCCCATATACTGCATGAGCTCCACACAGCGTCCCCATATACTGCATGGGACCCACACAGCCTCCCTATAGACAGCATGAGCCCCACACAGCCTCAACATATACTGCATGAGCCCCACACAGCCTCCCCATATACTGCATGAGCCCCACACAGCCTCCCCATATACTGCATGAGCGCCACACAGCCTCCCCATATACTGCATGAGCTCCACACAGCGTCCCCATATACTGCATGAGACCCACACAGCCTCCCTATACACAGCATGAGCCCCACACAGCCTCAACATATACTGCATGAGCCCCACACAGCCTCCCCATATACTGCATGAGCCCCACACAGCCTCCCCATATACTGCATGAGCCCCACACAGCCTCCCCATATACTGCATGAGCCCCACACAGCCTCCCTATACACAGCATGAGCCCCACACAGCCTCCCCATATACTGCATGAGACCCACACAGCCTCCCCATATACGGTATGAGCCCCACACAGCCTCCCCATATACTGCATGAGCCCCACACAGCCTCCCCATATACTGCATGAGACCCACACAGCCTCCCAATATACTGCATGAGCCCCACACAGCCTTCCCATATACTACATGAGCCCCACACAGCCTCCCCATATACTGCATGAGCGCCACACAGCCTCCCCATATACTGCATGAGCGCCACACAGCCTCCCCATATACTGCATGAGACCCTCACAGCCTCCCTATACACAGCATGAACCCCACACAGCCTCCCCATATACTGCATGAGCCCCACACAGCCTCCCCATATACTGCATGAGCCCCACACAGCCTCCCCCTATGCTGCATGAGCCCCACACAGCCTCCCTATACACAGCATGAGCCCCACACAGCCTCCTCATATACTGCATGAGCCCCACACAGCCTCCCCATATACTGCATGAGCCCCACACAGCCTCCCCATATACTGCATGAGCCCCACGCAGCCTCCCCATATACTGCATGAGCCCCACACAGCCTCCCCTTGTACTGCATGAGCCCCACGCAGCCTCCCCATATACTGTATGAGACCCACACAGCCTCCCCATATACTGCATGAGACCCAAACAGCCTCCCCATATTTTGCATGAGCGCCCCACAGCCTCCCCATATACTGCATGAGCCCCACACAGCCTCCCTATACACAGCATGAGCCCCACACAGCCTCCCCATATACTGCTTGAGCCCCACACAGCCTCCCCATATACTGCATGAGCCCCACATAGCCTCCCCATATACTGCATGAGCCCCACACAGCCTTCCCATATACTGCATGAGCCCCGCACAGCCTCCCTATATACTGCATGAGGCCCACACATCCTCCCTATATACAACATGAGCCCCACACAGCCTCCCTATATACTGCATGAGACCCAGCCTCCCCATATGCTGCATGAGCCCCACACAGCCTCCCTATATACAGCATGAGCCCCACACAGCCTCCCTATATACTGCATGAGCCCCACACAGCCTCCCCATATGCTTCATGAGCCCCACACAGCCTCCCTATACACAGCATGAGCCCCACACAGCCTCCCCATATAATGCATGAGCCCCAGACTGCCTCCCCATATACTGTATGAGACCCACACAGCCTCCCCATATACTGCATGAGACCCAAACATCCTCCCCATATACTGCATGAGCGCCACACAGCCTCCCCATATACTGCATGAGCCCCACACAGCCTCCCTATACACAGCATGAGCCCCACACAGCCTCCCCATATACTGCTTGATCCCCACACAGCCTCCCCATATACTGCATGAGCCCAAAACAACAGCCTCCCCATATACTGCATGAGCCCCATACAACCTCCCCATATACTGCTTGAGCCCCACACTGCCTCCCTATATACTGCATGAGACCCACACAGCCTCCTATATACAGCATGAGCCCCACACAGCCTCCCCATATACTGCATGAGACACACACAGCCTCCCCATATACTGCATGAGACCCACACAGCGTTCCCATATACTGCATGAGACCCACGCAGCCTCCCTATATACTGCATGAGCCCCACACAGCATCCCCATATACTGCATGAGCCCCACACAGCCTCCCCATATACTGCATGAGCCCCACACAGCCTCCCCATATACTGCATGAGCCCCACACAGCCTCCCCATATACTGTGCATGAGCCCCACACAGCCTCCCTATACACTGCATGAGCCCCACACAGCCTCCCCATATACTGCATGAGACCCACACAGCCTCCCCATATACTGCGTGAGCGCCACACAGCCTCTCTATATACTGCATGAGGAGCTCACAGCCTCTCTATATACTGCATGAGGAGCCCACAGCCTCCCTATATACTGCATGAGGCCCCCACAGCCTCCCTATATACTGCATGAGTGCCACACAGCCTCCCCATATACTGCATGAGGCCCACACGGCCTCCCTATATACTGCATGAACCCCGCACAGCCTCCCTATATACTGCATGAGGCCCACACAGCCTACCTATACACAGCATGAGCCCCACACAGCCTCCCTATACACAGCATGAGCCCCACATAGCCTCCCCATATACTGCATGAGCCCAACACAGCCTCCCCATATACTGCATGAGCCCCACACAGCCTCCCCATATACTGCATGAGACCCACACAGCCTCCCCATATACTGCATGAGCGCCACACAGCCTCTCTATATACTGCATGAGGAGCTCACAGCCTCTCTATATATTGCATGAGGCCCCCACAGCCTCCCTATATGCTGCATGAGCGCCACACAGCCTCCCCATATACTGCATGAGGCCCACACAGCCTCTCTATATAGTGCATGAGGAGCCCACAGCCTCCCCATATACTGCATGAGACACACACTGTCTCCCTATATACTGCATGAACCCCGCACAGCCTCCCTATATACTGCATGAGGCCCACACAGCCTCCCTATATACAGCATGAGCCCCACACAGCCTCCCTATACACAGCATGAGCCCCACATAGCCTCCCCATATACTGCATGAGCCCCACACAGCCTCCCCATATACTGCATGAGCCCCACACAGCCTCCCCATATACTCCATGAAACCCACACAGCCACCCCATATACTGCATGAGCGCCACACAGCCTCCCCATATACTCCATGAAACCCACACAGCCTCCCTATACACAGCATGAGCCCCACACAGCCTCCCCATAAACTGCATGAGACCCACATAGCCTCCCTATATACTGCATGAGCGCCACCCAGCCTCCCTATATACTGCATGAGCGCCACACAGCCTCCCTATATACTGCATGAGGAGCCCACAGCCTCTCTATATACTGCATGAGGAGCCCACAGCCTCGCTATATACTGCATGAGTCCCAAACAGCCTCCCTATATACTGCATGAGCGCCACACAGCCTCCCCATATACTGCATGAGGCCCACATAGCCTCCCCATATACGACATGTGCAGCAGCACCATATCACCCCCTCATGTCACCCCAGGTGTGCAGCACCATGTCGTCACCCACTCCAGGTGTGCAGCACCATGTCGTCACCCACCCCAGGTGTGCAGCACCATGTCGTCACCCACCCCAGGTGTGCAGCACCATGTCGTCACCCACCCCAGGTGTGCAGCACCATGTCGTCACCCACCCCAGGTGTGCAGCACCATGTCGTCACCCACCCCAGGTGTGCAGCACCATGTCGTCACCCACCCCAGGTGTGCAGCACCATGTCGTCACCCACTCCAGGTGTGCAGCACCATGTCGTCACCCACCCCAGGTGTGCAGCACCATGTCGTCACCCACCCCAGGTGTGCAGCACCATGTCGTCACCCATCCCAGGTGTGCAGCACCATGTCGTCACCCACTCCAGGTGTGCAGCACCATGTCGTCACCCACCCTAGGTGTGAAGCACCATGTCGTCACCCACCCCAGGTGTGCAGCACCATGTCGTCACCCACTCCAGGTGTGCAGCACCATGTCGTCACCCACCCCAGGTGCGCATCACCATGTCGTTACCCACCCCAGGTGTGCAGCACCATGTCGTCACCCACTCCAGGTATGCAGCACCATGTCGTCACCCACCCCAGGTGTGCAGCACCATGTCGTCACTCACTCCAGGTGTGCAGCACCATGTCGTCACCCACCCCAGGTGTGCAGCACCATGTCGTCACCCACCCCAGGTGTGCAGCACCATGTCGTCACCCACTCCAGGTGTGCACCACCATGTCGTCACCCCCATAGCCTCCCCATGCCCACCAAAATGGCCCTTACACATAAGGAAAAAAACCACCACATACTCACCTCGTCCCGTTCCCTGTCAGTGTGCTTCTCTTCCTGCCTCCGGTGCGCGGACTCTCCGGAGTAAACAGCTGGCGCGATGACGTCATTTCATCGTGTCAGCTGTTTCACACACAGATGTGGCCCCCGGGTCGCACTTTGCCCAGATGTTCTCTATAATGTGGATGTGATCCTCTGCAATGTGGATTTGAACCTCTGTAATATGAATGTGACCCTCTGTAATGTGGATGTGACCCTCTAGGTTACAGTGTGCCACAGCCCACAGGCCAGTCTGAGTCCCTCTCCTGCTCCAGTCCCTGCTGCCTAGTGCCTGCGCCCTGCGGTAAGTGGTGTCCAAGCCCAATATTATCCCTATTTGACAACTGGGTGCTATCCCTGAGGGTGCTTCGGTACTGTAGCGCATAGGACACTATAGCTGATTGTAAAGAATATATATACAGTATATACAGCTCTGGCAAAAATCAAAAGACCACTTTAAAATGTTCAGTTTGTCTGATTTTTCTCTTTATAGGTATATTTTTGAGTAAAATGTAAATTGCTGTTTTAGGCAATGTGCACACGTTGCGGAATTGCTGCGGAAATTTCTGCGGGAATTCCGCAACTCCCTGCCGTGGGAAATACGCTAGAATTCCGCATGTGTATTTCCCGCGTTTTAACTAGCGTTCTCCAAGCGATCTGTAGCTTCGCTTGGAAAACTGATTGACAGGTTGGTCACACTCGTCAAACATAGTGTTTGACAAGTGTGACCGACTTCTTACTATTCAGGCTGCCTATGCAGCATCAGTATTAAAAAGATATAAAGTTAAAAATAATAAAAAAAATAAAAAATGGTGTTTTTCTCACCTTCCGGAGTCCCACGCAACGTCACCAGGTCTCAGCGATGCTCCCGGCAAGTCCAGTTCCCAGTGATGCCTTGCGACAATGACCTTTGATGACGTCGCAGTCTTGCGAGACTGCTACGGTATCGCGAGACCGCAACTTCATCAAAGGTCATTGTCGCAAGGCATCGCTGGGAACTTGACTTGCCGGGAGCATCGCTGAGACCTGGTGACGCTGCGAGTGACTCCGGAAGGTGAGAATATCACCATTTTTTATTTTCATTTGTATTTTTACAGGGATATGGTACCCAGAGCCTGGAGGAGAATCTCCTCTCCTCCACACCCTGGGTACCATCCGCACATTTTCCGCTTACTTTGCGAATGATGGCCATAGCCACATGCGGAAAGTAAGCGGAACAATGCATTCCTATGTGTGCGGAATTCCCGCGATTCTGCACAAAGAATGAGCATGCTGCGTATTTTTCCGCTACGCCATTCCGCCGCAGAAAAATACGCAGCATTAGCACAGCATGTGCAGAATGCCATAGGATTGCATGGGATGCTTTTTTTTTGCGTTTTCACGGCAAAATCGCGCACTAAGAAACACCACGAAAACTCAAAAAAAAGTACGTGTGCACACAGCCTTATTCTTTAAACTACTGACAACATGTCTCTGAATTTCCAAGCAATAAATTTTGTATTTTTTTTCTGAAAATGAGAAATGGTCAAAATTAGAAAAAATAATTCAGTGCTTGCAGACCTCAAATAATGCAAAGAAATACAAGTTCATAATCATTTAGAAACAACAGTATTAATGTTTTAACTCAGGAAGAGTTCAGAAATCAATATTTTGTGGAATAGCCATGATTGTTAATCACAGCTTTCATGTGTCTTGGCTGCTGTCCACCAGTCTCTCACTCTGCTTTTGGGTGACCTTATGTCACTCCTGGTACAATAGTGTAAGCAGTTCTTCTTTGTTTGATGGCTTGTGACTATCCATCTTCCTCTTGATTACATTCCAGAGGTTTTCAATGGGGATCAGGTCTGGAGAATGGGCCGGCCATGACCGGGATTTGATGTGGTGGTCTCTTAATTTTTTTTTTTATAAATATATACTGTATATATATATATATCACAGCGCTGAAAATATGGGGCTGAGATATCAGCCGGTTGTATAGGCACTACTACAACCACTAGCGATAATTTAGTAAAATTATTATAGTATTACCATGTAGTGACGGTGGTGGTATAGCGTGCCGAGGGTTCAGAGAGCTGGGCCTGCAGGCAGCATGGCAGGACTTGTGCTGATATCAATTTATGGTATGCTGTGGACCCCTGGCTGACACGCTGATATGAAGCAAATGAGAGAAATACATTTGTTAATTGAGCACTAAGGCTAGTTTCACACTAGCGTTTCTGCCCGCAGCACACGGCGCCGCTAATCCCCGCCCCCTTCCGTCATCTCCGCCTAGTGTCGCACAGCGCTGCATGTGATCTGCACACCCTATCTTTAGCATAGGGTGCGCTGGCCGTGCGCTAGTAGGATTTTGAGTGCGCTGCGCCCTTTTGACGGTGCTCCGAGCGCACCAAAATGCAACATGGTGCGTTCAGCGCGCATCGGTGCACCGTCAAAAGGGCGCAGCGCAAGCAAAATCCTACTAACGCACCCTATGCTAAAGATAGGGTGTGCAGATCGCATGCAGCGCTGTGCGACACTAGGCGGAGATGACCGGAGGGGGCGCGGCAGGGGGCGGGGCTTAGCGGCGCCATGCGCTGCAGGCAGAAACGCTAGTGTGAAACTAGCCTTACTTATGTTTTCAGTGGTTATACACTAACAGAGCCTTTTTTCTATTGATAAGTATTTATTGTTCCTCAACCATTTTTATGAAATGGGTTGTTAGAAGGTGTACCTCTGCCGCACATGAGCTATACTCAAGTGCTACTACAGGAGACCCAAGCCTTAAGATGGGCCGCGGCCCGCGTCACAGTGGGCCACTGCATTGTGCCAAAGAAGAAAAAAAAAACACAAGCTTTCCTTAATAGCCTGTGGAGCAGGGAAGCACGGAAGCCATAGATTCGTCATGGATAATAATGAAGAGATGAAAGAAGGATTTTCCAGCTTCCAAAAAAAATTCCAATTTATTGTAGCTAAAGCAACATGAAAAAATAGACAGCAGCTCACATGGTGTGAGATAAGGCTACGCGTTTCGAACAGAACACTGTTCTTTCTCAAAGCTGCTCAATACTGAGAATAGCGTGATTAAATACTTGCTGCAACCAATGAACACGGTGCAGCACTCACACGGTGAATAATTAGTGAATCACATAAAATCACAAAAGACATCAATACAAATGCATACAAATTTACACATCATAACAAGGAAAAATGCATATAAAATACAATAAGTGAGTAAAGATGAAAGAAAAAAAAGAAAAAAACTCCTTTTTCCTTATAGAATATACAAACAGATCTAGTAATGGAACATTGTCTCCTTTCTTGCATTCAGGCCGTTAGGATAACAGGTATTAAGACAAAATATCCAGTATGCTTCACGCATCATGAGCCGTCTTCTATTATCTCCTCCTCTTGTCTGTATATTCAGTCTCTCAATGCCAAAAACCTGAAGAAACGCTGTGTCTCTATGATGATGATTAATAAAGTGCTTAGATGCAAATGACATCGAGCGATTCCAACTAGTGGAAGAAACAATGTCAGTGATGTGTTCAGAGATACGAAATTTTAACATTTTTCCTTGTTATGATGTGTAAATTTGTATGCATTTGTATTGATGTCTTTTGTGATTCACTAATTATTCACCGTGTGAGTGCTGCACCGTGTTCATTGGTTGCAGCAAGTATTTAATCACGCTATTCTCAGCATTGAGCAGCTTTGAGAAAGAACAGTATTCTGTTGAAACGCGTAGCCTTATCTCACAGCATGTGAGCTGCTGTCTATTTTTTCATGTTGTTTTATCCACAGTAAATTGGAATTTTTTTTGGAAGCTGGAAAATCCTTCTTTTATCTCTTCATTATTGGCCACTGCATCGTGCTTGCCCCCCAGGCTAAAATTTGCCAGCCAGCCCCTGTGACTTGTGGTTTTGCATTTGCAGTGAGACAGAAAAACACTGCTAGCAGCGGGTTTTTTGTTGTTGCTGCAAGTAACGCATTTTCCGGATCGCGGTAAAACCGCAAGTGCCGCACATGTCCACAAGTCCTATAGGGATGAATGAGGCCGAGCGCAGTGTTGCTGTAAGTGATCCATTACGCGGCATATGCGGAGAAACTGCCGGATCTGCCACGAATGGCAAAAATTGCTGACGTGAAAGTAGCCTAAGTCACTGCCGACAGTGTCTGCATTAGGCCGGGGTCAGACATGCGAGAAACTTGCACGAGTTTCGCATGTCAATACCCGGTACTGCCGCCGGAACTCTGACAGGAGCGTGTGGCTCCATGTATTTCTTTGCAGCTGGCAGCTGCATGCTCCGGTCCCGAGTGCCGGTGGCAGTGAAGCGATGGCCGGGGAACCACCACGGTGCAGGGAGACTACGGTACACAAGATGAGGTGCAAACAACAAAGGGTACATTTTTTGGAAGGCAAGGAATGAAGTGGATAAGCAAGTGGTATGCAATGGCAAAAGATGGTTTATAAGAGTTTGTATTCTTTAGCTGGGCCGTCAAATAGCACGGTGCTCCAGCTATTACAGGATCAATATATATCATACAGGCAAAACCAAACAATAAACAAAGAATGATGCTGCTGTAAGTGTAGTCTCCCTGGCCCCTACTAAAAAGGCCACACGGCTGCCGTGTTCTGTTTGTTGAAGCCTACACTAGGCCCTGATAACAAACTCACGGTGATGTTGGGGACTCAGGTCCAGTCCCGGGGGGGCCCCAACAGTCTTGAACGGTGGTGCACACGTCTGTCTGGCAGATAAGTGAAATGTGGTCTTGTCCTTGCTTCAGAGTCGTGGAGGTGCTTCTGGAAACTAAATCCCATTCTCGATCTCTTCGTGGCTTCTCAAAATAGCACAGGACAGCCACCTTTGCTACACCTGAAGAGTCTGTTCAATATCACAAGTCCACTTAGTCTCAGACTGTGTGACCTTTTTACACAGCTCCATGCACAGCAGCTCTCAGCAGCAGCTTCCAGCTCACACGCTCTCACAGGCTCATCTCCTCCCCTCCTCAGCCTTGGGCAGTTCAGTAACATAGTCCTTTACAGGGGGGAGCAAATCATTTCATCTCACCAGACAAGGGGGTGCTGTCTCTTAAAGTTGCAGCGTGTTTCTTACTGTCCATAACAGCACCACCCCCTTACATGCCTTCCTACTTATTGATGGTCATCCTCAGCCATAACAGCATCAAGGTCAAGGTGCAATGAAGGAACGTGCAATGTGGAAACAGCACCTATAGAGGAGGGAACAAAGTCAGAAAAACAGACAGAGTACACTGTTCTACGTATCAGACTGGTGGAACCCCTGCAGTAGACCTCTGGGATCTCTGAAGTTCTTGGCTATCAGGCAAGGCTTGACTATCTTCCAGAGGAACACTTGCTGCACGAGTCATAGTGAGCTCTTGTCGGGTCTCGTCCTCATGTGGTGGTAGTGGTACATCCATGGGATTACCATCTCTGTACGGCTGAGAACCCTCCGCTGTGTCAGGGACGGTCCACCACTCATCATCGATTTCACGATCAGGCAAGAAAGATTCAGGAAGAGGAGTAGCGCCTTCAGACGGCAATGGCGCAGAACAGACCTCAGACCGGCAGGGCCGCAGCATATTTCTGTGAAGTACCCTAGGGGCGGACACCCCACTTTCAATCTGCACCTTGTAGATCGGGCCGTCACCATACACTCTCTCGATTACTCTGTAAGGATGTACTTCCCATCTCTCACTTAGTTTTCCCTTGGGGCGTTTCTCTCTGACTAATACTCGGTCCCCGGGTTGGAGCGGTATCTCTTGAGTCGGTTTACGGCCCGTGTGGTTTTTTCCTGCAACTGCTGACCCGCCAACCGCCATATCATTTGTAATTGTTGCCGATGCTCTTTCATCCATGAAGTGACAGTTCGCTCCATCAGCTTCTCTGGCTGTTCCAAATTCAGCTCAATGATTTCTCGTCCAGCTCTTCCAACCAGCAGTATATATGGGGTGTAACCTGTGGTGGAGTGGACCCGATTGTTGTAGGTCCAGACCAACCCTGTCAGGTAGTCTTTCCAACATGACTTCTTATCCTCCTCCAACATTCTCAGCATTTGAAGTAGGGTTTGGTTGAAGTGTTCACATGCTCCATTGCCTTGAGGATGGTAAGGGGTGGTCTGGGACCGCTTGATGCCATACATAATTTACAGTTCTTCCATCACCTTGCCTTGGAAACATGTGCCTTGGTCAGAGTGGATGTGCTTTGGGCACTCATACACCTGGATGAAGTCTTGACAGATGGCCCGCATCGCCAACTCAGCAGTCTGATCTCTAGTCGGGGTGACTACTGCAAACTTGGAGAAATGATTGGTCATCACCAAACAGTTCTGTAGCCCCCGGGCCGAGTGTCCCACGAGGAGATAGTCGATCATCAAGACTTCTAGCGGTTCCTTAGTTTGTATGGTCTGGATGGGTGCCCTTTGTTTGGTACTCTTGATAAGGTCACATACTCGACATTGCCAGCAAAACTCTTCCACCACAGACTACAACCGGGGGTAGTATACATACCGCTGTAACCATTGGTAGGTCTTTGTGGGCCCGAAGTGAGCTCCAAATTCGTGGGCTTCTTTAGCTACTTGAGCCATTTTTCCTGGGATGACCACCTGCCACATTGCTTCCATATCTTTTGGCTATTGTCTCTTACGATATAACACTGATTCTCGCACTTCCAGTCTATCCCACTGGTGTAAGACACTTCATCTCAGCATCCAGATCATCTCTTTCTTGTTTGCTAGGCTTCCACTTCCAAGTTACCCACCATTGCGTCTGTCTCAGCCCTTCATCTTCATCCTGAACATGTCCCCATTCCTCATTGGTTCTCCCCAGGGACCGGGGTAATGCGTAGGCCTCCCTACTTGACTGGGCCGCAACCACTGGGGGCTTAAACTTACAAAAGTCTGGTTTTTTTTCCTCTTCAAGTTGTTCATCGAGATCCCCACTGGAGTCTCCACAGTCACTCTTGACAGCCCGTCAGCATTTATGTTTTCGGTAGCAGAGCGATAACGGATGGTAAAGTCAAACTTGGCTAGGTGAGCCACCCACCGTTGTTCTAAGGCCCCAATTTAGCATTCTCTAGGTGGGCCAGGGGATTATTGTCTGTTCGAACTTGATTCTTGGTCCCTGTCCGGAAGCCTGCTAACTTCTCTGTCATGGCCCACACTAGGGCCAGGAGCTCTAACCAGAAGGAGCTGTAATTGTGGGGGTTTCTTTTGCTGTCCTGCAGGGACCTACTGGCATACCCGATGACTCTCTCATATCCATCCTGTATCTGAGAGAGTACTGCACCGAGCCCATGAAGGCTACTGTCTGTGTAGAACAGGAACGGTTGATCGAAATCTGCGTAGGCCAAAATCGGGGCTGAAGTAAGGGCATTCTTTATGGCCTGGAAGGCCTCATCCTGTCTCTGGGCCCAAGGGAGGCACTGGTTTTTCGGCACACCAGCAGTCCTCCTCAGCAGCTCGTTCAGAGGACCCTGTTGTTAATTCTCTTTCTGGGCTCCCTCTGGTGGTTAATGGAGGTAGTGGAGCTGATTTGATTGACAGAGGCTTACCACCTGATAATGAGGACAACGATTGGAGATCTGAGGCTTCAGAATGGGATTTAAGACAGCCGATGCCCTCGGCTGGTGATTTTTGCTGCCTTGCCTCCTGTGGTCTGACGTATCCAGCTCTTTCCCTGCATTGTCCAGCTAAGTGATTAATTTGCTTTTATGTTTGCATTTGTTCAGGTTCTGTCTATTCCTGCTTTGTACGGGTCGGCCAGCTCCGGCTGGGGCTGTGCTGCATCACCGCCATATGTTGTTGCTTGTGCCAGTTTGTTTTTTCCTCCTGGTATGTTGGTCTCTGTTGCTTTGCTTTCATAATCTACCAGAGTACTGATATAGTGGGAGGCAACGTCGTGTGACTTCAGGGTTTTTTGCGTCAGTCGTGTTGGACATTTTGCAGGGTTTTTTGTGCGTGATTGCAGACAGTATCTATCCTTTCCTGTCCTGTCTAGTCAGTGTGGGCACCTTCATTTGCTCAGACTATTTTCCTACCTGCGTTTGTGTTTTCATCTTGTCTCACCGACAATATATGTTTGGGGGCTATCTATTCCTTTGCGGTCTGCTCTGGGGCAGTTTAGATTTCCCCTTTCTTGCTTTAGGCTTAGTTAGCTCTCCGGCTGTGCTGAGGCATCTAGGGCATCATAGGCACGCTCCACGGCTACTGCTAGTTGTGTGGATAGGATCCGCTGAGTTACCAACCTCTCTGGTGTTCTGTGGCTCAGCTCAGGCCTGCTTTCTCCTCAGTGACCCATTCATAACAGGACCCGCCACCTTCGCGAAGTCTGTGACAAACTGGTGGTAGTACCTGGCGAGCCCAAGAAAGGCCTGGGGGTTCTCTCTCTGTTCGAGGGACTGGCCACTTCTGGATAGCAGCCACTTTTTCTGGTGAGGGTAGAACTCCATCTTGTGACACTATGTGGCCAAGGTACTCGATATCCCTCTTGAAGAGGTGGCATTTCTTTGGCTTCCCCTTCAGGTTATGAGCCCGCAGTCTTCCGAGTACCTGTCCAAGCCGGGCAAGGTGCTCTTCGAACGAGGCAGAAAAAACAATGATGTCATCCAGATAGATCAGGGTAGTTTCAAAATTTAAGTCTCCCAAACACTTTTCCATCAGCCGTTGAAACGTGCCCGGAGCATTGCAGAGCCCGAAGGGCATCCGGTTAAACTCAAAGAATCCCATAGGGAGGATAAAGGCGGTTTTTGCTTTGTCTTTCTCTGCCACGGCTACTTGCCGGTATTCACTTGCTAGGTCCAAGGTGGAGAAGTACTTGGCTTTCCCCAACACTGTCAAGGATTCTTCGATGCGGGGTAACGGATATCAGTCTTGCACAGTGCAGGCATTGCGTTTCCTGTAATTTACACAGAACCGGATGGTCCCATCCTTTTTCTTGATGAGCACCACCGGGCGGCCCAAGGGCTCTGACTACTCTACACTATTCCTGAATCCAGTATATGCTTCAGTAATGTCTTCATCTCTTGGTACATCTTGGGCAGGATCTGCTGGTATCGTTCTCGAATTGGACGAGCTTCCTAGGTCGATATCTCGCGCGTGATGGCTTCAGTACAGCCGAAATCTTCGGCGTGATGGGCAAATGTGGCCTGATTTTCCCGCAGCATAGCTTCTATCTCTTGCACATGCTCAGGGCCTAGAGCCTTCACATCCACTTCCTTTTGATCTAGGATGACCCGTCCACTCCACTCCGGGGATGGCGTCTCTTCGGCTCCCACAGCAACTGCTAGGGTCCACCCCGCACCTTCTATCGGTGATAAAGAAGACATCTCCTTCTGTCTCACCACTACACTCTTATGTAGCTATACCAGGGCCAGATCTGACCCTCGTGACAAGGTGACCTCCCCAGGGCCCACATTCAAAGCTCTTATGGGGACATGTCCTCGCTGGACCGCAGCTATCGTACGAGCTATCATGACTTCTTGGTCCACTCCTCCGCCTACAACAGGCTGAACAATTACTTCCAACCCGTCGGGTTGCGATGAGTCCCCACTGGAAGGTGTAATATATTTTCTCGCTCGGGAGGCAGATTACAGGCTCTTTCCCAGGCCAATTTTGGTCCATTTTGGTTTCGTTTTTGTAGGTTTTTTCGTGCGTCTGTAAAAAGGGCATGAAACTCTGACAACATTGTTTTGAGCTGTGACCTAGGAGTCAGAAATGCTTCCAGTGGCGATCCCCATGATGTTCCCGTGTCACTTGAGCAGTTTTCCCATGACTTTCAAAGGACCCCCGGGGGGGATCGCGGTAAAAATGCTCGGATCTCCCATAGACTTACATTGGGCTTGTTATTCTGTCTGAGAACCCGAGTATTCCAATTTGCTTGACCCGAGCATTTTAGTGCTCGCTTATCACTATTAGGAAGTTATAAGGGTTAAAAGGTAAACAGCGATTTCTCATTTTTACAACACCATTTAATTTTAGGGACCACATCACATTTGAAGTCACTCTGAGGGTCTATATGATAGAAAACACTTAAAAAGTGACACCATTCTAAAAATGTACCTCTCACGGTGCTCAAAACCGCAATCAAGAAGTTTATTAACCAGAGCTCGGAAGGGAAGGAGCGACGTTTGACTTTTTCAACGTAAAAGTGGCTGGAATTGAGATCGGATGCCATGTCGTGCCTAAACAGTGGAAACCCCTCTCAAGTGACCCCATTTTGGAAACTAGACCACCCAGGGAACTTATCAAGATGTGTGGTGAGCACTTTGAACCCCCAGGTGTTTCACAGAAGTTTATAACACCCGGGCGTGAAAATAAAACAATCATATTTTTTCCACAAACATGATCTTTTAGTCTCTAATTTTTTATTTTCCCAAGGGTAACAGGAGAAATAGGACCCCAAAAGTTATTGTGCATTTTTTCCTCAGTATGCTGATATTCCGTATGTGGGAGAAAACTAATGTATGGGCACATGACGGGGCTCGGAAGGGAAGAAGTGACATTTTGGAATGAAGACTTTGGTCTGCAGGCATCATGTTGCATTTGGAGAGCCCCTGATGTGCCTAAACATTGGAAATCCCTCACAAGTGACCCCATTTTGGAAACTAGACCCCCAGTGAACTTATCTAGATGTGTGGTGAGTAGGGATGAGCGAAACGGGTCGAAAAATTTCAAAAGTCGCCGACTTTTGGCAAAGTCGGGTTTCATGAAACGAAACCCGACCCTAGGATGAGGTCGGCCACGAGGTCGGCGACTTACGCGCCAAAGTCGCGTTTCAAAAGTTTGTTTTGCGCTCTTTTTCAGCCAATCAGGATCCACGGACACTGTGGGCAACGTGATGACATAGGCACGGGTCACCACCATCTTTCAGAAGGGCATGCAAGTGATTGGCTTGCTTTGGTGGGCGTCACAGGGGGTATAAAAGGGCGTGCACGCCGACCGCCATCTTACTTCTGCCGATCTCAGTATAGGGAGAGGTTGCTGCTGATTCTGTAGGGAGAGCGTTAGGCAGGGAAGAAGACAAAAAAACTGCTTCTGCTGCTAGCGATTTGGCCTGCACAACACACCAGTCACTGTGTGTGCAGTGCAAGGGGAGGCTATATTGTGGTGTATCAGTGGTGTTGGTTGTTGGGCTGCCTTTTAAGGCTTCCTGACAGGCTGGCATTGCTGTTTACCCACTGCTCTGCAAACTGCTTTTTTAAAAGCAATCCAATCTCCCTTATCCTCGAGTCACTTTTGTCACAGCTGTGCCATCGAGCCTGTGACATAGCGCTCAGATATCAGTGGGCCTCACACAATCCAAAAGTGTCCAGTGTCCACAAGTGTCTGCAGAAATTCAAAATCTCCCTTATCCTCTAGTCACTTTTGTCACAGCTGTGCCATCGAGCCTGTGACATAGCGCTCAGATATCAGTGGGCCTCACACAATCCAAAAGTGTCCAGTGTCCACAAGTGTCTGCTGAAATTCAAAATCTCACTTATCCTCTAGTCACTTTGGTCACAGCTGTGCCATCGAGCCTGTCACATAGAGCTCAGATATTCATTGGGCCTGACACAATCCAAAAGTGTCCAGTGTCCACAAGTGTCTGCTGAAATTCAAAATCTCACTTATCCTCTAGTCACTTTGGTCACAGCTGTGCCATCGAGCCTGTCACATAGCGCTCAGATATTCATTGGGCCTCACACAATCCAAAAGTGTCCAGTGTCCACAAGTGTCTGCTGAAATTCAAAATCTCATTTATCCTCTAGTCACTTTGGTCACAGCTGTGCCATCGAGCCTGTCACATAGCGCTCAGATATTCATTGGGCCTCACACAATCCAAAAGTGTCCAGTGTCCACAAGTGTCTGCTGAAATTCAAAATCTCACTTATCCTCTAGTCACTTTGGTCACAGCTGTGCCATCGAGCCTGTCACATAGCGCTCAGATATTCATTGGGCCTGACACAATCCAAAAGTGTCCAGTGTCCACAAGTGTCTGCTGAAATTCAAAATCTCACTTATCCTCTAGTCACTTTGGTCACAGCTGTGCCATCGAGCCTGTCACATAGCGCTCAGATATTCATTGGGCCTCACACAATCCAAAAGTGTCCAGTGTCCACAAGTGTCTGCTGAAATTCAAAATCTCACTTATCCTCTAGTCACTTTGGTCACAGCTGTGCCATCGAGCCTGTCACATAGCGCTCAGATATTCATTGGGCCTCACACAATCCAAAAGTGTCCAGTGTCCACAAGTGTCTGCTGAAATTCAAAATCTCACTTATCCTCTAGTCACTTTGGTCACAGCTGTGCCATCGAGCCTGTCACATAGCGCTCAGATATTCTTTAGGCCTCACACAATCCAAAAGTGTCCAGTGTCCACAAGTGTCTGCTGAAATTCAAAATCTCACTTATCCTCTAGTCACATTGGTCACAGCTGTGCCATCGAGCCTGTCACATAGCGCTCAGATATTCATTGGGCCTCACACAATCCAAAAGTGTCCAGTGTCCACTAGTGTGAGCAGAAATTCAAAATCTCCCCTGTCCTATAGACACCTTGTACCTTGTTTTACATTACTATATAGTTTGTTGGATTTTGTCTACATTTTTACCAAAAATGAGGAAGGCTGGTGGAAGAGGCCGTGGAATTGGGCGGGGGTTGGCAGCTGGTAATGATGGTGTTGGTGGTGGATCTGATGGTAGTGGCAAGAGCAAAATAGGACCGAATGCAGGAGGTGTTGAGCCTGCGTCATCGTCTGGCTCCATAAGGCTTCGAAGGCTTAGTTTTCTAGGAGTTGGCAAACCGCTTTTAAAGCCAGAGCATCAGGAAAAAGTTTTGTCTTACATTGCTGACTCAGCCTCCAGCTCTATCGCCTCCTCTTCTTCAGTTGTAAAAAGTAAAAGCACTGAGTCGTCATTGGAGGCTCATGTTCATGAACCACACCTTTCCTTGTGTCCTTCACCCCAACCAAGATTGAAGGATGACGCAGGCCATACTACTGATTACTCCATGGAGCTGTTTTCACATACCATGCCTGGATTATCAAGTGAAATGGTGAATTACCCAGGCCAAGATGAATCTGACATGGAGTGCACTGATGCACAGCCGCTGATGGATGATTCTGCTGGTACATTCACTCAGAGCACTACATTGTCCTCGCAGTGTACAGAGCCAGATTCTGACCCTGATGAGACTCAGGTGCCCCTTCCCGCACACTATACCACCATACACGGTGACACAGAGGAAGGTGCACATGACATTGAAGAGGAGGTGATGGATGACCCAGTTGTTGACCCAGATTGGCATCCATTGGGGGAAGAGGGTGCTGCTTCCAATAGCTCAGATGAGGAGCATCCACAGCAGACATCGACATCGCAACAGCTGTTATCCGGCAGGCCCGGAGCACTCCAAAGACAGGTTCCAAAAATCAAAAGAGTTGCTGGACAGCTTGTCCAGAGGGTCAAAAGATCACAGCGTGCTAGGCCGCAAAATGTCTGCCAAAGTAGGAAGAGTGCAGTGTGGCACTTTTTTGAACAAAATCCTCATGATCAGGCCAAGGTTATCTGTAAGAAGTGCGCAAAGACCTTTAGCCGAGGGAAAAATCTGAAAAATTTGAATACCAGTTGCATGCTTAGACATTTAACCAGCATGCACTTGCAAGCGTGGACACAACACCAAACCTCAAGTGCCACATGTGCAACTGATCACAACGAAGGTAGTCAGCAATGCTACATTGTTTCCCCCACTGTAAGCCCACCGGTTAGCACAGCAGCAAATGTTGAGGTGTCGTTGCAAGGCCACAGCAGTCAGGGAATCCCACAGTTATATCAACGAAAGACTGATTCTAGGCCATCAGAAAGAACACCAACTCCATCACCATCATCAACCCTCTCTCAGTCCGCCCTGTCCACCGCTACTTCCACCATATGCAGCTCTCAAGTCCAGCTCACCCTCCCAGACACTAAGAGTAGGTCAAGAAAGTACTCAGTCTCTCATCCGCGTACACTGGGTTTGAACGCCCACATTGCCAAACTAATCTCGTTTGAGATGATGCCCTTTCGGTTGGTGGAAAGCGCAGCTTTCCGCGAACTCATGGCCTATGCAGTACCATGCTATGACCTACCCAGTCGCCACTTCTCTCGCAAAGCCATCCCAGCCCTCCACCATCATGTGAAAGACCGCATTGTCCATGCACTCAAGCAGTCAGTGAGCGGAAAGGTGCACCTCACAACTGATGCATGGTCCAGTCGGCATGGCCAGGGCCGTTACGTGTCCATCACTGCGCACTGGGTTAATGTGGTGGATGCAGGGTCCACAGGGGACAGCGGTGGTGGGACAGTGCTGCCTAGCCCACGGTATAGGAAACAGTTGGCTGTAGGCGTTCGACCCTCCTCCTCCTCCTCCAGAAGCGAAAGCTCGTCCACAGAGCGCAGTCGTACGAGCACTCCATCTGCAGCTGCCACTGTTGCACACGAGGTGTCCCCCTATCGAGCAGCTAGTGGAAAGCGTCAGCAGACTGTGTTGCAGATGATGTGTTTGGGCGACAGACACACCGCCGAGGTGCTTGCCGAGTACTTTCAGCGACAAACTGAGTCATGGCTGGGCAGTGTACATCTTGAGGCAGGCAAGGTAGTTAGTGATAACGGGCGTAATTTTGTGGCAGCCATAGCTCTTTCAAAACTCAGCCACATACCTTGCTTGGCTCACACTTGAACCTGGTGGTGCAGTGCTTCCTCAAAAATTATCCAGAGTTAACAGCCCTGCTCCAGAAGGTGCGAAGACTGTGCGTGCACATCCGCCGGTCGCCTGTACACTCCGTTCGTATGCAGAAGCTGCAGCGATTGCTCCACCTTCCCAACCACCGCCTCATTATCGACATTGCAACAAGGTGGAACTCCACCCTGCACATGGTGGAGCGGCTGTGCGAGCAGAGGCAGGCCATAATGCATTTGTGGGAGGATACACGGCCAGGCACTTTGAGAGCAGACATGGAGTTGACCGGTGTGCAGTGGTCGAAGCTGAAAGACCTCTGTAAAGTCCTTCAGTGTTTTGAGGAATGCACACGGCTGGTAAGTGCAGACGACGCCATCCTAAGCATGAGCATCCCACTTATGCGTCTGCTCATGCAAACTTTGACGCACCTTAAGGAGCAGACTTCTGCAGCCAATGTTGATGAGGAGGAAGAGGAGGAGGGAATCCTTGATGACATTCAGCCATTGTCTGCTCAGGGACCTCTCCTGGACGAGGTGGAGGAAGAAGAGGAGGAGGAGGATGATGGGGATGATTACTTAGGGGAGGAGGATGCATCTCGTGTGGCAAGTGAAAATGTTGGCGTGGCAAGGTCTGGTACAGGGTTTGTGCGTGACTGGAGGGATGTGGATTTGCCAGAAAGTGCTCCTCCAACCAGCACTCGCAGTGCATCATTGACACCGGGAACATTGGCCCACATGTCAGATTATGCCTTGCAGATCCTAAAAAGGGACCCCCGCATTGCCAAAATGATGAACGATGACGACTACTGGTTGGCCAGCATCCTGGATCCACGCTATAAAGGCAAATTACAAAACATCATGCCACAGGAGAACCTTGACCTAATATTGGCTAATAAACAAGCAACTCTGGTAAATCGGTTGCTTGAGGCATTCCCAGCACACAGCAGCGGTGATGGTTCTCACACGAGCCGTACGGGCCGGGGTCAGCTTGGCAGAGGTGTTCGTGGTGCACACAGCAGAAGTGGCGTTGGAGACAGGGGTTTCATGACAATGTTGTGGACTGATTTTTCAAGTACCGCTCACACAACTGGTAATACTGCATCGATGGAAAGTGACAGGAGACAGCAGTTGTCAACTATGGTTACAAACTACTTTTCCTCCCATATCGATGTTCTCCCACACAGGTCATTCCCCTTTGACTATTGGGCCGCTAAACTGGACACCTGGCCTGAATTGGCACAATATGCCTTACAGGAGCTCGCTTGCCCAGCTGCAAGTGTGCTATCGGAAAGAGTCTTCAGTGCAGCTGGATCAATCCTGACAGAAAAAAGGACCCGTCTGTCAACCCAAAATGTGGATGATCTAACCTTCATTAAAATGAACCACGCATGGGTTTCCAAGGATTTTGTCCCACCTTCCCCTGATGACACATAGGGTGACAGAAAAATGGCTTGCTTTGGTCCACCTCTTCCTGGGACTTGACCTATTTCACCTTTTGCATCAGCTGAATGTCCAACATCAACATATGCCACTTTCTAAAACTCCCTAACTGTGCTGCCTCCCCCCCCATGGCCGGAGTCACCACCTAGCGCACGACACCGTGCGAGTGCCGTTGCCCTGGACAGGTGGGTAGGCCGACTCTTGGGCGCGGGCACTGGCACAGGGTCCCTCATAGTGCAATCAAGTGTCTCTGACGGTGGTGGTGCACACCCGCCGTCAGACACACCGCCGTACTATGAGGGGCCCAGTGCCAGTACCGACGCCCACGAGTGGGCCCCCCTTGCTTGGGCAGGGCCCCAGCATTTGCAATCTTTACCTCTCCCTGCTCCTCCGCTGTGTAGTCTGGGCCGTCAAATCCATACTGGGCCTAACACCGTCTGAGCCTGCCTCCTGATGTATAGACATATATTTTGAATGTGTACGCTATCCATACATGTTATCTGGGGATACGGTACCCTTTCTCACCTTTGTGCAATCACGTGCAATCCATACTGGGCCTAACACCGTCTGAGCCTGCCTCCTGATGTATAGACATATATTTTGAATGTGTACGCTATCCATACATGTTATCTGTGGATACGGAACCCTTTCTCACCTTTGTGCAATCACGTGCAATCCATACTGGGCCTGACACCGTCTGAGCCTGCCTCCTGATGTATAGACATATATTTTGAATGTGTACGCTATCCATACATGTTATCTGGGGATACGGAACCCTTTCTCACCTTTGTGCAATCACGTGCAATCCATACTGGGCCTGACACCGTCTGAGCCTGCCTCCTGATGTATAGACATATATTTTGAATGTGTACGCTATCCATACATGTTATCTGGGGATACGGAACCCTTTCTCACCTTTGTGCAATCACGTGCAATCCATACTGGGCCTGACACCGTCTGAGCCTGCCTCCTGATGTATAGACATATATTTTGAATGTGTACGCTATGCATACATGTTATCTGGGGATACGGAACCCTTTCTCACCTTTGTGCAATCACGTGCAATCCATACTGGGCCTGACACCGTCTGAGCCTGCCTCCTGATGTATAGACATATATTTTGAATGTGTACGCTATCCATACATGTTATCTGGGGATACGGAACCCTTTCTCACCTTTGTGCAATCACGTGCAATCCATACTGGGCCTAACACCGTCTGAGCCTGCCTCCTGATGTATAGACATATATTTTGAATGTGTACGCTATCCATACATGTTATCTGGGGATACGGAACCCTTTCTCACCTTTGTGCAATCACGTGCAATCCATACTGGGCCTAACACCGTCTGAGCCTGCCTCCTGATGTATAGACATATATTTTGAATGTGTACTCTATGCTATCCATACATGTTATCCGGGGATACGGTACCCTTTCTCATCTTTGTGCAATCACGTGTAATCCATACTGGGCCTGAGAACGGCTGGCGAGCTGTTAAGCAAGCTACAGCACCTGTGGTTTGCACACGTAAGTTTTTCATTTTTTCAGGAATGACGGTTAGGCCTAATTCCGGAACTGCGGTTGACCTGCACTTACTGGGAAATCATCGTTCGTGGGTAATAATTGTAATCACAGATCCCCATCACTAACGTTGTTCAGCAGGTTATCTGCACCTGTAAGCGACAAACGCTGGCCTTTACAGTGTAGCGCACATGCAGCCACGGACATGTAAGGGCATGACACACCAGTTATTGGCCAATCTCATGTGCCAGAGCCTCACGTGTCCCTCTAGCAAGCCGGACTCGGACCGCGGGGCATGACGGAGTCTCGTTCGTTAACGGAATTAAGCTTGCAATGTGTGCATCTGTTCTGTAGCTTGCATGGTTGAGGTTTCCCAGGTGGAGTCGAATTAAACCGTAGGCTCCACTCCTGGTGGTGCCCTTCTGGACATTCCTTTAAGGTTCAGCTTTGCAACCATACTGCCCACGTAAAACAAACACTTTGCCTTCATGAACGCTGTTTGGAGGGTCATGACTCATGGGAATAACGCCGCCCAATCAGTTAACCTGCTAGAGAGATCCTTCGTTGCTCCCAAGCATGACATCACACTCCCTAGGAGGAAGGTAATGCCACTGTAGCGACCGTACTCCTGGGGGCGACACAAGTGCACTGATGCCCAGCCACTGCTCGATGAATCTGCTGGTACATTGACCCAGACCACTACATTCCCCTCGCACGCTACACGGCCTGAATCTGACCCTGATGAAACTCAGGTTACCCTTCCCATATACAGTTCCATCTTACACGGTGACAAAGAGGAAACTGCAGATGAAAGTGCAGGTTCGGCCCACCCGCCATCAGACACACCACCGTACTATCAGGGGCCCTGTGCCAGTGCCGTCGCCAACGAGTGGGCCCCCCCTGCTTGCTCAGGATCACAGCACTTGCAAGGTTGAAATACTGTGCAGTGAGATGGAAGATGGGAACGACGAGGAGTCCAGACTAGTACAGGGATTCCCTAGCGAGGAGACTTATTTCATTGTTTTCAATGTTGGGACAGCAATTTTTGGGGAGCACTATACTCTGGAGAATGATAGATGGGGCCCACCATACACTGGAACATTCCAAAGGTGAACATCAGACACTGGAGCAGCATTTACAGGGCCCATTATACACTAGAGCATTAGAAATGGGGCCCATTATGTTTGGAGCATTATTTGGGCCCATAAGACAGTGGAGCTTCATCCATGGGGACCAACATATACTGTAGCATTATGTGGAGCTCATCATATACTGTTTCAAACATTATATGGGACCAATGATTCTGTATGGAGAAATAGATGGGCCTCGTCATGAGCTGTAAAAAGTGAAGTATTTTTCATTGTACTATACCGCTATTTCTCTGCCGTATCGGAGCATGATGAGTTGTGGTATGTGTTAAAGGGGCGCTCTTTCGCCCAGGGCACATGAAAACCTGGAGCCAGCCCTCCCCCCCACAACTGTAGCCAAATAACCCCCATTTTTCAGTGCGTAACTTGTATTATGAAGTTAATTAAGGTTGACAAGCTTAAGTAAGAAGAATTGATGCTTTTGGCATTCAAATGGGCACTGTTGGTGTGTTTCCTGTCCTCCTCTCACTGCCGACTTTTATTCCCCATTGACTTACATTGGGTTTCGTGTTTCGGGACGACCCCGACTTTTCCCTATAATCGGACGATCTTGCTCGACCCGACTTTTGGAAAAGTCGGGTTTCACGAAACGAAACGCGACCCTAAAAAAACAAAAGTCGCTCAACTCTAGTGGTGAGCACTTTAAATCCCCAAATGCTTCACAGAAGTTTATAACGTAGAGCCGTAAAAATAAAAAATCATGTTTTTTTCCACAAAAATGATCTTTTTCCCCCTAATTTTTTTATTTTCCCAAGGGTAAAGTTGACATTTGACCCCAAACGTTATTTTACAATTTGTCGTGAGTATGCTTATACCTCACATGTGGGGGTAAACCACTGTTTGGGCACATGGCAGAGTTCAGAACGGAAGGAGCACCAGATTTTACTGTTATGGTTTGCACAGGTGTCATGACCCACTGGGAGAGCCCATGAGGTGCCAAAACAACAGAATCCCCAAAATGTGACCCCATTTTATGAACTACACCTTTCAATGAATTCATCTGGGGTGCAGTGATCATATTGACACCATGGGTGTGTCACAGAATTTTATACCATTGGGCAGTGAGGACATAATAACTACATTTTCACCACCAAAATTTTGTTTTAGTCAAAAATTTTACATTTTCACACAAGAAGTGGGTAAAAATGGCAACAAAGATTGTCCCACAATTTCTATTGAACGTGGCAATACCCCATACGTAGATGTACAGTGCTACTTAGCCATGTGGAGAGACACGGAAGGAACGAAACGCTATTTGTCTATTCAAGTGAATGGGTCTGTGCACATGTCAGTGTGTTTCCATGGGTTGTGTGTCCGTGGGAAAAACACGCTGATATGTCAGTTTATTAATGTCAGCACGGGCCACAAAACATCCAGCACACGTGCATACACATAACACATGGATGTTATCCATGTGAAATGCATTGGCGCCGGGGAAGAAGAGTTACAGTAAGCGTCGTTCCCGGCACTGGGTGATGAACACGGCTCTCATCATTCTCCCATGCTTGTGCCGATCGCCGGCAGAGCAGGGGAGAATGATGAGAGCCGTGTTCAGCACCCGGCGTCGAGGAACAGCGCTTACTGTAACACTTCTTCCCTGGCACCCGTAACTGTGCTACTGATGCGGCACACGTGTGCCGCAAGTATTGCACACACGGACACTGACATCTCCGGTACCAGAAATATCAGGACGTGTGAAAGAGGCCTTAGAGCGGGTTTTTTTGTTTGGCAGCTGTCACACACTAAAATATGCTTTTTATTGCAAAAAATAGTTTTTGCATCACCATATTTTGAGAGCTATAATTTTTCCATATTTTGGCCTACAGAGTCATGTGAGGTCTTGTATTTTGCGGGACGAGTTGATGTTTTTATTGGTACCGTTATCGGGCACATGACTTTTTTGATCGCTTTTTATTCCGATTTTTGGGAGGCAGAATGAACAAAATCCAGCAATTCATGAATTTCTTTTGGGGGGGGAGTTTATACCGTTCCGCGTGTGTTAAAATTGATAAGGCAGTTTTATTCTTCGGGTCAGTACGATTACAGCGATACATCATTTATATCTTTTTTTATGTTTTGGCGCTTTTATACAATAAAACCTATTTTATAGAAAAAATAATTAGTTTTGCATCGCTTTACTCTGAGAGCTATAACTTTTTTATTTTTCTGGGGATGGAGCTATATGGCAGCTTTTTTTGCGGGACAAGATGATGTTTTCAGCGTGTACCATGTTTATTTATGTCTGTCTTTTTGATCGCGTGTTATTCCACTTTTTGTTCGGCGGTATTATTTTATTATTATTATTTATTTATTTATATAGCACCATTGATTCCATGGTGCTGTACATGAGAAGGGGTTACATACAAATTACAGATATCACTTACAGTAAACAAAATAACAATGGCAGACTGATACAGAGGGAAGATGACCCTGACTTGTTGGGCTTACATGCTACAGGATGGTGGGGAAGGAGACAGTAGGTTGGGGGGTTGCAGCAGTTCCAGTGTTGGTTGAGGTGATATCTTCGGTAGTGGTGAGAGAGAAGGAGGTAGCGGGGTCATTGCAGGCTGTAAGCTTTCTTGAAGAGGTGGGTTTTCAGGTTCCATCTGAAGGATCCAAATGTGGTTGATAGTCGGACTTGTTGGGGCAAAGAATTCCAGAGGATAGGGGCAATTCGGGGGAAGTCTTGGAGGCGGTTGGGTGAGGAGCGAATAAGTGTGGAGGAGAGAAGGAGGTCTTGGGAGAACCGGAGATTACGTGAGGGAAGGTATCGGGAGATTAGTTCAGAGACATATGGGGGAGACAGGTTATAGATGGCTTGTAGGTCAGTATTAGTGATTTGAACTGGATACACTGAGGGAATGGGAGCCAGTGAAGAGATTTGCAGAGGGGAGAAGCGGAGGAGTAGCGAGGAGAAAGATGAATTATTCGGGCAGCAGAGTTAAGGATGGACTGGAGAGGTGCGAGGGTGTTAGCAGGGAGACCACAGAAAAAGATGTTGCAGTAGTCGAGGCGGGAGATGATGAGGGCATGCACAAGCATTTTAGTAGATTGAGGGTTGAGGAAAGGACGGATTCTGGAAATATTTTTTTGAGCTGGAGGCGACAGGAGGTAGAAAGAGCTTGGATGTGCTGTTTGAAGGACAGGGCAGAGTCAAGGGTTACTCCGAGGCAGCGGACTGCCGGTACTGGGGAAAGCATGATGTCATTAACTGTTATAGATAGGTCTGGTAAGGAAGATCTGTGAGATGGAGGAAAAATGATGAGTTCAGATTTGTCCACCTTGAGCTTGAGGAAGTGAGTGGAGAAGAAGGTATGATGATAAAGCATTGTTTTTTGCCTTGTTTTTATTTTATGGTGTTCATTAAAGGGGTTAAGTAGTGGGACAGTTTTATAGGTGCGCATGACAGGAAGTTTCTCAGCTCTGGAGACCCGGGTGTCGTCATGACGACATCAGGTCTCCTTGGCAACGATCGGGACCCTGCGTCACACTGCTGGGTCTCTGATCCAAAGGCAGAGGGGCTGTTAGCCCTCTGCCTTCTCCCGGAATGCTGTGATCATGTTCGATTGCAGCATTTCTGGGGTTAAAGTGCCAGAAGTAGTGATGAGCGAACGTGCTCGCCACTACTCGTTACTCTTCCGAGTATCACGGTACTCGGTGTACTCGGCGAACACCGAGCATTTACGGAATTACTCGGCAGGAACTCAGGTCTCCACCCAGCTTTTTTGGCGGACTTTAGAGACCCAATCACGATGCAGGGATTGTCTGCCAGGCAATGAAACGCCGCAGCCATCTTTGTTGTGGTCTTGCAGTGATTGGCTGGCCGCACAGCATCATCAGGGGTATAAGAGACCAGACGCCACTCTGCTCGGCGCTTTCAGCTCCAGATTGAGAAAGTGTAGGGAGAGCTGCTGCCGAGATAGGGTCAGATTTGGGGATTTATTAGTCAGTGTGGGTTCTACCTTCATAAAAAACTCAAATCCAGCTAAACCAACAGTCCTTCTAAGGACTAATTCTGGAGTATATAGGTTCCAGTGTTAGGCAGGCAGGGTAGAGTATGTCGCTCTATACATATCAGTGCAAGGCCTGCAGGCACTGTATGTGTGTTGTATATACATATCATTGCATACATCAAGAGGGTCCATTCCCTTCCTGTCTGCTGGTGCTGCTGCTGCTACCTATAGCATATATTGACCGTATATACCTAGCCCCAGGTGTAATTGGCTTGGAAAATTTTTTAGGCCAAGCTTAATAGAGCCACATATTTTACAGTGCGGTATATCTGTGACACACCTCATCCATCCGTCTGCTAAAAGGTTTGTCCTTTTTTGCCCTAAATTCAATTTTTTTTTTTGCTGTCTGTCACTGTACTTATATACAGCACTGTTTAGCCAAAAAAGCAAAAAATACAGGCCACACATTTGTCAGTGTGGTATTGTGGAGCCCCCAGGAGTACGGTTGCCACAGTGACCTTACCTCCCTCTAAGGGATAGTGATGTCATGCCTGGGAGTAAGGAAGGATTTCTTTATCAGATAGTTCCAGCACACAACACTGTTCCCCGTCCTGGCCAGCAGAGGGAGCTCTGAACAGAACAGAAGAGGAGCTGCTGTCTGTGGTCAGGGGTGGGAAGTTAGAGGGTTGAAGTGTGGACAGGGAAGAGAGAGGATGGAGGAATAGAGAGCTGAAGGGATTGGAGCTAAAGGAGAGCTCATCCCCAGCTCAAGCGCAGAGACCGGACGCTGGAGTCCGAGGTTGTGTGGATACTAAAGGTCCCACAGCAGAAACTGGAGGAATAGAGGCTGTAAATGCTCTGTTCCCAACTGAGACTCGACGACACAGCAGCAACATGTGTGAGCCAGAGAAAAGTAGGCTACAGCTGCCTGTCATGCGACTGGAGTTCTAAGCAACGGACAGAAAGAGGAACTTGTGTGCAGTTTAGAACCGCAAGTACTTCAGAATAGCGCTAGAAAGGAGACCTCACAACCCTTCTGTATAGAGAGATTCCCAAATTGCTTCCAGGCTGACCAACTCCTGTACCAATTGCAACTTGAGCCCTGGACTGTACCTACAAAGCACAATAAAAGGTAAAAGAAACTGCACTCTGTTGTGTCCTCTGAATTCTTCCCGCTCACCCACTCAGCACTGCTACAACCTTTACCTCACACTACATCATCATCTCCCTTAACATCTACTACAACTGCCCTGGGACAACAGCTCTGCATGTGGAGAGCTATTCCAACTTTGCTGCATCACATCATCAGTCTCAGAGGATCTGCACTGCAGCGCTGGTCAATTCTGATCAGATACCATGGGTGGCGTAACGAACACTTAATACGAAAACTCTTTATTTCATCCCCTGTAAATAAACCCCTTTTATTGGATGCCCAGGGCCATGGACTGGGTCACCGCTGCCTCTGTGACACATCCCTTTAAGACACCGGCCCGGTACTGAGTACCCTACTGCCCTGGCAGGTGCTCCAGTATCTCCGTGCCAGCTTATATCTGTGCATGCTCAAAGTTTGGCCAGTTTAGGCTGGTTTTCCATTTTTGTCCTGTGTGTCACTGTACTTATATACAGCACTATTTAGCCAAAAATGCAATAAATACATGCCACACATTTGTTGGTGTGGTATCTCCGTGCCAGCTCATATCTGTGCGTGCTCAAATTTTGGCCAGTTTAGCCTGGTTTTCCTTTTTTTGTCCTGTGTGTCACTGTACTTATATACAGCACTATTTAGTCAAAAAATAAAAAAAATACAAGCCACACATTTGTCGTTGTGGTATCTCCCTAACAGGCCTCATTTATCTGTGCCAATAATTTGGCCATTTTAGGCCTACATATTGTATTTTTTTGCTGTCTGTTAACGTACTTTGTTATGATTGAGTGACCGTAGGAGGCAGACACAAAAATAGAAGCTACGTCCAGAAAACCAGAGGAGCTGGCAACTATCCGATTGCAGACCCCTGAACCTATCAACACAACTAGCAGTAGCCGTGGGGGGTACCTACGGTGCCCTAGACCCCTCGACACAGCCGGAGAACTATATAGCCTAAAGATAGAAAGGGAAATCTAAACTGCCCCAGAGCAGACCCCAAAGTAAAAGGCAGCCCCCAACATATAATGACGGTGAAGCAAGATGAAAAAACACTGACACAGATAGAAAGATAGGCTGAGCAAACGTTGGGGCCCAATCTAATCTAAACAGGAAAGGAAAGGAAAGCTGCTGTCCGCAATCGGCAAAAAACCCTATCAAAAACATAAGCCAGCAAGCTGAAATGGAAAAAGACCCTGAAGCAACTAAGCTTCAAAACTAAATCAGCACTCTGGTATTTTCAGGAGACAGAGCTAAGGAGTTCAGCTCACCCCAGCAGGGAATGGCCGAAATCCAGAAAAAACAAAGCAAGGCACAAATGCAAAAAGCAAGGAAGAAAACTTAGCTTTAGCAGAGCAGGAATTCAAACTGGACTCCAAGGATACCACAGAGAAATCACCCGCAGGGAGAATGGGCGTATGCAGCCTTATATCCAGTCTGTGACTCCACTCAGCCAGTCATCATCATTAATCTCAGGTGTCTGATAATCAGACTCACTACCTCTCCTTACTAGAAGAGGGAGTTCCTCGGGCATCAATGATGTAGGAGAAAATGAACTCACAACAGTACCTCCCCCTTGAGGAGGGGTCACCGAAGCCTCAACCACGCCACCAGGGCGATCAGGGTGTGCCTAATGAAAGGCACGCACCAGTCTTTTAGCATGAACATCAGAGGCAGAGACCCAGGAATTATCCTCCTGACCATAACCCTTCCACTTAACCAAATACTGGAGTCTCCGTCTAACCAGACGAGAATCCAGTACTTTCTCTACCTCATATTCAATGTTACCTTCAACCAATACAGGGTCTGGAGGTGCCACTCCCGGAACAACAGGTTCAACAAATCTCTTCAACAAGGACTTATGAAACACATTATGGATTTTAAATGTGACAGGAAGAGCCAAACGAAAAGAGACCGGATTAATAATCTCCAAAATCTTGTAAGGTCCAATAAATCTAGGCTTAAATTTAGGAGAAGCCACCTTCATAGCAATATTTTTTGATGATAACCACACCAAATCACCAACCTTAAACTGGGGACCAATGGTCCTATGTCGGTTGGAAAACCGCTGGGCCTTTTCCTGGGAGAGAGATAACTTATCCACCACTTGGTCCCAGATCTGGTGCATTCTCTCCACCACAGTGTCAACCCCTGGGCAGGCAGACGGGTCCACCTGCCCTGAAGAAAATCGAGGATGAAACCCAAAGTTAAAAAAAAAAAGGTGACATCAAAGTGGCAGAACTAGCTCTGTTATTTAAAGCAAATTCGGCCAAGGGTAAAAATGAAACCCAATCATCCTGATCAGCGGAAATAAAACATCTCAAATATGACTCCAAGGTCTGGTTTGTTCTCTCTATCTGCCCATTGGTCTGAGGGTGAAAGGCAGAGGAGAAGGACAACTGAATTCCCAGCTTGGAACAGAAAGTTCTCCAAAATCTAGACACAAACTGAACTCCTCTGTCAGACACAATGTTCTCAGGAATCCCGTGCAAGCGAACCACCTGTTGCAAAAACAGGGGCACCAACTCAGAGGAAGACAGCAACTTAGGGAGTGGTACAAGATGAACCATCTTAGAGAACCTATCACAAATCACCCAAATAACAGTCATCCTTTGAGTGACAGGCATATCAGAGATGAAATCCATTGAAATATGGGTCCATGGCCTCTTGGGGACAGGCAAAGGCATCAACAACCCACTAGAGCGGGAGCATGATTTAGACCGGGAGCACGTCCCACAGGACTGCACAAAATTCCTGACATAACGAGACAAGGAGGGCCACCAAAAAGACCGACTCACAAGATCTCTAGTACCAAAAATACCTGGATGACCAGCCAAATCAGAGCAATGAACTTCAGACATCACTCTCTTCTTCCACTGGTCAGGAACATACAACTTTCCACTGGGACAACGCTCAGGCTTGTCTCTCTGGAACTCTTCCAGAGCACGTCTCAAATCGGGCGAGATGGCAGAAAGAACTACCCCTTCGCCTAAGATGGTAGCAGGTTTCGTCACCACAGGAGAATCAGCAAAGAATCTCCTAGAGAGTGCGTCTGCCTTGACATTCTTAGTTCCAGGAAGAAAAGAAACCGCAAAATCAAAACGTGTAAAAAACAAGGCCCACCTAGCCTGTCTAGGGTTCAAGAGCTTAGCCGACTCTAGATAAATCAAATTCTTGTGGTCGGTGAGGACCACGACTTGATGCTTAGCTCCCTCCAACCAATGTCTCCACTCCTCAAATGCCCATTTCATGGCCAACAGTTCCCAATTCCCCACATCATAGTTACGTTCAGATGGAGAGAACTTTCGGGAAAAGAAAGCGCAGGGATTCATTTTAGATGTTACAGGATCCTTTTGGGACAAAACAGCTCCTGCACCAATCTCAGAAGCATCCACTTCTACCTGGAACGGAAGTGAGACATCAGGTTGCCGCAAAACCGGGGCGGAGGTGAATCTTCGCTTCAACTCCTGAAAGGAAGAAACAGCCTCCGGAGACCAATTTAACACATCAGCACCCTTCTTAGTCAGATCAGTCAATGGCTTGGCAATACTAGAAAATTTTGCTATAAATGTCCGATAAAAATTAGCAAAACCCAAAAACTTCTGGAGGGCCTTCAAAGAAGTGGGCTGAACCCAATCATAAATGGCCTGTACCTTGGCTGGATCCATTTCAATAGTTGACGGAGACAAAATAAATCCCAAAAATGAAATCCTCTGTACCCCAAAAAGGCATTTAGATCCCTTGACATACAGGGAATTCTCCCTCAAGATCCGGAACACAGTCCGAACATGTTCCACATGAGAATCCCAATCCTTGGAGAAGATCAAAATATCATCCAGATAGATAATCAAAAATTTATCCACAAAATCTCGGAAAATATCGTTCATGAAGCACTGGAAGACAGAAGGGGCATTAGTGAACCCAAAAGGCATCACCAGGTACTCAAAATGTCCCTCCGGAGTATTAAACGCCGTCTTCCATTCATCCCCATGCTTAATGCGAATAAGATTATACGCCCCCCTGAGGTCAAGCTTGGTAAACCAGCAAGCACCTTTAACTCTAGAGAATAGATCCGAAATCAGGGGTAACGGATACTGATATTTGACAGTAATCTTGTTGAGGGCACGATAATCAATACAAGGTCTTAATGATCCATCCTTTTTTGCTACAAAAAAAAACCCAGCACCTAAGGGTGAAGAGGATGGTCTAATATGACCCTTCTCCAATGCCTCCTTAATATAGTATCGCATAGCCTCGTACTCGGGTACAGATAAATTGAAAAGCCGACCCTTGGGGAATTTACACCCCGGGTTCAGCTCAATAGCACAGTCATAACTCCTATGAGGAGGCAAAGATGCAGACTCATTCTCACTAAATACATCATAAAAGTCAGCCAAATAGTCAGGAACATCATGTGACTGGGGAGAGGTGGAGAAAATAGGAGCATCACTAAGGGCACACCGACAACCCCAACTCACCACAGACAAAGATTTCCAATCCAGAACTGGATTATGGATTTGTAACCAGGGAAACCCCAGAACAATGGTATCATGCAGATTATGCAACACCAAAAATCTGCAATTTTCCTGATGGTCTGGGGCGACCCGCATTACCACCTGGGTCCAAAACTGAGGTTTATCTTTAGCCAAAGGAGTAGCATCAATCCCCCTCAAAGGGATAGGCGTCCGTAGAGGTGTCATAGGAAATCCACAACGTTTAGCAAAATCCAAGTCCATTAGGTTTAGAGCTGCTCCCGAATCCACAAATGCCTTGGCGGAAAATGTGGACAGGGAGCAGATCAGAGTAATAGCCAGAAGAAATTTAGGTTGAACACCACCAACAGCAAACGTGTGTGCAAAGCGTTTCTCTCGTTTAGGACAGACAGAAATAATATGCGAGGCATCTCCACAGAAAAAACACAACTTATTACGCCTTCTGAACTCCTGACGCTGCTCTCTGGAGAAAACTCTATCATATTGGCTAGGTTCAGTCATTTGTTCAACAGGTGGCAACACCTCTCGTGCAGTCTTGCGTTCGCGCAAACGCCGATCAACCTGAATGGCTAATGACATAGAATCGTCAAGACCAGAGGGAACAGGAAATCCCACCATAGTATCTTTTACGGCTTCTGACAAACCCTTCCGAAAGAGAGCAGCCAAGGCATTATCATTCCAAGTAGTAAGTACTGCCCACTTTCGGAATTTTTGACAGTACAATTCTGCAGAATCTCGACCCTGATTCAATGCCAGCAGGGTCTTTTCAGCCTGATCAATGGCATTAGGTTCGTCATACAACAAGCCCAAGGCTTGAAAAAATGCGTTCACATTAGTCAGAATAGGATCATCTGGTTTCAAAGAAAACGCCCAATCCTGGGGATCGCCACGCAGCAAAGAGATGACAATTTTAACCTGCTGCGCGGAGCTCCCTGACGAGTTAGGCTTCAAGGCAAAAAATAATTTACAATTATCTTTGAAATTCAAAAATTTAGACCGATCACCACAAAATACATCAGGTGTAGGAATCTTTGGTTCAGCAGCATGTGAATGAGCAAGGTAGGCGGAAATTCCCCGCACTTCCGCAGCGAGCTGCTCCACACGATCAGAGAATTGCTTTATCTCCATTGAGAGAAAAAAAAATTCCCCCTACGGCCTCAGAGATATAGAGGAAAAAATATACACACTTTTTTTTTTTTTTTGCAATTCCTTCCTGCTATTGAGTACCCTAGGATCTGCGGTCAGGCGGGTGATTCTGTTATGATTGAGTGACCGTAGGAGGCAGACACAAAAATAGAAGCTACGTCCAGAAAACCAGAGGAGCTGGCAACTATCCGATTGCAGACCCCTGAACCTATCAACACAACTAGCAGTAGCCGTGGGGGGTACCTACGGTGCCCTAGACCCCTCGACACAGCCGGAGAACTATATAGCCTAAAGATAGAAAGGGAAATCTAAACTGCCCCAGAGCAGACCCCAAAGTAAAAGGCAGCCCCCAACATATAATGACGGTGAAGCAAGATGAAAAAACACTGACACAGATAGAAAGATAGGCTGACCAAACATTGATGCCCAATCTAATCTAAACAGGAAAGGAAAGGAAAGCTGCTGTCCGCAATCGGCAAAAAACCCTATCAAAAACATAAGCCAGCAAGCTGAAATGGAAAAAGACCCTGAAGCAACTAAGCTTCAAAACTAAATCAGCACTCTGGTATTTTCAGGAGACAGAGCTAAGGAGTTCAGCTCACCCCAGCAGGGAATGGCCGAAATCCAGAAAAAACAAAGCAAGGCACAAATGCAAAAAGCAAGGAAGAAAACTTAGCTTTAGCAGAGCAGGAATTCAAACTCGACTCCAAGGATACCACAGAGAAATCACCCACAGGGAGAATAGGCGTATGCAGCCTTATATCCAGTCTGTGACTCCACTCAGCCAGTCATCATCATTAATCTCAGGTGTCTGATAATCAGACTCACTACCTCTCCTTACTAGAAGAGGGAGTTCCTCGGGCATCAATAATGAAGGAGAAAATGAACTCACAAAAGTACTTATTGACACAAATCTGATAATGCAAAAAACATTTTTACCTACAGTCCATATAGGTAAAAGTGTGATTTTCCAGCACACGTGTCACATACAATTTGCTTCCCAAATCAGCCATTTGTAGTGAGCGTGTATAATATTCTGGTCCATTTACAATGAGCAAGGAGCGTGGCAAGGGACGGGGAAGTGGATGTGATGGTGCAGGCCGAGGCCATGGGCAAGCTGAAATTGGGCCACCAAAAACACCCACATCTTTTCGCTGGGCCTTAGTGTCCGAAGTCCTAGGGGACCTCAGCAAAACAGCACTATTGAAGCCTGAGCAGTGTGAAAAGGTTGTTGGTTTGATAAGCGAATAATACTTCCAGTTACTTATTCACCACCACCAGCACCCTGCCTTCCACACGGTAAAGTCTGAGTAGCCGTAAATCTGGACCGCATATTCCTCACCCTGATCCTCCTTCCTCCCACCATGCTGAGTGCTCAGAGACAACTGATCCCACACTCAGACACTCCGAAGCGCTATTCATTTTTCCATTTGGAGATTCATGCCTCTCGCCCGGTCCACTTGAAGCGGGGCAAGATGATATTCCATGTAGCGATGCACAAATATTCGAGCAGCCACAGTCACAAGAGTTGGACGATGAGACACAATTGCCGGAAAGTCAGGAGGAGGACCAGGGTGGAGAAGTCCATGAGGTGGTGGATGATATAATTACAGACCCAACCTGGCAGGAGGACATGCAGAGCGAGGACAGCAGCACACAAGGAGAGGTAGGCAACACACCGCTTCAGGCAAGAAAAAGCAGTGTGGTGGCTGCAGACAGAAGGCGTGCAACCGTTCCCCATACCACCAACCTGACGGAAGTTGCCAGTCCAACTGTTAGGTCTTCCAGAGTTTGGTTATTTTTTAAAGACTGACGATAACCCCAAACAGGCCATTTGCAACACCTGTCATGCCAGTATCAGCAGGGGTGGCAAAACTACCTGCCTATCCACCACCAGCATGATCAGGCAAATGGCAGCAAAACATCCAACTTTGTGGGCCCAAACCCATGCTGCAAGAATAGTGTCTGTGGGTGACACCACAGCTTCTTCCACTGTTGTGCGTGCAAGCCAATCCCCTGTCCACGTTGCATGCGAAGATGCCAACTGCCCTGCACCTGCCGTTGCCCACAGTTAAATAGCACCATCATCAAGCACGTCCACATCCTTGTCCCAGTGCAGCCTTCAGTTGTCCATACCCCAGTCATTGGAACGTAAGCGGAAATACGAAGCCAACACCCCACAGGCCACAGTACTCAATTCTCAAATGTCTTGTCTGCTTGCGCTCAAAATGTTGCCTTTTAGGCTCGTAGAGATGGAAGCTTTCCACAACCTGATGGCGGCGGCCATCCCAATGTACTCGGTCCCCAGCCGCTACTATTTCTCCTGCTGTGCCGTCCCGGCATTACACAAGCACGTGTTCCACAACAATGCAGTCACTGGGAAAGTACACATAACCACTGACACATGGAAAAGTGCTTGTGGCCAGGGACGGTACATCTCGCTGACGGCACACTGGGATAACATAGTGGAAGCCGGGAACCAGTCAGACCTTGGGATGGAACATGTTCTCCCGAAGCCAAGGATTGCGGGCCCTACGTCAGTCAGGGTTGCCTCCACTGTGTACAGCTCTTACACCTCCTCGTTTTCAGCCTCCAGCTCCGAAATGAGCACATCAGTCAGAAGCTGTCAGCACTGCCAAAGCCAAGCTAATTTGCTTAGGTGACAAACCAAACAATGCTGAAGAGTTGTTGACAGCTTTGAAAGAGGAGGAAGATGTGTGGCTGACACCTTTGAATCTCCAGCCAGGCATGGTTGTGTGTGACAATGGCAGGAACCTGGTGGCGGCTCTGAGGTGAGGCAAACTGACACAGGTACCAAGCCTGGCCCATGTGCTTAACTTTGTTGTTCAACGATTTCTAAAAAGCTACCCAGAGCTGCTGGATCTGCTTGTGAAAGTATGCCGCTTGTGTGCCCATTTTAGAAAGTCAGCTACAGCTTCAGCCGCCCTTGCCGTGCTTCAGCAGCAATTGCAGATTCAGGCTCACCGACTGGTGTGTGATGTCCCCACGCGTTGGAACCCTACACTGCATATGTTGGAAAGGATTTGTGAGCAGAAGTGGGCAGTTGTTGAATACCATAATCAACAAGGCCGTCGTTTTCCAGGTTTGACTCCACACATAAGACCTCAGGAGTGGACATGGATGTCAGACATATGTAACATCCTCCACAACTTTGAGGAGTGCACCAAGATGGTAGCGGCGATGACGCCATAATTAGTGTCACCATCCCACTCATCTGCATTCTGAAATGCTCTCTGCTCACAAGGAGGATGCATTGCAGGTGGAGCATGAGGACATGGATCAAGGAACTATACAGGGTGATTACAGCCCAGCCTCATGTCATCCTAACGTGGATTGGTTGGCAATGAGGAGGAAGAACAGGAGCTACTTTCATGCGCTATAGATGGGTCTACAACCACAACTGTCATACCTGGAGTTGAGCGAAACGGGTCGGTCATATTCAAATGTCGCCGACTTTCGCTGAAGTCGGGTTTCATGAAACGAAACCCGACCATAGCGTAAGGTCGGCCACGAGGTCAGCGACCAGAGCGCCAAAGTCGCGTTTCAAAAGATGCTTCCAGCGCCCTTTTTCAGCCAATGATGGAGGACGCACACTGTGGGCAAGGCGATGACATAGGCATCGGTCACCACCATCTTTGAGAAGGTCATGCAAGTGACTGGCTTTGTGTGGCGTCACAGGGGCTATAAAAGGACGTGAATGCCGACCGCCATCTTACTTATGCTGATCTTAGCATAGCTGCTGCTGCTGATTCTGTAGGGAGAGCGTTAGGTAGGGAAGAAGAACCAAAAAACTGCTTCTGCTGTTAGTGATTTCCACTTACAACACAACACTTTGTGTGCAGTGACAGGGGAGGCTCTATTTTTGTGCATCAGCTCTGTTGGTTATTAGGCTGCCTTATAAGGCTCCCTGATAGCTGCATTGCTGTTTGCACACTGCTGTGCAAACTGCTTTTTTAAAAGCAAAAATACTTTTCTTCCTCTTTTCTTCACAGTTACCAAGGGTTCATTTTTCCACCCTTTTGTGTGTGCACTGTGCAGCAGTCCTGCTTATTAGGCTGCCTGTGTCCATACTTGGACTGAGAGCATCATTGTCAGCGTCCTCAAATCCCTAGTGAGATCCAGAATCTCACCAATCCTATAGACACTCTCCACCTTGTCATACACCATCCAATTTCAGCCTGTTACATTGAGGTGTAATCTCTACTGGGCCAGAGACAATAGTTCTGCATCCTCAAATCTTTAGTGAGATTCAAAATCTCACCAATCCTATAGACACCCTCCACCTTGTCATACACCTTCCAATTTCAGTCTGTTACATTGAGGTGTAAACTCTACTGGGCCAGAGACAATAGTTCAGCGTCCTCAAATCTCTAGTGAGATTCAAATTCTCACCAATAGTAGATACACCTTCTACCTTGTTTTACAGTACCATATAGCTGGTGGTATTTTGGGTACATTTTCACAAAAATGAGCAAGTATGGTGGAAGACGCCATGGAAGTGGGCGGGGGTTGCCAGCTGGTCCCGATGGTGGTGGTGGTGTAGCATCTGTTGGTAGTGGCAAAAGCACAATAGCACCTAAGGCAGGAGGTGTTGAGCCTGCGTCATCGTCTGGCTCCACAAGGCCTCGAAGGCTCTCTTTTCTGGGAGTAGGTAAACCACTTTTAAAGCCGAAGCTTCAGGAACAAGTTTTGGCTTACATTGCTGACACAGCCTCCAGCTCTCTCGCCTCCTCTTCTGAAGTTTCAAAAAATAAAAGCACTGAGTCGTCATTGGAGGCTCCTGGTCAGTAACAACACCTTTCCTTGTGTCCTTCACCCCTACCAAAATTGAAGGATGTGGCACGCCACACTACCGATTACTCCATGGAGCTCTTTTCACATACCATGTGTTAGGAATCTGGGTCAGTCTATGCTTATGCAGCAACCCAGATTCTCACATTTGTCTCCAGAGGCTAAGTCCTTTTTCCCTGCTTCTGGGCATGCTCACAGGACTAGCTCTCATTGGAATTCAGGAGTCAGGTGCTCAGGTCCTGCTCCTGATTTGATTGGTTATGCGCGGGGCTCTGGAGATTTCCAGCAGGTCCCGTATGCTATAAAAAGTGCGCATGGCCGCTATGCCATGCGCTAGTATTTTCATACTGCTGCTGTGTGCATGGTGATGGATGCTTGGACTGGTGACTGACTCATTAAGAAACCCCTTCCCTCTGATAATACGTCTGTGTGAGTGTGTGTGATTCAGTACCAGCTGTGCTAGCGCCAGCGCGCTCAAGCCTCTCCTGTTGCAGCAGCCTGCGCCCTGCATTGCGCCAGCGTACTTGCAGCCCTTTTCCTGCGGCTCAGTGCCGCCACTGCAGTTGCAGCCCAGTGTGCGTTCGCGGTAGCAGCGCCACTGCGTCAGATGTTTAAACGGTAGGTCTAGACAGAGTCAGTTCCGTCACTTTTTGTGACTCCTGTGACCCTATCCCACGTCTGTCTCGCTGTGTTCCTGTGAAGTTAAAACAGACACAGCGTTTTTGTATTTGTGTTTTGCTTGCAGCTCTATCTGTGAAACAGCCTGCTTCAGCATTACTTTTCTTGTGCAGCTCTGTGAGTTCAACAGAGCTACTTTTGTGCACCAGGTGCAGTTAAACCCTGTGCACATTACCGTCCTTGTGTTCTGCCACTTTAGCAGCGGTTATTACACCTGCCGCACGGTGGACCCCGGGCGGCGAACACGCTTTAATTTATATTTTTTTTAGCGTGTTCCGCCGACCATAACACCATGCCTGGGTTAGCAAGTCAAATCGTGAATTCCCCAGTCCAAGATGAATCTGACATGGAGTGCACTGATGCATAGCCACTGTTAGATTTTTCTGCTGGTACATTCACTCAGAGCACTACATTGTCCTCGCAGTGTACTGAGGCAGAATCAGACCCTAATGAAACTCGGGTGCCCCTTCCCGCATACTATACCACCTTACACGGTCACACAGAGGAAGGTGCACATGACATTGAAGAGGAGGTGATGGATGACCCAGTTGTTGACCCAGATTGGCATCCATTGGGGGAAGAGGGTGGCGCTGCCAATAGCTCAGAAGAGGAGGAGGAGGATCCGCAGCAGGCAACGACATCGCAACAGCTGTTATCTGGCAGGACCGTAGCAGTCCAAAAACGTGTTACAAAAACCAAAAGGGTTGCAGGACAGCTTGGCCAGACGGTCAAATTAGCACAGCATGCAAGGTCTCAAAATGTCTTCCATAGTAGGAAGACTGCAGTGTGGCACTTTTTTGAACAAAATCCTAATGATCAGGCAAAGGTTATCTGTAAGAAGTGCGCAAAGACCTTTAGCCAAGGGAAAAATCTGAGAAATTTGAATACCAGTTGCATGCTTAGACATTTAACCACCATGCACTTGCAAGCGTGGACGGACTACCAAACCTCACGTACCACTTGGGCACCTGCTCCGAATGAAGGTAGTCAGCAACACTACATCGCTTCCCCCACTGTAAGCCCACCGGTTAGCACACCACCAGCAGCAAATGTCAAGGTGTCGTCGCAAGGGCAAAGCAGTCATGGAATCACAATGTTATTGCTATGAAAGACTGAATCTAGGTCATCAGCAACACCACCATCACCAACTATGTCCACCGCTAGTTCCACCATATGCAGCTCTCAAGTCCAGCTCCCCCTACCAGAGACTCTGAGTAGGACAAGAAAGTACTCATCCTCTCATCCGCGTACACTGGCTTTGAACGCCCACATTGCCAAACTAATCACGTTAGAGATGATGCTCTACCGGTTGGTTGAAAGCAAAGCTTTCCGCGAGCTCATGGCCTACGCAGTACCACGCTATGACCTACCCAGTCGGCACTTCTTTTCGCAAAAAGCCATCCCAGCCCTCCACGTGCATGTGAAAGACCGCATTGTCCATGCACTCAAGCAATCAGTGAGTGGAAAGGTGCACCTCACAACAGATGCATGGTCCAGTAGGCATTGCCAGGACCGTTACGTGGCCATCACTGCTCACTGGGTTAATGTGGTGGATGCAGGGTCCACAGGGGACAGCGGCGGTGGGACAGTGCTGCCTAGCCCACGGTATAGGAAACAGTTGGCTGTAGGCGTTCGACCCTCCTCCTCCAGAAGCGAAAGCTCATCCACAGAGTGCAGTCGCACGAGCACTCCATCCGCAGCTGCCAGTGTTGCACACGAGGTGTCCCACTATCGAACAGCTAGAGGTAAGCGTCAGCAGGCTGTGTTGAAGATGATGTGTTTGAGAGACAACAGACACCGGGGAGGTACTGGCCGACTACTTGCAGTGACAAACTGAGTCATGGCTGGGCAGTCTACATCTTGATGCAGGCCAGGTAGTTAGTGATAACGGCCAGAATTTTGTGGCAGCCATGGCCCTTTCAAATCTCAGACACATACCTTGCCTGGCTCACACCTTGAACCTGGTGATGCTGTGCTTCCTCAATAATTATCCGGAGTTAACACCCCTGCTCCATAAGGTGCGAAGACTGTGCTCGCACGTGGTTCAGAGGCTGTGCGAACAGAGGCAGGCTTTAATTCATTTGTGGGAGGATACACGGGCAGGCAGTTTGCAGGCAGACATGGAGTTGTCTGGTGTGCAGTGGTCGAAGCTGAAAGACCTCTGTAAAGTCCTTCAGTGTTTTGAGGAATGCACACGGTTGGTAAGTGCAGACGACGCCATCATAAGCATGAGCATCCCACTTATGCATCTGCTCATGCAAACTTTGACGCACATTAAGGAGCAGGCATCTGCAGCCGAGGAGGAACAGGAGGAGGGAAGCCTTGATAACAGTCAGCCATTGTCTGCTCAGGGAAGTCTCCTGGACGAGGTGGAGGAAGAAGAGGAAGAGGAGGAGGATGATGATGGGGATGATTATTTTGGGGAGGAGGATGCATCTCCGGGTGCAAGAAAAAATGTTGGTGTGGCAAGGTCAGATACAGGATTTGTGCGTGACTGGAGGGATGTGGATTTGCCAGAAAGTGCTCCTCCACCCAGCACTCGCAGTGCATCATTGACACCTGGAACATTGGCCCACATGTGTGATTATGCCTTGCAGATCCTAAAAAGGGACCCCCGCATTGCCAAAATGATGAACGATGACGACTACTGGTTGGCCAGCATCCTGGATCCACGCTATAAAGGCAAATTCCAAAATATCATGCCACAGGAGAACCTAGAGCTAATATTGGCTAACAAACAAGCAACTCTGGTAAACCGTTTGTTTGAGGCATTCCCAGCACACAGCGGCGGTGATGTTTTTCCAACAAGCCGTAGGGGGCAACATGAAAGAGGTGTTGGTGGTGCACACAGCCGAAGTGGCGTTGGACACGGGTTTCATGACCATATTGTGGACTGATTTTTCAAGTACCGCTCACACGACTGGTAATACTGCATCGATCAAAAGTGACAGGAGACAGCAGTTGTCAACTGTGACAACAAACTACTTTTCCCATATCGATGTTCTCCCTCACCGGTCATTCCCCTTTGACTATTGGGCCAGTAAACTTGACACCTGGCTTGAATTGGCACAATATGCCTTACAGGAGCTCGCTTGCCCTGCTGCTAGTGTGTTATCTGAACGAGTCTTCAGTGCTGCTGGATCAATCCTGACAGAAAAAAGGACCCGTCTGTCGACCCAAAATGTTGATGATCTAACCTTCATTAAAATGAACCATGCATGGGTTTCAAAGGATTTTGTCCCACCCTCCCCTGCTGACACGTAGGTTGCCAGAAAAATGGCTTGCTTTTATCCTCCTCTTCCGCGGACTTCTCCAATTACTCCATTTGCAGCTGCTGAATGTCCAACATCAACATATGCCCTTTTTTCCACCTCCCTAACTGGGCTGCCTCCCACAGGGCCGGGATGACCACCTGGCGCACGCATCCGTGCGAGTGCCGTTGCCCTGGACAGGTGGGTGGGCACACTGTTTGGCAACGGCAGTGGCACAAGGTCCCTCATAGTTCAATCAAGTGTCTCTGACAGTGGGGGTGCACACCGGCGTACTATGAGGGGCCCTGTGCAAGTGCCATCGCCAACGAGTGGGCCCCCCCCGCTTGCTCAGGATCACAGCACTTGCAAAGTTGAAATACTTACCTCTCCCTGCTCCACCGCCGTGACGTCTTCCGCGTTTCCTGACAGTGACATTCTGGTCAGAGAGCGCGATGACATCACGTCTGTACGCCCTCTGCCTAAATAGTCCGAGTGCAGTGAGATGGAAGATGGGGACGACGAGGAGTTCAGACTAGTACAGGGATTCCCTAGCGAGGATACTTTTTTAATTGTTTTCAATGTTGGGACAGCTATTTTTGGGGAGCACTATACTCTAGAGAATGATATATGAGGCCCACCATACACTGGAGCATTCCAAAATGGACATCAGACACTGGAGCAGCATTTACAGGGCCCATTATGCACTGGAGCATTAGAAATGGGGCCCATTATATATGGAACATTATTTGGGCCCATAACACAGTGGAGCTTCATCCATGGGGACCAACATATACTGTAGCATTATGTGGAGCTCATCATATACTGTTTCAAACATTATATGGGACTAATGATTCTGTATGGAGAAATATATGGGCCTCATTACTCTGTATAGCGCACTATGCGTTGGCCATAATACTGTATGGAGTAATATACTGTCCGTTTTTGGAGCTAATGGAGAATTTAAAATGGATATCAGTCATGAGATGTAAGAAGTGAAGTATTTTTCATTGTACTATACCGCTATTTCTCTGCCGTATCAGAGGATCATGAATTGTGGCATGTGTTAAAGGAGCCCATTGACACTCTTTGGCCCTGGGCCTACGAAAATCTGGAGCCAGCCCTACCCCCTGTGGAGGAACACACACGCGGACCCGTTCCTCCCACGTCACCACTGTGACGTAACTACACAGGCACAGCTCTCCGGCGCCCCCTTTGTCTCTCAGGTCAGTAAGAGAACTGCACCTAGAGCAAATGGCCGCCGGGGAGGATGTCCTGTTACCCGCTGGGTATTCTAAGATTCGTGATCAGAGTAAAAGCATCAGCCCAAGATTAATTTTATAGATAATAACAGAAATATACAGTAGATTTGCAGTCAGGGAAAAAATATAACAATAAGGGTACAAGACTTAGAGATATTAAGCTGGAGGTCAATTTACCAGATTGTATTGTAGGGTGCATGTGGGTGCCAGGGAGCTCTGCAGTCCACAGGTACAAGAATCTTAGTTGCCGGACAGACCCCCAAAGCACGGGCCGCTGCTCCCCCTTGGCAGGTCTGTCCCCAGTTCCTTCTTAGATCATCATCGTCTGGTGTTATGATTGAGTGACCGTAGGAGGCAGACACAAAAATAGAAGCTACGTCCAGAAAACCAGAGGAGCTGGCAACTATCCGATTGCAGACCCCTGAACCTATCAACACAACTAGCAGTAGCCGTGGGGGGTACCTACGGTGCCCTAGACCCCTCGAACACAGCCGGAGAACTATATAGCCTAAAGATAGAAAGGGAAATCTAAACTGCCCCAGAGCAGACCCCTAAAGTAAAAGGCAGCCCCCAACATATAATGACGGTGAAGCAAGATGAAAAAACACTGACACAGATAGAAAGATAGGCTGAGCAAACGTTGGGGCCCAATCTAATCTAAACAGGAAAGGAAAGGAAAGCTGCTGTCTGCAATCGGCAAAAAACCCTATCAAAAACATAGGCCAGCAAGCTGAAATGGAAAAAGACCCTGAAGCAACTAAGCTTCAAAACTAAATCAGCACTCTGGTATTTTCAGGAGACAGAGCTAAGGAGTTCAGCTCACCCCAGCAGGGAATGGCTGAAATCCAGAAAAAACAAAGCAAAGCACAAATGCAAAAAGCAAGGAAGAAAACTTAGCTTTAGCAGAGCAGGAATTCAGACTGGACTCCAAGGATACCACAGAGAAATCACCCGCAGGGAGAATGGGCGTATGCAGCCTTATATCCAGTCTGTGACTCCACTCAGCCAGTCATCATCATTAATCTCAGGTGTCTGATAATCAGACTCACTACCTCTCCTTACCAGAAGAGGTAGTTCCTCGGGCCTCAGTGATGAAGGGGACAATGAACTCACAACAGTACCTCCCCCTTGAGGAGGGGTCACCGAACCCTCAACCACGCCACCAGGGCGATCAGGGTGTGCCTGATGAAAGGCACGCACCAATCTTTTAGCATGAACATCAGAGGCAGAGACCCAGGAATTATCCTCCTGACCATAACCCTTCCACTTAACCAAATACTGGAGTCTCCGTCTAGCCAGACGAGAATCCAGTACTTTCTCTACCTCATATTCAATGTTACCTTCAACCAATACAGGGTCTGGAGGTGCCACTCCCGGAACAACAGGTTCAACAAATCTCTTCAACAAGGACTTATGAAACACATTATGGATTTTAAATGTGACAGGAAGAGCCAAACGAAAAGAGACCGGATTAATAATCTCCAAAATCTTGTAAAGTCCAATAAATCTAGGCTTAAACTTAGGAGAAGCCACCTTCATAGCAATATTTTTTGATGATAACCACACCAAATCACCAACCTTAAACTGGGGACCAATGGTCCTATGTCGGTTGGAAAACCGCTGGGCCTTTTCTTGGGAGAGAGATAACTTATCCACCACTTGGTCCCAGATCTGGTGCATTCTCTCCACCACAGTGTCAACCCCTGGGCAGGCAGACGGCTCCACCGGCCCTGAAGAAAATCGAGGATGAAACCCAAAGTTACAAAAAAAAGGTGACATCAAAGTGGCAGAACTAGCTCTGTTATTTAAAGCAAATTCGGCCAAGGGTAAAAATGAAACCCAATCATCCTGATCAGCGGAAATAAAACATCTCAAATATGACTCCAAGGTCTGGTTTGTTCTCTCTGTCTGCCCATTGGTCTGAGGGTGAAAGGCAGAGGAGAAGGACAACTGAATTCCCAGCTTGGAACAGAAAGTTCTCCAAAATCTAGACACAAACTGAACTTCTCTGTCAGACACAATGTTCTCAGGAATCCCGTGCAAGCGAACCACCTGTTGCAAAAACAGGGGCACCAACTCAGAGGAAGACGGCAACTTAGGGAGTGGTACAAGATGAACCATCTTAGAGAACCTATCACAAATCACCCAAATAACAGTCATCCTTTGAGAGACAGGCATATCGGAGATGAAATCCATTGAAATATGGGTCCATGGCCTCTTGGGGACAGGCAAAGGCATCAACAACCCGCTAGAGCGGGAGCATGATTTAGACCGGGAGCACGTCCCACAAGACTGCACAAAATTCCTGACATCACGAGACAAGGAGGGCCACCAAAAAGACCGACTCACAAGATCTCTAGTACCAAAAATACCTGGATGACCAGCCAAAGCAGAGCAATGAACTTCAGACATCACTCTCTTCTTCCACTGGTCAGGAACATACAACTTTCCACTGGGACAACGCTCAGGCTTGTCTCTCTGGAATTCTTCCAGAGCACGTCTCAAATCGGGCGAGATGGCAGAAAGAACTACCCCTTCGCCTAAGATGGTAGCAGGTTTGGTCACCACAGGAGAATCAGCAAATAAACTCCTAGAGAGTGCGTCTGCCTTGACATTCTTAGTTCCAGGAAGAAAAGAAACCACAAAATCAAAACGTGTAAAAAACAAGGCCCACCTAGCCTGTCTAGGGTTCAAGCGCTTAGCCGACTCTAGATAAATCAAATTCTTGTGGTCGGTGAGGACCACGACTTGATGCTTAGCTCCCTCCAACCAGTGTCTCCACTCCTCAAATGCCCATTTCATGGCCAACAGTTCCCAATTCCCCACGTCGTAGTTACGTTCAGATGGAGAGAACTTTCGGGAAAAGAAAGCGCAGGGATTCATTTTAGATGTTACAGGATCCTTTTGGGACAAAACAGCTCCTGCACCAATCTCAGAAGCATCCACCTCTACCTGGAACGGAAGTGAGACATCAGGTTGCCGCAAAACCGGGGCGGAGGTGAATCTTCGCTTCAACTCCTGAAAGGAAGAAACAGCCTCCGGAGACCAATTTAACACATCAGCACCCTTCTTAGTCAAATCAGTCAATGGCTTGGCAATACTAGAAAATTTTGCTATAAATTTCCGATAAAAATTAGCAAAACCCAAAAACTTCTGGAGGGCCTTCAAAGATGTGGGCTGAACCCAATCATAAATGGCCTGTACCTTGACTGGATCCATTTCAATAGTTGACGGAGACAAAATTAATCCCAAAAATGAAATCCTCTGTACCCCAAAAAGGCATTTAGATCCCTTGACATACAGGGAATTCTCCCTCAAGATCCGGAACACAGTCCGAACATGTTCCACATGAGAATCCCAATCCTTGGAGAAGATCAAAATATCATCCAGATAGATAATCAAAAATTTATCCACAAAATCTCAGAAAATATCGTTCTTGAAGCACTGGAAGACAGAAGGGGCAATAGTGAACCCAAAAGGCATCACCAGGTACTCAAAATGTCCCTCCGGAGTATTAAACGCTGTCTTCCATTCATCCCCATGCTTAATGCGAATAAGATTATACGCCCCCTGAGGTCAAGCTTGGTAAACCAGCAAGCACCTTTAACTCTAGAGAATAGATCCGAAATCAGGGGTAACGGATACTGATATTTAACAGTAATCTTGTTGAGGGCACGATAATCAATACAAGGTCTTAATGATCCATCCTTTTTGGCTACAAAAAAAAACCCAGCACCTAAGGGTGAAGAGGATGGTCTAATATGACCCTTCTCCAATGCCTCCTTAATATAGGATCGCATAGCCTCGTGCTCGGGTACAGATAAATTGAAAAGCCGACCTTTGTGGAATTTACACCCCGGGTTCAGCTCAATAGCACAGTCATAACTCCTATGAGGAGGCAAAGACGCAGACTCATTCTCACTAAATACATCATAAAAGTCAGCCAAATAGTCAGGAACATCATGTGACTGAGGAGAGGTGGAGAAAACAGGAGCATCACTAAGGGCATACCGACAACCCCAACTCACCACAGACAAAGATTTCCAATCCAGAACTGGATTATGGATTTGTAACCAGGGAAACCCCAGAACAATGGTATCATGCAGATTATGCAACACCAAAAATCTGCAATTTTCCTGATGGTCTGGGGCGACCCGCATCACCACCTGGGTCCAAAACTGAGGTTTATCTTTAGCCAAAAGAGTAGCATCAATCCCCCTCAAAGGGATAGGCGTCCGCAGAGGTGTCATAGGAAATCCACAACATTTAGCAAAATCCAAGTCCATTAGGTTTATAGCTGCTCCCGAATCCACAAATGCCTTGGCGGAAAATGTGGACAGGGAGCAGATCAGAGTAATAGCCAGAATAAACTTAGGTTGAACACCACCAACAGAAAACGTGTGTGCAAAGCGTTTCTCTCGTTTAGGACAGACAGAAATAATATGCGAGGCATCTCCACAGAAAAAGCACAACTTATTACGCCTTCTGAACTCCTGACGCTGCTCTCTGGAGAAAACTCTATCACATTGCATAGGTTCAGTCATTTGTTCAACAGGTGGCAACACCTCTCGTGCAGTTTTGCGTTCGCGCAAACGCCGATCAACCTGAATGGCTAATGACATAGAATCGTCAAGACCAGAGGGAACAGGAAATCCCACCATAGTATCTTTTACGGCTTCTGACAAACCCTTCCGAAAGAGAGCAGCCAAGGCATTATCATTCCAAGTAGTAAGTACCGCCCACTTTCGGAATTTTTGACAGTACAATTCTGCAGAATCTCGACCCTGATTCAATGCCAGCAGGGTCTTTTCAGCCTGATCAATGGCATTAGGTTCATCATACAACAAGCCCAAGGCTTGAAAAAATGCATTCACATTAGTCAGAATAGGATCATCTGGTTTCAAAGAAAACGCCCAATCCTGGGGATCGCCACGCAGCAAAGAGATGACAATTTTAACCTGCTGCACGGAGCTCCCTGACGAGTTAGGCTTCAAGGCAAAAAATAATTTACAATTATTTTTGAAATTCAAAAATTTAGACCGATCACCACAAAATACATCAGGTGTAGGAATCTTTGGTTCAGCAGCATGTGAATGAGCAAGGTAGGCGGAAATTCCCCGCACTTCCGCAGGGAGATGCTCCACATGATCAGACAATTGCTTTATTTCCATTGAGAGAAAAAAAAATTCCCCCTACGGCCTCAGAGATATAGAGGAAAAAATATACACACTTTTTTTTTTTTTTTGCAATTCTTTCCTGCTATTGAGTACCCTAGGATCTGCGGTCAGGCGGGTGATTCTGTTATGATTGAGTAACCATAGGAGGCAGACACAAAAATAGAAGCTACGTCCAGAAAACCAGAGGAGCTGGCAACTATCCGATTGCAGACCCCTGAACCTATCAACACAACTAGCAGTAGCCGTGGGGGGTACCTACGGTGCCCTAGACCCCTCAAACACAGCCGGAGAACTATATAGCCTAAAGATAGAAAGGGAAATCTAAACTGCCCCAGAGCAGACCCCTAAAGTAAAAGGCAGCCCCCAACATATAATGACGGTGAAGCAAGATGAAAAAACACTGACACAGATAGAAAGATAGGCTGAGCAAACGTTGGGGCCCAATCTAATCTAAACAGGAAAGGAAAGCTGCTGTCTGCAATCGGCAAAAAACCCTATCAAAAACATAGGCCAGCAAGCTGAAATGGAAAAAGACCCTGAAGCAACTAAGCTTCAAAACTAAATCAGCACTCTGGTATTTTCAGGAGACAGAGCTAAGGAGTTCAGCTCACCCCAGCAGGGAATGGCTGAAATCCAGAAAAAACAAAGCAAAGCACAAATGCAAAAAGCAAGGAAGAAAACTTAGCTTTAGCAGAGCAGGAATTCAGACTGGACTCCAAGGATACCACAGAGAAATCACCCGCAGGGAGAATGGGCGTATGCAGCCTTATATCCAGTCTGTGACTCCACTCAGCCAGTCATCATCATTAATCTCAGGTGTCTGATAATCAGACTCACTACCTCTCCTTACCAGAAGAGGGAGTTCCTCGGGCCTCAGTGATGAAGGGGACATTGAACTCACAACAGTCTGGTTCTTCTTTGTGAATGACTCTCTGCCAGGGGCTGCTAGTCCTTAAACATGCTAGGTTCCTCCCCCTGTGTCAGAGGGTGGGCTAATAATCTCCACCCTTTAGCTCTCTGCAGAACTTATTCACAATATCTAAGAAAGGGGGTAACTTTCTACAGCAGGATCGGATCAGAACATGAGAGGTACCAGTGAATGCGGTTTGTTTTGCCTGTCGTGTGGAGGGCAAACATGGCCCCATTGGGTCACTGTGGAGGGCCAATCTCTATATCTCAGGAATCAGCGCCCTCACCGACTCGGGAGTCACACTGCCAGATGCGCGATTCCCTCAGGGTCACTCAGATATTTTCATGTGTCCATAACTCGAAAGATGAGTTCATAATCCATGATCCTAGGATGGAGCCGAAGCGACTGGTGTTATGAATGTGTCACCGAGGAGAAAAAAAGCAACACACGCTAAGTCTCAGAAAACCAGAGAGGTTGGTAACTATGCAGATTGCAGATCCCTGATCTTAACACAAAACTAGCTGTAGTCGTGGAGCGTGCCTACGATGGTCCTGGATGCCTCCTCACAACCGGAGAGCTAAATAAGCCTAAAGTAAGAAAAGAGGAAAACTAACTTCCCCAGAGCAGACCCCAAAGGAAAGACAGCCCCCCACATGTATTGACGGTGAAGCAAGATGAAAACACAAACAAAGGCAGAAAAATAGGCTGAGCAAACGATGGGGCCAAACTAACTTGAAAGGACAGGAAAGGAAAGAAACTGTCTGCAATCTGCCAAAAAACCCTACCCAAAATAATGTCCAACACTTCTGATGACAAAATTAACCCTGAAGTCACTAGACTTCTCCCACTATATCAGCACTCTGAAATACTCTGAGACAGAGCAAAAAAGAGGCCAATCTAATAAAGGACAAAAAGGCAAATTGGCAAATACAGATAAATAAGAGTGGAAATTCAGCACAGCCCAGCCGGGCTGGCTGACCACACAAAAACTGAGTTGACCAACAAGAGCAAGTGTGAACATTAGCAAAAACAAAGTTAACTTGAGAAGACTGGAGCACAGCTGAAGTCCAAGACCTGAGAAGCAGACTGAATCACCAGCACCAGGATAGGGCGTCGGCTGTCTTATATCCAGTCTGATACTCCAGAGATCCAATCATTATCCTCCTCGTCTGGTGGCAGACCATTATCAATTAAACCAACCTCACTAACTCCTGTCACCACCAGAGGGAGAACGGAAGGAGAACTCCCAGCTGGTGGAGCAGAAAATGAGCTCATAACAGTACCCCCCCTTGAGGAGGGGTCACCGAACCCTCATCCACGCCACCAGGCCGATTACGATGGCCCGGTGAAAAGCACGAACAATTTATTGGCATGAATATCTGAGGCAGAGACCCAAGAATTATCCTCTTGGCCATAACCCTTCCATTTGACCAAATACTGGAGTCTCCGTCTGACCAAACGAGAATCCAATATTTTCTCTACCTCATATTCCACATTGCCTTTAACCAAAACAGGGTCAGGAGGTGCCGCCACAGGAACTACTGGCTCAACAAACCTCTTCAACAGTGATTTGTGAAATACGGTATGGATTTTGAACGTAACTGGAAGAGCCAATCGAAAAGAAACAGGATTAAGAATCTCCAAAATCTTATAAGGTCCAATAAATCTTTGCTTAAATTTTGGAGATGCAACCTTCATAGGAATATTCTTAGACGACAACCAAGCCATATCACCCACTTTAAACCGGGGACCAACGCTCCTATGCCGGTTAGAAAAACACTGGGCCTTTCCTGAGAGAGTGACAACTTATCCACCACTTGGTCCCATATCTGCTGCATTCTCACAACCACAGTGTCCACACCTGGGCAGAATGAAGATTCCACTTGTCCTGAAGAGAATCGAGGATGAAACCCATAATTACAGAAAAAGGGTGACATCAAAGTGGCAGAACTAGCTCTATTGTTCAGCGCAAATTCGGCCAAAGGCAAAAATGAGACCCAATCATCTTGATCAGCAGATATAAAACATCTTAAATAAGACTCCAGGGTCTGGTTTGTTCTCTCTGTCTGCCCATTGGTCTGGGGATGAAACGCGGAGAAGGATAACTGAATTCCCAGATTGGAACAAAAGGCTTTCCAAAATCTGGAAACAAACTGGACCCCTCTATCGGACACAATGTTCTCAGGAATCCCGTGTAACCGAACCACCTGTTGTAAAAACAAGGGTACCAACTCAGCGGAAGATGGCAACTTTGGGAGTGGTACAAGATGGACCATCTTCACAAATCACCCAGATAACAGTCATTCTCTGAGACACAGGAAGATCAGAAATAAAATCCATTGAGATATGGGTCCATGACCTCTTGGGCACCAGGAGGGGCATCAGCAATCCACTAGAACGAGAACAGGGTTTAGACCGAGAACAAGTCCCGCAGGACTGTACAAAATTCCTGACATCACGAGATAAGGCAGGCCGCCAAAACGACCGACTCACCAAATCTCTGGTACTAAAAATACCTGGATGACCAGCCAATGCGGAGCAATGGACTTCAGACATCACTCTCTTTCTCCACTGGTCAGGAACATACAATCTTCCCATAGGGCAACGCTCAGGTTTATCCTCCTGAAATTCCTCCAGGGCGCGTCTCAAATCAGGCGAAATGGCAGAAAGAACTACCCCCTCACCTAGGATAGTAGTAGGCTCAGTCACATTAAGAGAATCAGCAAAGAAACTGAAAAGAGCGATCAGAATGGTGACCGGTCTGCAAACCCTGTCTTATGAGGAAAGGTTGCAGGATTTGGGAATGTTTAGTTTGCAAAAGAGAAGACTGAGAGGAGACTTAATTGCTGTCTACAAATATCTAAAGGGCTGTCACATTGTAGAAGGATCAACTTTATTCTCATTTGCACAAGGAAAGACTAGAAGCAATGGGATGAAACTGAATGGGAGGAGACACAGATTAGATATTAGAAAAAACTTTTTGACAGTTAGAGTGATCAATGAGTGGAACAGGCTGCCACGAGAAGTGGTGAGTTCTCCTTCAATGGAAGTCTTCAAACAGAGGCTGGACAGACATCTGACTGGGATGATTTAGCGAATCCTGCTTTGAGCAGGGGGTTGGACCAGATGGCCCAGGAGGTCCCTTCCAACTCTACGATTCTATGATTCTATGATTCATAGAAAGAGCGTCTGCCTTAACATTCTTAGTGCCCAGAAGAAAAGAGACCACAAAATTAAAACGCGTGAAAAACAAGGCCCATCTAGCCTGTCTAGGATTCAAGCGTTTAGCCGACTCCAGATAAATCAGATTCTTGTGATTGGTGAGGACCACAAATTGATGTCTAGCTCCCTCCAACCAATGTCTCCACTCCTCAAATGCCCATTTCATGGCCAACAATTCCCGATTCCCCACGTCATAGTTGCGTTCAGATGGGGAGAACTTTCGAGAAAAGAAGGCACAGGGATTCATCTTAGAAGTCACAGGGTCTTTTTGGGACAAAACAGCTCCTGCACCAATCTCAGAAGCGTCTACCTCCACTTGAAATGGAAGTGAGACATCAGGTTGCCGTAGAACTGGAGCTGAAGTAAATCTCCGCTTAAGCTCCAGAAATGCTGAGACAGCCTCAGGAGACCAATTCAGCACATCAGCTCCCTTCTTGGTCAGATCAGTCAGTGGTTTGACAATACTAGAAAAATTACCTATAAGTTTACGATAGAAATTAGCAAAACCCAAAAACTTCTGGAGAGCCTTCAAAGAAGTAGGCTGAACCCAATCATAAATTGCCTGTACCTTGGCCGGGTCCATTTCAATAGTCGATGGAGACAAGATAAATCCCAAAAATGAAATCCTCTGTACACCAAAGTGGCATTTCGATCCCTTAACAAACAGGGAATTCTCCCTCAAAATCCGGAACACAGTCCGGACATGTTCCACATGGGAATCCCAATCACTAGAAAAGATCAAAATATCATCCAGATAGATGATCAAAAACGTATCTACAAAGTCTCGAAAAATATCATTCATAAAGAACTGGAAGACAGAAGGGGCATTAGAGAGCCCAAAAGGCATCACCAGGTACTCAAAATGTCCCTCCGGAGTATTAAACGCTGTCTTCCCTTCATCCCCGTGCTTGATGCGAATAAGATTATACGCCCCCCCTGAGGTCAAGCTTAGTAAACCAGCAGGCACTTTTAACTCTGGAGAATAAATCACATCAGAGGTAACGGGTACTGATATTTAACCGTCATCTTGTTAAGGGAACGATAATCGATACACGGTCTTAATGAACCATCTTTCTTGGCCACAAAAAAAACCGCCTAAAGGTGACGAGGATGGCCTAATATGACCCTTCTCCAATGACTCCTTAATATAGGATCGCATAGCATCATGTTTGGGTACAGATAAGTTGAAAAGCCGACCCTTGGGAAATTTACACCCAGGCATCAACTCAATTGCACAGTCATAACTCCTATGAGGAGGTAAAGATGCAGACTTACTCTCACTAAATACATCAGAGAAATCAGCCAGATAATCAGGAATATCATGAGACTGAGGAGAGGTGGAGAAAACAGGAGTGTCCCTAAGAACACACTGACAACCCCAACTCACCACAGACACAGATTTCCAATCCAAAACTGGGTTATGAGTTTGCAACCAGGGGAAACCCAGAACAATTGTATCATGCAAATTATGCAGCACCAAAAATTTACAATTTTCTTGGTGGTTTGGGGCAACTTGCATTATCACCTGGGTCCAAAACTGAGGTTTATTCTCTGCCAAAGGAGTGGCATCAATACCCCTCAAAAGAATAGGCGTCTGCAGAGGCATCATGGACAAACCACAACGTTTAGCAAAGTCCAAATCCATCAGATTCAAAGCTGCTCCTGAATCCACAAAAGCCTTAGTGGAAAACGTGGACAAGGAGCAGATCAAAGTAATTGCCAAAGGAACTTAGGTTGTACACTGCCCACAGCAAATGTGTGTGCAAAACGTTTCTCTCATTTAGGGCAGACAGAAATAGTATGAGAGGCGTCTCCACAGAAAAAACACAGCTTATTATGCCTTCTAAACTCCTGACGTTGCGCCCTAGACAACACCCCATCACATTGCATAGGTTCAGACATTTGTTCAAAAGGTGGCAGTGCCTCCCATGTAGTTTTACGTTCACGTAAACGCCGATCAACTTGAATGGCTAATGACATAGAATTATCCAGACTAGAGGGAACAGGAAATCCCAACATAACATCTTTTATGTTTTCTGATAAACCTTTCCGAAAGAGAGCTGCCAGTGCACTATCATTCCATGTAGTAAGGACCGCCCACTTTCGGAATTTTTGACAATATAACTCTGCAGGATCCTGACCCTGGTTTAATGCCAACAGGGTTCTCTCAGCTTGATCAACAGCATTAGGTTCATCATACAACAACCCCAAGGCTTGAAAAAATGCCTCCACATTAGTCAGAATAGGATTTTCAGGTGTCAGAGAAAAAGCCCAATCCTGGGGATCGCCGCGCAGCAAGGAGATGACAATTTTAACCTGCTGCACGGAGCTCCCCAATGAGTTAGGCTTCAAGGCAAGAAATAATTTACAATTATTTATTTCTCCCTTTTTTTTTCTAAACAATTTTTTCCTGCTTTTGAGTACCCTAGAATCTGCGGTATGGCTGGTGATTCTGCTATGAATGGGTCACCGAGGAGAAAAAATGCAACACACGCTAAGACTCAGAAAACCAGAGAGGTTGGTAACTATGCAGATTTCAGATCCCTGATCTTAACACACAACTAGCAGTAGTCGTGGAGCCTGTCTACGATGGTCCTGGACGCCTCATCACAACCGGAGAGCTAAATAAGCCTAAAGTAAGAAAAGAGGAAAACTAACTTCCCCAGAGCAGACCCCAAAGGAAAGACAGCCCCCCATATGTATTGACAGTGAAGCAAGATGAAAACACAAACAAAGGCAGAAAAATAGGCTGAGCAAACGATGGGGTCAAACTAACTTGAAAGGACAGGAAAGGAAAGAAACTGTCTGCAATCTGCTAAAAAACCCTACCCAAAATAATGTCCAACACTTCTGATAACAAAACCCTGAAGTCACTAGACTTCTCCCACTATATCAGCACTCTGAAATATTCTGAGACAGAGCAAAAAAAGAGGCCAATCTAACAAAGGACAAAAAGCCAAATTGGCAAATACAGATAAATAAGAGTGAAAATTCAGCACAGCCCAGTCGGGCTGGCTGACCACACAAAAACTGAGTTGACCAACAAGAGCAAGTGTGAACATTAGCAAAAACAAAGTTAACTTGAGAAGACTGGAGCACAGCTGAAGTCCAAGACCTGAGAAGCAGACTGAATCACCAGCACCAGGATAGGGCGTCGGCTGTCTTATATCCAGTCTGATACTCCAGAGATCCAATCATTATCCTCCTCGTTTGGTGGCAGACCATTACCAATTAAACCAACCTCACTACCTCCTGTCACCACCAGAAGGAGAACGGAAGGAGAACTCCCAGCTGGTGGAGCAGAAAATGAGCTCATAACAGACTGGTAAACACAATGGATGGGTATTCCTGTGTCTGGCTGACAGGTACATTCTAATTAAAGCCCTCAGGCATTTCCCTGCCTCATGCTGGTGTGGCTCCTTGCCTAAGCTTTGAAGTTCTGTTTTGGGCCTTATCTCATTATCATACTTATTGGCCTTGCTAATTAGCATTGGAACACTAAATCCTGCTTTATTCACTATGCATACAGCACCTGGGGGGTATAGGAGCAGTTAGCTGCATGTAATTCTTGAACTCAGACCAAAATGGATGCCAAGCTCAGACATGAGGCCCCATATCTAAGATGGCTGCTGCTCCTTCATCACACCCCCCCACAACTTTAGCCAAATAACCCCCAGTTTTCAGTGCCTAACTATTATTATAAAGTAAATTAAGGTTGACAAGCTTAAGTAATAAGAATTGATGTTTTTGGCATTAAAATGGGCACTGTAGGTGTGTTTCCTGTCCTCCACTCACTGCCGACTTTTCTTCCCCATTGACTTGCATTGGGTTTCGTGTTTCAGTTGGCCTTCGACTTTTCACTATAATCGGCCGATTTCGTTCGACCCGACTTTTGAGAAAGTCGGGTTTCATGAAACCCGACTCGACCCGAAAAAAGGCAAAGTCGCTCATCCCTAGTCATACCGTCTGTTCAGCATGGATGGCCTGAGGACAGGGAAGAAGAAGAGGAGGACACCTTGATCAATCGTCCTCTTGGTGAGGACACGGAAGGCTTGCCTGTTACCAGTCAGGTACGAATTCCTGACTTTATGTTGTGCTGCCTTTCCCGTGACCCTCGTATTGTCATAATATTGGGTAACAGTCATTACTGGCTAGTGACACTTTTATTCTCTTGTTCCAGAGGCAGACAGGTTTACCAAAATGGTGCAGTACCAGAGGGCCATTGTTGCAGAATTATTCAAAAAATTCCCATCTCAAAACGCTGGCAGCAGAGATAACAGTTTGTTGGCCAACCAAGGAGGACAGGCAAGAGAGACACAACTCCAATCCAGCAGAGGCAAGGGAACACTGTCAAAGTTCTGGGATAGCTTTTTAAGACCCTCCCATCGCCCTGGCACTGAGGTGCGGGGTAATCTCACAAGGAATGCAATGTTTTCTAAGATGCTGAGAGAGTACCTTGCTGACCGTACCAACGTCCTCCGTGATTCCTCTGTGCATTTTAATTATTGGGTATCTAAGCTGAACTGGCTCTCACGTATTTTACGTGGCATGAACGTGTTTTCACGTGGCATGAACTGGCTCTCTATGCCTTGGAGGTCCTGGCCTGCCCTGCCTCTAGCGTTTTGTCAGAGCGGGTTTTTAGTGCCGCTGGTGGAATTATCACAGATAAGCGCATTCGCCTTTCAACGGAAAATGCAGACAGGCTGACTCTTATAAAAATGAACAAGGGATGGATTGGGCCTGACTTCTCAACACCACCAAATGATGACAGTGAAATATAAACTCCAATGTAGTGTCTTTTTTAGGGAGGTGTATTCCCATGCACCTCTTCACAATCAAACATGGGTATACGCTTCCTGATTTTGGCTATTTGGTGTCCTCCTCCTTATCCTCACCCTCACCGTCCACCACCACTCGAACACCATCATTGTAGATTGTAAGCTCTCACAAGCAGGGTCTCCTTATTTTGATTTAATTATTGTATTGTTAACCTTGTTACTTACGACTTATGTTTGGAGTTATTAAACTGTAAAGCGCTGCGGAATATGTTGGCAGATTATTATTATTATTATTAACACCAGGGTGAACATATTCCGTCATGCTCCAGCCACTCTATTTTTGTCAATGGTGTTATGATGCCCGTCTCCAAAATACAAGAAATATGTACACCCCCAAGGGGAAATGTTTGCCAGCCCATACACTAAGGGTATGGGCATTCCAAGTCTGGGAGACCCGCTCCTAGAAATTGAGCCTATTTTTAATCAGGCCTTCCTCCACGTCTCATAATCCACCACCACTAGATCAAAAGGGTTAACGTGTTCCATGCAGCTACAGTCAGTGTCGAATTATTAACAAGGGTCGGTGGGTATGCTGTACGTAAAATACTTGTTCTGAAAAAGGTTGAGTTATACCCCACAGGGGAAATGTTTGACAGCCCATACACTAAGTGTGTGGGCATTACAAGTCTATGAGACCCGCTCTTGGAAATTGGGCCTATTTTTTAATCAAGCCTTCCTCCACGTCTCATCATCCACCGCCACTAGATCAACAGGGTTAACGTGTTCCATGCTGCTACAGCCAGTGTCGAATTATTTACAAGGGTCGGTGGTATGCTGTGTGTAAAATACTGGTTCTGAAGAAGGTTGAGTTGTACCCCACAGGAGAAATGTTTGCCAGCCCATATGGGCTTTACAAGTGTAGGAGACCCGCTCCTTTTTAATGGAACATTTTTGGTTAAGAGGCCCTCCTCCATGTTTCTTACAAGAGGGGATTGTGGTTATTTGGGTACATATCACTTGGTAGCAGGGCAGGCCTTGCAGTCAATGCATAAGAACACAGAATGGGAGTACAAAATGAATAATGTGTAGTGTTTTTTCCTGTGGCCATCCAGTACCTGGGTTCAAAGGCTTATTGGGTTGCAGATGACTTGGCAGCAGCGCAGGCCTTGCAGTCGATGCATAAGAAAAAAGTATGGCAGTACAAAATGAATAATTTGAAGTGGATTTTCTGTGCCCTTCCAGTACCTGGGATCAAAGGCATATTGGGGTGCAGATGACTTGGCAGCAGGGCAGGCCTTGCTGTCAATGCATAAGGAAACAGTATGGCATGACCAACTGAAAAATGTGAAGTGGATTTCCCTGTGCCCATCCAGTATGTGGGTTAAAAGGCATATTGGGGTGCATATGACTTGGCAGTGACGCGCCCGAGGGGCTGTGGGATACTCTGTACCGGGCCCATTAACTTCAATGGGAAATGACACTGTGGCATTGACCCAGTCCGTGGCCCCAGACGGTCTTGTAAAAGGGGAAGAATGGAATGGGGATAACGTTTATGTAGTGATTCGTGACGCCAGTTGGAGTGTTCGACTGTAGTATAGCCGGCACTGCAGATGATCCCTGGGGGAGTAGATGGTGATGGCAGTGCAGATGTTAAACCCTCTCCAACCAGGGCAGACCCCCAGAGATTGTGATGAAAGTGGAAGGTACGGAGTAATAAGGCAGGAGACAAGGAAAGTCACTTTATAATTTACTGTAGTTCAGGTGCAGTTCAGAGGAGTAATTACAACTCTCACCAGATTACAGTCTTCTCTGGAGAATGGGAGTTATCCTCTCTGCTGTGACTCAGTGTAACTTCCTGCTATTCTAATTCCTTCTGGGACCAAGGCTTCCCAGAGTTTGGAACTTGCAGTATCGCCTCTACTCACTGTGTATTTCTCCTTTGGCAACTTGCAGCATGGATCCTGTGTGTGAGCAGCTCAAGTTCCCACTTGCACTATCCTTTACTGATCCTAGTTTGCTGCAGTTTTCTCATGGAAAAACAAGATGCTGTTGGTTGTATAATCCCACACAGTCTCTCAGCTTACCACCCTGCTCTGAAAGCATGGATGGTCTAGGGGCTGACACCCTGATGCTTCTTAGCTCTCACTCCTGGATTGAGCACATGTCTAATCATGGCTTCCAAGATGTTCTTCCTCCTTCTTCACCCTGAAAACAACAACTCGGCCCCTCCCCCTCCCAATTAGGGCATGTCTGCAAATCTCTAAGCTTCAGACAAGTAAGGGAGTGAGGTCAATTATATGTGTGTGTTGTGGTCTCTAGCAGAGAAAGCATAACTCCCATTGCTTAAAAAACACATACAAAACAATACATATTTAACCCTTTTGTGGTGGCAAAGACACAGGGCGCCACAGTAGCAGGGCAGGCTTTTCAGTCAATGCCTAAGAAAAGAGTTTGGGATTATGAAATGAATAATATGAAGTGTAGTTTCCGGTGACCATCCAGTATGTGGCTTGAAAAGCTTATTGCGGTGCATGTAACTTTGGGGAAAGCCAGGCCTTGTATTCAGTGCAACATTTTTTCTGGAATCCCTCCAGTACCTCTTGTGAAAGGGGTATTGTGGTGCGTCATAATTCTTGGCAGCCCATCCACTCACTGCATAGGCAATAACAGTTAAGGAGACCCACTGTTTAATAATGGCCCTTTAAGAAGATTAATGCCGCCTGATACCCCGGTTAAAATAAGGCTCTGTGACTTTAAGAGTCCCTCCTTCATAAATGAAACAACATGTGTCTGCTTATGTGTCACACACCACATGGCCAGCTAGGGTTGTTAAATGTTACAATGACATTTCCAAGTAGATGCATTTGTTTTGGTTGAAAGCAATGTTAAAGGTGAAAAACCCTGTGTCTGAACATAGCCCAAGTGGGGGAGGAACATTTTGGTCTGGGGTTAATTATTTTGCTTTGTAGACAAGTCATTATCCTGGAAAGGATGTACCTTAACATTTTTCCCAGCAAAATCCGTTTTGGTTTCGTTTTTGTATGTTTGTGGTGCGCCGGTAAAAATTTCATGAAACTCTGACAACATTGTTTAAAACTGTGAACAAGGAGTCAGAAATGCTTCCAGAGGCGATCCCCATGATGTCCCCGTGTCATTTGAGCAGTGCTTCCATAATTTTCAGACGTTTGTAGACCTTAAAAGGACCCCCGGGGGGATCACGGTGAAAATTCTTCGGTCTCCCATAGACTTACATTGGGCTCATTGTTCTGTCTGAGTACCCAAGTATTCCAATTTGCTCGACCCTAGCAACGAGCACCCAAGCATTTTAGTGCTCGTTCATCACTAGCCGGGAGCGGTCTGTGACCCCTCCTGGCACTTAGTGCCGGGTCTCAGCTGTGAGAATCAGTTGAAACCCAGCCGCGATAAGCCACACACCACCCGTGTGCGCGGCAATGACATACTATCCCGTCCATGGTCAGACAGGCCCAGGGCACATGAACAGGATAGTATGTCAGATTTCAGAGAGAGGTTAAAGATTATTTAATAGAGATGAGACAATTCAACTCCTATTCTGCAAAAATTCATATTCACCAGAATACAGATTTTTTTTTTTTCAATTTTCTCCTTGTAAATAGAGCAATATGGTGAGTTCCACCATTTTGTTGAACCATAGATGGCAAAAGTTTATTTTGCTATCTCTTGTTGCAACCATCGTCTGTCTATTTCACCCTGGTTTGGAACATCCAGCTCAGTCTGGCCTCTGTGAGCCATACCGTTACAGTGCCAATTGCCAGTGGCATGCCTCCTCAGAGACAATAACTATGTTAGGCGTCGGGTTCCTGTCGCTGCACAGCGGGAATCCCGATCCTTACTTCCGGCGGTCTCCCATTCCTCTCCAGCCGCAGAGGAGGTTGCACAGCAAACTCGTCGGTCCCGGCGCTCTGCCCAGACCAGCTCCATGGGTTTGCTTGCTGCTGCCACCTCTGGCACAGCTATGGCAATGCATGCTGCTCAGCAGCGAGATTCTCCAGGGACTAAGTCCTCATGTCGGACCACTGAGCATGCCCGTGGAGTGATCTCCCATTGGAGATCGAAGGTCACGTGCTCAAGTCCTGCTCGTGTTCTGATTGGCCCATCCGAGAAGCCAGGAAGGTCCCAGACGCTCGTGGCTATAAAAGGTTCGCATGGCCGCTCGGCCATGTGCTAGGATAGACTGTATGTTCAGACTATAAGGAGTGAGTGGTGTATGCACGTATGAATGTCTCTGGTGACTGACTCATTATGAAACCCCTACCCTTGGTACGCATGTGTTGTGCAGCCTAGCCTGCTAGCGCCCAGGCTTAGGCGTAGGTAGGTCAGAGTTTGAGTCAGGCATTAGTCATCAGTGACTCGGCACACCTCAGTGCCCGGGCTCCACACTCCATAGCCAGCGTCTATAGCGGCGCTCGTGGCAGCGATACTACGCGCTCAGTGGGCCTAGAAGGACTCTAACCCCGTGTCCTTGGGGTAGAGTTCTGTGGCCGCTTGCTGTGAGTTCTGTGGCCGCTTGCTGTGCGCTCTTTGGCTGGGCTCTGTGAGTTAAACAGACTCCGGCATCCACGTTCAGCGACTGCGCGGCTCTGTGAATTAACAGAGTCCGCTCCTGTTCACATTGGGTGATGTAACCCACGTGTGACTGTTTTTACGCCGCTCTATTCTTCCGTCATTTTCTAGCAGCAGTGTACCACCTCTGCACGGAGGACCCCGGGCTGCGAACGCACCTACTACTACTTTATAATTTGGTGTGTTCCGCCAGCCCTAACAAACTATACCTTGGGTAATGCAAGTCATAACATTCTTATGTCATCATGTGCGTCAAGACGGTAACATATACATTGATGTTAAAGTCCTGGTCAAGCTGGAAGTCCCATCTCCATTATAAAACAGGACAAAGATGATGGGCACGATTAAAGAGCAACATTAAATTTGTATTAGATAAGTTTGTTAGAAAACACAAATATAATCTGCCATGTGTTTAACTACTACATAAAATATTCCCACCTCATATTATTGTATATATTCTGATGTATTGTAAAGATCCATAGAAGCTCAGATACACTGCTACATATTTTTTACTGACTTCTTTATTAACTACATTCAAGCTGGGTGCGCGCTGTGATTATGAACCACGCAATAGGGTGTAACCATGCTTCAGACTGACCTTGCAAAGGGGTATAACCACGCACCAGACTGGCGTATGTGCAGACTAACAGCAAACATAAATACCTGGTGTACCTCTCTTGCCACTCCTACCTTGTGTATGAAAAAGCTCTATCGTTAATACTGTTTGGCTAGAGCTACCCGATAGCGCTATCCATGAAGAAAGTGAACGGGTAGAGCTATCCCATAGTTCTATTTCTAAAGGAAATGAACGGGTAGAGCTATCCGATAGCGCTATCCCTCAATGTTGCTGAGCGTAAGCTATTTCACATGGTTGAGCGCACTTGGGATCTGCCCCCAAGGCCCTGCCCATGCCCAATGTTTGGTCCGTAGACCGCGGCTAGGAGTTAGTCCCGCTTTTGTGTAATAATAATGATGATGAGGGCCACTTGATTCACGAAGAGTGGACCTTCAGCACTCAGGAGAGGAAAAACCTCCAGTGGAGGAAACCTCTAGGGCACCATGGCTGAAAGTCTGCACTTCCCTTAAGCTGTAGATGTTCATTGATGAGAACAGAGACCGAGCCCGGAATCTGCCTTGTTGTGCAGTAGGAAACCCACTTGTTCAGTGAGTGCGTCTAGCTGCGGAAAATCCAGTAATGTCATATCCAATGGTGGAGAACAGAGACCGAGCCCGGAATCTGCCTTGTTGTGCAGTAGGACACACCCACTTGTTCAGTGAGTGCGTCTAGCTGCGGAAAGTCCAGTAATGTCATATCCAATAGTGGAGAACAGAGACCGAGCCCGGAATCTGCCTCGTTGTGCAGTAGGAAACCCACTTGTTCAGTGAGTGCGTCTAGCTGCAGAAAGTCCAGTAATGTCGTATCCAGTGGTGGAGAACAGAGACCAAGCCTGGAATCTGCCTTGTTGTGCAGTAGGACACACCCACTTGTTCAGTGAGTGCGTCTAGCTGCGGAAAGTCCAGTAATGTCATATCCAATAGTGGAGAACAGAGACCGAGCCCGGAATCTGCCTTGTTGTGCAGTAGGAAACCCACTTGTTCAGTGAGTGCGTCTAGCTGCAGAAAGTCCAGTAATGTCGTATCCAGTGGTGGAGAACAGAGACTAAGCCTGGAATCTGCCTCTTTTTGCTGATGTAAAGTTGTTGTCTCCAGCTGGATCCCATGTTCATTGTGGGTTCACAGCGAGACCGTACTCTGCCTCACCTGCAATATAAATGTCACAAAATTAGCAAAACAGTAAAGATTAATACATGTACAAGCAGACAGATTATAATGACAGGGGCGACAGAAGACATTTACTTGTCATCCTTTAACTATAGATTATAATACTGTACTATATAATACATAATGGGTATTATTTAATGTCTATGTTCAGGTATGTTCTGCATCCTATCAGTGCTGTTATATGAATAATAGCACCCTGCCTATTATTTTAGGATCTTCTGTGTTTAGACCACAGCTTACTAGCAATCCCTCCCTCATGGTATATACAGCACTGCACCTCATTAATAATCTTTATAATAATCTTTATTTTTATATAGCGCTAACAAATTCCGCAGCGCTTTACAGTTTTGCACACATTAGCATCGCTGTCCCTGAAGGCTCACAATCTAAATTCCCTATCAGTATGTCATTCCTATAGCCCCATAAAAAAGCTGTGATTGACGGTGAAACAAGTGTCAGGGTTAAGTGGTGGAGTGGCAGTTTTGGAATTATAGCATGCTTAATTGTACTTGGTACTGACTTGAGTTTTTATTATTGGTTTTCTGTATTACTAAGGCTTAGTTATTAGTACAAGTATTTGCTTATGGCATCTGGTAGTACATTGGATATAGAGCACTTTTTCTTCTGCCATCAGCTCTTTTGATTTTTTACATTTGCACTTTAAGTCAGTATTGCTATGTATAAAATGTGATCGTGATTAAATATTCATCTGTTTGTTCTTGCCATGACCACCCACTGTAGTTTGTGTTTTTTATTTGTAGTCATATACTCATCCAATATTGTTATGTATTGTGATTTATTAAAGATAATTTATATTATTCTTTATTGTATTTGTGATTTGAGAATGACAACTCCCTTTCTCCTGCAGTCCAGCAATTCTTGGCTCACAGACTTCTGATATAGCTTGCATAAAAAAAAGTAACGCATCGATATTTAGGCCATAGGTGCCCAATTCCTAATTATTTAGCCTATTTCCTGTTAAAACTAATACATAACATAGATCATAAAAAATAATAAATGCGCTAAGCAGCTTCCGGGTTGTAACAACTTCCATCCAGTTGTAACTGGTGACGTCACAGAACACCTCTTGCCATGTTAACCTCAACACACCACTCCTCAACCCACACTCCTCTCACCTTTCACCATCTCCACTCACGTCCACTCACTTTCACTCCACATACGACCCTTTCTCTCACTCCGTCTCTCATTCTCACGCCGTCATCGTCGCTGCTCCACCATCCCCGACATCTTCCGCCGGCGCCATCCTGGATCCAGACGTTGTCCATGCCAGCAACATGTTCTTGTGGCGACGCCATCCTGAGTATCGTGAAATCCGGCAATACTCAAGATGGCTTCGCCGCAAGAACATGTCGCTGACGTGGATGAAGTCGGGATCCAAAATGGCGTCGGCAAAATCTCACAAGATTTCGCCGACACCATTTTGGATCCCGACATTGTCCACGCCAGAACATGTCGCCGGCGTGGACAACGTCTGGATCCAGGATAGCGCCGGCGGAAGAAGATGTCGGGGATCGTGGAGCAGCGGCGATGACGGCGTGAGTATGAGAGACGGAGTGAGAGAAAGGGTCGTATGTGGAGTGAAAGATGGGGGGGACGTGAGTGGAGATGGTGAAAGGTGAGAGGAGTGTGTGTTGAGGAGGTGTGTGTTGAGGGTTAACATGGCAAGAGGTGTGTCACTATCCTCCCGATGCGATAGCATCGGGCCTTAATCTAGTAAAATATATTTATAAAGCTCTAAGGCTGCGTGCACACGCTGCGGATTCCGCTGCGGATTAATCCGCACGGATTTTGCAAAAACCGCAGATAATCCGCAGGTCCAAAGACCTGCGGATTATCTGCGGTTTTGCCTGCGGTTTGGTCCTGCGGATTCACTATCTCCACAATGGTGGAGATAGGAACCCGCAGCGGTTTCCGCAGAAAGAATTGACATGCAATTCTTTCTGCGGATTCAAAACCGCAGCAAATCCGCGCGTTTTTTTCCGCAGCGTCGGCACAGCGTTTTTTTTTTCCCATTCAAATGAATGGTACTGTACACCGCAGCTAAAACTGCTGCGTGTCCGCAGCGGCCAAAACCGCTGCGGAAACGCAGCGGAATCCGCAGCGTGTGCACGCAGCCTAAAACCTTACATTCGGTTTTTGTTGGCATAGGCCAGAAGTTCCTGAAAAACAAACTTCATGACGACTTTATATTTCTCTCTGTCTTTGTCCAGGACAAGATGTTTCTCAAAATTTTGAGGAGGCGGAGGAGTAGACAAAGGAGGAGTCAGAGGAGGAGGCGGAATAAGTCCTCTGCCCTCTTGTTTTGTAAATGATAGTGTATAAATAATTAGTTGTTCATTAATGGACATTGATTCTACTCTGTCGCTCTGAGATTGAGGGCCAGGAAATTTTAAGAAATTGCTTGAACTGCAGTTCAATAATATATTGCTTAGGATGGCAGATTTTTAGTTTATGCAAGTTATGCAGATTAGAACAGATTATATTTATGGTAGTAAGCATTCTTCTTATCAACATGGAAAAAAAGGAACTTACTGTCCGAGGCGACGAGCACAGTCTAAATCGTCACGGTGACGATTACATAATGGGGTCCAGGCGTGGAGATGTCGGTGTTTTCGAGGACATCTCTGTTTTCGGCAGTGGGTCCATGAGCATCTTCCTCATTTCAATATTTGTTTTATCCAAATATTCTCCTGTAAGGTGTAACACTCAAATTAACATTACTAAAATAAAAGCTTCTTTGTTAAAGAATATCAATATATCAATATTACTGGTTTTAAAATCGCTAAATTGTGAAGTATGGAAACAGAAGGATCAAACAACCATTTATCTCCTTGTAGAGATTTTTTATTAGGCTGCTGTTTTTCTATTAAGCATATGTTAGAAAAGCCTGAGAACTTACTGTCAGAGATGGTCACATCCTCATTTGGGTGCTTATTGATGATTACATATCCGGGACCAAAAATAGAAATTTTGTTGTTTTCGAGGACATCTTTGTTTTCGACATTGCGTCCAATAATTATTTCATCCCAGTTTTCTCCTGTAAGGTGTAACATTGAAATTAACATTTTTACAGTCAAAGCTTCTGAGTTTGATAATCAATATTAAAGGTAATCTGTCGGTAGGTTTTTGCTATGTAAGCTGGAGACAGCCTGCTGTAGGGGTGAAAACACAGATTTGAATGATGCCTCCCTTATCAAGCTCTATCCTGTTGTTTACCTTTAATGGTTGCTTTAGCACCAGGAGCTTAGTATTGCTGGGACTCAGGAGCACATGCCTCCTGGCCCGGCAACGCCCCCTCCTGTGATAAGCAGCTCACTGTCTATGGACGGAGCCTGGTGTGGGCGGGGGAAGATTTCTCAACTCTGCTTCATTGCTAAATCTAAAAGCTCTGATTGTGTGAGAATGGCTGCACCCAGTAATCCAAGTTATAAATTGTTGGATTCAGCTTCTCTTTGCCTACATCAGGCTGCTCTCAGATGAGGTAGCAGAAACCTGGTGACAGATTATATCCGCTAAATTGTAAAGTATGAAAATAGAAGCATCAAACAACCAGCTATCTACTTTGAGTTTTTTTATTATACTGTTTTTTTTTCTATTAAATATATGTTATAAAAGCCTAGAACTTACTGTCAGAGGAGATGATCACATCCTCATCTAGGTCGATACTGATATTTACTTAACTGGGGTCAGACTTAGAGATGTTGTTTAACTCTCTTTTCAGCCATGGGTCCAGAGTTGAAGAAAATCCCCAATTATAATAAATTTGTAATTGTTACTCCCGTAGTACTGATGAAATCACAGATATGGAAATCAGAGACGCACGTGACTTTTTTTCTCTTATACAATATTGATCCCCAACGATATCACAGTTGTGACCTCATGGCAGGGAGCATCGTATGTCCACACAGGTGATGTCACGATGTACCTGAGATACCTTTAGCCACTAATAATAAAGCAGCTTCATCCATTTTTATGTGTTTCTTAATACTACTAGTTTTGTCTCTAAATCACTGATTACACAAGATTCAGGGCCGTACTGGTTCACCGGAGAACCGGAGGATTCTCAGGTGGGCCCAGGCACTGACACCTGCTGGCATACTGACCAGGAGCTGCCTAGGGCCTCCACTGCTCCAGGGGACCCCAGCGAGTGGTTATGGTGCCCCTGAGTGAAGGGGGACCGCCTTGTGCCTGCGGAGTAGCAGCTGGAGATAGGAACCTGTCCCTGCTGCTAAAGAGAAATGAATATTCACGTCTCCCCATGCCCCCATGGGTGTGGAGAGGAGTGAATACCATTTTACTTTAACAGGCAGGCAGTATTAGCAGCAGGCTGCAGCTAACACTGCCCGCATGTAAAGCCCCACCACCACCGATCCACTCTCTCACACACACATAAAGCATCACACCGCACTGCACCACATACACACATGCATGCAGACAGACACACAGCACACTAACGTCTCCGCAAGTTCCCCGCACATATCCTGGCATCCTGCTTTCTGCCTGGCACTTCCTGTGTGAGACAACGCAGCTGGATGATGTCATCATTCAGCGTGCGGCTGTTTCAGACAGAAAACTGCCGGTGAGAAAGTGGCTGTCGGGATGTGCTGCGGGGAACTTGCGGAGAGGTGAGTGTGCCGTGTGTCTGTCTGCGTGCATGTGTGTGTGTTTGTGTGTAATTCGGTGCAGTGCTTTGTGTTTGAGTATGAGAGAGTGGTGTGCTGTGTGTGTATGAGTGAGAGTGGTGCTGTGTGTGTATTGGAGATTGGCAATGATAGGGTGGTGGGGAAGGATCATGGGGGTGGTGGGAAGAAGGCAATGATGGAGGTGGTGAAATGGGCAATGATGGGGTGGTGAGGATAAGGCAATGATGGAAGTGGCGATGAGGACAATGATGGGAGTGGAGGGGGAGAACAATGAAGGAGGTGGAGAGGGGCTGCACTATACTCTGAGGGGGGCTGTATTATTCTTTATGTGGGGGCTACATTATATTCTGTGGGGGGACTGCATTATTCTCTAAGGGGACTACATTATATTCTGGGGATACAGTATACTCAATGATGGTGGTGGGGGGAGGCAATGACAGAGGTGTTGAAATTGTCAATAATGGGTGTTGTGGGGGAGAAAACAATGATGGTTGTGGTGTAAAGGACAATGATGGTAGTGCTGGAAAGGACAATGGTCGTTGTGCGGGAGGAGGCAATGATTGAGGTGGTGGAATGGGCAATGATGGGGGTGGAGGGGGAGAATAATGATGGAGGTGCATTATACTCTGTGAGGGGGCTGCATTATTCTTTATGAGGAGGCTACAATATAAATTCTGTGGGGGACTGCATTATTCTCTCAGGGAACTACATCATACTATATGAGAGGGCAGCATTATGCCCTATGAGGGGGCTGTATTATATTTTGTGGTGGTGCTGTATTATACTATATGAGAGGGGCTGCAGTATACCCTATGAGGGGGCTACATTATATTCTATGGTAGGAACTGCATTATACCTTATGAGGGGGTTGCATTATATTTTGTGGGGTGCTGCATAATATTCTATGAGGTGGACTGCATTATATTCTATGAGAGGGGGCTGCATTATATTCTATGAGGGGGGCTGCATTATATTCCATGTGGGAGGCTACTTTATATTCTATGAGGGAGGCTACATTATATTCTATGAGAGGGCTACCCCAAACCCTGCTACATAATTAAGACATCTACTACCTTACATTATATCCTGATATTAGCGTGTTTAGCGTGATATTGGTGGTCTTGTATTTATTGCTATGTAGCTGCATAGTGGGCCCCAAGAATAATTTTCTCTGGTGGGCCCAAGGTGCTCCAGTCCGACGCTGACAGGATTCATGCTGGAAGATGACTATCACCAGGCAGCAAGAAGTAAATGCAATAAGCATGGAACAATTGGAGAACTAAAGGATCTGAGGATTTTCTGATCAGTCCTGATTACACAGATAGCGTGGCCTTTATATCAGTAGGTCCCGTGGTGCTGACTTCCCCTTTAAGTCCATTACCATATATCAGTGGTCACACTCTGTTTCACATATAAGCTCATTGGGGTAATCAATATAAATCCTGCACTGCCAAGAGATCCCGCTATAATGACCTCACACAGCCGTTATTTTTTTTTAGAATATGGGTGAAAAGAGACTATCTAAAAGTATCATAGTCTCTTAAAAAAATTAGAAAATCAAATAGTTTTTTTTGTTTGGCGGACATGCGTAGGGCATCATGAAGATGAGTGTGATCAAAGGAAAAAGGCTGACGATACAGTACAGTATAAAAATAGGGGAGCAAACCACAAGATCTACCTCTGTGTATAGGGTGGAATCACCTACACGCTTCTTTCAGAGACTATTTATATTAGGCAGATGTTTTCTGCTAAAAAAAATCATAAATACATGAAAACTTACTGTTAGTGGAGATGATCATATTCTCATCTGGATCTATATCGATGACCACATAATCAGGGCCAGAAGAAGAGTTATCGGTGTTTGTACACACATCTCTCTTTTCGGCCATTGGTCCATGAGGAGCATCGTCACTGACGTTAGAGTTGTCATCCTCTTGTTCTTCTGAAACATAGAACATTGACATCAGCATCATTAAAATAAAAGCTTCTATACGTTTGTTACAAATATTAAAATGACAAAGGTATTATCATCTCTAAATGGTACTATTAATTACGAAAAATAGAATGGCCAAATCCTCCGGGTATCATTCATGTATGACACTGGCGGACACAAACCAAAAAGGGCCCCTGTGCAAGAATAGTATAAAGGCCCTTTACAGTCCAATAGCTCATCATAATGCAAAATTTCACCTACTTTGTAGGCGGTAATGGCCCCCCTTACCTCTTGGGCCCCAGTGGTTGCATCAATGATATGTCTGCCCTTGATGTATGGGGTTATTCACCAACATGTTCCTTTTAGAGATTTTTTATTTTAACTAGGCAGTTTTTTTTCTGTTAAACATATGAAAATCTGAGAACTTACCATCAGAGGAGACGATCACATTCTCATCTGGGTCTATATCGATGGCCGTATAACCAGGGCCAGATGAAGAGTTATCAGTGTTTCTGACGACATCTGTCTTTGTGGCCGTCAGTCCATGAGGAGCATCGTCACCTGGATCATCTGTAACACAGAACATTGACATTAGCATTGATAAAATAAAAGCTTCAATATGTTTCAGCATGCACAAGAGATAAATCGAGCACGCCAAAACCGCTGCAAAAAACACACAAAAAAGCATCAAAAACGCTACAAAATGCAAGAAACAAAACAAGGAAAACAGATTTTGTTTCTGCAGCTTCTTTCCTGCCAAGAGATCAAGTTTTGCTGCCGAAAAAAAACGCCTAGTGTGACCGTACTCTGAAACAGATTTCATGTATTGAAAGAAGCTAATCAGAATATGACTAGAGTAATTATTCAGCTTTAAAATGCGGACTGCGATTCTCCGGTGGTCTCATGCACTGACACCTGCTGGCATACTGGCCAGCAGCTGCCTAGGGCCCCCACTCGTCAAGGGGCACCCAGCCAGCGGCTTTAGGGCCCCTGAGTGAAGGGGGCCGCCCTGAGCCTGCGGGGCAGCAGCTGGAGACAGGAACCTGTCCCTGCTGCTAAAGAGAAATGAATATTCACGTCAACCCATGCCCCCATGGGCGTGGAGAGGAGTGAATACCATTTTACTTTAATAGTAAGCAGCGCTAGCCGCAGGCTGCAGTTAGCACTGCCTGCATGTAAAACCCCACCACCACTGCTCCACTCTCTCACACTCACACACAAAGCATCGCACCGCACTGCACCACATACACACACGCACGCAGACACACAGCACACTCACCTCTCCGCAAGTTCCCCGCACACATCCCGGCATCCTGCTTCCTGTCTGAGACAACGCAGCTGGATGTCATCATTCAGCATGCAGCTGTTTCAGACAGAAAGCTGCCGGCAAAAAAGTGGCTGCTGGGATGTGCTGCGGGGAACTTGCAGAGAGGTGAGTGTGCTGTGTGTCTGTGTGCATGCGTGTGTGTTTGTGTGTATGCGGTGTGGTGCTTTGTGTGTGAGTATGAGAGAGAGTAGTGCTATGTGTGTGTATTGGAGATGTGTGTATTGGAGATTGGCAATGATAGGGTGGTGGGGAAGGAGGCAAAGATAGAGGTGGTGAAATGGGCAATGATGGGGGTGGTGCGGGAGAAGGCAATGATGGAGGTGGCGATGAGGACAATGATGGAGGTGGAGAGGGGCTGAATTATGCTCTGAGGGGGCTGTATTCTTTATGTGGGGGCTACATTGTTTTCTGTGGGGGGACTGCATTATTCTGTCAGGGAACTACATTATATTCTGGGAGGGCTACAGTATACTCTATGGGGGCTGCATTATATTCTGTGGTGGGGCTGCATTATTCTCTCAGGGGACTACATCATACTATATGATGGGGCAGCATTATGCCCTATGAGGGGGCTACAGTATACTCTGGGGGGCCGCATTATTCTATTTGAGAGGGCTGCAGTATACCCTATGAGGGTGCTACATTATATTTTATGGTAGGAATTGCATTATACCTTATGAGGGGGTTACATTATATTTTGTGGGGTGCAACATTATATTCTATGAGCTGGGCTGCATTATATTCTATGAAGGGGGCTGCATTATATTCTATGAGGGGGGCTGCATTATATTCTATGAGGGAGGCTACATTATATTCTATGAGGGAGGCTACATTATATTCTATGAGGGAGGCTACATTATATTCTATGAGGGAGGCTACATTATATTCTATGAGAGGGCTACCCTAAACCCTGCTACATGTACTACCTTATATTATACCCTGATATTAGCGTGTTTTACCACACAATTGGTGGTCTTGTATTTATTTCTATGTAGCTACATAGTGGGCCTCAAGAATGATTTTCTCTGGTGGGCCCAAGGTACTCCAGTCCGACGCTGATAATGTCAGATTAGTGAGGCTGTACGTACCGTAAGGATCAGCCCTATTCTCTGTATCTTCTCTCCAGCATTTCTTCTCTATCAGAAGTCTATAAAATGATAAAACAGAAGTCATGTAGCAAATTGTAAAGTAAAGTCTATCTGTGTTCTGCAGAATGTTATGAAGACATTTATTTTTCGTCGTCTATTTTGTCTCTCCTGATCTGCAGTCATTTTTGTGATCTATGACAATCAGCATTTTTTTCAATTATACAGAAAAGTCCATTGTGCTCGGACCGGTCAGAGCCAGTTTATGACCCACTAAACATCTTCTCTAGATGATTCCCTTTCCTGAATCGTGTGATGACCTAAAGATGGGATGTTTCTTCTATAGACTCCCGTGTAGCCCACAAATCAGTATAAGACTTACCCACAGATGATGATGATGGTACAGACGACACAGGAGACGAATCCAAGGAAGAAGTAGACGGCAGGATGTAGAATAACCATAATGAAGTATTCTATTGGAAGAAAAGAATAGATGTCAGATATTTGGAGCTTCTAATACAGACATTATACTTTGCACCTCATTTACGTAACCAGACCTAGGATCATTCCTATGAGTAAGGGGACACATACACAACACATAGCTGTCGGCCCATGGTTCAGCTGATCTGTTCAGCCGGCAGATATTTCTCCTGACTCCTCCATACACAGGAGCGCTAAGTCTGCCGATCGCACCTGTGTTCTATGTAAGAAAGCCGCTGGCAGATTCCTCTGGCGACGGCTTATTTAGCTGGGAACAAAAAGATCAACACTTGGACTGTCGGCAGAGCTGCTGATATTGGGGAATTGGTCTGTCACTGGTCTCATGTGGGAGCCTGAACTCTAAGACTGAACAGATCAGGAAAATAGTAAATCCCAACAAGTTGGAGAAACTCAATCCAAGGACCAGAGCTATCACTGACAAAGGCTACAAAAAAACAGCACCAATACATAGCCACCCAAGAACGGAAGAGAGGCAGGAAAAGTTAACCCCTCCATGACCAGGCCGGGGAAAGAAAAGCAAGAAGCAAACCCCGACCTGGATCATGACATTACCATAAATTTGGAATTATTTTCCCCCAAAGTATTGATGAAGTCACACATATGAAGATCAGAGATACACGTGACTTCTTTATCGCTTACAGGGGATCTCCATTCAAGCTTACAATTTGTTTGAGCCTGGAATAGGGAATACATGATGGGAGAAGGCTCCGGGATTACAAGTGACACATGAAGAATCCTCCAAAAAATGTACCATGTAACTTACTAACAATAACCCCATATTGGATAAATATCTGGGAAAACACTTACCTCCAGGGGCCAAAGCCCCGGAATGCTGGCGGCGGATGTTGATAGGAGCGCCTTGTACAAATCTTATTAGCTCAGTCACAATCAGAAGAAATCAAAACAGCAGATTATCCCGGAGGAATATCGCTAAGTGTGTAACACACAGTGAGTCTTTCCAGACAAAGCCTCTTCCTGCAGTGTCACTCCGTACAACCCCTCAGTCCGTGAGGTCACAATAGTGATCTCATTGTGACATCACAGAGGAGCGGAAAACGAATGATGTCATAATGGTGATCTCACTGTGACATGACGAGCAGCGGAACACGAATGTTGTCACATACCTGTAACCATTAAAGATCAAGCAGCTGCATCCATTTATATGTGTTTCTTAATATTACTAGTTTTGTCTCTAGATCACTGATGAGAATAAAGCATTACACAGGAATACGCCCATCCTCAGGGGCAAGTAGTAAATGCAATAGTCAGGGAATAACTGGAGAACTGAAGGATCAGAGGACTTTCTGATTGGTCCTGATTACCCCTATAAATGTGGCCTTTATATCTGTCAGTCCCGCGGTGCTGACTTCCCTTCAGTCCATAACGATATTTCAGAGGTCACACTCTGTTTCGCATATAATCTCACTGGGGTGATCCATATGAATACTGCTCTGTCCAGACGTCTTGATATAATGACCCCACAACCGAACCAAACCGTGAAAGATTTGCTCGTCTCTACTTGGCAGCTACTCAGAAGAATCTATGGCAGCTGTGTATTTGGCACAAGGTTAGAGGAGGCCGGGCTTTATAAAGCTGGGACATTTCCATCAACAGGCCTTTCCTAACAATGACAGTGAAGAAGTCATAAATCTAAAAGGCTAATTACGGTCTGAAACTTTGGGCAAAATTATCTGAGCACACAAATCTCCCCAAGGGTGCCCAAATTTTTGCATTAGCAAATTTTCCTTTTTTTGCAATTTTTAAAATGTAAAAGATGAAAATATATAGAATTTTGTTTGCATAAAATGCAAAGGAAATGTGCCGTGAGATCATTTTGTCTTCAGCTTGCTTAATTGTTCACACAATGACAGTAATTTTGTCCAAGCCACTGTGCATCATTTGGAGTATACTCTATACTATCCCTCATTAGACATGGGGAACTATAAGGTTCTCTTGACAAAAAGCTCCCAACTAAAATAATATATCTCTGTCCTGTGACTGTTATCATGCCGAATTAGCGGTAGGTACGCTGTGGAACAATTAGCACCAAATATGCAACATGTGAACTTTACCTTTAACCCCTTTACCCCCATGGTAGTTTGCATGTTAACAGGCCAGATTAACCCCCCGCCCAGAATACACCTGGGGTATAAATTGGCCTAGGCCAGATTATACCCCTCCGGTTCAGAATATACCCCAGCTGCTGTAGATCAGATTTTTCACACTTTTGAGAACCATCAAAAACGTGGCCCCAGGCAGTGCACAGGGCCCCAGGCAGCACACAAAACCCCAGGCAGAGCATAGGGGCCACAGGCAGAACACGGGGCCCAAGGCAGAGCACAGGGGCCACAGGGAGCAAACAGGGCCCCCAGGCAGAGTACAGGGGCCCCAGGCAGCACACAAGGGGCAGAGACAGCACACAGGGACCCAGGCAGCACATGAGGGCCCCAGGCAACACATGGGGCCACCGGCAGCACACGGAGCCCCAGACAGGGTACAGGGGCCCCAAGCAACACACGGAGCCCCAGCCAGCGCACAGGGGGTCCCAAACATTGCACAGGGGTCCCAGACAGCACACGGGGGGCAGAGACAGTCTCTACCCCCTCTGCACTCTGTCTCCCTGTGTGCTGCCTGGGACCCTGTTCACTGTCTCTGCCCCTGTGTGCTGCCTGGAGCCCTGTGCACTGCCTGGGGCCCCTGTGCTCTGTCTGGGGCTGTGTGCTGCGGGGGGCCCTGTGAGCTGCCTGGGGCCCCCATGTGCTGCTTGTGGCTCCTGTGCTCTACCTGGGGCCCTGTGTGCTGCCTGGGGCCCCCTGTGCTGCCTGGGGCCCCGTGTGCTGTCTCTGCCCCTTGTGTGCTGCCTGGGAACCCGTTCACTGTCTCTGCCCCTGTTTGCTACCTTGGGGCCCCGTGTGCTGCCTGGGACACCGTGCACTGCCTGGGGCCCCATTTTTGATGGTTCTCAAAAGTGTGAAAAATCTGATCTACAGCAACTGGGGTATATTCTGACCCGGAGGGATATAATCTGGCCTAGCCCAATTTATACCCGGGGCATAGTTTGGCCTAGGTCAGAATATACCCGAGGTGATATATTCTGGCCCAGAGGGGTATAAACTGGCCTAGGCCAATTTATACCCCGAGGTATACTTTGGCCTAGGCCAGAATATACCCGGGGTGTAATCTGGCCTAGGCCACTTTAACCCCGGTATATTTTGGGCGAGGGGTTAATCTGGCCTGTTACACCGGGCCAATTTTTACAATTCTGACCACTGTCCCTTTATGAGGTAATAACTCTGGAACGCTTCCATGGATCCCGGTGATTCTGATAATGTTTTTCTCGTAACATATTGTACTTCATGATAGTGGTAAAATTTCATTCATATAACTTGCGTTAATTTGTAAAAAAAAAATGGAAATTTGGCGAAAATTCCGCAATTTTCCAACTTTGAATTTTTATGCCCTTAAATCACAGAGATATGACACACAAAAAACTTAATAAGTTACATTTCCCACATGTTTACTTTACATCAAAACAATTTTGGAACCAATTTTTTTTGTTAGGAAGTTACAGTGGGGCAAAAAAGTATTTAGTCAGTCAGCAATAGTGCAAGTTCCACCACTTAAAAAGATGAGAGGCGTCTGTAATTTACATCACAGGTAGACCTCAACTATGGGAGACAAACTGAGAAAAAAAAATCCAGAAAATCACATTGTCTGTTTTTTTTCACTTGATTTGCATATTATGGTGGAAAATAAGTATTTGGTCAGAAACAAAATTTCATCTCAATAGTTTGTGATATATCCTTTGTTGGCAATGACAGAGGTCAAACGTTTTCTGTAAGTCTTCACAAGGTTGCCACACACTGTTGTTGGTATGTTGGCCCATTCCTCCATGCAGATCTCCTCTAGAGCAGTGATGTTTTTGGCTTTTCGCTTGGCAACACGGACTTTCAACTCCCTCCAAAGGTTTTCTATAGGGTTGAGATCTGGAGACTGGCTAGGCCACTCCAGGACCTTGAAATGCTTCTTACGAAGCCACTCCTTCGTTGCCCTGGCGGTGTGCTTTGGATCATTGTCATGTTGAAAGACCCAGCCACGTTTCATCTGCAATGCCCTTGCTGATGGAAGGAGGTTTGCACTCAAAATCTCACGATACATGGCCCCATTCATTCTTTCATGTACCCGGATCAGTCGTCCTGGCCCCTTTGCAGAGAAACAGCCCCAAAGCATGATGTTTCCACCACCATGCTTTACAGTAGGTATGGTGTTTGATGGATGCAACTCAGTATTCTTTTTCCTCCAAACACGACAAGTTGTGTTTCTACCAAACAGTTCCAGTTTGGTTTCATCAGACCATAGGACATTCTCCCAAAACTCCTCTGGATCATCCAAATGCTCTCTAGCAAACTTCAGATGGGCCCGGACATGTACAGGCTTAAGCAGTGGGACACGTCTGGCACTGCAGGATCTGAGTCCATGGTGGCGTAGTGTGTTACTTATGGTAGGCCTTGTTACATTGGTCCCAGCTCTCTGCAGTTCATTCACTAGGTCCCCCCGCGTGGTTCTGGGATTTTTGCTCACCGTTCTTGTGATCATTCTGACCCCACGGGGTGGGATTTTGCGTGGAGCACCAGATCGAGGGAGATTATCAGTGGTCTTGTATGTCTTCCATTTTCTAATTATTGCTCCCACAGTTGATTTCTTCACTCCAAGCTGGTTGGCTATTGCAGATTCAGTCTTCCCAGCCTGGTGCAGGGCTACAATTTTGTTTCTGGTGTCCTTTGACAGCTCTTTGGTCTTCACCATAGTGGAGTTTGGAGTCAGACTGTTTGAGGGTGTGCACAGGTGTCTTTTTATACTGATAACAAGTTTAAACAGGTGCCATTACTACAGGTAATGAGTGGAGGAAAGAGGAGACTCTTAAAGAAGAAGTTACAGGTCTGTGAGAGCCAGAAATCTTGTTTGCTTGTTTCTGACCAAATACTTATTTTCCACCATAATATGCAAATCAAATGAAAAAAAAACAGACAATGTGATTTTCTGGATTTTTTTTTCTCAGTTTGTCTCCCATAGTTGAGGTCTACCTATGATGTAAATTACAGACGCCTCTCACCTTTTTAAGTGGTGGAACTTGCACTATTGCTGACTGACTAAATACTTTTTTGCCCCACTGTATAAGGGTTAAAATTTGACCAGCGATTTCTCATTTTTACACCATTTTATTTTTACTGACCACATCACATTTGAAGTCACTTTGAGGGGTCTATATGATAGAAAATACCCAAAAGTGACACCATCCTAAAAACTGCACCCCTCAAGGTGCTCAAAACCACATTCAAGAAGTTTATTAACCCTTCAGGTGCTTCAGAGGAATTTTTTGAATGTTTAAAAAAAATGAACATTTAACTTTTTTTCACAAAAAAATTACTTCAGGTCCAATTTTTTTTATTTTACCAAGGGAAACAGGAGAAATTGGACCCCAAAAGTCATTGTGCAATTTCTCATGAGCACGCTGATACCCCATATATACAGGTAAACCACTGTTTGGGTGTATGGCAGAGCTCAGAAGGGAAGGAGCGCAGTTTGACTTTTTCGATGGAAATTTGGCTGGAATTGAGATTGGACGCCATGTCGCGTTTGGAGAGCCACTGATGTGCCTAAACAGTGGAAAACCCCCACAATTGACACCATTTTAGAAACTAGACCCCCCTCAAGGAACTTATCTAGATGTGTGGTGAGAAAATTAAACCCCCAAGGGCTTCACAGAAGTTTATAACGTACAGCCGTAAAATTAAAAAATCATATTTTTTCCACAAAAATGATCTTTTCACCCCAATTTTTATTTTCCCAAGGGAAACAGGACCCCAAAAGTTATTGTGCAATTTGTCCTGAGTACGCTGATACCCCATATGTAGGGGTAAACAACTGTTTGGGCGCATGGCAGAGCTTGGAAGGGAAGTAATGCCGTTTGACTTTTTCAACGCAGAATTGGCTGGAATTGAGATTGGATGCTATGTCGCGTTTGGAGAGCCCCTGATGTGCCTGAACAGTGGAAACCCCCACAAGTGACGCATTTTAGAAACAAGACCCCCAAGTAACTTATCTAGATGTGTGGAGAGCACTTTGAACCCCCAAGTGCTTCACAGAAGTTTACAATGCCCGGGCTTGAAAATAAAAAAACATATTTTTTCCACAAACATGATCTTTTAGTCCCCAATTTTTTTTCCCAAGGATAACAGGAGAATTTGGACCCCAAAAGCTGTTGTCCAATTTGTCCTGAGTACGCTGATACCCCATTGTGGGAGAAAACTACTGTATGGGCACATGTTGGGGCTCGATAAGGAAGTAATGACGTTTTGGAATGCAGACTTTGATGGAATGGTCTGCGGGTGTCATATCGCATTTGGAGAGCCCCTAATATGCCTAAACAGTAGAAACCTCCCACAAGTGACCCCATTTTGGAAACTAGATCCCCAAAGGAACTTATCTAGATGTCTGGTGAGCACTTTGCACCCTCAAGGACTTCACAGAAGTTTGTAACGCCTGGGGTGAAAATAAAAAAATCACATTTTCTCCACAAACATTATCTTTTAGTCCCCAATTTTTTATTTTCTCAAGGGTAACAGGAGAAATTGGACCCCAAAAGTTCTTGTCCAATTTGTCCTGAGTAGGCTGATGCCCCATATGTGGGGGTAAACCACTGTTTGGGCGCATGGCAGAGCATGGAAGGGAAGTAGCACCGTTTGAATTTTTAAATCCAGAATTGGCTGGAATTGAGATCAGACATCATGTCGCGTTTTGAGAGCACCTGATGTGCCCAAACAGTGGAAACCCCCCAATTCTAACTCCAACCCTAACCCCAACACACCCCTAATCCTAACCCAAGCCCTAACCCTAATGGGAAAACGGAAATAAATACATTTTTTTTAAATTTTATTATATTTCCCAAACTAAGGGGGTGATAAAGGGGGGTTTGATTTACTGTTTATGGCAGGTTTTTATGTTTGGCAGCTGTCACAAGCTAAAAGACGCTTTTTTATTGCAAAAATAGTTTTTGCATCACCACATTTTGAGAGCTATAATTTTTCCATATTGTGACCCACCGAGTCATGTGAAGTCTTATTTTTTGTGGGAAGAGTTGGCGTTTTTATTGGTACCATTTTCGGGCACGTGACATTTTTGATCTCTTTTTATTCTGATTTTTGGGAGGCAGAATGAACAAAAACCAGCATTTCATGGATTTCTTTTGGGGGGGGACGTTTACACCGTTCCGTGTGTGGTAAAATTGATAAAACGGTTTTATTCTTCGGGTCAGTACCGCGATAACTCATTTATATAATTTTCTTATGTCTTGGCGCTTTTATACAATAAAAACAATTTTATATTAAAATTAATTATTTTTGCATCGCTTTATTCTGCGAGCTATAACTTTTTTACTTTTTCGCTGCTGATGCTCTATGGCAGCTCGTATTTTGCGGGACAAGATGACATTTTTAGCGGTACCATGTTTATTTATAGCCTTCTTTTTGATTGCGTGTTATTCCAGTTTTTGTTCGGTGGTATGATGATAAAGCATTGGTTTTTGCCTTGTTTTTTTTTTAAAGGGGTTAACTAGTGAGACAGTTTTATAGGGCGGGTCGTTACGGACGCGGCGATATTAAATATGTGTACTATTTACCAAAAAACAGAATTTGTTGTGAATTTTTTTAAAATTTTTACACTTTTTTTATTTTATTACATTGTCCCAGTGTGGAACATTACTATATAGTGTCAAATCGCTGATCTGACATTTTGCAGTGCACTGTGTCAGACCAGCGATCTGACATGCACTGCAGGCGGCTTCTCAGTGCCTGATCTCAGCAAGCACTGAGAAGCCAGCACCCTGCAGGATCCAGAAGGCCACCGTGGCCATCTTGGATCCGAGGGCATGCAGGGAGGAGACCCTCTGAACAATGTGAGAACACGTTGTTCCGAGGGTTTCAGGGAAGCACGCAGTGTGCCCCCTGCCTGCGTGATTCTTCCCTTATGCCACCGGAACACCGATCATGTTTGATCGCAGTGTGCCGGGGGTTAATGTGCCGGGAGCGGTCCGTAACCGCTCCTGGCACATAGTGCCGGGTGTCAGCTGTGATAATCAGCTGACAACCGGCCGCGATCAGCTGCGCTCCCCCGTGAGTGCAGCTGATTGCGATGACGTACTATCCCGTCCATGGGCATTAAGGCCCAGGGCACATGGACGGATAGTACGTCATATGTCAGGAAGGGGTTAAACGCTTTAGCTGTACGGCTCTGTATCAGCATTTTTATTTTTGTGATAATTTTCAAAGCATAATAACATTTATTGCATTAACATTTTTTTATTACTTTTTTACTCATCCACTGGGGTCTGCCATTTTTTCTCTTATGTGTGTCATAGAATGACACTTACACACCACAAATACTAAAGCCCCGGGCTATAAGGGACCCAGGCGTCCATCTCTACTTCTATGCTTGGTGCTATCGCAGCTGCAAACATTGCACGTCTCCTGAGCTGCCCAGTGCATTACTGTACATGTAGCTGGCGCCATCTTATTGCAGCCCAGCACTTTGAGCTGAGCTCCAGTTTCCTCCTGTCACCGGTACTTGCAGTGTTCAGCAGTGACAGGAGGTCGGACATCAGAGCAGTGACGGGGAGAACAAGTAAGGCAGCCTGACATTGTACTACTAATGCCAGTCAACCGACCTGTTCTCACTGCTGGAAGAAGTCACATCCGCAGCTCGATTCTGAGTAATCGAGAGAAAGTGAGCGGCCAGCCACAGCCCTGACTTTCTCTTGACTACTTATTAGGTCGGGGTCAGATATGTGAGAAACTCGGACGAGTCTCGCATGTCAACACCCTGCACTGCCGCCGGCACTAGGACAGGAGCGTGTGGCCCTATGTATTTCTTTGCAGCCACACACTCCGGTCCCAAGTGCCGGCGGCAGTGCCGGGTATTGACATGTGAGATTCGTGCGAGTTTCTTGCATGTCTGACCCTGGCCTTACTCTGAAGATGGGGAGAGTGAAGCCACTACTGATTTGCCGCATGGCTCGTATAATGTATCAAAATCACATGAGCCCCAGGAACGTGAGTAAAAACACCCCTGGAATAGCACTGGCACCAGAGGGGAGTGTAAGGGTTTTATTTTTAACAGGAGCAAACGTTCGGATTGAGAAGGGGTTGTCCTACTAGTGGACAATCCCATTAATGAGCAGTATGGTGGTATTATCAATACTATATATGCTGGTAATATTTGGGTATATTATTATTGTGATATTTCTATTATTATTGCACCTTATATAGCAGTATTTTTGGAAATATTGGTTGTGCAGTAAATCTTGATTTCCTCCTTCCAGGGTAATATTATTAATAGATATCCCTATCAGGGCTTTTTCGTGGGGACAGTGTGGGATTGTGCGCTTTTAGATGCCAGGGCTGAATTTCAGTCCCAGTCTGTCCCTACCGGGATGATTAAATTCTTCATAAAATGTTTCTGCTTTGGAAAAATGGTACAGAGACCATGATGAGTAATTCTAACCTATCATTCATATCTTCTTACCTGTAAGCATAACCTGAAGTATACATGCCATACCTAGAACGAGCGCTCAAGGAGCAAACTTACAGGATCGGCAAAATTAGCTAAAAATTGCGCACAAACTTTTATAACATTAGAAACTATGAATTTAGGGAGCTGAGGCAAGACAAATTAGACATTATACAAAACATGCTCCACACATGTAATATGTGCACTTAGAAGGGATCTAAACTTAATCCACAGGTATAATTTACCTAAAATGTATTCTAGCACCTCAGAATATATGGGGTGTTGTTAAGGTCGGTGTAAATCACAAATGTCTCGCTTCTAATGGAAAAGACTGCATGCATTGTGTATTTTTCTAAGAATATGATCATTTATATTGTTTTTCTGCTCCCACACTTACCGGTGATGTGCTCCGACTGTAAGTCATAATCTTTGTATCTTACCCCCTTTAGTGGTTTGCACGTTAATGACCGGGCCAATTTTTACAATTCTGACCATTGTCCCTTTATGAGGTCATAACTCTGGAACGCTTCCATGGATCCCGGTGATTCTGACATTGTTTTCTTGTGACATATTGTACTTCATGATAGTGGTAAAATTTCTTTGATATGACTTGCGTTTATTTGTGAAAAAGTGGAAATTTGGCAAAAATTTTGAAAATTTCACAATTTTCCAACTTTGAAGTTTTATGCCCTTAAATCACAGAGATATGACACACAAAAAACTTAATAAGTAACATTTCCCACATGTTTACTTTACAGCAGCACAATTTTAGAACCAAATTTTTTTTTGTTAGGAAGTAGTGATGAGTGAACGTGCTCGCCCGAGTATCACTGTACTTAGTGTACTCGGCGAGCACCGACCATTTCCAGGATTACTCGGCGGGAACTCGGATCTCCACCCAGCATTTTTGGCGTTCTTTAGAGACCCAGTCAGCATGCAGGGATTGTCTGCTAGGCAATGAAACGCCGCAGCCATCTTTGTTGTGGTCATGCAGTGATTGGCTGGCTGCACGGCATCATCAGAGGTATAAGAGACCGGACACCGCCCTGCTCAGCGCAATCAGCTCCAGATTGAGATAGTGTAGGGAAAGCTGCTGCTGAGATAGGGTTAGATTTGGGGATATATTAGTCAGTGTGGGTTCTACCTTCGTAAACTACTCAAATCCAGCTAAACCAACAGTCCTTCTAAGGACTAATTCTGGAGTATATAGGTTCCAGTGTTAGGCAGGCAGGGTAGTGTACGTCACTCTATACATATCAGTACAAGGCCTGCAGGCACTGTATGTATATACATATTGCATACATCAAGAGGGTCCATTCCCTTCCTGTCTGCTGGTGCTGCTGCTATCTATAACATATATTGACCGTATATACCTAGCCCCAGGTCTAATTGGCTAGGAAAAATTTTTTGCCAGATTAATAGAGATTATTTTATTGTAAAGCAATCTAGAGCCTTTTTTTTCTGCATGTGCTTTTTGACAATGCACAATACAGCCAGATCCTTTTCCTAGCACATCATAAAAATCCAGCCATTTTAAAGGGGTCCCAAACATCACTTTTCAGTGCGCAGAGAAATCTTTCATTTTTTATGTGGTATGGTAGAGTGGAAATTTTTTTGAGTGTCTTACACAATTTCTTGACACCATTTTGCTGAACCCCCCAAAAAATACATACAGGCCACATATTTTACAGTGTGGTATATCTGTGACACGTCTCATATATCTGTGTGCTAAAAATTTGGGTATTTTAGGCCTAAATTCCATTTTTTTGCTGTCTGTCACTCTAGTTATATACAGCACTATTTTGCATTTTAAAAAATACAAGCCACATATTTGGCAGTGTGGTATCTCCGTGCCAGGCCTCATATATCTGCATGGTCCAAGTTTGGCCATTTTAGGCCGGTATTCCAGTGTTTTCCGGTCTGTCACTCTAGTTATATACAGCACTATTTTGCAATTTAAACAAAAAACAGGCCACATATTTGACAGTGTGATATCTCAATGACAGGCCTCATCTATCTGTGCAAAAATTTTGGCCATTTTAGGCCTACATATTCTAGTGTTTTTGCTGTCTGTTACCGTACTTATTGCCACCAATTTGATAGCAAAAAAAACCTTTTTAACTACAGTCTAGATAGTTTAGAGTGTGGTTTTCCCACACACGTATCACATACAAGTTTGCTCCCAATTCAGCCATTTGTAGTGAACATGTATAATATTCTAGTCCATTTACAATGGGCAAGGCGCGTGGCAAGGGACGGGGAAGTGGACGTCATGGTTTATGCCGAGGTCGAGGCCGTGGGCAAGCTGAAATTGGGCCACAAAAAACACCCACATCTTCTCGCTGGACCTTAGTGTCCGAAGTCCTAGTGGACCGCAGCAAGACAGCACTATTGAAGCCCAAGCAGTGTGAAAAGGTTGTTGGTTGGATAGCGGATAATAATTCCAGTTACTTATTCACCACCAGCACCCTGTCTTCGACACGGTATAGTCTGAGCAGTCGTGAATCTGGACTGCATATTCCTCACCCTGATCTTCCTTCCTCCCAAAATGCTGAGTGCCCAGAAACAACTGATCCCACACTCAGACACTCCGAAGACCTGTTAAGTTTTCCATTTATAGATTCGTTCCTCTCGCCTGGTCCATTTGAAGTGGGGCAAGATGAGATTCCATGTAGCGATGCCCAAATATTTGAGCCATGATCACAAGAGGTTGACAATGATGAGACACAATAGCCAGAAAGTCAGGAGGCAGACCAGGGTGCGGAAGTGGAAGATGAGGTGGTGGATGACCCAACCTGGCAAGAGGACATATAGAGCGAGGACAGCAGCACACGGGGAGGGAAGCATAGCACCCATTCAGGCAGGAAGAAGCAGTGTTGTGGCTGCAAACAGAAGGCGGGCAACCATTCCCCGTAACACCAACATGACGGAAGTTGCCAGTCCAACTGTTAGGTCTTCCCGAGTCTGATTATTTTTTAAGATTCTGCCGATAACCCCAAACAGGTCATTTGCAACACCTGTCATGCCAGCATCAGCAGGGGTAACAAAACTACCAGCCTTACCACCACCAGCATGATCAGGCACGTGGCAGCAAAGCACCTGACTTTGTGGGCCCAACCCCAGGCTCCAGGAACAATGTCTGCTGGTGATACCACTGCTTCTTCCACTGTTGTGCGTGCAAGCCAATCCCCTGTCCACGGTGCATGTGAAGATGCCTCATGCCCTGCACCTGCCATTGCCCACGGTGAAATAGCACCATCATCGAGTACATCCACGTCCTTGTCCCAGCGCAGCCTTCAGTTGTCCATACCCCAGTCATTGGAATGTAGGCGGAAATTTGCAGCCAACGCCCCACAATCCACAGTACTAAATTCACACATTTCTCATCTGCTTGCGCTCGAAATGTTGCCTTTTATGCTTGTGGAGACGGAAGCTTTCCGCAACCTGATAGCGGCAACCATCCCAAGGTACTCGGTCCCCACCTGCCACTATTTCTCACGCTGTGCCGTCCCAGCATTACACAAGCACTTGTCCCACAACATTACCCATGCCCTCAACAATGCAGTTACTGGGAAAGTACATCTAACCACGGACACGTGGACAAGTGCTTGTGGCCAGGGATCGTACATCTTGCTGATGGCACACTAGGTTAATATAGTGGAAGCCTGGACCCCGTCAGACCTTGGGATGGAACACGTCCTTCCGACGCTATAGATTGCGGGCCCTACGTCAGTCAGGGTAGCCCCCCACTGTGTACAGCTCCTGCACCTCCTCGTCTTCAGACTCCATCTCCGAAATGAGCACATCAGTTACAAGCTGGAAACATTGCAGCACTGCCAAAGCCAAGCGGCAACAGGCTATGCTGAAGCTAATTTGATTAGGTGACAAACCACACAATGCTGAAGAGTTGTTGACAGCTCTGAAAGAGCGGGCAGATGTGTGACTGACACCGCTGAACCTCCAGCCAGGCATGGTTGTGTGTGACAATGGTAGGAACCTGGTGGCGGCTCTGAGGCGAGGCGGACTGACACATATACCATGCCTGGCCCATGTACTTAACCTCGTTGTTGAACATTTTCTAAAAAGCTACCCGGAGCTGCTGAATCTGCTTGTGAAAGTACGCCACCTGTGTGCCCATTTTAGAAAGTTATTGTAGCTACAGCTTCAGCCGCCCTTGCCATGCTTCAGCAGCGATCGACTGTTGTGTTGTCCCCACACGTTGGAACTCTCCACTGCATATGTTGGAAAGGATTTGTGAGCAGAAGAGGGCAGTTATTGAATACCAGCATCAACAAGGCCGTCGTTATTCAGGTTTGACTCCACACATAAGACCTCAGGAGTGGACATGGATGTCAGACATATGTAACATCCGCCAAAACTTTGAGGAGTCCACCATGATGGTGAGCGGCGATGACGCCATCATTAGCGTCACCATCCTGCTCATTTGCATTCTGAAAAGCTCTCTGCTTACAATGAAAGAGGATGCATTGCAGGCGGAGCACAAGTACATGGAGCAAGGAACCATACAGGGTGATTACACACAGCCCAGCCTCATATCATCCCAACGTGGATTGGTTGACAGTGAGGAAGAGGAGGAAGAACAGGAGCTACTTTCATGCGCAATAGATAGTACTACAAGCACAACTGTCATACCGTCTGTTCAGCGTGGATGGTCTGAGGACAAGGAGGAGGACACCTTGGTCAGTTGTCCTGTTGGTGAGGACACGGAAGCCTTGCCTGTTACAAGTCTGGCACACATGGCTGACTTTATGTTACGCTATCTTTCCCGTGACCGTCGTATTGTAAAAATATAGAGTAACAGTCATTACTGGGTAGTGACACTTTTAGACCAACACTACAAGGAGAACTTTCATTCTCTTGTTCCAGAGGCAGACAGGGGTACTAAAATGGTGCAATACCAGAGGGTCATTGTTGCAGAATTATTAAAAAAATTCCCATTTCAAAACGCTGGCGGCAGACATAACAGTTCATTGGACAGCCCAGAAGTACAGGCGAGAGAGACACAACTGCAATCCAGCAGAGGCAGGGGAACACTGGCAAAGTTCTGGGACAGTTTTCTCAGACCCTCCCATCGCTCTGGCCCTGAGGCGCAGGGTAATGTCACAAGGAATGGAGTGTTTTATAAGATGCTGAGGGAGTACCTTGCTGACCGTACCAACATCCTCCGTGATTCCTCTGTGCCTTTTAATTATTGGGTATCCAAGCTGGACAAGTGGCATGAACTGGCTCTCTACGCCTTGAAGGTCCTGGCCTACCCTGCCGCTAGCGTTTTGTCTGAGCGAGTTTTTAGTGCCGCTGGTGGAATAATCACAGATAAGCGCATTTGTCTGTCAGCGGAAAATGCAAACAGGCTGACTCTTATAAAAATGAACAAGTGCTGGATTGGGCCAGACTTCTCAACACCACCAAATGATGACAGTGAAACATAAACTACAATGTAGTGTCTTTTTGGGAGGTGTATTCCCATGCACCTCTTCACAACCAAACATGGGTATAAGCTTCCTGATTTTGGCTATTTAGTGTCCTCCTCCTCCTCATCTTCACCATCCACCACCCTTAGAATACCAGGGTGAACGTATTCCATCATGCTCCAGCCACTCTAGTTTTTGGCAAGTCTGGTCCCCGATGACCTCTACCGTCTGATAAGATGGCACACTCTTCTGCATCTCACAGACATGGATCAGTCGCTGAAGGGCTTCTTGAGTAGGCTGATGTGTAGTAGCCTTCTTCCAATTTTCCAATTACCGGGTCATTGTTTGGTAAAAATAATCTGATTGAGTTCACGTAGGATACTCATCCCAGAACTACAGGTACATCTTCTTTGATGGGCTCAGGGACTAGCAGGATCCCTTTTCTCCCCACTTCTTTCCCACAGATTCGAATATTCATCCACATGACCCCTGTGACCGTGATCGGTTGTTGATTGGCAGCAAACACCCTGATCAATGTCTTTTTTTCTGGCTTGGCCAGGGCCTGAAAATGCTGCTTGAATTGCGTTTTGGGGATCGCCGTCACTTGTGACCCGGTATCTATCAAGCAGTCCACTGGAACACCCTCAAATTCAGCATGCAGGATGGGACACCCAGCAATCAAGTGTTCGTTATGATAGGGAGCGGCCTCTCTCCTCCCCTCCCCTGCAGAGTGCTGCACTACTGCGGGGGTTGGTAGTTTAACGGTGGCTTCCGCTGGTCTTGAGAGTATTTCCGACAGTCTCTGGCAAGGTGCCCCCGTCCTCGACATTCCCAGCATTGGATGCCTCCTCCTCACCTGGGGGCACCTCGAGCCTTTCCTCGTGCCTCTTGTAGTTCTCTCACTGCAGGCGATGGGCTGGGCCGACAGGGGGCCGGCACGGCCGAGTAGGGACGTTCAGTGGACAGATCTCCAATTCTTCGCTCCATCTGGGTCAGTTTCTCTTGCACGTTGGCAAGGGACCGTTTTAATCTTGCCCCACCTGGACCAGCACGTCCTGATGGTTTGGGTCCCCTAAGGTATTAGCGCCCTGGACATGCATCACCCCAGATGCGTAGCTTTCTTCCTTGCTTTGGGCCACTGTTTCTGCCAGGATTTGACAAAATATGAGAGCCGGATCTAACCCGCACCCGTTCTGACAGTGTTCGCCTCAAGAATTTGTTGTGCAGTCCCAGAATGAATTGTTCCCAGAGTATCCGGTCTTTAGAGCCCATGCTGCCAAGTCCATCCGACTCCTTTCTCTGCACCTCCGCTATCACTTCTTGCAGTGCTGTCGCATATTGAGAAATTCCTTCATCTTCCCGCTGCAGCCTCGAGAAACATTTGTTGCGGAGGTGTCCCGCGCTAGCAGTTTCACCGTAGGTCTCTTCCAGTAACTTCACTAACTCCTTCAGAGGACTACGGGTGAGTTCTGATTGTAGGCAGTTGTTTATATGGGCTTCTCCCTCTAGGGCACTTAAAGCGATGTCCACTTCAAGGTCTGGGCTGATGTTATAAATCTTCAGGGTGCTTTGCAGCCGGGACACCCAGTCGGACAGTGGCATATTATTGCCGTCAAACTTTGGTAGCACACTAAAGTAAATATGGTGCCCATAGGGAGTGTCCTTGAAGGGGTTCCACCAATGCACACAGCATCCCCATTAACATTAGCATGTTTGCGTGGGTTTTCTCCGGGTACTCCGGTTTCCTCCCACTATCCAAAGACATACTGATAGGGAATTTAGATTGTCAGCCCCATCGGGGACAGTGATGATAATGTGTGCAAATTGTAAAGCGCTGCGGAATATGTTAGCGCTATATAAAAATAAAGATTATTATTATTATTAGCATTCCCGCCATTTCTGTCTGCTGCCTCTATCTTGGTGACAGTACCCTGCTCGCAGCGCCACTTGAAGCGATGGCCGAGGAGCCACCACGGTGCAGGGAGACAATGGTACACAAGATGAAGTGCAAACAACAAAGGGTAAAATTATTGGAAGGCAAGGAATTAAGTGGATAAGGAAGGTGCAAACAGGGGTATGCAATGGCAAAAGATAGTTTACAAGAGTTTGTATTCTTTAGCTGGGCCGTTAAATATCACGGTGCTCCAGAGGATCAATATATATCACACAAGCAAAACCAAACAATAAACAAAGAATGATGCTGCTCTAAGTGTAGCCTCCCTGGCCTCTACTAAACAGGCCACACGGCTGCCGTGTTGTGTCTGTTGAAGCCTACACTATGTCCTGATATGTCCACAAATGGGAACAAACTCACGATGATGTTGGGGACTCAGGTCCAGTCTCGAGGGCCCCCAACAGTCTTGAATGGTGGTGCGCACCTCTGCCAGGCAGATCCATTAAACGTTTTCTTCACCTTGCTTCAGGGTCCAGGAGGTGCTCCTGGAAACTGTAAATCCCTTTCTCGGTCTCTTCGTGGCTTCTCAAAATGGCACAGGACAGCCACCTTTGCAACAACAGAAGAGTCTGTTCAATCTCCCAAGTCCACTAAGTCTCAGGATGTGCGACCTTTTTACACAGCTCCATGCACAGCAGCTCTCAGCAGCAGCTTCCAGCTCACGCTCTCACAGGCTCAACTGCTCCCCTCCTCAGCCTCGGGCAGTTCATTAACACAGTCCTTTACAGGGGCAGCAGATCATTCCATCACACCAGACAAGGGAGTGCTGTCTCTTAAAGTTGCAGTGTGTTTCTTATTGTCCATAACAGCACCACCCCCTTACAGCCGTGCCGGGTATTAACATGCAAGACTCGTGCGAGTTTATCGCATGTCTGACCCCAGCCTTAGTCATACTCACCAATGGGGGTGGCAGCACTAAAAGTGCCTAGGGCAGCATAAACTCTAAATATGTCTCTGAGGGCAGACCTTGCTGTCAATGCATAAGAAAACAGAATGGGAGTACAAAATGAATAATGTAAAGTGGATTTTCCTGTGCCCATCCAGTATGTGTGTTCAAGGCTTATTGGGGTGCATATGACTTGGTAGCAGGGCAGGCCTTGCAGTCACTGGAACATATTTTATGGAGGCCCTCCTGGACATCTTGTGAAAGGGGTATTGGGGTGCGTCGTAATTCTTGTCAGCCCATCCACTCACTGCATAGGCTACAACAGTTTAGGAGACCCACTGTTTAATAATGGCCCTTTAAGAAGATTAATGCCGCCTGATGCCCTGGTAAAAATAGGCTCTGTGACTTTAAGAGTCTCTCCTTCATAAATGAAACAAGATGGGTCTGCTTATATGTCACACACCACATGGCTAGCTAGGGTTAGTAAATGTTACAATGACATTTCCCAGTGAATGCATTTGTATTGGTTAAAAGCAATGTTGAAGTTGAAAAACGCTTCAAAAACGCTGCGTCTGAACATAGTCCAAGTGGCGGAGGAACATTTTGGTCTGGGGTTAATTATTTTGCCTTATATACAAGTAATTCACCTGGAAAAGATGTACCTTGACATATTTCCCAGCAAAATACGTTTTGGTATGTTTTTTGGTGCGCCGGTAAAAATGGCATGAAACCCTGACAACATTGTTTAAAGCTGTGAACTAGGAGTCAGGAAATCTTCCAGGGGCGATCCCTATGATGTCCCCATGTCAACTGAGCAGTGTTTCCATCATTTTCAGATGTTTTTAGATCTTAAAAGGACCCCCAGGGGGGATCATGGTAAAAATTCTCAGGTCTCCCATAGAGTTACATGGGGTTTGTTGTTCTGTCCGAGTACCCGAGTATTCCACTTTGCTCGACCCGAGCAACGAGCACCCGAGCATTTTAGTGCTCGCCCATTACTAGTAAGGAAGCAGGGAAGTTTTTCGTCTAATGAATCTTCCATGAAGGCCATATTTGTGCAGGTATCTCTGAACAGTAGAATAATGTACCACAACACCAGAGTCTTCTAAATCTTTCTGAAGGTCTTTTTCCATCAAGGGGGGTTCTGATTTGCCTCTCTAGCAATCCTACGAGCAGCTCTCACTGAAAATTTGCTTGGTCTTCCAGACTTTATCTTGTCCTCCTGTTAACTGCATTTTTCTTAATTATATTTCGAACTGAGGAAAGGGTAACTTGACAATGCTTTTTTATCTTCTTATAGCCTTCTCTTGCTTTGTGGGCCTGTGACCCTGGTGGACCTATCTAGGCTTGCACCAGATCGATCTTCCTACAGAGCGTTCATCTATCAAGTAGCCACAGCACAGATTTTCAATGATGTCTGGATTAGGGGACTGTGAGGACCATTGTAAAACATTCAGCTTGTGCCTTTTGAGGTAGTCTATTGTGGATTTTGACGTGTGTTTAGGACCATTATCCATTTGTAGAAGCCATCCTCTTTCCAACTTCAGCTTTTTTACAGATGGTGTTATATTTGCATCAAGAATTTGTTGAAATTTAATATAATCCATTCTTTCCTCCAACTGTGAAATGTACCCCGTGTCATTGGCTGCAACACAACCCCAAAGCATGATTCACCTCCTTGCTTAATGGTTGGAGACATGTTCTTTTCCTGAAATTCTGTACCTTTTTTTTCTCCACATATACCTTTGGTCATTAAGGCCAAAGAGTTCTATTTTAACCTCATTAATTTTATGGTGAGGACTAGTGATGAGCGAACGTGCTCGCCATGTCTCGTTACTTGCCCGAGTATCACTGCACTCTGTGTACTCGGCAAGCACCGAGCATTTCCGGGATTACTCGGCGGGAACTCAGGTCTCCACCCAGCATTTTTGGCGGACTTTAGAGACTCAATCACGCTGCAGGGATTGTCTGCCAGGCAATAAAACGACGCAGCCATCTTTGTTGTGGTCATGCAGTGATCGGCTGGCCGCACAGCATTATCAGGGGTATAAGAGACTGGACGCCGCCCTGCTCGGCGCATTCAGCTCCGGATTGAGTGTAGGGAGAGCGGCTGCCGAGATAGGGTCAGATTTGGGGATTTATTAGTGTGGTCAGGGCTGCCACTAGGAATTTCAGCGCCCCATACTGACATTTTCGGGGCCCCCTTTAGACTCCGCCCCACCTCCACCCCTCAAACTGTCCACAGTCCCACCGCCCTCTCTTGGAAAAATTCCACTTCTCACCAATCACACATTAATAGTTCCCATCACCAGATCACACATATAGCCGGCAGCTTTTGGTTTGGCCAAAAGATTTTTTAAGCCGCCATCTCAACACGGTAGACACTTTTGGCCGAGCTATACTCTACTGTAACCTTTTAAATATTTGTTAAAATATGCAATACAGTTTAGGTATATTTTAATTTATTTTTCAATTTTTAAAATGACCAATAATATCACATATAAGGGACAAATACCACCGCACCATGTCCAGACCACATATTACCACCATATAGTGACCTATAATACCATATACAAGGAACAAATACCGCCACACCATGACCAGATCACATATTACTACCACAGTGACCAAATAATATCACATACAAGGAACAAATACCACTGCACCATGACCAGACCACATATTACCACCACAAAGTGACCAAATAATAGCACATACAAGGGTCAAATACTGCAACACCATGTCCAGACCACATATTACCACCACATAGTGACTGAATACTACAATACTAATCAATAATAAAAAAAACCAATACTATCACCATAAGTCCCATTATACACAGAGGACCTGTACTTAGTATGCAGTGTCTGTGTACAGGTATTACAGTGATCAAAGACATTATACACAGGACCTCTGTATACAGTATATAGTGTCAGTGTATAGGTAACACACTAACTCACCAGTGATGTCTCTAGGTGAAGTCCTTCATCCTTGCTTTTCATCTTTCATCCAGCACAGATCGCCATCATGTCTTCCAGCCAGGACTCGTCTCTGCAGGAAATAACACAGTTATCTAGAGCTCCACTTGCAGAACACATTACTTATTTTTTTCCCAACTTCTACATTTCATCACATGAAGAAAAAAAGGCAACACAGTATCACTCTACACAGTAACAGGACCGCCCCCCCATTTAAAACAGTATACTCAAAAAATAAAATAAATACATCACTGCAGTAATAATATCCCTTAATTAGCCCCTATGGCAATAATATCCCCCATCCTGACCCCCATGTGCCTCATTCCTGGCTCCAGCCATATGTTTTCATATCCCGCCCTCATGAGTATTCATTGTGCCCCATAAAATCTCCCGATCCGTCTTCATCGTATCCATCCTGCCCCATGATCCTGCACCATGTGTCTCCCATCCTGCCCCCTCCTGTGTCTCACTGTCACATTCCGCTCCCGTGTCCATTCTGCCCCCTCTTGTCTCACTGTCACATTCTGTCCTCTCCTGTGTCTTACTGTCACATGCTGCCCTCTCCTGTGTCTTACTGTCACATTCTTCCCCCTCCTGTGTCTCACTGTCACATTCTGCCCCCCCGTGTCTCGCATTCTGCCCCCGTGTCTCACATTCTGCCCCCATCATGTCTTGCATTCTGTGCCCATATCTTGCATTCTGCCCCATCATGTCTTGCATTCTGCCCCATGTCTGCATTCTCCCCCCATGTCTTGCATTCTGCCCCATCATGTCTGCATTCTGCCCCATCATGTCTGCATTCTGCCCCCATCACGTCTGCATTCTGCCCCCATCATGTCTGCATTCTGCCCCCATCATGTCTGCATTCTGCCCCCATCATGTCTGCATTCTGCCCCATCATGTCTGCATTCTGCCCCCATCATGTCTTGCATTCTGCCCCATCATGTCTTGCATTCTGCCCCATCATGTCAGCATTCTGCCATGTCTGCAATCTGCCCCCATGTCTGCATTCTGCCCCATGTCTTCTATTCTGCCCCCATGTCTTCCATTTTGCCCCCATGTCTGCATTCTGCCCCCATGTCTGGCATTCTGTCCCCGTATCTCAGTCTGCCCTGGGCCCCCCGGATTGCTGCTTTCAATTAAAAACAAACAAACAAAAAAAAAGTTCTTCTTACCTAGCCGCGCTCCAGCGGTGAAGCTCCCTCCACGCTGCTGAAGCGCGCACTCGCCGGCGACTGACAATGACGTCAGACGCGGGCGACGTGTGCGCTGCGGCTGACGTCAGCTGCCAGCCTCCAATTGGCTGGCGGCTGTTAACTATTGACGTGTGGGCCGGTGGGCCCGCATGTCAATAGCGTTCAACTGCCGCACCGCAGCGCCGCTAAGGGCCCAGTTTAGCCTGCCGGTAGGTGCCCGGTGAGCAGATGAGACAGGGCCTGATGCAGGCCCCCTCTGCCCACCGGGCCCCATACACCAGTCAGGGCAGTAATGCCCTGATGGCGGCACTGGCTAGCCTTGTTCTACTCATTACTTTGTGTTTTCAAAAAATAACACAAAACCTAAAAAGAAATTAATACAGTCTGTTATCTCAGGCTGAGGCTTGGTGTTTCTGTGGTGGAAAAATCTTCGCTTTGCAGGCAAACTTATCAAATATAATTTTTCTCCAAATAAATCCATTTGTATTGAGCTTTTCAAATATTTCAGTAGTCCATGTAAAATGGGCAAGACAAGTGGCAAGGGACGGGGAAGTGGACGTGATGCTGATGGTGCATGCAGAGGGCGAGGCCGTGGCCAAGCTTACAGTGGGCCACAGCAAAGACCCACATCTTCGCGATCGAAATTCTTGTCCCAGTTTCTAGGGGACCGCACCACACCACTATTGAAGCAAGAGCAATGTGAAACGGTTGTTGGTTGGATAGCGGATAATGCTTCCAGTCACTTAGCCACCAACACCACCATGTCTTCCACACGGTCAAGTCTGAGTAGCCGTGAGTGTGGACCGGAAATTACTCACCCTGATCCTCCTTCCCACCATGCCGAGTGCCCTGAGACAAGTGATGCCACACTCGGACACTCCGAAGAGCTGTTCAGTTTCACATTTGGAGATTCGTGCCTCTCGCCCGCTCCACTTGAAGCGTGGCAAGATGATATTCCATGTAGCGATGCACAAATCTTTGAGCAACCACGGTCACAAGAGGTGGACGATGATGAGACACAATTGCCGGAAAGTCAGGAGGAGGAGCAGGGTGCGGATGTGGAAGACAAGGTGGTGGATGACATAGTGACTAACGCAACTTGGTAGGAGGACATGCAGAGCGATGACAGCAGCACATATGGGGAAGGAGGCATATCACCGCAACAGGCAGGAAGAAGCAGTGTGGTGACCGCAGACAGAAGGCGTCCATCCGTTCCCCACAACACCAACAGGATGGTAGTTGCCATTCCAACTGTTAGATCTTCCCGAGTCTGGTTATTTTTTAAAGACTCTGCCGATAAACCCAAACAGGCCATTTGCAACACCTGTCATGCCAGCATCAGCAGGGGTAGCAAAACTACCAACCTTACCGGACGGAACCTTTGTAGACAGAGTCAGGTAGACGGCTTCAAAGGGAGCGCCAGGCTGGCGGTGGGAGTAGATACAATGAGGATGGTCCGCTGCAGCTCCGGCTGGGTACCTCAAGAGAGGATCAGAACAGCAGAGCACCCTTTATGGCAGCTGCTTTGGTTCATGAAGGGTGCTGGGTGGTGAGTGAGTTTAGATTGCACTAAGAGGGGAAAGCTGACAGGAAGTTAGGTCAGAATCCCCATAGAGGGGGAGGAAGACAGTTTCCCCACTGAGGGAAGGAGGGTAAGGATATAGATGCAGCAGCCTCCGGTGAGCTGGAGCTGCTAGCAAGGAAAGAGAGAGAAAGAGAAGATCAGTTATTCAGAAGGAAGATAGAAAAGTACGAAACGTGAGGAGAGAGAGACTGGGGATTAGGGCTAGAGCAGAGAACTTTCCTAAGTTTTAGCGCCAAAGGCCGGGAACTGGTATCCGAGGCTGTGCGTGATACTAATGATCCTACAGCAGAAACCTGAGGAATAGAAGTTGTGACCACTATATTACCACATACGACTTTGAGACACAGCAGCAACGTGTGTGAGCTGGGACATGATTGTAAGGAGTCCCTGAAGCAGGCTACAGCTGCCTGTCATGCGAGTGGAGTTATACGTAACATCAAGAAGGAAGAACTTGAGTGTAAGTCAGAACTACAAGTACTTCAGATTAGCGCTAGAAAGGAGACGTTCAGAAAAGGCATATTCGGAAGGGAGTGCTGGAAGTGTGTATTCCATCTGCCTGGGAGTTAGCTGAGCCACTGACCTGGAGAGGACGGCACTGAAGCGGGCATTTGTCTATGCCAGAAACGTGAGTAAAGTTTCGGAACTGCATTCAGCTGTGTCATTGCCTTCTTCCTGCGCCAACCTACTCAGCACTGCTACATCTCTGTGCCTAACACCACATAATCTACCTCAAAATCTACTACTGCTGCCCTGGGACTACAGCTCTGCCTGTGGAGAGCTATTACATCTTGCACATCTCATGCACCACACCATCTGTCCCAGAGGATCTGCATTGCAGCGCTGGTCCCCCCTTCTGACCAGATACCACAGGTAGCGTCACGAACTATCTACCTATAAACTTTATTCAGCTTCAGTCCACCTATTTTACATGGGCGCCCAGTGCCACAGACCGGGTCACCGCTGCCGCGACACCTCCCCTTTAAGAGACTGTCCTGGTACCGAGTGAGTAAACCCACAACCCTGGGGGTGCTCCACTTAACCTCGTGGTTCAATGTTTTCTCAAAAGCTACCTGGAGCTGCTGGATCTGCTAGTGAAAGCACACCATCTGTCTGCCCATTTTAGAAAGTCAGCTACAGCTTCAGCCGCCCTTGCCGTGCTTCATCAGCGTTTGCAGCTTTCGGCTCACCGACTGGTGTGTGATGTCCCAAAGAATTGGAACTCTACACTGCATATGTTGGGAAGGATTGTGAGCAGAAGAGGGGAGTTGTTGAGTACCAGATTCAACAAGGCCATCGATATTCAATTCAGACTCCACACATAAGACCTCAGAAGTGGACATGGATGTCAGACATATGTACCATCCTCCAGAACTTTGAGGACTGCACCAAGATGGTGAGCGGCGATGACGCCATAATTAGCATCACCATCCCGCTTCTCAGCATTCTGAAAACCTCTCTGCTCACAATTAAAGATGATGCATTGCAGGCAGAGCACGAGGACATGGAGCAAGGAACCAAACAGGGTGATTACACTCAGCCCAGCCTCATGTTGTCGCAACGTGGATTGGTAGACAATGAGGAGGAGGAAGAACAGGAGCTACTTTCATGCGCTATAGACGGTACTACAAGCACAGCTGTCATACCGTCTGTTCACCGGGGATGGTCTGAGGACAGGGAGGAGGACAGCATGGTCAGTCGTCCTGTTGGTGAGGACACGGAAGTGTTGCCTGTTAGCAGTCTGGGGTGCATTTGGCTGACTTTATGTTGTGCTACGTTTCCCGTGACCCTCACATTATAAAAATTTTCAGTGACACTCATTACTGGTTGGTTGCACGACTAGACACACGCTACAAGGAGAACTTTCAATCTCTTCCAGAGGCAGAGAGGTGTACAAATATGTTGCTGTACCAGAGGGCCCTTGTAACGAAAATACTGAAAAAATTCCTATGTGAGAACGCTGGCAGCAGACGTCAGAGTTTGTTGTACAGCCAAGTAGTCCAAGAAAAAGAGACAGAAGTACAATCCAGCTCAGGCAGGGGAACAATGGCAAAATTCTGGGACAGTTTTCTCAGACCCTCCCATCGTGCCGGCACAAAGGCAAGGGGTGCTGGCACAAGAAGTGCAATGTTTGGGAATATGCTGAGGGAGTTCCTTGCCGACCGTACAAATGTCCCCTGAGAGTCCTCTGTGCCTTTTAATTATTGGGTATCCAAGCTGGACACGTGGCATGAACTGGCTCTCTACGCCTTGGAGGTCCTGGCCTGCCCTGCTGCTAGCGTTCTGTCAGAGCAGGTTTTTAATGCCGCTGGTGGAATTCCAACAGATAAGTGCATCCGACTGTCATCTGACAATGCTGACCGGCTGACTCTTATAAAAATGAACAAGGCCTGGATTGGGACAGACTTATGTACACCACCAAGTGAAAGCAGCGAAACATAACCTCAAATACATAGTCTTTTTTGTGGAGTATTCTCATGAACCTTTTCATAACCACACATGGGTATCTATCCGCTTCATGATTTGGTCTGTTTGGTGTTATCCTCCTCCTTATCCTCATCATCCAGTAGAACACCCGGGTGAATGTATTCCATGATGCAAAAGTCACTCAAATTTTGCCAAGGGTGTCTCTGATGCCTATAGTAGATTTTCAAATAATGTACCCCCCATGGGGAAATGTTTGTCAGCCCAGGCACTGCGTGTATGGGCATTACAAGTCTAGGAGAGCCGATCCTTTACATTGGGCCTAGTTTTTACTGAGGCCTTCATCAATGTCTCCTCATTCTCCGCCACTAGATGACCAGGGTTAAAGTGTTCCGTGCTGCTACAGCCAGTGTCAAAATCCTAACAAGGGTTGGTGTTTTTGCTGGGCGTTAAATACTTGTTATGGAAAAGGTTGAGGTGTACCTCACAGGGCTAAATGTTTGCCAGCCAACACACGTAGTGTATGGGCATTACAAGTCTAGGAGACACGCTCCTTTTTAATGGGACATTTTTTGTTAAGAGGCCCGCCTCCATGTTTCTTTCAACGAGGGATTGGGCTTATTGAGGTGCATATGATTTGCTGGCAGGGCATAATACATAAGAAAACAGTACGGGAGTACAAAATGAATAATGTCTAGAGGATTTTCCTGTGCCCATCCAGTATGTGAGTTCAAAGGCTTATTGGGGTGCACATGAGTTGGCAGCAGGGCAGGCAGAGACATATTTGCCACTAGGCACGTGCCTAGGGAGCCAGGATGTGGGGGGGGCAGCACCTGAGCAAGGTTTGTTTTTATTTTCAGTCCGGGGTTTGGCCCGCTCACCCACCCTCCTCAGTCGCTACTGAACTTTGCAGCCTGACCCCAGACACAGCCCGCTCCTCCACTGCCCATGTTCCCCAGCCGCTCCATGCTTCTGTGGGCACCGCAGCTACATACATGTCCTTGGCCGGTAAGTTCTTCCCTTCCACTACCCGAATGAAGATGGAGCTCCGTCTGTCCATGGCAGTGAGGGCAGAGTTCAGCAGCCTGCTCCCGTCCTCGGCTCCATCCACATTAGTCTCCCGCGCTCCGGTTAGCAGGTGCTGCCATACCTCCCAACCACCCCGATTCTCACGGGACAGTCCCGTTTTTGACCCCTACCCCCCGCGTCCCACCCGGGACTCTATTTTTCCCGCACTGCACTGATAAGCCGCACGCCCCCCCCATGCACCGACCCCATTCTCACCCTCCCAGAGAGCCGCCGCAGCCTGCAATGACTTCGCTAGGCTGTTCTGTGGCTGTGTGCACAGGACCTGTGATGAGATCACAAGAGAGGAGGAGTCAGGGGGTCACATGATCATGGGCCTCTGTGTCTGCAGGACTCTGCTGTGCTGGTTGTAATGGTGCTGGATGAGGTAAAGTTTACGTGTGGGGTCAGGAGGGGTTTACAGGGTGGATGTAGCAGAGCAGTGTGTGTACAAGGTGTACAGAGCGGAGCCGTGTGTGCGAGGTGTACGGAGCAGAGCCGTGTGTGTACGAGGTGTGCGGAGCCGTGTGTGTACGAGGTGTGCGGACCTGTATGTGTACGAGGTGTATGGAGCGGAGCCGTGTGTGTGTACGAGATGTACGGAGCGGAGCGTGTGTGTACGAGGTGTACGGTGCGGAGTCATGTGTGTACGAGGTGTACGGTGCGGAGTCATGTGTGTATGAGGTGTATGGAGCGGAGCCGTGTGTACGAGGTGTACAGAGCGGAGCCGTGCGTACGAGGTGTACGGCGTGGAGCCGTGTGTGTACGAGGTGTAAGGAGCGGAGTCGTGTGTGTACGAGGTGTACAGAGCGGAGCCATGTGTGTATGAGGTGTATGGAGCGGAGTCCTGTGTGTACGAGGTGTACGGAGTGGAGCCGCGTGTGTAGGAGGTGTACGGAGCGGAGATATGTGTGTATGGGGTGTACGGAGCAGAGCTGTATGTGTATGGGGTGTACAGAGCAGAAATATGCGTGTACGAGGTGTACCGAGCGGAGCCATGTGTATGGGATGTACGGAGCGGAGCCGTGTGTGTATGAGGTGTACGGAGCAGATATGCGTGTACGAGGTGTACAGAGCAGAGATATGCGTGTAAGAGGTGTACTGAGTGGAGCCGTGTGTGTATGAGGTGTACGGAGCAGAGATATGCATGTACGAGGTGTACGGAGTGGAGCTGTGTGTGTACAAGGTGTACGCAGCGGAGCCGTGTGTGTACTTGGTGTACAGAGCAGAATCGTGTGTGTATGAAGTGTGCGGAGCGGAGCCGCGTGTGTACGAGGTGTGCAGAGTGGAGCTGTGTGTGTGTGTATGGGGTATGCGGAGCGGAGCAGTGTGTACGGAGTGTGCGGAGCGGAGCCGTGTGTATACGTGTACTGAGCGGAGCCGTGTGTGTTATGAGCACATTTTCTCCTTCACCTCTGATGTCCGATGAACTCCCTCTGCTGGTGAAAGGAGGTATTAAAACTGATCAGGCTGGGAGAGACTTGTCATCAGATCAGGTGGAGTGTGATTGGACATCCGGAGTTTCTGAGTGGATATAAGACTGCCGACGCCCTGCTGGGTTGCTGGTGATACTTCTCTGTTCAGAGCTCTGGCCTCCAGTTTGTTCCAGTCTTCTAAAAGCTAAGTTTGCTCTTCTGTTGTTTCATGAGATTTTGTCTGGTTTACTTAGTGCCTGTTTTCAGCCAGCCCTGACTAGGACTGGCTGGACTCCATTTTTGGTCTCTGATCAATTGCCCTTTTTGCTCTGTTTGCAGGAATTACCTGAGAGCTGATATAGGTATTTGGAAGTCTAGTGACTTCAGGGTCTTTTTCTTATCAGACGGTTGGCATTATTTTTTGGCAGTGTTTTTGCGTGATTGCAGACAGCAACTTTTCTGTCCTGTCCTATTCAGTTAGTACGGGCCCCATCGTTTGCTCAGCCTGTCTTTCTATCTGTGTTTGTGTTTTCTTCTGTTTTCACCGTCAATACATGTTGGGGGCTGCCTATTGCTTTGGGGTCTGCTCTGGGGAAGTTTAGATTTCCCCTTTCTTTCTTTAGGTTTATTTAGTCCTCCGGCTGTGATCGAGTGGTCTAGGACCACCGTAGGAACCCCCCACGGCTACTGTTAGTTGTGTGTTTAGGATCAGGGGTCTGCAATCCGCTAGTTACTAACCTCTCGGTTTTTCTGGACTTAGCTTATATTTTGTTTTCCTCCTCCGGTGACTCAATCACAACACGTGTGTATGGGGTGTGTGGAGAGGAGCCGTGTGTACAAGGTATACGGAGCGGAACCATGTGTGTACGAAACTGAGCCCTGTGTGTACGAAATGTAAGGCGCTGAGCCGTGTGTGTACGGAGCAGAGCAGAGCCATGTGTGTACGAGGTTTACAGAATGGAGCCATGTATGTACTGAGTGGAGCCGTGTGTATGCGAGGTGTACGGAGTGGAGCCATGTGTGTATGAGGCATACAAAGCGGAACCGTGTATGTATGAGGTGTGCGGAGCCGTGCGTGTACAAGGTGTTTGGTGGGGAGCATTCATACCTCCCAACCATCCTAGATCCAGCAGGACAGTCCCGATTTTAAAAGTCTGCCCCGCTGTCCTGGCCGGGAGCTTACTTTTCCCGCACACACAGTAGTACACAGCAGAACCTCGAGGAGCACTTTAAAACACGCACATGACGGTCCCCCGGAAGTGATGTGCTGAAAGCTGACCGGAAATTAGGTAATTTCATGAGGAAATTGTGACGAAACCATGGAGGCACTTCAGGGAATGCTTCAAATCCATCACCATGTCCTCCTCCGACAGCGCGGACAGCAGGATCGCCTTGAAATCGGGGATGCCGACCATGTGAGCGGATCATGATATGTCTTGCATGGGAGGCTCAGGTGGGCACTACAATGGGAGCCGGGCTGCTATAGTATCTTTATAGAATCTTTCTTTCCTTCTTTCTTTCTCTCTATTTATTTCTCTGTTCTTTCTTTCCCTCTCTAATCTTTCTTTGTTTCTGTTTCTTTCTCTCTCTAATCTTTCTTTTTTCTGTTTTTTTTTCCCCTCTTTCTTTCTCTTTCCCCTCTTTCTTTCTTTTGCTCTCCCTGTTCTTTTTTTCTGTCCCCTCTTTCTTTCTCATTTTCTGTGTTCTCTTTCTTTCTCTGTTTTCTTTTTTCTTTCCCTTCTTTCACTCTCTGTTCTTTTTTCTGTCCCCTCTTTCTGTCTTTCTTTCTCTCTCTGTTCTCTTTCTTTCCCCTCTTTCTTTATCTCTCTGTTCTTTCTTTCCCTTCATTTTTCTCTCTGTTCTTCCTTGCTCTCTCTGTTCTCCTTCTTTCTCTTTGTTCTCTCTCTGTTCTTTCTTTCCCCTCTTCTTTCTCTCTCTATTCTTTCTTTATTTCTCAACCTCTTCTTTCTTTTTTCTCTCTCCTTTCTTTCACTCTCTGTTCTTTCTCTGTTTTCCTCAGTACCAGTCAGTGTGCCCTCAATGCCAGTCAGTGTGATCAGCAGTGCTAAATGGGTGAGGTTGGGAGTGGACATGGGTGTGACTAGTTGTGAAATGGGTGTGGTTGGGGGCATGGCCCACTTAGACTTCCTCCATACAAATTGGTATCCACTCAGCTTTCCTCCATACAAAACAGTATTCACCCAGCTTTCCCCCATAAAAACCAGTATCCACGCAGCTTTCCCCCGTACAAATTGGTATCCACTCAGCTAGCCTCCATACAAAACAATATCCACCCAGCTTTCCCCCATACAAATTGGTATCCACTCAGCTTTCCTCCATACAAAACAGTATCCAACCAGCTTTCCCCCATACAAATCAGCATGCATCCAACTTTCCGCTATACAAATCACTATTCACCCTTCTTTCACCCCAGAACAAATACAATGTAAAGCAGTTTCCCTCTTACAAATCAGTATTCACTCAGCTTTCCTCCATATAAAACAGTATTCTCCCAGCTTTCCCTCATACAAATCAGTATTCACTCAGGTTTCCTCCATACAAATTGCTATACACTCAGCTTTCCTCTATACAAAACAGTATTCACCCAGTTTTCCCCCATACAATCCAGTAACCACCCAGTTTTCTCCCATAAAAATTGGCATCCACTCAGCTTTCCTCCATACAAAACAGTATCCACCCAGCTTTCCCACATACAAATTAGTATGCACCCAACTTTCCACCATACAAATAGTTAACTGTTCACCCAGCTCTCCCCCCAGGACAAATACAATGTAAGGCAGTTCCCCCCTTACAAATCAGTATTCACTCAGCTTTTCTCCATACAAAACAGTATCCACTCAGTTGTTCCCCATACAAATTGGCATCCACTCAGCTTTTCTCCATACAAAACAGAATCCATGCAGCTTTCCCCCATACAAATAGGTATCCTCCCAGCTTTCCCACACACAAATCAGTTTGAACCCAACTTTCTGCCATACAAATCACTATTCACCCAGCTTTCCCACAGAACAAATACAATGTAAGGCAGTTTCCCCCCTACAAATCAGTATTCACTCAGCTTTCCTCCATACAAAACAGTATCCACCCAGTTTTCCTCTATACAAATTGGTATCCACTCAGCTTTCCTCCATACAAAACAGTATCCACCCAGGTTTCCCCCATACAAATCAGCATGCATCCAACTTTCCACTATACAAATCACTATTCACCCTTCTTTCACCCCAGAACAAATACAATGTAAAGCAGTTTCCCTCTTACAAATCAGTATTCACTCAGCTTTCCTCCATAGAAATTGGTATCCACTCAGCTCTCTTCCATACAAAAGAGTATTCACCAAGCTTCTCTCCATACAAATCAGTATCCACCCAGCTTTCCCCCATACAAATTGGTTTCCTTTCAGCTTTCCTCCATACAAACTGTATTAGCCAAGCTTTTCTTCATACAAAAGATCATCTACCCAGCTTTCCCCCATAGAAATCACTATGCGTCCACCTTGCGCCATACAAATCACTATTCACCCAGCTTTCTCCCCAGATCAAATTCAATGTAAGGCAGTTTCCCTCTTACAAATCAGTATTCACTCAGCTTTCCTCCATAGAAATTGGTATCCACTCAGCTCTCTTCCATACAAAAGAGTATTCACCAAGCTTCCCTCCATACAAATCAGTATCCACCCAGCTTTCCCCCATACAAATTGGTTTCCTTTCAGCTTTCCTCCATACAAACTGTATTAACCAAGCTTTTCTTCATACAAAAGATCATCTACCCAGCTTTCCCCCATAGAAATCACTATGCGTCCACCTTGCGCCATACAAATCACTATTCACCCAGCTTTCTCCCCAGATCAAATACAATGTAAGGCAGTTTCCCTCTTACAAATCAGTATTCACTCAACTTTCCTCCATACAAATCATTATCCACTCAGTTTTCCCGCATACAAATTGGTATCCACTCAGCTTTCCAACGTACAAAACAGTAAGTATCCACCCAGCTATTCCCATACAAATCAGTATCCACCCAGTTTTCCTCCATACAAATTGGTATCCACTCAGCTTTCCCCATACAAATTGTTATCCACTCAGCTTTCCTCCATGCAAAACAGTATCCACCCAGCTTTCCCCCATACAGATCAGTATTCACTCAGCTTTCCTCCATACAAATCACTTTTCACCCAGCTTTCCCCCCAGACCAAATACAATGTAAGGCAGTTTCCCCCTTACAAATCAGTATTCACGCAGCTTTCCTCCAAACAGAACAGTATCCACCCAGTTTTCCCCCATACAAATTGGTATCCACCCAGCTTTCCACATACAAATCAGTATTCACTTAGCTTTCTTCCATACAAAACTGTTTTCACCCAGCTTAACCCCATACAAATTGCTATCCACTCAGCTTTCCTTCATACAAAAGAGTATACACGCAGCTTTCCACCATACAAATCAGTATGCACCCAACTTACTGCCATACAAATCACGATTCACCTAGCTTTCCCCCCCAGAACAAATACAATGTAAGGCAGATTCCCCTTTACAAATCAGTATTCACTCAGCTTTCCTCCAGACAAAACAGTATTCACCCAGTTTTCCCCCATACAAATTGGTATCCACTCAGCTTTCCTCCATACAAAACAGTATCCACCCAGCTTTCCCCCATACAAATTAGTATCCACACAGCTTTTTCCCCATACAAAACAGTATCCACCCTGCATTCCCCCATACAAATCAGCATGCACCTAACTTTCCGTCATACAAATCACTATTAACCCAGCTTTCCCCCAGAACCATTACAATGTAAGGCAGTTTCCCCCATACAAATCAGTATTCACTCAGCTTTCCTCCAAACAAATTGGTGTCCACTCAGTTTTCCTCCACACAAAACAGTATCCACCCAGCTTTCCCCATACAAATTGGTATCCACTCAGCTTTCCTCCATGCAAAACAGTATCCACACAGCTTTCCTCCATACAAACCACTATTCACCCAGCTTTCCCCCCAGACCAAATACAATGTAAGGCAGTTTCCCCCTTACAAATCAGTATTCACTCAGCTTTCCTCCATACAAATCAGTATCCACTCAGCTCCCCCCCCCCACAAATTGGTATCCACTCAGCTTTCCTCCATATAAAACAGTATCCACCCAGCTTTCCGCCATACAAATTGGTATCCACTCAGCTGTCCTCCATACAAAACAGTACTCACCCAGCTTCTCCCATACAAATCATTATCCACCCAGCTTTCCCCATACAAATTGTTATCCTCTCAGCTTTCCTCCATACAAATTGGTATCCACCCAGCTTTCCCCCATACAAATTAGTATGCACCCTACTTTCCGCTATACAAATCACTTTTCACCCAGCTTTCACCCAGAACAAATAAAATGTAAAGCAGTTGCCCCTTAGGCTATGTGCACACGTAGTTTTAGGTGCTGCGGATTTGGGAAAATCCGCAGGTCAAAATACCTGCGGTTTACCTGCGGATTAGCCTGCGGTTTATCACCTTACAATGGTGAAGGTGTGAAACCGCAGCGGAATCCACACAAAGAATTGACATGCTGCGGATTGTAACCCGCAGGAAATCTGCGCGGAAAAATCTGCAGCATGTGCACAGCGTTTTTGGTTTTACCATTGCAAAGAATGGTACTGCGGATCCGCAGGGCCAGAAACGCTGCGGATCCGTAGCAGAATCCACACCGTGTGCACATAGCCTTACAAATCAGTAATCACTCAGCTTTTCTCCATACAAATTGGTATCCTCACAGCTTTCCTCCATAAAAAACAGTATCAACTCAGCTTTTCCCCCATACAAATCAGCATGCACCTAACTTTTTGCCATACAAATCACTATTCACCCAGCTTTCCCCCCAAAACAAATACAAGGCAGTTTCTCCCCTACAAATCAGTATTCACTCAGCTTTCCTCCATACAAATTGGTATCCACTCAGCTTTCCTCCATACAAAACAGTATCCACCCAGCTTTCCCAAATATAAATTGTTATCCACTCAGCTTTCCTCCATACAAAACAATATCCACCCAGGTTTACCCCATACAGATCAGAATGCACCCAACTTTTTGCCATACAAATCACTATTCACCCAGCTTTCCCCCCGAACAAATACACTGTAAGGAAGCTTCCCCCTTACAAATCAGTATTCACTTAGCTTTCCTCCATACAAATTGTTATCCACTCAGCTTTCCTCCATACAAAACAGTATCCACCCAGCTTTCCCCTATACAAGTTGGTATCCACTCAGCTTTCCTCCATACAAAACAGTATCCACCCAGCTTTCCCCTATACAAATTGGTATCCACTCAGCTTTCCTCCATACAAATTGTTATCCACTCAGCTTTCCTCCATACAAACCAGTATCCACCCAGCTTTCCTCTATACAAATTGGTATCCACTCAGCTTTCCTTCATACAAAAGAGCATCCACCTAGCTTTTCCCCATACAAATTGGTATCCACCCAGCTTTCCAGAATTCAAATCACTATTCACTCAGCTTTCCCCCCAGAAATAATTCAATGTAAGGAAGATTCCCCCTTACAAATGATTATTCACTCAGCTTTCCTCCATACAAAACAGTATCCACCCAGTTTTTCCCCATACAAATCAGTATTCACTCAGCTTTCCTCCATACAAAACAGTATCCACCCAGCTTTCCTTCATACAAATTGCTATCCACTTCGCTTTCCTCCATAAAAAACAGTATCCACCCAGCTTTCCCCCATACAAATTGGTATCCACTCAGCTTTCCTCCATACAAAACAGTATCCAACCAGCTTTCCCCCATACAAATTGGTATCCACTCAGCTTTCCTCCATACAAAACAGTATCCAACCAGCTTTCCCCCATACAAATCAGCATGCATCCAACTTTCCGCTATACAAATCACTATTCACCCTTCTTTCACCCTAGAACAAATACAATGTAAAGCAGTTTCCCTCTTACAAATCAGTATTCACTCAGCTTTCCTCCATATAAAACAGTATTCTCCCAGCTTTCCCTCATACAAATCAGTATTCACTCAGGTTTCCTCCATACAAATTGCTATACACTCAGCTTTCGTCTATACAAAACAGTATTCACCCAGTTTTCCCCCCATACAATCCAGTATTCACCCAGTTTTCCCCCATAAAAATTGGCATCCACTCAGCTTTCCTCCATACAAAACAGTATCCACCCAGCTTTCCCCCATACAAATTAGTATGCACCCAACTTTCCACCATACAAATAACTGTTCACCCAGCTTTCCCCCCAGGACAAATACAATGTAAGGCAGTTTCCCCCTTACAAATCAGTATTCACTCAGCTTTTCGCCATACAAAACAGTATCCACCCAGCTTTCCCCCATACAGATCAGTATTCACTCAGCTTTCCTCCATACAAATCACTATTCACCCAGCTTTCCCCCCAGACCAAATACAATGTAAGGCAGTTTCCTCCTTACAAATCAGTATTCACTCAGCTTTCCTTCATACAAAACAGAATCCACCCAGCTTTCCTCATACAAACCAGTATCCACCCAGATTTCCCACATACAAATTGGTATTCACTCAGATTTCCTCCTTACAAAACAGTATCCAAGCTTTCACCCATACAAATCAGTATGCACCCAACTTTCCGGCATACAAAAAACTATTCACCCAGATTTCTCCCCAGAACAAATACAATGTAAGGCAGTTTACAAATCATTATTCACTCAGCTTTCCTCCTTGCAAACCAGTATCCACCCAGTTTTCCCCCAAACAAATTGGTATCCACTCAGCTTTCCTCCATGCAAAATAGTGTTCACCCAGCTTCCCCCCCCCCCCATACAAACCAGTATCCACCCAGGTTTCCCCCATACAAATCACTATTCACCCAGCTTCCCCCCAAGAACAAATACAATGTAAAGCAGTTTCCCCCTTACAAATCATTATTCACTCAGCTTTCCTACATACAAAACAGTATCCACTGAGCTTTCCCCAATACATATAAGTATCCACTCAGCTTTCCTCCATACAAATCAATATCCACCCAGCTTTCCCCCATAGACATCAGTATGCACCCAACTTTCCGCCATACAAATCACTATTCACCCAGCTTTCCCCCCAGAACAAAGACAATGTAAGGCAGTTTCCCCCCTACAAATTAGTATTCACTCAGCTTTCCTCCATACAAATCAGTATCCACCCAATTTCCCGCATACAAATTGGTATCCACTCAGCTTTCCTACATACAAAACAGTATCCACCCAGCTTTTCCCATACAAATCAGTATCCACTCAGTTTTCCACCATACAGATAAGTATGCACCAACTTTTTGCCATACAAATCACTATTCACCCAGCTTTCCCCCCAGAACAAATACAATGTAAAGCAGTTTCCCCCTTACAGATCAGTATTCACGCAGCTTTCCTTCATACAAAACAGTATCCACCCAGCTTTCCCCCATACAAATTGGTATCCACTCAGCTTTCCTCCATAAAACCAGTGTCCACCCAGCTTTCCTCCATACAAAGCAGTACCTACCTCACACATACACCACTTCCCCTCATACAGCACAATGACAACCAGCACAGTAGAGTCCTGCATACAGTTACACTGAGGCCCCTGATCATGTGACCCCTGACTCCTCCCCTCCTGTGACCTCATCACAGGTCCTGTGCACACAGAAGAGATTTGAGCATTTGAGCTATGCCATTGCCCCAATCCCAGCGCGCCGCCGGCTGCCACGGCAACGCGGTCTCAGCCTGCAGTTAGTGCCGTGACTGAGCCCCGCCCGCCCGCTCCGCGCTGTGTCTGCTCTGTGTGTGGTTGGCCGCTCACTCTCCGCTCCACTGCCGCGGCCATGTTGTTTTCTGTCATGTATGTACACGCTGTGGCTGCGGGGCTGGCGAGCAAGCGGCGAGGCCCTGTCTGGTGCTAATTAACCGGCCTCGTGGGGGGGCAAATGCCTCTCTGCCCCCCAGCCCAGCCCTGGGTGGTCTTGTCATGGAGTGGCGGTATTTGTAGGTGTATAATAATTTGTATAGGGGAAAGCTGGGTGAACAGTGATTTGTATGAGGAAGAGTGGGGTCAGGAGGGGTTTACAGTGTGGATGTAGCAGAGCCGCGTGTGTACGAGGTGTACGGAGCAGAGCCGCGTGTGTACGAGGTGTACGGAGCGGAGCCGCGTGTGTACGAGGTGGACGGAGCGGAGCCGCGTGTGTACGAGGTGGACGGAGCGGAGCCGCGTGTGTACGAGGTGGACGGAGCGGAGCCGCGTGTGTACGAGGTGGACGGAGCGGAGCCGCGTGTGTACGAGGTGTACGGTGCGGGGCCGCGTGTGTACGAGGTGTACGGAGCGGAGCCGCGTGTGTACGAGGTGTACGGTGCGGGGCCGCGTGTGTACGAGGTGTACGGAGCGGAGCCGTGTGTGTACGAGGTGTACGGAGCGGAGCCGCGTGTGTACGAGGTGTACGGAGCGGAGCCGCGTGTGTACGAGGTGTACGGAGCGGAGCCGCGTGTGTACGAGGTGTACGGAGCGGGGCCGCGTGTGTACGAGGTGTACGGAGCGGGGCCGCGTGTGTACGAGGTGTACGGAGCGGGGCCGCGTGTGTACGAGGTGTACGGAGCGGGGCCGCGTGTGTACGAGGTGTACGGAGCGGGGCCGCGTGTGTACGAGGTGTACGGAGCGGAGCCGCGTGTGTACGAGGTGTACGGAGCGGAGCCGCGTGTGTACGAGGTGTACGGAGCGGGGCCGCGTGTGTACGAGGTGTACGGAGCGGGGCCGCGTGTGTACGAGGTGTACGGAGCGGGGCCGCGTGTGTACGAGGTGTACGGAGCGGGGCCGCGTGTGTACGAGGTGTACGAAGCGGGGCCGCGTGTGTACGAGGTGTACGAAGCGGGGCCGCGTGTGTACGAGGTGTACGGAGCGGGGCCGCGTGTGTACGAGGTGTACGGAGCGGAGCCGCGTGTGTACGAGGTGTACGGAGCGGAGCCCGGTGTGTGCGGAGCTGAGCCGCGTATGTACGGCGTGTACGGAGCGGAGCCGTGTGTGCACAGGGTGTACGGAGCGGAGCCATGTGTGTACAGAGCGGAGCCGCGTTTGTACGAAGTGTATTGAGCGGAGCCCTGTGTGTACGGAGCTGAGCCGAGTATGTACGGTGTGTACGGAGTGGAGCCGTGTGCGCACAGGGTGTACGGAGCGGAGCCGTGTGTCTGCAGAGCTGTGTGTGTACGTAGTGGAGCCGCGTGTGTACGGGGTGTACGGAGTGGAGCCGTGCGTGTACTGGGGTGTACGGAACTGAGCCATATGTGTGCGGAGCAGAGCTGTGTGTGTACGTAGTGGAGCTATGTGTGCACAGGGTGTGCGGAGCAGAGCTGTGTGTGTACAGGGTGGAGCCGTGTGTGTACAGAGCGTGGCCGCATGTGTACAAGGTTTACTGAGCAGAGCCGCATGTGTTATTGAGTCACCGGAGGAGGAAAACAAAAATACAAGCTAAGTCCAGAAAACTGAGAGGTTGGTAGCTAGCGGATTGCAGACCCCTGATCCTATGCACCACAACTAACAGTAGCCGTGGGGGGTTCCTACGGTGGTCCTAGACCCCTCGATCACAGCCGGAGAGCTAAATAAACCTAAAGAAAGAAAGGGGAAATCTAAACTGCCCCAGAGCAGACCCCAAAGCAATAGGCAGCCCCCAACATGTATTGACAGTGAAAACAGAAGAAAACACAAACATAGATAGAAAGACAGGCTGAGCAAACGATGGGGCCCTTACTAACTAGATAGGACAGGACAGAAAAGCTGCTGTCTGCAATCACGCAAAAACCCTACCAAAAATAATGCCAACACGTCTGATAGAAAAAAGGCCCTGAAGTCACTAGACTTCCAAATACCTATATCAGCCCTCAGGTATATTCTGCAAACACAGCAAAAAAAAAGAGCAATTGATCAGAGACAAAAATGGAGTCCAGTCAGTCCTAGCCAGGGCTGGCTGAACACAGGCACTAAGTAAACCAGACAAAATCTCATGAAACAACAGAAGAGCAAACTTAGCTCTTAGAAGACTGGAATAAACTGGAGGCCAGAGCTCTGAGCAGAGAAGTATCACCAGCAACCCAGCAGGGCGTCGGCAGCCTTATATCCACTCAGAGATTCCGGATGTCCAATCACACTCCACCTGATCTGATGACAGGTCTCTCTCATCCAGATCATTTTTACTACCTCCCTTCACCAGCAGAGGGAGTTCATCGGACATCAGAGGTGAAGGAGAAAATGAGCTCATAACAGTACCCCCTTGAGGAGGGGTCACCGAACCCTCATCCACGCCACCAGGGCAATCAGGATAGGCCCAATGAAAAGCACGAACCAATCTTTCGGCATGAATATCGGATGCAGAGACCCAAGAATTATCCTCCTGGCCATAACCCTTCCACTTAACCAAATACTGGAGTCTCTGTCTAGCCACACGAGAATCCAGTATCTTCTCAACCTCGTATTCCATATTACCATCAACCAATACAGGGTCAGGAGGTGCCACCACAGGAGCCACTGGCTCAACAAACCTCTTCAACAGAGACTTATGAAACACGTTATGGATCTTAAATGTAACAGGAAGAGACAATCGAAAAGAGACCGGATTAAGAATCTCCAAAATCTTGTAAGGTCCAATAAATCTAGGTTTAAACTTTGGAGAAGCCACCTTCATAGAGATATTCTTTGATGACAACCAAACCATATCACCCACCTTAAACCGGGGACCAATGGTCCTATGCCGGTTGGAAAACCGCTGGGCCTTTTCCTGGGAGAGAGACAACTTATCCACCACTTGGTCCCAGATCTGGTGCATTCTCTCCACCACAGTGTCAACACCTGGGCAGGCAGAAGGCTCCACCTGCCCTGAAGAAAATCGAGGATGAAACCCAAAGTTACAAAAAAAAGGTGACATCAAAGTGGCAGAACTAGCTCTATTATTTAAAGCAAATTCGGCCAAGGGCAAAAATGAAACCCAATCGTCCTGATCAGCAGAAATAAGACTCCAAAGTCTGGTTTGTTCTCTTCGTCTGCCCATTGGTCTGAGGGTGAAACGCAGAGGAGAAGGACAACTGAATTCCCAGCTTGGAACAAGAAGTCCTCCAAAATCTAGAAACAAACTGAACTCCTCTGTCAGACACAATATTCTCAGGAATCCCATGCAAGCGAACCACTTGCTGCAAAAACATGGGCACCAACTCTGAGGAAGATGGCAACTTAGGGAGTGGTACAAGATGGACCATCTTAGAGAGTCTATCGCAAATCACCCAAATAACAGTCATTCTCTGAGAGACAGGCATATCAGAAATAAAATCCATAGAAATATGGGTCCATGGCCTCCTGGGCACCGGCAAAGGCATCAACAACCCACGAGAACGAGAGCAAGGTTTCAACCGGGAGCAAGTCCCGCAGGACTGCACAAAATTCCTGACATCATGAGACAAGGCGGGCCACCAAAAAGACCGACTCACCAAATCTCTAGTACCAAAAATACCCGGATGACCAGCCAATGCGGAGCAATGAACTTCAGACATCACTCTCTTCCTCCACTGGTCAGGAACATACAATTTTCCAATGGTACAACGCTCAGGTTTGTCCTCCTGAAACTCTTCCAGAGCACGTCTCAAATCGGGCGAGATGGCAGAAAGAACTACCCCCTCACCTAAGATGGTAGCAGGCTTGGTCACAATAGGAGAGTCAGCAAAGAAACTCCTAGAGAGGGAGTCTGCCTTGACATTCTTAGTGCCCGGAAGAAAAGAGACCACAAAATCAAAACGTGTGAAAAACAAGGCCCACCTAGCCTGTCTAGGATTCAAGCGTTTGGCCGACTCAAGATAAATCACATTTTTGTGGTCAGTAAGGACCACGACTTGATGTTTAGCTCCCTCCTACCAATGTCTCCACTCCTCAAATGCCCATTTCATGGCTAACAGTTCCCGATTCCCCACATCATAGTTGCGTTCAGATGGGGAGAACTTTCGGGAAAAGAAAGCACAGGGATTCATTTTAGATGTCACAGGATCCTTTTGGGACAAAACAGCTCCTGCACCAATCTCAGAAGCGTCCACCTCTACCTGAAACGGGAGTGAGACATCATGTTGCCGCAAAACCGGAGCAGAAGTGAACCTCCGCTTCAGCTCTTGAAAGGAAGAAACAGTCTCTGGAGACCAATTCAGTACATCAGCACCCTTCTTAGTCAAATCAGTCAATGGTTTGGCAATACCAGAAAAATTAGCTATAAATTTGCGATAAAAATTAGCAAAACCCAAAAACTTCTGGAGGGCCTTCAAAGAAGTGGGTTGAACCCAATCATAAATGGCCTGTACCTTGGCCGGGTCCATTTCAATAGTTGACGGAGACAAAATAAACCCCAAAAATGAAATCCTCTGTACTCCAAAAAGGCATTTCGATCCCTTAACATACAGGTAATTCTCCCTCAAAATCCGAAACACAGTACGAACATGTTCCACATGAGAGTCCCAATCCCTGGAAAAGATCAAAATATCATCCAGATAGATGATCAGAAATGTATCCACAAAGTCCCGGAAAATATCATTCATGAAGCACTGGAAGACAGAAGGGGCATTAGTGAGCCCAAAAAGGCATCACCAGGTACTCAAAATGTCCCTCCGGAGTATTAAACGCCGTCTTCCATTCATCCTCCTGCTTAATGCGAATAAGATTATACGCCCCCCTGAGGTCAAGCTTGGTAAACCAGCAAGCACCTTTAACTCTGGAGAATAGATCAGATATCAGGGGTAACGGATACTGATATTTAACAGTAATTTTGTTGAGGGAACGATAGTCAATACAAGGCCTTAATGAACCATATTTCTTGGCCACGAAAAAAAAACCAGCACCCAAGGGTGAAGAGGATGGTCTAATATGACCCTTCTCCAACGACTCCTTAACATAAGATCGCATAGCCTCGTGCTCGGGTACAGATAAATTGAAAAGTCGACCCTTGGGAAATTTACACCCAGGGCTCAACTCAATTGCACAGTCATAACTCCTATGAGGAGGTAACGACGCAGACTTATTCTCACTAAATACATCATAAAAATCAGCCAAATAGTCAGGAACATTATGCGACTGGGGAGAGGTGGAGAAGACAGGAGCGTCACCAATAGCACACCGACAACCCCAACTCACCACAGACACAGATTTCCAATCCAAAACTGGATTATTAATTTGCAACCAGGGAAATCCCAGAACAATGGTATCATGCAAATTATGCAAAAATCTGCAATTCTCCTGATGGTCTGGGGCGACCCGCATTACCACCTGAGTCCAAAACTGAGGTTTATTTTTCGCCAAAGGAGTAGCATCAATACCCCTCAAAGGGATAGGCGTCCGCAGAAGTGTCATAGGAAACCCACAACGTTTAGCAAAATCCAAGTCCATCAGGTTCAGAGCCGCTCCCGAATCCACAAAAGCCTTGGCGGAAAATGTGGACAGTGAGCAGATCAGAGTAATTGCCAGAAGAAACTTAGGTTGAACACCACCCACAGCAAATGTGTGTGCAAAACGTTTTTCTCGTTTAGGGCAGACAGAAATCATATGAGAGGCATCTCCACAGAAAAAACACAGCTTATTACGCCTTCTGAACTCCTGACGTTGCGCCCTAGAAAAAACTATCACATTGCATAGGTTCAGACATTTGTTAAACAGGCAACATTTCTCGTGTACCTCTACGTTCACGCAGACGCCGATCAACCTGAATGGCTAATGACATAGAATCGTCAAGACCAGAGGGAACAGGAAATCCCACCATAGTATCCTTTACGGTTTCTGACAAACCCCTCCGAAAGAGAGCTGCCAAGGCACCATCATTCAAGGTAGTAAGGACCGCCCACTTTCGGAATTTTTGACAGTATAACTCTGCAGAATCCTGACCCTGGCTCAATGCCAACAGGGCTTTCTCAGCTTGATAAATAGCATTAGGTTCATCATACAACAACCCCAAGGCTTGAAAACATGCATCCACATTAGCCAGAATAGGATCATCAGGTGTCAAAGAAAACGCCCAATCCTGGGAATCGCTGCGCAGCAAAGAGATGACCATTTTAACCTGCTGCGCAGAGCTCCCTGATGAGTTAGGCTTCAAGGCAAAAAATAATTTACAATTATTCTTAAAATTCAAAAATTTAGTCCGATCCCCAAAAAACACATCAGGAGTAGGAATCTTTGGTTCAGCAGTGTGTGAATGAGAAAGATAGGTGGAAATTCCCTGCACTTCAGCAGTCAGCTGCTCCACACGATCAGACAATTGCTTAATCTCCATTAAGAAAAATTCCTCCTACGGCCCCAGAGAAAAAGAGGAAAAAATATACAAAAAAAATTATGACACTTTTTTTTTTTTTTACAATTCTTTCCTGCTATTGAGTACCCTAGAATGTGCAGTTTGGCTTGTGATTCTGTTATGATTGAGTCACCGGAGGAGGAAAACAAAAATACAAGCTGAGTCCAGAAAACTGAGAGGTTGGTAGCTAGTGGATTGCAGACCCCTGATCCTATACACCACAACTAACAGTAGCCGTGGGGGGTTCCTACGGTGGTCCTAGACCCCTCGATCACAGCCGGAGAGCTAAATAAACCTAAAGAAGGAAGGGGAAATCTAAACTGCCCCAGAGCAGACCCCAAAGCAATAGGCAGCCCCCAACATGTATTGACGGTGAAAACAGAAGAAAACACAAACACAGATAGAAAGACAGGCTGAGCAAACGATGGGGCACTTACTAACTAGATAGGACAGGACAGAAAAGCTGCTGTCTGCAATCACGCAAACACCCTACCAAAAATAATGCCAACACGTCTGATAGAAAAAAGGCCCTGCAGTCACTAGACTTCCAAATACCTATATCAGCCCTCAGGTATATTCTGCAAACAGAGCAAAAAAAAGAGCAATTGATCAGAGACAAAAATGGAGTCCAGCCAGTCCTAGCCAGGGCTGGCTGAACACAGGCACTAAGTAAACCAGACAAAATCTCATGAAACAACAGAAGAGCAAGCTTAGCTCTTAGAAGATTGGAATAAACTGGAGGCCAGAGCTCTGAGCAGAGAAGTATCACCAGCAACCCAGCAGGGCGTCGGCAGCCTTATATCCACTCAGAGATTCCGGATGTCCAATCACACTCCACCTGATCTGAAGACAGGTCTCTCCCATCCAGATCATTTTTACTACCTCCCTTCACCAGCAGAGGGAGTTCATCGGACATCAGAGGTGAAGGAGAAAATGAGCTCATAACACGCATGTGTATGAGGTTTACGGAGCGAAGCCATGTGTGTACTGAGTGGAGCCGTGTGTGTGCGAACCATAGAAAGCGGAACCTTGTGTGTATGAGGTGTGCGGAGCCATGCATGTACAAGGTGTATGGTGGGGAGCATTTATACCTCCCAACTGTCCCAGATCCAGTTGGACAGTCCCGATTTTGAGAGAGAGTCTGCCCCGGCTGGGAGCTTACTTTTCCCACGGACACAGGAGTACAAGGCGGAGCCCCGAGGAGCGCTTTAAAATTTGCACGTGACGTTCCACTGGAAATGACGTGCTAGAAGCTGACAGGAAATTAGGTAATTTTGGGAGGAGATTGTGGCGGAACCATAGAGGCACTTCAGGGAATGCTTCAGATCCATCACTGTGTTCTCTGACAGCGCGGACAGCGGGATCGTCTTGGAATCAGGAATGCCGGCCATGTGAGCGGATCATGATGTGTCCTGCACCGGGAGGCTCAGGTGGGCACTACAATGGAGGCCGGGCTGCTATAGTATCTTTATAGAATCTTTTTCTCTGTTTCTTTTTCTCTGTTCTTTCTTTCTCTCTCTAATCTTTCTTTTTTTCTTTCTCTCTTTGTTCTTTCTTTCTCTCTGTTCTTTCTTTCCCCTCTTTCTCTGTCTAGTCTTTCTTTCTCTGTCTAATCTTTCTTTCTCTCTGTTTCTTTCTCTCTGTTTCTTTCTCTCTGTTCTTTCTCTCTAATCTTTCTTTTTTTTCTTTCTCTCTGTTCTTTCTTTCTCTCTGTTATTTCTTTCTTCTCTTCCTTTCTTTCTCTGTTCTTTCTTTCTCTCTGTTCTTCTCTTCCTTTCTCTATCTGTTCTTTCTTTCGCTCTGTGCTTTCTTTCCCCTTTTTCTTTCTTTCTCTAATCTTTCTTTCTCTCTCTGTTCTTCCTTTCTCTCACTGTTCTCGTTCTTTCCCCTCTTTCTTTGTCTCTGTTCTTTCTTTCCTCTCTTTCTCTGTTCTTACTTTCTCTTTGTTCTTTCTCTCTCCACATTTTAGAGGGTCACATCCCCATTACAGAGGGTCACATCCCCATTACAGAGAGTCACATCCACATTTTAGAGGGTCATATCCACATTTTGGGGGCCACATTCACATTTTAGAGGACCACATCCACATGTGACCCTTTACAATGTGGATGTGACTCTACAATGTGGATGTGACCCTCTATATTGTGGATGTGACCCTCTATAAAGTGGATGTGACCCTCTGTATTGTGGATGTGACCCACTGTAATGTGGATGTGACCCTCTATAACAGGGATGGGCAATTAATTTTCCTGAGAAGCCACATGAAAGACCATGACTGTCATGGAGGGCCAAAACAATAGGCCAAAATTAATTCTTCTCAATATTAATATTGATATTTTATAATTATTATATTATTGATAATTTTATTAATTTTAAGTGTATTAGAATTGTATATTTAGCAGAATTAAGAATGCCGACACCCCCCTATATATCGTTTGAACCCGAGCACAGCCCTTTCAGTATATTGCATGAGCGCCCCCAACAGCCCCTTATATGCGGCATGAGCCCCACACAGCCTCCCTATATACAGCATGAGCCCCACACAGCCTCCCCATATACTGCATGAGCGACACACAGCCTCCCCATATACTGCATGAGCTCCACACAGCGTCCCCATATACTGCATGAGACCCACACAGCCTCCCTATACACAGCATGAGCCCCACACAGCCTCAACATATACTGCATGAGCCCCACACAGCCTCCTTATATACTGCATGAGCCCCACACAGCCTCCCCATATACTGCATGAGCCCCACACAGCCTCCCCATATACTGCATGAGCCCCACACAGCCTCCCTATACACATCATGAGCCCCACACAGCCTCCCCATATACTGCATGAGCCCCACACAGCCTCCCCATATACGGCATGAGCCCCACACAGCCTCCCCATATACTGCATGAGCCCCACACAGCCTCCCCATATACTGAATGAGACCCACACAGCCTCCCAATATACTGCATGAGCCCCACACAGCCTTCCCATATACTACATGAGCCCCACACAGCCTCCCCATATACTGCATGAGCGCCACACAGCCTCCCCATATACTGCATGAGCGCCACACAGCCTCCCCATATACTGCATGAGACCCTCACAACGTCCCTATACACAGCATGAACCCCACACAGCCTCCCCATATACTGCATGAGCCCCACACAGCCTCCCCATATACTGCATGAGCCCCACACAGCCTCCCCCTATACTGCATGAGCCCCACACAGCCTCCCTATACACAGCATGAGACCCACACAGCCTCCTCATATACTGCATGAGCCCCACACAGCCTCCCCATATACTGCATGAGCCCCACACAGCCTCCCCATATACTGCATGAGCCCCACACAGCCTCCCCATATACTGCATGAGCCCCACACAGCCTCCCCTTGTACTGCATGAGCCCCACACAGCCTCCCATATACTGTATGAGACCCACACAGCCTCCCCATATACTGCATGAGACCCACACAGCCTCCCTATATACTGCATGAGCCCCACACAGCCTCCCCATATGCTTCATGAGCCCCACACAGCCTCCCTATACACAGCATGAGCCCCACACAGCCTCCCCATATACTGCATGAGCCCCAGACTGCCTCCCCATATACTGTATGAGACCCACACAGCCTCCCCATATACTGCATGAGACCCAAACAGCCTCCCCATATACTGCATGAGCGCCACACAGCCTCCCCATATACTGCATGAGCCCCACACAGCCTCCCTATACACAGCATGAGCCCCACACAGCCTCCCCATATACTGCTTGATCCCCACACAGCCTCCCCATATACTGCATGAGCCCAAAACAACAGCCTCCCCATATACTGCATGAGCCCCACACAACCTCCCCATATACTGCTTGAGCCCCACACTGCCTCCCTATATACTGCATGAGACCCACACAGCCTCCCTATATACAGCATGAGCCCCACACAGCCTCCCCATATACTGCATGAGACCCACACAGCCTCCCCATATACTGCATGAGACCCACACAGCGTCCCCATATACTGCATGAGACCCACGCAGCCTCCCTATATACTGCATGAGCCCACACAGCCTCCCCATATACTGCATGAGCCCCACACAGCCTCCCCATATACTGCATGAGCCCCACACAGCCTCCCCATATACTGCATGAGCCCCACACAGCCTCCCCATATACTGCATGAGCCCCACACAGCCTCCCCTTGTACTGCATGAGCCCCACACAGCCTCCCCATATACTGTATGAGACCCACACAGCCTCCCCATATACTGCATGAGACCCAAACAGCCTCCCCATATACTGCATGAGCGCCACACAGCCTCCCCATATACTGCATGATCCCCACACAGCCTCCCTATACACAGCATGAGCCCCACACAGCCTCCCCATATACTGCTTGAGCCCCACACAGCCTCCCCATATACTGCATGAGCCCCACACAGCCTCCCCATATACTGCATGAGCCCCACACAGCCTTCCCATATACTGCATGAGCCCCTCACAGCCTCCCTATATACTGCATGAGCCCCGCACAGCCTCCCTATATACTGCATGAGGCCCACACATCCTCCCTATATACAACATGAGCCCCACACAGCCTCCCTATATACTGCATGAGACCCAGCCTCCCCATATGCTGCATGAGCCCCACACAGCCTCCCTATATACAGCATGAGCCCCACACAGCCTCCCTATATACTGCATGAGCCCCACACAGCCTCCCCATATGCTTCATGAGCCCCACACAGCCTCCCTATACACAGCATGAGCCCCACACAGCCTCCCCATATACTGCATGAGCCCCAGACTGCCTCCCCATATACTGTATGAGACCCACACAGCCTCCCCATATACTGCATGAGACCCAAACAGCCTCCCCATATACTGCATGAGCGCCACACAGCCTCCCCATATACTGCATGAGCCCCACACAGCCTCCCTATACACAGCATGAGCCCCACACAGCCTCCCCATATACTGCTTGATCCCCACACAGCCTCCCCATATACTGCATGAGCCCAAAACAACAGCCTCCCCATATACTGCATGAGCCCCACACAACCTCCCCATATACTGCTTGAGCCCCACACTGCCTCCCTATATACTGCATGAGACCCACACAGCCTCCCTATATACAGCATGAGCCCCACACAGCCTCCCCATATACTGCATGAGACCCACACAGCCTCCCCATATACTGCATGAGACCCACACAGCGTCCCCATATACTGCATGAGACCCACGCAGCCTCCCTATATACTGCATGAGCCCACACAGCCTCCCCATATACTGCATGAGCCCCACACAGCCTCCCCATATACTGCATGAGCCCCACACAGCCTCCCCATATACTGCATGAGCCCCACACAGCCTCCCCATATACTGTGCATGAGCCCCACACATCCTCCCTATACACTGCATGAGCCCCACACAGCCTCCCCATATACTGCATGAGACCCACACAGCCTCCCCATATACTGCATGAGCGCCACACAGCATCTCTATATACTGCATGAGGAGCTCACAGCCTCTCTATATACTGCATGAGGAGCCCACAGCCTCCCTATATACTGCTTGAGGCCCCCACAGCCTCCCTATATACTGCATGAGCGCCACACAGCCTCCCCATATACTGCATGAGGCCCACACAGCCTCCCTATATACTGCATGAACCCCGCACAGCCTCCCTATATACTGCATGAGGCCCACACAGCCTACCTATATACAGCATGAACCCCACACAGCCTCCCTATACACAGCATGAGCCCCACATAGCCTCCCCATATACTGCATGAGCCCAACACAGCCTCCCCATATACTGCATGAGCCCCACACAGCCTCCCCATATACTGCATGAGACCCACACAGCCTCCCCATATACTGCATGAGCGCCACACAGCCTCTCTATATACTGCATGAGGAGCTCACAGCCTCTCTATATACTGCATGAGGCCCCCACAGCCTCCCTATATACTGCATGAGCACCACACAGCCTCCCCATATACTGCATGAGGCCCACACAGCCTCTCTATATAGTGTATGAGGAGCCCACAGCCTCTCCATATACTGCATGAGACACACACTGCCTCCCTATATACTGCATGAACCCCGCACAGCCTCCCTATATACTGCATGAGGCCCACACAGCCTCCCTATATACAGCATGAGCCCCACACAGCCTCCCTATACACAGCATGATCCCCACATAGCCTCCCCATATACTGCATGAGCCCCACACAGCCTCCCCATATACTGCATGAGCCCCACACAGCCTCCCCATATACTCCATGAAACCCACACAGCCACCCCATATACTGCATGAGCGCCACACAGCCTCCCCATATACTCCATGAAACCCACACAGCCTCCCTATACACAGCATGAGCCCCACACAGCCTCCCCATAAACTGCATGAGACCCACATAGCCTCCCTATATACTGCATGAGCGCCACCCAGCCTCCCTATATACTGCATGAGCGCCACACAGCCTCCCTATATACTGCATGAGGAGCCCACAGCCTCTCTATATACTGCATGAGGAGCCCACAGCCTCTCTATATACTGCATGAGGAGCCCACAGCCTCGCTATATACTGCATGAGGCCCAAACAGCCTCCCTATATACTGCATGAGCGCCACACAGCCTCCCCATATACTGCATGAGGCCCACATAGCCTCCCCATATACGACATGTGCAGCAGCACCATATCACCCCCTCATGTCACCCGAGGTGTGCAGCACCATGTCGTCACCCACCCCAGGTGTGCAGCACCATGTCGTCACCCACCCCAGGTGTGCAGCACCATGTCGTCACCCACCCCAGGTGTGCAGCACCATATCGTCACCCACTCCAGGTGTGCAGCACCATGTCGTCACCCACACCAGGTGTGCAGCACCATGTCGTCACCCATCCCAGGTGTGCAGCACCATGACGTCACCCACTCCAGGTGTGCAGCACCATGTCGTCACCCACCCCAGGTGTGCAGCACCATGTCGTCACCCACCCCAGGTGTGCAGCACCATGTCGTCACCCACTCCAGGTGTGCAGCACCATGTCGTCACCCACTCCAGGTGTGCAGCACCATGTCGTCACCCACTCCAGGTGTGCAGCACCATGTCGTCACCCACTCCAGGTGTGCAGCACCATGTCGTCACCCACCCCAGGTGTGCAGCACCATGTCGTCACCCACTCCAGGTGTGCAGCACCATGTCGTCACCCACCCCAGGTGTGCAGCACCATGTCGTCACCCACCCCAGGTGTGCAGCACCATGTCGTCACTCACTCCAGGTGTGCAGCACCATGTCGTCACCCACTCCAGGTGTGCACCACCATGTCGTCACCCCCATAGCCTCCCCATGCCCACCAAAATGGCCCTTACACATAAGGAAAAAAACCACCACATACTCACCTCGTCCCGTTCCCTGTCAGTGTGCTTCTCTTCCTGCCTCCGGTGCGCGGACTCTCCGGAGTAAACAGCTGGCGCGATGACGTCATTTCATCGTGTCAGCTGTTTCACACACAGATGTGGCCCCCGGGTCGCACTTTGCCCAGATGTTCTCTATAATGTGGATGTGATCCTCTGCAATGTGGATTTGAACCTCTGTAATATGAATGTGACCCTCTGTAATGTGGATGTGACCCTCTAGGTTACAGTGTGCCACAGCCCACAGGCCAGTCTGAGTCCCACTCCTACGCCAGTCCCTGCTGCCTAGTGCCTGCGCCCTGTGGTAAGTGGTGTCCAAGCCCAATATTATCCCTATTTGACAACTGGGTGCTATCCCTGAGGGTGCTTCGGTACTGTAGCGCATAGGACACTATAGCTGATTGTAAAGCATATATATACAGTATATACAGCTCTGGCAAAAATCAAAAGACCACTTTAAAATGTTCAGTTTGTCTGATTTTTCTCTTTATAGGTATATTTTTGAGTAAAATGTAAATTGCTGTTTTAGGCAATGTGCACACGTTGCGGAATTGCTGCGGAAATTTCTGCGGGAATTCCGCAACTCCCTGCCGTGGGAAATACGCTAGAATTCCGCATGTGTATTTCCCGCGTTTTAACTAGCGTTCTCCAAGCGATCTGTAGCTTCGCTTGGAAAACTGATTGACAGGTTGGTCACACTCGTCAAACATAGTGTTTGACAAGTTTGACCGACTTCTTACTATTCAGGCTGCCTATGCAGCATCAGTATTAAAAAGATATAAAGTTAAAAATAATAAAAAAAATGGTGTTTTTCTCACCTTCCGGAGTCCCACGCAACGTCACCAGGTCTCAGCGATGCTCCCGGCAAGTCCAGTTCCCAGTGATGCCTTGCGACAATGACCTTTGATGACGTCGCAGTCTTGCGAGACTGCTACAGTAAGGTCATTGTCGCAAGGCATCGCTGGGAACTTGACTTGCCGGGAGCATCGCTGAGACCTGGTGACGCTGCGAGTGACTCCGGAAGGTGAGAATTTCACCATTTTTTATTTTCATTTGTATTTTTACAGGGATATGGTACCCGGAGCCTGGAGGAGAATCTCCTCTCCTCCACACCCTGGGTACCATCCGCACATTTTCCGCTTACTTTGCGAATGATGGCCTTAGCCACATGCGGAAAGTAAGTGGAACAATGCATTCCTATGTGTGCGGAATTCCCGCGATTCTGCACAAAGAATGAGCATGCTGCGTATTTTTCCGCAATGCCATTCCGCCGCAGAAAAATACGCAGCATTAGCACAGCATGTGCAGAATGCCATAGGATTGCATGGGATGCTTTTTTTTTTGCGTTTTCACGGCAAAATCGCGCACTAAGAAACACCACGAAAACTCAAAAAAAGGTACGTGTGCACACAGCCTTATTCTTTAAACTACTGACAACATGTCTCTGAATTTCCAAGCAATAAATTTTGTATTTTTTTTCTGAAAATGAGAAATGGTCAAAACTAGAAAAAATAATTCAGTGCTTGCAGACCTCAAATAATGCAAAGAAATCCAAGCTCATAATCATTTAGAAACAACAATATTAATGTTTTAACTCAGGAAGAGTTCAGAAATCAATATTTTGTGGAATAGCCATGATTGTTAATCACAGCTTTCATGTGTCTTGGCTGCTGTCCACCAGTCTCTCACTCTGCTTTTGGGTGACCTTATGTCACTCCTGGTACAATAGTGTAAGCAGTTCTTCTTTGTTTGATGGCTTGTGACTATCCATCTTCCTCTTGATTACATTCCAGAGGTTTTCAATGGGGATCAGGTCTGGAGAATGGGCCGGCCATGACCGGGATTTGATGTGGTGGTCTCTTAATTTTTTTTTTTTATAAATATATACTGTATATATATATATCACAGCGCTGAAAATATGGGGCTGAGATATCAGCTGGTTGTATAGGCACTACTACAACCACTAGCGATAATTTAGTAAAATTATTATAGTATTACCATGTAGTGACGGTGGTGGTATAGCGTGCCGAGGGTTCAGAGAGCTGGGCCTGCAGGCAGCATGGCAGGACTTGTGCTGATATCAATTTATGGTATGCTGTGGACCCCTGGCTGACACGCTGATATGAAGCAAATGAGAGAAATACATTTGTTAATTGAGCACTAAGGCTAGTTTCACACTAGCGTTTCTGCCCGCAGCACACGGCGCCGCTAAGCCCCGCCCCCTTCCGTCATCTCCGCCTAGTGTCGCACAGCGCTGCATGTGATCTGCACACCCTATCTTTAGCATAGGGTGCGCTGGCCGTGCGCTAGTAGGATTTTGAGTGCGCTGCGCCCTTTTGACGGTGCTCCGAGCGCACCAAAATGCAACATGGTGCGTTCAGCGCGCATCGGTGCACCGTCAAAAGGGCGCAGCGCAAGCAAAATCCTACTAACGCACCCTATGCTAAAGATAGGGTGTGCAGATCGCATGCAGCGCTGTGCGACACTAGGCGGAGATGACCGGAGGGGGCGCGGCAGGGGGCGGGGCTTAGCGGCGCCATGCGCTGCAGGCAGAAACGCTAGTGTGAAACTAGCCTTACTTATGTTTTCAGTGGTTATACACTAACAGAGCCTTTTTTCTATTGATAAGTATTTATTGTTCCTCAACCATTTTTATGAAATGGGTTGTTAGAAGGTGTACCTCTGCCGCACATGAGCTATACTCAAGTGCTACTACAGGAGACCCAAGCCTTAAGATGGGCCGCGGCCCGCGTCACAGTGGGCCACTGCATTGTGCCAAAGAAGAAAAAAAAAACACAAGCTTTCCTTAATAGCCTGTGGAGCGGGGAAGCACGGAAGCCATAGATTCGTCATGGATAATAATGAAGAGATGAAAGAAGGATTTTCCAGCTTCCAAAAAAAATTCCAATTTATTGTAGCTAAAGCAACATGAAAAAATAGACAGCAGCTCACATGGTGTGAGATAAGGCTACGCGTTTCGAACAGAACACTGTTCTTTCTCAAAGCTGCTCAATGCTGAGAATAGCGTGATTAAATACTTGCTGCAACCAATGAACACGGTGCAGCAATCACATGGTGAATAATTAGTGAATCACATAAAATCACAAAAGACATCAATACAAATGCATACAAATTTACACATCATAACAAGGAAAAATGCATATTAAATACAATAAGTGAGTAAAGATGAAAGAAAAAAAAGAAAAAAACTCCTTTTTCCTTATAGAATATACAAACAGATCTAGTAATGGAACATTGTCTCCTTTCTTGCATTCAGACCGTTAGGATAACAGGTATTAAGACAAAATATCCAGTATGCTTCACGCATCATGAGCCGTCTTCTATTATCTCCTCCTCTTGTCTGTATATTCAGTCTCTCAATGCCAAAAACCTGAAGAAACGCTGTGTCTCTATGATGATGATGATTAATAAAGTGCTTAGATGCAAATGACATCGAGCGATTCCCACTAGTGGAAGAAACAATGTCAGTGATGTGTTCAGAGATACGAAATTTTAACATTTTTCCTTGTTATGATGTGTAAATTTGTATGCATTTGTATTGATGTCTTTTGTGATTCACTAATTATTCACCGTGTGAGTGCTGCACCGTGTTCATTGGTTGCAGCAAGTATTTAATCACGCTATTCTCAGCATTGAGCAGCTTTGAGAAAGAACAGTATTCTGTTGAAACGCGTAGCCTTATCTCACACCATGTGAGCTGCTGTCTATTTTTTCATGTTGTTTTATCCACAGTAAATTGGAATTTTTTTTGGAAGCTGGAAAATCCTTCTTTTATCTCTTCATTATTGGCCACTGCATCGTGCTTGCCCCCCAGGCTAAAATTTGCCAGCCAGCCCCTGTGACTTGTGGTTTTGCATTTGCAGTGAGACAGAAAAACACTGCTAGCAGCGGGTTTTTTGTTGTTGCTGCAAGTAACGCATTTGCCGGATCGCGGTAAAACCGCAAGTGCCGCACATGTCCACAAGTCCTATAGGGATGAATGAGGCCGAGCGCAGTGTTGCTGTAAGTGATCCATTACGCGGCATATGCGGAGAAACTGCCGGATCTGCCACGAATGGCAAAAATTGCTGACGTGAAAGTAGCCTAAGTCACTGCCGACAGTGTCTGCATTAGGCCGGGGTCAGACATGCGAGAAACTTGCACGAGTTTCGCATGTCAATACCCGGTACTGCCGCCGGAACTCTGACAGGAGCGTGTGGCTCCATGTATTTCTTTGCAGCTGGCAGCTGCATGCTCCGGTCCCGAGTGCCGGTGGCAGTGAAGCGATGGCCGGGGAACCACCACGGTGCAGGGAGACTACGGTACACAAGATGAGGTGCAAACAACAAAGGGTAAATTTTTTGGAAGGCAAGGAATGAAGTGGATAAGCAAGTGGTATGCAATGGCAAAAGATGGTTTATAAGAGTTTGTATTCTTTAGCTGGGCCGTCAAATAGCACGGTGCTCCAGCTATTACAGGATCAATATATATCATACAGGCAAAACCAAACAATAAACAAAGAATGATGCTGCTGTAAGTGTAGTCTCCCTGGCCCCTACTAAAAAGGCCACACGGCTGCCGTGTTCTGTTTGTTGAAGCCTACACTAGGCCCTGATAACAAACTCACGGTGATGTTGGGGACTCAGGTCCAGTCCCGGGGGGGCCCCAACAGTCTTGAACGGTGGTGCACACGTCTGTCTGGCAGATAAGTGAAATGTGGTCTTGTCCTTGCTTCAGAGTCCTGGAGGTGCTTCTGGAAACTAAATCCCATTCTCGATCTCTTCGTGGCTTCTCAAAATAGCACAGGACAGCCACCTTTGCTACACCTGAAGAGTCTGTTCAATATCACAAGTCCACTTAGTCTCAGACTGTGTGACCTTTTTACACAGCTCCATGCACAGCAGCTCTCAGCAGCAGCTTCCAGCTCACACGCTCTCACAGGCTCATCTCCTCCCCTCCTCAGCCTTGGGCAGTTCAGTAACATAGTCCTTTACAGGGGGGAGCAAATCATTTCATCTCACCAGACAAGGGGGTGCTGTCTCTTAAAGTTGCAGCGTGTTTCTTACTGTCCATAACAGCACCACCCCCTTACATGCCTTCCTACTTATTGATGGTCATCCTCAGCCATAACAGCATCAAGGTCAAGGTGCAATGAAGGAACGTGCAATGTGGAAACAGCACCTATAGAGGAGGGAACAAAGTCAGAAAAACAGACAGAGTACACTGTTCTACGTATCAGACTGGTGGAACCCCTGCAGTAGACCTCTGGGATCTCTGAAGTTCTTGGCTATCAGGCAAGGCTTGACTATCTTCCAGAGGAACACTTGCTGCACGAGTCGTAGTGAGCTCTTGTCGGGTCTCGTCCTCATGTGGTGGTAGTGGTACATCCATGGGATTACCATCTCTGTACGGCTGAGAACCCTCCGCTGTGTCAGGGACGGTCCACCACTCATCATCGATTTCACGATCAGGCAAGAAAGATTCAGGAAGAGGAGTAGCGCCTTCAGACGGCAATGGCGCAGAACAGACCTCAGACCGGCAGGGCCGCAGCATATTTCTGTGAAGTACCCTAGGGGCGGACACCCCACTTTCAATCTGCACCTTGTAGATCGGGCCGTCACCATACACTCTCTCGATTACTCTGTAAGGATGTACTTCCCATCTCTCACTTAGTTTTCCCTTGGGGCGTTTCTCTCTGACTAATACTCGGTCCCCGGGTTGGAGCGGTATCTCTTGAGTCGGTTTACGGCCCGTGTGGTTTTTTTCCTGCAACTGCTGACCCGCCAACCGCCATATCATTTGTAATTGTTGCCGATGCTCTTTCATCCATGAAGTGACAGTTCGCTCCATCAGCTTCTCTGGCTGTTCCAAATTCAGCTCAATGATTTCTCGTCCAGCTCTTCCAACCAGCAGTATATATGGGGTGTAACCTGTGGTGGAGTGGACCCGATTGTTGTAGGTCCAGACCAACCCTGTCAGGTAGTCTTTCCAACATGACTTCTTATCCTCCTCCAACATTCTCAGCATTTGAAGTAGGGTTTGGTTGAAGTGTTCACATGCTCCATTGCCTTGAGGATGGTAAGGGGTGGTCTGGGACCGCTTGATGCCATACATAATTTACAGTTCTTCCATCACCTTGCCTTGGAAACATGTGCCTTGGTCAGAGTGGATGTGCTTTGGGCACTCATACACCTGGATGAAGTCTTGACAGATGGCCCGCATCGCCAACTCAGCAGTCTGATCTCTAGTCGGGGTGACTACTGCGAACTTGGAGAAATGATTGGTCATCACCAAACAGTTCTGTAGCCCCCGGGCCGAGTGTCCCACAAGGAGATAGTCGATCATCAAGACTTCTAGCGGTTCCTTAGTTTGTATGGTCTGGATGGGTGCCCTTTGTTTGGTACTCTTGATAAGGTCACATACTCGACATTGCCAGCAAAACTCTTCCACCACAGACTACAACCGGGGGTAGTATACATACCGCTGTAACCATTGGTAGGTCTTTGTGGGCCCGAAGTGAGCTCCAAATTCGTGGGCTTCTTTAGCTACTTGAGCCATTTTTCCTGGGATGACCACCTGCCACATTGCTTCCATATCTTTTGGCTATTGTCTCTTACGATATAACACTGATTCTCGCACTTCCAGTCTATCCCACTGGTGTAAGACACTTCATCTCAGCATCCAGATCATCTCTTTCTTGTTTGCTAGGCTTCCACTTCCAAGTTACCCACCATTGCGTCTGTCTCAGCCCTTCATCTTCATCCTGAACATGTCCCCATTCCTCATTGGTTCTCCCCAGGGACCGGGGTAATGCGTAGGCCTCCCTACTTGACTGGGCCGCAACCACTGGGGGCTTAAACTTACAAAAGTCTGGTTTTTTTTCCTCTTCAAGTTGTTCATCGAGATCCCCACTGGAGTCTCCACAGTCACTCTTGACAGCCCGTCAGCATTTATGTTTTCGGTAGCAGAGCGATAACGGATGGTAAAGTCAAACTTGGCTAGGTGAGCCACCCACCGTTGTTCTAAGGCCCCAATTTAGCATTCTCTAGGTGGGCCAGGGGATTATTGTCTGTTCGAACTTGATTCTTGGTCCCTGTCCGGAAGCCTGCTAACTTCTCTGTCATGGCCCACACTAGGGCCAGGAGCTCTAACCAGAAGGAGCTGTAATTGTGGGGGTTTCTTTTGCTGTCCTGCAGGGACCTACTGGCATACCCGATGACTCTCTCATATCCATCCTGTATCTGAGAGAGTACTGCACCGAGCCCATGAAGGCTACTGTCTGTGTAGAACAGGAACGGTTGATCGAAATCTGCGTAGGCCAAAATCGGGGCTGAAGTAAGGGCATTCTTTATGGCCTGGAAGGCCTCATCCTGTCTCTGGGACCAAGGGAGGCACTGGTTTTTCGGCACACCAGCAGTCCTCCTCAGCAGCTCGTTCAGAGGACCCTGTTGTTAATTCTCTTTCTGGGCTCCCTCTGGTGGTTAATGGAGGTAGTGGAGCTGATTTGATTGACAGAGGCTTACCACCTGATAATGAGGACAACGATTGGAGATCTGAGGCTTCAGAATGGGATTTAAGACAGCCGATGCCCTCGGCTGGTGATTTTTGCTGCCTTGCCTCCTGTGGTCTGACGTATCCAGCTCTTTCCCTGCATTGTCCAGCTAAGTGATTAATTTGCTTTTATGTTTGCATTTGTTCAGGTTCTGTCTATTCCTGCTTTGTACGGGTCGGCCAGCTCCGGCTGGGGCTGTGCTGCATCACCGCCATATGTTGTTGCTTGTGCCAGTTTGTTTTTTCCTCCTGGTATGTTGGTCTCTGTTGCTTTGCTTTCAGAATCTACCAGAGTACTGATATAGTGGGAGGCAACGTCGTGTGACTTCAGGGTTTTTTGCGTCAGTCGTGTTGGACATTTTGCAGGGTTTTTTGTGCGTGATTGCAGACAGTATCTATCCTTTCCTGTCCTGTCTAGTCAGTGTGGGCCCCTTCATTTGCTCAGACTATTTTCCTACCTGCGTTTGTGTTTTCATCTTGTCTCACCGACAATATATGTTTGGGGGCTATCTATTCCTTTGCGGTCTGCTCTGGGGCAGTTTAGATTTCCCCTTTCTTGCTTTAGGCTTAGTTAGCTCTCCGGCTGTGCTGAGGCATCTAGGGCATCATAGGCACGCTCCACGGCTACTGCTAGTTGTGTGGATAGGATCCGCTGAGTTACCAACCTCTCTGGTGTTCTGTGGCTCAGCTCAGGCCTGCTTTCTCCTCAGTGACCCATTCATAACAGGACCCGCCACCTTCGCGAAGTCTGTGACAAACTGGTGGTAGTACCTGGCGAGCCCAAGAAAGGCCTGGGGGTTCTCTCTCTGTTCGAGGGACTGGCCACTTCTGGATAGCAGCCACTTTTTCTGGTGAGGGTAGAACTCCATCTTGTGACACTATGTGGCCAAGGTACTCGATATCCCTCTTGAAGAGGTGGCATTTCTTTGGCTTCCCCTTCAGGTTATGAGCCCGCAGTCTTCCGAGTACCTGTCCAAGCCGGGCAAGGTGCTCTTCGAACGAGGCAGAAAAAACAATGATGTCATCCAGATAGATCAGGGTAGTTTCAAAATTTAAGTCTCCCAAACACTTTTCCATCAGCCGTTGAAACGTGCCCGGAGCATTGCAGAGCCCGAAGGGCATCCGGTTAAACTCAAAGAATCCCATAGGGAGGATAAAGGCGGTTTTTGCTTTGTCTTTCTCTGCCACGGCTACTTGCCGGTATTCACTTGCTAGGTCCAAGGTGGAGAAGTACTTGGCTTTCCCCAACACTGTCAAGGATTCTTCGATGCGGGGTAACGGATATCAGTCTTGCACAGTGCAGGCATTGCGTTTCCTGTAATTTACACAGAACCGGATGGTCCCATCCTTTTTCTTGATGAGCACCACCGGGCGGCCCAAGGGCTCTGACTACTCTACACTATTCCTGAATCCAGTATATGCTTCAGTAATGTCTTCATCTCTTGGTACATCTTGGGCAGGATCTGCTGGTATCGTTCTCGAATTGGACGAGCTTCCTAGGTCGATATCTCGCGCGTGATGGCTTCAGTACAGCCGAAATCTTCGGCGTGATGGGCAAATGTGGCCTGATTTTCCCGCAGCATAGCTTCTATCTCTTGCACATGCTCAGGGCCTAGAGCCTTCACATCCACTTCCTTTTGATCTAGGATGACCCGTCCACTCCACTCCGGGGATGGCGTCTCTTCGGCTCCCACAGCAACTGCTAGGGTCCACCCCGCACCTTCTATCGGTGATAAAGAAGACATCTCCTTCTGTCTCACCACTACACTCTTATGTAGCTATACCAGGGCCAGATCTGACCCTCGTGACAAGGTGACCTCCCCAGGGCCCACATTCAAAGCTCTTATGGGGACATGTCCTCGCTGGACCGCAGCTATCGTACGAGCTATCATGACTTCTTGGTCCACTCCTCCGCCTACAACAGGCTGAACAATTACTTCCAACCCGTCGGGTTGCGATGAGTCCCCACTGGAAGGTGTAATATATTTTCTCGCTCGGGAGGCAGATTACAGGCTCTTTCCCAGGCCAATTTTGGTCCATTTTGGTTTCGTTTTTGTAGGTTTTTTCGTGCGTCTGTAAAAAGGGCATGAAACTCTGACAACATTGTTTTGAGCTGTGACCTAGGAGTCAGAAATGCTTCCAGTGGCGATCCCCATGATGTTCCCGTGTCACTTGAGCAGTTTTCCCATGACTTTCAAAGGACCCCCGGGGGGGATCGCGGTAAAAATGCTCGGATCTCCCATAGACTTACATTGGGCTTGTTGTTCTGTCTGAGAACCCGAGTATTCCAATTTGCTTGACCCGAGCATTTTAGTGCTCGCTTATCACTATTAGGAAGTTATAAGGGTTAAAAGGTAAACAGCGATTTCTCATTTTTACAACACCATTTAATTTTAGGGACCACATCACATTTGAAGTCACTCTGAGGGTCTATATGATAGAAAACACTTAAAAAGTGACACCATTCTAAAAATGTACCTCTCACGGTGCTCAAAACCGCAATCAAGAAGTTTATTAACCAGAGCTCGGAAGGGAAGGAGCGACGTTTGACTTTTTCAACGTAAAAGTGGCTGGAATTGAGATCGGATGCCATGTCGTGCCTAAACAGTGGAAACCCCTCTCAAGTGACCCCATTTTGGAAACTAGACCACCCAGGGAACTTATCAAGATGTGTGGTGAGCACTTTGAACCCCCAGGTGTTTCACAGAAGTTTATAACACCCGGGCGTGAAAATAAAACAATCATATTTTTTCCACAAACATGATCTTTTAGTCTCTAATTTTTTATTTTCCCAAGGGTAACAGGAGAAATAGGACCCCAAAAGTTATTGTGCATTTTTTCCTCAGTATGCTGATATTCCATATGTGGGAGAAAACTAATGTATGGGCACATGACGGGGCTCGGAAGGGAAGAAGTGACATTTTGGAATGAAGACTTTGGTCTGCAGGCATCATGTTGCATTTGGAGAGCCCCTGATGTGCCTAAACATTGGAAATCCCTCACAAGTGACCCCATTTTGGAAACTAGACCCCCAGTGAACTTATCTAGATGTGTGGTGAGTAGGGATGAGCGAAACGGGTCGAAAAATTTCAAAAGTCGCCGACTTTTGGCAAAGTCGGGTTTCATGAAACGAAACCCGACCCTAGGATGAGGTCGGCCACGAGGTCGGCGACTTACGCGCCAAAGTCGCGTTTCAAAAGTTTGTTTTGCGCTCTTTTTCAGCCAATCAGGATCCACGGACACTGTGGGCAACGTGATGACATAGGCACGGGTCACCACCATCTTTCAGAAGGGCATGCAAGTGATTGGCTTGCTTTGGTGGGCGTCACAGGGGGTATAAAAGGGCGTGCACGCCGACCGCCATCTTACTTCTGCCGATCTCAGTATAGGGAGAGGTTGCTGCTGATTCTGTAGGGAGAGCGTTAGGCAGGGAAGAAGACAAAAAAACTGCTTCTGCTGCTAGCGATTTGGCCTGCACAACACACCAGTCACTGTGTGTGCAGTGCAAGGGGAGGCTATATTGTGGTGTATCAGTGGTGTTGGTTGTTGGGCTGCCTTTTAAGGCTTCCTGACAGGCTGGCATTGCTGTTTACCCACTGCTCTGCAAACTGCTTTTTTAAAAGCAATCCAATCTCCCTTATCCTCGAGTCACTTTTGTCACAGCTGTGCCATCGAGCCTGTGACATAGCGCTCAGATATCAGTGGGCCTCACACAATCCAAAAGTGTCCAGTGTCCACAAGTGTCTGCAGAAATTCAAAATCTCCCTTATCCTCTAGTCACTTTTGTCACAGCTGTGCCATCGAGCCTGTGACATAGCGCTCAGATATCAGTGGGCCTCACACAATCCAAAAGTGTCCAGTGTCCACAAGTGTCTGCTGAAATTCAAAATCTCACTTATCCTCTAGTCACTTTGGTCACAGCTGTGCCATCGAGCCTGTCACATAGCGCTCAGATATTCATTGGGCCTCACACAATCCAAAAGTGTCCAGTGTCCACAAGTGTCTGCTGAAATTCAAAATCTCACTTATCCTCTAGTCACTTTGGTCACAGCTGTGCCATCGAGCCTGTCACATAGCGCTCAGATATTCATTGGGCCTCACACAATCCAAAAGTGTCCAGTGTCCACAAGTGTCTGCTGAAATTCAAAATCTCATTTATCCTCTAGTCACTTTGGTCACAGCTGTGCCATCGAGCCTGTCACATAGCGCTCAGATATTCATTGGGCCTCACACAATCCAAAAGTGTCCAGTGTCCACAAGTGTCTGCTGAAATTCAAAATCTCACTTATCCTCTAGTCACTTTGGTCACAGCTGTGCCATCGAGCCTGTCACATAGCGCTCAGATATTCATTGGGCCTGACACAATCCAAAAGTGTCCAGTGTCCACAAGTGTCTGCTGAAATTCAAAATCTCACTTATCCTCTAGTCACTTTGGTCACAGCTGTGCCATCGAGCCTGTCACATAGCGCTCAGATATTCATTGGGCCTCACACAATCCAAAAGTGTCCAGTGTCCACAAGTGTCTGCTGAAATTCAAAATCTCACTTATCCTCTAGTCACTTTGGTCACAGCTGTGCCATCGAGCCTGTCACATAGCGCTCAGATATTCATTGGGCCTCACGCAATCCAAAAGTGTCCAGTGTCCACAAGTGTCTGCTGAAATTCAAAATCTCACTTATCCTCTAGTCACTTTGGTCACAGCTGTGCCATCGAGCCTGTCACATAGCGCTCAGATATTCTTTGGGCCTCACACAATCCAAAAGTGTCCAGTGTCCACAAGTGTCTGCTGAAATTCAAAATCTCACTTATCCTCTAGTCACATTGGTCACAGCTGTGCCATCGAGCCTGTCACATAGCGCTCAGATATTCATTGGGCCTCACACAATCCAAAAGTGTCCAGTGTCCACTAGTGTGAGCAGAAATTCAAAATCTCCCCTGTCCTATAGACACCTTGTACCTTGTTTTACATTACTATATAGTTTGTTGGATTTTGTCTACATTTTTACCAAAAATGAGGAAGGCTGGTGGAAGAGGCCGTGGAATTGGGCGGGGGTTGGCAGCTGGTAATGATGGTGTTGGTGGTGGATCTGATGGTAGTGGCAAGAGCAAAATAGGACCGAATGCAGGAGGTGTTGAGCCTGCGTCATCGTCTGGCTCCATAAGGCTTCGAAGGCTTAGTTTTCTAGGAGTTGGCAAACCGCTTTTAAAGCCAGAGCATCAGGAAAAAGTTTTGTCTTACATTGCTGACTCAGCCTCCAGCTCTATCGCCTCCTCTTCTTCAGTTGTAAAAAGTAAAAGCACTGAGTCGTCATTGGAGGCTCATGTTCATGAACCACACCTTTCCTTGTGTCCTTCACCCCAACCAAGATTGAAGGATGACGCAGGCCATACTACTGATTACTCCATGGAGCTGTTTTCACATACCATGCCTGGATTATCAAGTGAAATGGTGAATTACCCAGGCCAAGATGAATCTGACATGGAGTGCACTGATGCACAGCCGCTGATGGATGATTCTGCTGGTACATTCACTCAGAGCACTACATTGTCCTCGCAGTGTACAGAGCCAGATTCTGACCCTGATGAGACTCAGGTGCCCCTTCCCGCACACTATACCACCATACACGGTGACACAGAGGAAGGTGCACATGACATTGAAGAGGAGGTGATGGATGACCCAGTTGTTGACCCAGATTGGCATCCATTGGGGGAAGAGGGTGCTGCTTCCAATAGCTCAGATGAGGAGCATCCACAGCAGACATCGACATCGCAACAGCTGTTATCCGGCAGGCCCGGAGCACTCCAAAGACAGGTTCCAAAAATCAAAAGAGTTGCTGGACAGCTTGTCCAGAGGGTCAAAAGATCACAGCGTGCTAGGCCGCAAAATGTCTGCCAAAGTAGGAAGAGTGCAGTGTGGCACTTTTTTGAACAAAATCCTCATGATCAGGCCAAGGTTATCTGTAAGAAGTGCGCAAAGACCTTTAGCCGAGGGAAAAATCTGAAAAATTTGAATACCAGTTGCATGCTTAGACATTTAACCAGCATGCACTTGCAAGCGTGGACACAACACCAAACCTCAAGTGCCACATGTGCAACTGATCACAACGAAGGTAGTCAGCAATGCTACATTGTTTCCCCCACTGTAAGCCCACCGGTTAGCACAGCAGCAAATGTTGAGGTGTCGTTGCAAGGCCACAGCAGTCAGGGAATCCCACTGTTATATCAACGAAAGACTGATTCTAGGCCATCAGAAAGAACACCAACTCCATCACCATCATCAACCCTCTCTCAGTCCGCCCTGTCCACCGCTACTTCCACCATATGCAGCTCTCAAGTCCAGCTCACCCTCCCAGACACTAAGAGTAGGTCAAGAAAGTACTCAGTCTCTCATCCGCGTACACTGGGTTTGAACGCCCACATTGCCAAACTAATCTCGTTTGAGATGATGCCCTTTCGGTTGGTGGAAAGCGCAGCTTTCCGCGAACTCATGGCCTATGCAGTACCATGCTATGACCTACCCAGTCGCCACTTCTTCTCTCGCAAAGCCATCCCAGCCCTCCACCATCATGTGAAAGACCGCATTGTCCATGCACTCAAGCAGTCAGTGAGCGGAAAGGTGCACCTCACAACTGATGCATGGTCCAGTCGGCATGGCCAGGGCCGTTACGTGTCCATCACTGCGCACTGGGTTAATGTGGTGGATGCAGGGTCCACAGGGGACAGCGGTGGTGGGACAGTGCTGCCTAGCCCACGGTATAGGAAACAGTTGGCTGTAGGCGTTCGACCCTCCTCCTCCTCCTCCAGAAGCGAAAGCTCGTCCACAGAGCGCAGTCGTACGAGCACTCCATCTGCAGCTGCCACTGTTGCACACGAGGTGTCCCCCTATCGAGCAGCTAGTGGAAAGCGTCAGCAGACTGTGTTGCAGATGATGTGTTTGGGCGACAGACACACCGCCGAGGTGCTGGCCGAGTACTTTCAGCGACAAACTGAGTCATGGCTGGGCAGTGTACATCTTGAGGCAGGCAAGGTACTTAGTGATAACGGGCGTAATTTTGTGGCAGCCATAGCTCTTTCAAAACTCAGCCACATACCTTGCTTGGCTCACACTTGAACCTGGTGGTGCAGTGCTTCCTCAAAAATTATCCAGAGTTAACAGCCCTGCTCCAGAAGGTGCGAAGACTGTGCGTGCACATCCGCCGGTCGCCTGTACACTCCGTTCGTATGCAGAAGCTGCAGCGATTGCTCCACCTTCCCAACCACCGCCTCATTATCGACATTGCAACAAGGTGGAACTCCACCCTGCACATGGTGGAGCGGCTGTGCGAGCAGAGGCAGGCCATAATGCATTTGTGGGAGGATACACGGCCAGGCACTTTGAGAGCAGACATGGAGTTGACCGGTGTGCAGTGGTCGAAGCTGAAAGACCTCTGTAAAGTCCTTCAGTGTTTTGCGGAATGCACACGGCTGGTAAGTGCAGACGACGCCATCCTAAGCATGAGCATCCCACTTATGCGTCTGCTCATGCAAACTTTGACGCACCTTAAGGAGCAGACTTCTGCAGCCAATGTTGATGAGGAGGAAGAGGAGGAGGGAATCCTTGATGACATTCAGCCATTGTCTGCTCAGGGACCTCTCCTGGACGAGGTGGAGGAAGAAGAGGAGGAGGAGGATGATGGGGATGATTACTTAGGGGAGGAGGATGCATCTCGTGTGGCAAGTGAAAATGTTGGCGTGGCAAGGTCTGGTACAGGGTTTGTGCGTGACTGGAGGGATGTGGATTTGCCAGAAAGTGCTCCTCCAACCAGCACTCGCAGTGCATCATTGACACCGGGAACATTGGCCCACATGTCAGATTATGCCTTGCAGATCCTAAAAAGGGACCCCCGCATTGCCAAAATGATGAACGATGACGACTACTGGTTGGCCAGCATCCTGGATCCACGCTATAAAGGCAAATTACAAAACATCATGCCACAGGAGAACCTTGACCTAATATTGGCTAATAAACAAGCAACTCTGGTAAATCGGTTGCTTGAGGCATTCCCAGCACACAGCAGCGGTGATGGTTCTCACACGAGCCGTACGGGCCGGGGTCAGCTTGGCAGAGGTGTTCGTGGTGCACACAGCAGAAGTGGCGTTGGAGACAGGGGTTTCATGACAATGTTGTGGACTGATTTTTCAAGTACCGCTCACACAACTGGTAATACTGCATCGATGGAAAGTGACAGGAGACAGCAGTTGTCAACTATGGTTACAAACTACTTTTCCTCCCATATCGATGTTCTCCCACACAGGTCATTCCCCTTTGACTATTGGGTCGCTAAACTGGACACCTGGCCTGAATTGGCACAATATGCCTTACAGGAGCTCGCTTGCCCAGCTGCAAGTGTGCTATCGGAAAGAGTCTTCAGTGCAGCTGGATCAATCCTGACAGAAAAAAGGACCCGTCTGTCAACCCAAAATGTGGATGATCTAACCTTCATTAAAATGAACCACGCATGGGTTTCCAAGGATTTTGTCCCACCTTCCCCTGATGACACATAGGGTGACAGAAAAATGGCTTGCTTTGGTCCACCTCTTCCTGGGACTTGACCTATTTCACCTTTTGCATCAGCTGAATGTCCAACATCAACATATGCCACTTTCTAAAACTCCCTAACTGTGCTGCCTCCCCCCCCCATGGCCGGGGTCACCACCTAGCGCACGACACCGTGCGAGTGCCGTTGCCCTGGACAGGTGGGTAGGCCGACTCTTGGGCGCGGGCACTGGCACAGGGTCCCTCATAGTGCAATCAAGTGTCTCTGACGGTGGTGGTGCACACCCGCCGTCAGACACACCGCCGTACTATGAGGGGCCCAGTGCCAGTACCGACGCCCACGAGTGGGCCCCCCTTGCTTGGGCAGGGCCCCAGCATTTGCAATCTTTACCTCTCCCTGCTCCTCCGCTGTGTAGTCTGGGCCGTCAAATCCATACTGGGCCTAACACCGTCTGAGCCTGCCTCCTGATGTATAGACATATATTTTGAATGTGTACGCTATCCATACATGTTATCTGGGGATACGGTACCCTTTCTCACCTTTGTGCAATCACGTGCAATCCATACTGGGCCTAACACCGTCTGAGCCTGCCTCCTGATGTATAGACATATATTTTGAATGTGTACGCTATTCATACATGTTATCTGGGGATACGGAACCCTTTCTCACCTTTGTGCAATCACGTGCAATCCATACTGGGCCTGACACCATCTGAGCCTGCCTCCTGATGTATAGACATATATTTTGAATGTGTACGCTATCCATACATGTTATCTGGGGATACGGAACCCTTTCTCACCTTTGTGCAATCACGTGCAATCCATACTGGGCCTGACACCGTCTGAGCCTGCCTCCTGATGTATAGACATATATTTTGAATGTGTACGCTATCCATACATGTTATCTGGGGATACGGAACCCTTTCTCACCTTTGTGCAATCACGTGCAATCCATACTGGGCCTGACACCGTCTGAGCCTGCCTCCTGATGTATAGACATATATTTTGAATGTGTACGCTATGCATACATGTTATCTGGGGATACGGAACCCTTTCTCACCTTTGTGCAATCACGTGCAATCCATACTGGGCCTGACACCGTCTGGGCCTGCCTCCTGATGTATAGACATATATTTTGAATGTGTACGCTATCCATACATGTTATCTGGGGATACGGAACCCTTTCTCACCTTTGTGCAATCACGTGCAATCCATACTGGGCCTAACACCGTCTGAGCCTGCCTCCTGATGTATAGACATATATTTTGAATGTGTACGCTATCCATACATGTTATCTGGGGATACGGAACCCTTTCTCACCTTTGTGCAATCACGTGCAATCCATACTGGGCCTAACACCGTCTGAGCCTGCCTCCTGATGTATAGACATATATTTTGAATGTGTACACTATGCTATCCATACATGTTATCCGGGGATACGGTACCCTTTCTCATCTTTGTGCAATCACGTGTAATCCATACTGGGCCTGAGAACGGCTGGCGAGCTGTTAAGCAAGCTACAGCACCTGTGGTTTGCACACGTAAGTTTTTCATTTTTTCAGGAATGACGGTTAGGCCTAATTCCGGAACTGCGGTTGACCTGCACTTACTGGGAAATCATCGTTCGTGGGTAATAATTGTAATCACAGATCCCCATCACTAACGTTGTTCAGCGGGTTATCTGCACCTGTAAACGACAAACGCTGGCCTTTACAGTGTAGCGCACATGCAGCCACGGACATGTAAGGGCATGACACACCAGTTATTGGCCAATCTCATGTGCCAGAGCCTCACGTGTCCCTCTAGCAAGCCGGACTCGGACCGCGGGGCATGACGGAGTCTCGTTCGTTAACGGAATTAAGCTTGCAATGTGTGCATCTGTTCTGTAGCTTGCATGGTTGAGGTTTCCCAGGTGGAGTCGAATTAAACCGTAGGCTCCACTCCTGGTGGTGCCCTTCTGGACATTCCTTTAAGGTTCAGCTTTGTGTACACTATGCTATCCATACATGTTATCCGGGGATACGGTACCCTTTCTCATCTTTGTGCAATCACGTGTAATCCATACTGGGCCTGAGAACGGCTGGCGAGCTGTTAAGCAAGCTACAGCACCTGTGGTTTGCACACGTAAGTTTTTCATTTTTTCAGGAATGACGGTTAGGCCTAATTCCGGAACTGCGGTTGACCTGCACTTACTGGGAAATCATCGTTCGTGGGTAATAATTGTAATCACAGATCCCCATCACTAACGTTGTTCAGCGGGTTATCTGCACCTGTAAGCGACAAACGCTGGCCTTTACAGTGTAGCGCACATGCAGCCACGGACATGTAAGGGCATGACACACCAGTTATTGGCCAATCTCATGTGCCAGAGCCTCACGTGTCCCTCTAGCAAGCCGGACTCGGACCGCGGGGCATGACGGAGTCTCGTTCGTTAACGGAATTAAGCTTGCAATGTGTGCATCTGTTCTGTAGCTTGCATGGTTGAGGTTTCCCAGGTGGAGTCGAATTAAACCGTAGGCTCCACTCCTGGTGGTGCCCTTCTGGACATTCCTTTAAGGTTCAGCTTTGTGTACACTATGCTATCCATACATGTTATCCGGGGATACGGTACCCTTTCTCATCTTTGTGCAATCACGTGTAATCCATACTGGGCCTGAGAACGGCTGGCGAGCTGTTAAGCAAGCTACAGCACCTGTGGTTTGCACACGTAAGTTTTTCATTTTTTCAGGAATGACGGTTAGGCCTAATTCCGGAACTGCGGTTGACCTGCACTTACTGGGAAATCATCGTTCGTGGGTAATAATTGTAATCACAGATCCCCATCACTAACGTTGTTCAGCGGGTTATCTGCACCTGTAAGCGACAAACGCTGGCCTTTACAGTGTAGCGCACATGCAGCCACGGACATGTAAGGGCATGACACACCAGTTATTGGCCAATCTCATGTGCCAGAGCCTCACGTGTCCCTCTAGCAAGCCGGACTCGGACCGCGGGGCATGACGGAGTCTCGTTCGTTAACGGAATTAAGCTTGCAATGTGTGCATCTGTTCTGTAGCTTGCATGGTTGAGGTTTCCCAGGTGGAGTCGAATTAAACCGTAGGCTCCACTCCTGGTGGTGCCCTTCTGGACATTCCTTTAAGGTTCAGCTTTGTGTACACTATGCTATCCATACATGTTACCCGGGGATACGGTACCCTTTCTCATCTTTGTGCAATCACGTGTAATCCATACTGGGCCTGAGAACGGCTGGCGAGCTGTTAAGCAAGCTACAGCACCTGTGGTTTGCACACGTAAGTTTTTCATTTTTTCAGGAATGACGGTTAGGCCTAATTCCGGAACTGCGGTTGACCTGCACTTACTGGGAAATCATCGTTCGTGGGTAATAATTGTAATCACAGATCCCCATCACTAACGTTGTTCAGCGGGTTATCTGCACCTGTAAGCGACAAACGCTGGCCTTTACAGTGTAGCGCACATGCAGCCACGGACATGTAAGGGCATGACACACCAGTTATTGGCCAATCTCATGTGCCAGAGCTTCACGTGTCCCTCTAGCAAGCCGGACTCGGACCGCGGGGCATGACGGAGTCTCGTTCGTTAACGGAATTAAGCTTGCAATGTGTGCATCTGTTCTGTAGCTTGCATGGTTGAGGTTTCCCAGGTGGAGTCGAATTAAACCGTAGGCTCCACTCCTGGTGGTGCCCTTCTGGACATTCCTTTAAGGTTCAGCTTTGCAACCATACTGCCCACGTAAAACAAACACTTTGCCTTCATGAACGCTGTTTGGAGGGTCATGACTCATGGGAATAACGCCGCCCAATCAGTTAACCTGCTAGAGAGATCCTTCGTTGCTCCCAAGCATGACATCACACTCCCTAGGAGGAAGGTAATGCCACTGTGGCGACCGTACTCCTGGGGGCGACACAAGTGCACTGATGCCCAGCCACTGCTCGATGAATCTGCTGGTACATTGACCCAGACCACTACATTCCCCTCGCACGCTACACGGCCTGAATCTGACCCTGATGAAACTCAGGTTACCCTTCCCATATACAGTTCCATCTTACACGGTGACAAAGAGGAAGCTGCAGATGAAAGTGCAGGTTCGGCCCACCCGCCATCAGACACACCACCGTACTATCAGGGGCCCTGTGCCAGTGCCGTCGCCAACGAGTGGGCCCCCCCTGCTTGCTCAGGATCACAGCACTTGCAAGGTTGAAATACTGTGCAGTGAGATGGAAGATGGGAACGACGAGGAGTCCAGACTAGTACAGGGATTCCCTAGCGAGGAGACTTATTTCATTGTTTTCAATGTTGGGACAGCAATTTTTGGGGAGCACTATACTCTGGAGAATGATAGATGGGGCCCACCATACACTGGAACATTCCAAAGGTGAACATCAGACACTGGAGCAGCATTTACAGGGCCCATTATACACTAGAGCATTAGAAATGGGGCCCATTATGTTTGGAGCATTATTTGGGCCCATAAGACAGTGGAGCTTCATCCATGGGGACCAACATATACTGTAGCATTATGTGGAGCTCATCATATACTGTTTCAAACATTATATGGGACCAATGATTCTGTATGGAGAAATAGATGGGCCTCGTCATGAGCTGTAAAAAGTGAAGTATTTTTCATTGTACTATACCGCTATTTCTCTGCCGTATCGGAGCATGATGAGTTGTGGTATGTGTTAAAGGGGCGCTCTTTCGCCCAGGGCACATGAAAACCTGGAGCCAGCCCTCCCCCCCAAAACTGTAGCCAAATAACCCCCATTTTTCAGTGCGTAACTTGTATTATGAAGTTAATTAAGGTTGACAAGCTTAAGTAAGAAGAATTGATGCTTTTGGCATTCAAATGGGCACTGTTGGTGTGTTTCCTGTCCTCCTCTCACTGCCGACTTTTATTCCCCATTGACTTACATTGGGTTTCGTGTTTCGGGACGACCCCGACTTTTCCCTATAATCGGACGATCTTGCTCGACCCGACTTTTGGAAAAGTCGGGTTTCACGAAACGAAACGCGACCCTAAAAAAACAAAAGTCGCTCAACTCTAGTGGTGAGCACTTTAAATCCCCAAATGCTTCACAGAAGTTTATAACGTAGAGCCGTAAAAATAAAAAATCATGTTTTTTTCCACAAAAATGATCTTTTTCCCCCTAATTTTTTTATTTTCCCAAGGGTAAAGTTGACATTTGACCCCAAACGTTATTTTACAATTTGTCGTGAGTATGCTTATACCTCACATGTGGGGGTAAACCACTGTTTGGGCACATGGCAGAGTTCAGAACGGAAGGAGCACCAGATTTTACTGTTATGGTTTGCACAGGTGTCATGACCCACTGGGAGAGCCCATGAGGTGCCAAAACAACAGAATCCCCAAAATGTGACCCCATTTTATGAACTACACCTTTCAATGAATTCATCTGGGGTGCAGTGATCATATTGACACCATGGGTGTGTCACAGAATTTTATACCATTGGGCAGTGAGGACATAATAACTACATTTTCACCACCAAAATTTTGTTTTAGTCAAAAATTTTACATTTTCACACAAGAAGTGGGTAAAAATGGCAACAAAGATTGTCCCACAATTTCTATTGAACGTGGCAATACCCCATACGTAGATGTACAGTGCTACTTAGCCATGTGGAGAGACACGGAAGGAACGAAACGCTATTTGTCTATTCAAGTGAATGGGTCTGTGCACATGTCAGTGTGTTTCCATGGGTTGTGTGTCCGTGGGAAAAACACGCTGATATGTCAGTTTATTAATGTCAGCACGGGCCACAAAACATCCAGCACACGTGCATACACATAACACATGGATGTTATCCATGTGAAATGCATTGGCGCCGGGGAAGAAGAGTTACAGTAAGCGTCGTTCCCGGCACTGGGTGATGAACACGGCTCTCATCATTCTCCCATGCTTGTGCCGATCGCCGGCAGAGCAGGGGAGAATGATGAGAGCCGTGTTCAGCACCCGGCGTCGAGGAACAGCGCTTACTGTAACACTTCTTCCCTGGCACCCGTAACTGTGCTACTGATGCGGCACACGTGTGCCGCAAGTATTGCACACACGGACACTGACATCTCCGGTACCAGAAATATCAGGACGTGTGAAAGAGGCCTTAGAGCGGGTTTTTTTGTTTGGCAGCTGTCACACACTAAAATATGCTTTTTATTGCAAAAAATAGTTTTTGCATCACCATATTTTGAGAGCTATAATTTTTCCATATTTTGGCCTACAGAGTCATGTGAGGTCTTGTATTTTGCGGGACGAGTTGATGTTTTTATTGGTACCGTTATCGGGCACATGACTTTTTTGATCGCTTTTTATTCCGATTTTTGGGAGGCAGAATGAACAAAATCCAGCAATTCATGAATTTCTTTTGGGGGGGGGAGTTTATACCGTTCCGCGTGTGTTAAAATTGATAAGGCAGTTTTATTCTTCGGGTCAGTACGATTACAGCGATACATCATTTATATCTTTTTTTATGTTTTGGCGCTTTTATACAATAAAACCTATTTTATAGAAAAAATAATTAGTTTTGCATCGCTTTACTCTGAGAGCTATAACTTTTTTATTTTTCTGGGGATGGAGCTATATGGCAGCTTTTTTTGCGGGACAAGATGATGTTTTGAAGGATCCAAATGTGGTTGATAGTCGGACTTGTTGGGGCAAAGAATTCCAGAGGATAGGGGCAATTCGGGGGAAGTCTTGGAGGCGGTTGGGTGAGGAGCGAATAAGTGTGGAGGAGAGAAGGAGGTCTTGGGAGAACCGGAGATTACGTGAGGGAAGGTATCGGGAGATTAGTTCAGAGACATATGGGGGAGACAGGTTATAGATGGCTTGTAGGTCAGTATTAGTGATTTGAACTGGATACACTGAGGGAATGGGAGCCAGTGAAGAGATTTGCAGAGGGGAGAAGCGGAGGAGTAGCGAGGAGAAAGATGAATTATTCAGGCAGCAGAGTTAAGGATGGACTGGAGAGGTGCGAGGGTGTTAGCAGGGAGACCACAGAAAAAGATGTTGCAGTAGTCGAGGCGGGAGATGATGAGGGCATGCACAAGCATTTTAGTAGATTGAGGGTTGAGGAAAGGACGGATTCTGGAAATATTTTTTTGAGCTGGAGGCGACAGGAGGTAGAAAGAGCTTGGATGTGCTGTTTGAAGGACAGGGCAGAGTCAAGGGTTACTCCGAGGCAGCGGACTGCCGGTACTGGGGAAAGCATGATGTCATTAACTGTTATAGATAGGTCTGGTAAGGAAGATCTGTGAGATGGAGGAAAAATGATGAGTTCAGATTTGTCCACCTTGAGCTTGAGGAAGTGAGTGGAGAAGAAGGTATGATGATAAAGCATTGTTTTTTGCCTTGTTTTTATTTTATGGTGTTCACTAAAGGGGTTAAGTAGTGGGACAGTTTTATAGGTGCGCATGACAGGAAGTTTCTCAGCTCTGGAGACCCGGGTGTCGTCATGACGACATCAGGTCTCCTTGGCAACGATCGGGACCCTGCGTCACACTGCTGGGTCTCTGATCCAAAGGCAGAGGGGCTGTTAGCCCTCTGCCTTCTCCCAGAATGCTGTGATCATGTTCGATTGCAGCATTTCTGGGGTTAAAGTGCCAGAAGTAGTGATGAGCGAACGTGCTCGCCACTACTCGTTACTCAACCGAGTATCACGGTACTCGGTGTACTCGGCGAACACCGAGCATTTACGGAATTACTCGGCAGGAACTCAGGTCTCCACCCAGCTTTTTTGGCGGACTTTAGAGACCCAATCACGATGCAGGGATTGTCTGCCAGGCAATGAAACGCCGCAGCCATCTTTGTTGTGGTCTTGCAGTGATTGGCTGGCCGCACAGCATCATCAGGGGTATAAGAGACCAGACGCCACTCTGCTCGGCGCTTTCAGCTCCAGATTGAGAAAGTGTAGGGAGAGCTGCTGCCGAGATAGGGTCAGATTTGGGGATTTATTAGTCAGTGTGGGTTCTACCTTCATAAAAAACTCAAATCCAGCTAAACCAACAGTCCTTCTAAGGACTAATTCTGGAGTATATAGGTTCCAGTGTTAGGCAGGCAGGGTAGAGTATGTCGCTCTATACATATCAGTGCAAGGCCTGCAGGCACTGTATGTGTGTTGTATATACATATCATTGCATACATCAAGAGGGTCCATTCCCTTCCTGTCTGCTGGTGCTGCTGCTGCTACCTATAGCATATATTGACCGTATATACCTAGCCCCAGGTGTAATTGGCTTGGAAAATTTTTTAGGCCAAGCTTAATAGAGCCACATATTTTACAGTGCGGTATATCTGTGACACACCTCATCCATCCGTCTGCTAAAAGGTTTGTCCTTTTTTGCCCTAAATTCAATTTTTTTTTTTGCTGTCTGTCACTGTACTTATATACAGCACTGTTTAGCCAAAAAAGCAAAAAATACAGGCCACACATTTGTCAGTGTGGTATTGTGGAGCCCCCAGGAGTACGGTTGCCACAGTGACCTTACCTCCCTCTAAGGGATAGTGATGTCATGCCTGGGAGTAAGGAAGGATTTCTTTATCATATAGTTCCAGCACACAACACTGTTCCCCCTCCTGGCCAGCAGAGGGAGCTCTGAACAGAACAGAAGAGGAGCTGCTGTCTGTGGTCAGGGGTGGGAAGTTAGAGGGTTGAAGTGTGGACAGGGAAGAGAGAGGATGGAGGAATAGAGAGCTGAAGGGATTGGAGCTAAAGGAGAGCTCATCCCCAGCTCAAGCGCAGAGACCGGACGCTGGAGTCCGAGGTTGTGTGGATACTAAAGGTCCCACAGCAGAAACTGGAGGAATAGAGGCTGTAAATGCTCTGTTCCCAACTGAGACTCGATGACACAGCAGCAACATGTGTGAGCCAGAGAAAAGTAGGCTACAGCTGCCTGTCATGCGACTGGAGTTCTAAGCAACGGACAGAAAGAGGAACTTGTGTGCAGTTTAGAACTGCAAGTACTTCAGAATAGCGCTAGAAAGGAGACCTCACAACCCTTCTGTATAGAGAGATTCCCAAATTGCTTCCAGGCTGACCAACTCCTGTACCAATTGCAACTTGAGCCCTGGACTGTACCTAAAAAGCACAATAAAAGGTAAAAGAAACTGCACTCTGTTGTGTCCTCTGAATTCTTCCCGCTCACCCACTCAGCACTGCTACAACCTTTACCTCACACTACATCATCATCTCCCTTAACATCTACTACAACTGCCCTGGGACAACAGCTCTGCATGTGGAGAGCTATTCCAACTTTGCTGCATCACATCATCAGTCTCAGAGGATCTGCACTGCAGCGCTGGTCAATTCTGATCAGATACCATGGGTGGCGTAACGAACACTTATTACGAAAACTCTTTATTTCATCCCCTGTAAATAAACCCCTTTTATTGGATGCCCAGGGCCATGGACTGGGTCACTGCTGCCTCTGTGACACATCCCTTTAAGACACCAGCCCGGTACTGAGTACCCTACTGCCCTGGCAGGTGCTCCAGTATCTCCGTGCCAGCTTATATCTGTGCATGCTCAAAGTTTGGCCAGTTTAGGCTGGTTTTCCATTTTTGTCCTGTGTGTCACTGTACTTATATACAGCACTATTTAGCCAAAAATGCAATAAATACATGCCACACATTTGTTGGTGTGGTATCTCCGTGCCAGCTCATATCTGTGCGTGCTCAAATTTTGGCCAGTTTAGCCTGGTTTTCCTTTTTTTGTCCTGTGTGTCACTGTACTTATATACAGCACTATTTAGTCAAAAAATAAAAAAAATACAAGCCACACATTTGTTGTTGTGGTATCTCCCTAACAGGCCTCATTTATCTGTGCCAATAATTTGGCCATTTTAGGCCTACATATTGTATTTTTTTGCTGTCTGTTAACGTACTTTGTTATGATTGAGTGACCGTAGGAGGCAGACACAAAAATAGAAGCTACGTCCAGAAAACCAGAGGAGCTGGCAACTATCCGATTGCAGACCCCTGAACCTATCAACACAACTAGCAGTAGCCGTGGGGGGTACCTACGGTGCCCTAGACCCCTCGACACAGCCGGAGAACTATATAGCCTAAAGATAGAAAGGGAAATCTAAACTGCCCCAGAGCAGACCCCAAAGTAAAAGGCAGCCCCCAACATATAATGACGGTGAAGCAAGATGAAAAAACACTGACACAGATAGAAAGATAGGCTGAGCAAACGTTGGGGCCCAATCTAATCTAAACAGGAAAGGAAAGGAAAGCTGCTGTCTGCAATCGGCAAAAAACCCTATCAAAAACATAAGCCAGCAAGCTGAAATGGAAAAAGACCCTGAAGCAACTAAGCTTCAAAACTAAATCAGCACTCTGGTATTTTCAGGAGACAGAGCTAAGGAGTTCAGCTCACCCCAGCAGGGAATGGCCGAAATCCAGAAAAAACAAAGCAAGGCACAAATGCAAAAAGCAAGGAAGAAAACTTAGCTTTAGCAGAGCAGGAATTCAAACTGGACTCCAAGGATACCACAGAGAAATCACCCGCAGGGAGAATGGGCGTATGCAGCCTTATATCCAGTCTGTGACTCCACTCAGCCAGTCATCATCATTAATCTCAGGTGTCTGATAATCAGACTCACTACCTCTCCTTACTAGAAGAGGGAGTTCCTCGGGCATCAATGATGTAGGAGAAAATGAACTCACAACAGTACCTCCCCCTTGAGGAGGGGTCACCGAAGCCTCAACCACGCCACCAGGGCGATCAGGGTGTGCCTAATGAAAGGCACGCACCAGTCTTTTAGCATGAACATCAGAGGCAGAGACCCAGGAATTATCCTCCTGACCATAACCCTTCCACTTAACCAAATACTGGAGTCTCCGTCTAACCAGACGAGAATCCAGTACTTTCTCTACCTCATATTCAATGTTACCTTCAACCAATACAGGGTCTGGAGGTGCCACTCCCGGAACAACAGGTTCAACAAATCTCTTCAACAAGGACTTATGAAACACATTATGGATTTTAAATGTGACAGGAAGAGCCAAACGAAAAGAGACCGGATTAATAATCTCCAAAATCTTGTAAGGTCCAATAAATCTAGGCTTAAATTTAGGAGAAGCCACCTTCATAGCAATATTTTTTGATGATAACCACACCAAATCACCAACCTTAAACTGGGGACCAATGGTCCTATGTCGGTTGGAAAACCGCTGGGCCTTTTCCTGGGAGAGAGATAACTTATCCACCACTTGGTCCCAGATCTGGTGCATTCTCTCCACCACAGTGTCAACCCCTGGGCAGGCAGACGGGTCCACCTGCCCTGAAGAAAATCGAGGATGAAACCCAAAGTTACAAAAAAAAGGTGACATCAAAGTGGCAGAACTAGCTCTGTTATTTAAAGCAAATTCGGCCAAGGGTAAAAATGAAACCCAATCATCCTGATCAGCGGAAATAAAACATCTCAAATATGACTCCAAGGTCTGGTTTGTTCTCTCTATCTGCCCATTGGTCTGAGGGTGAAAGGCAGAGGAGAAGGACAACTGAATTCCCAGCTTGGAACAGAAAGTTCTCCAAAATCTAGACACAAACTGAACTCCTCTGTCAGACACAATGTTCTCAGGAATCCCGTGCAAGCGAACCACCTGTTGCAAAAACAGGGGCACCAACTCAGAGGAAGACAGCAACTTAGGGAGTGGTACAAGATGAACCATCTTAGAGAACCTATCACAAATCACCCAAATAACAGTCATCCTTTGAGTGACAGGCATATCAGAGATGAAATCCATTGAAATATGGGTCCATGGCCTCTTGGGGACAGGCAAAGGCATCAACAACCCACTAGAGCGGGAGCATGATTTAGACCGGGAGCACGTCCCACAGGACTGCACAAAATTCCTGACATAACGAGACAAGGAGGGCCACCAAAAAGACCGACTCACAAGATCTCTAGTACCAAAAATACCTGGATGACCAGCCAAATCAGAGCAATGAACTTCAGACATCACTCTCTTCTTCCACTGGTCAGGAACATACAACTTTCCACTGGGACAACGCTCAGGCTTGTCTCTCTGGAACTCTTCCAGAGCACGTCTCAAATCGGGCGAGATGACAGAAAGAACTACCCCTTCGCCTAAGATGGTAGCAGGTTTCGTCACCACAGGAGAATCAGCAAAGAATCTCCTAGAGAGTGCGTCTGCCTTGACATTCTTAGTTCCAGGAAGAAAAGAAACCGCAAAATCAAAACGTGTAAAAAACAAGGCCCACCTAGCCTGTCTAGGGTTCAAGAGCTTAGCCGACTCTAGATAAATCAAATTCTTGTGGTCGGTGAGGACCACGACTTGATGCTTAGCTCCCTCCAACCAATGTCTCCACTCCTCAAATGCCCATTTCATGGCCAACAGTTCCCAATTCCCCACATCATAGTTACGTTCAGATGGAGAGAACTTTCGGGAAAAGAAAGCACAGGGATTCATTTTAGATGTTACAGGATCCTTTTGGGACAAAACAGCTCCTGCACCAATCTCAGAAGCATCCACCTCTACCTGGAACGGAAGTGAGACATCAGGTTGCCGCAAAACCGGGGCGGAGGTGAATCTTCGCTTCAACTCCTGAAAGGAAGAAACAGCCTCCGGAGACCAATTTAACACATCAGCACCCTTCTTAGTCAGATCAGTCAATGGCTTGGCAATACTAGAAAATTTTGCTATAAATGTCCGATAAAAATTAGCAAAACCCAAAAACTTCTGGAGGGCCTTCAAAGAAGTGGGCTGAACCCAATCATAAATGGCCTGTACCTTGGCTGGATCCATTTCAATAGTTGACGGAGACAAAATAAATCCCAAAAATGAAATCCTCTGTACCCCAAAAAGGCATTTAGATCCCTTGACATACAGGGAATTCTCCCTCAAGATCCGGAACACAGTCCGAACATGTTCCACATGAGAATCCCAATCCTTGGAGAAGATCAAAATATCATCCAGATAGATAATCAAAAATTTATCCACAAAATCTCGGAAAATATCGTTCATGAAGCACTGGAAGACAGAAGGGGCAATAGTGAACCCAAAAGGCATCACCAGGTACTCAAAATGTCCCTCCGGAGTATTAAACGCCGTCTTCCATTCATCCCCATGCTTAATGCGAATAAGATTATACGCCCCCCTGAGGTCAAGCTTGGTAAACCAGCAAGCACCTTTAACTCTAGAGAATAGATCCGAAATCAGGGGTAACGGATACTGATATTTGACAGTAATCTTGTTGAGGGCACGATAATCAATACAAGGTCTTAATGATCCATCCTTTTTTGCTATAAAAAAAAACCCAGCACCTAAGGGTGAAGAGGATGGTCTAATATGACCCTTCTCCAATGCCTCCTTAATATAGTATCGCATAGCCTCGTACTCGGGTACAGATAAATTGAAAAGCCGACCCTTGGGGAATTTACACCCCGGGTTCAGCTCAATAGCACAGTCATAACTCCTATGAGGAGGCAAAGATGCAGACTCATTCTCACTAAATACATCATAAAAGTCAGCCAAATAGTCAGGAACATCATGTGACTGGGGAGAGGTGGAGAAAATAGGAGCATCACTAAGGGCACACCGACAACCCCAACTCACCACAGACAAAGATTTCCAATCCAGAACTGGATTATGGATTTGTAACCAGGGAAACCCCAGAACAATGGTATCATTCAGATTATGCAACACCAAAAATCTGCAATTTTCCTGATGGTCTGGGGCGACCCGCATTACCACCTGGGTCCAAAACTAAGGTTTATCTTTAGCCAAAGGAGTAGCATCAATCCCCCTCAAAGGGATAGGCGTCCGTAGAGGTGTCATAGGAAATCCACAACGTTTAGCAAAATCCAAGTCCATTAGGTTTAGAGCTGCTCCCGAATCCACAAATGCCTTGGCGGAAAATGTGGACAGGGAGCAGATCAGAGTAATAGCCAGAAGAAATTTAGGTTGAACACCACCAACAGCAAACGTGTGTGCAAAGCGTTTCTCTCGTTTAGGACAGACAGAAATAATATGCGAGGCATCTCCACAGAAAAAACACAACTTATTACGCCTTCTGAACTCCTGACGCTGCTCTCTGGAGAAAACTCTATCATATTGCCTAGGTTCAGTCATTTGTTCAACAGGTGGCAACACCTCTCGTGCAGTCTTGCGTTCGCGCAAACGCCGATCAACCTGAATGGCTAATGACATAGAATCGTCAAGACCAGAGGGAACAGGAAATCCCACCATAGTATCTTTTACGGCTTCTGACAAACCCTTCCGAAAGAGAGCAGCCAAGGCATTATCATTCCAAGTAGTAAGTACTGCCCACTTTCGGAATTTTTGACAGTACAATTCTGCAGAATCTCGACCCTGATTCAATGCCAGCAGGGTCTTTTCAGCCTGATCAATGGCATTAGGTTCGTCATACAACAAGCCCAAGGCTTGAAAAAATGCGTTCACATTAGTCAGAATAGGATCATCTGGTTTCAAAGAAAACGCCCAATCCTGGGGATCGCCACGCAGCAAAGAGATGACAATTTTAACCTGCTGCGCGGAGCTCCCTGACGAGTTAGGCTTCAAGGCAAAAAATAATTTACAATTATCTTTGAAATTCAAAAATTTAGACCGATCACCACAAAATACATCAGGTGTAGGAATCTTTGGTTCAGCAGCATGTGAATGAGCAAGGTAGGCGGAAATTCCCCGCACTTCCGCAGCGAGCTGCTCCACACGATCAGAGAATTGCTTTATCTCCATTGAGAGAAAAAAAAATTCCCCCTACGGCCTCAGAGATATAGAGGAAAAAATATACGCACTTTTTTTTTTTTTTTGCAATTCCTTCCTGCTATTGAGTACCCTAGGATCTGCGGTCATGCGGGTGATTCTGTTATGATTGAGTGACCGTAGGAGGCAGACACAAAAATAGAAGCTACGTCCAGAAAACCAGAGGAGCTGGCAACTATCCGATTGCAGACCCCTGAACCTATCAACACAACTAGCAGTAGCCGTGGGGGGTACCTACGGTGCCCTAGACCCCTCGACACAGCCGGAGAAATATATAGCCTAAAGATAGAAAGGGAAATCTAAACTGCCCCAGAGCAGACCCCAAAGTAAAAGGCAGCCCCCAACATATAATGACGGTGAAGCAAGATGAAAAAACACTGACACAGATAGAAAGATAGGCTGACCAAACATTGATGCCCAATCTAATCTAAACAGGAAAGGAAAGGAAAGCTGCTGTCCGCAATCGGCAAAAAACCCTATCAAAAACATAAGCCAGCAAGCTGAAATGGAAAAAGACCCTGAAGCAACTAAGCTTCAAAACTAAATCAGCACTCTGGTATTTTCAGGAGACAGAGCTAAGGAGTCCAGCTCACCCCAGCAGGGAATGGCTGAAATCCAGAAAAAACAAAGCAAGGCACAAATGCAAAAAGCAAGGAAGAAAACTTAGCTTTAGCAGAGCAGGAATTCAAACTGGACTCCAAGGATACCACAGAGAAATCACCCGCAGGGAGAATGGGCGTATGCAGCCTTATATCCAGTCTGTGACTCCACTCAGCCAGTCATCATCATTAATCTCAGGTGTCTGATAATCAGACTCACTACCTCTCCTTACTAGAAGAGGGAGTTCCTCGGGCATCAATAATGAAGGAGAAAATGAACTCACAAAAGTACTTATTGACACAAATCTGATAATGCAAAAAACATTTTTACCTACAGTCCATATAGGTAAAAGTGTGATTTTCCAGCACACGTATCACATACAATTTGCTTCCCAAATCAGCCATTTGTAGTGAGCGTGTATAATATTCTGGTCCATTTACAATGAGCAAGGAGCGTGGCAAGGGACGGGGAAGTGGATGTGATGGTGCAGGCCGAGGCCATGGGCAAGCTGAAATTGGGCCACCAAAAACACCCACATCTTTTCGCTGGGCCTTAGTGTCCGAAGTCCTAGGGGACCTCAGCAAAACAGCACTATTGAAGCCTGAGCAGTGTGAAAAGGTTGTTGGTTTGATAAGCGAATAATACTTCCAGTTACTTATTCACCACCACCAGCACCCTGTCTTCCACACGGTAAAGTCTGAGTAGCCATAAATCTGGACCGCATATTCCTCACCCTGATCCTCCTTCCTCCCACCATGCTGAGTGCTCAGAGACAACTGATCCCACACTCAGACACTCCGAAGCGCTATTCATTTTTCCATTTGGAGATTCATGCCTCTCGCCCGGTCCACTTGAAGCGGGGTAAGATGATATTCCATGTAGCGATGCACAAATATTCGAGCAGCCACAGTCACAAGAGTTGGACGATGAGACACAATTGCCGGAAAGTCAGGAGGAGGACCAGGGTGGAGAAGTCCATGAGGTGGTGGATGATATAATTACAGACCCAACCTGGCAGGAGGACATGCAGAGCGAGGACAGCAGCACACAAGGAGAGGTAGGCAACACACCGCTTCAGGCAAGAAAAAGCAGTGTGGTGGCTGCAGACAGAAGGCGTGCAACCGTTCCCCATACCACCAACCTGACGGAAGTTGCCAGTCCAACTGTTAGGTCTTCCAGAGTTTGGTTATTTTTTAAAGACTGACGATAACCCCAAACAGGCCATTTGCAACACCTGTCATGCCAGTATCAGCAGGGGTGGCAAAACTACCTGCCTATCCACCACCAGCATGATCAGGCAAATGGCAGCAAAACATCCAACTTTGTGGGCCCAAACCCATGCTGCAAGAATAGTGTCTGTGGGTGACACCACAGCTTCTTCCACTGTTGTGCGTGCAAGCCAATCCCCTGTCCACGTTGCATGCGAAGATGCCAACTGCCCTGCACCTGCCGTTGCCCACAGTTAAATAGCACCATCATCAAGCACGTCCACATCCTTGTCCCAGTGCAGCCTTCAGTTGTCCATACCCCAGTCATTGGAACGTAAGCGGAAATACGAAGCCAACACCCCACAGGCCACAGTACTCAATTCTCAAATGTCTTGTCTGCTTGCGCTCAAAATGTTGCCTTTTAGGCTCGTAGAGATGGAAGCTTTCCACAACCTGATGGCGGCGGCCATCCCAATGTACTCGGTCCCCAGCCGCTACTATTTCTCCTGCTGTGCCGTCCCGGCATTACACAAGCACGTGTTCCACAACAATGCAGTCACTGGGAAAGTACACATAACCACTGACACATGGAAAAGTGCTTGTGGCCAGGGACGGTACATCTCGCTGACGGCACACTGGGATAACATAGTGGAAGCCGGGAACCAGTCAGACCTTGGGATGGAACATGTTCTCCCGAAGCCAAGGATTGCGGGCCCTACGTCAGTCAGGGTTGCCTCCACTGTGTACAGCTCTTACACCTCCTCGTTTTCAGCCTCCAGCTCTGAAATGAGCACATCAGTCAGAAGCTGTCAGCACTGCCAAAGCCAAGCTAATTTGCTTAGGTGACAAACCAAACAATGCTGAAGAGTTGTTGACAGCTTTGAAAGAGGAGGAAGATGTGTGGCTGACACCTTTGAATCTCCAGCCAGGCATGGTTGTGTGTGACAATGGCAGGAACCTGGTGGCGGCTCTGAGGTGAGGCAAACTGACACAGGTACCAAGCCTGGCCCATGTGCTTAACTTTGTTGTTCAACGATTTCTAAAAAGCTACCCAGAGCTGCTGGATCTGCTTGTGAAAGTATGCCGCTTGTGTGCCCATTTTAGAAAGTCAGCTACAGCTTCAGCCGCCCTTGCCGTGCTTCAGCAGCAATTGCAGATTCAGGCTCACCGACTGGTGTGTGATGTCCCCACGCGTTGGAACCCTACACTGCATATGTTGGAAAGGATTTGTGAGCAGAAGTGGGCAGTTGTTGAATACCATAATCAACAAGGCCGTCGTTTTCCAGGTTTGACTCCACACATAAGACCTCAGGAGTGGACATGGATGTCAGACATATGTAACATCCTCCACAACTTTGAGGAGTGCACCAAGATGGTAGCGGCGATGACGCCATAATTAGTGTCACCATCCCACTCATCTGCATTCTGAAATGCTCTCTGCTCACAAGGAGGATGCATTGCAGGTGGAGCATGAGGACATGGATCAAGGAACTATACAGGGTGATTACAGCCCAGCCTCATGTCATCCTAACGTGGATTGGTTGGCAATGAGGAGGAAGAACAGGAGCTACTTTCATGCGCTATAGATGGGTCTACAACCACAACTGTCATACCTGGAGTTGAGCAAAACGGGTCGGTCATATTCAAAAGTCGCCGACTTTCGCTGAAGTCGGGTTTCATGAAACGAAACCCGACCATAGCGTAAGGTCGGCCACGAGGTCAGCGACCAGAGAGCCAAAGTCGCGTTTCAAAAGATGCTTCCAGCGCCCTTTTTCAGCCAATGATGGAGGACGCACACTGTGGGCAAGGCGATGACATAGGCATCGGTCACCACCATCTTTGAGAAGGTCATGCAAGTGACTGGCTTTGTGTGGCGTCACAGGGGCTATAAAAGGACGTGAATGCCGACCGCCATCTTACTTATGCTGATCTTAGCATAGCTGCTGCTGCTGATTCTGTAGGGAGAGTGTTAGGTAGGGAAGAAGAACCAAAAAACTGCTTCTGCTGTTAGTGATTTCCACTTACAACACAACACTTTGTGTGCAGTGACAGGGGAGGCTCTATTTTTGTGCATCAGCTCTGTTGGTTATTAGGCTGCCTTATAAGGCTCCCTGATAGCTGCATTGCTGTTTGCACACTGCTGTGCAAACTGCTTTTTTAAAAGCAAAAATACTTTTCTTCCTCTTTTCTTCACAGTTACCAAGGGTTCATTTTTCCACCCTTTTGTGTGTGCACTGTGCAGCAGTCCTGCTTATTAGGCTGCCTGTGTCCATACTTGGACTGAGAGCATCATTGTCAGCGTCCTCAAATCCCTAGTGAGATCCAAAATCTCACCAATCCTATAGACACTCTCCACCTTGTCATACACCATCCAATTTCAGCCTGTTACATTGAGGTGTAATCTCTACTGGGCCAGAGACAATAGTTCTGCATCCTCAAATCTTTAGTGAGATTCAAAATCTCACCAATCCTATAGACACCCTCCACCTTGTCATACACCTTCCAATTTCAGTCTGTTACATTGAGGTGTAAACTCTACTGGGCCAGAGACAATAGTTCAGCGTCCTCAAATCTCTAGTGAGATTCAAATTCTCACCAATAGTAGATACACCTTCTACCTTGTTTTACAGTACCATATAGCTGGTGGTATTTTGGGTACATTTTCACAAAAATGAGCAAGTATGGTGGAAGACGCCATGGAAGTGGGCGGGGGTTGCCAGCTGGTCCCGATGGTGGTGGTGGTGTAGCATCTGTTGGTAGTGGCAAAAGCACAATAGCACCTAAGGCAGGAGGTGTTGAGCCTGCGTCATCGTCTGGCTCCACAAGGCCTCGAAGGCTCTCTTTTCTGGGAGTAGGTAAACCACTTTTAAAGCCGAAGCTTCAGGAACAAGTTTTGGCTTACATTGCTGACACAGCCTCCAGCTCTCTCGCCTCTTCTTCTGAAGTTTCAAAAAATAAAAGCACTGAGTCGTCATTGGAGGCTCCTGGTCAGTAACAACACCTTTCCTTGTGTCCTTCACCCCTACCAAAATTGAAGGATGTGGCACGCCACACTACCGATTACTCCATGGAGCTCTTTTCACATACCATGTGTTAGGAATCTGGGTCAGTCTATGCTTATGCAGCAACCCAGATTCTCACATTTGTCTCCAGAGGCTAAGTCCTTTTTCCCTGCTTCTGGGCATGCTCACAGGACTAGCTCTCATTGGAATTCAGGAGTCAGGTGCTCAGGTCCTGCTCCTGATTTGATTGGTTATGCGCGGGGCTCTGGAGATTTCCAGCAGGTCCCGTATGCTATAAAAAGTGCGCATGGCCGCTATGCCATGCGCTAGTATTTTCATACTGCTGCTGTGTGTATGGTGATGGATGCTTGGACTGGTGACTGACTCATTAAGAAACCCCTTCCCTCTGATAATACGTCTGTGTGAGTGTGTGGGATTCAGTACCAGCAGTGCTAGCGCCAGCGCGCTCAAGCCTCTCCTGTTGCAGCAGCCTGCGCCCTGCATTGCGCCAGCGTACTTGCAGCGCTTTTCCTGCGGCTCAGTGCCGCCACTGCAGTTGCAGCCCAGTGTGCGTTCGCGGTAGCAGCGCCACTGCGTCAGACGTTTAAACGGTAGGTCTAGACAGAGTCAGTTCCGTCACTTTTTGTGACTCCTGTGACCCTATCCCACGTCTGTCTCGCTGTGTTCCTGTGAAGTTAAAACAGACACAGCGTTTTTGTATTTGTGTTTTGCTTGCAGCTCTATCTGTGAAACATTACTTAAAAATATATATTTGCGCTAGTAATACCCACAATATTGTCTCTCTTCAAAAATAAACATGCAATATAAAAGTATATATATTTGTGTAGATAAATTCCTTTTATGATCTCAAAAACCACATCAGTAGTGCAACTAAATAACACAAAATGAACAATAAAATAAGGAGGAAGCAGATAAACTAAAAAACCAAACCGCTCCCCCACATATTAGTATGTAAAATTAGGCACACATAAATGCACCTGGAATTGGCAAAAAAAAAAAAAACAAAAAACAAAACTTTTTTAGTCTCAATTCAAATAGCGCACATACCTATTGTACTCCCCCGCTTGATTTCCTTATAATCCAATAGTGAAGCGGCGTGGATAGAAAAAATAATAATGATCACGAAAAGATCTGGGTAAATATTGCAAGAGGGTTACCGTTAATGATGTCCAAAGTGCTAACGGGGGATGCTCCGGCCGGTAGCAATCCCCCTGTTCACCGCTGATACTCCACCCGTTGACAGAAGGGCGAGAAGCGGAGGACGCTGTTTGGAGCCGGCAAGGTACAGGACCTTGCGTGACGTCACAGTCACGTGTCAGAGCACGTGATCGGCTTGAAAAAGATTGACAGAAATTTGGACCAATCCTACGCGTTTCGGAGGCTTACTGCTTCCTTCATCAGTGTCTTCCGGCCTCCTCCACACCTGACTAGTTTTAGGACACAAGGACGGGAGTCACGTGCTGACCCTACACATCGTGGTTACTATAGGTACCGTTCCAGCAGCTGGATTACAAAGGCAAACCTATACCACTTATACACACACCTCAAAACCAAGGATCTAGTCATATCCCTGATGAAAGCTCGAGATGTAGAGCTGAAACGTTGGATTGTAACACCACCCTTTTTTGGATTGTAACACCACCCTTTTTTTTCACAATCAATAAAATCACAACAATTAAAGACTGTCGTTGAGAAGACTTTACTTTCATGTTATTAGTGTGCCGGGGTTACTCCTATACTTTTTTCCATAGTAGGAAGACTGCAGTGTGGCACTTTTTTGAACAAAATCCTAATGATCAGGCAAAGGTTATCTGTAAGAAGTGCGCAAAGACCTTTAGCCAAGGGAAAAATCTGAGAAATTTGAATACCAGTTGCATGCTTAGACATTTAACCACCATGCACTTGCAAGCGTGGACGGACTACCAAACCTCACGTACCACTTGGGCACCTGCTCCGAATGAAGGTAGTCAGCAATACTACATCGCTTCCCCCACTGTAAGCCCACCGGTTAGCACACCACCAGCAGCAAATGTCAAGGTGTCGTCGCAAGGGCAAAGCAGTCATGGAATCACAATGTTATTGCTATGAAAGACTGAATCTAGGTCATCAGCAACACCACCATCACCAACTATGTCCACCGCTAGTTCCACCATATGCAGCTCTCAAGTCCAGCTCCCCCTACCAGAGACTCTGAGTAGGACAAGAAAGTACTCATCCTCTCATCCGCGTACACTGGCTTTGAACGCCCACATTGCCAAACTAATCACGTTAGAGATGATGCTCTACCGGTTGGTTGAAAGCAAAGCTTTCTGCGAGCTCATGGCCTACGCAGTACCACGCTATGACCTACCCAGTCGGCACTTCTTTTCGCAAAAAACCATCCCAGCCCTCCACGTGCATGTGAAAGACCGCATTGTCCATGCACTCAAGCAATCAGTGAGTGGAAAGGTGCACCTCACAACAGATGCATGGTCCAGTAGGCATTGCCAGGACCGTTACGTGGCCATCACTGCTCACTGGGTTAATGTGGTGGATGCAGGGTCCACAGGGGACAGCGGCGGTGGGACAGTGCTGCCTAGCCCACGGTATAGGAAACAGTTGGCTGTAGGCGTTCGACCCTCCTCCTCCAGAAGCGAAAGCTCATCCACAGAGTGCAGTCGCACGAGCACTCCATCCGCAGCTGCCAGTGTTGCACACGAGGTGTCCCACTATCGAACAGCTAGAGGTAAGCGTCAGCAGGCTGTGTTGAAGATGATGTGTTTGAGAGACAACAGACACCGGGGAGGTACTGGCCGACTACTTGCAGTGACAAACTGAGTCATGGCTGGGCAGTCTACATCTTGATGCAGGCCAGGTAGTTAGTGATAACGGCCAGAATTTTGTGGCAGCCATGGCCCTTTCAAATCTCAGACACATACCTTGCCTGGCTCACACCTTGAACCTGGTGATGCTGTGCTTCCTCAATAATTATCCGGAGTTAACACCCCTGCTCCATAAGGTGCGAAGACTGTGCTCGCACGTGGTTCAGAGGCTGTGCGAACAGAGGCAGGCTTTAATTCATTTGTGGGAGGATACACGGGCAGGCAGTTTGCAGGCAGACATGGAGTTGTCTGGTGTGCAGTGGTCGAAGCTGAAAGACCTCTGTAAAGTCCTTCAGTGTTTTGAGGAATGCACACGGTTGGTAAGTGCAGACGACGCCATCATAAGCATGAGCATCCCACTTATGCATCTGCTCATGCAAACTTTGACGCACATTAAGGAGCAGGCATCTGCAGCCGAGGAGGAACAGGAGGAGGGAAGCCTTGATAACAGTCAGCCATTGTCTGCTCAGGGAAGTCTCCTGGATGAGGTGGAGGAAGAAGAGGAAGAGGAGGAGGATGATGATGGGGATGATTATTTTGGGGAGGAGGATGCATCTCCGGGTGCAAGAAAAAATGTTGGTGTGGCAAGGTCAGATACAGGATTTGTGCGTGACTGGAGGGATGTGGATTTGCCAGAAAGTGCTCCTCCACCCAGCACTCGCAGTGCATCATTGACACCTGGAACATTGGCCCACATGTGTGATTATGCCTTGCAGATCCTAAAAAGGGACCCCCGCATTGCCAAAATGATGAACGATGACGACTACTGGTTGGCCAGCATCCTGGATCCACGCTATAAAGGCAAATTCCAAAATATCATGCCACAGGAGAACCTAGACCTAATATTGGCTAACAAACAAGCAACTCTGGTAAACCGTTTGTTTGAGGCATTCCCAGCACACAGCGGCGGTGATGTTTTTCCAACAAGCCGTAGGGGGCAACATGAAAGAGGTGTTGGTGGTGCACACAGCCGAAGTGGCGTTGGACACGGGTTTCATGACCATATTGTGGACTGATTTTTCAAGTACCGCTCACACGACTGGTAATACTGCATCGATCAAAAGTGACAGGAGACAGCAGTTGTCAACTGTGGCAACAAACTACTTTTCCCATATCGATGTTCTCCCTCACCGGTCATTCCCCTTTGACTATTGGGCCAGTAAACTTGACACCTGGCTTGTATTGGCACAATATGCCTTACAGGAGCTCGCTTGCCCTGCTGCTAGTGTGTTATCTGAACGAGTCTTCAGTGCTGCTGGATCAATCCTGACAGAAAAAAGGACCCGTCTGTCGACCCAAAATGTTGATGATCTAACCTTCATTAAAATGAACCATGCATGGGTTTCAAAGGATTTTGTCCCACCCTCCCCTGCTGACACGTAGGTTGCCAGAAAAATGGCTTGCTTTTATCCTCCTCTTCCGCGGACTTCTCCAATTACTCCATTTGCAGCTGCTGAATGTCCAACATCAACATATGCCCTTTTTTCCACCTCCCTAACTGGGCTGCCTCCCACAGGGCCGGGATGACCACCTGGCGCACGCATCCGTGCGAGTGCCGTTGCCCTGGACAGGTGGGTGGGCACACTGTTTGGCAACGGCAGTGGCACAAGGTCCCTCATAGTTCAATCAAGTGTCTCTGACAGTGGGGGTGCACACCGCCGTCAGACACACCGGCGTACTATGAGGGGCCCTGTGCAAGTGCCATCGCCAACGAGTGGGCCCCCCCCGCTTGCTCAGGATCACAGCACTTGCAAAGTTGAAATACTTACCTCTCCCTGCTCCACCGCCGTGACGTCTTCAGCGTTTCCTGACAGTGACATTCTGGTCAGAGAGCGCGATGACATCACGTCTGTACGCCCTCTGCCTAAATAGTCCGAGTGCAGTGAGATGGAAGATGGGGACGACGAGGAGTTCAGACTAGTACAGGGATTCCCTAGCGAGGATACTTTTTTAATTGTTTTCAATGTTGGGACAGCTATTTTTGGGGAGCACTATACTCTAGAGAATGATATATGAGGCCCACCATACACTGGAGCATTCCAAAATGGACATCAGACACTGGAGCAGCATTTACAGGGCCCATTATGCACTGGAGCATTAGAAATGGGGCCCATTATATATGGAACATTATTTGGGCCCATAACACAGTGGAGCTTCATCCATGGGGACCAACATATACTGTAGCATTATGTGGAGCTCATCATATACTGTTTCAAACATTATATGGGACTAATGATTCTGTATGGAGAAATATATGGGCCTCATTACTCTGTATAGCGCACTATGCGTTGGCCATAATACTGTATGGAGTAATATACTGTCCGTTTTTGGAGCTAATGGAGAATTTAAAATGGATATCAGTCATGAGATGTAAGAAGTGAAGTATTTTTCATTGTACTATACCGCTATTTCTCTGCCGTATCAGAGGATCATGAATTGTGGCATGTGTTAAAGGAGCCCATTGACACTCTTTGGCCCTGGGCCTACGAAAATCTGGAGCCAGCCCTACCCCCTGTGGAGGAACACACACGCGGACCCGTTCCTCCCACGTCACCACTGTGACGTAACTACACAGGCACAGCTCTCCGGCGCCCCCTTTGTCTCTCAGGTCAGTAAGAGAACTGCACCTAGAGCAAATGGCCGCCGGGGAGGATGTCCTGTTACCCGCTGGGTATTCTAAGATTCGTGATCAGAGTAAAAGCATCAGCCCAAGATTAATTTTATAGATAATAACAGAAATATACAGTAGATTTGCAGTCAGGGAAAAAATATAACAATAAGGGTACAAGACTTAGAGATATTAAGCTGGAGGTCAATTTACCAGATTGTATTGTAGGGTGCATGTGGGTGCCAGGGAGCTCTGCAGTCCACAGGTACAAGAATCTTAGTTGCCGGACAGACCCCCAAAGCATGGGCCGCTGCTCCCCCTTGGCAGGTCTGTCCCCAGTTCCTTCTTAGATCATCATCGTCTGGTGTTATGATTGAGTGACCGTAGGAGGCAGACACAAAAATAGAAGCTACGTCCAGAAAACCAGAGGAGCTGGCAACTATCTGATTGCAGACCCCTGAACCTATCAACACAACTAGCAGTAGCCGTGGGGGGTACCTACGGTGCCCTAGACCCCTCGAACACAGCCGGAGAACTATATAGCCTAAAGATAGAAAGGGAAATCTAAACTGCCCCAGAGCAGACCCCTAAAGTAAAAGGCAGCCCCCAACATATAATGACGGTGAAGCAAGATGAAAAAACACTGACACAGATAGAAAGATAGGCTGAGCAAATGTTGGGGCCCAATCTAATCTAAACAGGAAAGGAAAGGAAAGCTGCTGTCTGCAATCGGCAAAAAACCCTATCAAAAACATAGGCCAGCAAGCTGAAATGGAAAAAGACCCTGAAGCAACTAAGCTTCAAAACTAAATCAGCACTCTGGTATTTTCAGGAGACAGAGCTAACGAGTTCAGCTCACCCCAGCAGGGAATGGCTGAAATCCAGAAAAAACAAAGCAAAGCACAAATGCAAAAAGCAAGGAAGAAAACTTAGCTTTAGCAGAGCAGGAATTCAGACTGGACTCCAAGGATACCACAGAGAAATCACCCGCAGGGAGAATGGGCGTATGCAGCCTTATATCCAGTCTGTGACTCCACTCAGCCAGTCATCATCATTAATCTCAGGTGTCTGATAATCAGACTCACTACCTCTCCTTACCAGAAGAGGTAGTTCCTCGGGCCTCAGTGATGAAGGGGACAATGAACTCACAACAGTACCTCCCCCTTGAGGAGGGGTCACCGAACCCTCAACCACGCCACCAGGGCGATCAGGGTGTGCCTGATGAAAGGCACGCACCAATCTTTTAGCATGAACATCAGAGGCAGAGACCCAGGAATTATCCTCCTGACCATAACCCTTCCACTTAACCAAATACTGGAGTCTCCGTCTAGCCAGACGAGAATCCAGTACTTTCTCTACCTCATATTCAATGTTACCTTCAACCAATACAGGGTCTGGAGGTGCCACTCCCGGAACAACAGGTTCAACAAATCTCTTCAACAAGGACTTATGAAACACATTATGGATTTTAAATGTGACAGGAAGAGCCAAACGAAAAGAGACCGGATTAATAATCTCCAAAATCTTGTAAAGTCCAATAAATCTAGGCTTAAACTTAGGAGAAGCCACCTTCATAGCAATATTTTTTGATGATAACCACACCAAATCACCAACCTTAAACTGGGGACCAATGGTCCTATGTCGGTTGGAAAACCGCTGGGCCTTTTCCTGGGAGAGAGATAACTTATCCACCACTTGGTCCCAGATCTGGTGCATTCTCTCCACCACAGTGTCAACCCCTGGGCAGGCAGACGGCTCCACCGGCCCTGAAGAAAATCGAGGATGAAACCCAAAGTTACAAAAAAAAGGTGACATCAAAGTGGCAGAACTAGCTCTGTTATTTAAAGCAAATTCGGCCAAGGGTAAAAATGAAACCCAATCATCCTGATCAGCGGAAATAAAACATCTCAAATATGACTCCAAGGTCTGGTTTGTTCTCTCTGTCTGCCCATTGGTCTGAGGGTGAAAGGCAGAGGAGAAGGACAACTGAATTCCCAGCTTGGAACAGAAAGTTCTCCAAAATCTAGACACAAACTGAACTTCTCTGTCAGACACAATGTTCTCAGGAATCCCGTGCAAGCGAACCACCTGTTGCAAAAACAGGGGCACCAACTCAGAGGAAGACGGCAACTTAGGGAGTGGTACAAGATGAACCATCTTAGAGAACCTATCACAAATCACCCAAATAACAGTCATCCTTTGAGAGACAGGCATATCGGAGATGAAATCCATTGAAATATGGGTCCATGGCCTCTTGGGGACAGGCAAAGGCATCAACAACCCGCTAGAGCGGGAGCATGATTTAGACCGGGAGCACGTCCCACAAGACTGCACAAAATTCCTGACATCACGAGACAAGGAGGGCCACCAAAAAGACCGACTCACAAGATCTCTAGTACCAAAAATACCTGGATGACCAGCCAAAGCAGAGCAATGAACTTCAGACATCACTCTCTTCTTCCACTGGTCAGGAACATACAACTTTCCACTGGGACAACGCTCAGGCTTGTCTCTCTGGAATTCTTCCAGAGCACGTCTCAAATCGGGCGAGATGGCAGAAAGAACTACCCCTTCGCCTAAGATGGTAGCAGGTTTGGTCACCACAGGAGAATCAGCAAATAAACTCCTAGAGAGTGCGTCTGCCTTGACATTCTTAGTTCCAGGAAGAAAAGAAACCACAAAATCAAAACGTGTAAAAAACAAGGCCCACCTAGCCTGTCTAGGGTTCAAGCGCTTAGCCGACTCTAGATAAATCAAATTCTTGTGGTCGGTGAGGACCACGACTTGATGCTTAGCTCCCTCCAACCAATGTCTCCACTCCTCAAATGCCCATTTCATGGCCAACAGTTCCCAATTCCCCACGTCGTAGTTACGTTCAGATGGAGAGAACTTTCGGGAAAAGAAAGCGCAGGGATTCATTTTAGATGTTACAGGATCCTTTTGGGACAAAACAGCTCCTGCACCAATCTCAGAAGCATCCTCCTCTACCTGGAACGGAAGTGAGACATCAGGTTGCCGCAAAACCGGGGCGGAGGTGAATCTTCGCTTCAACTCCTGAAAGGAAGAAACAGCCTCCGGAGACCAATTTAACACATCAGCACCCTTCTTAGTCAAATCAGTCAATGGCTTGGCAATACTAGAAAATTTTGCTATAAATTTCCGATAAAAATTAGCAAAACCCAAAAACTTCTGGAGGGCCTTCAAAGATGTGGGCTGAACCCAATCATAAATGGCCTGTACCTTGACTGGATCCATTTCAATAGTTGACGGAGACAAAATAAATCCCAAAAATGAAATCCTCTGTACCCCAAAAAGGCATTTAGATCCCTTGACATACAGGGAATTCTCCCTCAAGATCCGGAACACAGTCCGAACATGTTACACATGAGAATCCCAATCCTTGGAGAAGATCAAAATATCATCCAGATAGATAATCAAAAATTTATCCACAAAATCTCAGAAAATATCGTTCTTGAAGCACTGGAAGACAGAAGGGGCAATAGTGAACCCAAAAGGCATCACCAGGTACTCAAAATGTCCCTCCGGAGTATTAAACGCTGTCTTCCAATCATCCCCATGCTTAATGCGAATAAGATTATACGCCCCCCTGAGGTCAAGCTTGGTAAACCAGCAAGCACCTTTAACTCTAGAGAATAGATCCGAAATCAGGGGTAACGGATACTGATATTTAACAGTAATCTTGTTGAGGGCACGATAATCAATACAAGGTCTTAATGATCCATCCTTTTTGGCTACAAAAAAAAACCCAGCACCTAAGGGTGAAGAGGATGGTCTAATATGACCCTTCTCCAATGCCTCCTTAATATAGGATCGCATAGCCTCGTGCTCGGGTACAGATAAATTGAAAAGCCGACCTTTGTGGAATTTACACCCCGGGTTCAGCTCAATAGCACAGTCATAACTCCTATGAGGAGGCAAAGACGCAGACTCATTCTCACTAAATACATCATAAAAGTCAGCCAAATAGTCAGGAACATCATGTGACTGAGGAGAGGTGGAGAAAACAGGAGCATCACTAAGGGCATACCGACAACCCCAACTCACCACAGACAAAGATTTCCAATCCAGAACTGGATTATGGATTTGTAACCAGGGAAACCCCAGAACAATGGTATCATGCAGATTATGCAACACCAAAAATCTGCAATTTTCCTGATGGTCTGGGGCGACCCGCATCACCACCTGGGTCCAAAACTGAGGTTTATCTTTAGCCAAAAGAGTAGCATCAATCCCCCTCAAAGGGATAGGCGTCCGCAGAGGTGTCATAGGAAATCCACAACATTTAGCAAAATCCAAGTCCATTAGGTTTATAGCTGCTCCCGAATCCACAAATGCCTTGGCGGAAAATGTGGACAGGGAGCAGATCAGAGTAATAGCCAGAATAAACTTAGGTTGAACACCACCAACAGAAAACGTGTGTGCAAAGCGTTTCTCTCGTTTAGGACAGACAGAAATAATATGCGAGGCATCTCCACAGAAAAAGCACAACTTATTACGCCTTCTGAACTCCTGACGCTGCTCTCTGGAGAAAACTCTATCACATTGCATAGGTTCAGTCATTTGTTCAACAGGTGGCAACACCTCTCGTGCAGTTTTGCGTTCGCGCAAACGCCGATCAAACTGAATGGCTAATGACATAGAATCGTCAAGACCAGAGGGAACAGGAAATCCCACCATAGTATCTTTTACGGCTTCTGACAAACCCTTCCGAAAGAGAGCAGCCAAGGCATTATCATTCCAAGTAGTAAGTACCGCCCACTTTCGGAATTTTTGACAGTACAATTCTGCAGAATCTCGACCCTGATTCAATGCCAGCAGGGTCTTTTCAGCCTGATCAATGGCATTAGGTTCATCATACAACAAGCCCAAGGCTTGAAAAAATGCGTTCACATTAGTCAGAATAGGATCATCTGGTTTCAAAGAAAACGCCCAATCCTGGGGATCGCCACGCAGCAAAGAGATGACAATTTTAACCTGCTGCGCGGAGCTCCCTGACGAGTTAGGCTTCAAGGCAAAAAATAATTTACAATTATTTTTGAAATTCAAAAATTTAGACCGATCACCACAAAATACATCAGGTGTAGGAATCTTTGGTTCAGCAGCATGTGAATGAGCAAGGTAGGCGGAAATTCCCCGCACTTCCGCAGCGAGCTGCTCCACATGATCAGACAATTGCTTTATCTCCATTGAGAGAAAAAAAAATTCCCCCTACGGCCTCAGAGATATAGAGGAAAAAATATACACACTTTTTTTTTTTTTTTGCAATTCTTTCCTGCTATTGAGTACCCTAGGATCTGCGGTCAGGCGGGTGATTCTGTTATGATTGAGTAACCATAGGAGGCAGACACAAAAATAGAAGCTACGTCCAGAAAACCAGAGGAGCTGGCAACTATCCGATTGCAGACCCCTGAACCTATCAACACAACTAGCAGTAGCCGTGGGGGGTACCTACGGTGCCCTAGACCCCTCAAACACAGCCGGAGAACTATATAGCCTAAAGATAGAAAGGGAAATCTAAACTGCCCCAGAGCAGACCCCTAAAGTAAAAGGCAGCCCCCAACATATAATGACGGTGAAGCAAGATGAAAAAACACTGACACAGATAGAAAGATAGGCTGAGCAAACGTTGGGGCCCAATCTAATCTAAACAGGAAAGGAAAGCTGCTGTCTGCAATCGGCAAAAAACCCTATCAAAAACATAGGCCAGCAAGCTGAAATGGAAAAAGACCCTGAAGCAACTAAGCTTCAAAACTAAATCAGCACTCTGGTATTTTCAGGAGACAGAGCTAAGGAGTTCAGCTCACCCCAGCAGGGAATGGCTGAAATCCAGAAAAAACAAAGCAAAGCACAAATGCAAAAAGCAAGGAAGAAAACTTAGCTTTAGCAGAGCAGGAATTCAGACTGGACTCCAAGGATACCACAGAGAAATCACCCGCAGGGAGAATGGGCGTATGCAGCCTTATATCCAGTCTGTGACTCCACTCAGCCAGTCATCATCATTAATCTCAGGTGTCTGATAATCAGACTCACTACCTCTCCTTACCAGAAGAGGGAGTTCCTCGGGCCTCAGTGATGAAGGGGACATTGAACTCACAACAGTCTGGTTCTTCTTTGTGAATGACTCTGCCAGGGGCTGCTAGTCCTTAAACATGCTAGGTTCCTCCCCCTGTGTCAGAGGGTGGGCTAATAATCTCCACCCTTTAGCTCTCTGCAGAACTTATTCACAATATCTAAGAAAGGGGGTAACTTTCTACAGCAGGATCGGATCAGAACATGAGAGGTACCAGTGAATGCGGTTTGTTTTGCCTGTCGTGTGGAGGGCAAACATGGCCCCATTGGGTCACTGTGGAGGGCCAATCTCTATATCTCAGGAACCAGCGCCCTCACCGACTCGGGAGTCACACTGCCAGATGCGCGATTCCCTCAGGGTCACTCAGATATTTTCATGTGTCCATAACTCGAAAGATGAGTTCATAATCCATGATCCTAGGATGGAGCCGAAGCGACTGGTGTTATGAATGTGTCACCGAGGAGAAAAAAAGCAACACACGCTAAGTCTCAGAAAACCAGAGAGGTTGGTAACTATGCAGATTGCAGATCCCTGATCTTAACACAAAACTAGCTGTAGTCGTGGAGCGTGCCTACGATGGTCCTGGATGCCTCCTCACAACCGGAGAGCTAAATAAGCCTAAAGTAAGAAAAGAGGAAAACTAACTTCCCCAGAGCAGACCCCAAAGGAAAGACAGCCCCCCACATGTATTGACGGTGAAGCAAGATGAAAACACAAACAAAGGCAGAAAAATAGGCTGAGCAAACGATGGGGCCAAACTAACTTGAAAGGACAGGAAAGGAAAGAAACTGTCTGCAATCTGCCAAAAAACCCTACCCAAAATAATGTCCAACACTTCTGATGACAAAATTAACCCTGAAGTCACTAGACTTCTCCCACTATATCAGCACTCTGAAATACTCTGAGACAGAGCAAAAAAGAGGCCAATCTAATAAAGGACAAAAAGGCAAATTGGCAAATACAGATAAATAAGAGTGGAAATTCAGCACAGCCCAGCCGGGCTGGCTGACCACACAAAAACTGAGTTGACCAACAAGAGCAAGTGTGAACATTAGCAAAAACAAAGTTAACTTGAGAAGACTGGAGCACAGCTGAAGTCCAAGACCTGAGAAGCAGACTGAATCACCAGCACCAGGATAGGGCGTCGGCTGTCTTATATCCAGTCTGATACTCCAGAGATCCAATCATTATCCTCCTCGTCTGGTGGCAGACCATTATCAATTAAACCAACCTCACTACCTCCTGTCACCACCAGAGGGAGAACGGAAGGAGAACTCCCAGCTGGTGGAGCAGAAAATGAGCTCATAACAGTACCCCCCCTTGAGGAGGGGTCACCGAACCCTCATCCACGCCACCAGGCCGATTACGATGGCCCGGTGAAAAGCACGAACCAATTTATTGTCATGAATATCTGAGGCAGAGACCCAAGAATTATCCTCCTGGCCATAACCCTTCCATTTGACCAAATACTGGAGTCTCCGTCTGACCAAACGAGAATCCAATATTTTCTCTACCTCATATTCCACATTGCCTTTAACCAAAACAGGGTCAGGAGGTGCCGCCACAGGAACTACTGGCTCAACAAACCTCTTCAACAGTGATTTGTGAAATACGGTATGGATTTTGAACGTAACTGGAAGAGCCAATCGAAAAGAAACAGGATTAAGAATCTCCAAAATCTTATAAGGTCCAATAAATCTTTGCTTAAATTTTGGAGATGCAACCTTCATAGGAATATTCTTAGACGACAACCAAGCCATATCACCCACTTTAAACCGGGGACCAACGCTCCTATGCCGGTTAGAAAAACGCTGGGCCTTTCCTGAGAGAGTGACAACTTATCCACCACTTGGTCCCATATCTGCTGCATTCTCACAACCACAGTGTCCACACCTGGGCAGAACGAAGATTCCACTTGTCCTGAAGAGAATCGAGGATGAAACCCATAATTACAGAAAAAGGGTGACATCAAAGTGGCAGAACTAGCTCTATTGTTCAGCGCAAATTCGGCCAAAGGCAAAAATGAGACCCAATCATCTTGATCAGCAGATATAAAACATCTTAAATAAGACTCCAGGGTCTGGTTTGTTCTCTCAGTCTGCCCATTGGTCTGGGGATGAAACGCGGAGAAGGATAACTGAATTCCCAGATTGGAACAAAAGGCTTTCCAAAATTTGGAAACAAACTGGACCCCTCTATCGGACACAATGTTCTCAGGAATCCCGTGTAACCGAACCACCTGTTGTAAAAACAAGGGTACCAACTCAGCGGAAGATGGCAACTTTGGGAGTGGTACAAGATGGACCATCTTCACAAATCACCCAGATAACAGTCATTCTCTGAGACACAGGAAGATCAGAAATAAAATCCATTGAGATATGGGTCCATGACCTCTTGGGCACCAGGAGGGGCATCAGCAATCCACTAGAACGAGAACAGGGTTTAGACCGAGAACAAGTCCCGCAGGACTGTACAAAATTCCTGACATCACGAGATAAGGCAGGCCACCAAAACGACCGACTCACCAAATCTCTGGTACTAAAAATACCTGGATGACCAGCCAATGCGGAGCAATGGACTTCAGACATCACTCTCTTTCTCCACTGGTCAGGAACATACAATCTTCCCATAGGGCAACGCTCAGGTTTATCCTCCTGAAATTCCTCCAGGGCGCGTCTCAAATCAGGCGAAATGGCAGAAAGAACTACCCCCTCACCTAGGATAGTAGTAGGCTCAGTCACATTAAGAGAATCAGCAAAGAAACTCATAGAAAGAGCGTCTGCCTTAACATTCTTAGTGCCCAGAAGAAAAGAGACCACAAAATTAAAACGCGTGAAAAACAAGGCCCATCTAGCCTGTCTAGGATTCAAGCGTTTAGCCGACTCCAGATAAATCAGATTCTTGTGATTGGTGAGGACCACAAATTGATGTCTAGCTCCCTCCAACCAATGTCTCCACTCCTCAAATGCCCATTTCATGGCCAACAATTCCCGATTCCCCACGTCATAGTTGCGTTCAGATGGGGAGAACTTTCGAGAAAAGAAGGCACAGGGATTCATCTTAGAAGTCACAGGGTCTTTTTGGGACAAAACAGCTCCTGCACCAATCTCAGAAGCGTCTACCTCCACTTGAAATGGAAGTGAGACATCAGGTTGCCGTAGAACTGGAGCTGAAGTAAATCTCCGCTTAAGCTCCAGAAATGCTGAGACAGCCTCAGGAGACCAATTCAGCACATCAGCTCCCTTCTTGGTCAGATCAGTCAGTGGTTTGACAATACTAGAAAAATTACCTATAAGTTTACGATAGAAATTAGCAAAACCCAAAAACTTCTGGAGAGCCTTCAAAGAAGTAGGCTGAACCCAATCATAAATTGCCTGTACCTTGGCCGGGTCCATTTCAATAGTCGATGGAGACAAGATAAATCCCAAAAATGAAATCCTCTGTACACCAAAGTGGCATTTCGATCCCTTAACAAACAGGGAATTCTCCCTCAAAATCCGGAACACAGTCCGGACATGTTCCACATGGGAATCCCAATCACTAGAAAAGATCAAAATATCATCCAGATAGATGATCAAAAACGTATCTACAAAGTCTCGAAAAATATCATTCATAAAGAACTGGAAGACAGAAGGGGCATTAGAGAGCCCAAAAGGCATCACCAGGTACTCAAAATGTCCCTCCGGAGTATTAAACGCTGTCTTCCCTTCATCCCCGTGCTTGATGCGAATAAGATTATACGCCCCCCCTGAGGTCAAGCTTAGTAAACCAGCAGGCACTTTTAACTCTGGAGAATAAATCAGACATCAGAGGTAACGGGTACTGATATTTAACCGTCATCTTGTTAAGGGAACGATAATCGATACACGGTCTTAATGAACCATCTTTCTTGGCCACAAAAAAAACAGCGCCTAAAGGTGACGAGGATGGCCTAATACGACCCTTCTCCAATGACTCCTTAATATAGGATCGCATAGCATCATGTTTGGGTACAGATAAGTTGAAAAGCCGACCCTTGGGAAATTTACACCCAGGCATCAACTCAATTGCACAGTCATAACTCCTATGAGGAGGTAAAGATGCAGACTTACTCTCACTAAATACATCAGAGAAATCAGCCAGATAATCAGGAATATCATGAGACTGAGGAGAGGTGGAGAAAACAGGAGTGTCCCTAAGAACACACTGACAACCCCAACTCACCACAGACACAGATTTCCAATCCAAAACTGGGTTATGAGTTTGCAACCAGGGGAAACCCAGAACAATTGTATCATGCAAATTATGCAGCACCAAAAATTTACAATTTTCTTGGTGGTTTGGGGCAACTTGCATTATCACCTGGGTCCAAAACTGAGGTTTATTCTCTGCCAAAGGAGTGGCATCAATACCCCTCAAAAGAATAGGCGTCTGCAGAGGCATCATGGACAAACCACAACGTTTAGCAAAGTCCAAATCCATCAGATTCAAAGCTGCTCCTGAATCCACAAAAGCCTTAGTGGAAAACGTGGACAAGGAGCAGATCAAAGTAATTGCCAAAGGAACTTAGGTTGTACACTGCCCACAGCAAATGTGTGTGCAAAACGTTTCTCTCATTTAGGGCAGACAGAAATAGTATGAGAGGCGTCTCCACAGAAAAAACACAGCTTATTATGCCTTCTAAACTCCTGACGTTGCGCCCTAGACAACACCCCATCACATTGCATAGGTTCAGACATTTGTTCAAAAGGTGGCAGTGCCTCCCATGTAGTTTTACGTTCACGTAAACGCCGATCAACTTGAATGGCTAATGACATAGAATTATCCAGACTAGAGGGAACAGGAAATCCCAACATAACATCTTTTATGTTTTCTGATAAACCTTTCCGAAAGAGAGCTGCCAGTGCACTATCATTCCATGTAGTAAGGACCGCCCACTTTCGGAATTTTTGACAATATAACTCTGCAGGATCCTGACCCTGGTTTAATGCCAACAGGGTTCTCTCAGCTTGATCAACAGCATTAGGTTCATCATACAACAACCCCAAGGCTTGAAAAAATGCCTCCACATTAGTCAGAATAGGATTTTCAGGTGTCAGAGAAAAAGCCCAATCCTGGGGATCGCCGCGCAGCAAGGAGATGACAATTTTAACCTGCTGCACGGAGCTCCCCAATGAGTTAGGCTTCAAGGCAAGAAATAATTTACAATTATTTATTTCTCCCTTTTTTTTTCTAAACAATTTTTTCCTGCTTTTGAGTACCCTAGAATCTGCGGTATGGCTGGTGATTCTGCTATGAATGGGTCACCGAGGAGAAAAAATGCAACACACGCTAAGACTCAGAAAACCAGAGAGGTTGGTAACTATGCAGATTTCAGATCCCTGATCTTAACACACAACTAGCAGTAGTCGTGGAGCCTGTCTACGATGGTCCTGGACGCCTCATCACAACCGGAGAGCTAAATAAGCCTAAAGTAAGAAAAGAGGAAAACTAACTTCCCCAGAGCAGACCCCAAAGGAAAGACAGCCCCCCATATGTATTGACAGTGAAGCAAGATGAAAACACAAACAAAGGCAGAAAAATAGGCTGAGCAAACGATGGGGTCAAACTAACTTGAAAGGACAGGAAAGGAAAGAAACTGTCTGCAATCTGCTAAAAAACCCTACCCAAAATAATGTCCAACACTTCTGATAACAAAACCCTGAAGTCACTAGACTTCTCCCACTATATCAGCACTCTGAAATATTCTGAGACAGAGCAAAAAAGAGGCCAATCTAACAAAGGACAAAAAGCCAAATTGGCAAATACAGATAAATAAGAGTGAAAATTCAGCACAGCCCAGCCGGGCTGGCTGACCACACAAAAACTGAGTTGACCAACAAGAGCAAGTGTGAACATTAGCAAAAACAAAGTTAACTTGAGAAGACTGGAGCACAGCTGAAGTCCAAGACCTGAGAAGCAGACTGAATCACCAGCACCAGGATAGGGCGTCGGCTGTCTTATATCCAGTCTGATACTCCAGAGATCCAATCATTATCCTCCTCGTCTGGTGGCAGACCATTACCAATTAAACCAACCTCACTACCTCCTGTCACCACCAGAAGGAGAACGGAAGGAGAACTCCCAGCTGGTGGAGCAGAAAATGAGCTCATAACAGACTGGTAAACACAATGGATGGGTATTCCTGTGTCTGGCTGACAGGTACATTCTAATTAAAGCCCTCAGGCATTTCCCTGCCTCATGCTGGTGTGGCTCCTTGCCTAAGCTTTGAAGTTCTGTTTTGGGCCTTATCTCATTATCATACTTATCGGCCTTGCTAATTAGCATTGGAACACTAAATCCTGCTTTATTCACTATGCATACAGCACCTGGGGGGTATAGGAGCAGTTAGCTGCATGTAATTCTTGAACTCAGACCAAAATGGATGCCAAGCTCAGACATGAGGCCCCATATCTAAGATGGCTGCTGCTCCTTCATCACACCCCCCCACAACTTTAGCCAAATAACCCCCAGTTTTCAGTGCCTAACTATTATTATAAAGTAAATTAAGGTTGACAAGCTTAAGTAATAAGAATTGATGTTTTTGGCATTAAAATGGGCACTGTAGGTGTGTTTCCTGTCCTCCACTCACTGCCGACTTTTCTTCCCCATTGACTTGCATTGGGTTTCGTGTTTCAGTTGGCCTTCGACTTTTCACTATAATCGGCCGATTTCGTTCGACCCGACTTTTGAGAAAGTCGGGTTTCATGAAACCCGACTCGACCCGAAAAAAGGCAAAGTCGCTCATCCCTAGTCATACCGTCTGTTCAGCATGGATGGCCTGAGGACAGGGAAGAAGAAGAGGAGGACACCTTGATCAATCGTCCTCTTGGTGAGGACACGGAAGGCTTGCCTGTTACCAGTCAGGTACGAATTCCTGACTTTATGTTGTGCTGCCTTTCCCGTGACCCTCGTATTGTCATAATATTGGGTAACAGTCATTACTGGCTAGTGACACTTTTATTCTCTTGTTCCAGAGGCAGACAGGTTTACCAAAATGGTGCAGTACCAGAGGGCCATTGTTGCAGAATTATTCAAAAAATTCCCATCTCAAAACGCTGGCAGCAGAGATAACAGTTTGTTGGCCAACCAAGGAGGACAGGCAAGAGAGACACAACTCCAATCCAGCAGAGGCAAGGGAACACTGTCAAAGTTCTGGGATAGCTTTTTAAGACCCTCCCATCGCCCTGGCACTGAGGTGCGGGGTAATCTCACAAGGAATGCAATGTTTTCTAAGATGCTGAGAGAGTACCTTGCTGACCGTACCAACGTCCTCCGTGATTCCTCTGTGCATTTTAATTATTGGGTATCTAAGCTGAACTGGCTCTCACGTATTTTACGTGGCATGAACGTGTTTTCACGTGGCATGAACTGGCTCTCTATGCCTTGGAGGTCCTGGCCTGCCCTGCCTCTAGCGTTTTGTCAGAGCGGGTTTTTAGTGCCGCTGGTGGAATTATCACAGATAAGCGCATTCGCCTTTCAACGGAAAATGCAGACAGGCTGACTTATAAAAATGAACAAGGGATGGATTGGGCCTGACTTCTCAACACCACCAAATGATGACAGTGAAATATAAACTCCAATGTAGTGTCTTTTTTAGGGAGGTGTATTCCCATGCACCTCTTCACAATCAAACATGGGTATACGCTTCCTGATTTTGGCTATTTGGTGTCCTCCTCCTTATCCTCACCCTCACCGTCCACCACCACTCGAACACCATCATTGTAGATTGTAAGCTCTCACAAGCAGGGTCTCCTTATTTTGATTTAATTATTGTATTGTTAACCTTGTTACTTACGACTTATGTTTGGAGTTATTAAACTGTAAAGCGCTGCGGAATATGTTGGCAGATTATTATTATTATTATTAACACCAGGGTGAACATATTCCGTCATGCTCCAGCCACTCTATTTTTGTCAATGGTGTTATGATGCCCGTCTCCAAAATACAAGAAATATGTACACCCCCAAGGGGAAATGTTTGCCAGCCCATACACTAAGGGTATGGGCATTCCAAGTCTGGGAGACCCGCTCCTAGAAATTGAGCCTATTTTTAATCAGGCCTTCCTCCACGTCTCATAATCCACCACCACTAGATCAAAAGGGTTAACGTGTTCCATGCAGCTACAGTCAGTGTCGAATTATTAACAAGGGTCGGTGGGTATGCTGTACGTAAAATACTTGTTCTGAAAAAGGTTGAGGTATACCCCACAGGGGAAATGTTTGACAGCCCATACACTAAGTGTGTGGGCATTACAAGTCTATGAGACCCGCTCTTGGAAATTGGGCCTATTTTTTAATCAAGCCTTCCTCCACGTCTCATCATCCACCGCCACTAGATCAACAGGGTTAACGTGTTCCATGCTGCTACAGCCAGTGTCGAATTATTTACAAGGGTCGGTGGTATGCTGTGTGTAAAATACTGGTTCTGAAGAAGGTTGAGTTGTACCCCACAGGAGAAATGTTTGCCAGCCCATATGGGCTTTACAAGTGTAGGAGACCCGCTCCTTTTTAATGGAACATTTTTGGTTAAGAGGCCCTCCTCCATGTTTCTTACAAGAGGGGATTGTGGTTATTTGGGTACATATCACTTGGTAGCAGGGCAGGCCTTGTAGTCAATGCATAAGAACACAGAATGGGAGTACAAAATGAATAATGTGTAGTGTTTTTTCCTGTGGCCATCCAGTACCTGGGTTCAAAGGCTTATTGGGTTGCAGATGACTTGGCAGCAGCGCAGGCCTTGCAGTCGATGCATAAGAAAAAAGTATGGCAGTACAAAATGAATAATTTGAAGTGGATTTTCTGTGCCCTTCCAGTACCTGGGATCAAAGGCATATTGGGGTGCAGATGACTTGGCAGCAGGGCAGGCCTTGCTGTCAATGCATAAGGAAACAGTATGGCATGACCAACTGAAAAATGTGAAGTGGATTTCCCTGTGCCCATCCAGTATGTGGGTTAAAAGGCATATTGGGGTGCATATGACTTGGCAGTGACGCGCCCGAGGGGCTGTGGGATACTCTGTACCGGGCCCATTAACTTCAATGGGAAATGACACTGTGGCATTGACCCAGTCCGTGGCCCCAGACGGTCTTGTAAAAGGGGAAGAATGGAATGGGGATAACGTTTATGTAGTGATTCGTGACGCCAGTTGGAGTGTTCGACTGTAGTATAGCCGGCACTGCAGATGATCCCTGGGGGAGTAGATGGTGATGGCAGTGCAGATGTTAAACCCTCTCCAACCAGGGCAGACCCCCAGAGATTGTGATGAAAGTGGAAGGTACGGAGTAATAAGGCAGGAGACAAGGAAAGTCACTTTATAATTTACTGTAGTTCAGGTGCAGTTCAGAGGAGTAATTACAACTCTCACCAGATTACAGTCTTCTCTGGAGAATGGGAGTTATCCTCTCTGCTGTGACTCAGTGTAACTTCCTGCTATTCTAATTCCTTCTGGGACCAAGGCTTCCCAGAGTTTGGAACTTGCAGTATCGCCTCTACTCACTGTGTATTTCTCCTTTGGCAACTTGCAGCATGGATCCTGTGTGTGAGCAGCTCAAGTTCCCACTTGCACTATCCTTTACTGATCCTAGTTTGCTGCAGTTTTCCCATGGAAAAACAAGATGCTGTTGGTTGTATAATCCCACACAGTCTCTCAGCTTACCACCCTGCTCTGAAAGCATGGATGGTCTAGGGGCTGACACCCTGATGCTTCTTAGCTCTCACTCCTGGATTGAGCACATGTCTAATCATGGCTTCCAAGATGTTCTTCCTCCTTCTTCACCCTGAAAACAACAACTCGGCCCCTCCCCCTCCCAATTAGGGCATGTCTGCAAATCTCTAAGCTTCAGACAAGTAAGGGAGTGAGGTCAATTATGTGTGTGTGTTGTGGTCTCTAGCAGAGAAAGCATAACTCCCATTGCTTAAAAAACACAAAACAATACATATTTAACCCTTTTGTGGTGGCAAAGACACAGGGCGCCACAGTAGCAGGGCAGGCTTTTCAGTCAATGCCTAAGAAAAGAGTTTGGGATTATGAAATGAATAATATGAAGTGTAGTTTCCGGTGACCATCCAGTATGTGGCTTGAAAAGCTTATTGCGGTGCATGTAACTTTGGGGAAAGCCAGGCCTTGTATTCAGTGCAACATTTTTTCTGGAATCCCTCCAGTACCTCTTGTGAAAGGGGTATTGTGGTGCGTCATAATTCTTGGCAGCCCATCCACTCACTGCATAGGCAATAACAGTTAAGGAGACCCACTGTTTAATAATGGCCCTTTAAGAAGATTAATGCCGCCTGATACCCCGGTTAAAATAAGGCTCTGTGACTTTAAGAGTCCCTCCTTCATAAATGAAACAACATGTGTCTGCTTATGTGTCACACACCACATGGCCAGCTAGGGTTGTTAAATGTTACAATGACATTTCCAAGTAGATGCATTTGTTTTGGTTGAAAGCAATGTTAAAGGTGAAAAACCCTGTGTCTGAACATAGCCCAAGTGGGGGAGGAACATTTTGGTCTGGGGTTAATTATTTTGCTTTGTAGACAAGTCATTATCCTGGAAAGGATGTACCTTAACATTTTTCCCAGCAAAATCCGTTTTGGTTTCGTTTTTGTATGTGGTGCGCCGGTAAAAATTTCATGAAACTCTGACAACATTGTTTAAAACTGTGAACAAGGAGTCAGAAATGCTTCCAGAGGCGATCCCCATGATGTCCCCGTGTCATTTGAGCAGTGCTTCCATAATTTTCAGACGTTTGTAGACCTTAAAAGGACCCCCGGGGGGGATCACGGTAAAAATTCTTCGGTCTCCCATAGACTTACATTGGGCTCATTGTTCTGTCTGAGTACCCAAGTATTCCAATTTGCTCGACCCTAGCAACGAGCACCCAAGCATTTTAGTGCTCGTTCATCACTAGCCGGGAGCGGTCTGTGACCCCTCCTGGCACTTAGTGCCGGGTCTCAGCTGTGAGAATCAGTTGAAACCCAGCCGCGATAAGCCACACACCACCCGTGTGCGCGGCGATGACATACTATCCCGTCCATGGTCAGACAGGCCCAGGGCACATGAACAGGATAGTATGTCAGATTTCAGAGAGAGGTTAAAGATTATTTAATAGAGATGAGACAATTCAACTCCTATTCTGCAAAAATTCATATTCACCAGAATACAGATTTTTTTTTTTTCAATTTTCTCCTTGTAAATAGAGCAATATGGTGAGTTCCACCATTTTGTTGAACCATAGATGGCAAAAGTTTATTTTGCTATCTCTTGTTGCAACCATCGTCTGTCTATTTCACCCTGGTTTGGAACATCCAGCTCAGTCTGGCCTCTGTGAGCCATACCGTTACAGTGCCAATTGCCAGTGGCATGCCTCCTCAGAGACAATAACTATGTTAGGCGTCGGGTTCCTGTCGCTGCACAGCGGGAATCCCGAGCCTTACTTCCGGCGGTCTCCCATTCCTCTCCAGCCGCAGAGGAGGTTGCACAGCAAACTCGTCGGTCCCGGCGCTCTGCCCAGACCAGCTCCATGGGTTTGCTTGCTGCTGCCACCTCTGGCACAGCTATGGCAATGCATGCTGCTCAGCAGCGAGATTCTCCAGGGACTAAGTCCTCATGTCGGACCACTGAGCATGCCCGTGGAGTGATCTCCCATTGGAGATCGAAGGTCACGTGCTCAAGTCCTGCTCGTGTTCTGATTGGCCCATCCGAGAAGCCAGGAAGGTCCCAGACGCTCGTGGCTATAAAAGGTTCGCATGGCCGCTCGGCCATGTGCTAGGATAGACTGTATGTTCAGACTATAAGGAGTGAGTGGTGTATGCACGTATGAATGTCTCTGGTGACTGACTCATTATGAAACCCCTACCCTTGGTACGCATGTGTTGTGCAGCCTAGCCTGCTAGCGCCCAGGCTTAGGCGTAGGTAGGTCAGAGTTTGAGTCAGGCATTAGTCATCAGTGACTCGGCACACCTCAGTGCCCGGGCTCCACACTCCATAGCCAGCGTCTATAGCGGCGCTCGTGGCAGCGATACTACACGCTCAGTGGGCCTAGAAGGACTCTAACCCCGTGTCCTTGGGGTAGAGTTCTGTGGCCGCTTGCTGTGAGTTCTGTGGCCGCTTGCTGTGCGCTCTTTGGCTGGGCTCTGTGAGTTAAACAGACTCCGGCATCCACGTTCAGCGACTGCGCGGCTCTGTGAATTAACAGAGTCCGCTCCTGTTCACATTGGGTGATGTAACCCACGTGTGACTGTTTTTACGCCGCTCTATTCTTCTGTCATTTTCTAGCAGCAGTGTACCACCTCTGCACGGAGGACCCCGGGCTGCGAACGCACCTACTACTACTTTATAATTTGGTGTGTTCCGCCAGCCCTAACAAACTATACCTTGGGTAATGCAAGTCATAACATTCTTATGTCATCATGTGCGTCAAGACGGTAACATATACATTGATGTTAAAGTCCTGGTCAAGCTGGAAGTCCCATCTCCATTATAAAACAGGACAAAGATGATGGGCACGATTAAAGAGCAACATTAAATTTGTATTAGATAAGTTTGTTAGAAAACACAAATATAATCTGCCATGTGTTTAACTACTACATAAAATATTCCCACCTCATATTATTGTATATATTCTGATGTATTGTAAAGATCCATAGAAGCTCAGATACACTGCTACATATTTTTTACTGACTTCTTTATTAACTACATTCAAGCTGGGTGCGCGCTGTGATTATGAACCACGCAATAGGGTGTAACCATGCTTCAGACTGACCTTGCAAAGGGGTATAACCACGCACCAGACTGGCGTATGTGCAGACTAACAGCAAACATAAATACCTGGTGTACCTCTCTTGCCACTCCTACCTTGTGTATGAAAAAGCTCTATCGTTAATACTGTTTGGCTAGAGCTACCCGATAGCGCTATCCATGAAGAAAGTGAACGGGTAGAGCTATCCCATAGTTCTATTTCTAAAGGAAATGAACGGGTAGAGCTATCCGATAGCGCTATCCCTCAATGTTCCTGAGCGTAAGCTATTTCACATGGTTGAGCGCACTTGGGATCTGCCCCCAAGGCCCTGCCCATGCCCAATGTTTGGTCCGTAGACCGCGGCTAGGAGTTAGTCCCGCTTTTGTGTAATAATAATGATGATGAGGGGCACTTGATTCACGAAGAGTGGACCTTCAGCACTCAGGAGAGGAAAAACCTCCAGTGGAGGAAACCTCTAGGGCACCATGGTTGAAAGTCTGCACTTCCCTTAAGCTGTAGATGTTCATTGATGAGAACAGAGACCGAGCCCGGAATCTGCCTTGTTGTGCAGTAGGAAACCCACTTGTTCAGTGAGTGCGTCTAGCTGCGGAAAATCCAGTAATGTCATATTCAATGGTGGAGAACAGAGACCGAGCCCGGAATCTGCCTCGTTGTGCAGTAGGAAACCAACTTGTTCAGTGAGTGCGTCTAGCTGCAGAAAGTCCAGTAATGTCGTATCCAGTGGTGGAGAACAGAGACCAAGCCTGGAATCTGCCTTGTTGTGCAGTAGGACACACCCACTTGTTCAGTGAGTGCGTCTAGCTGCGGAAAGTCCAGTAATGTCATATCCAATAGTGGAGAACAGAGACCGAGCCCGGAATCTGCCTTGTTGTGCAGTAGGAAACCCACTTGTTCAGTGAGTGCGTCTAGCTGCAGAAAGTCCAGTAATGTCGTATCCAGTGGTGGAGAACAGAGACTAAGCCTGGAATCTGCCTCTTTTTGCTGATGTAAAGTTGTTGTCTCCAGCTGGATCCCATGTTCATTGTGGGTTCACAGCGAGACCGTACTCTGCCTCACCTGCAATATAAATGTCACAAAATTAGCAAAACAGTAAAGATTAATACATGTACAAGCAGACAGATTATAATGACAGGGGCGACAGAAGACATTTACTTGTCATCCTTTAACTATAGATTATAATACTGTATTATATAATACATAATGGGTATTATTTAATGTCTATGTTCAGGTATGTTCTGCATCCTATCAGTGCTGTTATATGAATAATAGCACCCTGCCTATTATTTTAGGATCTTCTGTGTTTAGACCACAGCTTACTAGCAATCCCTCCCTCATGGTATATACAGCACTGCACCTCATTAATAATCTTTATAATAATCTTTATTTTTATATAGCGCTAACAAATTCCGCAGCGCTTTACAGTTTTGCACACATTAGCATCGCTGTCCCTGAAGGCTCACAATCTAAATTCCCTATCAGTATGTCATTCCTATAGCCCCATAAAAAAGCTGTGATTGACGGTGAAACAAGTGTCAGGGTTAAGTGGTGGAGTGGCAGTTTTGGAATTATAGCATGCTTAATTGTACTTGGTACTGACTTGAGTTTTTATTATTGGTTTTCTGTATTACTAAGGCTTAGTTATTAGTACAAGTATTTGCTTATGGCATCTGGTAGTACATTGGATATAGAGCACTTTTTCTTCTGCCATCAGCTCTTTTGATTTTTTACATTTGCACTTTAAGTCAGTATTGCTATGTATAAAATGTGATCGTGATTAAATATTCATCTGTTTGTTCTTGCCATGACCACCCACTGTAGTTTGTGTTTTTTATTTGTAGTCATATACTCATCCAATATTGTTATGTATTGTGATTTATTAAAGATAATTTATATTATTCTTTATTGTATTTGTGATTTGAGAATGACAACTCCCTTTCTCCTGCAGTCCAGCAATTCTTGGCTCACAGACTTCTGATATAGCTTGCATAAAAAAAAGTAACGCATCGATATTTAGGCCATTGGTGCCCAATTCCTAATTATTTAGCCTATTTCCTGTTAAAACTAATACATAACATAGATCATAAAAAATAATGCGCTAAGCAGCTTCCGGGTTGTAACAACTTCCATCCAGTTGTAACTGGTGACGTCACAGAACACCTCTTGCCATGTTAACCTCAACACACCACTCCTCAACCCACACTCCTCTCACCTTTCACCATCTCCACTCACGTCCACTCACTTTCACTCCACATACGACCCTTTCTCTCACTCCGTCTCTCATTCTCACGCAGTCATCGTCGCTGCTCCACCATCCCCGACATCTTCCGCCGGCGCCATCCTGGATCCAGACGTTGTCCATGCCAGCAACATGTTCTTGTGGCGACGCCATCCTGAGTATCGTGAAATCCGGCAATACTCAAGATGGCTTCGCCGCAAGAACATGTCGCTGACGTGGATGAAGTCGGGATCCAAAATGGCGTCGGAAAAATCTCACAAGATTTCGCCGACACCATTTTGGATCCCGACATTGTCCACGCCAGAACATGTCGCCGGCGTGGACAACGTCTGGATCCAGGATAGCGCCGGCGGAAGAAGATGTCGGGGATCGTGGAGCAGCGGCGATGACGGCGTGAGTATGAGAGACGGAGTGAGAGAAAGGGTCGTATGTGGAGTGAAAGATGGGGGGGACGTGAGTGGAGATGGTGAAAGGTGAGAGGAGTGTGTGTTGAGGAGGTGTGTGTTGAGGGTTAACATGGCAAGAGGTGTGTCACTATCCTCCCGATGCGATAGCATCGGGCCTTAATCTAGTAAAATATATTTATAAAGCTCTAAGGCTGCGTGCACACGCTGCGGATTCCGCTGCGGATTAATCCGCACGGATTTTGCAAAAACCGCAGATAATCCGCAGGTCCAAAGACCTGCGGATTATCTGCGGTTTTGCCTGCGGTTTGGTCCTGCGGATTCACTATCTCCACAATGGTGGAGATAGGAACCCGCAGCGGTTTCCGCAGAAAGAATTGACATGCAATTCTTTCTGCGGATTCAAAACCGCAGCAAATCCGCGCGGTTTTTTCCGCAGCGTCGGCACAGCGTTTTTTTTTTCCCATTCAAATGAATGGTACTGTACACCGCAGCTAAAACTGCTGCGTGTCCGCAGCGGCCAAAACCGCTGCGGAAACGCAGCGGAATCCGCAGCGTGTGCACGCAGCCTAAAACCTTACATTCGGTTTTTGTTGGCATAGGCCAGAAGTTCCTGAAAAACAAACTTCATGACGACTTTATATTTCTCTCTGTCTTTGTCCAGGACAAGATGTTTCTCAAAATTTTGAGGAGGCGGAGGAGTAGACAAAGGAGGAGTCAGAGGAGGAGGCGGAATAAGTCCTCTGCCCTCTTGTTTTGTAAATGATAGTGTATAAATAATTAGTTGTTCATTAATGGACATTGATTCTACTCTGTCGCTCTGAGATTGAGGGCCAGGAAATTTTAAGAAATTGCTTGAACTGCAGTTCAATAATATATTGCTTAGGATGGCAGATTTTTAGTTTATGCAAGTTATGCAGATTAGAACAGATTATATTTATGGTAGTAAGCATTCTTCTTATCAACATGGAAAAAAAGGAACTTACTGTCCGAGGCGACGAGCACAGTCTAAATCGTCACGGTGACGATTACATAATGGGGTCCAGGCGTGGAGATGTCGGTGTTTTCGAGGACATCTCTGTTTTCGGCAGTGGGTCCATGAGCATCTTCCTCATTTCAATATTTGTTTTATCCAAATATTCTCCTGTAAGGTGTAACACTCAAATTAGCATTACTAAAATAAAAGCTTCTTTGTTAAAGAATATCAATATATCAATATTACTGGTTTTAAAATCGCTAAATTGTGAAGTATGGAAACAGAAGGATCAAACAACCATTTATCTCCTTGTAGAGATTTTTTATTAGGCTGCTGTTTTTCTATTAAGCATATGTTAGAAAAGCCTGAGAACTTACTGTCAGAGATGGTCACATCCTCATTTGGGTGCTTATTGATGATTACATATCCGGGACCAAAAATAGAAATTTTGTTGTTTTCGAGGACATCTTTGTTTTCGACATTGCGTCCAATAATTATTTCATCCCAGTTTTCTCCTGTAAGGTGTAACATTGAAATTAACATTTTTACAGTCAAAGCTTCTGAGTTTGATAATCAATATTAAAGGTAATCTGTCGGTAGGTTTTTGCTATGTAAGCTGGAGACAGCCTGCTGTAGGGGTGAAAACACAGATTTGAATGATGCCTCCCTTATCAAGCTCTATCCTGTTGTTTACCTTTAATGGTTGCTTTAGCACCAGGAGCTTAGTATTGCTGGGACTCAGGAGCACATGCCTCCTGGCCCGGCAACGCCCCCTCCTGTGATAAGCAGCTCACTGTCTATGGACGGAGCCTGGTGTGGGCGGGGGAAGATTTCTCAACTCTGCTTCATTGCTAAATCTAAAAGCTCTGATTGTGTGAGAATGGCTGCACCCAGTAATCCAAGTTATAAATTGTTGGATTCAGCTTCTCTTTGCCTACATCAGGCTGCTCTCAGATGAGGTAGCAGAAACCTGGTGACAGATTATATCCGCTAAATTGTAAAGTATGAAAATAGAAGCATCAAACAACCAGCTATCTACTTTGAGTTTTTTTATTATACTGTTTTTTTTTCTATTAAATATATGTTATAAAAGCCTAGAACTTACTGTCAGAGGAGATGATCACATCCTCATCTAGGTCGATACTGATATTTACATAACTGGGGTCAGACTTAGAGATGTTGTTTAACTCTCTTTTCAGCCATGGGTCCAGAGTTGAAGAAAATCCCCAATTATAATAAATTTGTAATTGTTACTCCCGTAGTACTGATGAAATCACAGATATGGAAATCAGAGACGCACGTGACTTTTTTTCTCTTACACAATATTGATCCCCAACGATATCACAGTTGTGACCTCATGGCAGGGAGCATCGTATGTCCACACAGGTGATGTCACGATGTACCTGAGATACCTTTAGCCACTAATAATAAAGCAGCTTCATCCATTTTTATGTGTTTCTTAATACTACTAGTTTTGTCTCTAAATCACTGATTACACAAGATTCAGGGCCGTACTGGTTCACCGGAGAACCGGAGGATTCTCAGGTGGGCCCAGGCACTGACACCTGCTGGCATACTGACCAGGAGCTGCCTAGGGCCTCCACTGCTCCAGGGGACCCCAGCGAGTGGTTATGGTGCCCCTGAGTGAAGGGGGACCGCCTTGTGCCTGCGGAGTAGCAGCTGGAGATAGGAACCTGTCCCTGCTGATAAAGAGAAATGAATATTCACGTCTCCCCATGCCCCCATGGGTGTGGAGAGGAGTGAATACCATTTTACTTTAACAGGCAGGCAGTATTAGCAGCAGGCTGCAGCTAACACTGCCCGCATGTAAAGCCCCACCACCACCGATCCACTCTCTCACACACACATAAAGCATCACACCGCACTGCACCACATACACACATGCATGCAGACAGACACACAGCACACTAACGTCTCCGCAAGTTCCCCGCACATATCCTGGCATCCTGCTTTCTGCCTGGCACTTCCTGTGTGAGACAACGCAGCTGGATGATGTCATCATTCAGCGTGCGGCTGTTTCAGACAGAAAACTGCCGGTGAGAAAGTGGCTGTCGGGATGTGCTGCGGGGAACTTGTGGAGAGGTGAGTGTGCCGTGTGTCTGTCTGCGTGCATGTGTGTGTGTTTGTGTGTAATTCGGTGCAGTGCTTTGTGTTTGAGTATGAGAGAGTGGTGTGCTGTGTGTGTATGAGTGAGAGTGGTGCTGTGTGTGTATTGGAGATTGGCAATGATAGGGTGGTGGGGAAGGATCATGGGGGTGGTGGGAAGAAGGCAATGATGGAGGTGGTGAAATGGGCAATGATGGGGTGGTGAGGATAAGGCAATGATGGAGGTGGCGATGAGGACAATGATGGGAGTGGAGGGGGAGAACAATGAAGGAGGTGGAGAGGGGCTGCACTATACTCTGAGGGGGGCTGTATTATTCTTTATGTGGGGGCTACATTATATTCTGTGGGGGGACTGCATTATTCTCTAAGGGGACTACATTATATTCTGGGGATACAGTATACTCAATGATGGTGGTGGGGGGAGGCAATGACGGAGGTGTTGAAATTGTCAATAATGGGTGTTGTGGGGGAGAAAACAATGATGGTTGTGGTGTAAAGGACAATGATGGTAGTGCTGGAAAGGACAATGGTCGTTGTGCGGGAGGAGGCAATGATTGAGGTGGTGGAATGGGCAATGATGGGGGTGGAGGGGGAGAATAATGATGGAGGTGCATTATACTCTGTGAGGGGGCTGCATTATTCTTTATGAGGAGGCTACAATATAAATTCTGTGGGGGACTGCATTATTCTCTCAGGGAACTACATCATACTATATGAGAGGGCAGCATTATGCCCTATGAGGGGGCTGTATTATATTTTGTGGTGGTGCTGTATTATACTATATGAGAGGGGCTGCAGTATACCCTATGAGGGGGCTACATTATATTCTATGGTAGGAACTGCATTATACCTTATGAGGGGGTTGCATTATATTTTGTGGGGTGCTGCATAATATTCTATGAGGTGGACTGCATTATATTCTATGAGAGGGGGCTGCATTATATTCTATGAGGGGGGCTGCATTATATTCCATGTGGGAGGCTACTTTATATTCTATGAGGGAGGCTACATTATATTCTATGAGAGAGCTACCCCAAACCCTGCTACATAATTAAGACATCTACTACCTTACATTATATCCTGATATTAGCGTGTTTAGCGTGATATTGGTGGTCTTGTATTTATTGCTATGTAGCTGCATAGTGGGCCCCAAGAATAATTTTCTCTGGTGGGCCCAAGGTGCTCCAGTCCGACGCTGACAGGATTCATGCTGAAAGATGACTATCACCAGGCAGCAAGAAGTAAATGCAATAAGCAGGGAACAACTGGAGAACTAAAGGATCAGAGGATTTTCTGATCAGTCCTGATTACACAGATAGCGTGGCCTTTATATCAGTAGGTCCCGTGGTGCTGACTTCCCCTTTAAGTCCATTACCATATATCAGTGGTCACACTCTGTTTCACATATAAGCTCATTGGGGTAATCAATATAAATCCTGCACTGCCAAGAGATCCCGCTATAATGGCCTCACACAGCCGTTATTTTTTTTTAGAATATGGGTGAAAAGAGACTATCTAAAAGTATCATAGTCTCTTAAAAAAAATTAGAAAATCAAATAGTTTTTTTTGTTTGGCGGACATGCGTAGGGCATCATGAAGATGAGTGTGATCAAAGGAAAAAGGCTGACGATACAGTACAGTATAAAAATAGGGGAGCAAACCACAAGATCTACCTCTGTGTATAGGGTGGAATCACCTACATGCTTCTTTCAGAGACTATTTATATTAGGCAGATGTTTTCTGCTAAAAAAAATCATAAATACATGAAAACTTACTGTAAGTGGAGATGATCATATTCTCATCTGGATCTATATCGATGACCACATAACCAGGGCCAGATGTAGAGTTATCGGTGTTTGTAAACACATCTCTCTTTTCGGCCATTGGTCCATGAGGAGCATCGTCACTGACGTTAGAGTTGTCATCCTCTTGTTCTTCTGAAACATAGAACATTGACATCAGCATCATTAAAATAAAAGCTTCTATACGTTTGTTACAAATATTAAAATGACAAAGGTATTATCATCTCTAAATGGTACTATTAATTACGAAAAATAGAATGGCCAAATCCTCCGGGTATCATTCATGTATGACACTGGCGGACACAAACCAAAAAGGGCCCCTGTGCAAGAATAGTATAAAGGCCCTTTACAGTCCAATAGCTCATCATAATGCAAAATTTCACCTACTTTGTAGGTGGTAATGGCCCCCCTTACCTCTTGGGCCCCTGTGGTTGCATCAATGATATGTCTGCCCTTGATGTATGGGGTTATTCACCAACATGTTCCTTTTAGAGATTTTTTATTTTAACTAGGCAGTTTTTTTTCTGTTAAACATATGAAAATCTGAGAACTTACCATCAGAGGAGACGATCACATTCTCATCTGGGTCTATATCGATGGCCGTATAACCAGGGCCAGATGAAGAGTTATCAGTGTTTCTGACGACATCTGTCTTTGTGGCCGTCAGTCCATGAGGAGCATAATCACCTGGATCATCTGTAACACAGAACATTGACATTAGCATTGATAAAATAAAAGCTTCAATATGTTTCAGCATGCACAAGAGATAAATCGAGCACGCCAAAACCGCTGCAAAAAACACACAAAAAAGCATCAAAAACGCTACAAAATGCAAGAAACAAAACAAGGAAAACAGATTTTGTTTCTGCAGCTTCTTTCCTGCCAAGAGATCAAGTTTTGCTGCCGAAAAAAAACGCCTAGTGTGACCGTACTCTGAAACAGATTTCATGTATTGAAAGAAGCTAATCAGAATATGACTAGAGTAATTATTCAGCTTTAAAATGCGGACTGCGATTCTCCGGTGGTCTCATGCACTGACACCTGCTGGCATACTGGCCAGCAGCTGCCTAGGGCCCCCACTCGTCAAGGGGCACCCAGCCAGCGGCTTTAGGGCCCCTGAGTGAAGGGGGCCGCCCTGAGCCTGCGGGGCAGCAGCTGGAGACAGGAACCTGTCCCTGCTGCTAAAGAGAAATGAATATTCACGTCAACCCATGCCCCCATGGGCGTGGAGAGGAGTGAATACCATTTTACTTTAATAGTAAGCAGCGCTAGCCGCAGGCTGCAGTTAACACTGCCTGCATGTAAAACCCCACCACCACTGCTCCACTCTCTCACACTCACACACAAAGCATCGCACCGCACTGCACCACATACACACACGCACGCAGACACACAGCACACTCACCTCTCCGCAAGTTCCCCGCACACATCCCGGCATCCTGCTTCCTGTCTGAGACAAAGCAGCTGGATGTCATCATTCAGCATGCAGCTGTTTCAGACAGAAAGCTGCCGGCAAAAAAGTGGCTGCTGGGATGTGCTGCGGGGAACTTGCAGAGAGGTGAGTGTGCTGTGTGTCTGTGTGCATGCGTGTGTGTTTGTGTGTATGCGGTGTGGTGCTTTGTGTGTGAGTATGAGAGAGAGTAGTGCTATGTGTGTGTATTGGAGATGTGTGTATTGGAGATTGGCAATGATAGGGTGGTGGGGAAGGAGGCAAAGATAGAGGTGGTGAAATGGGCAATGATGGGGGTGGTGCGGGAGAAGGCAATGATGGAGGTGGCGATGAGGACAATGATGGAGGTGGAGAGGGGCTGAATTATGCTCTGAGGGGGCTGTATTCTTTATGTGGGGGCTACATTGTTTTCTGTGGGGGGACTGCATTATTCTGTCAGGGAACTACATTATATTCTGGGAGGGCTACAGTATACTCTATGGGGGCTGCATTATATTCTGTGGTGGGGCTGCATTATTCTCTCAGGGGACTACATCATACTATATGATGGGGCAGCATTATGCCCTATGAGGGGGCTACAGTATACTCTGGGGGGCCGCATTATTCTATTTGAGAGGGCTGCAGTATACCCTATGAGGGTGCTACATTATATTTTATGGTAGGAATTGCATTATACCTTATGAGGGGGTTACATTATATTTTGTGGGGTGCAACATTATATTCTATGAGCTGGGCTGCATTATATTCTATGAAGGGGGCTGCATTATATTCTATGAGGGGGGCTGCATTATATTCTATGAGGGAGGCTACATTATATTCTATGAGGGAGGCTACATTATATTCTATGAGGGAGGCTACATTATATTCTATGAGAGGGCTACCCTAAACCCTGCTACATGTACTACCTTGTATTATACCCTGATATTAGCGTGTTTTACCACACAATTGGTGGTCTTGTATTTATTTCTATGTAGCTACATAGTGGGCCTCAAGAATGATTTTCTCTGGTGGGCCCAAGGTACTCCAGTCCGACGCTGATAATGTCAGATTAGTGAGGCTGTACGTACCGTAAGGATCAGCCCTATTCTCTGTATCTTCTCTCCAGCATTTCTTCTCTATCAGAAGTCTATAAAATGATAAAACAGAAGTCATGTAGCAAATTGTAAAGTAAAGTCTATCTGTGTTCTGCAGAATGTTATGAAGACATTTATTTTTCGTCGTCTATTTTGTCTCTCCCGATCTGCAGTCATTTTTGTGATCTATGACAATCAGCATTTTTTTCAATTATACAGAAAAGTCCATTGTGCTCGGACCGGTCAGAGCCAGTTTATGACCCACTAAACATCTTCTCTAGATGATTCCCTTTCCTGAATCGTGTGATGACCTAAAGATGGGATGTTTCTTCTATAGACTCCCGTGTAGCCCACAAATCAGTATAAGACTTACCCACAGATGATGATGATGGTACAGACGACACAGGAGACGAATCCAAGGAAGAAGTAGACGGCAGGATGTAGAATAACCATAATGAAGTATTCTATTGGAAGAAAAGAATAGATGTCAGATATTTGGAGCTTCTAATACAGACATTATACTTTGCACCTCATTTACGTAACCAGACCTAGGATCATTCCTATGAGTAAGGGGACACATACACAACACATAGCTGTCGGCCCATGGTTCAGCTGATCTGTTCAGCCGGCAGATATTTCTCCTGACTCCTCCATACACAGGAGCGCTAAGTCTGCCGATCGCACCTGTGTTCTATGTAAGAAAGCCGCTGGTAGATTCCTCTGGCGACGGCTTATTTAGCTGGGAACAAAAAGATCAACACTTGGACTGTCGGCAGAGCTGCTGATATTGGGGAATTGGTCTGTCACTGGTCTCATGTGTATGGGAGCCTGAACTCTAAGACTGAACAGATCAGGAAAATAGTAATTCCCAACAAGTTGGAGAAACTCAATTCAAGGACCAGAGCTATCACTGACAAAGGCTACAAAAAAACAGCACCAATACATAGCCACCCAAGAACGGAAGAGAGGCAGGAAAAGTTAACCCCTCCATGACCAGGCCGGGGAAAGAAAAGCAAGAAGCAAACCCCGACCTGGATCATGACATTACCATAAATTTGTAATTATTTTCCCCCAAAGTATTGATGAAGTCACACATATGAAGATCAGAGATACACGTGACTTCTTTATCGCTTACAGGGGATCTCCATTCAAGCTTACAATTTGTTTGAGCCTGGAATAGGGAATACATGATGGGAGAAGGCTCCGGGATTACAAGTGACACATGAAGAATCCTCCAAAAAATGTACCATGTAACTTACTAACAATAACCCCATATTGGATAAATATCTGGGAAAACACTTACCTCCAGGGGCCAAAGCCCCGGAATGCTGGCGGCGGATGTTGATAGGAGCGCCTTGTACAAATCTTATTAGCTCAGTCACAATCAGAAGAAATCAAAACAGCAGATTATCCCGGAGGAATATCGCTAAGTGTGTAACACACAGTGAGTCTTTCCAGACAAAGCCTCTTCCTGCAGTGTCACTCCGTATAACCCCTCAGTCCGTGAGGTCACAATGGTGATCTCATTGTGACATCACAGAGGAGCGGAAAACGAATGATGTCATAATGGTGATCTCACTGTGACATGACGAGCAGCGGAACACGAATGTTGTCACATACCTGTAACCATTAAAGATCAAGCAGCTGCATCCATTTATATGTGTTTCTTAATATTACTAGTTTTGTCTCTAGATCACTAATGAGAATAAAGCATTACACAGGAATACGCCCATCCTCAGGGGCAAGTAGTAAATGCAATAGTCAGGGAATAACTGGAGAACTGAAGGATCAGAGGACTTTCTGATTGGTCCTGATTACCCCTATAAATGTGGCCTTTATATCTGTCAGTCCCGCGGTGCTGACTTCCCTTCAGTCCATAACGATATTTCAGAGGTCACACTCTGTTTCTCATATAATCTCACTGGGGTGATCCATATGAATACTGCTCTGTCCAGACGTCTTGATATAATGACCCCACAACCGAACCAAACCGTGAAAGATTTGCTCGTCTCTACTTGGCAGCTACTCAGAAGAATCTATGGCAGCTGTGTATTTGGCACAAGGTTAGAGGAGGCCGGGCTTTATAAAGCTGGGACATTTCCATCAACAGGCCTTTCCTAACAATGACAGTGAAGAAGTCATAAATCTAAAAGGCTAATTACGGTCTGAAACTTTGGGCAAAATTATCTGAGCACACAAATCTCCCCAAGGGTGCCCAAATTTTAGCATTAGCAAATTTTCCTTTTTTTGCAATTTTTAAAATGTAAAAGATGAAAATATATAGAATTTTGTTTGCATAAAATGCAAAGGAAATGTGCCGTGAGATCATTTTGTCTTCAGCTTGCTTAATTGTTCACACAATGACAGTAATTTTGACCAAGCCACTGTGCATCATTTGGAGTATACTCTATACTATCCCTCATTAGACATGGGGAACTATAAGGTTCTCTTGACAAAAAGCTCCCAACTAAAATAATATATCTCTGTCCTGTGACTGTTATCATGCCGAATTAGCGGTAGGTACGCTGTGGAACAATTAGCACCAAATATGCAACATGTGAACTTTACCTTTAACCCCTTTACCCCCATGGTAGTTTGCATGTTAACAGGCCAGATTAACCCCCCGCCCAGAATACACCTGGGGTATAAATTGGCCTAGGCCAGATTATACCCCTCCGGTTCAGAATATACCCCAGCTGCTGTAGATCAGATTTTTCACACTTTTGAGAACCATCAAAAACGTGGCCCCAGGCAGTGCACAGGGCCCCAGGCAGCACACAAAACCCCAGGCAGAGCATAGGGGCCACAGGCAGAACACGGGGCCCAAGGCAGAGCACAGGGGCCACAGGGAGCAAACAGGGCCCCCAGGCAGAGTACAGGGGCCCCAGGCAGCACACAAGGGGCAGAGACAGCACACAGGGACCCAGGCAGCACATGAGGGCCCCAGGCAACACATGGGGCCACCGGCAGCACACGGAGCCCCAGACAGAGTACAGGGTCCCCAAGCAACACACGGAGCCCCAGGCAGCGCACAGGGGGTCCCAAACATTGCACAGGGGTCCCAGACAGCACACGGGGGGGCAGAGACAGTCTCTACCCCCTCTGCACTCTGTCTCTGCCTCCCTGTGTGCTGCCTGGGACCCTGTTCACTGTCTCTGCCCCTGTGTGCTGCCTGGAGCCCTGTGCACTGCCTGGGGCCCCTGTGCTCTGTCTGGGGCTGTGTGCTGCGGGGGGCCCTGTGAGCTGCCTGGGGCCCCCATGTGCTGCTTGTGGCTCCTGTGCTCTACCTGGGGCCCTGTGTGCTGCCTGGGGCCCCCTGTGCTGCCTGGGGCCCCGTGTGCTGTCTATGCCCCTTGTGTGCTGCCTGGGAACCCGTTCACTGTCTCTGCCCCTGTTTGCTACCTTGGGGCCCCGTGTGCTGCCTGGGACACCGTGCACTGCCTGGGGCCCCATTTTTGATGGTTCTCAAAAGTGTGAAAAATCTGATCTACAGCAACTGGGGTATATTCTGACCCGGAGGGATATAATCTGGCCTAGCCCAATTTATACCCGGGGCATAGTTTGGCCTAGGTCAGAATATACCCGAGGTGATATATTCTGGCCCAGAGGGGTATAAACTGGCCTAGGCCAATTTATACCCCGAGGTATACTTTGGCCTAGGCCAGAATTTACCCGGGGTGTAATCTGGCCTAGGCCACTTTAACCCCGGTATATTTTGGGCGAGGGGTTAATCTGGCCTGTTACACCGGGCCAATTTTTACAATTCTGACCACTGTCCCTTTATGAGGTAATAACTCTGGAACGCTTCCATGGATCCCGGTGATTCTGATAATGTTTTTCTCGTAGCATATTGTACTTCATGATAGTGGTAAAATTTCATTCATATAACTTGCGTTAATTTGTAAAAAAAAAATGGAAATTTGGCGAAAATTCCGCAATTTTCCAACTTTGAATTTTTATGCCCTTAAATCACAGAGATATGACACACAAAAAACTTAATAAGTTACATTTCCCACATGTTTACTTTACATCAAAACAATTTTGGAACCAATTTTTTTTGTTAGGAAGTTACAGTGGGGCAAAAAAGTATTTAGTCAGTCAGCAATAGTGCAAGTTCCACCACTTAAAAAGATGAGAGGCGTCTGTAATTTACATCACAGGTAGACCTCAACTATGGGAGACAAACTGAGAAAAAAAAATCCAGAAAATCACATTGTCTGTTTTTTTTCACTTGATTTGCATATTATGGTGGAAAATAAGTATTTGGTCAGAAACAAAATTTCATCTCAATAGTTTGTGATATATCCTTTGTTGGCAATGACAGAGGTCAAACGTTTTCTGTAAGTCTTCACAAGGTTGCCACACACTGTTGTTGGTATGTTGGCCCATTCCTCCATGCAGATCTCCTCTAGAGCAGTGATGTTTTTGGCTTTTCGCTTGGCAACACGGACTTTCAACTCCCTCCAAAGGTTTTCTATAGGGTTGAGATCTGGAGACTGGCTAGGCCACTCCAGGACCTTGAAATGCTTCTTACGAAGCCACTCCTTCGTTGCCCTGGCGGTGTGCTTTGGATCATTGTCATGTTGAAAGACCCAGCCACGTTTCATCTGCAATGCCCTTGCTGATGGAAGGAGGTTTGCACTCAAAATCTCACGATACATGGCCCCATTCATTCTTTCATGTACCCGGATCAGTCGTCCTGGCCCCTTTGCAGAGAAACAGCCCCAAAGCATGATGTTTCCACCACCATGCTTTACAGTAGGTATGGTGTTTGATGGATGCAACTCAGTATTCTTTTTCCTCCAAACACGACAAGTTGTGTTTCTACCAAACAGTTCCAGTTTGGTTTCATCAGACCATAGGACATTCTCCCAAAACTCCTCTGGATCATCCAAATGCTCTCTAGCAAACTTCAGATGGGCCCGGACATGTACAGGCTTAAGCAGTGGGACACGTCTGGCACTGCAGGATCTGAGTCCATGGTGGCGTAGTGTGTTACTTATGGTAGGCCTTGTTACATTGGTCCCAGCTCTCTGCAGTTCATTCACTAGGTCCCCCCGCGTGGTTCTGGGATTTTTGCTCACCGTTCTTGTGATCATTCTGACCCCACGGGGTGGGATTTTGCGTGGAGCACCAGATCGAGGGAGATTATCAGTGGTCTTGTATGTCTTCCATTTTCTAATTATTGCTCCCACAGTTGATTTCTTCACTCCAAGCTGGTTGGCTATTGCAGATTCAGTCTTCCCAGCCTGGTGCAGGGCTACAATTTTGTTTCTGGTGTCCTTTGACAGCTCTTTGGTCTTCACCATAGTGGAGTTTGGAGTCAGACTGTTTGAGGGTGTGCACAGGTGTCTTTTTATACTGATAACAAGTTTAAACAGGTGCCATTACTACAGGTAATGAGTGGAGGAAAGAGGAGACTCTTAAAGAAGAAGTTACAGGTCTGTGAGAGCCAGAAATCTTGTTTGCTTGTTTCTGACCAAATACTTATTTTCCACCATAATATGCAAATCAAATGAAAAAAAAACAGACAATGTGATTTTCTGGATTTTTTTTTCTCAGTTTGTCTCCCATAGTTGAGGTCTACCTATGATGTAAATTACAGACGCCTCTCACCTTTTTAAGTGGTGGAACTTGCACTATTGCTGACTGACTAAATACTTTTTTGCCCCACTGTATAAGGGTTAAAATTTGACCAGCGATTTCTCATTTTTACACCATTTTATTTTTACTGACCACATCACATTTGAAGTCACTTTGAGGGGTCTATATGATAGAAAATACCCAAAAGTGACACCATCCTAAAAACTGCACCCCTCAAGGTGCTCAAAACCACATTCAAGAAGTTTATTAACCCTTCAGGTGCTTCAGAGGAATTTTTTGAATGTTTAAAAAAAATGAACATTTAACTTTTTTTCACAAAAAAATTACTTCAGGTCCAATTTTTTTTATTTTACCAAGGGAAACAGGAGAAATTGGACCCCAAAAGTCATTGTGCAATTTCTCATGAGCACGCTGATACCCCATATATACAGGTAAACCACTGTTTGGGTGTATGGCAGAGCTCAGAAGGGAAGGAGCGCAGTTTGACTTTTTCGATGGAAATTTGGCTGGAATTGAGATTGGACGCCATGTCGCGTTTGGAGAGCCACTGATGTGCCTAAACAGTGGAAACCCCCCACAATTGACACCATTTTAGAAACTAGACCCCCCTCAAGGAACTTATCTAGATGTGTGGTGAGAAAATTAAACCCCCAAGGGCTTCACAGAAGTTTATAACGTACAGCCGTAAAATTAAAAAATCATATTTTTTCCACAAAAATGATCTTTTCACCCCAATTTTTATTTTCCCAAGGGAAACAGGACCCCAAAAGTTATTGTGCAATTTGTCCTGAGTACGCTGATACCCCATATGTGGGGGTAAACAACTGTTTGGGCGCATGGCAGAGCTTGGAAGGGAAGTAATGCCGTTTGACTTTTTCAACGCAGAATTGGCTGGAATTGAGATTGGATGCTATGTCGCGTTTGGAGAGCCCCTGATGTGCCTGAACAGTGGAAACCCCCACAAGTGACGCATTTTAGAAACAAGACCCCCAAGTAACTTATCTAGATGTGTGGAGAGCACTTTGAACCCCCAAGTGCTTCACAGAAGTTTACAATGCCCGGGCTTGAAAATAAAAAAACATATTTTTTCCACAAACATGATCTTTTAGTCCCCAATTTTTTTTCCCAAGGATAACAGGAGAATTTGGACCCCAAAAGCTGTTGTCCAATTTGTCCTGAGTACGCTGATACCCCATTGTGGGAGAAAACTACTGTATGGGCACATGTTGGGGCTCGATAAGGAAGTAATGACGTTTTGGAATGCAGACTTTGATGGAATGGTCTGCGGGTGTCATATCGCATTTGGAGAGCCCCTAATATGCCTAAACAGTAGAAACCTCCCACAAGTGACCCCATTTTGGAAACTAGATCCCCAAAGGAACTTATCTAGATGTCTGGTGAGCACTTTGCACCCTCAAGGACTTCACAGAAGTTTGTAACGCCTGGGGTGAAAATAAAAAAATCACATTTTCTCCACAAACATTATCTTTTAGTCCCCAATTTTTTATTTTCTCAAGGGTAACAGGAGAAATTGGACCCCAAAAGTTCTTGTCCAATTTGTCCTGAGTAGGCTGATGCCCCATATGTGGGGGTAAACCACTGTTTGGGCGCATGGCAGAGCATGGAAGGGAAGTAGCACCGTTTGAATTTTTAAATCCAGAATTGGCTGGAATTGAGATCAGACATCATGTCGCGTTTTGAGAGCACCTGATGTGCCCAAACAGTGGAAACCCCCCAATTCTAACTCCAACCCTAACCCCAACACACCCCTAATCCTAACCCAAGCCCTAACCCTAATGGGAAAACGGAAATAAATACATTTTTTTTAAATTTTATTATATTTCCCAAACTAAGGGGGTGATAAAGGGGGGTTTGATTTACTGTTTATGGCAGGTTTTTATGTTTGGCAGCTGTCACAAGCTAAAAGACGCTTTTTTATTGCAAAAATAGTTTTTGCATCACCACATTTTGAGAGCTATAATTTTTCCATATTGTGACCCACCGAGTCATGTGAAGTCTTATTTTTTGTGGGAAGAGTTGGCGTTTTTATTGGTACCATTTTCGGGCACGTGACATTTTTGATCTCTTTTTATTCTGATTTTTGGGAGGCAGAATGAACAAAAACCAGCATTTCATGGATTTCTTTTGGGGGGGGACGTTTACACCGTTCCGTGTGTGGTAAAATTGATAAAACGGTTTTATTCTTCGGGTCAGTACCGCGATAACTCATTTATATAATTTTCTTATGTCTTGGCGCTTTTATACAATAAAAACAATTTTATATTAAAATTAATTATTTTTGCATCGCTTTATTCTGCGAGCTATAACTTTTTTACTTTTTCGCTGCTGATGCTCTATGGCAGCTCGTATTTTGCGGGACAAGATGACATTTTTAGCGGTACCATGTTTATTTATAGCCTTCTTTTTGATTGCGTGTTATTCCAGTTTTTGTTCGGCGGTATGATGATAAAGCATTGGTTTTTGCCTTGTTTTTTTTTTAAAGGGGTTAACTAGTGAGACAGTTTTATAGGGCGGGTCGTTACGGACGCGGCGATATTAAATATGTGTACTATTTACCAAAAAACAGAATTTGTTGTGAATTTTTTTAAAATTTTTACACTTTTTTTATTTTATTACATTGTCCCAGTGTGGAACATTACTATATAGTGTCAGATCGCTGATCTGACATTTTGCAGTGCACTGTGTCAGACCAGCGATCTGACATGCACTGCAGGCGGCTTCTCAGTGCCTGATCTCAGCAAGCACTGAGAAGCCAGCACCCTGCAGGATCCGGAAGGCCACTGTGGCCATCTTGGATCCGGGGGCATGCAGGGAGGAGACCCTCTGAACAATGTGAGAACAACACGTTGTTCCGAGGGTTTCAGGGAAGCACGCAGTGTGCCCCCTGCCTGCGTGATTCTTCCCTTATGCCACCGGAACACCGATCATGTTTGATCGCAGTGTGCCGGGGGTTAATGTGCTGGGAGCGGTCCGTAACCGCTCCTGGCACATAGTGCCGGGTGTCAGCTGTGATAATCAGCTGACAACCGGCCGCGATCAGCTGCGCTCCCCCGTGAGTGCAGCTGATTGCGATGACGTACTATCCCGTCCATGGGCATTAAGGCCCAGGGCTCATGGACGGGATAGTACGTCATATGTCAGGAAGGGGTTAAACGCTTTAGCTGTACGGCTCTGTATCAGCATTTTTATTTTTGTGATAATTTTCAAAGCATAATAACATTTATTGCATTAACATTTTTTTATTTCTTTTTTACTCATCCACTGGGGTCTGCCATTTTTTCTCTTATGTGTGTCATAGAATGACACTTACACACCACAAATACTAAAGCCCCGGGCTATAAGGGACCCAGGCGTCCATCTCTACTTCTATGCTTGGTGCTATCGCAGCTGCAAACATTGCACGTCTCCTGAGCTGCCCAGTGCATTACTGTACATGTAGCTGGCGCCATCTTGTTGCAGCCCAGCACTTTGAGCTGAGCTCCAGTTTCCTCCTGTCACCGGTACTTGCAGTGTTCAGCAGTGACAGGAGGTCGGACATCAAAGCAGTGACGGGGAGAACAAGTAAGGCAGCCTGACATTGTACTACTAATGCCAGTCTACCGACCTGTTCTCACTGCTGGAAGAAGTCACATCCGCAGCTCGATTCTGAGTAATCGAGAGAAAGTGAGCGGCCAGCCACAGCCCTGACTTTCTCTTGACTACTTATTAGGTCGGGGTCAGATATGTGAGAAACTCGGACGAGTCTCGCATGTCAACACCCTGCACTGCCGCCGGCACTAGGACAGGAGCGTGCGGCCCCATGTATTTCTTTGCTGCCGGGTATTGACATGTGAGACTCGTGCGAGTTTCTCGCTTGTCTGACCCTGGCCTTACTCTGAAGATGGGGAGAGTGAAGCCACTACTGATTTGCCGCATGGCTCGTATAATGTATCAAAATCACATGAGCCCCGGGAACGTGAGTAAAAACACCCCTGGAATAACACTGGCACCAGAGGGGAGTGTAAGGGTTTTATTTTGATTTCCTCCTTCCAGGGTAATATTATTAATAGATATCCCTATCAGGGCTTTGTTCGTGGGGACAGTGTGGGATTGTGCGCTTTTAGATGCCAGGGCTGAATTTCAGTCCCAGTCTGTCCCTACCGGGATGATTAAATTCTTCATAAAATGTTTCTGCTTTGGAAAAATGGTACAGAGACCATGATGACTAATTCTAACCTATCATTCATATCTTCTTACCTGTAAGCATAACCTGAAGTATACATGCCATACCTAGAACGAGCGCTCAAGGAGCAAACTTACAGGATCGGCAAAATTACCTAAAAATTGCGCACAAACTTTTATAACATTAGAAACTATGAATTTAGGGAGCTGAGGCAAGACAAATTAGACATTATACAAAACATGCTCCACACATGTAATATGTGCACTTAGAAGGGATCTAAACTTAATCCACAGGTATAATTTACCTAAAATGTATTCTAGCACCTCAGAATATATGGGGTGTTGTTAAGGTCGGTGTAAATCACAAATGTCTCGCTTCTAATGGAAAAGACTGCATGCATTGTGTATTTTTCTAAGAATATGATCATTTATATTGTTTTTCTGCTCCCACACTTACCGGTGATGTGCTCCGACTGTAAGTCATAATCTTTGTATCTTACCCCCTTTAGTGGTTTGCACGTTAATGACCGGGCCAATTTTTACAATTCTGACCATTGTCCCTTTATGAGGTCATAACTCTGGAACGCTTCCATGGATCCCGGTGATTCTGACATTGTTTTCTTGTGACATATTGTACTTCATGATAGTGGTAAAATGTCTTTGATATGACTTGCGTTTATTTGTGAAAAAGTGGAAATTTGGCGAAAATTTTGAAAATTTCACAATTTTCCAACTTTGAAGTTTTATGCCCTTAAATCACAGAGATATGACACACAAAAAACTTAATAAGTAACATTTCCCACATGTTTACTTTACAGCAGCACAATTTTAGAACCAAATTTTTTTTTGTTAGGAAGTAGTGATGAGTGAACGTGCTCGCCCGAGTATCACTGTACTTAGTGTACTCGGCGAGCACCGACCATTTCCAGGATTACTCGGCGGGAACTCGGATCTCCACCCAGCATTTTTGCCGTTCTTTAGAGACCCAGTCAGCATGCAGGGATTGTCTGCTAGGCAATGAAACGCCGCAGCCATCTTTGTTGTGGTCATGCAGTGATTGGCTGGCTGCACGGCATCATCAGAGGTATAAGAGACCGGACACCGCCCTGCTCAGCGCAATCAGCTCCAGATTGAGATAGTGTAGGGAAAGCTGCTGCTGAGATAGGGTTAGATTTGGGGATATATTAGTCAGTGTGGGTTCTACCTTCGTAAACGACTCAAATCCAGCTAAACCAACAGTCCTTCTAAGGACTAATTCTGGAGTATATAGGTTCCAGTGTTAGGCAGGCAGGGTAGTGTACATCACTCTATACATATCAGTACAAGGCCTGCAGGCACTGTATGTATATACATATTATTGCATACATCAAGAGGGTCCATTCCCTTCCTGTCTGCTGGTGCTGCTGCTATCTATAACATATATTGACCGTATATACCTAGCCCCAGGTCTAATTGGCTAGGAAAAATTTTTTGCCAGATTAATAGAGATTATTTTATTGTAAAGCAATCTAGAGCCTTTTTTTTTCTGCATGTGCTTTTTGACAATGCACAATACAGCCAGATCCTTTTCCTAGCACAGCATAAAAATCCAGCCATTTTAAAGGGGTCCCAAACATCACTTTTCAGTGCGCAGAGAAATCTTTCATTTTTTATGTGGTATGGTAGAGTGGAAATTTTTTTGAGTGTCTTACACAATTTCTTGACACCATTTTGCTGAACCCCCCAAAAAATACATACAGGCCACATATTTTACAGTGTGGTATATCTGTGACACGTCTCATATATCTGTGTGTTAAAAATTTGGGTATTTTAGGCCTAAATTCCATTTTTTTGCTGTCTGTCACTCTAGTTATATACAGCACTATTTTGCATTTTAAAAAATACAAGCCACATATTTGGCAGTGTGGTATCTCCGTGCCAGGCCTCATATATCTGCATGGTCCAAGTTTGGCCATTTTAATCCGGTATTCCAGTGTTTTCCTGTCTGTCACTCTAGTTATATACAGCACTATTTTGCAATTTAAACAAAAAACAGGCCACATATTTGGCAGTGTGATATCTCAATGACAGGCCTCATCTATCTGTGCAAAAATTTTGGCCATTTTAGGCCTACATATTCTAGTGTTTTTGCTGTCTGTTACCGTACTTATTGACACCAATTTGATAGCAAAAAAAACCTTTTTAACTACAGTCTAGATAGTTTAGAGTGTGGTTTTCCCACACACGTATCACATACAAGTTTGCTCCCAATTCAGCCATTTGTAGTGAACATGTATAATATTCTAGTCCATTTACAATGGGCAAGGCGCGTGGCAAGGGACGGGGAAGTGGACGTGATGGTTTATGCCGAGGTCGAGGCCGTGGGCAAGCTGAAATTGGGCCACAAAAAACACCCACATCTTCTCGCTGGACCTTAGTGTCCGAAGTCCTAGTGGACCGCAGCAAGACAGCACTATTGAAGCCCAAGCAGTGTGAAAAGGTTGTTGGTTGGATAGCGGATAATAATTCCAGTTACTTATTCACCACCACCAGCACCCTGTCTTCAACACGGTATAGTCTGAGCAGTCGTGAATCTGGACTGCATATTCCTCACCCTGATCTTCCTTCCTCCCAAAATGCTGAGTGCCCAGAAACAACTGATCCCACACTCAGACACTCCGAAGACCTGTTAAGTTTTCCATTTATAGATTCGTTCCTCTCGCCTGGTCCATTTGAAGTGGGGCAAGATGAGATTCCATGTAGCGATGCCCAAATATTTGAGCCATGATCACAAGAGGTGGACAATGATGAGACACAATAGCCAGAAAGTCAGGAGGCAGACCAGGGTGCGGAAGTGGAAGATGAGGTGGTGGATGACCCAACCTGGCAAGAGGACATGTAGAGCGAGGACAGCAGCACACGGGGAGGGAAGCATAGCACCCATTCAGGCAGGAAGAAGCAGTGTTGTGGCTGCAAACAGAAGGCGGGCAACCATTCCCCGTAACACCAACATGACGGAAGTTGCCAGTCCAACTGTTAGGTCTTCCCGAGTCTGATTATTTTTTAAGATTCTGCCGATAACCCCAAACAGGTCATTTGCAACACCTGTCATGCCAGCATCAGCAGGGGTAACAAAACTACCAGCCTTACCACCACCAGCATGATCAGGCACATGGCAGCAAAGCACCTGACTTTGTGGGCCCAACCCCAGGCTCCAGGAACAATGTCTGCTGGTGATACCACTGCTTCTTCCACTGTTGTGCGTGCAAGCCAATCCCCTGTCCACGGTGCATGTGAAGATGCCTCATGCCCTGCACCTGCCATTGCCCACGGTGAAATAGCACCATCATCGAGTACATCCACGTCCTTGTCCCAGCGCAGCCTTCAGTTGTCCATACCCCAGTCATTGGAATGTAGGCGGAAATTTGCAGCCAACGCCCCACAAGCCACAGTACTAAATTCACACATTTCTCATCTGCTTGCGCTCGAAATGTTGCCTTTTATGCTTGTGGAGATGGAAGCTTTCCGCAACCTGATAGCGGCAACCGTCCCAAGGTACTCGGTCCCAACCTGCCACTATTTCTCACGCTGTGCCGTCCCAGCATTACACAAGCACTTGTCCCACAACATTACCCATGCCCTCAACAATGCAGTTACTGGGAAAGTACATCTAACCACGGACACGTGGACAAGTGCTTGTGGCCAGGGATCGTACATCTTGCTGACGGCACACTAGGTTAATATAGTGGAAGCCTGGACCCCGTCAGACCTTGGGATGGAACACGTCCTTCCGACGCTATAGATTGCGGGCCCTACGTCAGTCAGGGTAGCCCCCCACTGTGTACAGCTCCTGCACCTCCTCGTCTTCAGACTCCATCTCCGAAATGAGCACATCAGTTACAAGCTGGAAACATTGCAGCACTGCCAAAGCCAAGCGGCAACAGGCTATGCTGAAGCTAATTTGATTAGGTGACAAACCACACAATGCTGAAGAGTTGTTGACAGCTCTGAAAGAGCGGGCAGATGTGTGACTGACACCGCTGAACCTCCAGCCAGGCATGGTTGTGTGTGACAATGGTAGGAACCTGGTGGCGGCTCTGAGGCGAGGCGGACTGACACATATACCATGCCTGGCCCATGTACTTAACCTCGTTGTTGAACATTTTCTAAAAAGCTACCCGGAGCTGCTGAATCTGCTTGTGAAAGTACGCCACCTGTGTGCCCGTTTTAGAAAGTTATTGTAGCTACAGCTTCAGCCGCCCTTGCCATGCTTCAGCAGCGATCGACTGTTGTGTTGTCCCCACACGTTGGAACTCTCCACTGCATATGTTGGAAAGGATTTGTGAGCAGAAGAGGGCAGTTATTGAATACCAGCATCAACAAGGCCGTCGTTATTCAGGTTTGACTCCACACATAAGACCTCAGGAGTGGACATGGATGTCAGACATATGTAACATCCTCCAAAACTTTGAGGAGTCCACCATGATGGTGAGCGGCGATGACGCCATCATTAGCGTCACCATCCCGCTCATTTGCATTCTGAAAAGCTCTCTGCTTACAATGAAAGAGGATGCATTGCAGGCGGAGCACAAGTACATGGAGCAAGGAACCATACAGGGTGATTACACACAGCCCAGCCTCATATCATCCCAACGTGGATTGGTTGACAGTGAGGAAGAGGAGGAAGAACAGGAGCTACTTTCATGCGCAATAGATAGTACTACAAGCACAACTGTCATACCGTCTGTTCAGCGTGGATGGTCTGAGGACAAGGAGGAGGACACCTTGGTCAGTTGTCCTGTTGGTGAGGACACGGAAGCCTTGCCTGTTACAAGTCTGGCACACATGGCTGACTTTATGTTGCGCTATCTTTCCCGTGACCTTCGTATTGTAAAAATATAGATTAACAGTCATTACTGGGTAGTGACACTTTTAGACCAACACTACAAGGAGAACTTTCATTCTCTTGTTCCAGAGGCAGACAGGTGTACTAAAATGGTGCAATACCAGAGGGTCATTGTTGCAGAATTATTAAAAAAATTCCCATTTCAAAACGCTGGCGGCAGACATAACAGTTCATTGGACAGCCCAGAAGTACAGGCGAGAAAGACACTACTGCAATCCAGCAGAGGCAGGGGAACACTGGCAAAGTTCTGGGACAGTTTTCTCAGACCCTCCCATCGCTCTGGCCCTGAGGCGCAGGGTAATGTCACAAGGAATGGAGTGTTTTATAAGATGCTGAGGGAGTACCTTGCTGACCGTACCAACATCCTCCGTGATTCCTCTGTGCCTTTTAATTATTGGGTATCCAAGCTGGACAAGTGGCATGAACTGGCTCTCTACGCCTTGGAGGTCCTGGCCTACCCTGCCGCTAGCGTTTTGTCTGAGCGAGTTTTTAGTGCCGCTGGTGGAATAATCACAGATAAGCGCATTTGCCTGTCAGCGGAAAATGCAAACAGGCTGACTCTTATAAAAATGAACAAGTGCTGGATTGGGCCAGACTTCTCAACACCACCAAATGATGACAGCGAAACATAAACTACAATGTAGTGTCTTTTTGGGAGGTGTATTCCCATGCACCTCTTCACAACCAAACATGGGTATACGCTTCCTGATTTTGGCTATTTAGTGTCCTCCTCCTCCTCATCTTCACCATCCACCACCCTTAGAATACCAGGGTGAACGTATTCCATCATGCTCCAGCCACTCTAGTTTTTGGCAAGTCTGGTCCCCGATGACCTCTACCATCTGATAAGATGGCACACTCTTCTGCATCTCACAGACATGGATCAGTCGCTGAAGGGCTTCTTGAGTAGGCTGATGTGTAGTAGCCTTCTTCCAATTTTCCAATTACCGGTTCATTGTTTGGTAAAAATAATCTGATTGAGTTCACGTAGGATACTCATCCCAGAACTACAGGTACATCTTCTTTGATGGGCTCAGGGACTAGCAGGATCCCTTTTCTCCCCACTTCTTTCCCACAGATTCGAATATTCATCCACATGACCCCTGTGACCGTGATCGGTTGTTGATTGGCAGCAAACACCCTCATCAATGTCTCTTTTTCTGGCTTGGCCAGGGCCTGAAAATGCTGCTTGAATTGCGTTTTGGGGATCGCCGTCACTTGTGACCCGGTATCTATCAAGCAGTCCACTGGAACACCCTCAAATTCAGCATGCAGGATGGGACACCCAGCAATCAAGTGTTCGTTATGATAGGGAGCGGCCTCTCTCCTCGCCTCCCCTGCAGAGTGCTGCACTACTGCGGGGGTTGGTAGTTTAACGGTGGCTTCCGCTGGTCTTGAGAGTATTTCCGACAGTCTCTGGCAAGGTGCCCCCGTCCTCGACATTCTCAGCATTGGATGCCTCCTCCTCACCTGGGGGCACCTCGAGCCTTTCCTCGTGCCTCTTGTAGTTCTCTCACTGCAGGCGATTTGCTGGGCCGACAGGGGGCCGGCACGGCCGAGTAGGGACGTTCAGTGGACAGATCTCCCATTCTTCGCTCCATCTGGGTCAGTTTCTCTTGCACGTTGGCAAGGGACCGTTTTAATCTTGCCCCACCTGGACCAGCACCTCCTGATGGTTTGGGTCCCCTAAGGTATTAGCGCCCTGGACATGCATCACCCCAGATGCGTAGCTTTCTACCTTGCTTTGGGCCACTGTTTCTGCCAGGATTTGACAAAATATGAGAGCCGGATCTAACCCGCACCCGTTCTGACAGTGTTCGCCTCAAGAATTTGTTGTGCAGTCCCAGAATGAATTGTTCCCAGAGTATCCGGTCTTTAGAGCCCATGCTGCCAAGTCCATCCGACTCCTTTCTCTGCACCTCCGCTATCACTTCTTGCAGTGCTGTCGCATATTGAGAAATTCCTTCATCTTCCCGCTGCAGCCTCGAGAAACATTTGTTGCGGAGGTGTCCTGCGCTAGCAGTTTCACCGTAGGTCTCTTCCAGTAACTTCACTAACTCCTTCAGAGGACTACGGGTGAGTTCTGATTGTAGGCAGTTGTTTATATGGGCTTCTCCCTCTAGGGCACTTAAAGCGATGTCCACTTCAAGGTCTGGGCTGATGTTATAAATCTTCAGGGTGCTTTGCAGCCGGGACACCCAGTCGGACAGTGGCATATTATTGCCGTCAAACTTTGGTAGCACACTAAAGTAAATATGGTGCCCATAGGGAGTGTCCTTGAAGGGGTTCCACCAATGCACACAGCATCCCCATTAACATTAGCATGTTTGCGTGGGTTTTCTCCGGGTACTCCGGTTTCCTCCCACTATCCAAAGACATACTGATAGGGAATTTAGATTGTCAGCCCCATCGGGGACAGTGATGATAATGTGTGCAAATTGTAAAGCGCTGCGGAATATGTTAGTGCTATATAAAAATAAAGATTATTATTATTATTAGCATTCCCACCATTTCTGTCTGCTGCCTCTATCTTGGTGACAGTACCCTGCTCGCAGCGCCACTTGAAGCGATGGCCGAGGAGCCACCACGGTGCAGGGAGACAATGGTACACAAGATGAAGTGCAAACAACAAAGGGTAAAATTATTGGAAGGCAAGGAATTAAGTGGATAAGGAAGGTGCAAACAGGGGTATGCAATGGCAAAAGATAGTTTACAAGAGTTTGTATTCTTTAGCTGGGCCGTTAAATATCACGGTGCTCCAACTATTAGAGGATCAATATATATCACACAAGCAAAACCAAACAATAAACAAAGAATGATGCTGCTCTAAGTGTAGCCTCCCTGGCCTCTACTAAACAGGCCACACGGCTGCCGTGTTGTGTCTGTTGAAGCCTACACTATGTCCTGACATGTCCACAAACGGGAACAAACTCATGATGATGTTGGGGACTCAGGTCCAGTCTCGAGGGCCCCCAACAGTCTTGAACGGTGGTGCGCACCTCTGCCAGGCAGATCCATTAAACGTTTTCTTCACCTTGCTTCAGGGTCCAGGAGGTGCTCCTGGAAACTGTAAATCCCTTTCTCGGTCTCTTCGTGGCTTCTCAAAATGGCACAGGACAGCCACCTTTGCAACAACAGAAGAGTCTTTTCAATCTCGCAAGTCCACTAAGTCTCAGGCTGTGCGACCTTTTTACACAGCTCCATGCACAGCAGCTCTCAGCAGCAGCTTCCAGCTCACGCTCTCACAGGCTCAACTGCTCCCCTCCTCAGCCTCGGGCAGTTCATTAACACAGTCCTTTACAGGGGCAGCAGATCATTCCATCACACCAGACAAGGGAGTGCTGCCTCTTAAAGTTGCAGCGTGTTTCTTATTGTCCATAACAGCACCACCCCCTTACAGCCTTGCCGGGTATTAACATGCGAGACTCGTGCGAGTTTATCGCATGTCTGACCCCAGCCTTAGTCATACTCAACAATGGGGGTGGCAGCACTAAAAGTGCCCAGGGCAGCATAAACTCTAAATATGTCTCTGAGGGCAGACCTTGCTGTCAATGCATAAGAAAACAGAATGGGAGTACAAAATGAATAATGTAAAGTGGATTTTCCTGTGCCCATCCAGTATGTGGGTTCAAGGCTTATTGGGGTGCATATGACTTGGTAGCAGGGCACGCCTTGCAGTCACTGGAGCATATTTTATGGAGGCCCTCCTGGACATCTCGTGAAAGGGGTATTGGGGTGCGTCGTAATTCTTGTCAGCCCATCCACTCACTGCATAGACTACAACAGTTTAGGAGACCCACTGTTTAATAATGGCCCTTTAAGAACATTAATGCCGCCTGATGCCCTGGTAAAAATAGGCTCTGTGACTTTAAGAGTCTCTCCTTCATAAATGAAACAAGATGGGTCTGCTTATATGTCACACACCACATGGCTAGCTAGGGTTAGTAAATGTTACAATGACATTTCCCAGTGAATGCATTTGTATTGGTTGAAAGCAATGTTAAAATTGAAAAACGCTTCAAAAACGCTGCGTCTGAACATAGTCCAAGTGGCGGAGGAACATTTTGGTCTGGGGTTAATTATTTTGCCTTATATACAAGTAATTAACCTGGAAAGGATGTACCTTGACATATTTCCCAGCAAAATACGTTTTAGTATGATTTTTGGTTCACCGGTAAAAATGGCATGAAACTCTGACAACATTGTTTAAAGCTGTGAACTAGGAGTCAGGAAATCTTCCAGGGGCGATCCCAATGATGTCCCCGTGTCATTTGAGCAGTGTTTCAATCCTTTTCAGATGTTTTTAGATCTTAAAAGGACCCCCGGGGGGGATCACAGTAAAAATTCTCGGATCTCCCATAGAGTTACATGGGGTTTGTTGTTCTGTCCGAGTACCCGAGTATTCCACTTTGCTTGACCCGAGCAACGAGCACCCGAGCATTTTAGTGCTCGCCCATTACTAGTAAGGAAGCAGGGAAGTTTTTCGTCTAATGACTCTTCCATGAAGGCCATATTTGTGCAGGTATCTCTGAACAGTAGAATAATGTACCACAACACCAGAGTCTTCTAAATCTTTCTGAAGGTCTTTTTCAGTCAAGGGGGGTTCTGATTTGCCTCTCTAGCAATCCTACTAGCAGCTCTCACTGAAAATTTGCTTGGTCTTTCAGACTTTATCTTGTCCTCCTGTTAACTGCATTTTTCTTAATTATATTTCGAACTGAGGAAAGGTTAACTTGACAATGCTTTTTTATCTTCTTATAGCCTTCTCCTGCTTTGTGGGCCTGTGACCCTGGTGGACCTATCTAGGCTTGCACAAGATCGATCTTCCTACAGAGCGTTCATCTATCAAGTAGCCATGGCTCGAGACCGAGCCGAAAGAAGTTTAAGAAAAAAATTGCAACCACAGTACTTTTACTATCGGTAGAGCGGGTTAATTTCCTATCAATGAACCTTGTATTAACCTTTCATATTTCTAATTTTTTACTTCAATGTCCAACCATTAATGACAAGCATTACATCTTAGTAAACAAGAGCAGGCAACGTTGTTCCAGCAAATGCAATGTTTCCTTTTTATGTTCTATTTGCACTTTACGAAAAGGATATTTTAATCTTTTAGGTTTTTTTATTCATTTCCCGAGAGTCTCAGAAGGCGGAAAACATCAATTAAGCTCACATATTGACACTAGGGTGGCACAGCCTTCTGTGATAACCCTGTGCTGGAAAGTTCTAAGACCTTGGCAAGCTGTTGAAGGACTCTACCGCTCATACCACATTAGATATCGTTAGATGTTTCTGTTACTGCAGTTAGTGGGTGATTTTTATTATATCCAGTGCCTTGGTAGAAAAATTGTGTGCCAGGAAATGTCGATATGAAATAATGACATCCTCCATGCTGTCAGGGTACCAAATAAGGGGCCAGAACTTACTGGCGGACTGCTAACCCACCGACCACCGGTCACTGCATTGAAAAGTAGAGGTGTGCAAACCCTGTTCCCTTTATTTTAGAAAAGTGCTAATTTACAGGTCCTAATTATAATCTTGCATTTCTACCCTATCCCTATGGTCTTATTTAACATTTGGTCATTTTGGAAGGATCACAGGGCCATTTGCTGTTCTCAGATTATACAGCAAAAAGCCGGTGACAGATTCCCTTTAAGATGATGATTACATCTTGCAGGACATTTTTATTAATTTTTTTTGTTTGTTTCTCATCTTGATTTTCAAGCTGTTATGGTAATCTAGGGAAGATTTAATATCTCATTTTCCTGGAGTCTGCTCATTATATTAGGAATTTTGCAATGACTATCATTTTATCGCTTTTGCTTATGCTACATTTTTCGTTTTATAAGGTTACCTTTATATAGACGGTTACAGAACAGAATTAATACCTTTAGGTGATTTGGGATAAGTTTTATGACTTTTTTTCTATGTGACCTTTTTATTATGCAGACTCATTTTTAGCCAGGCAAGGAAACTGCTGTAACTAGTAAACTATGATGTAGCAATCTCTCCCCCTAGTGGGCAAAAAGTATATAACACTTTTCAGGTAGTTTGTATGTTATCAGTTTTATCTTTATGCAACTGATATTGTGAGAATTGCGGATGCAAAGTTGCCCGAAAAAGGTTTCGATATGTTGACAAGAATGCGCGTCTGGTGGTTTGTAATGATGTTGAGTAATAAGTTATGTGCAAATCCATCTGGCTTTTCTTCTCTAGGAGAATGAGCTCAATACGAGCTGAATCGTGGCTTTTACCAGTAAGTATAGGAATCATGCAAAATATCTCTAAAATAAAAAGGCTTATGTATACTAACCTCTCTAACCGGCGTTGTTCCGGTGAGAGAGCAGCAGCTCTCTCTTCCTCCGGATGTATGTGATTTGTCTGGTGGAAGAGAGGAAAAGGCCAGCACTTTTTGGCTGCAGGGATCGTGTGACATTGTCATGCAATGCCTGGGAGAGTCAGTGCCAACACCACTGGAACAGCACCGGAGATGCATAGGGATTGAGAAAGGGTTGTCCGAACACTGGACAACCCCTTTTAAAGAGGTTGTCTGGTGAAAACATGTTAGCATAGGTAGGTGATATCTTATTGATCGGTAGGGGTCTGACCACAGGGACACGCACTGATTGGCACAACGGAAAACTTTTTTCCTCAATGGGGGCCATTATATCAGTTAGAATGGAGCAGGAGTGCAAAAGCCTAATTGGGGATGAATGGAGCGGTGCTTGAGCATTGTAACGAGCATAAAAGTTCCTTATTTTGCCAATTGCGTCCCAGCAGCTGGAATCACAGCAATCAATAAGTTATGACCGAAGAACTTCTTCAAATTCAGACACTGTGGACTTGTATTGCTGATTCGGCACCACCGATCCATGGCAAATTACAGAACACGTAGATGTGTTTTTCAAAAAGAACCCCATCTACATGTATTTAAAAATGAAAAAAAATTCCTGTGAAAAAACAAGTAGGCTACAGATTTGTAAATCCTCACACTCTAAATATTCTGTAAAGCCATGGATTTTTATCACTTTAGCACGAAGAGGTAAGTTTCCTGTAGAAGTCTTTCTCTGACGATCAGGGGAATTTTGTGACCGGAACATTTTATTAGGGTTAAGAGGACTTCACAGCGTGACAGACCTTTTTGCATGCTTTCGATCGTAGGCCTGTGTGTCACTTGCCCAAGGTATCTAACGTTGATTTTGATTTGTCTACTTATTGGGTTACGATGTAGCTGGTTCTGTGTTCTGTGAGGCCAACCTTGGCTCAGAGTAGTGTGGGACAACCTGGCGTGAATGGTGGAGTCAATTGGTCCTCACTAAGTGTCTTATCTTGCTTTATTGGTTTTCTGTTTTGGTAGCAATAAAGAATTGGTTTTATGTGATGAAGGATAGGATTAGTTTTTGGATCGGCGTGCAGTTACGCAGGTAGAAAATCCTTTGTGGTCCAATTTGTTGCCAGATCTTGCCTTGTTGCACCACTTCGAATTGAGTTGTGTGCGGTGGGGGACACTGACAGAAGAGGCCCCTGTGCAAGAACAGTATATGGGCCCTTCGCACCACAACCACTCATGATAATGCACATTTCCTCTTGTTTTTGAGATGGAAATAGACCACTTTTCCTCTTGGTCCCCTGCGTGGCCACATAGGTTGCACCAACGATATGTCCCCCTTGGTTGCAATTTGATATTTGGTGTGGTACAAAACATTTACTATATGTGAATTATTTCTCTCTCTCGGATCACTTGTGGCCCTTCCCTAGTCAAGTAGAATTCATAATGTTAGTTAAGAACTAGGTTGGCCATTGAATTTGGAAGAGTCTCTACAAGTATTGGCGGATATGGTTGAATTTAGCAGGAAAGCTTTCCCAGGAGGTGACGCAAGTTATCTGGAGGTTACTTTGGAGTTTCTAGCAAAGGTGCTGGCATTTGGATATCAGTCGCTATGGTAGGTTGGTAAAGCTTTAGCAGGCATGGCTTTTGGGCTGAAACTTTGGGAATTCAAAGATGCTGCAAAAAAGGTTGTGGTCAGATAGAGTTTAAACCCTTTACCAACCTATGACGTATAGATACGTCATAGGTTGAGTCCCGGCATTGGTTGCAGGCTTCAGCACTGAGCCAGCATCTTTTACGGCATATGACAGCTGATTTGATCAGCTGGCATGTGTGCCTAACAGCCGCGGGTGGAATCGTGATCCACCCACTGCTGTTAACATGTTAAATGCTGCTGTCAATCTCTGACAGCAGCATTTAACACAATAGCGCTGAAAGCACGTCACAAACCTCACGCATCGGTGGCCCTATCACATAATCGCGGGGAGCAGATGGGTTGACATGACAACCGGGGGTTTACGAAAGACCTCCGTGCTTGTCATTGCTGATATGCTATGAACACTGGCTCAATGACTATTGAAGCAAGTGAAAAGTACAAAAAAAATTTAAAAAATTAAACAAATATATTTGGTAGCACTACATTCAGAATCGTCCGATCTATCAAAGCATAAAGTAAATTAATCTGATCGGTAAACAACGTAACAAGAATAAAAATCAAAACGCCAGAGTGTTTTTAGTCGATGAAACACTCCAATAAAATGCAATAACAGGTGATCAAAACATTGTATCTACTCCAAAATGTTATAAATAAAACCATTAGCTCCACACGCAAGAAATCAGCCCTAATCCAGCCCCTGATCCCAAAAAATGGAGACGCTACGGGCCTTAGAAAATGGTGACTTTTTTTAACAATTTTTTTTTCACCACGTAAATAAAAAAATAACCTATTCATGTTTGGTATCTGCAAATGTATAATGGCCTGAAGAGTCTCAATGGCAGGTCAGTTTTAGTATTTAGTGAACATTGTAAAAACAAAAAATCAATTGTGGAATTGCACTTTTTTTTTGCAATTTCACCTCACTTCGATTTTTCTCCCATTCTCCAGTACCCTATATGGTAAAATCAATGGTGGTGCTAAAAAGTACAACTCGTCCCGCAAAAAGAAGCCCTCACATGGCCATATTGATGGAAAAATAAAAAAGTTATGGCTCTGGGAAGAAGGGGAGGGAAAAAAAAATGAAAATGCAAAAACGGAAAATGCCAAGGTTGTGAAGGAGTTAAAAGTAAGAGTGCAAAAAAAAGCATTATAGATGCTAGATTTCCTTTTTGTTGTTCTAGTGTAATTTGGAGTCCACAGTGATTTTATTTTCTCATCTGTATGAAGTAAAGTTAACGCAACTTTCTCCTTGGCTTTGAAAATGACTTTTACAAGAGTCAAACTGGTGATTCCTACTGATCTTACAGGGTTGAAATCCGGTGATGATTTGGTGTTCTGATGCGCCCCAGAGGCCGTGGGATACTCGGTACCGGGCCGGTCATCTTAAAGGGATGTGTCACAGTGGCGGTGACCCGGTCCGTGGCCCCAGGCGGTCATGTAAAAGGGGAGTATTGATTAGGGATAAAGTTTTTGTAGTGATTCGTGACACCAGTTGGAGTGTTCGACTGTAGTATAGCCGGCACTGCAGATGATCCCTGGGGGAGAAGATGGTGATGGCAGTGCAGATGTTTAACCCTCTCCAACCAGGGCTGACCCCCAGAGATTGTGATGGAAGTAGAAGGTATGGAGTAGTAATAATGTGCTAGCTACAGAAGAAGACACCAGGTGATGCGGGGCCAGAGGAAGGTAAGAGAACAGTGGCAGAACGAGGAACATGTTTACCAGAAAGGAGCCCAGGATGGGGAACATACAGTATATATCAAAGAAGGGACCAAGGATTGGGGATCCATATACCATGATGAACCCAGGATGGAGGACATATATACCAGAGTAGGGGACATATATACCAGGTTGGGTGACATATAAACCTGGAAGGGGCCCAGGAAGTGGGATATTAGTACAGGATGGTTCCCACCTGTGTTAGACACCGCTAGTAATACATTTGACAAACAGCAGTAACTATACTTCTATGCCTCCCCAGCTCTGCCCATGTTGCAATAGCTGGGCAAAAATAGCATGGGATCGCCAAAAAAAAAAAAATCACAAAACTTTAGTGCAGCCTCAAATTGCGCCAAAACTTTGCTAGTTTTCAAACATTTTTACTCCATAATTTTCGCATAAAAGCTTTTGATGCATTGGGCCCTTTGAATACATGAAAATTGGACAGCATGACTATGACTACTATTTAGAATCCACTATAAAAATGAAGATACTTAGCATACAAAGAAGCCAATTCATGTGAGCCCACCAGCAATGACAAGGCAACTGTTCTTTGATGGGACCTCAAACCTAATATTTATCAAACATGCCTGCAAAAGCCTACAAATTTAAAGGGCAGCTAAGATACAGCACTAATTAAAAGCAACCTTAGGCTAATGGGAGGCATGAACCTGGCTGGTGGGCTCTCATTAATTGGTCAATCTGTGCGCTAAGTACTTTCATTTTATAAGTATTTTCTATATAGCAATAATGCCGTCCAAATGTGAAAGATTCAATGTTTGGTTATATCTTAGGCTAGTTTCACATTTGCGTTTAAGGCCATAGCGACGGCCTGCGCACGGCCGTCGCTAAGCCCCGCCCCCTGCCGTGTCTCTGCCAGTAGCTCCGCCTGCGGGTGCATGACGCTGCATGCATCCTGCGTCCCCTATCTTTAGCACTGGGGACGCAGGTCGTGCGCAGGTATGCGTTTGGCGGCGCATGCGTCCTTTTGACACTGCGCCGAGCGCACCAAATTTCAACCTGTTGCGTTTGGCGCTGGTCGGCGCAGCGTCTAAAGGACGCATGCGCCGCCAAACGCATACCTGTGCATGGCCTGCGTCCCCAGTGCTAAAGATAGGACGCAGGATGCATGCAGCGTCATGCGCCCGTAGGCAGAGCTACTGGTGTAGGCATGGCAGGGGGCGCAGCCATGCGCAGGCCAACGCTGCGGCCTTAAATGCAAATGTGAAACTAGCCTTATATCTGCCTTTTGACTCTATTTATCTGTCATCTACAGGTGCTTCTCACAAAATTAGGATATCATCAAAACGTTAATTTATTTCAGTTCTTCAATACAAAAAGTGAAACTCATATATTATATAGAGTCATTACACACAGAGTGATCTATTTCATGTGTTTATTTCTGTTGATGTTGATGATTATGGCTTACAGCCAATGAAAACCCAAAAGTCATTATCTCAGTAGATTAGAATAATTAGCAAAAAAAACACCTGCAAAGGCTTCCTAAGCATTTAAAAAGGTCTCTTCGTCTGTTTCAGTAGGCTCCACAATCATGGGGAAGACTGCGGACTTGACAGATGTCCAGAAGGCTGTTATTGACACACTCCACAAGGAGGGTAAGCCACAAAAGGTTATTGCTAAAGAAGATGGCTGTTTACAGAGTGCTGTATCCAAGCATATTAATGGAAAGTTGAGTGGAAGGAAAACGTGTGGTAGAAAAAGGTGCACAAGCAACTGGGATAACCGCAGCCTTGAAAGGATTGTTAAGAAAAGGCCATTCAAAAATTTGGGGGAGATTCACAATGAGTGGACTGCTGCTGGAGTCATTGCTTCAAGATCCACCACACCCAGACATATCCAGGACATGGGCTACAAGTGTCACATTCCTTGTGTCAATCCACTCTTGACCAATAGACAATGCCAACAATGCCAGAAGAGTCTTACCTGGGCCAAGGAGAAAAAGATCAGGACTGTCGTCAGTGGTCCAAGGTGTTGTTTTCAGATGAAAGTAAATTTTGCATTTCATATGGAAATCAAGGTCCCAGAGTCAAGGAGGAGTGGAGAGGCCACAATCCAAGCTGCTGGATGTCTAGTGTGAAGTTTCCACAATCACTGATGGTTTGGGGAGCCATGTCATCTGCTGGTGTAGGTCCACTGTGTTTTATCAAGACCAAAGTCAGCACAGCCGTCTACCAGGAAAATTTTAGAGCACTTCATGCTTCCCTCTGCCGACAAGCTTTTTGTAGATTAAAATTTAATTCTCCAGCAGGACTTGGCCCCTGTCCACACTGCCAAAAGCACCAATACCTGGTTTACAAACAACAGTATCACTGTGCTTGATTGGCCAGCAAACTCGCATGACCTTAACACCTTAGAGAATCTATGGCGTATTGTCAAGAGGAAGATGAGAGACACCAGACCCAAAAACGCAGATGAGCTGAAGGCTGCTATCAAAGCAACCTAGGCTTCCATAACCCCTCAGCAGTGCCACAGGCTGATCGCCTCCATGACACGCCTCATTGATGCAGTAATTGATGCAAAAGGAGCCCCGACCAAGTATTGAGTGCATTTACTGAACATTCATTTCAGTAGGCCAACATTTCAGATTTTAAAATCATTCTTCAAGCTGGTGTTATAAGGTATTCTAATTTACTGAGATAATGACTTTTGGGTTGTCATTGGCTGTAAGCCATGATCATCAACATTAACAGAAATAAACACGTGAAATAGATCACTCTGTGTGTAATGACTCTATATAATATATGAAGTTCAGTTTTTGTATTGCAGAACTGAAATAAATTAACGATGATATATAGAAAAATAAAAGCAGCACTTTTCATGCAAAGATGGTTGCAAAGTTCCAAGTTCACACTAACCTCTTTTATACATAGTCCAAATCGGCCAATAAAAATCCATATTTTGCACAGTTATTTGGAGTGCTGCCTCCTCTCTCTTACTATATTGTATTGGACAAATTTAATATATGTCCAAGAGCCTTACTCCCACTATTAACTACTGTATTTTCAGTGCTGCTACATTGTATTTCTTTTGTCTATTTATCTATCTATCATCTGTCTATCTGTTAACTATATCTATTATCTATCATCTATCTATTAGCTATTTATCTTGTATCTATCTATCTATCTATCTATCTATCTATCTATCTATCTATATATCTATCTATCTATCAATCATCTATCTATTACCTATCTATCTATCATCTATCTATCTATCTATCTATCTATCATCTATCTGTTATCTATCTATCTATCCTCTGCAGTCCATCCTTACCTCTGCTGCCCGACTAATTCATCTCTCTCCTCGCTACTCCTCCGCTTCTCTCCTCTGCAAATTTCACTGGCTCCCATTTCCTCAGCATATCCAGTTCAAATGACTAATACTGACCTACAAGGCCATCTATTACCTGTCTCCTCCATATGTCTCTGAACTAATCTCCCGATACCTTCCCTCACGTAATCTCCGATCCTCCCAAGACCTCCTTCTCTCCTCAACACTTATTCGCTCCTCACCCAACCGCCTCCAAGACTTCTCCCGAATATCCCCTATCCTCTGGATTTCTTTGCCCCAACACGTCCAGCTATCAACCACACTCGGATCCTTCAGACAGAACCTGAAAACCCACCTCTTCAAGAAAGCCTACAACCTGCAATGACCCCACTATTGCCTCACCATCACTGGAGCTGCTGCAACCCCCCAACCTACTGTCTCCTTCCCCACCATCCTGTAGCATGTAAGCCCGCAAGGGCAGGGTCCTCTCTCCCCTCTATATCAGTCTGTGATTGTTAGTTTGTTTACTGTAAGTGATATCTGTAATTTGTATGTAACCCCTTCTCATGTACAGCACCATGGAATCAATGGCGCTATATAGTGTTGAGCGATACCATCCGATATCGTGAAATATCGGATCGGATTGGATCGGACCGATACCCAAAAAGTATCGGATATCGCCAATTCCGATACCGGAAACCAATGCAAGTCAATGGGACAGAAATATCGGAATTAAAAAAAACCCTTTCTTTCCTTGTAGGTTAATTCTACATAAAGAAAAACAACTAATAATAATGTAGAATGTATTGGGGGAGGTGGAGGAGACATTAAAGGCATAGAGGTTTAGCCCAAACAAATGGAATAGCAGGAATTAATTTTTTTTTTTTAAGACGTTCGGAGTTACAAAGATATTGACTATTTTAACCTTTTTTATATTTTGTCAGATATGTATGTTTCACTACTTCCATGCTCTTCACATTCTTTTTTACTTCTCTCAAACTTTCTCCTTCATGATCCTCAGCAGCAGCAGCATGTTTTTCATCAACTTCTTCTTCACCTTATTCATCTTCTTCTTCTTCACCTTATTCCTATTATTCTTTTTTTTTACATTCTTCATATTCGTCTTATTCAACTATTATTCTTCTTCATATTCTACTTCTTCATCTTCTTCCTATTCTTCTTCTTCATCATATTCTTATTTGTGACAGGCATTCCTGTAGTTATTATCTATAAAAGTTTGAAGATTACACCAGCCGAGCCGTTCTGCCTGTCACAAAAGATTTACAACAGGATTTGTCCGTGTTCAGTTTGGCCTGCAGCAGCAGGCATTTTCCAGGGGCACCACGAGGAGGAACGGACTCACCCCCATACACTGGTTAGTCTTCTTCTGCTTATAATTTAGATAATATCTTTTGCTCTGATTTTTAGTCTTATGCTTAATGTTCTTCTGCTTTTTGTTCTTCTGCTTCTTGGTCTTCTGTCTCTTGTTGTTCTGTATCTTGGTGGTTGTCTTCATGTTCTCTGTCCACTTGGTCATGTTCTTCAGGGTCATCTTTTTGGTATTCTTTGGGGTGGTCTTCAGGGTCATCATCAGGGAGATCCAGAGTGATTACCAAAAACCATTTCAAAAAGTTTGAACTTGGAAATGTAGCAGAAGGTACAAGAAGGCTGAGGAACTGCCGAGTACCAGCTTATGGTACTGGAACACGGATGGGTAGCAGAAGGAACAAGAGCCAATGGCACTACCGAGGACCAGCTGATGGTACTGGAACCCGGTTACTAAACAGGAGGCACCTGTGCTAGAAAGCACTACCAAGGACCAGCAGACGTTGCTGGAACTCGGATACCGAGAAGGAGGCACCTAAGCCAATGGCACTACCGAGAAACAGCTGACGGTGCTGGAACCCGGAGGGGCAGCAGCTGGAACAAGAGGCAATGGAACTACCGAGGACCAGCTGACGGTGCTGGAACCCGGATGGGTAGCAGAAGGAACAAAAGGCAATGGAACTATCGAGGACCAGCTGACGGTGCTGGAACCCGGATGGGTAGCAAAAGGAACAAGAGGCAATGGATCTTTTTTAATCTGTAAAACTCTTCTCTCGCGCTTGTCCAGTTCAGTAATAATGTAAGACAGGGTGCGCTCAATTCTAGGGATAATCACGTGCTCTATGGCGTTAACACGTCGGTTTGTGATTTTAATGGCTGACAGTGCTGGAACCCGGATGGGTAGCAGAAGGAACAAGAGGCAATGGAACTACCGAGGACCAGCTGACGTTAATGGAACCCGGTGACTAAGCAGGAGGTACCTGTGCTAGAAAGCACTACCAAGGACCAACAGATGTTGCTGGAACTCGGATACCGAGATGGAGGCACCTAAGCCAAAGGCACTGCCGAGAACCAGCTGACGGTGCTGGAACCCGGAGGGGCAGCAGCTGGAACAAGAGGCAATGGAACTACCGAGGACCAGCTGACGGTGCTGGAACCCAGATGGGTAGCAGAAGGAACAAAAGGCAATGGAACTACCGAGGACCAGCTGATGTTACTGGAACCCGGTGACTAAGCAGGAGGTACCTGTGCTAGAAAGCACTACCAGAACCAGCAGACGTTGCTGGAGCTCGGATACCGATATGGAGGCACCTAAGCCAAAGGCACTGCCGAGAACCAGCTGACGGTGCTGGAACCCGGAGGCGCAGCAGAAGGAACAAGAGGCAATGGAACTACCGAGGACCAGCTGACGGTGCTGGAACACGGATGGGTAGCAGAAGGAACAAGAGTCAATGGCACTACCGAGGACCAGCTGACGGTACTGGAACCCAGATGGGGAGCAGAAGGTACCCATGAAAAACAAAGTTGCAAGGCCACGAGCCGGCCGCAGTTACCAAAACCCACAGTCCTACAGGGGGTGCTTGTCCTATTGGCACTACGGAACCAGCCTTTAATGCCAGATCCAACAGCCCACATAGGAAGCACCTAAACTGCAGGCACCATATAGTCGGCTAACCCGACCGCAACACGATAGGACAACGTATTGGTGGCAAAGTGACGTTGACACTACCTGGAAACAGCTGGCGTGCTGGAACCAGGCTGGGTAGGAGGGAGTACCTGTGCCAAAGAAACTTCTGAGCAGCAACTGGTGGTGTTGGAGCCCAGGGATTACAGTAGAAACAGAGTGTAGTCAGAGGCCTAATTGGAGCAAGTTTAAAATCTGGAGTAGTGTGAATGTGGACAGAGCAGGCGAAATTGCCGGACACACAGTAGAGGATCAGCTGACGTAACTGAACCACACTAACACTGGAGCTAGTGTTTTTTTCTGTGCAGACGGCACTTCCGAGCAACAACTGGTGGTGTTGGAGCCAAGGGTCATTCATGAAGTAGGTTAAGGCCTAATTGGAGCAAGTTTAATATCTGATGTTGGGATGAATGTGGAGGGAGCAGGAGATATTGCCGGACACACAGCAGGGGAGCAGCTGACGTTACTGAACCCCACTAAAACACAGGAGCTAGTGTTTTTCTCTGTGCATACGGCACTTCCGAGCAACAACTGGCAGTGTTGGAGCCCAGGATCAATCATGGTGTAGGCTGAGGCCTACTTGGAGCAAGTTTAATATCTGATGTAGTTTGAATGTGGAGGGAGCAGGAGACATTGCCGGAAACACAGCAGGGGAGCAGCTGGCGTTACTGAACCCCACTAACACAGGAGCTAGTGTTTTTTTCTGTGCAGACGGCACTTCTGAGCAACAACTGGTGTTATTGGAGCCCAGGATCAATCATGGAGTAGGCTGAGGCCTACTTGGAGCAAGTTTAATATCTGATGTAGTTTGAATGTGGAGGGAGCAGGAGATATTGCCGGACACACAGCAGGGGAGCAGTTGGCATTACTTAACCCCACTAACACAGAAGCTCGTGTTTTTCTCTGTGCAGACGGCACTTCCGAGCAACAACTGGCGGTGTTGGAGCGCAGGATCAATCATGGAGTAGGCTGGGGCCTACTTGGAGCAAGTTTAATATCTGATGTAGTTTGAATGTGGAGGGAGCAGGAGATATTGCCGGACACACAGCAGGGGAGCAGCTGACGTTACTGAACCCCACTAACACAGGAGCTAGTGTTTTTCTCTGTGCAGACGGCACTTCCGAGCAACAACTGGTGGTGTTGGAGCCCAGGATCAATCATGGTGTAGGCTGAGGCCTACTTGGAGCAAGTTTAATATCTGATGTAGTTTGAATGTGGAGGGAGCAGGACATTGCCGGACACACAGCAGGGGAGCTGCTGGCGTTACTGAACCCCACTAACACAGGAGCTAGTGTTTTTTTCTGTGCAGATGGCACTTCTGAGCAACAACTGGCGGTGTTGGAGCCCAGGGATTACAGTTCAGGTGGTAGAAACATGAACACAACAGGAGACCTGGACACTGTTGCTAACCAATTATTTATTCTGGAAGAGGCTTGGCAAATTCCGGCGAGATCCAGGCCTTGTTCATTTTCAGAAAAGTAAGCCGGTCAACGTTATCGGAGGATAGTCGCGTGCGACGGTCTGTTAGTACACCACCTGCGGCACTAAAGACGCGTTCTGATAATACACTAGCAGCAGGGCAAGCCAGCACCTCCAATGCATACTGGCTAAGCTCTGGCCATGTATCCAGCTGAGACCCAAAACTTGAAGGGGGAAGAGCCGTCTGGGAGTACACTGACAGGGCAAGACATGTAGTCTGTCACCATCTGGCGGAAACGTTGCCTTCTACTGGCTGGAGCCGTCTGTGAGGGTGTAGACATTTGTGGCGTGCACACAAAACTTTGCCACATTTGGGCCATAGTGGTCTTGCCTTGTGCTGAGGCGCTGCCTCTGCTCCCTCTTTGTGCAGAGCTTCCTACACTGCCTCGACGCACAGAGCTGCTTTGTAAAGCACTAGCAGCACTGCTCTCGGGTGGAATGGAGAACATGATGGAATGCACCAGTGTGTCTTGGTACTCCCTCATTTTACGCTCCCGGTTCAACGGTGTTATGAGGCTTTGTAAGTTGTCCCGGTAGCAAGGATCTAGGAGGGTGTACACCCAATAATCAGCCGTGTTGAGAATGTGGGCGATGCGGCGGTCGTTTCTCAGGCACTGCAGCATGAAATCAACCATGTGCTGCAGACTACCAACTGGCCAAGAAACGCTGTCCCCTGCTTGAGGCATGATCTCTGCCTGCTCTGCATCACCCCACCCTCGCTCTACATACTGACTACAAGAGCATTGTGTACCTCCCTCCTCTGGAGAGATGTCATCCTCCTCCATTGACTCCTCCTCAACCTCCTCACAAAGTGACCTCTGCCTAGGCCTTTGTGAGGAACCACGTTGCGCAGACTGTCCAGAAGCAGATGACATTTGTGACTCCTCATCCTCCACCTCTTTCAAAACCTCCTCCCTTAGTGCTTGCAGTGTTTTTTAAAGCAGGCAGATAAGGGGGACAGTCATGCTGACTAGTGCATCATCTGCACTCGCCATCCGCGTGTAATCAACGAAGGCACGCAAAACGTGGCAGATGTCCTTCATAGAGGCCCACTCAGTGGTGGTGAAGTGTGAACGGCGCGCAGTGCGATTTGTTTGCGCCTGATGCAGCTGGTACTCCATTACTGCTGCCTGCTGCTCACACAACCGCTCCAACATATGGAACGTTGAATTCCACCTGGTGGGTAGGTCACATAAGATGCAATGTTCCGGAAGGTGGAATCAGTGCTGCAGAGCTGCAATGCGCGATCTTGCCATGCTGGAACGCCGCAAGTGAGCACACTATGCGAGTGCATCAAGATCCAGATAGTCCTTCAGAAAGCTCTGCATGACCAAGTTGAGCACATGTGCCAGACATGGGATGTGAGTGAGGTTGGCTAGGCCCAGAGCTGCCACCAGATTTCGGCCATTGTCACACACTACCAAGCCCGGCTGGAGATTCGCTGGCACAAACCACACGTCGCTCTCCTGCTTGATGGCATTCCAGAGCTCCTGAGCTGTGTGGCTTCGATTCCCCAAAGAAAATAACTTCAGCACGGCCTGTTGACGTTTAGCCACGGCTGTGCTCATATCGGTCGTAACAGGCTCCTGCAGCGCTGATTCAGAGGAAATGGAGTATGAGGAGGAGTCAATGTGTACAGACTGGATTCCTGCAATCCTTGGGGTTGGCAGAACACATACAGCGCCACTCTCAAGATTTGTACCCAGCTCCACAACATTGACCCAATGGGCAGTGAGGGAAAGGTATCGCCCCTGTCCATGGTTACTGGTCCACTCATCGGTGGTCAGGTGGACCTTGCTACTGACGGCGTTTAGTAGCGCATGTTTAACTTTTCCCTCCACATGCTTTTGCAGGGCAGGGACGGCTTGCCTGCTGAAATAAAAGCGGCTGGGCACGGTGTATTGTGGGACTGCCAATGCCATGAAGTTACGGAAGGTGTCAGTCTCCACCAGCCTGAATGAAAGCATTTCAAGGGCCAGTAGTTTTGCAATGCCAGCATTCAGAGCCTGTGCTCGGGGAGGGTTTGCCAAATATGGCTGCATTTTCTCCCATGCCTGTGCTACCGATGGCTGTAGAGTGGCCTGGGAGTGTGAGGATGACAGGGAACGTGGTGCTGTGGGTGGAATGTCACTGGGTCTCTGGACAACAGTGCCAGAGGTTCTTCCATGGCGATCCTGTGAGGAAGCCGAACCAGCTGTGTGTGAGCTGGAGGAAGAGGCTACAACACGAGCTGAAGAGGTGGTAGGTGGTGCTGTAGGTTGGCCTACTTCTTCAGTGTGTCTTTGTAACTCCACCATGTGCTTGGTCCGCACATGTTTCCACATATTTGTGGTATTGAGGTACTGACACTTTTCCCTCTTTTGACTTTCTGATTACACAGCTTGCATTTGACAAAGCAAATGTCATCTGCAACTGTGTCAAAAAAGGACCACGCACTGCAAGTCCTGGGAGCGCCCGTTTTGGGTTTTGGAAAAGGAATGCTCCTAACGGGTGCCGAAGTGGAGGCTACAGGCAACCAAGTCTGCCCCCTCCCTCTCCCTCCTGTTTTGGCCGTTCGGGGAATCTCTTCCTCAGAGCTGCTCCCACCATCTTCCTGTTCCTCACGCCATGATGGGTCAAGGACCTCATCATCTGCACTCCCCTCTTCAAACACCTGCTTCTCAGAGCTGCTCCCACCATCTTCCTGTTCCTCACGCCATGATGGGTCAAGGACCTCATCATCTGCACTCCCCTCTTCAAACACCTGCTTCTCCTGGGTAGTCTCGCCAGCACAGTACGCACCTGAAAGTGGCACCTGAGTCTCATCATCTGATGCGTACTGAGGTGTGCTGACCATAGGCACTGGCCCACCCGCCTCTTCAGATTCAGAGGGGCAAAGCAGTTGCGCATCACTGCATACTCCCTCTTCTTCACAATCTAGAATGCTGCTTGGCTGGCCCCCTGTTTCCAAGCCAAGATATTCAGAGAACAGAAGTAGAGATGACTCCTGTCCAGGGCTCTCTGACTGCCTGGGCAATTTGGCAGGTGGTGAAGAGACAGATGGTTGCTCTTCAGTGCTCTGGCCCTTAGAGGATGTGGAAGTAATTCAAGTCGATGTTTTAGCTGCCATCCATCCGAAAACGGCTTCAATTTGTTCATCCCGCAGCAGTGGGGTATGGCGAGGTCCTACAAAGCTGCGCATAAAGGACTGTTCCCTGGTAAAACTGGGGGATGCAGCATGCACAGAATCCCAACGTCCTCTCCCTGCTGAAACTCCACGCCCATGACCACGTGCCTTACTCCCTGCTGAAACTCCACGCCCATGACCACGTGCCTTACTCCCTGCCTTCTTCATCTTGGTAGACTGATAAAGATAGGCAGAAAATTACAAAGGGGGGGGCTTAGTGTGCTTATTCCTGAACAGCTGCTGACAGGTATAAGAAACACTAATTTTATAAAGTGTGTGGACTACACTTTAATATGAGCTAATGTGGCCTACACAACTGTCAAGTGGAGTGTTTGCTGAACTTTATTTACGTGTTTTTTTTCAAAAAAAACAAAAAGGATGTGACCAAAGATGTGAAAGTGATAGTATCACAAACTTTATGGAGCTATTACAATGCAGGAAGGTAACCTACAATGCAATAGATGAGGCTCCAAAAAATAGGCTAATACTAATCTGGCTGCGGCTGCAGGGCACAAGCCAGCAGAAAGGCTCCTCTATCTACTCCTATATAGTGTTTGTTGCAACCAATCTAGCTGGATTCAGATGGAAGCACACTAATAGGAGAAATTCTGGAATAATAAGCAGCACTACAGCAAAAAAGAACAATGTATGAGGCAGTGACGCACGCTGAGCGGACTACAACCAGAGGTGGCTGCAGAGCACACTACAACGTGAGCTGCACTCACACACAGAGACCTCACAGACAGCCGTGAACAGTGCAGAGAACTGTGCACTAGCACTGAAAGGCTGCAGAAAGGCTCCACTGTGTACTCCTATATAGTGTTTGCAACCAATGTAGATGGATACGGACGGATGCACACTAATAGGAGAATTAATGAAAAATGAGCAGCAATGAAACAAAAATAAATATGTATGAGGCAGTGACGCACGCTGAGCGGCCTACAACCAGAGGTGGCTGCAGGACACACTACACAGTGTGAGCTGCACTCACACAGACCTTGCAGACAGCTGTGAACAGCGCTGCAAGGCAAAAGAAAGCTACAGTGGTTGATAATGTAGCCTGGGTAAAGCCCAATATTATATAGCAAATCGCTATCTCTAACTGTCCCTCAGAGTCTTGAACAGCAGTCTGTCCCTAACTGAATTCACAGCAGAGTGAACCCAAAATGGCGGCGGCGGCTTTTATAGTGCATCATGACATCATTTCAGCAGCCAATCACAGCTATGCCATTAGTTAACATGCCTACATGCCTAACAGGAGGTGCCCACACTTCTGAGGATTCCTCATTGGCTGAATCAAATCAAACTGGCTCATAGCATTATGGGAACTTCCAATTCCGGTATTCGACATGCAAAAAGTATCGGAACTCAGTATCGGAATTCCGATACCGCGAATATCGGCCAATACCCGATATTTGCGGTATCGGAATGCTCAACACTAGCGCTATATAAATAAATAAATAATAATAATAAATCTATCATCTATCTATCTATCTATCTATCTGTCTGTCTGTCTGTCTGTCTCTCTGTCTATTCATCTATCATTATCAGACTTTTGGTCTCTTTCACAAATTCATCTACAACCAGCCCCATTCCCAATAAACTCAGAAAATAATATAGTGCAATATTAATTCAGTTCAGTCTTCATCTTTCTGAGAGTTTCATACTTAATGATCCATGTTCTAACTTAAACTGTTTGCTGGTTCAGTGCTATAACCACGACCTATAATAATTACATGCTATCTGGATGATGGGTAATGCTATTGTATTTTGTTACACACTTGGTAAGATACGGATTTCTTACAAGTTAAACATCTGTCCAGTGAGCAGAGCATTCATCAGTGCAAGTATCATCTCCGCACCATTAAACCTCTCCAATACCAGGACAGATTCTGGCTACCGGCCATCAAGTAAATCAAATCAATTTTCATGTAATAGATCGACCTTCAAAATAAAGCGATGACAAGTTTCCACAGGAAAATTATGTGGAAGCATAGGTTAAATGTATTAATTCCCGGCAGCGAGACTGATCCTGGTGTTAAAACAGTTGGCATGTCTAGAATAGTGATGGGCAATCCTGACCAGTAAATCTCGGGGTCCATACTTGTCCATGCATGGACCCTAAACACGGACTTCTCCAGGATGTCTGTGTTACTGTTCGGGTTTGGCAACCAGAATATCAGGTGTTTCCCATGCTGTCATCTGCGTGACAGCGCAAGAAACACTGGCAGCTCTCATTGGCAGTAAGTTCTTTACCGCTGGTCAGAGCGCTATGGTTTGCACGCTGTCAGATGACAGCATGTGAGCCAGCAGCTGTGATTGGGGGTAAAAAGATTACCGACGGTTACAGGTGTCGGCTGATGAGAGTACTACTCTCATCATCCTACACTTGCTGTAACTTATAGCAGTGAGAGCAGGCAAGGCTGATGAGAGTATTCATCAGCCAGTGCCTGTGCAATAAATACATAAATAATTTAACTAAATGGCATGGGTCCTCCTCTATTTTTGATAACCAGTGCAGATTAAACTGACAGCTGCAGGCTGTAGCCCCCAGCTGTCAGCTTTATATTGACTGGTTATCAAAAATAGATACGTCCCCACACCGTATTTTTTAATTATTTAGATATATAATAAAAAAACTGCATGGGTTCCCACACATTTTTGACAATAAGCCAAACTAAAGCACAGCTGTTTAATATTTCAAGAATAGCTGCAAATTTTAATAAGCAGTAAAGTGCTTTTTATTACAAGCACTATCCGACAATGCCCACCTATGAAAATAAGAATAACCCTGTGAGGACTGTTCTGTCCATTATGGTAAAAGACGAGGTTAAATTAATGTTGGCACTTTAATAAGCTGTAATACTCTGATAGTGACATTTAAATGAATTACATGCTGTTTTTCTGTAAACTGTCAACAATTGCATTGTGGGAGAAACCAATGCATTTGGGTAAGAAGATTCTGGTGAAGCAGTCATTTTGTAAGAAGCAGTCTAGCAGAACAGTTGTGTAAAACTTTTCCCCGCATTCAGTTACTAAAACTCCATTATCCTGGACAAAGTATTTCTGGCAAGGGAACTATTTCTATTGTGTGGTTTTGCATATTCAGAACTGTTGTTAAATCAGACAGTGGTTGTTACTAGGTCATGTGTTCACATGTACAAGCTCCATCTTGCTGTGTGCTTTCGCTGTGAATTTTAAATTTCATAGTTATGTAATATTCTAAACTCAATTCTTATAACTTTTATTTGTATTCTTGTAGTTTTACCACATCCAAACATACTTTCATTCACATACATCAACCTGTTGACCAATAAACAAGTTAGACTACAGAGAACGGTCTGATTATTTTGCTTTATGTCAGATTGCACACCATGAGAACATGTAAGAAGACAGAACAAGGACAAATATGGGGGGTTAGTTTTTAGAGATGAAGAAAATCGATTCTAATTAAATCAAATTTGCGTCATTTTTTTAGGAATCGGTAGAATTAGGGGATTTACGTTTTGTGAATTGCCATTTTAGACATTGAATAAGATTGCACTACTAGAGAGGGATCACATGACCTCAGTTGCAGCTAAGGTGGGCTTCCCCAAGCAGCTAATGCATTACATCATATACAGACAGTAACAGAGCCAATCAGGAGTGACTATCGTAGCCAGTATAAAAATCTGAAGAGGGGATTGCAGCAGCCATTTTGAGGTGAATCAGATTAGCAAGAAGACATCACAGCTCAGAGGTTGTCACATGGAGCTTCATCAGTGTTTTTTTTCATCAAAGTATCATCAGAGTCAGTATTCACCATCAATGTTTGGTCAGAGATTCATCAGTTTATCTAGGATGAAAAAAAAATGATGGAGGCTTTTCAAGCTTCTCAAATCAGTCTGTGCCAAAATGGACAGCAAACAAATGGTTTCTATGTGCTGTCTGTTCTTTTCATGGACCCTGTAACAAAGCTACTCACTTGGGAGCGATCTGAGGTGTCACAGGAACCATTTCTATATAAAATTCTGTCTGGTTTATTTCACTCCTTATAAAGCACATCACTGTAAAACTTAAATACACCCCTTGTCTGGCACAATCCATACAATAGTACTGATTTGCTCTTTTGGGTTAGAGTTCAGCTTCTTAGTCAAACAATTCAGGAGGTCTGCACACCTCTATACACAGAATCATATGCAGAGGCGTAGCTAGGGTTTTGGTTCGGGGGGGCAAAACTTCTGAGTGGGCCCCTAACCAGAGAACCTCAGCCGATGACCGTGCTGTTGCCAAAAATAATTTATATATAAAAAGACCAATATTGATATTACGTCCACGCTGTGTGCCGGTCTGACTGCAAAACAGCTCCTGACATCGGGGCAGCATTATATTTTGAAGGGGCTACATTATATTCTTTGGGGGGGTGCATTATACCATATGAAGGGGCTACAGAGAGAGAAGGAAAAGAGAGAAAGAAAGAACAGAGAGAGAGAAAGAAATAAAGAACAGAAAGAAAGGGGAAAGAACAGAGAGAAAGGAAGAACAGAAAGAAAGATTAGAGAGGGAAAGAGAAAATTTAGAGAGAGAAAGAAAAAGATTAGAGAGAGAAAGAAAGAGGGGAAAGAGAACAGCGAAAAAAGAACAGAGAGAAAGGAAGAGGGTAAAGAAAGAAGGAACAGAGAAAGGAAGAGAGAGAGAAAGAACAGAGAGACAGAGAAAGAAAAGAAAGATTAGAGAGGGAAAGAAAGAACAGAGAGAGAGAAAGAAAAGAAAGAACAAAGAAAGAAAGAATAGAGAGAGAGAAAGAAACAGAGAGAAAGAAGAGAAGATTCTATAAAGATACTATAGCAGCCCGGCTCCCATTGTAATGTCCACCTGAGCCTCCCGATGCAGGACATATCATGATCCGCTCACATGGCCGACATCCCCTAGTCCAAGGCGATTCCGCTGTCTGCGCTGGAGGAGGAGGACACGGTGAGGGATCTGAAGCATTCCCTGAAGTGCCTCCATGGTTCTGTCACAATCTCCTCCCGAAATTACCTCCTTTCCGGTCAGCTTCTGGCATGTCACTTCCGGTGGAACGTCACGTGCTCCTTGGGCTCTGCCATGTACTCCTGTGTCTGCGGGAAAAGTAAGCTCCCGGCCAGGGCAGTGGGGCAGACTCTCAAAATCGGGATTGTCCTGCTGGATCCAGGATGGTTGGGAGGTATGAATGCTCCCCACCATACACCTTGTACACGCATGGCTCCGCACACCTCATACACACACGGTTCCGCTTTCTATGCCTTGTACACACACAGCTCTGCTCCGTACACCTCGCACACACACGGCTCCACTCAGTACACACATGGCTTCACTACGTAAACCTTGTACACATTCGGCTCTGCGCCGTACACCTTGTGCACACGCGGCCACGCTCTGTACATCTTGTACACACATGGCTCTGCTCCGTACACCCCGTACACACATGGCTCAGCTCCGTACAATTTGTACACACAGGGCTCCGCTCCGTACACCTCGTACACACACGGTTCGGCTCCATACACCTCGTACACACACGGCTCCACTCCGTACACCTCGTACATGCACGGCTCCGCTCCGTACACCTCATACACATGGCTCCGCTCCATGCACCTCGTACACACAGCTCCGCTCAGGACACCTCATACACACACGGCTCCACTCCGTACACCTCGTACACACACGGCTTCCGCTCCGTACACTCCATACACATGGCTCCACTCCGTACACCCCATACACACAAGGCTGCGCTCCATACACATGTGGCTCCACTTTGTACACACACATCTCAGCTCTGTACACCTTGTACACACAGCTCTGCTACATTCACCCTCCTGACCCCACACATAAACTTCCCCTCATCCAGCAAGATGACAACCAGTCCAGTACAGCAGAGTCCTGCATACACTGAGGCCCCTGATCATGAGACTCCTGATTCCTCCCCTCCTGTGACCTCATCACAGGTCCTGTGCACACAGGAGAAGAGAACATAGCAGAGCAGGGAGATGATCGATTCTCCCTGCTCTGCCACAGATACGGTTACATAGGGTAGCTCAGCGTGGGCACTCTCAGAGGGTGGGGCCCGGGGCCACCGCCCCCTCTGCCCCCCCGTTAGCTATGCTACTGGCACTATGTGTACTAGAGCATTACTCCAGGCTTTGCATTACAGAGGACATCCACCTCTGTGATGTATATCTCCCATCCACTATGTGTCTGGCAGTCACCATACAACTCATAGACTTGCATTGGTGAGATTGATCGAAGGACTAGTTCAAAATCAGTCATGTCTCCATGATTTTGTGCAGACCGCTCGGTCCACAACAATACACGGACATATGAACAGACACATAGACTATAAAGTATACAAGCTCTCTTCGCGAAAACCACAGAGAGAACTTGTATGAGAAAAACTGACATCTGAATCAGTCCTTAGAGATAGGGAAAGGAAGCTGAACAACACTGAAGAAGCTGTACAGATAGTGTGTGAAAGCAGTGAAGACGATTAATGTGTGAAGAAAAGAGAAAAGCACAGATTTCCATGATAGAGATAGAAAGTGACATTAGCAGGCAGGGCCAAAGCAGAGACACAGACTGACAGTTTGCTCGATCAGTGTGCGTCTAGTTCTGCTGCAGTTCAGTCATACATTTTTCTTTTATTTATGCAGAAGCAAGATACTAATATCGCTGAAAGAAAAGAAAATGCATTTAAGGCCTTCTTCTCACTCCTATTTTTTATGTCCGTATGTGGTCCATATTTTAAGGACCGCAAATACAGACATATGCACACCAATTGTATTCGATGGTGTGCGCACATGTCAGGTTTTTCACACAGACCATGTATCCGTGTGTAAAACCCACAGACTCAGGGCCGGACTGGCAATTCTGGCAAATGCCGGAAGGGCCTGTCTAGTCATGGGCTGCTTTGTCTGCTACGTTGTTAGAAGAATCTGTGTTCTCAAGACACCCACACTGTTAAGAGTTGTGATGGAGCACAAAGTCGCCAAATCCATCACTTATCCTAGCAGGCCACCGGGATCATTAGAAATATTGGTCATGTAGTAAATCTTGCTTTCCTCCATCCAAGGTAATATTAGTAATATATTTCATCTGGTTCTTGGGGACGGGAACAGCATGGGCCTCTGGGATTTCAAATGCCATGGCTGAATTTCAGATCCAGTCCGTACCTGCGCAGACAAGTCAGTTTTTTTTGCGCAGCTCAGACAAAATGCGTGTTACAAATGTGCATACTGATGACATCCATGTGTCATCAGCGTGACAAGTACGGGCGCCTGGGGAAAAGCCGTACAGTTTGCGCTGTTCACAGGTTCTGGCTTGCTGCTGTACGTAGCTCTCATCTTTGTCTCCTGCTCGTGCTCAGATCAGTGCGATCAGGAAACAATTATGGGAGTTGTATTCAGCAGCAAATATATACCTCCTGTGTAAAATAAAGAATTCAATTAAAAAAGTCTCCCATGCAATTTTCATAACCAGCAGAGGGAAAGCCCATGGCTGGGGGCTGAATTTAATAACCTAGGAAAAGGAACAATACCACATAAGGCTCCCAGGCTATTAATAACAGTTCACAGCTGTTTGCTTAGCCTTTCCTGGTAAATTTATGGGGACCCCAGAAAAAAATTATGTAGGGTCCCCTATAAATTAAATCCACAAAAGGCTAAACAGACAGCTGTGGGTTGATAATATTAATAGCCTGGTCAGAGATATTGACCCCCCCTCCCAGGCTACCAACATCGGCCCTCACCTGCCCCAGAAATGGCGCATCCATAATCTGACACTTAGCCTCGCACTTCCTACATGCCCTGTGGCAGTGGCAATTGGGGTAACGTGTGGGGTTCATGTCACCTTTGTCTTGTTAGGTGACATCTCGCCCAAGGATTAGTAATTGAAAGGCATCTTAAAGATGCCTATACACTACTAACCCCATAGTCTTATTGTAAAAAAGACAGCCAGAATAAACTCCTTAATTTGAAAAAAATCCTACCCTGTTTTACAAATTTATTTAAAAATAAAAAAGTTATGCTTACTTATGCCCATTCCATATTCTCCTTATACCCATTCCATTGAAGCCCTTGTCTCCTGTAAAAACATTAAAAAAATAAAAAACAACCATACTCCTCACCTCTCCAAAGTGATGATTAGCAATACTGTCACACCCCGTAAACCATGTCTGCGATATGTGTTTTACAACCTGGATGATGGCAAGATGCCATCCTGTCCAAGCTGAAAACTATGGGAGAATGAAATGCTGCGAGCAAGGTTATTGAAGTAATCTCAGCACAACCAGGTGACAATGATGAGAGCTGCCTTCAGCAACCAGTGCCTGGGATCAGCGCGAACTGTACTGATTTTCCCAGGCGCCAGTATGTATCACACGGATGAGAAATGTAGACATATAGACCACGGATGTCACATACGTACATATGGATGTCACGCAGTCACGGATCATTGATCTCACCAGTACTGTTTTTTCCTGTACAGGAATCACCAGGATGTGTGAAGGAGGCCTTACTCTGTGACTGCCTGTCAGACTTTGAGAGTCACACACACTTTGCTAATTATATACTGCATCATTAGTCGAACCTGGCATATGTACATACCCCGCGAATACTGATGCATGTCACAGCTGTAATTTTTTTTTGTTATTTACCAAGCATTTGTTTTTATGCTCTTTCTTGGGAAGTGGGAAATTGTGTAAAAAAAAAATAAAAAATTATTTCTCAAAGTGTGTAAAAAAAAATCAACAGTGCTGTGTGTTTATTATCTGATTTACTGATAATCAGGAAATATTTTCCAAGTGTGTCAAAATAGAAAAAAAAAAACAATCCCGCAATTTATTTTTTGGGGGAGAGGGATTATTTATAGCGTTCATTATGCACTAAATAAAAAAATGACCTGACATCTGTAGGGATTTTCTGGTGTCAGTCATAGGAATGGCAGCTAACCACAAGTATGTGCTATGCATGCTTCCAGCCAGAATCCGACTAGAATGTTTACAGACTCACACAATAGATTTGCATTAAGCATGATGGATTCTAGTTGGATTCTGTCCGGGTGTATGCATATCGCATACCTGGGGTCAGGTGACGGGCGTTTACCGACTCTGACCCCACACTGCACGCTGTGAGGATTGATATAGATTGAGTGCAGACTTGTCATTTTAGACAGGACAACCCTTAGACTTACATGTGATTATACTCTAGTTAATTAGAATTTTATAGTTTAAACTTTAGTTGTGCTTCTAAGAATTTCATTGGGGTGTAATAATTTTTGCAACATGGTCTTGAATGAATGTAAGAAACATACTGCCACGCTGCAGCTCTGCAAGTAAATGCTACCTCCACTAGATGGCAGCAAAGTGGTGTGAGGTCTGCAATACAGCACTGCAGCGAGGCTACCACCGGGTGGCAGCAGAATAGTCAAACAAGCCGGATCAATATCAGAGAGTAACTGAGTACCAAGGAAAGTACCAATTTCACAGTCAGAGCCATGCCAGAAGGTCAATGCCGGTGAGAAGCAGAAAATAACAGAAATAAGATAGAATCTGGTCAGAGCCAACGCCGAGTCAGATACCGGGAAATCCAAACACTAAGGGAGACACAGAGTCAGGGCAGGAGGAGAGGAATGAACAGACACGTGTAAAGTCAGCTAAACACACTTGCGCAAATCAAGGTATCAGCTAATCATGCCGTAGGCAGAAAATATAACTGACACTGCCTGCAGGAAGCAGTGGAGAGAAATAGCAGACCTGACACCAGAAAGAGGCAGAGAAAAGTTAATCCCTGACATGACCAGATCGGGAAAGAGGAATACAGAACTCAGTGCCCGGCTTGGATCATGACACATACTTTTTTGCGTGTGCAAAATAACAAATCTTGTTTGCAATCAATGGCCCACATCTGTGGAAGTATATAGTAGTGGTAGTATCCAGTGTCGGACTGAGGTGCCAAGGGCCCACCAGTAACATCGACTTTCGGGGGGGGGACTTTTTATCTGCATACAAATATTACGCTACACTCGTTCACAAATTTACCTCTATCTCTATACAATAATAAACTGGGTAAGTGTGGTTAATGAATGATGAGATGTTCCTTTTCTTGGACAGACTGAATCAAGTGAATTATGCCAAGTATGGCCCCTAAAGTGAGGTTGGGGGCCCAGATCAGCACAGTGACCCATCGGGGAATTCCTCTGTTTACCCTGTGGGCCAGTCCGAGCCTGGTAGTATCCCATAAAAATTGTGTATTCTGAAAGGAAACTAAACGCTTTCAAACAAATCCGTTGGGGTGTACTTATTTATGACGAGCACTGTATTTATGGCAGCCACGCTATAAAAGCCAAGCTGTATTGTTCAAGAAGCACTCCTCCGATCAAAATTGTTATCCTATTAATCTATTGCAGGCATCATATTATGTAGAGCTGTCTACTTACAATTGCTCATTTTGCCTTTCTACTCAGCTAATTATTCTGTTTTCCATTAGGTTTATGAATCATGATATCACATGATTAAAAACTAACTAGCGGAACTGGACGGGAAATCCCTGGGGCTGACAGAAACAGTAAATATAGGGATAGTCCAGGATGAATGGAGAGTAATACTGAAAGCGTATTGTATTAAGGAAACAAGGAATAAGACGTGTCTTGCCCAATACTGTGTGCTACAATCTTATGAGATTGACCTGTCCAGAAAACTAAATAATGTGCCAAGGCTCCTGAAGATGGAGACCTGAAGACAGAGAACTGCAACCTACAAGTGAGTGTGAATCACCTCACACCTGACAGCACACTAGGACATGGTTTTTCTAGTGCCAGTGCGCTATGGAGCAGCAGCTCAACCATGGCCACCGCCCTCGGTCACTTTACAAATACAAGGATGAGAGGAAAGTGTCTAGAGCTTTTGATGAGATAAGGGGTATATTTCATATTATACCAGCTTACTAGGTTACACAGAGGAGGATACTGACAGCGAACGGTCCCTCTGAGAGATTTGTATGTATTTCCCTGCCCCTCGCCATTTAAAAGGCCTTACCTGCATGTACGCGTGAACGTTTTTACAAAGAAGAATACCATTTAGATCTATTGTCAAAGAAAATCCTCCCATACCCGGACTGGCCATCTGGCAATTCTGGCAAATGCCAGAAGGGCCGGTCTGGTTGTGGGCCACTTTGTCTGCTACATTGCTAACAGAATTGGTGTTCTCAAGACACCCATATGGTTAAGAGTTGTGACGGAGCACAAAGTCGCTGACTCCATCACTTACCCCAGCAGGCCACGGGTATCATTAGAAACATTGGTCTTGTAGTAAATCTTGCTTTCCTCTATCCAGGGTAATATTAGTATTGTATCCCATCTGGTGATCGGGGATGGGGACAACATGGGCCTGTGTGATTTCAAATGCCAGGGCTGAATTTCAGCCCCAGTCTGTACCTGTCTAAGTGTGCTAAAGTGTTTGCCTGCTCGCTACAGATCATAGTTCTAGAAAAAAAAGAAATAATTAACTATGTAACGGAATCCATTGAGCACAGACTGAGGCCGGAGCGCTCAACATCCTGAATTAAGGAAAAATGGTGTCCTCCATTTCAGCGAGCACACCGAGGCTTTACTTTAGCGGTCACACCGCTAGCCACTTGGACCAGAGGGAACAGCGCCACAAAATAAGCGACTTAGATCGCTATACCAAGCGCATTACTTCCCTTTATATACTAAATACAGAGCAGTTCTGATGAAGATCCACTGTCGGATCGAAAACGTTTAACACATAATCTGGATGCAAATAAAACAAAAAGATTAACTCTATTAGCTAATCTGAATGCCAAGTTCTTTTATATTACTACGTGGGCTGGAGACCCTACTTGTGCACCTACTACTAATTTTTTGAGTGAGTGCCTTGCTGTTTCTACTAAGTGTGCTAAAGTGTTTGCCTGCTCGCTACAGATCATAGTTCTAGAAAAAAAAGAAATAATTAACTATGTAACGGAATCCATTTAGCGCAGACTGAGGCCGGAGGTCTCAACATCCTAAATCAAAGAAAAATAATATATGATCAGAGGGAAAGAAAAACGAATGGTGAGAGTAGCAACCTTATTGGCAAACAATTAATGCCTCTGGGCTTTCCTCTCCCTTGTATAACCGAACCGGTTGAACATGCGGCATATCTGCCCCTGAGTACGTAGTTGAACTATACTGGAGGCACTTATGGGGAAAAATATACTGTACAATGGGGCCAATTCAGATACTTGGGCTGAATAGCAGTGGCTCTCCAGTCTGGCTAATGGATACCACTCAGAATTCTGATGGTACTTGGGTATTTAAGAAAAAGTTTCCCGAAACAGACAACCACTAAACTCAAAAACTTGGATTGTATCAGAGCTTTCCATTAGATGGCAGCATCTTCACATGGATAAAAGTAGAGACCCATACCATTGTACACTGTAGATACCTCCTAACTGTAAAATCACAAATGTGAAATGTAATAAAAAATATAATGATAAAATCCTTAAATGGTATAAAAAAAATTATCTTAATTCTAAACTTTCTGCCTCTACTGCACACGCACTTTTTTTTTTCAAAAGGTCATTAATCTTATTTTTTTCTATTCATGTAAAGTGCAATATACTTTTATTATTGTAATTGTTGTTCTTGTGGAATATGGTAATAAGATAGGAAAGTGGTTCACATGAGTTCTATACAGGCTACAGTAAACAGTAGAGTTTGGGGTCCGTACCTGACACCTAATGTCCGTGCTCAGACCCCTAACAAAGACTTCTCCTAGAAATCCATGTTACTGTTCAAACTGTTCTGAACAAAGCTTGTTAAAAGAATGCAGAACAGCCAATCAACAAGCTTTTTTTGCATGGGCACTTCCGGCCCCATCACAGCCATGTCAAGAATTGACAACTCGGGATACGCTGTCTCTGATAGGCGGTAAGATCATTACTGCCGGTCAGAGAGTCGCTATTCCCACGCAGTGTGCGGATGGTAATATACATATAGGTAAATAAGGGTGTCTAGACATATTGATGGTGTGGCGCCCCTGAGGCTTCAGTCGCCACAGAGGTACTGCACCTTCTCCTAAGGTGTAGTGCCCCACCATCCAGGTAAGGTGGGAACTCCTGACCACGCTCCACACCTGCATTCCACACACAGGATAGTTCAGTGGGGCCACTTAACAGCTTCAGGCTGGGGGTTAGCAGGGCACCCCTCGTGGAACCCTGCTTCGTAACACGAGATGTGCTGGGAGGCGGGCGGAGTTAGATGATATAAAAGAGAGGGAAAGTGTAGGATTTCAAGTAAGTCAGGGAGAGACCCGGAGGTCAGTCTGGGAGAGACCCAGAAGGGGTCAGTCTGGGGAGAGACTCAGAGAAGAGAGCAGGCTGACAGAAGGTCAGCCTGATAGGAGCTCAAGGCGGAGGAAGGCAGTCAGACAGGAGAGGCTGAGGACTGGTCTTAGTGGAACGAGCTTCTCAGGGAAGGAAGAGAAGGAGAAAGAGATGTATACTGAAGACTACAGATTCCATAAGAGAGAGATAGAACAGATCGGAATGAAGGAGGAGAACAGAGAGGAGGAGTGGGTTGGATAGGAACCCTGCCTGTAGGTTCTCAGCGCAAAGGCCGGGGTCCGGTCCCCGAGGTTGATTGGATCTTTATATCCGGCAACAGACACCGGAGGAGTAGTGAGCCGCTAACGCCTTACTCCTACCATAGACGGGACACAACAGTGAAACAGATAGAGAGCTGGGACTCAGGAGAGGAGTCCCCGAAGCAGGCTACAGCTGTCTGTCATACAAGTAGAGACTAGGAACATCTAGAGAGAGGCATTCCAGGGTAACTAAGTACTGGAGTGCTTCGCACCTAAAGGCGCATTTGAGGAGTCGTTCAGTGAAGGTACATATTGGCGGAGTGTGGAAGGGAGAGTTCCGTCCTGCCTGGAGGTTGGCTGGAGCCCTGACCTGGAGAACACAGTACGGAGGCAGGCAGTGGTGTGAACTGCAAACAGTGAGTAAAGCTTTGGAACCGCATACTCTGGTGTCCTCCAGTTATTCCCGCATCGCTATACCTGGGTAACAACATCTACACCATCCTGTGCCTTTCCTCATCCATTGCACCTACACTGCCCTGAGACTACAGCTCCACCTGTGGGGAACTATACCATCTCTGCTGCACCACACCATCAGTCCCAGAGGATCTGTACGCAGCGTTGGCTAACACCTCACTTGCCAAATACCACCGGCGGCATCACGAACTATACCAATAAACTCTAACACATTTAACACCACCGCCATTGATATTGGGCGCCCAGGGCCATGGACCGGGTCAACGCTGCTGTGACACATTCCCCTGACATCGGCCCGGTACCGAGTACCCCACAGCCCTGTGAGGGCGACCCAATGGTACTATAATAAGTACATAGGGAATATACCGTTACAGCCATAAATCAATTCCAACATATTATCAAACTGTTGCTCCGACTACTTGCTTCAGATATGCACAGACATATGTAAGTACTCAATGAACTCTCACAGCATAATGGACTACCTGCTTCAGATATGCACAGACATATGTAAGTACTCAATGAACTCTCACAGCATAATGGCAGTAAAATCCTTTTTTAAGAAAACATGTTAAATTCTAGCACTCACCGGGTATAATTTCATGCTTTTTTGGAACATCTTCAATGGGAGCAGGGGAGCAGGAGTGACAATGGCCGTTTCGCACTAGTGCGCTTCCATGGGATGTGACCCATTACAAGCATCTATTCAGGGATTATTGCCTTATAAATTATAATCCTTACTGTTGCAACGTAAAAAAATATCAAGATCAGATTTATTCTATTACCTGTTAATACCGCTGTTAGCTGGGTTCAGTGTAGGGATAGGTGCTAGGTATCATCTGCTGGAAATGATTGTTCATTCTGGTCACACTTACAGCTCTGGCAAAAATTAAGAGACAACCACATCAAAACCTTGCCATGGGCAGACCATTCTCCAGACCTAAACCCCATTGAAAACCTCTGGAATGTAATCAAGAGGATGATGGATAGTCACAAGCCATCAAACAAAGAAGAACTTAAATATTTGCACCAGAAACAGTGTGAAAGACTGGTGGAAAGCAGCCAAGACACATGAAAGCTGGGATTAACAACCATGGTTACTCCACAAAATATTGATTTCTGAACTCTTCCTGAGTTAAAACATTAGTATTGTTGTTTCTAAATGATTATGAACTTGTTTTCTTTACATTATTTGAGGTCTGAAAGCACTGTTTTTTTTTTTTTTAAATTTTGACCATTTCTCCTTTTCAGAAAAAAGCAAACAAAATTTCTTCTTTTCCATATACGCATTGACAGATTTGTGGGTTTTTTTAGGGTGATCTATATCCACAAATTCATCAAAGCAGGCAAAATTTACTGATATAATGTGTCCATTCGCAGTTTCACTGTAGCATCTGTATATAAGAGGTAATGGTGGGAGACTTTACGCTACTGGATCTGGAATTACCACTTCTGAATTGTCCAGTGCTTTGATCCAACCATTTCTGGGTGCTTCTTGACGTATGTTTGGGGTCATTGTCCTGCTGGAAGACCCATGACCTAGGATTCAAACCCAGCTTTCTGACACTGGACATTAAATTGTGACCCTAAATCTTTTGGGAATCTTCACATTTCCTGATGCTTTGCACGCAGCCAAGACACCCAGTATTTGTAGGCCTCATTCCATTTACAGTAAACAGTAAAATGATGTGCTTTACCAAAAAGCTCTATCTTGTTCTCATCAGTCCACAAGATGCCTGCTGTCCCTCTAAAGATAGTGGAGGCTGCCTGCTGGCCTCTATAAATTGAGTGAGGGCCACCTGATGGCCCTCTAACAATAGTGAGGGTAGACTGTTGGCCCTCTAACAATAGTAAGGGTCACCTGATGGCCCTCTTCAAATAGTGAGGGCTGCCTGGTAGCCCTGAAAAAAAAATTGTGACTTTCGGAGTCCCTCCTTCATAAATTTGACAGGATATGTCTGATCATGTCTCACACATCACATGGCCAAATAAGGTACTAAAACATTAAATTGACATTTCCTGGTGAATATTTTTTCCACCATTAAAAGCAATGCAAACGTGCAAAAACGCAGCAAACATACTACGAATGAGCATAGCCCAAGGTGTGGAGGAGCATTTTTTTCTCTTATTTATTTTGCCTTATATACAAGTCATTATCCTGGAAAGAATGTTTCTTAACATTTTTTCAGTAAAATCCATTTTAACTTCAGTTATGTATGTTTTATTGTCAGTCTGTAAAAGTGGCGCAATACTCCGACAATATTGCTCCCACCAGCGACCTGGGATTCAGAGATGCTTTCAGGGGTCTTCCTCATGCTATTCCAATGCCATTTCAGCGCTGTTTCCATCGATTTCAGCAATTTCTCCGAGTCAGGGGACGCTTGAGTTTCCCATTGACTTCTATTACACTTGCTTTGCTCCACTCTAGTAACGGGCACCCGAGCATTTTAGCACTTGCTTATCACTACAGATGAGAGAACTGTTCAAGGTTCAGTTCTGTTTGGATCGGTGAATGTCTCGATGTTCGTCAAATGGTTCATCGAACATACCCGAACCCCATTGACTTCATTGAGAGGCAAAATCCAATCGCATAGACAAAACCATTAGGGATGCCAAAAAGCTACCAAAACAGATAAAATTAAGCAGTAAATCTGCTACATATGGGAAATCTGCTCATCGCCCATATGTAGCAGAGCCGATCGGGTTGAAGCATGCCAAAAGTTAAAAAAAAATGTTTAAAAATAAAAAAAATTAAAAAAACCTAAAAGTTCAAATCACCCCCCTTTCGCCCTAATCAAAATAAAACAGTAAAAAAAACCCCACATACACATATTAGGTATCGCCGCGTTCAGAATCGCCCGATCTATCAATAAAAAGAAAGCATTAACCCGATCGGTAAACGGCGTAGCGAGAAAAAAATTCAAAACGCCAGAATTACGTTTTTTTGGTGACCAAGACATTGCATTAAAATGCAATAACGGGCGATCAAAAGAAAGTATCTGCACAAAAATGGTATCGTTAAAAACGTCAGTCCGGCATGGAGAAAATAAGCCCTCACCCGACCCCAGATCATGAAAAATGGAGACGCTACGGGTCTCGGAAAATTGCGCAATTTTTTTTTTTAAGCAAACTTTGGAATTTTTTTTCACCACTTAGATGAAAGAGGACATAGACATGTTTGGTGTCTATGAACTCATAATGACCTGGAGAATCATAATGGCAGGTCAGATTTAGCATCTAGTGAACCTAGCAAAAAAGCCAACCAAAAAACAAGTGTGGGATTGCACTTTTTTGCAATTTCACCGCACTTGGAATTTTTTTCCCGTTTTCGAGTACATGACATGGTAAAACCAATGGTGTCATTTAAAAGTACAACTCGTCCCGCAAAAAATAAGCCCTCACATGGCCATATAGACGGAAAAATAAAAAAGTTATGGCTCTGGAAAGAAGGGGAGGGAAAAATGAAAATGCAAAACCAAAAATACCCCTGGTCGTTAAGGGGTTAAAGAACTGAAATAAATTAACTTTTTGATGATATTCTAATTTTGTGAGAAGCACATGTATAAAAGCAACTCAAAAGGTAAAGGCACAAAGAATAATCCAGACACATGTGAGGAATTTTTGCTGGTATCAGTGGCCAAAATATATTTTTAGTATACGGTAATCTATTAATGGTATAAGGCACAAAAAATAGATCCAAAGTGCTTAAAACTCAAGACTATTAAAGGAAGATATCACATAAATTTTATATATTGTCTTGGCACCTGCAATAGGGTAACATGAATAGTGTGTGTGCATAAAAGCTTAGTGAGTTTCTGGGATCCAGACTCTTACATCTTTCATCCAGCCACTGACATGGCTGGTTGAAAAAAGGCTAAGAAAGCAAAAATTCTGCTTGGGTATGTAAACTTTTGAGCACAACTGTACAGTGGGTTTGAAAAGTATTCAGACCCCTTTACATTTTTCACTCTTTGTTTCATTGCAGCCTCTTGGTATATTCAAAAAGGTTCATTTTTTTCTCATTAATGTACACTCTGCACCCCATCTTGACTGAAAAAAACAGAAATGTAGACATTTTTGCAAATTTATTAAAAAATAAAAACTGAAATATCACATGGTCATAAGTATTCAGACCCTTTGTTCAGACACTCATATAAGTCACATGCTGTCCATTTCCTTGTGATCCTCCTGGAGTTGGTTCTACTCCTTCATTGGAGAACAACTGTGTTTATTTAAACTGATAGTACTTGATTTGTAATGGCACACACCTGCCTATATAAGTCCTCACAGCTCACAGTGCATGTCAGACCAAATGAGAATCATGAGGAACTGGCCAAGGAGCTCAGAGACAGAATTGTGACAAGACACAGATCTGGCCAAGGTTACAAAAGAATTTCTGCAGTACTCCAGGTTCCTAAGAGCACAGTGGCCTCCATAATCCTTAAATGGAAGAAGTTTGGGACCACCAGAAGTCTTCCTAGACCAAGCCGTCTAGCCAAACTGAGCAATCGTGGGAGAAGAGCCTTAGTGAGAGAGGTAAAGAAGAACCCCAAGATCACTGTAGCTGAGCTCAACAGATGCAGTAGGAAGATGGGAGAAAGTTCCACAAAGTCAACTCACTGACTATCACTGCAGCCCTCCACCAGTCGGACCTTTATAGCATACTAGTGCGATGGAAGCTTCTCCTCAGTGCCAGACATATGAAAACCGGCATATAGTTTGCTAAAAAACACATGAAGAACTCCCAGACTATGAAAAATAAGATTCTCTGGTCTGATAAGACGATGAAAGAACTTTTTGGTGATAATTTTAAGCGGTATGTGTGGAGAAAACCAGGCACTGCTCATCACTTGCCCAATATAATCCCAACAGTGAAACATGGTGGTGGCAGCATCATGCTATGGGGGTGCTTTTCAGCTGAAGGAACAAGATGACTGGTTGCAATTGAAGGAAACATGAATGCGGCCAAGTACAGAGATATCCAGATTGAAAACCTCTTCCAGAGTGCTCTGGAACTCAGACTTGGACGAAGGTTCACCTTCCAGCAAGACAATGACCCTAAGCTCACAGCTAAAATAACAAAGGAGTGGCTTCAGAACAACTCTGTGACCATTCTTGACTGGCCCAGCCAGAGCCCTGACCTAAACCCAATTGAACATCTCTGGAGAGACCTGAAAATGGCTGTCCACCAACGTTCATCAGCCAACCTGACGGAACTGAAAAGGATCTGCAAAGGAAGAATGGCAGAGGATCCCCAAATCCAGGTGTGAAAAACTTGTTGCATCATTCCCAAGAAGACTAATGACTAGAGTTGAGCGATACCGTCCGATACTTCAAAGTATCGGATCGGAATGGATCGGCTGATCTTTAAAAAAAGTATCGGTATCGCCGATTCCGATACCGGAAGTCCCATTCAAGTCTATGGGACTTCCGGTATTGGAATAAGAAAAACCCTGTTTTTGCCTTGTACAGCCTCTCTGGGGTCTGTACGGGCCTTTCGGGGGGCTGTGCCGGCCTGCCAGGGGGTCTGTGCAGGCTCCGGTGGTCTGTGCCGGCCTGCCGGGGGGCTGTGCCGGCCTGCCGGTGGTCTGTGCAGGCTCCGGTGGGCTGTGCCGGCCTGCCGGGGGGCTGTGCCGGCCTGCCGGGGGTCTGTGCAGACTCCGGGGGGCTGTGCCGGCCTGCCGGTGGTCTGTGCAGGCTTCGGGGGTCTGTGCAGGCATCGTCCGATGGGACTACAAGTCCCATCGGGCGATGCCTGCTACCATGACAGTGATTGACACATTAGCCAATGATGGGACAGTAGTAGTCCCATCATCCGGCTAATGTGTTGAATGTAAAAAAAAAAAAAAAAATTACATGCTACATACATGCTACATACATACAACATGCATACTACATACATGCTACATTCATACTACATACTACATACATGCTACATTCATACTACATATATACTACATGCAACATACATACTACATATATACTACATACATACTACATATATACTACATGCATGCTACATACATACTGCATGCTACATACATACTACATGCTACATACATACTACATATATGCTACATACATACTACATATATACTACATGCATGCTACATACATACTGCATGCTACATACATACTACATGCTACATACATACCACATATATACTACATACATACTACATGCATGCTACATGCTACATACATACCACATACATACTACATACATACTACATACATACTACATGCATGCTACATACTAAATACATACCACATACATACTACATGCATGCTACATACATACTACATGCATGCTACATACATACTACATGCTACATACATACATACTACATATATACTACATGCATGCTGCATACATACTACATGCTACATACATACTACATATATACTACATGCATGCTACATACTACATACATACTACATGCTACATACATACATACTACATATATACTACATGCATGCTACATACATACTACATGCTACATACATACTACATATATACTACATGCATGCTACATACATACTACATGCTACATACATACTACATATATACTACATGCATGCTACATACATACTACATGCTACATACATACTACATATATACTACATGCATGCTACATACATACTACATGCTACATACATACTACATATATACTACATGCATGCTACATACATACTACATGCTACATACATACTACATATATACTACATGCATGCTACATACATACTACATGTTACATACATACTACATATATACTACATGCATGCTACATACATACTACATGCTACATACATACTACATATATACTACATGCATGCTACATACATACTACATGCTACATACATACTACATGCTACATACATACTACATATATACTACATGCATGCTACATACATACTACATGCTACATACATACTACATATATACTACATGCATGCTACATACATACTACATGTTACATACATACTACATATATACTACATGCATGCTACATACATACTACATGCTACATACATACTACATATATACTACATGCATGCTACATACATACTACATGCTACATACAAACTACATATATACTACATGCATGCTACATACATACTACATACATACTACATGCATGCTACATACATACTACATGCTACATACATACCACATACATACTACATATATACTACATGCATGCTACATACATACTGCATGCTACATGCATACTACATACATACTACATGCTACATACATACCACATATATACTACATACATACAATACATTCATACAATACATACATAGACATACAGTACATATAACAGAGTAACATACTTACCAATACTTGTCACATTGTTCCCCGAAGCCATTGTCTTTTCCGGAATAAATATTAACATAACAAACCACAAAAATACTCACCCACGATCCGAAGCAGTCCACGAGTGTGTCCCACGACGATCTTGGGTAGAGAACTGCAGCATCAGCTGATGCTGCCGTTCTCTACGGGCTGCAGGAATCCAATGACAGAAGGTAGGTATCCTTCCGCACTGTATTCCTCTGCCACTTAAAAAAAAAAAAGTCCCTAGTCTCACTTTATGCCATTGCTGTGTGGGAATTTCCCACGCAGCAATGGCATAAAGTGAGACTAGGGACTTTTTTTTTTTTAAGTGGCGGAGGAATACAGTGCGGAAGGATACCTACCTTCCGTCATTGGATTCCTGCAGCCCGTAGAGAACGGCAGCATCATCTGATGCTGCAGTTCTCTACCCAAGATCGTCGTGGGACACACTCGTGGACTGCTTCGGATCGTGGGTGAGTATTTTTGTGGTTTGTTATGTTAATATTTATTCCGGAAAAGACAATGGCTTCGGGGAACAATGTGACAAGTATTGGTAAGTATGTTACTCTATGTTATATGTACTGTATGTCTATGTATGTATTGTATGAATGTATTGTATGTATGTAGTATATATGTGGTATGTATGTAGCATGTAGTATGTATGTAGTATGTATGTAGCATGCATGTAGCATGCAGTATGTATGTAGCATGCATGTAGTATATATGTAGTATGTATGTAGCATGCATGTAGTATATATGTATTATGTAGTATGTATGTGGTATGTATGTAGCATGTAGTATGTATGTAGCATGCATGTAGTATGTATGTAGTATATATGTAGTATGTATGTAGTATGTATGTAGCATGCATGTAGTATGTATGTGGTATGTATGTAGCATGTAGTATGTATGTAGCATGCATGTAGTATATATGTGTTATGTATGTAGCATGCATGTAGTATGTATGTAGTATATATGTAGTATGTATGTAGCATGTAGTATGTATGTAGCATGCATGTAGTATATATGTGTTATGTATGTAGCATGCATGTAGTATGTATGTAGCATGCATGTAGTATGTATGTAGTATATATGTGGTATGTATGTAGTATGTATGTAGCATGCAGTATGTATGTAGCATGTATGTAGCATGTAGTATGTATGTAGCATGCATGTAGTATATATGTAGTATGTATGTAGTATGTATGTAGCATGCATGTAGTATGTATGTAGTATGTATGTAGCATGCATGTAGTATGTATGTAGTATATATGTGGTATGTATGTAGTATGTATGTAGTATGTATGTAGCATGCAGTATGTATGTAGCATGCATGTAGTATATATGTAGTATGTATGTAGCATGTAGTATGTATGTAGTATGTATGTAGCATGCATGTAGTATGTATAGTATGTATGTAGTATTTTTTTTTTTTTTTTTTTTTTTTTAACATTTAACACATTAGCCGGATGATGGGACTACTACTGTCCCATCATTGGCTAATGTGTCAATCACTGTCATGGTAGCAGGCATCGCCAGATGGGACTTATAGTCCCATCGGACGATGCTTGCACAGACCCCCGGACATCAGCACAGCCCCCCGGCAGGCCGGCACAGCCCCCCGGCAGGCCGGCACAGCCCCCCGGCAGGCCGGTACAGACCCCCACAGGGTGCACAGACCACCGGCAGGCCGGCACAGCCCCCCGGCAGGCCGGTACAGACCCCCACAGGGTGCACAGACCACCGGCAGGCCGGCACAGCCCCCCGGCAGGCCGGTACAGACCCCCACGGGGTGCACAGACCACCGGCAGGCCGGCACAGCCCCCCGGCAGGCCGGTACAGACCCCGGGCAGTCCACACAGCCCCCCGGCAGGCCGGCAGAGACCCCCAGAAGGCCCGAAATGACGGCGCATCATGATGCGCACACACCGCGCATCATGATGACGTCAGGCTGTCAATCAACTTTGAACTTCCGATTCCGATGCCGACTTCCGATATTGAAAAAATATCGGAAGTCGGTATCGGAATTCCGATACAGCAAGTATCGGCCGATACCCGATACTTGTGGTATCGGAATGCTCAACACTACTAATGACTGTACTAGCTCAAAAGGTGCTTCTACTCAATATTGAGCAAAGGGTCTGAATACTTGTGACCATGTGATATTTCAGTTTTTCTTTTTTAAGAAATTTGCAAAAATTTCTACATTTCTGTTTTTTTTCCAGTCATGATGGGGTGCAGAGTGTGCATTAATGAGAAAAAAAACAAACTTTTTGTCCGAATTCTTTCCGTACCCACTGTTTATGGAAGAGATGGCAGAGGCAGCTGCCCGACATACGATCGGCCAAGCCATCGTCCAGCTGACAGTCATCTAAGGTGTATAGGAGACTTTAGAGTGGTTGTGTTCAAGATCTGAAGAATTCGGCATGTGGAGTTTAATAGATCTCCTAGTTTACTTTAATGATATGCATGCATGAAAAAATGGATTTTCATCATGGACGTATCATAAGCATCTTCAGTTGGCAAAAATTAATCAATAAAAGAATATTTTTTTTCTTGGCTTTGGAGACAATGGTTTATATTCAGCTCATTTTTATTATTTTGTTGAGTTTTTTCCAACGTTTCTTCAATTTTCAGCTTTAATATCACAGCTGCAGTGTGGCATAGCCCGAGTATAATGATGAACTGAGCAAAAGACTACAAATATATTATCTGTAATAGATTGTTTTTGTGCTTTGGGTCTCGGCAATTATATTTAGCAGCCGATCGATAGCCCTAATCTCAAGATAGAAGTAAATAAGAAGTTTAAGGATGTGATAGCGTGATGAAGTACCGTGTCAGGCCGTGCATCTATCCGTGTAAAATTGTTATGATTGGCACAACACTCAGTAGATTATTATTTTTACAGCAAGTGCTAATGGAACTGGTAAGTGCTGAGATTTCTCAAAAAGAAAGGTTGTGGGTTATTTCGAGCTAGGCTGTATTTTAAGAGTTTCTTTCACAATAAATTTCGTCAATCGGAGAAACCATCAATGGTCCCTATGGGAAGAGGCAACTTCTGGGACCACCAACCAAAGTCTAGATTGTGCTTGGTAAAATCAGACTTGTTGTCAAACCTATGGTAAAAAGGCTATATCTTCTTATACATATGGTAAGAACGACGGTCTTCATGTATCACAGCCATACTGTTGATTGCAATTTTTGGCACTATATGGTCTGCTGATAGCTATGGCTAGAAATTATTCTAACAAGCAAAACATTCAGAGAAGGAGACATGTGCTGACTGGAGATGAGCGACTTTGCATGTTTTAGGGTCGAGTCGGGTTTCATGAAACCCGACTTTCGCAAAAGTCGGGTCGAACGAAATTGGCCGACTATAGCGAAAAGTCAGAGGCCGACTAAAACACGAAATCCAATGCAAGTCAATGGAGAAGCAAAGTCGGCAGGGAGTGGAGGACAGTAAACACACCTACAGTGCCCATTTCAATGACAAAAACATCAGTTCTTATTACTGAAGCTTGTCAACCTTAATTTACTTCATAATAATATTTACGCCTTGAAAACTGGGGGTTATTTGGCTAAAGTTGTGGGGGGGTAGGGCTGTCTCCAGGTTTTCGTGTGCCCTGGGCCAAAGAGTGTCAGTGCGCCCCTTTAACTCATACCACAACTCATGATGCTCCGATACGGCACAGAAATATAGGTATAGTACAATGACAAATACTTCACTGCTTACATGACGTGAGTGTCTATTTTAAATTGTACAATAGCTCAAAAACAGGACAGTATATTACTCCATACAGTGTTATGGCCACCACATTGTGCGCCATACAGAATAATGAGCCCTATATATTTCTCCATACAGAATAATTGGTCACATATAATGTTCCATACAGTATATGATGAGCTCCACATAATGCTACAGCATATGATGGTCCCTATGGACAATGCTCCAGTGTGTTATGGGCCCAAATAATGCTCCATATATAATGGGCCCCATTTCTAATGCTCCAGTGTGTAATGTGCCCCATAGATGCTGCTCCAGTGTCTGATCTGCCCCATTTACAAAGCTCCAGTATATGATGGGCCTCATGGATGATGCTCCAGTGTATAATGGGCCCAAATAATGCTCCATATATAATAGGCCCCATTTCTAATGCTCCTGTGTATAATGTGCCACATAGATGCTGCTCCAGTGTCTGATCTGCCCCATTTATAATGTTCCAGTATATGATGGGCCTCATGGATGATGCTCCAGTGTATGATGGGCCCAAATAATGCTCCATATATAGTGGGCCCCATTTCTAATGCTCCAGTGTATAATGGGCCCCGTAAATGCTGCTCCAGTGTCTGATGTACCCCATTTGGAATGCTCCAGTATATGATGGGCCCCATTTTTAATTAACCCAGGCATGGTATGTGAAAAGATCTCCATGGAGTAATCTGAAGTGTGCGCTGCCGCATCTTTCACTTTTGGATGGGGTTGCTCCTGACCAGAAGCCTGCACTTACGACTCAGTGCTTGCATTTTTTTAAACTTCTGAAGAGGAGGTGATAGAGCTGGAGGCTGTTTCAGCAATGTAAGCTAAAAACAGTTCCTGATGCTCTGGCTTTAAAAGCAGTGTACCTACTCCCAGAAAACAGAGCCTTACAGGCCTTCCAGAGCTACACCATGACGCAGGTTCAACACCTCCTGCCTTAGCTGCTATTGTGTTTTTGGCACTACCAGCAGATGCACCACCACCACCATCAGTACCAGCTGGCCCCTGTTGTGAGTTCATTTTCCCCTGCATCACTGAGGCCCGAGGAACTCCCTCTTCTTGTAAGGAGAGGTAGTGAGTCTGATTATCAGACACCTGAGATTAATGATGATGACTGGCTGAGTGGAGTCACAGACTGGATAAAAGGCTGCATACGCCCATTCTCCCTGCGGGTGATTTCTCTGTGGTATCCTTGGAGTCCAGTTTGAATTCCTGCTCTGCTAAAGTTAAGTTTTCTTCCTTGCTTTTTGCATTTGTGCCTTGCTTTGTTTTTTCTGGATTTCAGCCATTCCCTGCTGGGGTGAGCTGAACTCCTTAGCTCTGTCTCCTGAAAATACCAGAGTGCTGATTTAGTTTTGAAGCTTAGTTGCTTCAGGGTCTTTTTCCATTTCAGCTTGCTGGCCTATGTTTTTGATAGGGTTTTTTGCCGATTGCAGACAGCAGCTTTCCTTTCCTTTCCTGTTTAGATTAGATTAGGCCCCAACGTTTGCTCAGCCTATCTTTCTATCTGTGTCAGTGTTTTTTCATCTTGCTTCACTGTCATTATATGTTGGGGGCTGCCTTTTGCTTTGGGGTCTGCTCTGGGGCAGTTTAGATTTCCCTTTCTATCTTTAGGCTATGTAATTCTCCGGCTGTGTTCGAGGGGTCTAGGGCACCGTAGGAACCCCCCACGGCTACTGCTAGTTGTGTTGATAGGTTCAGGGGTCTGCAATTGGATAGTTGCCAGCTCCTCTGGTTTTCTGGACGTAGCTTCTATTTTTCTGTCTGCCTCCTACGGTCACTCAATCATAACAGAATCACCCGCCTGACCGCAGATCCTAGGGTACTCAATAGCAGGAAAGAATTGCAAAAAAAGAAAAAAAAGTGTGTATATTTTTTCCTCTATATCTCTGAGGCCGTAGGAGGAATTTTTTTTTCTCTCAATGGAGATAAAGCAATTGTCTGATCGTGTGGAGCAGCTCGCTGCGGAAGTGCGGGGAATTTCCGCCTACCTTGCTCATTCACATGCTGCTGAACCAAAGATTCCTACACCTGATGTATTTTGTGGTGATCGGTCTAAATTTTTGAATTTCAAAAATAATTGTAAATTATTTTTTGCCTTGAAGCCTAACTCGTCAGGGAGCTCCGCGCAGCAGGTTAAAATTGTCATCTCTTTGCTGCGTGGCGATCCCCAGGATTGGGCGTTTTCTTTGAAACCAGATGATCCTATTCTGACTAATGTGAACGCATTTTTTCAAGCCTTGGGCTTGTTGTATGACGAACCTAATGCCATTGATCAGGCTGAAAAGACCCTGCTGGCATTGAATCAGGGTCGAGATTCTGCAGAATTGTACTGTCAAAAATTCCGAAAGTGGGCGGTACTTACTACTTGGAATGATAATGCCTTGGCTGCTCTCTTTCGGAAGGGTTTGTCAGAAGCCGTAAAAGATACTATGGTGGGATTTCCTGTTCCCTCTGGTCTTGACGATTCTATGTCATTAGCCATTCAGGTTGATCGGCGTTTGCGCGAACGCAAAACTGCACGAGAGGTGTTGCCACTAGAGTTGAGCGAAACGGGTCGAAAAAATTCAAAAGTCGCCGACTTTTGGCAAAGTCGGGTTTCATGAAACGAAACCCGACCCTAGGATGAGGTCGGCCACGAGGTCGGCGACTTACGCGCCAAAGTCGCGTTTCAAAAGTTTGTTTTGCGCTCTTTTTCAGCCAATCAGGATCCACGGACACTGTGGGCAACGTGATGACCTAGGTACGGGTCACCACCATCTTTCAGAAGGGCATGCAAGTGATTGGCTTGCTTTGGTGGGCGTCACAGGGGGTATAAAAGGGCGTGCACGCCGACCGCCATCTTACTTCTGCCGATCTTAGTATAGGGAGAGGTTGCTGCTGATTTTGTAGGGAGAGCGTTAGGCAGGGAAGAAGACAAAAAAACCGGCTTCTGCTGCTAGCGATTTGGCCTGCACAACACACAAGTCACTGTGTGTGCAGTGCAAGGGGAGGCTATATTGTGGTGTATCAGTGGTGTTGGTTGTTGGGCTGCCTTTTAAGGCTTCCTGACACGCTGGCATTGCTGTTTACCCACTGCTCCGCAAACTGCTTTTTTAAAAGCAATCCAATCTCCCTTATCCTCTAGTCACTTTTGTCACAGCTGTGCCATCGAGCCTGTCACATAGCGCTCAGATATCAGTGGGCCTCACACAATCCACAAGTGTCCAGTGTCCAAAAGTGTGCGCAGAGATTCAAAATCTCCATTATCCTCTTGTCACTTTGGTCACAGGCAGCTGTGCCATCGAGCGTGTCACATAGCGCTCAGATATCAGTGGGCCTCACACAATCCACAAGTGTCCAGTGTCCAAAAGTGTGCGCAGAGATTCAAAATCTCCATTATCCTCTCGTCACTTTGGTCACAGGCAGCTGTGCCATCGAGCTTGTCACATAGCGCTCAGATATCAGTGGGCCTCACACAATCCACAAGTGTCCAGTGTCCAAAAGTGTGCGCAGAGATTCAAAATCTCCATTATCCTCTCATCACTTTGGTCACAGCTGTGCCATCGAGCCTGTCACATAGCGCTCAGATATCAGTGGGCCTCACACAATCCACAAGTGTCCAGTGTACAAAAGTGCACGCAGAGATTCAAAATCTCCATTATCCTCTCGTCACTTTTGTCACAGGCAGCTGTGCCATCGAGCCTGTCACATAGCGCTCAGATATCAGTGGGCCTCACACAATCCACAAGTGTCCAGTGTCCAAAAGTGTGCGCAGAGATTCAAAATCTCCATTATCCTCTCGTCACTTTGGTCACAGCTGTGCCATCGAGCCTGTCACATAGCGCTCAGATATCAGTGGGCCTCACACAATCCACAAGTGTCCAGTGTCCAAAAGTGTGCGCAGAGATTCAAAATCTCCATTATCCTCTCGTCACTTTGGTCACAGGCAGCTGTGCCATCGAGCGTGTCACATAGCGCTCAGATATCAGTGGGCCTCACACAATCCACAAGTGTCCAGTGTCCAAAAGTGTGCGCAGAGATTCAAAATCTCCATTATCCTCTCGTCACTTTGGTCACAGGCAGCTGTGCCATCGAGCCTGTCACATAGCGCTCAGATATCAGTGGGCCTCACACAATCCACAAGTGTCCAGTGTCCAAAAGTGTGCGCAGAGATTCAAAATCTCCATTATCCTCTCGTCACTTTGGTCACAGGCAGCTGTGCCATCGAGCTTGTCACATAGCGCTCAGATATCAGTGGGCCTCACACAATCCACAAGTGTCCAGTGTCCAAAAGTGTGCGCAGAGATTCAAAATCTCCATTATCCTCTCATCACTTTGGTCACAGCTGTGCCATCGAGCCTGTCACATAGCGCTCAGATATCAGTGGGCCTCACACAATCCACAAGTGTCCAGTGTACAAAAGTGCACGCAGAGATTCAAAATCTCCATTATCCTCTCGTCACTTTTGTCACAGGCAGCTGTGCCATCGAGCCTGTCACATAGCGCTCAGATATCAGTGGGCCTCACACAATCCACAAGTGTCCAGTGTCCAAAAGTGTGCGCAGAGATTCAAAATCTCCATTATCCTCTCGTCACTTTGGTCACAGCTGTGCCATCGAGCCTGTCACATAGCGCTCAGATATCAGTGGGCCTCACACAATCCACAAGTGTCCAGTGTCCAAAAGTGTGCGCAGAGATTCAAAATCTCCATTATCCTCTCGTCACTTTGGTCACAGGCAGCTGTGCCATCGAGCGTGTCACATAGCGCTCAGATATCAGTGGGCCTCACACAATCCACAAGTGTCCAGTGTCCAAAAGTGTGCGCAGAGATTCAAAATCTCCATTATCCTCTCGTCACTTTGGTCACAGGCAGCTGTGCCATCGAGCCTGTCACATAGCGCTCAGATATCAGTGGGCCTCACACAATCCACAAGTGTCCAGTGTCCAAAAGTGTGCGCAGAGATTCAAAATCTCCATTATCCTCTCGTCACTTTGGTCAGAGGCAGCTGTGCCATCGAGCCTGTCACATAGCGCTCAGATATCAGTGGGCCTCACACAATCCACAAGTGTCCAGTGTCCAAAAGTGTGCGCAGAGATTCAAAATCTCCATTATCCTCTCGTCACTTTGGTCACAGGCAGCTGTGCCATCGAGCCTGTCACATAGCGCTCAGATATCAGTGGGCCTCACACAATCCACAAGTGTCCAGTGTCCAAAAGTGTGCGCAGAGATTCAAAATCTCCATTATCCTCTCGTCACTTTGGTCACAGGCAGCTGTGCCATCGAGCGTGTCACATAGCGCTCAGATATCAGTGGGCCTCACACAATCCACAAGTGTCCAGTGTCCAAAAGTGTGCGCAGAGATTCAAAATCTCCATTATCCTCTCGTCACTTTGGTCACAGGCAGCTGTGCCATCGAGCGTGTCACATAGCGCTCAGATATCAGTGGGCCTCACACAATCCACAAGTGTCCAGTGTCCAAAAGTGTGCACAGAGATTCAAAATCTCCATTATCCTCTCGTCACTTTGGTCACAGGCAGCTGTGCCATCGAGCGTGTCACATAGCGCTCAGATATCAGTGGGCCTCACACAATCCACAAGTGTCCAGTGTCCAAAAGTGTGCGCAGAGATTCAAAATCTCCATTATCCTCTCGTCACTTTGGTCACAGGCAGCTGTGCCATCGAGCCTGTCACATAGCGCTCAGATATCAGTGGGCCTCACACAATCCAAAAGTGTCCACTGTCCACAAGTGTGTGCAGAAATTCTAAATCTCCCCTGTCCTATAGACACCTTGTACCTTGTTTTACATTACTATATAGTTTGTTGGATTTTGTCTACATTTCTACCAAAAATGAGGAAGGCTGGTGGAAGAGGCCGTGGAATTGGGCGGGGGTTGGCAGCTGGTAATGATGGTGTTGGTGGTGGATTTGATGGTAGTGGCAAGAGCAAAATAGGACCGAATGCAGGAGGTGCTGACCCTGCGTCATCGTCTGGCTACATAAGGCCTCGAACGCTTAGTTTTCTAGGAGTTGGCAAACCGCTTTTAAAGGCAGAGCATCAGGAAAAAGTTTTGTCTTACATTGCTGACTCAGCCTCCAGCTCTATCACCTCCTCTTCTTCAGTTGTAAAAAGTAAAAGCACTGAGTCGTCATTGGAGGCTCATGTTCATGAACCACACCTTTCCTTGTGTCCTTCACCCCAACCAAGATTGAAGGATGATGCAGGCCATACTACTGATTACTCCATGGAGCTGTTTTCACCATGCCTGGATTATCAAGTGAAATGGTGAATTACCCAGGCCAAGATGAATCTGACATGGAGTGCACTGATGCACAGCCGCTGATGGATGATTCTGCTGGTACATTCACTCAGAGCACTACATTGTCCTCGCAGTGTACAGAGCCAGATTTTGACCCTGATGAGACTCAGGTGCCCCTTCCCGCACACTATAACACCATACACGGTGACACAGAGAAAGGTGCACATGACATAGAAGAGGAGGTGATGGATGACCCAGTTGTTGACCCAGATTGGCATCCATTGGGGGAAGAGGGTGCTGCTTCCAATAGCTCAGATGAGGAGCATCCACAGCAGACATCGACATCGCAACAGCTGTTATCTGGCAGGCCCGGAGCACTCCAAAGACAGGTTCCAAACATCAAAAGAGTTGCTGGACAGCTTGTCCAGAGGGTCAAAAGATCACAGCGTGCTAGGCCGCAAAATGTCTCCCAAAGTAGGAAGAGTGCAGTGTGGCACTTTTTTGAACAAAATCCTCATGATCAGGCCAAGGTTATCTGTAAGAAGTGCGCAAAGACCTTTAGCCGAGGGAAAAATCTGAAAAATTTGAATACCAGTTGCATGCTTAGACATTTAACCAGCATGCACTTGCAAGCGTGGACACAACACCAAACCTCAAGTGCCACATGTGCAACTGATCACAACAAAGGTAGTCAGCAACGCTACATTGTTTCCCCCACTGTAAGCCCACCGGTTAGCACAGCAGCAAATGTTGAGGTGTCGTTGCAAGACCACAGCAGTCAGGGAATCCCACTGTTATATCATCGAAAGACTGATTCTAGGCCATCAGAAAGAACACCAACTCCATCACCATCATCAACCCTCTCTCAGTCCGCCCTGTCCACCGCTACTTCCACCATATGCAGCTCTCAAGTCCAGCTCACCCTCCCAGACACTATGAGTAGGTCAAGAAAGTACTCAGTCTCTCATCCGCGTACACTGGGTTTGAATGCCCACATTGCCAAACTAATCTCGTTTGAGATGATGCCCTTTCGGTTGGTGGAAAGCACAGCTTTCCGCGAACTCATAGCCGATGCAGTACCACGCTATGACCTACCCAGTCGCCACTTCTTCTCTCGTAAAGCCATCCCAGCCCTCCACCATCATGTGAAAGACCGCATTGTCCATGCACTCAAGCAGTCAGTGAGCGGAAAGGTGCACCTCACAACTGATGCATGGTCCAGTCGGCATGGCCAGGGCCGTTACGTGTCCATCACTGCGCACTGGGTTAATGTGGTGGATGCAGGGTCCACAGGGGACAGCGGTGGTGGGACAGTGCTGCCTAGCCCACGGTATAGGAAACAGTTGGCTGTAGGCGTTCGACCCTCCTCCTCCTCCTCCTCCTCCAGAAGCGAAAGCTCGTCCACAGAGCGCAGTCGTACGAGCACTCCATCTGCAGCTGCCACTGTTGCACACGATGTGTCCCCCTATCGAGCAGCTAGTGGAAAGCGTCAGCAGGCTGTGTTGCAGATGATGTGTTTGGGCGACAGACACACCGCCGAGGTGCTGGCCGAGTACTTGAAGCGACAAACTGAGTCATGGCTGGGCAGTGTACATCTTGAGGCAGGCAAGGTAGTTAGTGATAACGGCCGTAATTTTGTGGCAGCCATAGCCATTTCAAAACTCAGCCACATACCTTGCTTGGCTCACACCTTGAACCTGGTGGTGCAGTGCTTCCTCAAAAATTATTCGGAGTTAACAGCCCTGCTCCAGAAGGTGCGAAGACTGTGCGCACACATCCGCCGGTCGCCTGTACACTCCGTTCGTATGCAGAAGCTGCAGCGATTGCTCCACCTTCCCAACCACCGCCTCATTATCGACATTGCAACAAGGTGGAACTCCACCCTGCACATGGTGGAGCGGCTGTGCGAGCAGAGGCAGGCCATAATGCATTTGTGGGAGGATACACGGCCAGGCACTTTGAGAGCAGACATGGAGTTGACAGGCATGCAGTGGTCGAAGCTGAAAGACCTTTGTAAAGTCCTTCAGTGTTTTGAGGAATGCACACGGCTGGTAAGCGCAGACGACGCCATCCTAAGCATGAGCATCCCACTTATGCGTCTGCTCATGCAAACTTTGACGCACCTTAAGGAGCAGGCGTCTGCAGCCAATGTTGATGAGGAGGAAGAGGAGGAGGGAATCCTTGATGACATTCAGCCATTGTCTGCTCAGGGACCTCTCCTGGACGAGGTGGAGGAAGAAGAGGAGGAGGAGGAGGATGATGGGGATGATTACTTAGGGGAGGAGGATGCATCTCGTGGGGCAAGTGAAAATGTTGGCGTGGCAAGGTCTGGTACAGGGTTTGTGCGTGACTGGAGGGATGTGGATTTGCCAGAAAGTGCTCCTCCACCCAGCACTCGCAGTGCATCATTGACACCGGGAACATTGGCCCACATGTCAGATTATGCCTTGCGGATCCTAAAAAGGGACCCCCGCATTGCCAAAATGATGAACGATGATGACTACTGGTTGGCCAGCATCCTGGATCCACGCTATAAAGGCAAATTACAAAACATCATGCCACAGGAGAACCTTGACCTAATATTGGCTAATAAACAAGCAACTCTGGTAAATCGGTTGCTTGAGGCATTCCCAGCACACAGCAGCGGTGATGGTTCTCACACGAGCCGTACGGGCCGGGGGCAGCTTGGCAGAGGTGTTCGTGGTGCACACAGCAGAAGTGGCGTTGGAGACAGGGGTTTCATGACAATGTTGTGGACTGATTTTTCAAATACCGCTCACACAACTGGTAATACTGCATCGATGGAAAGTGACAGGAGACAGCAGTTGTCAACTATGGTTACAAACCACTTTTCCTCCCATATCGATTTTCTCCCACACAGGTCATTCCCCTTTGACTATTGGGCCGCTAAACTGGACACCTGGCCTGAATTGGCCCAATATGCCTTACAGGAGCTCGCTTGCCCAGCTGCAAGTGTGCTATCGGAAAGAGTCTTCAGTGCAGCTGGATCAATCCTGACAGAAAAAAGGACCCGTCTGTCAACCCAAAATGTGGATGATCTAACCTTCATTAAAATGAACCACGCATGGGTTTCCAAGGATTTTGTCCCACCTTCCCCTGATGACACATAGGGTGACAGAAAAATGGCTTGCTTTGGTCCACCTCTTCCTGGTACTTCGCCTATTTCGCCTTTTGCATCAGCTGAATGTCCAACATCAACATATGCCACTTTCTAAAACTCCCTAACTGTGCTGCCTCCCCCCCATGGCCGGGGTCACCACCTACCGCACGACACCGTGCGAGTGCCGTTGCCCTGGACAGGTGGGTAGGCCGACTCTTGGGCGCGGGCACTGGCACAGGGTCCCTCATAGTGCAATCAAGTGTCTCTGACGGTGGTGGTGCACACCCGCCGTCAGACACACCGCTGTACTATGAGGGGCCCAGTGCCAGTACCGACGCCCACGAGTGGGCCCCCCTTGCTTGGGCAGGGCCCCAGCATTTGCAATCTTTACCTCTCCCTGCTCCTCCGCTGTGTAATCTGGGCCGTCAAATCCATACTGTGCCTGACACCGTCTGAGCCTGCCTCCTGAGACATATATTTTGAATGTGTACGCTATCCATACATGTTATCCGGGGATACGGTACCCTTTCTAACCTTTGTGCAATCACGTGCAATCCATACTGGGCCTAACACCGTCTGAGCCTGCCTCCTGAGACATATATTTTGAATGTGTACGCTATCCATACATGTTATCCGGGGATACGGTACCCTTTCTAACCTTTGTGCAATCACGTGCAATCCATACTGTGCCTGACACCGTCTGAGCCTGCCTCCTGAGACATATATTTTGAATGTGTACGCTATCCATACATGTTATCCAGGGATACGGTACCCTTTCTAACCTTTGTGCAATCACGTGCAATCCATACTGGGCCTGACACCGTCTGAGCCTGCCTCCTGAGACATATATTTTGAATGTGTACGCTATCCATACATGTTATCCAGGGATACGGTACCCTTTCTAACCTTTGTGCAATCACGTGCAATCCATACTGGGCCTAACACCGTCTGAGCCTGCCTCCTGAGACATATATTTTGAATGTGTACGCTATCCATACATGTTATCCGGGGATACGGTACCCTTTCTAACCTTTGTGCAATCACGTGCAATCCATACTGGGCCTAACACCGTCTGAGCCTGCCTCCTGAGACATATATTTTGAATGTGTACGCTATCCATACATGTTATCCGGGGATACGGTACCCTTTCTAACCTTTGTGCAATCACGTGCAATCCATACTGTGCCTGACACCGTCTGAGCCTGCCTCCTGAGACATATATTTTGAATGTGTACGCTATCCATACATGTTATCCAGGGATACGGTACCCTTTCTAACCTTTGTGCAATCACGTACAATCCATACTGGGCCTGACACCGTCTGAGCCTGCCTCCTGAGACATATATTTTGAATGTGTACGCTATCCATACATGTTATCCGGGGATACGGTACCCTTTCTAACCTTTGTGCAATCACGTGCAATCCATACTGGGCCTAACACCGTCTGAGCCTGCCTCCTGAGACATATATTTTGAATGTGTACGCTATCCATACATGTTATCCGGGGATACGGTACCCTTTCTAACCTTTGTGCAATCACGTGCAATCCATACTGGGCCTAACACCATCTGAGCCTGCCTCCTGAGACATATATTTCGAATGTGTACGCTATCCATACATGTTATCCGGGGATACGGTACCCTTTCTAACCTTTGTGCAATCACGTGCAATCCATACTGTGCCTGACACCGTCTGAGCCTGCCTCCTGAGACATATATTTTGAATGTGTACGCTATCCATACATGTTATCCAGGGATACGGTACCCTTTCTAACCTTTGTGCAATCACGTGCAATCCATACTGGGCCTGACACCGTCTGAGCCTGCCTCCTGAGACATATATTTTGAATGTGTACGCTATCCATACATGTTATCCAGGGATACGGTACCCTTTCTAACCTTTGTGCAATCACGTGCAATCCATACTGGGCCTAACACCGTCTGAGCCTGCCTCCTGAGACATATATTTTGAATGTGTACGCTATCCATACATGTTATCTGGGGATACGGTACCCTTTCTAACCTTTGTGCAATCTCGTGCAATCCATACTGGGCCTGACACCGTCTGAGCCTGCCTCCTGAGACATATATTTTGAATGTGTACGCTATCCATACATGTTATCCAGGGATACGGTACCCTTTCTAACCTTTGTGCAATCACGTGCAATCCATACTGGGCCTGACACCGTCTGAGCCTGCCTCCTGAGACATATATTTTGAATGTGTACGCTATCCATACATGTTATCCGGGGATACGGTACCCTTTCTAACCTTTGTGCAATCACGTGCAATCCATATTGGGCCTAACACCATCTGAGCCTGCCTCCTGAGACATATATTTTGAATGTGTACGCTATCCATACATGTTATCCGGGGATACGGTACCCTTTCTAACCTTTGTGCAATCACGTGCAATCCATACTGGGCCTAACACCGTCTGAGCCTGCCTCCTGAGACATATATTTTGAATGTGTACGCTATCCATACATGTTATCCGTGGATACGGTACCCTTTCTAACCTTTGTGCAATCACGTGCAATCCATACTGTGCCTGACACCGTCTGAGCCTGCCTCCTGAGACATATATTTTGAATGTGTACGCTATCCATACATGTTATCCAGGGATACGGTACCCTTTCTAACCTTTGTGCAATCACGTGCAATCCATACTGGGCCTGACACCGTCTGAGTCTGCCTCCTGAGACATATATTTTGAATGTGTACGCTATCCATACATGTTATCCAGGGATACGGTACCCTTTCTAACCTTTGTGCAATCACGTGCAATCCATACTGGGCCTAACACCGTCTGAGCCTGCCTCCTGAGACATATATTTTGAATGTGTACGCTATCCATACATGTTATCCGGGGATACGGTACCCTTTCTAACCTTTGTGCAATCTCGTGCAATCCATACTGGGCCTGACACCGTCTGAGCCTGCCTCCTGAGACATATATTTTGAATGTGTACGCTATCCATACATGTTATCCGGGGATACGGTACCCTTTCTAACCTTTGTGCAATCACGTGCAATCCATACTGTGCCTGACACCGTCTCAGCCTGCCTCCTGAGACATATATTTTGAATGTGTACGCTATCCATACATGTTATCCAGGGATACGGTACCCTTTCTAACCTTTGTGCAATCACGTGCAATCCATACTGGGCCTAACACCGTCTGAGCCTGCCTCCTGAGACATATATTTTGAATGTGTACGCTATCCATACATGTTATCCGGGGATACGGTACCCTTTCTAACCTTTGTGCAATCACGTGCAATCCATACTGGGCCTAACACCGTCTGAGCCTGCCTCCTGAGACATATATTTTGAATGTGTACGCTATCCATACATGTTATCCGGGGATACGGTACCCTTTCTAACCTTTGTGCAATCACGTGCAATCCATACTGTGCCTGACACCGTCTGAGCCTGCCTCCTGAGACATATATTTTGAATGTGTACGCTATCCATACATGTTATCCAGGGATACGGTACCCTTTCTAACCTTTGTGCAATCACGTGCAATCCATACTGGGCCTCACACCGTCTGAGCCTGCCTCCTGAGACATATATTTTGAATGTGTACGCTATCCATACATGTTATCCAGGGATACGGTACCCTTTCTAACCTTTGTGCAATCACGTGCAATCCATACTGGGCGTGAGAACGGCTGGCGAGCTGTTAAGCAAGCTACAGCACCTGTCCAGACAAGTACAGGGATTCCCTAGCGAGGAGACTTATTTGATTGTTTTCAGTGTTGGGACAGCAATTTTTGGGGAGCACTATACTCTGGAGAATGATAGATGGGGCCCACCATACACTGGAACATTCCAAAGGTGGACATCAGACACTGGAGCAGCATTTACAGGGCCCATTATACACTAGAGCATTAGAAATGGGGCCCATTATGTTTGGAGCATTATTTGGGCCCATAAGACAGTGGAGCTTCATCCATGGGGACCAACATATACTGTAGCATTATGTGGAGCTCATCATATACTGTTTCAAACATTATATGGGACCAATGATTCTGTATGGAGAAATAGATGGGCCTCGTCATGAGATGTAAAAAGTGAGGTATTTTTCATTGTACTATACCGCTATTTCTCTGCCGTATCGGAGCATGATGAGTTGTGGTATGTGTTAAAGGGGCGCTCTTTCGCCCAGGGCACATGAAAACCTGCAGCCAGCCCTCCCCCCCACAACTTTAGCCAAATAACCCCCATTTTTCAGTGCGTAACTTGTATTATGAAGTTAATTAAGGTTGACAAGCTTAAGTAAGAAGAATTGATGCTTTTGGCATTCAAATGGGCACTGTAGGTGTGTTTCCTGTCCTCCTCTCACTGCCGACTTTTATTCCTCATTGACTTACATTGGGTTTCGTGTTTCGGGACGACCCCGACTTTTCCCTATAATCGGACGATCTTGCTCGACCCGACTTTTGGAAAAGTCGGGTTTCACGAAACGAAACGCGACCCTAAAAAACCAAAAGTCGCTCAACTCTAGTTGCCACCTGTTGAACAGATGTCTGAACCTATGCAATGTGATAGAGTTTTCTCCAGAGAGCAGCGTCAGGAGTTCAGAAGGCGTAATAAGTTGTGCTTTTTCTGTGGAGATGACTCGCATATTATTTCTGTCTGTCCTAAACGAGAGAAACGCTTTGCACACACGTTTTCTGTTGGTGGTGTTCAACCTAAGTTTCTTCTGGCTATTACTCTGATCTGCTCCCTGTCCACATTTTCCGCCAAGGCATTTGTGGATTCGGGAGCAGCTCTAAACCTAATGGACTTGGATTTTGCTAAACGTTGTGGATTTCCTATGACACCTCTGCCGACGCCTATCCCTTTGAGGGGGATTGATGCTACTCCTTTGGCTAAAGATAAACCTCAGTTTTGGACCCAGGTGGTGATGCAGGTCGCCCGAGACCATCAGGAAAATTGCAGATTTTTGGTGTTGCATAATCTGCATGATACCATTGTTCTGGGGTTTCCCTGGTTACAAATCCATAATCCAGTTCTGGATTGGAAATCTTTGTCTGTGGTGAGTTGGGGTTGTCGGTGTGCCCTTAGTGATGCTCCTGTTTTCTCCACCTCTCCCCAGTCACATGATGTTCCTGACTATTTGGCTGACTTTTATGATGTATTTAGTGAGAATGAGTCTGCGTCTTTGCCTCCTCATAGGAGTTATGACTGTGCTATTGAGCTGAACCCGGGGTGTAAATTCCCCAAGGGTCGGCTTTTCAATTTATCGGTACCCGAGCACGAGGCCATGCGATCCTATATTAAGGAGGCATTGGAGAAGGGTCATATTAGACTATCCTCTTCACCCTTAGGTGCTGGGTTTTTTTTTTTGTAGCCAAAAAGGATGGATCATTAAGACCTTGTATTGATTATCGTGCCCTCAACAAGATTACTGTTAAATATCAGTATCCGTTACCCCTGATTTCGGATCTATTCTCTAGAGTTAAAGGTGCTTGCTGGTTTACCAAGCTTGACCTCAGGGGGGCGTATAATCTTATTCGCATTAAGCATGGGGATGAATGGAAGACAGCGTTTAATACTCCGGAGGGACATTTTGAGTACCTGGTGATGCCTTTTGGGCTCACTAATGCCCCTTCTGTCTTCCAGTGCTTCATGAACGATATTTTCCGAGATTTTGTGGATAAATTTTTGATGATCTATCTGGATGATATTTTGATCTTCTCCTAGGATTGGGATTCTCATGTGGAACATGTTCGGACTGTGTTCCGGATCTTGAGGGAGAATTCCCTGTATGTCAAGGGATCTAAATGCCTTTTTGGGGTACAGAGGATTTCATTTTTGGGATTTATTTTGTCTCCGTCAACTATTGAAATGGATCCAGTCAAGGTACAGGCCATTTATGATTGGGTTCAGCCCACTTCTTTGAAGGCCCTCCAGAAGTTTTTGGGTTTTGCTAATTTTTATCGGAAATTTATAGCAATATTTTCTAGTATTGCCAAGCCATTGACTGATTTGACTAAGAAGGGTGCTGATGTGTTAAATTGGTCTCCGGAGGCTGTTTCTTCCTTTCAGGAGTTGAAGCGAAGATTCACCTCCGCCCCGGTTTTGCGGCAACCTGATGTCTCACTTCCGTTCCAGGTAGAGGTGGATGCTTCTGAGATTGGTGCAGGAGCTGTTTTGTCCCAAAAGGATCCTGTAACATCTAAAATGAATCCCTGCGCTTTCTTTTCCCGAAAGTTCTCTCCATCTGAACGTAACTATGATGTGGGGAATCGGGAACTGTTGGCCATGAAATGGGCATTTGAGGAGTGGAGACATTGGTTGGAGGGAGCTAAGCATCAAGTCGTGGTCCTCACCGACAACAAGAATTTGATTTATCTAGAGTCGGCTAAGCGCTTGAACCCTAGACAGGCTAGGTGGGCCTTGTTTTTTACACGTTTTGATTTTGTGGTTTCTTTTCTTCCTGGAACTAAGAATGTCAAGGCAGACGCACTCTCTAGGAGTTTCTTTGCTGATTCTCCTGTGGTGACCAAACCTGCTACCATCTTAGGCGAAGGGGTAGTTCTTTCTGCCATCTCGCCCGATTTGAGACGTGCTCTGGAAGAATTCCAGAGAGACAAGCCTGAGCGTTGTCCCAGTGGAAAGTTGTATGTTCCTGACCAGTGGAAGAAGAGAGTGATGTCTGAAGTTCATTGCTCTGCTTTGGCTGGTCATCCAGGTATTTTTGGTACTAGAGATCTTGTGAGTCGGTCTTTTTGGTGGCCCTCCTTGTCTCGTGATGTCAGGAATTTTGTGCAGTCCTGTGGGACGTGCTCCCGGTCTAAATCATGCTCCCGCTCTAGTGGGTTGTTGATGCCTTTGCCTGTCCCCAAGAGGCCATGGACCCATATTTCAATGGATTTCATCTCCGATATGCCTGTCTCTCAAAGGATGACTGTTATTTGGGTGATTTGTGATAGGTTCTCTAAGATGGTTCATCTTGTACCACTCCCTAAGTTGCCGTCTTCCTCTGAGTTGGTGCCCCTGTTTTTGCAACAGGTGGTTCGCTTGCACGGGATTCCTGAGAACATTGTGTCTGACAGAGGAGTTCAGTTTGTGTCTAGATTTTGGAGAACTTTCTGTTCCAAGCTGGGAATTCAGTTGTCCTTCTCCTCTGCCTTTCACCCTCAGACCAATGGGCAGACAGAGAGAACAAACCAGACCTTGGAGTCATATTTGAGATGTTTTATTTCCGCTGATCAGGATGATTGGGTTTCATTTTTACCCTTGGCCGAATTTGCTTTAAATAACAGAGCTAGTTCTGCCACTTTGATGTCACCTTTTTTTTGTAACTTTGGGTTTCATCCTCGATTTTCTTCAGGGCAGGTGGAGCCGTCTGCCTGCCCAGGGGTTGACACTGTGGTGGAGAGAATGCACCAGATCTGGGACCAAGTGGTGGATAAGTTATCTCTCTCCCAGGAAAAGGCCCAGCGGTTTTCCAACCGACATAGGACCATTGGTCCCCAGTTTAAGGTTGGTGATTTGGTGTGGTTATCATCAAAAAATATTGCTATGAAGGTGGCTTCTCCTAAGTTTAAGCCTAGATTTATTGGACCTTACAAGATTTTGGAGATTATTAATCCGGTCTCTTTTCGTTTGGCTCGTCCTGTCACATTTAAAATCCATAATGTGTTTCATAAGTCCTTGTTGAAGAGATTTGTTGAACCTGTTGTTCCGGGAGTGGCACCTCCAGACCCTGTATTGGTTGAAGGTAACATTGAATATGAGGTAGAGAAAGTACTGGATTCTCGTCTGGCTAGACGGAGACTCCAGTATTTGGTTAAGTGGAAGGGTTATGGTCAGGAGGATAATTCCTGGGTCTCTGCCTCTGATGTTCATGCTAAAAGACTGGTGCGTGCCTTTCATCAGGCACACCCTGATCGCCCTGGTGGCGTGGTTGAGGGTTCGGTGACCCCTCCTCAAGGGGGAGGTACTGTTGTGAGTTCATTTTCCCCTGCATCACTGAGGCCCGAGGAACTCCCTCTTCTTGTAAGGAGAGGTAGTGAGTCTGATTATCAGACACCTGAGATTAATGATGATGACTGGCTGAGTGGAGTCACAGACTGGATATAAGGCTGCAAACTCCCATTCTCCCTGCGGGTGATTTCTCTGTGGTATCCTTGGAGTCCAGTCTGAATTCCTGCTCTGCTAAAGTTAAGTTTTCTTCCTTGCTTTTTGCATTTGTGCCTTGCTTTGTTTTTTCTGGATTTCAGCCATTCCCTGCTGGGGTGAGCTGAACTCCTTAGCTCTGTCTCCTGAAAATACCAGAGTGCTGATTTAGTTTTGAAGCTTAGTTGCTTCAGGGTCTTTTTCCATTTCAGCTTGCTGGCCTATGTTTTTGATAGGGTTTTTTGCCAATTGCAGACAGCAGCTTTCCTTTCCTGTTTAGATTAGATTGGGCCCCAACGTTTGCTCAGCCTATCTTTCTATCTGTGTCAGTGTTTTTTCATCTTGCTTCACCATCATTATATGTTGGGGGCTGCCTTTTGCTTTGGGGTCTGCTCTGGGGCAGTTTAGATTTCCCTTTCTAACTTTAGGCTATGTAATTCTCCGGCTGTGTTCGAGGGGTCTAGGGCACCGTAGGAACCCCCCACGGCTACTGCTAGTTGTGTTGATAGGTTCAGGGGTCTGCAATCGGATAGTTGCCAGCTCCTCTGGTTTTCTGGACGTAGCTTCTATTTTTCTGTCTGCCTCCTACGGTCACTCAATCATAACAGGCCCCCCATGTCTGCATTCCCTTCCACCATACTTCCTCATGCTTTGGAAAATGGATCCAAAATACCAGCAGATATATGGTACTGTATCAGAAGTGTACAGCTCTATACAGTCTAGGGATAACAGTAAATATCCGTATATATTTCATGAGTCATACACAGATACTCACAGGCTCAGTATGGATTACCCAATAAAATAAAAAGTTGAAAAAGGGTACAGTATCACCAGATACAAGATATATATAGTATACTGTAAACATTCTGAATCTCTGTATACATTTCAGGAGGCAGACACAAGCGCTCTCAGGCCCAGTATGGATTACATAAGAATATGAAAAGCTGTTAATGGGTAATGTAACACAAGCGTACAGCTGTATACAGTGTGGGGTAATCTTAAAGCTCCAAATATATTGCCGGAGTAACAGACATACGTTCACAGGCTCTTTATGGATTACACCAGAATCTAAATAGCTAAAAAGGTTACTGTATCAGAAGCGTACAGCTGTATACAGTGTTGGCCAAATTTGAAATCTCGGTATATATTTCCGGAGTCACCCTCAGACGCTCACTCAGTCTGGGTTTGACCATAATAAAAAATGTTGTAGAAAAGGTACTGAATAACAAGATAGCAAGTATATATATTATAGGGTACAATTGAAATCTCCATGTACATAGTCCCGTAGTCACTCTCAAACGCTTACCCAGTATGGATTTGACCGTAATACTAAACGTCGAACAAAGGTACTGTATAACAAGATACAAGCTGTATCGAGTATAGGGTAAAAATTGGTATCTCCGATTCACCGTATAAATAGAATGCGTAAACCACACACGCTCACTCCCAATGGATGATACCGTAATAAAAAATTTTGAACAAAGGTACTGTATCAGCACATACCAGGTGTATCCAGTCTAGGGGTAATTGTAAATTTCCATCTATACTTCCAGAGTCAGACACAGACACTCACAGGCTCACTATGTATTACACCAGAATTTAAAAAGTAGAAAAAGGGAAAGGTATTCGAAGCGCACAACAGTATACTGTTTTGTGGTACTTAAATCTTCATATATATTTCAATTTCAGTAAGCCAGTCCAGACTCTTCACTACTGGAAACTACATGGATACAAGTACAGACGGAAAGTCGAGTGTTAGCAGAAATTTGGGAATTACTCATCGTGGAAAAACCTCCCTGTAGATGTTGCAGAGGCGATGCAGACCCTCAATTACTGTGTCTGTGGAGACAGCAAAAATGGTTCTTTGTGAAGAAAGGATTGCTTTATCGCAGTAGTGTGGATCACATCACTGTTACTCGTTTCCATCAAATTGTGATCACAGGGAGAGATGTAGACATGGTCCTCACTGCCTATCATGATGTGTCTGGTCATTTTGGAGTGCAAAAGACAGAAGCCACAGGCCGTAGGCAATTCTGTTGGATTGGCATGAGATGAGACATTGAAAAATGGTGGCAGGAATGTCACACGTCTGTGACTATCACAACTGTGAAAGGTGATCATAAAGCACCACTGCATCCGCTTGTAAGTTGACGTCCATTACAAATGGTAGCCATTGATCACCTGAAGGTAGAGGCCAGCAGGACAGGCCATAGCTACATCTTAACCATCATCGATCAATACACTTAATTCCTAGTGGCCGTCCCTGTGAAGGATTTAACTGCCCAGACTATACAGTGGTGGAGCAGGGAGAGGTAAGTATTGCAACTTGCAAGTGCTGTGGCCATGACCAAGTAGGGTGGGCACACTCGTGGTTGACGGTACTGGCAAAGGGCCCCTCATAGTACGCTGGTGTGTCTGACGGCGAGTGGGCACCCCCACCACTAGAGACACTGCATTGTACTATGAGGGGCCCTGTGCCAGTGCCGGTTGCCATCAGTGGGCCCATCCACCTGTTCAGAGCAACGGCACTTGTCCGGGGGCGCCAGGTGTTGACCCCAGCCCTTGGGGGGTGGGCAGCCCAGTTAGGGAAGTTTAAAAAATGGCATATGTTGATGTGTTGGCTGGACATTCAGGTGCTGCAAAGGGCGGAATTGGGCAAGTCCAAGGAAGAGGAGGACAAAAGCGATGCAGTTTTCTGGCAAACTATGTGTCATCAGGGGAAGGTGGGACAAAATCCTTTGAAACCCATGCATGGTTCATTTTAATGAAGGTTAGATCATCAAAATTTTGGGTCGACAGTCGGGTCCTTTTTTCTGTCAGGATTGATCCAGCAGCACTGAAGACTCTTTCAGATAACACACTAGCAGCAGGGCAAGCAAGCTCCTGTAAGGCATATTGTGCCAATTCACGCCAGGTGTCCAGTTTAGAGGCCCAATAGTCAAAGGGGAATGACATGTGAGGGAGAACATCGATATGGGAGAAGTAGTTTGCAACCATAGTTGACAACTGCTGTCTCCTGTCACTTTTAATCAATGCAGTATTAGCAGTCATGTGAGCGGTACTTGAGAAATCATTCCACAACATGGTCATTAAACCCCTGTCTCCAACGCCACTTTGGCTGTGTGCACCATGAACACCTCTTCCATTGTGCCCACTATGGCTCGTGAGAGAATCAGCACCGCTGCTGTGTGCTGGGAAAGCCTCAAACAAATGGTTTACCAGAGTTGCTTGTTTGTTAGCCAATATTATCTCTAGGTTCTCCTGTGACATGATGTTGTGCAATTTGCCTTTGTAGTGTGGATCGAGGATGCTGGCTAGCCAGTAGTCGTCATCCCTCATCATTTTGGCAATGTGGGGGTCCCTTTTTAGGATCCGCAAGGCATAATTGCACATGTGGGCCAGTGTTCCTGGTGTCAATGACGCACTGCGAGTGCTGGGTGGAGGAGCAGTTTCTGGCAAATCCACATCCCTACAGTCACGCACAAACACTGTACCTGACCTTGGAATGCCAGCATTTTCTCTAGCCCCCTGAGAAGCATCCTCCTGCCCAAAATAATCATCCCCCTCATCCTCTTCTTCCTCCACCTCGTCCAGCACAGTTACCTGACCAGACAATGGCTGACTGTCATCAAGTCTTCCCTCCTCCGCTGCAGACGCCTGATCCTTAATGTGCGTCAAACTTTGCATGAGCAAACGCATAAGTGGGATGCTCATGCTTATGATGGCATCTGCGCTTACCAGCCATGTGCATTCCTCAAAACACTGAAGGACTTTACAGAGGTCTTTCAGCTTTGACCACTGCACACCAGACAATTCCATGTCTTCCCTCAAACTGCCTGCCCATGTATCCTCCCACAAATGCATTACAGCCTGCCTCTGTTCGCACAGCCTCTGAACCATGTGCAGGGTGGAGTTCCACCTTGTCGCAATGTCTATGATTAGGTGGTGCTTGGGGAGGTGGAGCAATCGCTGCAGCTTCTGCATACGAGTGGACGTTTGAGCGACGGATGTGCGAGTACAGTCTTCGCACCTTATGTAGCAGGGATGTTAACTCCGGATAATTTTTAAGGAAGCACTGCACCACCAGGTTCAAAGTGTGAACCAGGCAAGGTATGTGTGAGTTTTGCACGGGCTATGGCTGCCACAAAATTCCGGCCGTTATCACTGACTACCTTGCCTGGCTCAAGATGTAGACTGCCCAGCCATGACTCAGTTTGTTGCTGCAAGTAGTAGGCCAGTGTGTCTGTTGTCGCCCAAAGACATCATCTTTAACACAGCCTGCTGTCGCTTACCACTAGCTGTTCGATTGTGGGACACCTCATGTGCAACACTGCCAGCTGCGGATGGAGTGCTCGTGCGACTGCACTCTGTGGACAAGCTATTGCTGATGGAGGAGGAGGAGGGTCAAAAGCATACAGCCAACTGTTTCCTATACCGTGGGCTAGGCAGCACTGTTCCACCGTCGCTGTCCCCTGTGGAGCCTGCAACCACCACATTAACCCAGTGCGCAGTGATGGACACGTAACGGCCCTGGCCATACCTACTGGTCCATGCATCTGTTGTGAGATGCACCTTTCCACTCACTGACTGTTTTAGTGAATGGACAATGCGGTTTTTCACATGCCGGTGTAGGGCAGGGATGGCTTTTTGAGAAAAGAAGTGCCGACTGGGTAGGTCATAACGTGGGAAAGCATAGGCCATGAGGTCGCGGAAAGCTTCGCTTTCAACCAAACGGTAGGGCATCATCTCTAATGAAATTAGTTTGGCAATGTAGGCGTTCAAACACAGTGTACACGGATGAGAGGATGAGTACTTTCTTGTCCTACTCAGAGTGTCTGGTAGGGTGAGCTGGACTGGAGAGCTGCATATGGGGGAAGTAGCGGTGGACTGGACGGAGTGAGAGGAGGTTGGTGATGGTATTGATGGTGATAGCCTAGATTCAGTGTTGTGTTGCAAAACCATTGTGATTCCCTGAGTGCTTTGGCCTTGCGACGACACCTCCACATTTAGTGCTGGTGGTGTGCATAACGGTGGCGGTGGTCTTACAGTGGGGGAAGCGATGGAGCGTTGCTGGCTACCTTCAGTCGGAGCAGGTGCACATGTGCTACCTGAGGTTTTGTAGTCCGTCCATGCTTGAAAGTGCATGCTGATTAAATGTCTAAGCATGCAACTGGTATTCAAATTTCTGAGTTGCTTACCTCGGCTAAAGGTCCTTCCGCACTTCTTACAGGTAACCTTTGACACATCAGTAGGATTTTGGACAAAGGAGTGCCACACTGCACTCTTCCTACTATGGTATACATTTTCTGGCCTTGCACGCTATGCTAAGTTGACCGTCTGGCCACGCCGTCCTGCAAAGTTTTTGTTCCACGTTTTTGGACAGCTACGGGCCTGCCTGATAACCGCTGCTGCAATGTCATTGCCTGCTGTGGATCCTTCTCCTTATCTGAACTATTGCCAGTGCCACCCTCCTCCCCCAATGGATGCCAATCCAGGTCAAGAACTGGGATGTCCATCACCTCCTCTTCAAAGTCATCTGCACTTTCCTCTTTACCTTCCTCTGTGCCACCGTGTATGGTGGTATAGTAAGCGGGAAGGGGCACCTGAGTTTCATCAGGGTCAGATTCTGGCTCTGTAGACTGCGAGGGCAATGTAGTGCTCTGGGTCAATGTTCCAGTAGAATCATCTAGCAGTGGCTGTGCATCAGTGCACTCCATGTCAGATTCATCTTGGACTGGGGAATTCAGGATTTGACTGGATAACCCAGGCATGGTATGTGAAAAGAGCTCCATAGAGTAATCTGAAGTGTGGGCTGCCGCATCCTTAACTTTTGGTGGGGGTGAAGGACACAAGGAAAGGTGTTTTTCCTGACCAGAACCCTGCACTGACGACTCCGTGCTTGCAGGTTTCGAATGTTCAGAAGAGGAGGCAATAGAGCTGGTGGCTGTTTCGGCAATGTACACCAAAACCTGTTCCTGATGCTCCAGCTTTAAAAGCGGTTTTCCTACTCCAAGAAAAGGGAACCTTACAGGCCTTCTTGGGCCAGATGTTGACACAGGCTCAACACCTCCTGCCTTAGCTGCTATTGTGCTTTTGCCAGAACCAGCCGATGCACCACCACCATCAGTACCAGCTGCGCCCCCTGCCCACGTTCGCGGCCTCTTCCACCATACTTCCACATGTTTGGGAAAATGTACCAAAAATACTAGCAGAGAGATGGTACTTTATGAGGAGTGTCCAGCTGTGTAAGGTGTATTAAAAAAATTAAAACTACGTATATATTTTGTTAGTCACAGACACTCTCACAGTATGCATTTGACCGTAATCCAACAAGCAGATATACAGAACTGTATCAGAAGTGTACAGCTGTATTCATTTTTTGTGTAACTAACAATCTCCGTATATGTATTTACGGAGTGTCACACACACGCTGACTCTGTATGCATGTGACTGTAATGCGAACGGCAGGTATACAATACTGTTTGAGAATCGGACAGCTCTATACATTGTCTGTATGGAAAATTGTCAATCTCCGTCTATTTTTATATAGACTGACACACGCTGTCTCTGTCTAGTTTTGACCGTGATCAAACAGCAGATATACGAAACTGTTTGAAAAGCGGACAGCTCTCTAAGGTGTAGGTCTGGAAAAATGGAAAATCTCCTTGGCTTGCTTTTCCAGTCACACACTGATAGCTTCTATTTGACCGTGATACAAGGCGGTACACGGTAGTGTGTGAGGAGCGTACACCGCTATACGGTGTCTGTATGGAAAATTGTCAATCTCCGCCTATTTGTATACGGACTGACACATGCTCTCTGTCTAGTTTTGACCGTGATTAAACAGCAGATATACAAAACTGTTTGAAAAGCGGACAGCTCTATAAGGTGTAGGTTTGGAAAAATGGAAAATCTCCTTGGCTTGTTTTTTCAGCGTCACACCCAGATAGCTTCTATTTGTCCGTGATACTAGCCGGCACATGGTGGTGTGTGAGGAGCGTACACTGCTATACGGTGTGTGAAAAAATGAACACTCGGTAACACACCAGAACAAAATAATAAAAGTTGGAGTGCTTTGAAAAAAGCAGTTTGAACAGCAGTGTGCACACAACAATGCAGCTAGCAGGTAGCCATAAAAGGCAGCCTAATCACCACCAGCGCTGCTGCACACAACAAAAATCCTCCCCTTTCACTGCACACTAACAGTACAGTGAAAAGCGCTATCAACAGAAGCAATTTTTTTTTTCTTCTTCCCTGCCAAACGCTCTCCCTATTCAGAATCAGCAGCAGCAGCACCTCTCCCTATTGTAAGATCGGCAGAAGTAAGATGGCGGTCGGTGGTCACGGCCTTTTATACCCACTTTGATGCCACACAAAGCCAGCCAATCACTTCAATGCCCTTCTCTAAGATGGTGGTGGCCGCTGCCCATGTCATCGCGTTGCACACAGTGTGCGTCCTCCATCATTGGCTGAGAAAAGGCGCTGGAAGCATTATTTGAAACTCGACTTTGGCACTCGGCTCGGCGACCTCATGGCCAACTTCATGCTATGGTCTGGTTTGATCAGTGAATCCCGACTTTAGCTAAAGTCGGCGATTTTTGAATTTGACTGATCCGTTTTGCTCAACTCTAGTGCTGACCCATCACTGCCATCATCTGTACTCCTAATGAGTATGTTTTGATAGGAAATAGATTGGACAAAATCAGGGGTTTAAAGGGAATCTGTCACCCCATTTTTGGACTATAAGATGCGGCCACAGCTGTCAGGGGCTTATCGACCGCATTCTGTAATGCTGTAAATAAGCCCCCGATGTAACCTGAAAGATAAGAAAAACACGTTAGATTATACTCACTGGGGGGCGGGGGCAGTGGGTCTCACGGTCCGCTCCGGTGTCTCCCATCTTCTATAGATGACGTCCTCCTTCTTACTTCTGTTGAGGGCAGAGTAAAGTACTGTAGTGCACAGGCGCCAGACCTCTCTGACCTTTCCCAGCACCTGCGCATGGGCAGTACTTTACTCTGCCCTCAAGAGGACAGATAAAGTGCGCCTGCACAGGCGGACGTCATCTCTAGAAGATGGGAGATGCCGGACCGGACTGCGACACCCACCGCTCCCGCCCCCTGGTGAGTATAATCTATCTTGTTTTTCTTATCTTTCAGGTTACATCGGGGTCTTATCTACAGCACAAATAAGCCCCCGATGACCTGCGGTGGCCGCAGATCATAGGCTGAAAATGGGGTTACAGATTCCCTTTAAAAGCCACTTACAAGCATTTTTTAAATACAGGATTGAAGACAACTTTCCTAATAAAGTGATTTGCAAAGTTTCATAACTTTCCATGCTGGACAAGATTATAAAAAACTAGATTAGCTACTGTTGGCAGCAGATTAATCTCTGTACTGTGAAGCCGTTTATATTTATTCAGGAAAAAAGATAACACAGCTAACAACTGGTATTTCTTATAGCTTAGGATCTTAATATCTTGTCTGTCTGCTTGCAAAGTGAAAGAAAACCTGTGCTCCAGCTACACACACAGTGAGCAGGAACTTCCTGTTTGTTCTTTTTTAACAGTGCTTTACTGGCAATATAACACTATAGTAGGAGACAGAAACTCATGCAATATATAATAATAAGCATTTTTCCAACAGTGATTCTTTGGGCGCCACTATCCAATCTGAACGAGATTGGAACACAGTTCTCCCGACCCAAGCGTGACTGCTTCATGCATTTTTAGGTCGTCTTCATGCTCAGTTTGGGAAAGCCACCAGCCAGTCCGTACACTGTGTTCTGATCTCAGTCTGATTTATACGGCTGTCTGACTTCCCCCTTTCAGTATATGCTTTGTATTTAGCAAGGCAGTTAATAACTGTTTAACTAACTGGATAATATGAGTGATTAGGCCGAGTCTCCTAACTGTCATGCGGTGGCATCAATAATGTGAGTGGGGTAGCTAGAGAGGAGGACAGATACTGAGAGTGACACTTACTATGTCCATACCCTAAAGGGAATCTGTCACCAGGATTTTGCTACCTAATCTGAGAGCAGCATAATGTAAAGACAGAGACCCCGATTCCAAGGATGTGACACTTACTGGGTTGTTTGATGAAAACAGCATTTTATCAGCAGAAGATTATCATTAGATGGCTAGTAAACCTGCTGCCATAAGTAATGGGTCGTTTGCGAACGTACCAAGACAAAGAGCTGGCTTCCTTCTGTGAACAACAGGAGTCAGCGCCCCATTGACAGCCACTAAATTCTCTTAATGGCTCTCACTGGCCGTAAAATTCAGATGATCAGCGGACATAACGCCGCCCACCCAAACCAAACCCCACCCACTCATCAATTTAATTCACAGGTTGCAAGTAAGTGGGGTTTCAATAGCGGGCGGGTGGTGTTTTGGACGTGTTAACGTAATTTTCAATAGGATCCATTTAGGATCCAACAGATCACAAAAAAGAGCCGGATTGTGATGTAGTCCTCCATATACATGATCTCTGTATAATCCCACCCCCACCTCTGATTGGTAACTTTCAGCCTATGCACATTGTACGCAAAAAGCTGCCAATCAATGATGTGGGCAGGATTAGACAGGGCACAGAATTCAGAGTTGGCAGATCTGCAGCAGATGAAATAGGATTTTTGTCAAAACTGCAGCAAGCAGCCCAATAAGTGATATATCGCCAGTATCAGGTATCTGCCTCTGAAGCAAAAAATCTAGTGAAATATGCTTTATGTCACCTGTAGAAAAATTGTTCAGTTTCTATATAAGGTAGTTGATGGCTAAGATTATCACTTTTGAGGAAATCCTGCGCTCAATGTATTTTCGTCAAGGCGCCTTCTCAAACATAGGGATTCTCCGCTCAATAAGTGAATGCGACTATTATAAGACTCTCATTCAAGAACCCTCCAGTTGGTGCATCTTTTGTCTAATTTTACACATCTTGGTTGAATTAAGTTTTGATCATTTTTTCTTTTTAGCCAAAATTTTGATGTACATTGACAAATCCTAGACTGCATCCCTTTCCTCTGAGATCAGAACACTAATTTTAGTATCAAAAGTAAAGCAGGTTTCTGTGTAGCTCCTTTGAAAGGTTCATAAGAAACCAAACATCTTCCATTTAGGATCTTCTGCCGAGCAAGTCACTGCTTCTGCTTTTTGCGTCTCATACTGCATGACATTTGTAGAGACAGGAATGTAAGAATCTATTTATATAATTGCCTTGTAATGTTTTCATTTCCTGCTCGGTCCAGATGTCACCGTATCCCAGAATTCCAAGTGGAGGAAGTTCACCAACCGCCATATTGGGACACCCATGTGATGGGTGTCTCAATATGGAAACTGCTGCTGGTACCAACCTATTGCGCGTTACCACCAGCGGAACACCGTCGCACCACACACACACTCTATACGCTGTACGCACCACACACTCTATGCGCTGTACGCACCACACACACACATTCACGCACACACTCACACTCACACACTCACGCAGCCTCTTTCACGGTACCACCAGCAGAGCACTGTCACACTGCACCTGCGGGAATTCCGCGCAGGCGCAGTGAATCATTTGGCTGATCCCAGCGGCAGATGCGCGACGTGTCTACAGGCAGAGGAAGCCGGTCACATTCAAGGGGTTTTCCCACGAACGAAAGTTCATTTTAAAAATTGTCCGTGTCTGACCGTGTATGAAGCATACCACATCTCCTGGGCAGGGGAGGAAGCAAAAGACAATTCTGACATTACAGCAGGGGATCACAGAGGATTCATTTTGTGAGGTAAAATATTTCACTGACTGTTTTTAAACAATATGTTACCTCACAAAATGTATCCTGTGCAATCTCCTGCTGTAATGTCTGTGTTGTCTTTTGCTTCCTCCCCTGCCCAGGAGATGTGGTATGTTCTCTACACGGTCAGATACGTGAGAGAGACAGAGCACAGTGGGGAGACAGCTCAAACGGGACAGCACATGAGGGGAGAACACAGCACAGGAAGGAGAGACAGCAGACAAGGGGGATAGCACATGGAGTAGACAGGTCAAAGAAGAGAGCACAGACGGGAGAAGTCAGCACATGGGGAAAGAGAGAGTGGATAGGTGGGTGAGCACATGGGGGGAGAGATTCTCAACGCTGCAAAGCCTGCCCCCATCGTGACATTGCCACCCTCCCGATGCGATAGCATCGGGCCTCCATCTAGTTAATTATAAATCCCTAAATCAAAACTTGAAAGTGAGTCTCAACACAAAGAGCAAATCAGCATGGGGCATGTTCAAGAAATAGGATGACTTCATGTAGGTTCCTAATTTGGACACAGGTATTTTTATTTTATAATGTTTTAAATTCCAACTGATCAAAAAATAATTAAGTGAATTGGATCCAGAATGTATTAAATATATAAAGGTACCATACAGTACGTAATGATCAAATAGTAATAGCTTCATAAAAAGTAAAAATGCAAGTAAAATTGTGGGAAAACTCAGAGACAAAAAGGGAGAGATGCTGGGGTGGGGGCACAGATTGTATGGAACACGGTACACATGATACAGAAATGTTAACGTAGTACATTGGTATCCTATAATGGCAGAATAATTGACCAAATGCTTAAACCACATAATGTAGAACTAAAGAACTAAACAACAAAATGACAAGTGCATACAGCGATGGCAAAAATTAAGAGACCACTGCACAGTTTTATAAAAATCAGCTTCTCTCCATGTCTGACAGCCATTCCATTCCAGTGTCAGTTGAATTCCGACCTCATTCTACTTAATGTGCTTCTGATTAGGTGATCACCTAAATTTTAAATACCCATATCTCTGTCAACAGATGAAAAATCATATAATTTATTCACAGATTTTTAAAAAATAATAATAAAAAACATCATATATTTATTTCACAGTTTGCTGAATTCCTTTAAATCATTTTTTCTTTGAGATGTTATTATCAAAAATTCCTGTTGGGGGAGCTCATTTTTCATAGGTTGGAAGATAATTCCCAAATTGAAGAAAATGTTTCTTATATAAAAAGTAAGCAGCAGGTTCCCCCAACAAACTGATCTGCTTTCAGATTGCACTTCCCTGTATTTTCCAGATTATTTGCATTCTTCCATTTGCTTCGGGGGGCACAGATGAGCGCCGCGTGACGTCATATTTTTCTGACTTGTTACTTTGAGAAACTCGCTGTGTTTCAGGGAGAGATGGTGGTTTCCTGAGATGCAGGTGGTAAGATCTCTGGTCCAACATCTGCAGGAAAAAATGTGATTCTTTGGGGAATATAGACTAATCGCATTGACAGTCATCATGTAAAGTTCATTGATACATATGCATCGGATAGAACACCGAGACGGAACAAACAATATCTAAAAGAGAACGTTCACTTGGGATCTGAGTGCAAATAACTGTTTTGCACGGTTTGTTCAGAAATGAATAATTCCTCTTACGTGACTTCCGAGCCTCCACGATATTATCCATCAGCAAGAGTAGACTACATATAGTATAAGTATTCACTACTAAATGTGGCAGTGACATCACGATGAGGCAGCTCTGAGGTGCTGGGGGTGGTGGCTGTCTCCGTGCAGTCACAGCCAGCAGGAAAGATGGTGGTTTGCGGCCTGTGCTGGAGATGGGTTGCGGCGCCACCAGAGGGTGCCCACACCCAGTCTCCAGCACAGGCCGCAAGCTGCGGTCTTTCCTGCCCGCTATGACTGCACGGAGGTAGGTGGGCAGGCAGTGGTGGGATCCGGCGCGTGTAGTCAGGCAGCGGCGGGTCCTGGCGGCGATCCGGTGGCGGGTCCTGGCGGGGGTCCGGCGTGGGTGTCCCGCTGGTGGTACTGCCCAAGGGCCTGGTACCACCAGCGGGTGCCATATTGGAATACCCATCACTTGGGTATTCCAATATGGCGGTCGGCGTACTTCTGGTGCGGCGCGGTAGATGGTGGGATTCGAGGACGTCCGGACGGAAGTGGATGACGTACAATTTTAGGTAAGTATATAATGGATAGGTAATGTTCATGAGTCTGCTACAAAGGACCCTCTATGCCTCTTTTTCTATACATAGTGCTGCCATCATCAAAAAAATGAGCCGGACTGTAAGCTAGTATACTTGGAAAGTGTAAGAGCATGTTCACACTGTGGCCGTTTCATAGACAAACCCACCCAAAAATCAAAATGAGCATATACCCTACAGCAAGTGAATAAGTAAACAGTAATAGTGCATGTCAATAACACAGGGTACATATAATTAATGCTATTCTCATCAATAAAAGCATAAAAGCCATCCCACCACGACAAGGCGTACCCATCGGGATGGTCCACTTACCTGTATTAAAACCTTACCTTGTGTAAGCCAACCTCAATGTGGATAAGGGCAGAGCAGTACAGGGTCTCAACTAAGGCACCCGTCCATGGGAAGCTATACAGATTAACCCCTTTCTGACGTTGGGCGTAATAGTACGCCCACATCGGACTCCCCCCGTTTGGTGCAGGCTGCGGCGCTGAGCCCGCATCTTTCTGGGCACATGTCAGCTGATCTATACAGCTGATGTGCCAGCAATAGCCGCAGGTGGAAATGTAGTAATCGCAGGTACGCGGGATGCAGTGATGAGACGGGATGAGCTTAAGATGTAGCTTTTATATATATGTATACCTATTGGGCTACCTTGAGTAACCAAACAAGCTAACAGTTATCCTCGCAGGGATCAAAACAAGAATACACTGTTAACACGAACACGACTAACCCGGCCAAGACCGGTCACTATAAGGCCGCGGTATGGCCGACTACGGGTCCTGAGTATTAACTACAACATGTCACTTATCCTCTCTGATGTCCGGCAGAGTGTTGGTTGGTGATGCTTCGGTGTTTCAGCTGCTGGGCCCAGCCAATGAGGATCTGGCGGAGGCTTCGGGCGTTCCTACGCCCAGGCGAAGTGGGGGCACAGCAGGCCCCTGAAGAGTTCCTCTGCGTTGCACCTCCCAGCGGAGGCGGGACGGCGTTGCCTGGGGACCGGAAGGTGTAGGCCGCAGCCACAAGCTGGGGACGGGCAGCGGCGGCCGCAGGTGGCGGCGAACAGGCCTCAGCTGTGGGCCGGAGAAGAGCTGCGGGGGCTGCGGGCGGCAGCAGACAGGCTGCAGCCGTAGTCTGCTAGGAGCGTGATCAGACGGTCGGTGTCTCTCTGCTGGACGGCTCGGTGCCGTCTCCCTTCTGTCTGCATTGAGTCTCCCTTCAGTCTCTCCAGTCCCTTTAAAGGGACTCTGTCACCTCATTTTTGGCCTATGAAATGCGGCCACCGCCATCAGGGGCTTATCTGCAGAATTCTGTAGCCCGGATGTAACCTGAAAGGTAAGAAAAACGAGTTATATTATACTCACCCAGGGGTCCGGTCCGATGGGTGTCACGGTCCGGCGCCTCCCATCTTCATACGATGACGTCTTCCTTCTACAGCCACGGCTCCTGCGCAGGTGTACTATATCTGACCTGTTAAGGGCAGAGCAGAGTACTGCAGTGCGCAGGCACCAGACCTCTCTGACCTTTCCCGGCCCCTGCGCGCTGCAGTACTGTACTCTGCCCTCAACAGGTCAGATATAGTACGCCTGTGCTGAAGCCACGGCAGAAGTAAGAAGGAGGACGTCATCGATAGAAGATGGGAGGCGCCGGACCACGACACCCATCAGACCAGACCGGACCCCCGGGTAAGTATAATCTAACTCGTTTTTCTTCTCTTTCAGGTTACATCGGGGGCTTATCTACAGCATTACAGAATGCTGCAGATAAGTCCCTGATGGCGGTGGCTGCAGCTCATAGGGGAAAAATGAGGTGACAGATTTCCTTTAAATGCATTTTTTAATGCAGGAATGAAGACAAATCTTCTAATAAAGTGATTTGTAAAGTTTCACAACTTTCCATACTAGACAAGATTATTTAAAAAAAAATGGATTAGTTACTCCTTAAGTATTTGTCTTGTATTTTGCAAGGTAGTTATTAAATAATTAACTAAATGGTTAATATGAGTGATTATTCTGTTATGTGGCATCATGGGACGGCATCAATAATGTGAGTGGGGTAGCTAGTGGGAAAAACAGATACTGAGGGTCTCTTTGCTGGACTTACCATGTCCAGACCCTAAAGGGAATCTGTCACCAGGTTTTTGATATCTGAGTGCAGCATGATGTAGAGAAAGAGACCCTGATTCCGGGGATGTGTCACTTACTCGGCTGCTTACTGCTGTTTTGACAAAATCACTGTTTTATCAGCAGGAGATTATCACTCGAGGACTAGTAAACTTTCTGCCAGGTAGTCCAACCCCACCCCCACCACTGATTGGCAGTTTCCTGCCTATGCACAGTGTACACAGAAAGCTGCCAATCAGTGGTGCAGGGGGGTGGTTATGCACAGCTCAGCATTCAGAGAACTGAGAGATCTGCAGCAGATAAGACAGACAATTTATCAAAACTGTCACAAGCAGCCAGGTAAAGTGTTACATCGCTGGAATCAGGGCCTCTGTCCCTACATCATCCTGTTCTCAGATGAAGTAGCAGAAAACCTGCTCACAGGATCCCTTTAAAAAAAACTAAAGCTATTTTTTATGAATATATAACGTTACATTTCACTGCAGAAAAATGTAATGAATTCTGACAGGCTCCCTTGAAAATATAGTTGATGGCTGAGATGATCAATTGTTAGAACACCCTGTGATCAACGCATTTGTGTCAAGGCGCCCTTCTCAAAACTAGGGATTCTCCAATCATTTTAGAAAACTCTCATTTACTACCAAGTAACATCTTTTGCAAAACGCAAAAAAAATTCCCAAACCCTCCAATGTAATGTTTCACAGCAGTGACGAAAAGGTTCAAAGCAAAAACCTTATTTATCCCAGTGGCTCGTACTCGATGATACATTGGGAACATCTTTTGGACTTTTTATCTAATTTTGTAAATCTTGGTTGGATTATTTTGTGATTATTTTTTAGCCAAACATTTGATGCACAGAGTTATATCCTTTCTGGCAAAGTCACACCCCTCTGCGGTAGACCATGAGACCATGACCGCCATTCAAGTGAGGCACGAGCAAAGGTTTAAAAGCCTAATAAATAGGTCTGATGTGACAACTAAATGTACCAACAAGTCGGTGTACATAGAAAATGGTAAATCTGCCCACAATAAGGCAGGTGTAAGGTCTGTACAAGAACTGATGGCTAACTAGGCAAACGTAAGCAGGCGTCAGGGGTAAATATGGTGCCTACTGTGACTTTGTCTCCAAGTAGCCCACCTACATCTGGTGTAAATGGGGACTATTATTATGCGTATATACAGTATATTAGATGTAATGTTGAACCCAGGGTGGCTCAGTGGTTAGCACTGTATGGTGGCTCAGCGGTTAGCACAGTATGGTGGCTCAGTGGTTAGCACTGTATGGTGGCTCAGTGGTTAGCACAGTATGGTGGCTCAGTGGTTAGCACTGTATGGTGGCTCAGTGGTTAGCACAGTATGGTGGCTCAGTGGTTAGCACTGTATGGTGGCTCAGTGGTTAGCACTGTATGGTGGCTCAGTGGTTAGCACTGTATGGTGGCTCAGTGGTTAGCACAGTATGGTGGCTCAGTGGTTAGCACTGTATGGTGGCTCAGTGGTTAGCACAGTATGGTGTTAGGCGTCGGGATGGATCCCAAGCCTTGTCTGCCTCTGCGAAATCCCATTCGGACTCAGCCGATGCGGCTGCTTCTCAGCATAGACGTCGGTCCCAGCATATTGCTCAGGCTCGTGCTGTTCGTTTGATTTCTGCTGGCTCTCCAGCCAAGTCTATGGTTACCAGCGATAGGCAGCGGCGACTTGACGCTCTGAAGCTTAAGCCCAGAAATCACCTTACTGAGCATGTCCGTGATGTGGCGGCTTTTCATTGGTGGTCGGACGCTTGCTGTTCCGGTGATGTGGCAGCTCTGGATTGGCCCGCGTGCGATGTCTCGTCCCACTTGGGTGTGAGTGTTTTGGGGCGGGGCCTTATTTATATAAAAAAACCCAGCGGCGCATGCGGGCGCGCCAGTGTCATTTTGTGATTGTGTGTGTGAATGGATACGCTACCACTCGAATCCTTGGCTGAGACTTCCCTGGGAGAGCGACAGGGTTCCACATCTAGCGTCCATTTTGCTTTTACCCCGTGACATTTAGCAGGGTTTAGTACTTTGCTTACTGTTTGCAGTCCCGCCTTGTGGAGTAAGAAGAGCTTGGAACTCAGCTCCCCGTTCATACTGAGTGGCGCTAATTCAGAGTGGACTAGCAATCGCTCGCCATGTGTTCTGCCTTTGCTCACTAGCAGCGGTTTAACAACCCAGGTTGCGATTACACTTTACTATGTAATTTATTTTGGCGCAATCAGCCAACCCTAACATATGGTGGCTCAGTGGTTAGCACTGTATGGTGGCTCAGGGGTTAGTACTGTATGGTGGCTCAGGGGTTAGCACTGTATGGTGGCTCAGTGGTTAGCACTGTATGGTGGCTCAGTGGTTAGCATTGTATGGTGGCTCAGGGGTTAGCACTGTATGGTGGCTCAGTGGTTAGCACTGTATGGTGGCTCAGTGGTTAGCACTGTATGGTGGCTCAGTGGTTAGCATTGTATGGTGGCTCAGTGGTTAGCACTGTATGGTGGCTCAGGGGTTAGTACTGTATGGTGGCTCAGGGGTTAGCACTGTATGGTGGCTCAGTGGTTAGCACTGTATGGTGGCTCAGTGGTTAGCATTGTATGGTGGCTCAGTGGTTAGCACTGTATGGTGGCTCAGTGGTTAGCACTGTATGGTGGCTCAGTGGTTAGCATTGTATGGTGGCTCAGTGGTTAGCACTGTTGCTTTGAAGCACTGGGATCCTGGATTCCAAGAACAACATCTACAAGGAGTTTATATGTTCTCCCCGTGTTTGCGTGGGTTTTCTCCAGGTTTTCCGGTTTCCTCCTACACTCCAAAGACATACTGATAGGGAATTTAGATTGTGAACCCCAATGGGGACAGGGCTGTGGAATATGATGGTGCTATATGAGCAAAGCATAATAATAAGCTACCAAAACTTCTTCCAACTTCAGAAAAAAAAAATCATCAAATTAAACTGATATTTTTTTCCTCTCGGCTTTGCTTTCATCCAGTTCTACATTAACGCGAGAGTGACAGGATATCATTAGAACTTTTATCATTTGATATTCTTTGATATTTAATACGTGAATCGTGAAACTCTCCTGGTATGTTCACGCTGCATATTTTAACAATATCCGCTTTTCCAGCAGAAAGACATTTCTGGAAACTCTCCTTTTCTCTGGCATCTTATAATACTGAAGCATCTTTTGTTAGAAATTATTAGGCCATTTCCTGAATAATTTTTTCAGCATTTTTTGTTTTTATGACAATGCCATTTTTTTTGCACTTTTTTTTAGCATTACAGATGTTTTATGAAACTTTTTTTTTTCTTTTTGCGGAGGAAAAAGTATTTTGTTTAGTGGCACAAAATGCCAGAAGAATCTACGGGTCACTTTTTTTTATTGCTTGGGACCTTTTGAAAGCCTGAAGCATTTTAGAGATGTTCAGAACTCATAACATCATATGAAAAGTAAGATGTTTTTATGTAAAAATTAATAAGCTCAACCCCTTACAGCTTCTTTTTTAGCATTTTGTGAATGCAAAAAAATAAGAGAAAAAAGATGCAATGTGAACATATCCTAATGTGACCGTTCTGTACTCACTAATTGAGACTTCATGTAGCTTAAACAGGCAGCTAAACCGCTACACCGGGGTCCAATAAGGAGACTGTAGGTTGAATTTGTATTTTACTGAAAGTGGTGGTATATTGATGCTGTGAAACTACAAATAAAACATATACTGTACATACACTGAGTCAATACAGGGTACATCAGGGATACATATCATACATAACACATTAAGAATCAACATCTTCACTACTAGCTGAGGAGGGGAAACTAACTGAGCAAGCTGATCTGAGACAGGAATTAGCTATAGGAAGCATGTTAGCTTACCAGCGATGCTGTCACAAAGGGAGAAAAGAAATTAGATGCTTCCAGAATGCAGGTTGAGAGAAAATTGGGAACTGGAGGGAAAATGGGAGCTGGACTAACCATGATCCTTTGCAAAACTTACCAGGGTGCCTTGCAAACTTTCCCAGAATACATTGTGAACGGAGGGAAAAAAGAAGCAAAAATGAAAGTAAAATAGAATAACACTGCGGTTAAGACTCTGGCCACTAGATGGAGCCAGAAACAATGAAAACAATAGAATCTATAGAAAACTGAACATTCTATATATTCTCAATACATCGTTGGAAATATTATCAAACAGAGAGTCAAAGGTTGTGAATTAGATGTCGGAGACAGAACAATGACGTTCATGGAATACCCAAAGGGTAGGTTCAGATCCAGTATTTTGAAGAGTTTTTGGCTTGTAAATTGAGCAGAAACTCTCAAAATCCTCCTCAAAATGCAAAACTCAAAAATTTGGCGTTTACACTCATTGGCTTTGTGTTTTTCCATCTGAAAAATACATCGTGTGCACATACCCAAACTCAAAACTACTTAATAACTTAGAGGTTATTCTCAGTTTCTGCTCCGAAAAAACTCTGCAGGAAAACTTAGTATGAACATACCCTAGCAGTTCTAGGAGAGTTAACCTGACCTGTGGTGTGTGTTTCAAATATGCAACATGTTTATTTCTCTTGCAGGTACCCGGAGTTTTATGTGCACACAACTTAAATGTTATGCAACCCAATATTACAAGTGTAAATTGATAATCTTCCACTGTCACGTTAACTATAATTAGCCACTTTTCCTCACTGAATAAATATATAAATTAATTCTCCCCTGTACTCTTTCCCCAATTCATCAGTCATTCTGCTGTATCTTCAACACCCCCCACTGTGCACCTCTTGATCCCTCTTTTCATTATAATTGCATGTCCTCTTTCCCCATTATGTCATTTCTTATCTCCCACCCCACACCCTCTATCCATTATAACGTCCTCTGTCCCCTGGGCTGCCACTATGAATTTTGGGGCCCCATACTCAGGCCCGGATTGGCAATATAACCAACCGGGCATTTTCCCGCTGGGCCGCTGTCACGTGGGCCGCCCGATCATCTGTCCGCTTGCCAGCTGCTGAGGCCACTGTTGCTCCTGCCGCCGGCCCTCTGCGGGCATGGCGGTGATAGTTTCCAAGTTCCTCCCGCACTGCAGGGAGATAAGCCGCCACGCCCCCCCCACGCACCCCATCCTTGCCTTAGCATGAGATCCCCCCCTGCAGCCACTCACAGAGTTGCACTCGCTTGCCTGCTCGCAGGACCTGTGATGAGGTCACAGGAGGGGAGGAGTCAGGGGGTCACATGATCAGGAGCCTTTGTCCAGACCCCCGATCATGTCACCCCTGACTCCGCCCCTCCTGTGACCTCATCACAGGTCCTGTGCGCTCAGCCTTGCCTCTACCGTCTGCAAGACTCTGCTTTGCTGTTGTCATGGTGCTGGTTGAGGTAAGTATGTGTTGGGGTCAGGATTTACAGTGTGGATGTAGCAGAGCTGTGTGTGTATGAGGTGTACGGAGCGGAGCCGTGTGTGTACGAGGTGTACGGAGCGGAGCCGTGTGTACGAGGTGTACGGAGCGGAGCCGCGTGTGTATGAGGTGTACGGAGCGGAGCCGCGTGTGTGCGAGGTGTACGGAGCAGAGCCGCGTGTGTACGAGGTGTACGGAGCTGTGCCGTGTGTACGAGGTGTACGGAGCGGAGCCGTGTGTGTACGAGGTGTACGGAGCGGAGCCGTGTGTGTACGAGGTGTACGGAGCGGAGACGTGTGTGTACGAGGTGTACGGAGCGGAGCCGCATGTGTATGAGGTGTACGGAGCAGAGCCGCGTGTGTGCGAGGTGTACGGAGCAGAGCCGCGTGTGTACGAGGTGTACGGAGCGGTGCCGTGTGTACGAGGTGTACGGAGCGAAGCCGTGTGTGTACGAGGTGTACGGAGCGGTGCCGTGTGTACGAGGTGTACGGAGCGGAGCCGTGTGTGTACGAGGTGTACGGAGCGGAGCCGTGGGTGTACGAGGTGTACGGAGCGGAGCCGTGTGTGTACGAGGTGTACGGAGTGGAGCCGTGTGTACGAGGTGTACGGAGCGGAGCCGCGTGTGTGCGAGGTGTACGGAGCGGTGCCGTGTGTGTACGAGGTGTACGGAGCGGAGCCGTGTGTGTACGAGGTGTACGGAGCGGAGCCGTGTGTGTACGAGGTGTACGGAGCGGAGCCGTGTGTGTACGAGGTGTACGGAGCGGAGCCGTGGGTGTACGAGGTGTACGGAGCGGAGCCGCGTGTGTATGAGGTGTACGGAGCGGAGCTGCGTGTGTGCGAGGTGTACGGAGCAGAGCCGCGTGTGTACGAGGTGTACGGAGCGGTGCCGTGTGTACGAGGTGTACGGAGCGGAGCCGTGTGTGTACGAGGTGTACGGAGCGGAGCCGCGGGTGTACGAGGTGTACGGAGCGGAGCCGCGTGTGTGCGAGGTGTACGGAGCGGAGCCGCGTGTGTGCGAGGTGTACGGAGCGGAGCCACGTGTGTGCGAGGTGTACGGAGCAGAGCCGCGTGTGTGCGAGGTGTACGGAGCGGAGCCACGTGTGTGCGAGGTGTAAGGAGCGGAGCCGCGTGTGTGCGAGGTGTACGGAGCGGAGCCGCGTGTGTGCGAGGTGTACGGAGCGGAGCCGCGTGTGTGCGAGGTGTACGGAGCGGAGCCGCGTGTGTGCGAGGTGTACGGAGCGGTGCCGCGTGTGTACGAGGTGTACGGAGCGGTGCCGCGTGTGTACGAGGTGTACGGAGCGGTGCCGCGTGTGTACGAGGTGTACGGAGCGGTGCCGCGTGTGTACGTGGTGTACGGAGAGGAGCCATGTGTATCAGGTGTACGGAGAGGAGCCGCGTGTGTACGAGGTGTACGGAGTGGAGCCGCGTGTGTACGAGGTGTACGGAGTGGAGCCGCGTGTGTACGAGGTGTACGGAGCGGAGCCGCGTGTGTACGAGGTGTACGGAGCGGAGCCATGTGTACGAGGTGTACGGAGAGGAGCCGTGTGTATCAGGTGTACGGAGAGGAGCCGTGTGTACGAGGTGTACGGAGAGGATCCGTGTGTATCAGGTGTACGGAGAGGAGCCGCGCGTGTACGAGGTGTACGGAGAGGAGCCGCGCGTGTACGAGGTGTACGGAGAGGAGCCGCGCGTGTACGAGGTGTACGGAGAGGAGCCGTGCGTACGAGGTGTACGGAGAGGAGCCGTGTGTGTATGAGGAGTACGGAGCGGAGCCCTGTGTGTACAAGATGTACGGAGAGGAGCCACGCGTGTACGAGGTGTACGGAGAGGAACAGTGTGTACGAGGTGTACGGAGAGGAGCCGTGTGTATCAGGTGTACGGAGAGGAGCCGCGCGTGTACGAGGTGTACGGAGAGGAGCCGCGCGTGTACGAGGTGTACGGAGAGGAGCCGCGCGTGTACGAGGTGTACGGAGAGGAGCCGTGCGTACAAGGTGTACGGAGAGGAGCCGTGTGTGTATGAGGTGTACGGAGCAGAGCCCTGTGTGTACGAGATGTACGGAGAGGAGCCACGCGTGTACGAGGTGTACGGAGAGGAGCCGTGTGTACGAGGTGTACGGAGAGGAGCCGTGTGTATACGAGGTGTACGGAGAGGAGCCGTGTGTGTATGAGGTGTACGGAGCGGAGCCCTGTGTGTACGAGATGTACGGAGAGGAGCTACGCGTGTACGAGGTGTACGGAGAGGAGACGTGTGTACGAGGTGTACGGAGAGGAGCCGTGTGTATACGAGGTGTACGGAGCGGAGCCCTGTGTGTACGAGGTGTACGGAGAGGAGCCACGCGTGTACGAGGTGGACAGAGTGGAGCCGTGTGTGTATGGAGTGGAGCCATATGTGTACGGGATGTACGGAGCGGAGCCAAGTGTGTATAAAGCATACGAAGTGTGCTTTTCCCACGGACACAGGAGTACACGGCGGAGCCCCGAGGAGCATTTTAAAACACACACATGACGTTCCACCTGAAGTGATGTGCTGGAAGCTGACCGGAAATGAGATAATTTCTTGAGGAGATTGTGACGGAACCAGGAATGCTTCAGATCCATCACCGTGTCCTCCTCCGACAGCGCAGACAGCAGGATCGCCTTGGAATCGGGGATGCCGGCCATGTGAGCGGATCATGATAGGTCCTGCACCGGGAGGCTCAGGTGGGCACTACAATGGGAGCCGGGCTGCTATAGTATCTTTGTAGAATCTTTCTTTCTTTCTCTCTTTTTCTTTCTCTCTCTGTTCTTTCTTCCCCTCTTTCTTTCTTTTTCTTTCCTCTCTTTCTCTCTGTTCTTTCTTTCTTTTCTTTACTTCTTTCTTTCTCTCTCTGTTCTTTCTCTGTCTCTCTCTGTTCTTTCTTTCCCCTCTTTCTTTCTCTCTCTGTTCTTTCTCTGTCTCTCACTGTTCTGTCTTTCTTTCCCCTTTCTTTCTCGCTCTCTCTGTTTTCTTTTTTCTCTCTCTCTCTGTTTTCTCTCTTCCTTAGTGCCAGTCAGTGTGCCCATAATGCCAGCCACTGTGCCCTCAGTACCAGTCAGTGTGATCAGCAGTGCTAAATGGGTGCGATTAGGTGTGGACATGGGTGTGACTATTTGTGAAATGGGTGTAGCCAAAATTTGCAGCGGCGTGCGCAGCGCGCCGCAGTCTTTGTCCGTCTTTCCCTTCTTCAAAAGTTGGGAGGTATGATAGGGGCGGCTATGACCAGGGGGTCTGGTTGCCCAATAGAGAGCAGTTCTGCCAGGAATTCTGTAATCATACATACAAAAGGGGACAGCTTTGGGAGGAGTACTGTACCTAAAAGCAATAAATAGGACTGAGCTGAAATACTGGGCACAGCTCTGACTACATGTTATATAGTCGTGTTAATCTCCTCTCACTTCTTGTAAACTACAAGTGTACAAAGATATTATATAGTCACCATGTGACTAGTGGGCCTGTGTAACTTCAAATGCCAGGGCTGAATTTTAGTCCCAGTCCGGCCCTGCCCATACTTGTAAAATTTTTGGGGCCCCCTTGAGAATCCGCCCAGGCTCCACCCCCAGCCCCCCTCCACCCCTCGAACTGTCCAAAGTCCCACCGCTCTCTCTTGGAAAAACTCCACTTATCACCAATCACACATGAACAGTTCCCATCGCCAGATTACACATATAGCCGGCAGCTTTTGTTTTGGCCAAAAGATTTTTTAAGCCTCCACCATAACACGGTAGACTCTTTTGGCCAAGCTCTACTCTACTGTAACCTATTAAATATTTGTTAAAATATGTGATACAATTTAGGTATATTTTTATTTTTCAATTTTTAAAATGACCAATAATATCACATACAAGGGAAATATACCACCGCACCATGTAATACCACACAAAAGGAACAAATACCTCCAGACCATGACCAGACCACATATTACCACCACAGTGACCGAATAATATCACATACAAGGAACAAATACCACCGCACCATGACCAGACCACATATTGCCACAGTGACTGAATACTACAATATTGATCAGTAAAAAAAAAACATGATACTATCACCATAAGTGTCATTACACACAGGAGATCTGTACTTAGTATGCAGTGTCTGTGTATAGGTAATACAGTGCTCAATCACATTATACACAGGGCCTCTATACAGTGTATAGTGTTATGATTGAGTCACCGTAGGAGGCAGGCACAAAAATAGAAGCTACGTCCAGAAAACCAGAGAAGTTGGCAACTATCAGATTGCAGACCCCTGAACCTATCAACACAACTAGCAGTACCCATGGGGGGTTCCTACGATGCCCTAGACCCCTCGATCACAGCCAGAGCGCTAAATAGCCTAAAGACAGAAAAGGAAATCTAAACTGCCCCAGAGCAGACCCCAAAGTAAAAGGCAGCCCCCAACATATAATGACGGTGAAGCAAGATGAAAATACACTCACACAGATAGAAAGATAGACTGAGCAAAGACGGGGCCCAAGCTAACTAAACAGAAAAGGAAAGGAAGGTTGCTGTCTGCAATCTGCCAAAACCCTATCAAAGACATAAGCCAACAAGCTGATATGAAAAAGACCCTGAAGCAGCTAGGCTTCAAAAACTGAATCAGCACTCAGGTATTTTTAGAAGACAGAGCTAAAGGAATTCAGCACACCCCAGCAGGGAATGGCAGAAATCCAGAAAAACAAAGCAAAACAACGTCAAAGCACAAATGCAAAAGGCCGAGCAGAAAACTTAGCTTTAGAAGAGCAGGAATTCAGACTGGTCTCCAAGGATCCCACAGAGAAATCACCCGCAGGGCAGAAGGGCGTCGGCAGCCTTATATCCAGTCAGTAACACCACTCAGCCAGTCATCATCAGACTCAGGTGTTTGATAATCAGGCTCACTACCTTTCTTTACCAGAAGAGGGAGTTCCTCGGGCCTCAGTAGTGAAGGGGAAAATGAACTCACAACAGTATAGTGTCAGTGTATAGGTAACACACTAACTCACCAGTGATGTCTCTAGGTGAATTCCTTCATCTTTGTGTCATGATCCATGCGGGATCAGGACAGATAAAATTAAAGGTAACCTTTTTTTTCCTCAAGCTGTGCTTATAGATATTTTTGCCCCTGGTGGCCATTTGGATTATTGCACTGTGGTGTCGTTTGTTCTAAGTTGGCCCCCGGTGGTGGTGAGCATCATTGCACATTTATAATGCAGGTGTGATTGCTGGCTCTGCTATAAAAGAGTCACAGGTGTTGCAATCAGTGTTGGTGATAGTACTCATTTCAACCATCCTTGGTGGAGGAAGGAGCTGGAGAGCGTTCCTTGCAGCACTGTCTTAGCCCTGGTGTGGAAGGAGTCATAGGGGATTTCCTTGTAGCTCTGACAGAGCTTGGTGGCAGCGATTCAGGAGGAGAGCTGCATTGTGGTGGTGGACTCTGTTGCCAGCAGCAAGAGCAATAGAGTAAAGCTAATTGGTGTTCCCCTGTTTGTGTTTTCCCTTCATGTGTATTAGTACAGCGGTGGGGCCAGTGTCTCTGCCACCCAGCTCTCTAGCAAGGCATAGGGGTAGGGTGTGCTAGGGCGACAGGTTGTCATGTCGGACGCTATTCACACCACAGCGTCCGGCAGGCAGAGGTAGTTCCACCTCCGTCCACTATAGCCTCAGTGGCGCCGGCTTGAGTTTCTCAGGCTATCGGGGGTTAATCTAGCTGAAGATCAGGTTGGATGTTTGGTCACGCCCACGGGCTTTAAATAGTCGTGCTGGCCTATGGGCGTCGCCGATTATAGCTTGTGTGTCATACCAAGTGGTTCCGGTCTGGAGTGGAGGTGTTGGAGAGAGAGAGAGATTCATATCTGGTGTCGTATGATCCATTGTTACCTTCTCGCCTTCCCATATTTGTGTTTTGTTGTGCCCTGTTCACATTACTGTATAGTCCTGTGTGTATGCGGCGCGGTGCAGTTTAAGTTCTCCCTGTCTGTCTTTATTGTTTGGGGCTTTGGTGGTTTGTCTCCTCACTGGGTGGAGGGTGGAGGGTTAAGCTTAGGGCTGAGCAGATAAGGAAAGGGTGGAGGCTCAGGCATTTGCACCATCAGCAAAAACCCTGGGTTGAGGGTCAGACAGGGTTTCCCCTAGTTAAAGGGACATCACAGGGGCCCCGGGTATTTCTGCCTTAGTTGACCTAAGCCCCGCGTGACATTATAATCGGCCCACATTTTTCAGGAGTCCATGGATCCCATGGATTCCATAACCCGCCATTTGGCGGCGCTGTCCTTACAGGTCTCCGAGTTGAAAGGGGCAGTTCAGCAGCAGGGCCTGGTAGTAGCGAAGGTGCAAACGGCATCTGCAGATGTCGGTGCAGAGCCGAAGATCCCGCTGCCAGAACGATTCTCAGGGGAACGCAGCAAAATTTGTCATATTTCGGGAGGCCTGCAAGTTATACTTCCGCATGCGCCCGGTCTCCTCAGGTAATGAGGCTCAGCGGGTGGGCCTGGTGTTATCATTACTGAGTGGGGACCCCCAAGCATGGACATTTTCCTTACCAGCTGACTCTGCTACATTTCATTCTGTCGATAATGTTTTTTCTGCACTCGGGCTCATTTATGATGATCCCGACAGATTAGCTCTAGCAGAATCTAAAATCCGCGCCCTCCGTCAGGGGGAACGTATGGCGGAAGACTATTGCTCCGAATTTCGCCGTTGGGCAGTAGACACACAGTGGAACGACCCAGCGCTGCGGAGTCAGTTTATTCAGGGGGTTTCAGGAAGAGTTAAACAGGCCCTCCTGATGTATGAGACTCCTGCATCGTTGGAGTCTGCCATGAGTTTGGTTATACGCATTGATCGCCGTTTGCGTCAGGGGGCACAGGAGACGCTACCCCTGGGGGAAAGCAGGGGTGCAAGTGTGGTTGCTGCAGGTGAGCCCACTGAGCCTATGCAAATTGCGGGGGTGTCACAGGTTAAGCGTCGCGTCCCTGGGTTCACGAAGCCCGGAGCATGTTTTTACTGTGGTAAAAGGAATCATTATGTTAACGCTTGTCCTGTGCTACCGAAGAAGGTCACACCGGCGGAAAACTACTAAGCTCAGTGGGTATGGAGGAGACCCAACTGAGCGTATGCATATCCTCCATGATGGTATCTCAATGTATGCTCCCTGCCAAGGTTATTATCGCGGGCAGAGAGCTACCAATATCAGTGTTTGTGGATAGCGGTTCCGCCACCAATCTCATAGATGAGGAGTTTGCACGTACTGCCGGGTTTAAGATCGAAAAACTCCCTCATCCTATTCAGGTGGTTACCATTAATGCCGCTCCCCTCCCTCAGGGGGAGATTACGGAGTTTGTGGCTGAGGTGAAACTCCACATTGGGGTCCTACATTCGGAGTGGGTTACATGTAGGATCCTCCGTAATCTCCCAGCACAAATGGTCTTGGGTTTTCCATGGTTGTCCAGGCACAACCCGGTGATTGATTGGAAAACTCAGGACATAGTCCAATGGAGTGGTTTTTGCGAGGACAATTGCTTGGCCACATGTGTGTCCGCCGTGACGCCCAGCCTTCCGGAGGCTTTGCAGGATTTCGCGGATGTTTTCTCTGAGAAGGGTTGCTCAGAACTGCCTCCACATAGAGCCTATGACTGTGCGATTAGGTTAAAACCCGGGGCCAAATTACCTAAGGCCAGGATGTTTAACATTTCTGGTCCAGAGAGACAAGCTCTGAAAGACTACATCGTGGAGAGTCTGAGCAAAGGACACATCCGGCCTTCGTCCTCGCCTGTAGCAGCGGGGTTTTTCTTCATTAAGAAGAAAGATGGGGGGTTACGGCCGTGTCTGGATTTCCGGGAGTTAAACCAGATTACGATCCGTGATCCATACCCGATGCCTTTGATCCCTGATTTGTTCAACCAGGTGGCGGGGGCAAAGTGGTTTTCCAAGCTTGACCTCAGGGGGGCGTATAACCTCATAAGGGTCCGTCAGGGGGATGAGTGGAAGATGGCCTTTAACACTCCTGAGGGTCATTTTGAGAGCCTGGTTATGCCATTTGGGTTGACAACCGCGCCTGCTGTTTTCCAACATTTTATTAATGACGTGTTTGCTCATGTCCTGGGGAAATTTGTGATTGTATACCTGGATGATATCCTCATTTATTCGAGCGACCGGGACATTCATTTAGAGCATGTCAGGCAGGTGTTACAGTTGCTCCGTGAGAATAAGCTCTATGCTAAGCTGGAAAAATGTTTATTTTTTGTTCAGGAGTTGCCTTTTTTGGGATATATTGTGTCCGCCGCAGGGTTTAAAATGGACACCGCTAAGGTGCAAGCGGTGCTACAATGGGAAAGGCCTGATAATCTGAAAGCGCTCCAGCGGTTCCTTGGGTTTGCTAATTATTATAGGAAATTTATAAAACACTTTTCTACTATAGCCAAACCGCTCACGGACATGACAAAAAAAGGTACCGATCTGACTAGCTGGTCTGAGGTGGCGATACGTGCATTTGAGCATCTGAAGAACAGTTTTGCTTCAGCCCCCATTCTGGTGCAACCGGACGTGTCTAAACCTTTTGTGGTGGAGGTTGATGCGTCTGAGGTGGGAGTGGGGGCAGTACTGTCACAGGGCTCATCTTTGAGCGATATGCATCCATGCGCCTACTTCTCCAAGAAGCTGTCGCCGGCCGAACGGAATTATGATATCGGCAACAGGGAGTTGTTGGCCATCAAATTGGCTTTTGAGGAATGGCGACACTTCTTGGAGGGGGCGGCTCACCAGGTCACAGTTATCACCGACCATAAGAACCTGCTCTATCTGGAGTCGGCCAAGCGTCTGTCTCCTAGGCAGGCTCGCTGGGCATTGTTTTTTACACGTTTCAATTTTCTGGTGACTTACCGTCCCGGGGCTAAAAACACCAAGGCGGATGCCTTGTCCAGGTGTTTTCCGGGGGGAGAACCTCGGGAAGAGCCGGTACCCATCCTCCAGGAAGGTGTAGTGGTTTCGGCTCTCACGACTGAGGTAGAGGCGGAGATTGCCGAGGCCCAAGAGGAGGTACCGCCAGGACTTCCCGCCAGCAAATCATTTGTACCCCTTCATCTTCGTCTTAAGGTGTTGAGGGAACATCACGACTCAGTACTGGCTGGTCATCCAGGGGTTAAGGGCACCTTGGAGCTGGTATCGCGTCGTTTCTGGTGGCCCAAAATCCGGCAGGACGTGGTCTCGTACGTGGCAGCTTGCATCACGTGCACCAGGGCCAAGTCGCCCCAAGCCCGTCCTGCTGGCACGCTACAGCCTCTGGGGGTACCTAATAGTCCATGGACAGAAATCTCCATGGATTTTATCACTGACTTGCCAGTCTCGGCGGGGAACACGGTCATCCTGGTGGTGGTTGACCGATTTTCAAAGATGGCGCATTTTGTCTCATTGCCCTCCTTGCCCAATGCGAAGACGTTGGCTCAGGTGTTTGTGCAGGAGGTGGTCAGACTCCATGGAGTTCCGTCGGACATAGTATCTGATAGGGGAACTCAATTTGTTGCGAGGTTTTGGAAAGCTTTTTGCTCACGTTTGGGGATCAAGTTGTCACATTCATCGGCGTTTCATCCACAGTCAAATGGTCAAACTGAGCGCATGAACCAAAATCTGGAGCAGTATTTACGATGCTTTGTGTCCGACAACCAAGAGGAGTGGTCTACTTTCCTTCCTCTGGCCGAGTTCGCGTTAAATAATCACCGTCAAGAGTCATCGGGAGAGTCTCTGTTCTTTTGTGTTTACGGTCAACATCCTCAATTTTGTACCTTACGTCAGGGTGACTCGGGGGGCGTCCCGGAGGAGGACCAGCTAGGAGCTCAATTATCATCGGTCTGGAGGAGGGTGAGACAGCGATTGTTGAGCATGAGTGCGAGGTACAAACGGGTGGCTGACAGTAGACGCGTGCCAGGTCCGGACCTGTGTGTGGGTGAATGGGTGTGGTTAGCGACTAAAAATATAAAACTCAAAATTCCATCTTTAAAATTGGGTCCAAGGTTTATTGGGCCTTTTAAGATTGCTGCCATCATTAACCCAGTTGCTTATCGGTTGGAACTCCCTGCAGTATACAAGATACACAACGTGTTTCACAGGGCTTTATTGAAAAAGGTGGTAGGCTCTGTGGACACGACGCCGATGCCACCTCCAGTCATGGTGGATGGCGATTTACAGTTTGAGGTCTCCAAGGTAGTGGACTCTCGAGTAGTGCGCCGTACTCTTCAGTATTTGGTACACTGGCGGGGGTATGGTCCGGAGGAGAGGTCTTGGGTACCAGCCTCGGACATACATGCAGATCGGCTGGTCAGTTCTTTTCACCGTCGTCATCCGGACAAGCCGGGTCCTATGAGTCTTGAGGGCCCTGGGGTCCCTCGTAGAAGACGGGTACTGTCATGTCGGATGCTATTCACACCACAGCGTCCGGCAGGCAGAGGTAGTTCCACCTCCATCCACTATAGCCTCAGTGGGGCCGGCTTGAGTTTCTCAGGCTATCGGGGGTTAATCTAGCTGAAGATCAGGTTGGATGTTTGGTCACGCTCACGGTCTTTAAATAGTCGTGCTGGCCTATGGGCGTCGCCGATTATAGCTTGTGTGTCATACCAAGTGGTTCCGGTCTGGAGTGGAGGTGTTGGAGAGAGAGAGAGATTCATATCTGGTGTCGTATGATCCATTGTTACCTTCTCGCCTTCCCATATTTGTGTTTTGTTGTGCCCTGTTCACATTACTGTATAGTCCTGTGTGTATGCGGCGCGGTGCAGTTTAAGTTCTCCCTGTCTGTCTTTATTGTTTGGGGCTTTGGTGGTTTGTCTCCTCACTGGGTGGAGGGTTAAGCTTAGGGCTGAGCAGGAGATAAGGAAAGGGTGGAGGCTCAGGCATTTGCACCATCAGCAAAAACCCTGGGTTGAGGGTCAGACAGGGTTTCCCCTAGTTACAGGGACATCACAGGGGCCCCGGGTATTTCTGCCTTAGTTGACCTAAGCCCCGCGTGACATTGGTATCCTGAGCGGCGCCCGGTGTGGAACCGGCATAGGGAACATTAGGAACGTTAGGGTACTGACTCAGGGGAGTGCAGGAGGTCTCCATGTCCCCTTTCCCTATCGCAGGGCCCACCGTTGTAACTGTGTTCCCTCCCCCTTGTCTTGTTGTTTACAGTTACCGGCCAGCGGGCCATGTCACACCGGACAGCTTCACGTGCCGCGTCTTGTTGCTTCAGTTACCGGCCTGCGGGTCGCGTCACACAGGACGGGTCCACGTGACACTTTGTTTTTCATCTTTCATCCAGCACAGATCGCCATCACGTCTTCCAGCCAGGGCTCGTCTCTGCAGGAAATAACACAGTTACCTAGAGCTCCGCTTGCAGAACACATTACTTATTTTTCCCAACTTCTACTTTACATCACATGAAGAAAAAAAGGCGACATAGTGTCGCTCTACACAGTAACAGTACCACCCCCCCATTTAAAACAGTATACTCAAAAAATAAAATAAATACATCACTACAGTAATAATATCCCTTAATAAGACCCTGTGGTAATAATATCCCCCATCCTGGCCCCCGTGTGTCTCATTCCTGGCTTCAGCCATACGTTCTCCCATCCCACCCTCATGAGTATCCATTCTGCCCCATGTGATCTCCCCATCCTGCCCCATCTGTCTCCATCGTATCCTTCCTGCCCCATGATCCTGCACGATCTGTCTCCAACCCTGCCCCATCTGTCTCCAGTCATGCCCCCAGTGTCTCCAGTTATGCCCCCATGTCTTTGATCCTACTCCCTGTGTCTCCAATCATGCCCCATATCTCCATTCTGTCCTGTGACTCCAATCATGCCCTGTATCTCATTCTGCCCCTTCCTGTGACTCACTGTCACATTCTGCCCTCCTCCTGTCCAGCATTCTGCCCCCATCGTGTCCGGCATTCTGCCCCATCGTGTCCAGCATTCTGCCCCATCGTGTCCAGCAATCTTCCCCATCGTGCCCAGCATTCTGCCCCCACCGTGCCCAGCATCCTGCCCCCATCATGACCAGCAATCTGCCCCACCGTGTCCAGCAATCTGCCTCACCGTGTCCAGCAATCTGCCCCATCGTGCCCAGCATTCTGCCCCATCGTGTCCAGCATTCTGCCCCATCATGTCCAGCATTCTGCCCCATCGTCACCAGCATTCTGCCCCATCGTCACCAGCATTCTGCCGCATTGTGTCCAGCATTCTGCCCCATCGTGTCCAGCATTCTGCCTGGGTCCCCCACCAACACCCGGGCCCCTGGGTCCCCCACCAACACCCTGGCCTCTGGGTCCCCCACCAACAGCCGGGCCCCTGGCCTGGGTCCCTCACCAACAGCCGGGCCCCTTGCCTGGGTCCCCCACCAACAGTCGGTCCCCTTGCCTGGGTCCCCCACCAACTGCCAGGCCCCTGGGTCCCCCACCAACACCCTGGCCTCTGGGTCCCCCACCAACAGCCGGGCCCCTGGCCTGGGTCCCCCACCAACAGTCGGGCCCCTGGCCTGGGTCCCGCACCAACAGCCGAGCCCCTGGCCTGGGTCCCCCACCTACATCCAGGCCCCTGGCCTGGGTCCCCCACCAACAGCCGGGCCCCACCAGGCCCTGGGTCCCCACAGGACCCTCTGGCTCCCCCCAGGACCCCCATCAACAACCAGCCCCGGGCCCCCAGACTCCCAAAGATCAGAGTCAGACAACAACTGAACCGGCCCCGGACGGGCCCCCTGACAGCCAGACTAGTCCCCATGAATGATGATCAGCCGGGCCCCGGCCCCCGACAGACAGACATAAAAAGAATATTCACTTACGTGCTCGCTCGCCGTCCACCGTCACCCAAGGACCGACGTCACCTGCTCTGCTACAGCCACTCCCAGTCCCACGCCGACGTCACGTGCACACCGCTCTTCTGCTTGCTCAGGAATAAGGAAGTGAAGAGCAGCGTGTCATGTGAGCCGGGGGCAGTGCTAGAGTGGACCATGGTGCACTGGGGGGAGGGAGAGAGGAGGAGGAGACAGGCGCTGCGCAGGACCTTGCCTGCCATGATCCATGCCATGTGAAGCAACAACAAAAAAAGCGGTCTATAGGAGCGCTAAAGGAGAGGCAGAAACCAGAAAAAGGGTAAAAAACTCAGCTTTAATTCTTCCTCCAATGGGTATTGGAGGAAGAATTAAAGCTGAGTTTTTTACCCTTTTTCTGGTTTCTGCCTCTCCTTTAGCGCTCCTATAGACCGCTTTTTTTGTTGTTGCTTCGCATTGAATTTTCCTCTCTGAGGATCAGTGGCAGGAGCAGCTTGGAGGGCAGTTGCTTGTGGGAGAACCAGCATTTGCTGGGTGGTGCTGGGAAGCTCCGGGATCCTTGGTGTTCACTTACGGCTGGGATCGGTCTCAACTTCACATCCGGAAGCCGGTGAGAGATGGACTGACCAGGAGAGCGGAGGTTGCTGACAGCCACGTACAGTGCCCTTCTGGGTTGCGAGGACACGATCCCCAACTACCATTCACGTTCACACCGTGGTTGTGCAAGGGTGGCGCAACCCTGTAAGGTGAGCACCCTGTCGATTCAGTTAGGGAATTAATTTAAACACAGGTACACTCATTGCGCCTCTCTTTGCATTTTATTTTTCATGATCCATGCAATGTCACAGTGTCAGGAGAAAAAGCCAGTGCAGGCTGAGGGGGAGCCGGGGGGGGGGGCCCGGCCGGGACCCGAGCGGCGAGCATGGACCGGGCTGCCAGCGTGCTCGGCGCCGCCGGGCCCGGGCGGGCCCCCCAATCACCAGGGCCCCATACAGCAGTAATGCCTGTCATGCCCTGATGGCGGCCCTGTCTGTCCCCAACCTCGCCCTCAATTCATTATAATGTCTTCTGTCCCACACCCCACTCTCTATCCATTATAATGTCTTCTGTCCCACACCCCACTCTCAATTCATGATAATGTCTTCTGTCCCACCCCACACCCTCTATACATTATGTTTTCTGTCCCACCCCACACCCTCTAGGCTGGTGCCTCGGTTCCAGCGTTGGACAAGAGTGATCCCTCCAATCAAGACCCCTGAGGACTGATAAGTTTGTCTCATAGGAAAATAAATTTTCTACTGTTTGCACTCCGTATATGTCTCTCTGCTGTTGATATAATTTGTTCACATCATATTCACTTTTATACTGTTTGTTTTACCAGTATTATCCCCTGTAAATAAAACTCCCCTTTTACTGTTGGTCTGCCTGCTCCGTGGTGACATATACCTCTCCTGCACGTTATTACAGTATCACTTGATGCGCGGCTAGTCCTAGTAGGTTTTTGTCCTGATGAAGAGGTCCTACATTGACCTCAAAACGCGTTGACTTTGTAAACCTGGTAACATAAAGTTTTCAAGCAAACCATCTGGCTGTCAGTTCTCATCAGCAGTGCATCAAATGATATTTTACCCAGATATGTTCTTTTATATGGGGAAGTGGTCTACACCTGCTATTGGCTTCAAGGGCTTACACATCTTAATATGCAATTATTTTGACAGAGTGAACAAACTACCGTATCTTACGTGTTGGGTGATCTCTACAGGAACTTATAGGACAGATGGGAAAAAAAGACTACCATGTTGAAACTCAACATGACCAATCCTTTGTTCTCATGGGAGATAAGCCACTGTAAGTGGTACCTGCTAGCACTTGTACCACTTTCCTAATTACACCATTCAGAAAATGCGCAAGAGTATGGGGAATGTTGGGAGGTAAAGCTGTTGGCTGAACCAACTTTTATCCAAGCAGCTATTGAATGTGTATGAACAATTGGAAGCCCCATCCTTGAGAAAATGCTTCAGACTCTAGATACTCTATGCAAATATCTTCTAATGTTTTCTTGAAGTAATTTTTCTCTGTGTCAGTGAAGCATTCAAATCAAGCCTGTGGATTGGGAATCTTACTTACATAGGCAAATATGACTTGTGTATCACAGTACTCTGGTGACATGGCCATGAAGTGCATGCCATTAAAGCAGCAATCGCCACATTATCTAGTAGATGTCATTGTTTTCGGCACTGCACTGTGTCCCGGCGGTGAACCTGTATGCCTGGCTCTGCACTTTCGGCTTCCATGCTCGCCACTAGAGATCTACACTATGAACTCCGCACATATATAATCAAGTACATTTTGAGCTCTTTCCCACAGGTTTGCATCTTTTTGTTGGATTTTCCCACAGCCTGCGAGGGGCTGCATCTTAGTATTCAAGTCAGCTGCCGGCCGCGCTCTCTCACACAAACCATTATTGTCCGAGGTCTAATTGACTTCATGTTGAATCACTGCGCTTTTCACGCTTGGCTGAGATTGCCCGGTCTAAGTATTGGCTCAAAGCACAGGAAGCCTCAAGCATGCGGTTTAAGGTCGACCTTTAGTGAACTGGAGCCACCAAGGCGTCAACTGGTAACAGAATGAAATGTTAAGGTTCTCCATTTTATCAGCTTTTCACTACATTTTTAATTAATGACCTATTATATTCAACGCGAAGCAGATGCCACTATACAAAGAGCTGGGAAGTCTAAAATCAAACATACATTACAACTTCTAGTTTGTACACCTGAACAAATGTATAAACTATTCCTTAATGAAAATGAATGGTTTACATAAGAGAGCGTCCTATGATGCACACACTAGATATTTAATTTTAACTTGAAAAAGACTTGGGTATACTAATAGATCACAGACTGCACATGAGTCAACAGTGTGATACAGCAGCAAAAAAGGCAAACACAGTTCTAGGATGTATTAAGAGAAGCATAGAGTCTTGATCACGTAAAGTAGTTATCCCTCTCTACTCCTCCTTGGTCAGGCTGCATCTGGAATATTGTGTCCAGTTCTGGGACTTCATTTTAAAAAGACATTGAAAACTGGAGCAAGTTCAGAGAAGAGCTACCAGGATGGTGAGCGGATTTCAAGAAATGTCCTACGAGGAACGGTTAAAAGATCTGGGAATGTTTAGCTTGCAAAAAAGAAGGCTAAGAGGAGACTTAATAGCTGTCTACAAATATCTGAAGGGATGTCACCGTGTAGAGGAATCATCCTTATCCTGATTTGCACATGGAAACACAAGAAGCAATGGATTGAAACAGAAAAGGAGAATATACAGATTAGATATTAAAAAAACTTTTTGACAGTGAGGGTGATCAATCAGTGGAACAGGCTGCCACGAGAGGTGGTTAGTTCTCCTTCAATGGAGACATCTGTCTGAGATGTTTTAGTGAATCCTGCATTGAGCATGGGGTTGGACACGATGACCCTGGACATCCCTTCCATCTCTACCATTCTATGATTCTATGATCTCCCACCACTGAAAACAATATAAGTCAAGCCATATATGTTGATTTAATTATAATAGCTTATAATAGCAGACCGGTTGTTCTAAAAAGTGGCTGGTGTTTAAAGAAGCTCTCCCATAAAAGTTTTTTCCTCGTAATATATTGTTGTCATCATATTATATAGCACTGTGTACTTACAATTGCTTATTTTTCCTTTCTACCTAGTTTATTTATTTTACAACATGCCGCCCTAATTTTTATCTTTTCTCTGCTCAGTGTAGAGACAGGAAGTCTCTTGTCCCTGCAGAAATCATTCTCCTCTTCAACTCTTGACCCAGTTGCTTCGTCCTGCCTATGCCATAGACATTTTCTGAGACTCATGACTCCTGCAGGAAAAAGAAACCTCCTATTTCTACTTAAAGTTTGGATTCAGCTAGTCAGTTTATAATCATGTGATGTCATAGACCTAATGGAAAAGAGAAGAATTAACTGGGTGGAAAGGCAAAATGAGCAATTGTAAGTGCTATATAATATGATGATTGCAATATATTAAAACAATAAGAATTTTGATGGAAGGAGGAATGCTTCTTAAAATCATTGTCTTCTGTTAGCAAAGAAAACACAAACAGTCATCAATGCTTTTAATCATTGCTTTAGTCACAAGAACATTGCCCCTAAAACCAACCATTTATCGAATCACCAACAACTTCAAAAAGAATAAGACTTTAGGGTAAGCAAGAAATAAAAACAAGTGCTAACACCATGTTCTGAAGAGGATTAAGCTACAGGATTAATTCAATACCAGTGCAGTGCTTGCTGAGAAATAGCAGAAGACATGTGTGAGGCACAAACTTTTGCGTCAGGGCCTTGTCACGCTCTGACACAGGTAAGTCCAGAGGACAACACAGCATTCAAATATGACATGATGGAAAAGGGAGAGGAAGGCCCTAATGGTAGGCAGCGATGGATGGTACACTGTATCGGGGTCGTCCTATCTCGGGTACCTCTTTCAGTACCACCCCGTGTTTCCGGAGGTCCACTCTGCTTTGGCTCGAGTCTGAATGGAGGATGCTGGCTGGAATTCCTTGGTTACATGGGCGCATATAAATGATCACTGCTTCTCCACGTATTTCCAGTCTGACAACACTTTACTCACAAGACACAGAATATATCACACAGATACAGAGGGCCGGCCAATAGAAAAGCGGCAGGCCAGACATACATTACAATAGCCGCAGGTGGCCGGAGCCTGCTGATATTTACTGTGGGAATTGCAAAGGTGGGGGGGCGGCTGGGCTCAGCCTGTGGGCTGATGCATTAGGGACATGCATCTCCCATGGAACCTATCATACATACATATAACTGCACAACATATTCTGGGTGCTGAGTGGTTCTGTAACATACACCTTCTGACACCAACCTGTGCCTGTCCTTAAGCTCCCCTAACGCCCTATATGGGTCCTTATCCCCACTGCCATCACGTGCCTGGTCCCTAACTGTCTCCTCTATTGACTCGTCTAGTGCACTTGCAGGCAAGGATGCTAGCATCACCACTGCAGATGGTAAGATACAGGGAAAGAGACAAACACGAGACAGACAAAGAAAAAAGAAGAAATACTCAGCTTCAGGCTCTGCTGCTAAGCTCCACAGCAGCATAAAAAGTGACACCAGGAATCTGGACTCCCACAGCATTAACACCACCGACACAGGAGAGCTCCTAACCCCTAGCTGGTCAGCATAGAGGAACTCTATTACCGACGATCAGCTGATGGGTTATGTGACTATCTAAAGGAAGGAGGGAGTGGTTACCAACCAACATCAGCTGACCATCCTAAAAGAGTAGCCAGCAAAAGCCTGAAATTAACGCTTGCTGGAAAAAAGAAAAAAAAACAACATTTAAATTTCATCAGAACCAGAACTGTCATGAATCCCATAATTAGTCGTTACAGGTCTGATGTCAACAAGGGCAGCAAAGAAACAATTTTTTTAAGAATAATATCAAGGACAGGCTGACATTTTTCAGGAAGTACAGGGATTGGAAAACAGAGGACTTAGGTAAAGTTATTTTCTCTGATGAAGGCCCCTTCAGACTCTTTGGGAGATCTGAAAAAAGATGAGTGCTACCATGAGTCCTGTATCATGCCAACAGTAATGTATCCTAAGACCATTCATGTGTGGGGGCTATTCATCCATGGGAGTATGCTTACTCAGTTTTGCCTACAAAGATTACCACGAGTAAACAATTATATAGAAGCATCATTCAAGAGCAACTGTTTCAAATAATACAGGAGTAATTTGGTGACGAACAATGCTTTTTCCAGCATGATGGAGTTCCACGTCTCAATGAAAAAGTGTTAACCAAGTGGCTCAGTGAACTTAACATTGACATTTTGGGTTCATGACCTAAAATTTCTTCAGATCTCAATTCCATTTTGAACCTGTGGTCAATCTCTAATCCCCAAAGCTGGTGGTCAAGCAAAAACGCAGAAATTGTGATAAACTCCAAGCACTGATTGGATTCGAATATGTTGGCCTAAATCAGGATTTGGCCCAGAAGCTCATAGCAAGGGTGAAGAGCATAAGCCTTGAAAAATGAAGTTCAACACTGTAAATATCGAGTCTTTGCTTAAACTTGATGTATTTGTGAATACAAGTGTAAAAACACATGAAATGTTTATAACTGTGATTCACTAACCGTAGAAACATCTGACTAAAAGATCGAAAAATGCTGAAGCAGCAAAATTTCGGGAAAAACGTGAGTCTCTAAATTTTTGCCCATGACTGTCTCTGAGGGGCTTTGAGAGTGATTGGTTGCCTTTTTCAGTATTTACAGTAAATTTCGGTTTGGTTTCATAAACACATCTGTCTTTGTCACTTGATAAAGAGGTCAGTGAACTCTGAAACACATCGTGTCATGTCCCATGATTTGGGAAATCATTTAATATTTGCATTGTTTGTGTTGCATCTCTGTTGCTAGGCAGAAGTTTGCCTTTCCCTGTATTTTGTTCCAACTCTCTCCCTGTAGTCCTGTGATGTATGTTTGTTCCCTCCTTCATTCTCCAGTTTGTGATCGTCCCTCCATCTGTATGCATCCTGTTACATGTCCTCTGAAGAATATTCCTTTTTACCTGCTGCTTTCATCATAATACAAGAATTTCAGTTAAAGCATCCCTCTTTTCCTGGAGTCTTCTTACATGAGATCGTGGCTGAGTTAAGCTGTCTGATTAATCGGTATGAACGTGAGTACAGGTCGATACGGAAGGGGCCCAGAAAGAGAGGTCTATCCAGGCACCATACGTTCTACATATCCATGAGTCAGAATAGCACAAAGGAATTACCTGCCTTCAGAGACAGTAACTCAAGGTCTGTGCTAAATCTCAGTGGAAAAGGACATTTTCCAGATAGACTGTAACCCAGTTCCAGCCAGACCCCAGCGTGCATAGAAGCCACACACTGCAGCTGAACAGAGAGGAATATAACTCCCATCATTACACAGGACCCTGCAGCTGCTCCAGCATTAGATACAAAGTATCAACTCTGTGCAGAGTCTCTGTGTATTTCCTGTTGCTGAACAGTGGGAAGTATAACCCCCATCATCAACTCTTCCTGCCTGCAATCTAATCATGTCTGAAGCAAGGAATACAATGTCCCTACCAGACTTACAAGCACAGGAAAGAGACCCAGACCCCCATCCACCATCTAGCGAAAGGGGAAAACGTACAGTCAAACCCACATGGAAAGTCATGGAGAATTTAGAGACTGCAAAATGTGAATTATATAGTGATGTGTCTTCAGTATGGAAGAAAGTGCTGAGTCATATAGACACTGCATCAAGGCCTGCTTCTCATGAGTTACCACCAGAGGGAGTCCTAGAACAATTATGCACAGCATACCAAATGTATATGGAGAAGAGTGACCAATACATTATTCTCCTGAAGAAACTGAATCTCCCAGAGACTTTAAACGAATTGCAAGGTTTCCAGCAGCTTAATTCTGAAAGAGACTGCACTGTACGTGACATTAAAGCCAAGATAGAGGCTAGAATCGCACGAACACCAGATGCATCAACTCGCTCATCCAAATCGTGTAAGCACTCAAAACGTTCATCTCGGTCAAGTTCATCAAAATATTCTACTCTTACTGAGCAGCTTATAAGAGCACGTGCTAAGGCTGAAACTACTAAGGTACAAGCTGCCTTTGCACAAAAGAGAGCAGAAATGGATGCAGCTGTTGCACAAAAGAGAGCAGAAATGGATGCAGCTGCTGCACAAAATAGAGCAGAAATGGATGCAGAAGCGGCACGCGTGAAAGCGGAAAAGGAAGCTCTAGAGAAGGAATGTGAGCATGCAACAGCCATGGCAGAATTAAAGGTACTCGAGCAGGCTGTCAGTGGGAGTCAAAGAGACAGCGTCAGTTTGTGTGAAATGGAGGTAGAAGACCCTATTGAACGCACAAGAGACTACGTGCTAAGCCAAGATGGCGAACCGCAGATCATCACTAACACTCTTGATGGTGTTGACGCTTCTCTAGAGCACCAGGATGCCGATCCACTTACAGAATCCTGCATTCAAGGTCATTATACCCTCGACAACCACACAGTGCCACCTCCACATGTAGCAGAAACTATACCCACCAAACCAGTTGCTGGACTAAATGCATATGCCACTCCATACTTCCTCATGTTTCAAGACCAAGACGTCTCCACCTCTATGTACAACACCGCTCAGCCTACAATTGTGCATCCTAAGTCAGAAAGAACAGACATGTCCGACTTCGCAAGGTACATGATTCGCCGTGAACTTACTAAAACCGGTCTCACAAGGTTCGACGACCAACCTGAAAATTACAGAGGTTGGAAAAGTGCCTTTAGAACCGTAACTGGTGACCTCGACATCACTGCTGCGGAAGAGCTGGACCTGCTGATCAGATGGTTAGGACCACAACCCACAGAGCGTGTCAAGAGACTCACGTCTGTACATATCAGTAATCCAACGGCTGGTCTCATGGCTGCATGGGAAAGACTAGAGAGAAACTTTGGCAGTCCAGAAGCCATAGAGGATGCACTGTTCAAGCGACTACAGAGTTTTCCAAAGATATCAAGCAAGGACAGTTCAATGTTCCTAGAGCTCAGTGACCTGCTGTTAGAGCTCCAGCTGGCCAAGGCAGACACCCACCTACCTGGCCTTAGCTACCTGGACACTGCTCGTGGAGTAAACCCATTATCTCCAAGCTACCATACAATGTACAAGAGAAGTGGACTGCAATAGGGTCAAAATACAAGAAAGACCATCAAGTGTCATTTCCTCTGTTCTCCTACTTCTGTGAGTTTATAAAAGACACTGCAGAACGTAAGAACGACCCAAGCTTTTCCTACGGAGAATCCAGTGGCCCAGCTTCACCTCCCTCTAAATACGTGAGCACACGCTCGAATGACAGAAACCGCAGGGGTCCAGTGTCAGTGAAGAAGATGGGTATTCTTCCCTTACCAACATCAGCCCAGAGCAAGAGCAACAAGGGTGAAAAGATAGAGAACCCAAATCGTGAGTGTCCCATCCACAAGAAGCCACATCCCTTGAAAAAGTGCATCGGCTTCAGGAAGAAATTGCTCCAAGAACGCAAGGAACTTCTAAAGAAGTTCGGGGTATGCTACAGATGTTGTGCTTCTACTGAACACCTTGCTAAAGACTGTAAAACTACAATTAAGTGTATGGAGTGTGACAGTGAGGATCACGTACAAGCACTCCACCCATACCTTCCTGACTCTACACGTACTCCTTCCCCCACCACGAGCCATGGCGGGGAGGACGCAGCTCAAACTGCAAGTCATACCACAATATCTTCTTCATGCACAGAAGTCTGCGGAGAAGGTCTCTGGGACAAGTCCTGTGCGAAGATTTGCCTGGTGAACGTATATCCCAATGGTCACCCAGAGAAAGCCGCGAAGGTGTACGTCCTCTTGGATGATCAGAGCAACCGATCATTTGCAAGGTCAGAACTCTTTGATATGTTTAACTTAAAGGGAAATGCTTACCCTTACAAATTAGGTACCTGCAGTGGTGTTACAGAGGTCTCTGGGAGAAGGGCCAGTGGTCTAATAGCGACATCCCTCGACAACACCGTGGAGATACCCTTTCCCACACTTGTCGAGTGCAACCAGATTCCATCCAATCGAGAAGAGATCCCAACGCCTGAGGCTGCTCTTCATCACCCACATCTCAAGGGGATAGCAAACAAGATACCAGCCCTCAACAACAGCGCAGATATCCTGATTCTGCTTGGCAGAGACATTCTCCGGCTGCACAAGGTACGTCAGCAAATTAACGGACCACACGACGCACCATTTGCCCAACGCTTTGATCTAGGCTGGGTAATTATAGGCGATGTTTGCATACACAAGATGAAGAGACCTAATAACATTTCCTCTTACAAAACACACATCTTGCCAAATGGTCGCAGCACTCATTTTCAGCCATGCCCACATCATTACTGGGTGAAAGAGAAAGTGAGCAACACCAAGAGGCAACAGGAATCCTTCAACAACATGAACATGCTCCAGCCCTGGGACGAAAACCTCGGGTCAACAGTGTTCGATTCCACAAGTGAAGACAACAAGTTAGCACCCACAAGGGAAGATAAAGAATTCATAAAGGTTATGGACAAAGAATTTGTTCAAGATGACTCCAACAATTGGGTAGCTCCTTTACCCTTTCGTTTCCCAAGAGCGAGGTTGCCAAACAACCTGCAGCAAGCAACTGCAAGGTTCTCATCCTTAAAACGTACCCTAAAGAGGAAACCAGAGATGGAGAAGCATTTCATTGACTTTATGCAGAACATCTTTGACAAAGATCATGCTGAACCTGCGCCACCACTGAAGGAAGGAGAAGAATGTTGGTACCATCCATCCTTTGGTGTCTATCACCCTCGCAAGCCTAACCAGATCAGAGTGGTGTTTGACTCCAGTGCTCAGTATGAAGGCCTCTCTCTCAACAACCTGCTACTAACTGGACCCAACCTGAACAACAGCCTCCTTGGAGTATTGATCCGCTTCAGATAAGAACCTGTTGCTATAATGGCTGACATCCAGCAGATGTTTCATTGCTTCATCATGAAGGAAGACAGCAGAAACTATCTTAGGTTCCTATGGCACAAAGACAACAATGTCAACAATCAAGTCATAGACTACCGGATGAAGGTCCATGTCTTCGGCAACAGTCCTTTACCTGCTGTGGCGATCTACGGACTGAGACGGACAGCCCAGGAAGGTGAGAGAGAGTACGGATCCGATGCTCGTCAATTCGTAGAGAAGAACTTCTACGTAGACGACGGGCTCAAGTCCTTGCCCACAAGTGAAGAGGCAATTGACCTACTCTCCGGGACACAGGAAATGCTATCCACATCAAACCTCAGACTCCACAAGATCATCTCTAACAGTCAAGAAGTAATGAGCACGTTTCCATCTGAGGACTATGCCACGAACCTAAAGGACCTCAACCTAGGTTCTGATGTTCCTCCCACACAGCGCAGCCTTGGTCTACTGTGGGATATCAAACAGGACACCTTCACCTTCCAAGTGTCGCCCTGTGACAAACCCTTTACCAAACGAGGAGTCCTATCCGTCATAAACAGCATCTACGATCCTCTCGGGTTTGTAGCATCCATTACTATTCAAGGCAAGATACTGTTAAGACAGCTCACTGCCGAGAACACTGATTGGGACACCCCGCTTCCGACTCAGAAAAAGCAAAGGTGGGAGACATGGAAGAAGTCCTTGAAGTTCTTAGAACAACTCCAAGTCCCACGTTGTTATTCTCCAATGATTCTTACCCCAGCTACACTTCTTACACAGAAGATTGGAGCTGCTACAGTTCCTCCCGGGAATTTCGATAACAAGGACATTTACAAATGTCAGTGGAAGCAAGTACAACACATAGCCAACATGTTTTGGCACCGTTGGAAGACCGAATACTTGCACCTGCTTCAAAACCGTCACAAATGGCAGACACCCAGTCCCAATCTCCAAGAAGGAGACCTTGTTCTCTTAAAAGACAAAGAGGCTCATCGTAACGACTGGCCAATGGGTCTTATCACCAAGGTCATGCCCAGCGAGGACGGAAAGACTCGTAAGACAGAAGTTAAGGTGACAAAAGGGGGCTCTACCCGAACCTTCCTCCGTCCGGTCACCGATCTCGTGCTGCTACTGCCAAAGGAGGACGTCACATGAACTGAACATTGCTCCTGGACGTTGCTCACGGCGGGGAGCATTCCTCCTCATTCCCCAGTTTTTTATTGAACATTGACATTTTTCATTAGATTGCTGGGTTGGTGGAAGAGTTGGCATGTTTCCGGCTTCCCCAATCCGAAGATGGGTTTATAGTCTTGGACTTATCTTCCGGTGTGATCTACGGGTCAACAACAACGAGTTGGACTTTAAAAATGTTTGATGTTTATTATTGCATACATGTTTTTCTCTTGTTTTTCAGGTTCGAACGACTTCGAAGAATTACGGACATCGTGAAATCCAAGGATTTCAGACGGGGAGTGTCATGTCCCATGACTTGGGAAATCATTTAATATTTGCATTGTTTGTGTTGCATCTCTGTTGCTAGGCAGAAGTTTGCCTTTCCCTGTATTTTGTTCCAACTCTCTCCCTGTAGTCCTGTGATGTATGTTTGTTCCCTCCTTTATTCTCCATTTTGTGATCGTCCCTCCATCTGTATGCATCCTGTTACATGTCCTCTGAAGAATATTCCTTTTTACCTGCTGCTTTCATCATAATACAAGAATTTCAGTTAAAGCATCCCTCTTTTCCTGGAGTCTTCTTACATGAGATCGTGGCTGAGTTAAGCTGTCTGATTAATCGGTATGAACGTGAGTACAGGTTGATACGGAAGGGGCCCAGAAAGAGAGGTCTATCCAGGCACCATACGTTCTACATATCCATGAGTCAGAATACATCGTGTATTTAGAGACTTTAAAAATATAGAAGATTCTGCTTCAACCCAATTGTGGTTTCCATTGGCCACTGTCCAAAGATTGCAGTGGGCATTCCAACATGCGCCCATATCTTTCTCATAAAAAGTCATGTAATCACTCCTTAGCATTGTAGGGATGGCCTCCCAATTGCTCCCAAATGTCATGTAAAGGTGCTTTCACTTTGTGTTTTGTATACCCGCTGGGGCATATGCCCAAAATCCCCCGCAAAACGGTATCCGGACGCAAGCACCGACTGGGTCAATAGAATGTTGAAGGCAAAGCGAACGCGCGCTATGCCGTTAGCTCTGCCGTGCACTTTTTTCAGGAGTATACGCCTACAGAAGACAAACGGTCTGCTGTCACCATTGCAGTCTATTGGCCCCATCGGTGCATGCATCCGGACCCCATTTTGGGGGGGATTTCAGAAGTATACCCCAACGGGGACACAGAATGCAATGTGAGAGCACCCTAAGCCTTCTCTGGCTGATGTAATCTGCAATGTGTAAAATTTGAGAGGTCATTTTTGTCGATTCACGCCAAACTGTTAATGTTAGCCGGATTAATCAAATTTCTAAAAATTCAACCCAAATTTAATTTGTATCGAATCATTTTGCTCATCTCTAGAAATAACTCTAATAAAGATTACAAACCATAAGTCGTGGCAAATATTCAATAGTGAAGGAGGCCTGTAAGGGGAAAAATACTTTTTTACTTTAAATGTACTGCATCATATTTTTGCTATTCAAAATTGTAGACTTGCAATATTGTATACTCTTTTATGAAAAAGAATACATAAAAATGTATATATAAGATGTGGACGATAAAAACAAGGAGTACATAAATTCTGGAGTGGCCAGTGCAGCATTGAAATGTTAATACGGTCTTGGTCTATTTTTTTAAGTTTGTTTTAATTGGCATGGCTTCATTAAATAAAATTGTAAGCAGGAAAAATAATATGCTGAGGGGTGCCATTTTTCAGAGTGGGACCTGCTAAGGGGGGGGGGGGACATCATAAATTGTGGGGGCTACTTAGGTTGGCCATCATACAGAGTTGGGACTATAAAGGGGATCATTTTACTCCATAGGGGCTTCTAAGAGGGGTCATAGTACAGAGTGAGGGTTTATAAAGTGGGCCACAATAGAGAGTGGCGGCTACAAAGGGGCCATCATACAGTGTTGGAGCTATTAATCTGGCCATCATACAGAGTGGAGGCTACTAAGCAGGCCATCATACAATATGGGTGCTACTGTGGGGACCATAATACAAAGTGGTGGCCATCATAAAGTGTTGGGCTATTGTGGGACAATCATAGCTATGGGGACATCATACTGTGTATAGGGAAGCTGTACAACAGGGACTAAGGGGATATTTCTACTGTACATGAGGGGACTCATTGGAAATTAGTACAGTATAATGCCTCCAATATAGTGTATCACAGACACAGACAGGATAAACTGGTGAGAAAATGGGCTCTGGCAGGTGCAGGCTGGGTCGGTGGATAGGCAGCCAGGTGGACACGGCTGATAGTCAGGCTGGTGGGCACAGCTGATAGACGGGCTGGTAGGCACAGCTGATAGACGGGCTGGTGGGCATGGCTGATATTCAGGAATATGAGCGCTGGGACCTGAGAACTGAGAAGGATGCTTAAGAACAGGCTTACAACACTGCACAGGCACCTCCCACCTGATGGAAGTACCTTAAATAAGTACTCGCCAGCCATTGGCTTGGGACACTTTATGACGATGCGCTGCCCCTTTAAGAAGCCGACGTGCCCTAAGCACTGTGCCTGGGGATCTATCTATGAGCAGTGCGCATACCCTATACCACTGCAGTAGAACTAGGACAGGGCGCGGGACTGCGGAGGTGAGTATGTTGGCACCTCTGCTAGGAGAGGCAAGCGGACAAAAGAGGTGCCGGAGACAAGGCAGGAGGCCGAGTGAGAGGTGCAGGGCTGTAGCGGTGAGAGCGCCTGTGTCTCTGCTGGGGAAGGGAATGCAGAGACACCAGCGTTACAGTGTCTTTATTGTAAACTCTGCAGATGAGTCGTGGCTGGAAAAAGTTGTCTTGTCGATCTGGTCCAGGGGGCAAAGACAGGAAAAGCGAATGACTCCATCAGAAAGAACATCCTCTGTAAGTCACTATACTGTAAATAACTGTACTGTAATCTCTTTTATGTACTGAAGAGTTGGTATCTACCACTATATGGTCATCGTATAGCAGGAATATTGGTATTGGTGTTTGTATAGAGATCTATTTTCATTAACAGATTGGTGATTGTAACAGACTGGGTGGTGGAATAACTGTGCCATGATCTGAGAGAGCCAGGAGGGGCATGCCTAGATGGGTCACCAAGTCCGACCTCGGACGCATTGCGACTGATGATACTGTGATCCAAGCAGGGAGGCGGGACCAAGTGCTACTCTAGGGCTGACTTTGGGTGGATGGCAGCTGACCCCCAAGGGACAGGAGGCAGGAATGGCCAGCTGGCCCATCTTGTATAGTGACTGGCATGACAGACATACAGGCAGGTACTGGCAGCAAGACTGGTATCTTGGCAGACAGGTGCAGGCAGGCACGGTTGATAGACAGGCAGTTAGGCACGGCTGATAGGCTGGCAGGCACAGCTGATAGACAAGCATGTATACTGGGATACGAGCACTGGGACCTGAGAACTGGCAAGCATGTTTTACAAATAGTCTAAAAATGTTGCGCAGGTACCTCCCATCAGATGGAGGTGCCTTAAACAATAAACGTCTACCAGATATTTGCTGGGGACACTTTAGGAAAGTACCTGGGGATCTGCGAGCTGTGTGCAGACGCTGGGTCGCAGCAGCAGGAGGAGAAGGGACTGCAGTGCCATGGCGGGGAGTGAGTTGGCATTCCTCCCGGGGGAGTGGGTTCTCATGCAGGGATGCTGGCGATACAGTTATTCCTTAGTATTGCATAGGTAGAATTGATAGCAGTTTCTGATGTAATAATTCCTTTTCCTTTAGTAATAATTCCATCACTTGTGCAATACTAAGGAAATCCTGAAAACATTACCTGTTGGGGGCCATGAGGATTGGAGTTAAGGAAACACTCCTCCATTCCAATGACTAGGGTCACCACTGTAGTAGTATACATAATTACTTGGTTACAAGTCCACTCAGGAGTTCCCCCACACTTCCTCTGAGCAAACCCCTAGCTATGCCTCTGCCAAAAAATCTACATATATAAAGAATTATTTTTTCTTTCAGCGTTCTAAATCCTATTAGGACACACATGTTGCCCCCTCCCCATATCCCTTTTTGTAGTAACATCCTGCATCCTGTGTTAATGTCCCCCATCCTTGTATATATCTGCCCCATCCGTTACCCATTCATGGTATATATATTCCTCATCCTGGTATATGTGTCCCCCTTTTTGGGCTCCTTCCTGGTATATATGTCCCCCATTCTTGGCCTGTCTTGAGTTTTAATGTCCCCCATCGCAGTATATACACTCACTGGCCACTTTATTAGGTACACCATGCTAGTAACGGGTTGGACCCCCTTTTGCCTTCAGAACTGCTTCAATTCTTCGTGGCAGAGATTCAACAAGGTGCTGGAAGCATTCCTCAGAGATTTTGGACCATATTGACATGATGGCATCACACAGTTGGCGCAGATTTGTCGGCTGCACATCCCTGATGCGAATCTCCCGTTCCACCACATCCCAAAGATGCTCTATTGGATTGAGATCTGGTGACTGAGGAGGCCATTTGAGTACAGTGAACTCATTGTCATGTTCAAGAAACCAATCTGAGATGATTCGAGCTTTATGACATGGCGCATTATCCTGCTGAAAGTAGCCATCAGATGCCTGTTCTTAGCTGAGAGGAGTGGTACCCAGTGTGGTCTTCTGCTGCTGTAGCCCATCTGCCTCAAAGTTCGACGCACTGTGCGTTCAGAGATGCTCTTCTGCCTACCTTGGTTGTAACGGGTGGCAATTTGAGTCACTGTTGCCTTTCTATCAGCTCGAACCAGTATGCCCATTCTCCTCTGACCTCTGGCATCAACAAGGCATTTCCGGCCACAGAACTGCCGCTCACTGGATTTTTTTTCTTTTTCGGACCATTCTCTGTAAACCCTAGAGATGGTTGTGTGTGAAAATCCCAGTAGATCAGCAGTTTCTGAAATACTCAGACCAGCCCTTCTGGCACCAACAATCTTGCCACGTTCAAAGGCACTCAAATCACCTTTCTTCCCCATACTGATGCTCGGTTTGAACTGCAGGAGATTGTCTTGACCATGTCTACATGCCTAAATGCACTGAGTTGCCGCCATGTGATTGGCTGATTAGAAATTAAGTCTTAACACACAGTTGGACAGGTGTACCTAATAAAGTGGCCAGTGAGTGTATGTCTCCCATCCCGATATATATGTCTCCTATTCTGGTATATAGGTCCCTCATCCTGATACATATGTCACCAATTTTGAGCCCATCCTCCTATATATGTCTCCCATCCTGGAACTATCCTGGTATATACTTTATGTTCCCCATCCTGAGTCCATCCTGCTATACATGTCTCCCTTCCTGGTATATATGTATCTCATTGTAACATTTCTGCTGGCATCACTGCATGGCTTCCCATCCCCCAACATGCAGGGACACTGACTTACTCACCACTGCAGGTCGTGCAGTGAGTTCCATCTCCTCTGTTTGCTGTGTGCATACTTCCTGGCTGCATGCTGAGGGTGGTCGCGCCTGCACTTCCTGATTCTTAAAGAAACAGTGAGTGCGCTCCTAATGTGTCCCCAGTCTATTGCTGAAAGGCACTTGGTACTTAAGGTACCTCCACTTGTTGAAAGGTGACTGAGCAACATTCTCTTTCAGTGTGTGTACAGTTTCCGAGTTGCCAGGTCCTATGCTGTTTCTAATCTTGCCGGATCCTGTTTCTGCCACCCTGCTGGCTGTATAATGAGGCCTTAATCTTGATCCCTGTACCTGTACCTGTGTCTGTCCTTGTCTGTATTGGGACCAACCCCTGAAATGCGTCTGCGGTTTTCTGCCTGATCACGTCTGTGGTTTCCCTGCTTGACGGCGTCTGCGGTTTCCTGCCTGACCCCATCTGCAGTTTCCTGCTAGACTGAGTTTGTGGTTTCCTGCCTGACCGCACCTGCGGCTCTGTACCTGTCCACATCTGCGATTCCTTGTCTGTCCAGTCTGAACTAGGTCCTTTCCGTTCCTGTATTCCAGTCATACCAGCCAGTGACACAGTCCTTCCTGAAACTGTTTCTCTCTGTCCGGTCTGAAATTGGTCCTACCTATTCCTGTATTCCAGCCCGCACCTTCCATCGCTCATCTGTACTTCAACCAGTCCAGCCCGCACCTGTCAGTGCTCATCTGTACATCTGTCAGTCCAGCTAGCACCTGTGGCTGCCAGTTCTCATCTGCTCATCAGGGGTCCAGCCATTACCAGCTAGTTATCATCTGCATATCAGTTGGTCAGACCGCACCTGCCAGTGCTCATACGTACATTAGCCAGTCCAGTCCGCAGCTGCTAGGGCTCATTGACACATCAGCCGATCCAGCCTGCACCTGCCAGTGCTCATCTGTACATTAGCCAGTCCAGTCTGCACCTGCCAATGCTCATCTGGGTATCAGCCTAGCCTGCCTGCCTACCAGTGTATCAGCCACATTCAAATCTGTCAGTATCTGCCTGTCTATGAAACAGCTGAGCCAGACAGTATACCCTCAGTACCTGCCTGCACCTGTCGTTACTGTGTCCTGTCCCCTTGGGGGTCAGCTGCTACTGCCAGTCACTGCTCTGGAGTGATACCTGGCAGCTACCTGCCGCACATGCCTGACTTCACCACTAGAAGCTCCAGCGAACACCAAGGTAGCTGCTTAGTTACTCCACTCGTCCATGATCCACGCTCGCGCTAACCAGTTTGGGCGTGAACATAAAACTCATCCTGCCACATCTGACCCCCATCTTGGTAAATATGTGCCCCGATGTGCTGTTCTTCAACATATTTAAAAATAACAATTCTATTTACCTTCTCCTACTATAATGACACGCAACGTCTTCTGCTGTAGCTGGCAGCTGACTTCAGTGTCCAAACAACCGGCAGAGCATGACATCACTAAGATGTACCACCAGTTTATTGCACACCGCCATGAGCTGCCGGCCTCTGATTGGTCGGCAATGTGTATTATAATACAGCGACCAGGAGGATCTCTGTGTCACAATGTATTTCAGCTGGATGTGTCCTTGGGCGCACAAGCAGCTGAATTATGCGCTGGCGTCGGTGCCCCTCCCGCACGAGCCTAGTTGTGGTTACACCCCTAGTCCTGGTGCTAGAGGGGGTCAAATACTCATTTGTCACAGAAGAAAACACCAGTATTACAATTTCTACATGGCAGGTTTAGTTTCCAACATTCCTGGAGTTGTCTGGGTCTTGCATCCTCCCAGTTACAGATGAGTGATGGAACTTTCTTTTCTCCTAACAATATACCTATACTGTGTCATCAATTAGCCAGCTGGGATCCATTGTCCTGCAACCTCTGCGAGACCATTAAATGGCATGAAGTAGATTGGATAATTAATTCTTGGAACATTAGCTCTCACTCTTCACAGTGACCCCCAATCCCTCTGATGAGTTACCAAAGTCCACCAAGGCTTTACATAAATTTTGCCCCTTTGGCTCTGTCATCCAGAATAGTTCAGTACTATGGGTAAGGCCGGGGTCACACTTGCGAGAAACTCGCATGAATCTCACATCTCAATATCTGGCACTGTCGCCGGTACTCGGACCGGAGCGCTCAGCTGCATAGAAATACATGCAGCTGCACACTCTGGTCCCGAGTGCTGGAGACAGTGCCGGGTATTGAGACGCAAGACTTGCGCGAGTTTCAGATCCACTTCGATCACTTGGGACTAGCGCTGTCTTCTTAAATGAGAGAATGCCCCAGGAAGTGATTAATTTTATGGAGCAATGCTCTTTAATCTTGTTGGGTGCTTAACTCCTTAAGTACCAGAAACATAACCTTTATATAATTGATTTGCCAACACATATCTAAAGTAATCAAGTGTTTCTGCAGTGATAAGGGGGTTAACGCTGCAGCTGTCAGACCAAATCATGAGCTAAGGGAAGCTTTAGTGCATGGGGGTGGATGTTTCGCCTTGTTGCTAAGCAACTATTTCCAGAGTCAGCCAAATGGGGCCGGGCAGGTGAGCGGAACTGCATGATATGTGCAAATATTGGCTGATTTGGGACTGTTGTAGCCGTCAAGGATTCTTTGAAGCATGGAAGTAGCAATGTCCAGCCATTTCTGCTGAGAATAGACCTTTCAGATTGCAAACTGATGCGTAGGTAACCTCGGGAGGCGACAAGCTCACACAGCCGGCTCCATTAGCTTGATGTTTTACGAAAGGGCAAGAGAGCTGTATAATCTGTAAGACTGGTTCAGATTGACATCTGCGAGGAAAGTGACCCAAGATTGATTAGTGCCTAAGTAATCAAGCTTCCTGTTTTGTGCCATATATATACAGTACACATACAGTATACAGTGGGGAAAATAAGTATTTGATACCCTGCTGATTTTGCAAGTTTTCCCACCTTTAAAGAATGGAGAGGTCTGTAAGTTTTATCGCAGGTTCACTTCAACTGTGAGAGACGGAGTCTTAAAAGTCCAGAAAATCACATTGTATGATTGTTACATAATTCATTTGCATTTTATTGCATGAAATAAGTATTTGATGCAATACAAAAAACAGAACTTAATATTTGGTACAGAAAACTTTGTTTGTAATTACAGAGGTCAGATGTTTCCTGTAGTTCTTGACCAAGTGTGCAGTCACTGCAGCAGGGATTTTGGCCCCCTCCTCCATACAGATCTTCTATAGGTCTTTCAGGTTTCAGGGCAGTCACTGCGCAACATTGAGCTACAGATAACTACTATAAAACCCAGGGGTTTTCCTCCAGCACACTAACTGTGGTGAGGGGTTAACAGCTAGTTTGTATAATGGGCTGAGTTTTATGTAGACATCCATAGAGTGGGTGGGAGGATGTCCACCTTATCTACACCCCAGGGTGTGGTCTGAGGCTAAAGTAGCTGGTCTCCACAGGCAGTAGTTGTTCAATGTCTGGAGAGCAACACTCCAGAGAAGTGATTGTTCTGGAACCATCCTGAACCATGCATGTTCTGCTAGCGGTGAGCAGGAGAAACCCCGCTCTCAGAAGGACTATGCTTTGGGCTACTATTTTCTCTTACTTTCCTTTTTTGCCCAGAGGGCTGTATTTGTCTTACTACACCTTAGTTTATGCTGCCTATAATAAACCAAAGGAAGCTTTTAAAGTGAACCTGTCAGCAGTATTGGCCAAAATAAGATACAGCTATCACCTTTCTGGGCTTACTGTATATACAGCATTGCATAATGATGTACAGTACAGACCAGAAGTTGGACCTACCTTTTCATTCAAAAAGTTTTCTTTATTTTCATGACTATGAAAATTGTAGATTCATTCTGAAGGCATCAAAACTATGAATTAACACATGTGGAATTATGTAATTAACAAAAAAGTGTGAACCAACTGAAAATATGTCTTATATTCTAGGTTCTTCAAAGTAGCCACTTTTTGCTTTGATTGCTGCTTTGCACACTCTTGGCATTCACATGATGAGCTTCAAGAGGTAGTCACCAGAAATGGTCTTCCAACAGTCTTGAAGGAGTTCCCAGAGATGCTTAGCACTTGTTTGCCCTTTTGCCTTCACTCTGCAGTCCAGCTCACCCCAAACCATCTCGATTGGGTTCAGGTCTGGTGACTGTGGAGGCCAGGTCATCTGGCGCAGCACCCCATCACTCTCCTTCTTGGTCAAATAGCCCTTACACAGCCTGGAGGTGTGTTTGGGGTCATTGTCCTGTTGAAAAATAAATGATGGTCCAATTAAACACAAACCGGATGGAATAGCATGCCGATGCAAGATGCTGTGGTAGCCATGCTGGTTCAGTATGCCTTCAATTTTGAATAAATCCCCAACAGTGTCACCAGCAAAGCACCCCCACACCATCACACCTCCTCCTCCATGCTTCACGGTGGGAACCAGGCATGTAGAGTCCATCCGTTCATTTTTTTCTGCGTCGCACAAAGACACGGTGGTTGGAACCAAAGATCTCAAATATGGACTCATCAGACCAAAGCACAGATTTCCACTGGTCTAATGTCCATTCCTTGTGTTCTTTAGCCCAAACAAGTCTCTTCTGCTTGTTGCCTGTCCTTAGCAGTGGTTTCCTAGCAGCTATTTTACCATGAAGGCCTGCTGCACAAAGTCTCCTCTTAACAGTTGTTGTAGAGATGAGTCTGCTGCTAGAACTCTGTGTGGCATTGACCTGGTCTCTAATCTGAGCTGCTAACCTGTGATTTCTGAGGCTGGTGACTAGGATGAACTTATCCTCTGCAGCACAGGTGACTCTTGGTCTTCCTTTCCTGGGGCGGTCCTCATGTGAGCCAGTTTCTTTGTAGCGCTTGATGGTTTTTGCCACTGCACTTGGGGACACTTTCAAAGTTTTCCCAATTTTTCGGACTGACTAACCTTCATTTCTTAAAGTAATGATGACCACTTATTTTTCTTTACTGCTTTTTTCTTGCCATAATACAAATTATAAAAGTCTATTCAGTAGGACTATCAGCTGTGTATCCACCAGACTTCTGCACAACACAACTGATGGTCCCAACCCCATTTATAAGGCAAGAAATCCCACTTATTAAACCTGACAGGGCAGTGAAAACCATTTCCGGTGACTACCTCTTGAAGCTCATCAAGAGAATGCCAAGAGTCTGCAAAGCAGAAATCAAAGCAAAAGTTGGCTACTTTGAAGAACCTAGAATATAAGACATATTTTCAGTTGTTTCACACCTTTTTGTTAATAATATAATTCCACATGTGTTAATTCACAGTCTTGATGCCTTCAGAGTGAATCTACAATTTTCATAGTCATGAAAATAAAGAAAATGCTTTGAATGAGAAGGTGTGTCCAAACTTTTGGTCTGTACTGTATATCAGCCCCCAATCTGACCTGTAAGAAATGAAAAATAAGTTTTATTATTCTCACCTGAGGAGAGGTCCGGTCCAATGGGTGTCGTTGGTCTTGGTCCGGCGCCTCTTATCTTCTTATGATTGCTGCCCTCCTGCTTGCTTCATATGGATGATGCAACCCTGCATCATCCACACAGGCTCCCTGGCATTGCGTTCCTGCGCAGGCATACTTCTCTGCCCTGTTGAGGGCAGAGCAAAGTACTGCAGAGCGCAGGTGCCAAAAGAGGTTAAAAACCTTTACAAACAACAGTATCACTGTGCTTGATTGGCAGCAAACTCGCCTAACCTTAACCCCATAGAAAATCCATGGGGTATTGTCAAGAGGAAGATGAGAGACACCAGACCCAACAATGCAGATGAGCTGAAGGCTGCTATCAAAGCAACCTGGGCTTCCATAACCCCTCAGCAGTGCCACAGGCTGATCGCCTCCATGTCACGCCGCATTGATGCAGTAATTGACGCCAAAGGAGCCCCGACCAAGTATTGAGTGCATTTACTGAACATACATTTCAGTCCAACATTTCGGATTTTAAAATCATTTTTCAAGCTGGTGTTATAAAGTATTCTAATTTACTGAGATAATGACTTTTGGAACTTCATTGGCTGTAAGCCATAATCATCAACATTAACAGAAATAAACACTGGAAATAGATCACTGTGTGTGTAATGACTCTATATAATATAGGAGTTTCACTTTTTGCATTGAAGAACTGAAATAAATTTACTTTTTGATGATATTCTAATTTAGTGAGAAACACCTGTAACTACACTTGACCATTTTCTATCTTCTGAAGATTTTTTTGATCAATTGGTCACCTAAACTGTACTATTATAAATATTCACTCCTAGTCATCTTTTTATATACGAAAACCACATAATTTTATGTTGTGGATTATACCCTTGTGCTTTCTATTACAAGTTGTAAAAGTACATAAGGGTAACATGTTCCTGCACTAAGATAATGGTACCCCTGAGGCACCCAATATACTGTATACATGTGAGCTTGGTAATTAGACTGTTTCTCTTAGCATTTCCGTTCATTTCAAAGAAAGGTACAGCACAGAATGATCTAGTAAGTCATAAAAAAAATCCTATGCCCCTCGCTGTGCAAGAAATTCTACAAGGGTCTAACCATGACCATACATGCCCATTAAACAACACTTTGTAATTTAAGCCAGGAGGCACAACGCAGTGAAAAAAATAATTTCATAAAACATGTAGAAAGACGCAGAGCAGCTAATGGAGCAAGCAATGCCATTATTATTCCATCACAATATCATTATTTCTTTAGCAGAGGCTGAGGCAACAATGTGATCCCAAAGTTCATAGTGACCTTTGAAATGTCCACCAAAACGATTCTCGTAGGAACAAGCTGTATTCTTCATCTTCTGTAGACTCTGATAGATTATTGCTAGTGATGAGCGAGTATACTCGTTGCGGCCTGTTCGGAGATTTAGTTTTTTCGTCTCATCAGCAGGAGGCGAACCTGACGAAGGGACGAAACGCGCGTTGGGGCACTTGGTGACACCTCATGTGGGCAGACCACCACCCATGTAAAGTGCTCATTATTCTATCTTTGACTCAGTAATTAACCTTGGTCGGACACTCATGGTACCGGGTATTAGAGAAGTAGTGGCTATTTTTTGAACAAATGCACATGTACTCATTACATGGGTTGTTGATCAGGCCCCTTTTTGATGTTGGAATCCCCCACTTTTGTGAAATAGTGACCTTGTAAATATATCTATCTGAAATTTGTACTGTTACTTGTGAAGTATTCTGTTTTATATTAATAAAGTACATGTTTTTATTGGCACAGTATACTGATTTTTCTGTGGTGTTAATCACACCAGAATCTGCATGGGCAGTTAGCTAATTATCACAGGAAGTGGCGTGGTTGGACTAGCAGGTATGTGAGACCTAGTCCTAGCAATGATAATCACCTGGTGATAAAAGCTTCATTGTAAGTAAACAACAGCACACAACCTGATAAGTGACACATCACTGAATTCTGTGTTTTGACCCCTAGTTTTGTTATATCTTCTTAAGTTCTTCTAAGTTTTTTATAACCCCTTGATGAACAGCTTTTTTTTTCTTCCTTTTTTACACTTCTGACTTTTACTCCTTTTCTTCCAAGATTCATAAATTTTATATATTTTTTGGTGACATATCCATAAGAGGGCTTGTTTTTTGTGGGACAAGTTGGAGCATTCAATGCCAGCATTTATTTCACCACACAGAACAGCAGAACGGAAAAAATATTCCAAGTGCAATGAACCACCAAATAAAACCACAATTCCGCCATAGAGAAAACGAGGAGAGGCAGTTCACCCACTGGACAATCTGGAGGCACAGGTAAATTGGTGCTGCAACTGGTGTGAATAATTAGACGAGGTGAATCCAGCTTACAGGAACATACATTTAAAAATCCAAAATTATTTTATTAAAAAAAGGATTAAAACCATTGCAACTGCATTATTATTATAAAATCAGACACATTTCAGACGGAAGACTGCTGCGTCTGAAACGCGTCTGCTTTTATAACTGTAATGTAGTTGCGATAGTCTAAATCTTTTATCTACTAAAATAATTTGGGATTTTAAATGGATCTTCCTGGAAGCTGGATTAACCTCTTCATACAAGTCAACCATGTTTTTTTTTTTTTACCGTCGCTCTATATTGGGGACGGCTGTTGGCAGGGCCAGGGGAGCATTTACAGCCATCACTCAGTGACTGAACCAGCACTTCCGATGCCCCCGTGACTGATACTGGAGCGCTGCTGGCGGAATATAGTTCATTTTCTCCCCCCAGCGTTCTCCTATGTTCAGGCAGCAGGCAGGTTAGTAACAGTATTAAGCCCATGTCTGCAGGTTTAGGGTATGTGCACACGTTGCGGATTTTGCTGCGGATCCGCAGCGTTTCTGGCCCTGCAGGTCCACAGTACCGTTTTACTCTATGTAGAATGGAAACTGCTGTGCACATGCTGTGGAATTTTCCGCGCGGTTTTGCTGCGGTTTCAAATCCGCAGAAAGAAATGACATGTCACTTCTTTTCTGCGGATTCCGCTGTGGTTTCCCATCTCCTCCATTGTAGAGGTGATAAACCGCAGGGCTAAACCGCTGCCTAATCCGCAGGTAAACCACAGGTCTTTTGACCTGAAATTTACCTGCGGATTTTACAAAATCCGCGGGGAGAAATCCGCAGCACCTAAAAACTACGTGGGCACATAGCCTTATAGTGTTTTTTCTGGTGACAGGTTCCCTTTAATCATTTTCAAATCCTGCCCTACCTCCATGATCCTCTGGATCATCCTAATCAGCCATCGCCATAATGTTTGAAATACTACAGTGAATGTATTTACTCAGAATGAGATTTGCAAAGAACAGTACTATGCATCTTACTGCCTGATAATTTATCAAATTCCTTATCCTACTAGAATTGCAGAGAAGTTTGAAGAGCAGAAAAGTTCATTCTTTTCACTTGGGCACTCTGCCAGACTGAAAAATAACAGAATCAGACAGGCAAGGAAAGTCTAAGTTCTACTTACTTGAAATTCTTCTTAAGAAAGTAATAAAAGATCGATGACCCAAAACCCCACATTAGTATCATATCTACATACGGTAACTCCTTGCACATAAAACTTGTAGACAAACAGGGTCTTACTGTCCTCCTCCCCCACAACACAGTAAAGCTGTTTTTGGTGCACATACTAATCTAACACCTCATATCCAGGAGCTGTTCTGCTGCTCTTGCTCTGTAACCTGCCATCCATTTTTTATTAGAGGGTGGTATATTTTCATCAAGAAGAACAAAACCTAAAATACAATGATGGAATTTTTCTCTTCCATTTGTTTGTAATTAGATTTTTTTTTCCCAAGATACTGATGATAAAATGAATGGTATAATTTAAGAGTACAACTCCAACAAAAAAAATCCCCCCCCAAAAAAACATTGCTATGTTGAGAAAAGTGGTTCTTGGAAGAAAAGAAGGAAAATGCAAAAGTGTGAAAATGAAAAATTGCTCTGTCTTGTAGAGGTTAAATAGTAATTTGCAGAATATCTGTTTATTACATTATCTATCAGGTGAGATCACACTGTCTAAATGCACAGGGACAATTTAAATATCTAAACGTGTCCAGAAATGTCCTAGAGATGCCAAAAACATCCTCATTTGTATAGTGTTAGTGCAAACTAGAGATTAACAAAAAATTCTACTTGAATATACAAAATATCCTAATTTTTGAGAAAATGTAATTTTGCAAATTCACCTCGCCTCCGAAGTCTAGCTGTGGCTAGATGTCCCGGAGATGCAAGAGCGGAAAGAAAAGAAGTGTATATTGGCAGCGGCTCTTGCTGCCCACTGTCTGGTCATAGAATCATAGAATCATAGAATCGTAGAGTTGGAAGGGACCTTCTGGGCCATCTGGTCCAACCCCCTGCTCAAAGCAGGATTTACTAAATCATCCCAGACAGACGTCTGTCCAGCCTCTGTTTGAAGACTTCTATTGAAGGAGAACTCACCACCTCTCGTGGCAGCCTGTTCCACTCATTGATCACTCTAACTGTCAAAAAGTTTTTTCTAATATCTAATCTGTGTCTCCTCCCATTCAGTTTCATCCCATTGCTTCTAGTCTTTCCTTGTGCAAATGAGAATAAAGTTGATCCTTCTACAATGTGACAGCCCTTTAGATATTTGTAGACAGCTATTAAGTCTCCTCTCAGTCTTCTCTTTTGCAAACTAAACATTCCCAAATCCTGCAACATTTCCTCATAAGACAGGATTTGCAGACCGGTCACCATTCTGGTCGCTCTTTTCTGAACTTGCTCCAGTTTGTTGATGTCTTTTTTAAAATGTGGTGCCCCTGGTCCTCAGGGTATCTTCTTTCTACCGTCACCTTCAGACTAGCCAGAGAAATTCACCGCACATGCTTATTTCAGATGCAGTTTCCTTTATTGCAAAACCATGTGCAGAAAGACATAAAGTATAAGGTGTAAAAAAATCAAATAAAGATAGGTAACGTTTCCACCCCGTCCCGAGTCTTAATCACACAGTCGCTCTGGAGGGGTGAGCTTCAGACTATTCACCTTAGTCCAGGACACTCCAACCGCAACTCGAAGGTTACTGCAGGTTGTATGCCTGTGACCTCACATTGTGCACAGTGACCTGCAATGCCAGGTTGTGACCAGTAGTCTCGGACTACAGTGAATAGGTCGGTGGAAAGAAGAGGCCGACTCTGGAGAACTAACTGCGGGCAGAGGAGGGTCAGGTCATGTGAGCAGTGACATATGAGTATACTTTTTTTTTGTTTTTTACATCTTAAATTTAATATCTTCTGAGACTTTCTGTTTCTCGGAGAATAACTTTGCTTCAAATCAAATTTTTCGGGAAAACCTTCAAGATTTGGCAAATTTGAATTTTGACAGATCCACTCATCTTGAGTGCAAACACCACTCTCTTTCAGATGACAACATGTCTAAATTTGTTTTAGCAGTTTCCAAAAAATGCAGAACAGGGACTGTTTGCAATTATAAAATTCATATAATTTGTAAGACAATTAAAATGTTGCCAAATTGTGGCAGATTAACTAAAAAGGCATGAATCTAACGGCAAATTTGCCATAATTCAGTAAGAGTAGAGTTGAGCGAAACAGGTCGGTCAATTTAAAAAATCGCCGACTTTCGCCAAAGTCGGGTTTCATGAAACGAAACCCGACCATAGCGTGAGGTCGGCCATGATGTCGGCGACCCGAGCGCCAAAGTCACGTTTCAAATGATGCTTTTAGCACCTTTTTTCAGCCAATGATGGAGGACGCACACTGTGGGCAACGCGATGACATAGGCAGCGGCCAGCACCATCTTAGAGAAGGGCATTGAAGTGATTGGCTGGCTTTGTGTGGTGTCACAGGGGGTATAAAAGGCTGTGAACGCCGACCGCCATCTTACTTCTGCCGATCTTACAATAGGGAGAGGTGCTGCTGCTGATTCTGAACAGGGAGAGCGTTAGGCAGGGAAGAAGAAAAAAAAAACTGCTGCTGATAGCGCTTTTCACTGTACAGTTAGTGTGCAGTGAAAGGGGAGAATTTTTGTTGTGTGCAGCAGCGCTGGTGGTGATTAGGCTGCCTTGTAAGGCTACCTGCTAGCTGCATTGCTGTGTGCACACTGATATTCAAACTGCTTTTTTCAAAGCACTCCAACTTTTATTATTTTGTCCTGGTGAGTTACCGAGCGTTCATTTTTTCACACATCGTCTAGCGGTGTACGCTCCTCACACACTACCGTGTATTCCGGCTGGTATCACAGACAAATAGAAGCTACCTGTGTGTGACTCTGGAAGAAAACGCTGAGGAGTTTGTCTGTTTTTCCAGACCTACACCTTAGAGTTGTGTCCGTTTTTCAAACAGTTTCGTATATCTGCTGTTTGATCACGGTCAAAACTAGACAGAGACAGTGTGTGTCAGTCCGTATACAAATACACGGAGCTTGACAATTTTACATACACACACCGTACAGCATTGTACGCTCCTCACACACTACCGTGTACCGCCTTCTAGCACGGACAAATAGAAGCTACCTGTGTATGACTCTGGAAAAAAAAACCGAGGAGTTTGTCCGTTTTTCCAGACCTACACCTTAGTAGTGTCCATTTTTCAAGCAGTTTCGTATATCTGCTGTTTGGTTACGGTGTAAACTAGACAGAGACAGCGTGTGTCAGTCCGTATACAAATACACGGAGCTTGACAATTTTCCATACAGACACCGTCTAGCGGTGTACGCTCCTCACACACTACCATGTATTCTGGCTGGTATCACGGACAAATAGAAGCTACCTGTGTGTGACTCTGGAAGAAAACACCCAGGAGTTTGTCCGTTTTTCCAGACCTACACCTTAGAGTTGTGTCCGTTTTTCAAACAGTTTCGTATATCTGCTGTTTGATCACGGTCAAAACTAGACAGAGACAGTGTGTGTCAGTCCGTATACAAATACACGGAGCTTTACAATTTTACATACACACACCGTACAGCATTGTACACTCCTCACACACTACCGTGTACCGCCTTCTAGCACGGACAAATAGAAGCTACCTGTGTATGACTCTGGAAAAAAAAAACGAGGAGTTTGTCCGTTTTTCCAGACCTACACCTTAGTAGTGTCCATTTTTCAAGCAGTTTCGTATATCTGCTGTTTGGTTACGGTGTAAACTAGACAGAGACAGCGTGTGTCAGTCCGTATACAAATACACGGAGCTTGACAATTTTCCATACAGACACCGGCTAGCGGTGTACGCTCCTCACACACTACCATGTATTCCGGCTGGTATCACGGACAAATAGAAGCTACCTGTGTGTGACTCTGGAAGAAAACACCGAGGAGTTTGTCCGTTTTTCCAGACCTACTCCTTAGAGTCCTGTCTGTTTTTCAAACAGTTCCGTATATCTGCTTGTTGATTTACGGTCCAATACATACTGTGAGAGCGTCTGTGACTAGCAAAATATACAGTTGTGGCCAAAAGTATTGACACCCCTGCAATTCTGTCAGATAATACTCAGTTTCTTCCTGAAAATGATTGCAAACGCAAATTCTTTGGTATTATTATCTTCATTTAATTTGTCTTAAATGAAAAAACACAAAAGAGAATGAAGCAAAAAGCAAAACATTGATCATTTCACACAAAACTCCTTCGGCATATTGATGTCCTTGCGTGATAGCCTGATAGGCGTGACTACGCAATCGACCTAACCAAACGCAGGCTGTTGAACGTTGTACGGGGAGCACGCATGCGCGGTACGCTTCCTCGGTATATGTATGTTCTGAATTGACAGCCCGATAACAGGAAGTAGTGAGCGTACCTGCGCAGTAGAACGGAATGAATGTGATATGGTGAGTGGAGTGTGGGAAGTGCGCAAGCTCTGTATGCTTCCCCATAGAAGCTGAAGAACAGGAAGTGGTCATTGGTAATTATCCGCCCACCTGCAAGAGGCAGGGAATTTCGAAAGGAGCGCATGATATAAAGGCAAACAGGTGAGCAGCCTCGGTGATGGCATTTCTTGAATATGGAGGCATTGAGCCTTACCCAGAAACTCCCCTGATGATCTGATAACCAGTGAAACGCGTAGGGAGAAGGGAGCGTTATGTGTATGGAGGAACTCATCACTGAAATGGTTATGGGTGAGACCCCTCCATGATACATGATATATGTGCAAATTCTGAGATTATGAGAAAGTATATGAAGTATACGCTATATGAGCAATGAATATGTATACATAAAGCAAAGAATCTCAGTCTGCATGATATGCCACCTATTTTTCACAGGTTGTCACTATTATAACTCGTCTATGAGAATTGTGAGCAATGATTGTATATGCGGATATATAATCACCACATTGGTCTCTGTATGTTAGACAGACCATAGACAGTTTATAACACCCTAGAATTTATAGAGGAGTGTTGTTGTAAGTCCCAAACTAATTACGGGAAAGGCTATGTAAATGAGAGATTCAGAAAAACTGTCTCTGGATATGAGATTTATATTAAGGTATTGAGACTGAAAATCCCATTTAAAGTTTGGGGTACTACCTACCGCATCTTCAAGAGTGTGTGTCTTACTGTTGTTTGTGTTTTTGTACATGTGCACTTTTAATAGGGACTGTGGTCCTTTTTTAATTTTATGAAATAAAGTAGATTAGTTTTATGTCTTAAGTTTATGAACTGGCCTGCTGCAATATTCACAATATGCCTTACAGGAGCTCGCTTGCCCTGCTGCTAGTGTGTTATCTGAAAGAGTCTTCAGTGCTGCTGGATCAATCCTGACAGAAAAAAGGACCCGTCTGTCGACCCAAAATGTTGATAATCTAACCTTCATTAAAATTAACCATGCATGGGTTTAAAAGGATTTTGTCCCACCTTCCCCTGATGACACATAGGTTACCAGAAAAGTGCCTCGGTTTTTTCCTCCTCTTCCTCAGACTTGCCCAATTACGCCCTTTGCAGCAGCTGAATGTCCAGCCAACACATCTACATATGCCAATTTTTAAACCTCCATAACTGGGCTGACCACCCCTCCCCCAATGGCTGGGGTCAAGACCTGGCGCACCCGGCCAAGTGCCGTTGCTCTGAACAGGTGGATGGGCCCACTGATGGCCAACGGCAATGGCACAGGGCCCCTCATAGTACAATACAGTGTCTCAGACGGTGGGAGGGCCCACTCGCCATCAGACACACCAGCGTACTATGAGGCCCTGTGCCAGTACCGTCGACCATGATTGTGCCCCCCTGCTTGTCATGGCCACAGCACTTGAAAGTTGCAATTCTTACCTCTCCCTGCTCCACCGCTGTGTAGTCTGGGCAGTTAAATCCTTCACAGGGACGGCCACTAGAAATTTGGTGTATTGATCAATGATGGTTAAGATGTAGCTATGGCCTGTCCTGCTGGCCTCTACCTTCAGATGATCAATGGCTACCATTTGAAATGGACGTCAACTTACAAGCAGATGCAGTGGTGCTTTATGATCAGCTTTCACAGTTGTGATAGTCACAGACGTGTGACATTCCTGCCACCATTTTTCAATCCAATAGAATTGCCTACGGCCTGTGGCTTCTGTTTTTTGCACTCCAAAATGACCAGACACATCATGATAGGCAGTGAGGACCATGGGTACATACATCTCTCCCTGTGATCACAATTTGATTGAGACGAGTAACGGTGATGTGATCCACGCTATTGCGATAAAGCAACCCTTTCTTCACAAAGAACCTTTTTGGCTTTCTCCACAGACACAGTAATTGAGGGTCTGCATCGCCTCTGCATCATATACTGGGAGGTTTTCCTGTGATGAGTAATTCCAAAATTTCTGCTAACACTCGACTTTGCATCTATACTTGTATCCATGTAGTTTCCAGTAGCAGAGATTCTGGACTGGCTTACTGAGATTGAAATGTATACGAACATTTAAAAGTACCACAACACTGTAGACTGATGTACGCTATGAATACCTTTCCCTTTTTCTACTTTTTTAATTCTGGTGTAATACATAGTGAGCCTGTGAGTGTCTGTGTCTGACTCCGGAAGTATAGATGGAAATTTAACCCTAGACTGGACACACCTGGTATGTGCTGTTACAGTTCTTTGTTTCAAAAATTTGTATTAAGGTATCATCTGTAGGATAACCCACTGTGGGGGGGACCTCTTCTTGCCGCAGACAAACACGACACTGAGACAGAGTTTGTATTGAACAGGTCCATTTTTAGTGCCCATCCTTCTGTCGACAACAGCAATTCACCACAGCCGTTTCACATTTCTCTGTACACAGGCCCCGGTACTTCCCTTTCTTTGTAACTATAATCGTGGCGTCCTCTGTGGCTCTTCCACTGTGGCTCTTCCACTGTGGCTGGCCTAGGCCCAACCACCACAGCGCTGCACCAGTCTGAGCACACCGTCCGTATGATAGCCCCAGGCCATTTGCGTCTGCGGCTACCGTCCACTGGCCCACCCCCCGTGACCTCCTCAACTGTCAGTCCTCTCTGGAGCCTTTCCACTGTCTCTATTTCCTCAGCAAAACTTCCTCCTTACTGTGCTCCCTTCGCTGACTGACTCTTCCAGAACCTTCCCTCAGCCTTTTATACTTCCAGTTCGAGTAACTCCGCCCACCATCACCTAACAGTTTCTCAGACCAATGGCAGTTATTCAGTCCCACTCCTACACTCTCCACTGCCCTCCAATGGGCAAGCTAAAACACTGCACCCTTTCTCTTTATCTTAGCGGTTTCACACTTACACTGCACTACACCTCTGCTTCTCACTACAGGCTGGTTTGTCTGTCAGTCTACCTTCCCTACATCATCCATAGTGAGTGAGCGTGTGTGGGTTACGCCTTCTTTATATACCGTGAATCAGAGAAACAAATTTTTACACTATACTCGATACAGCTTGTATCTTGTTATACAGTACCTTTGTTTGACATTTAGCATTACGGTCCAATCCATACTGTGTAAGCGTCTGAGAGTGACTACGGGACTATTTATATGGAGATTTCAATTTTCCCCTAAAAAATATATACTTGCTATCTTGTTATCCAGGAACTTTTTTACAACATTTTTTATTATGGTCAAAGCCAAACTGAGTGAGCATCTGAGGGTGACTACGGAAATATATACCGATATTTTCAATTTGGCCAACACTGTATACAGCAGAACGCTTCTGATACAGTAACCTTTTTAGCTATTTAGATTCTGGTGTAATCCATAATGAGCCTGTAAACGTCTGTCTGTTACTCCGGCAATATATTTGGAACTTTAAGATTGCCCCAACACTGTATACAGCTGTACGCTTGTGTTACATAACCCATTTACAGCTTTTCATATTCTTGTGTAATCCATACTGGGCCTGAGAGCGTTTGTGTCTGCCTCCTGAAATGTATACGGAGAATCAAAATGTTTACACAATACTATATATACCTTTTATCTGGTGATACTGTACCCTTTTTCAACTTGTTATTTTATTGGGTAATCCATACTGAGCCTGTGAGCATCTGTGTATGCCTCATGAAATATATACGGAGATTTACTGTTATCCATAGACTGTATAGAGCTGTACGCTTATGATACAGTACCATATATCTGCTGATATTTTGCGTCCATTTTCAAAAACATGAGGAAGTATGGTGGAAGAGGACGCGGATGTGGGCGTGGAGGGCCACCTGGTACTAATGGTGGAGGTGGTGCATCTGCTGGTAGTGCCAAAAGCACAATAGCAGCTAAGGCAGGAGGTTTTGAGCCAGCGTCATGGTGTAGCTCTGGAAGGCCTGTAAGGCTCCCTTTTCTGGGAGTAGGTAGACTGCTTTTAAAGCCAGAGTATCAGGAACTGTTTGTGGCTTACATTGCTGAAACAGCCTCCAGCTCTATCGCCTCCTATTCTGAAGTTGTAAAAAATGCAAGCACTTAGTCGTAACTGCAGGCTTCTGGTCAGGAGCAACCCCTTTCCTTGTGCCCTTCACCCACACCAAAAGTGAAGGATGTCGAAGCACACACCTCAGATTACTCCATGGAGTTCTTTTCACATACCATGCCTTGGTTAATTAAAATTGGGCACATCATGTACTGGAGCAATGTAAATGGGGCAGATCACACACTGGAGCAGCATCTAAGGGGCACCTTATACACTGGAGCATTACAAAATGTGGCCCATTATATATGGAGCATTATTAGAGCCTATCATACACTGGAGCATCATCCATGAGGCCCATTATGTACTGGAGCAATGTAAATGGGGCAGATCAGACACTGGAGCAGCATCTAAGGGGCACATTATACACTGGAGCAATACAAATGGGGCCCATTATATATGGAGCATTATTGGAGCCCATCAGACACTGGAGCATCATCCATGAATCCATGCGGCCCATCATGTACTGGAGCAATGTAAATGGGGCAGATCAGACACTGGAGCAGAATCTATGGGGCACATGATACACTGGAGCATTACAAATGGGGCCCATTATATATGGAGCATTATGTGGAGCTCATCAGATACTGTATGGAACATTTTATGTGACTAATTATTTGGTATGGAGAAATATATGGGGCTCATTATTCTGTATGGCGCACAATGTGGTGGCCATAACACTGTATGGAGTAATATACTGTCCTGTTTATGAGCTATTGTACAATTTAAAATAGATCAGTCATGTCATGTAAGCAGTGAAGTATTTGTCATTGTACTATACCTATATTTCTGTGCCGTATCGGAGCATCATGAGTTGTGGTATGTGTTAAAGGGGCGCACTGACACTCTTTGGCCCAGGGCACCCGAAAACCTGGAGCCAGCCCTACCTCCCCACAACTTTAGCCAAATAACCCCCAGTTTTCAATGCATAACTATTATTAGGAAGTAAATTAAGGTTGACAAGCTTCAGTTATAAGAATTGATGTTTTTGGCATTGAAATGGGCACTGTAGGTGTGCTTCCTGTCCTCCACTCCCTACCGACTTTGCTTCCCCATTAACTTGCATTGGGTTTCGTGTTTCTGTCAGCCTCCGACTTTTCCCTATAGTCGGCCGATTTCGTTCGACCCGACTTTTGCGAAAGTCAGGTTTCATGAAACCCGACTCGACCCAAAAAAAGGCAAAGTCGCTCATCTCTAGTAAAGAGGTTCCTCTCTCTTACTTCAAGTTTTTTTATATACTTTGCTTTATACCAATATTTTGCTCCAAGTAATGCTAGGGTGATATGGCGACATATGATGTACGACAACAATTCTCTAGTTTAGGCTACGTTTACACTAGCGCTTTTTTGCGCTAGCGCATACAAAAAAACGCATCAAGCGTTTTGCATGCGTTTGGCTTATTTTATGCGCATGTGTTTTAACCTGTTTGTTGCCATGTGAACTCTTAAAACGCGTGTGATTTTAAACGTTGACATGCACATGCCAGCGTTCCCATGGAAGACGTGCCCTGGAAGAATTTCAGGAGGACAAACCTGAGCGTTGTCCTATGGGAAAATTGTATGTTCCTGACCAGTGGAGGAAGAGAGTGATGTCTGAAGTTCATTGCTCCGCGTTGGCTGGTTATCCAGGTATTTTTGGTACCAGAGATTTGGTGAGTCGGTCTTTTTGGTGGCCCGCCTTATCTCGTGATGTCAGGAATTTTGTGCAGTCTTGTGGGACTTGTTCTCGGTCTAAACCCTGTTCTCATTCTAGTGGGTTGTCGATGCCCTTGCCGGTGCCCAAGAGGCCATGGACCCATATCTCAATGGATTTTATTTCTGATCTTCCTGTCTCTCAGAGAATGACTGTTATCTGGGTGATTTGTGATAGATTTTCTAAGATGGTCCATCTTGTACCACTCCCAAAGCTACCATCTTCCTCAGAGTTGGTGCCCTTGTTTTTACAACAGGTGGTTCGGTTGCATGGGATTCCTGAGAACATTGTGTCGGACAGCGGAGTCCAATTTTTTCTCCAGATTTTGGAAAGCCTTTTGTTCCAAGCTGGGAATTCAGTTATCCTTCTCCTCTGCGTTTCACCCACAGACCAATGGGCAGACTGAGAGAACAAACCAGACTTTGGAGTGCTATTTGGGATGTTTTATTTCTGCTGATCAGGATGATTGGGTCTCATTTTTGCCCTTGGCCGTATTCGCCCTAAATAATAGAGCTAGTTCTGCCACATTGATGTTGCCCTTTTTCTGTAACTTTGGGTTTCATCCTCGATTTTCTTCAGGGCAAGTGGAATCTTCAGCCTGCCCAGGTGTTGACACTGTGGTAGAGAGAATGCAGCAGATTTGGGACCAAGTGGTGGATAAGTTGTCCCTCTCTCAAGAAAAGGCCCAGCGGTTTTCCAACAGGCATAGGACCATTGGTCCCCGGTTTAAAGTGGGTGATATGGTTTGGTTGTCGTAAAAAAATATCTCTATGAAGGTTGCGTCTCCAAAGTTCAAGCCAAGATTTATTGGGCCTTATAGGATTTTGGAGATTCTTAACCCGGTTTCTTTTCGATTGGCTCTTCCAATTACGTTTAAGATCCATAACGTGTTTCATAAGTCTCTGTTGAAGAGGTTTGTTGAGCCAGTGGTTCCTATGGCGGCACCTCCTAACCCTGTGTTGGTTGAAGGTAATGTGGAATATGAGGTAGAGAAAATACTGGATTCTCGTCTGGCTAGACGGAGACTCCAGTATTTGGTCAAGTGGAAGGGTTATGGCCAGGAGGACAATTCTTTGGTCTCTGCCTCTGACATTCATGCCGATAGATTGGTTCGTGCTTTTCACCTTGCCCATCCTGATCGGCCTGGTGGCGTGGATGAGGGTTCGGTGACCCCTCCTCAAGGGGGAGTACTGTTGTGAACTCATTTTCTGGTTTACCTCTGGCTTCTGGTGAGGGTGGTGTAGATGGCTGTGTTGACAGAGGAGTCATGAGTTCTCCATCCAGGCTCCCTCTGGTGGTGACAGCAGGTAATGAAGCTGATCTAAATTGCAGAGACCTGCCACCTGAGGAGGAGGACTGTGAGTGGACATCAGGAGTCTCTGACTGGATTTAAGACAGCCGACACCCTAATTTTGTGCTGGTGATTTTCTCCTGCTCTGAGGTTTTGGTTTCCAGGTCTGTTTCTGCCTTCTCAAGCTAAGTCTGCTCTGCTATTTTTCACATGAGATTTGGTCTGGTTTACTCAGTTTTTGTGGTCAGCCAGCCCCTGCTGGGCTGTGCTGAATTTCCATTCTTATGTCTCTGTTTATGCCAGTTTGCTTTTTGTCCCTGATCAGATTGGTCTCGTTTTGCTCTGTCTTCAGAATATACCAGAGTGCTGATATAGGGAATTGAAGTCTAGCGACTTCAGGGTTTTTGTTATCAGAAAGTGTTGGACATATTTTGGCAGGGTTTTGTGCATGATTGCAGACAGCATCTTTCCTTTCCTTTCCTTTCTAGTTAGTGTGGGCCTCATCGTTTGCTCAGCCTATTTTTCTATCTGTGCTTGTGTTTTCATCTTGTCTCACTGTCAATACATGTTTGGGGGCTGTCTATTGCTTTGGGGTCTGCACTGGGGCAGTTTAGATTTCCCCTTTTCTTGCTTTAGGCTTATTTAGTTCTCTGGCTGTGACAAGGCATCTAGGATCATCGTAGGTGCGCTCCACGGCAACTGCTAGTTGTGTGGATAGGATCAGGGGTAGGTCTGCAATCCCCTTAGTTACCTCTCTGGTTTTCTGGGGGTTAGCTTGTTTTTTTTTTTCTCCTTGGTGATTCAGTCATAACAGAATTGTGTGTGTGTGTTGTGGTCTCTAGCAGAGAAAGCATAACTCCCATTGCTCACAAAACACATACAAAACAGTACGTATTCAACCCTTTTGTGGCAGTAAAGACGTGGGGTGCCACATTCCCCCCTAGTTAAAGGTAGCACGTCCTCAGGCTACACAAGGAACATAAGCATACAACAAAATGACATAACATTTAACCTGGGTATGGGGGAACAGTCACATTAACTGAGTTGAGTCATGGATTACAGCCCAAAACCACTTCTGATTAGTTGGATTGTCCCTGAGTGCAGCTGCAGGGCACACAGACCATAATATAAAATTCGCTGCACTGGCTGTTTTAGATGGCTTCCTGCCAAGGCACGATGAGCAGTTTTTTCTTCTCAAGTTTAAGAGTCTTTACGAGAGTTCTTGAAGTAGTAAAAAGGCATAGTAACTACTGAAATCTCACATTAGTCCATGTGGGCACAATTTCTTTAATGTTTTTAGTAACGTTACCTAAGGCAAAGTTCAATATAAGTACAACTCAAAACTAACTTATTAATCTTAGACTATTTTACAAATCATTTCTATAGCGAGAACGGGTTTGAGCCTGTGTGCTACACTGTGATCTGCGCAAGATAGAAAAACTAGACTTCCTACGACTCTTTGAACCTACCATGGGTACAACAGGTTCACTGCTGACTGTGGGCAAGTTTTCTGTTTCTTCCTCATGTACAGTGTTAATGGTTGGCATTAGCGACTCATTGCTTCCAGAACAATTTGGTGTCTCTGGTAAAGACCTTTGTGGGAACACCATCACTGGAACTACCACTGCATTGTTAACTTGTAGCCAAGAACTAGGGAATTCACATATAACAGTGCGAATCTTGGTCAGTCTTTTCTTTTAGCTGAGAGTCTTCCTTTGTCTCAACTCTTTCATGCAATTGTGCTGGACATACTTTCAGATTGTCTCTTGATACAGTAGTAAACGTTTCTCTGCCGTCTTTGGAGATAGTACACACTTTGCTGTTGTCATAGCTAGATGGTTGAATAGTTTAAGGCTGAGCCTCCCATTGGTCATCTAACTTGTGGTTTCTTCTCTTTTTCTTCAGCACTTGTTCACCTGTTGGTAAGGGGGCTGCCAAAGCATGTCTATTGAAATTCCTTTCCTGTTTTTGCCTAGCTTGCGCCAGACTTTTTTTCCACACATTGCTGAACTTTTTGATACTGCAGTTGTTTTCCGTATTCCAATCCGTGTCCAATTGGCTGGATATGGTTTCAGGAGTTAGGACTCCCATTTCCAATTCGATGGGGAGTTTACCTGGCCGTGCATGCATCAAGTAAGCTGGAACATATCCTGTTGCACTGGTTGGGATATGGTTGTACATTTCAATCAAATGAGTGAGGGAATTTCTCTGGCCATTGATTCCTTTCTTCTAGTGGTAGGATCTGCAATAAATTGCTCATCAGATGATTTAGTTTTTCGCAAAGACCATTGCCTTGTGGATGGTATGGTGTAGTTCGGATCTTTTTACATCCATAGTTGGAGCAAAATTCTTGGAAGACTTCTGCTTCAAAGGCTGGACCTCTGTCAGCACTTGGTCTGGGTAGCCATGGGGTCTGCAGAAATATTCTTGGAATGCCTTTGCAGCGGTTCTTGCTGTTTGGTCTTTCACCGGAACGACCACTAGGAAACGAGAATAGTGATCCACTATTGTTAAGGCATAAATGTACCCTGATCGGCTTGGGGTGGGTTGCACGTGGTCTAGGGCCACCAGTTACAAAGGTTGTTTAGTGATGTGATGATAGGCTTCAAGGGGGCCCTTTGATTGGCAGAATTCTTTGTTCTGAGATTACATGGGCCGCAATCCCTGCACCTTTGTTCAATAGACCGTCTCATACTGTTAGGGCTGGCGGAACGCACCAAATTATAAAATAATAGTAGCTGCGTTCGCAGCCCGGGGTCCACCATGCAGAGGTGGTATACTGCTGCTAGGTAATGGCAGAAGAATAGAGTGGCGTAAAAACAGTCACACGTGGGTTACGTCACCCAATGTGAACAGATGCGAACTCTGTTAATGCACAGAGTCGCACAACCGCTGAACGTTGATGCCAGAGCCTGTTTAGCTCACAGAGTCCGGCCAAAAGAGCGCACAGTGTACGGCCACAGAACTCTACCCCAAGGACACGGGGTTAGAGTCCTTCTAGGCCCACTGAGCGCGCGGCGTCACTGCCGTGAACGCCGCTATTGATCCTGGCTATGAAGTGGAGCACGTGCACTGAGGCATGCCGAGTCCCTGCTTAGGACTGATGCCTGACTCAACCTCTGTCCTACCTACACCTAAGCCTGGGCGCTAGCAGGCTAGGCTGCATAACACATGCGTACCAAGGGTAGGGGTTTCTTAATGAGTCATTCACCAGAGATATTCATACGTGCATACATCACTCACTCCACATAGTCTGTAAATACAGTCTATCTAAGTGCATGGGCGAGCGGCCATGCGAACCTTTTATAGCCACGGGCGTCCGGGACCTTCCTGGCTTCTCGGATTGGCCAATCCGAACACGAGCAGGACCTGAGCACGTGACCCTCGATCTCCAATGGGAGATCACTCCATGGGCATGCTCAGTGGCCCGACATGAGGACTTAGTCCCTGGAGAATCTCGCTGCTGAGCAGCATGCATTGTCATAGCTGTGCCAGAGGTGGCAGCAGCAAGCAAACTCATGGAGTTGGCCTGGGCAGAGCGCTGGGACCGACGAATCTGCTGAGCAGGCTCCACTGTGGCCGAAGAAGAATGGGAGACTGCTGGGTGCAAGGCTCTGGATTCCTGCTGTGCAGTGGCAGGAACCCGACGCCTAACACATACCTGTCCAGAAGTAGCGGTCGCGGATGACTACTTCCAGCTTTTTCCAACCAAAGTGTCCAGCTTGCTTGTGGTAATCTTCCAAGACCATGGGTATGTCTTTTCTGGGGACCACGATCAGCCAGACCAGTTCATGTGTACGTGGGTTAATAGCTCTTCGAATCAACTTGCCTTCAAAAAGGAACAGCTTCTTTCTCTCTTTCCACAACTGTTGGACATCTGCAGGCGCATCAGGAGCTGGAGATGAATCTTCTTCTCCAAGAAGTTCTTTGACCATACATATAGCCGGGTCTCTGCTCTGCGTCTCTGCCCAACCATGGTGAGGTAGTGGATTAAGGGAAAATTGTGAACGGCAATACTTCTCTTTGTCACTTGGTTAGAGTCTTGGGAGGCGCCGTGGCGGTGAAATGCCGGTATCTCTATTTCTTCCAGGTCTTCTAGATCTTCTGCTGGAACAGGAGCATTTGGCATACAGTACAAAGCATTAGCATTGGCGTTGTTAGTGCCTGCTCGGTATTTAATGACAAACTCATAATTGGACAGCCAAGCCATCCATCTTTGTTCCAAGGCACCGAGCCTGGCGGTCTCCAGATGGGTTAACGGATTGTTGTCCGTATAGATGGTAAATTTAGATGAGGCCAAATAGTGCTTGAACCTCTCGGTCACTGCCCAAATGATAGCCAAGAATTCTAGCTTGAAGGAGCTATACTTGGTAGAGTTCCTCTCAGTAGGACAAAGCTTCTGACTGGCATAAGCAATGACTTTCGTCTTACCCTGCTGCACTTGAGATAGGACGGCTCCTAACCCAACATTGCTGGCATCGGTGTGCAGGATAAATGGCTAATCATAGCCTGGATACACTAAGATCTCTTCTCCAGTAAGTGCTTGCTTAAGGCTGTTGAATGATTCATCCAACCTAGCATTCCACTAGACTCTTGCCTCTGGCCTTTTTGGGTTTGCCAACTAGGAGATCTTGAAGCGAGGCTGCCAATTTAGTAAAGTCTTTGATAAAGCATCTGTAGTATCCCACTAGGCCTAGGAATTGTCTGACCTCTTGGATGTTGGTGGGTACCTGCCAGTCTCTTATGACAGTCACTTTGTCTGGGTCGGGTGCTACTCCTTCTGAACTCACGACATGGCCTAAATACTGCACTTTGGGCTTTAGGAGATTATTATTATTATTTATTATTATAGTGCCATTTATTCCATGGCGCTTTACATGTGAGGAGGGGCATACATAATACATACAAGTACAGTAATCCTAAACAGTACAAGTCACGACTGGTACAGGATGAGAGAGGACCCTGCCTGCGAGGGCTCACAATCTACAAGGAATGGGTGAGGATACAGTAGGCGAGGGTAGAGCTGGTCGCGCAGCGGTTTGGTGGATCGGTGATTACTGCAGGTTGTAGGCTTGTCTCACACTTTTAAGATACACACTTATAGGATACACACTGCAGACATTGATTAGATGGTTTTACCTTTAAGCCGAAGTTGGACAACGCCTCCAAGACCTCTGCCAGGTGTTGCAGATGCTCCTCATAGATCCTGGAATATACAATCACATCATCCAAGTACAATAGCACAGTCTCAAAGTTCATATGTCCCAGGCAACATTTCAAATTCTCTGAAAGGTCCCAGGAGCACTGCTCAATCTGAACGGCATGTAATTAAATTCACATAGCCCCATAGGAGTAGTGAACCCAGTTTTTTCTTTGTTTGCCTCAGCAACAGGAACCTGCCAGTACCCGCTGGTTAAGTCCAAAGTGGCGAAGTACCTAGCTGATTTTAACGCTGCTAGAGACTCCTCTATGCGTGGTAAGGGGTATGCATCTTTGTGAGTAATTTTGTTTAGTTGTCTGTAATCTACACACATGCGCATTGTACCGTCTTTCTTTTTGACTAACACCAGGGGAGCTGCCCAAGGACTGTAGCTATCCCTGATTACCCCTGCTTGTTTCATTTCTCTTAGCATACCTATTGTACACTGAAAATGAGCTGGAGGTATGGGACGATACCTTTCTTTGATAGGTGGGTGATCTCCTGTGGGGGTGTTATGTTGAAACCCTTTTACCTGCACAAAATCCAAGGGATGCTTACTGAAAACCCTCTCGTATTCTTGTACCACACGCTGCACTCCAGTTTTATGATGTACAGGAGTGGAGTCGGTGCCAACATGTATCTTTTGGAACCATTCCTCCGTCTGAACAGAAGAGCCATTGCCATCTGTCGCTTCTGACGGAGTCAAGGGTTCTACAGCCTGAATATCATTGTTACTGACTGTGAATAGTTTGGCTACAGTTGCAAAACGGGGCAAGCAAGCTTCCTCCTCTCCACAGTTCAGAACACGTACCGGGACCCTGCCCTTTTTAACATCAACAATTCCTCTAGCCATCAGCACAGTAGGTCTGCTATCTCAATAGACTGGTTCAAGGAGAGCTTGGTAGTCCGGTCCTCTGATGCCTATGGCTGCTATGCACCAGATGAGAGTCTCACTCTTGGGGGGAAGAATAATGGAGTAGGGATCACTCACCATTATGCTACCAATTTCTCCACCAGTTAACACCACCTGTTGTTGCTGCACAAGGGCCTTGATATCTTTATGGAGGGCATGCTGTTCTTTGTACGGGGCTGACTCGGCAATGTCTTTCAAAATGGTGATGACCTCACTTAAACAATTTTCAATCACATTTGTGCCTAATGTTATGATAGGTTGACACTCTGCTCTGTCCACCTCTACCACCACGAGACCTTGAGCTTTGAGCTCCACCTTCCCCACTTTAATGACAACCTCCTTGTACCCCACCTGTGTCAGATGGTTGACCATTACTTGCTATTAAAGACAAGTTACCATCAGGAAGTTGGGTGAAATCAGCATCAGTCCAATATCTCTGGTACAGTGTGTGAAGCATTGTGTTTACCTGTGATCCTGTGTCCATGAGGGCGGTGAAGGGGATACCATCCACTACCACGGGTATAAGTGGACGTCCTCCAACATACGTACCTGTTTCTCCAGTTAGTTGGACCAGATTGTCTTACTCCTGGGGGTTGGTCCTCAGCCCCAGGGGTCGCTCATTTAAAGGACATTCTCTTTCAATATGATCAACGTTATGGCACCGTCTGCAGATGGGTCTCCCAGAAGAGTCAAATCGGTCCGTTGTTCTCCTGCCAGTGCGAGTCAGTTGTTGCTGATGTTGCGGCATCCAATTTGGCCGTCGCCATGGGAGATCATCCGGGCTTGATGCTAATTGGATCCTCTCTGTGGGGGAACAAGTCTGGAGAGCCTGAACAGTTTTACATAGAGCAGCCATATTTTTAGTCAGTTCCTGTACTTGCAGCCGTAAATCTGCAATAGAATCATCAACTGGAGCCTGCACATGCCGTACTGCAGGCATCTGGGGTGAGGATACTGCCCCCTGATGGTATGTAACTGCTGGATGTTTAACTGGCTCAGTGCAGACATCGGTAGATTCTCTTAATCTGTCCTTAAACTGAACAAAGTCCATGTCAGGGTTCTGCAATGATATCATGCGCAGTTGTGCCTTACTGGAATCAGACAAAAGGCCCTCAATGAACTGCTCTTTCAGCATTTTGTCCTCATCTTTTACACTGCCTGGATCAATTTGTTTAATGGCCCGCAGCGCCTCTGCAGGTTTAAGTCATAGTCTCTAATAGTGTCCTGTGATTTCTGTCTGCAGCTGAAAAATTGCATCTTTATTTTTGAAGCAGTACAGGTGTCAAAAGTATCCCTTAATTTAGCAAAACTGTCTTTTACAGTCTTTTTATCAATTGCTGGCCAAGATTTAACTTCTCTCTGAGCAGCGCCACTGAGCTGACTTGTAAGTATGCTGACTTTCTGCTCCTCTGACATAGAGTAAATTTCAAACATGCTGCGCAGCTCCTCTTTGAAATCACTTAAGGTGTGCGATTTGCCAGTGTATTGTGGCAGCCATGTCGCACCCGGTAAATAAGGCATGGTGAGAGGCAATATGGGAGCTGCAGCTGCTGCACCCTGAGCGTCGCCGGAATTAGACATCTTCCCCCCTAGTTAACCCTTGCAGGGGTGCGACTCACCGCTTCAGTTGCTGCAGGTCATTGCTCCTGTAGGACTTTAGGCATGCACGGAATTCTGTTTGAATCCTGTTCGTGACGCCAAAATGACGCGCCCCAGAGGCCGTGGGATACTCAGCACCGGGCCCTTTAACTTCAATGGGAAATGTCACAGTGGCAGTGACCCGGTCCGTGGCCTCAGGCGGTCAAGTAAAAGGGGTAGAATTCATTACGGATAACGTTTATTTAGTGATTCATGATGCCAGTTGGAGTGTTCGACTGTAGTATAGCCAGCACTGCAGATGATGCCTGGGGGAGTAGATGGTGATGGCAGTGCAGATGTTTAACCCTCTCCAACCAGGGCCGACCCCCAGAGATTATGATGGAAGTTGAAGGCATGGAGTAATCAGGCAGGAGACAAGGAAAGTCACTTCACCATTTACTGTAGTTCAGGTGCAGTTCAGAGGAGATATTACAACTCTCACCAGGTTACAGTCTGTTTTGCAAATTGGGAGTTATCCTTCACTTGTGACTCAGTGTATGCTTCCAGCTACTCTAATCCCTTCAGGGACCAAGGCTTCCCTGAGTTTAGAAACTTCCAGTATAGCTTCTACTCACTGTGTATTTCCCATTTGGCAACTTGCAGCTTGGGTCCTGTGTGAGGCAGCTCAAGTTCCCTCTTGCACAATCCTTCACTGATCCTAGTTCGCTGCAGTTTTTCCGGGGTAAACACTCTGCTGTTGGTTGTATAATCCCACACAGTCTCTCAGCTTTCCACCCTGCTCTGAAAGCATGGATGGTCTAGGGGCTGATTCCCTGATGCTTCTTAGCTCTACTCCTGGATAGAGCACATGTCTAATGGCTTCCACGAGAGCGTTCTTCTTCTCCTCCTTCTTCTTCACACTGAAAACGACAACTTTTGACTCCTCCCCCTCCCAATTAGGATGTGTATGCAAAGCTCTAAGCTTCAGACAAGTAAGGGAGTGAGGTGAATTGTGTGTGTGTGTTGTGGTCTCTAGCAGCGAAAGCATAACTCCCATTGCTCATAAAACACATACAAAGCAGTACATATTTAACCCTTTTGTGGTGGTAAAGACGTAGGGCGCCACACTAGTGCTGTCAGATTTTCATGGACTATTAGAAAGAAGAAGGTGAAGGAGAAGGTGGGGAAGTTTTTTTTTCTCCATGTAAAGAGGGATCCAAGGGGTAACTTTATCCTTGTGGAGAGTGATATGCCATGCCAGGCATGCCAATGTGAGGAGGCATAAATGCCTTGCAATGCTCCCCTGTAAAATTAAACACACAAATTGCCTTTTCAGAGAGGAAGAGGACTAGAACTCAAGTGCCACCTTTTAGAAGTAAAGAAAAACCGATGACACTCAGACCACACTCTGATCAAACTCTTAGGAAGCTATGATCAAGGTAATCGGTCCAGTTTTTCGTACTTGAGGTCTTGTTTTGATAAATTTTGCATAACTAGAATAATCAAAAAACTTGGTGCAACATATAATTACTGGAAAAAGTACAATCTACATGTGCGTAGATCACAAAATAAAAATTAAATTGAAGACCATCACTAAGCTTTGTAGCAAGGTCAGAATAAAAAGAAATACATTTTGGAATTCACTTTGATTACACAGGACTCTGTTTACGTGATAAGATTTTCTGGCGCCTTCTTATGTCCTGGGAGCACATCTTAGATAATAGAAACATGCGTCAGTATCTCAGGAGTCAAACTTTGAAGGTAGCGCCTTAGTGCCTCATAAATGACAAGGTGAGAAGAGTTTAGGTGTTTAATTCAGAATCCATTAAATGCTCTGTCTATCAGCTCTTCACTAGACATACTGGGAAGAATTGATTTCACCATATTAGGCACTTAAGACATGTTCTTAATGCGCCATTAAATTACCATCTGTAACTGGCTACTTTCCCTAACATACTAAAAAGTGAAGGAGTCTCCTGGGATCGATAAAATATGGCCTTCATTCATTCCTTTTGTGATCAGTGGAGATGTACCAATAGTTTACATTCTTGTAGATTTTCTTTAAAAAAATATTATATATATAATTAAAAGATTTCTAGACTTTTTAAAAAAATATAATTGCTAAAAGAAAAACAAAAAAGTTAGACCCTATACATAAAATACAGGCTAAATTGCCAATTGCTGATGGTCCAACACTTGAGACCCCCAATGATTTCAAGAATGGGGCTTTGGAATCCCGAGAACAAGAGTCTGCAGCTTCACTGTGAATAGAGACTCTGACTCCGTTCATTGTCCATGGGCCTGCCAAGGGCAACTCTCGACCAGGGTTTTCATTGACAACTTGTCAATTTGAATTTTTATTTATTCCGGACAGTGTGTCAAAATTCACGGACAGACAATATTTTTACAGAAACATTGGAAAACTGCAGTATATTAATTCCTTCTGATTATTAGTGATACACATCGTCGGACTGGATTGGCAAAGGCCCACCAGTAAAATTGACTCTTATGGCCCACTATTCAGTTACATGCAAAAATAAATAGCCTGACCCTAGTACACAAATTTATTTTTGCTTCTATATAATATTAAGTCGGCTAGCTTGGTAAATAAATGATTAGACATCAATTTCGGCAAATTATAAATCAAGTGTAATAGCGCTGCTCATTAGCAATCCTTCAAGGGGGCCTACCAGAGGATTTTCCTGCTCTCCTGTGGGCGAGTCTGAGCCTGGTGATACATGTCTACAACCCATAATTTGGATATGAAGACATTTAACTGTATAATGATGATAATTACAGTCAAAATAATCTGCATAAATTTCTACAGCTTCAAAATATCGCGGACACCTTATTTTTTCTTTATGGAAAGGGCTAAAAAGTGTCCAATTTTTACATCTTGTCCTGGAGTTTCTGGACATTTGGCGACCCTGCTCTTGACTATTTCTGGTGAATATGTGCACTTCTGCTTCACTGAGCCCCATTCTCAGGATTGCTGAGAGTGCCAGAAGTTGGATCCCTAGAGATCAGGAAGTTATCTCCCATCCTTATGTCCAGCTATCGCCCAATATCATTGCTTCCATTCGCTTCCAAACTCCTGGAACAGCACGTCCACGCTGAACTTTCCTCCCACCTATCATCTAACTTGCTCTTTGACAATCTACAATCTGGTTTCCGCCCCCATCACTCCACTGAGACAGCCCTGACCAAAATTACTAATGACCTACTTACAGCCAAATCAAATGGACAGTACTCTATACCCCTGCTTCTAGACCTGTCCTCTGCATTTGACACAGTTGACCACTGCCTCCTACTACAGATCCTCTCCTCCTTCGGCATCAAAGGCCTTGCCCTATCCTGGATCTCCTCATACCTTTCCTATCGCACATTCAGCGTCTCCCACTCCCACACCACCTCCTCATCCCACCCTGTCTCTGTTGGAGTCCCCCAAGGCTCTGTTTTAGGACCCCTACTCTTCTCAATCTATACACTTGGTCTGGGGCAACTCATAAAGTCCCACGGATTCCAGTACCACCTTTATGCTGATGACACTCAGATCTACCTCTCTGGCCCAGACGTCACCTCTCTGCTGTCCAGAATCCCAGAGTGTCTATCAGCCATATCCTCCTTCTTCTCCTCTTGCTTCCTCAAACTCAATGTAGACAAATCTGAACTCATCATCTTTCCTCCATTTCACAGATCTACCTTACCCGACCTAGCTAAAACAATTAATGACATCACACTTTCCCCAGTACCAGAAGTCTGCTGCCTCGGAGTAACCTTTGACTCTGCCCTGTCCTTCAAACCGCACATCCAAGCTCATTCTACCTCCTGTCGCCTCCAGCTCAAAAATATTTCCAGAATCCATCCTTTCCTCAACCCTCAATCTACTAAAATGCTTGTGCATACCCTCATCATCTCCCGCTTCGACTACTGCAACATCCTTTTCTGTGGTCTCCCTGCTTACACCCTCGCACCTCTCCAGTCCATCCTTAACTCTGCCGCCCGACTAATTCATCTCTCTCCTCGCTACTCCTCCGCTTCTCCCCTCTGCAAATCTCTTCACTGGCTCCCATTCCCTCAGCGTATCCAGTTCAAATTACTAATACTGACCTATAAGGCCATCTATAACCTGTCTCCCCCATATGTCTCTGAACTAATCTCCCGATACCTTCCCTCACGTAATCTCCGCTCCTCCCAAGACCTCCTTCTCTCCTCCACACTTATTCGCTCCTCACCCAATTTCTCCAAGACTTCTCCCGAATAGCCCCTATTCTCTGGAATTCTTTGCCCCAACAATTCCGACTATCAACCACATTTGGATCCTTCAGACGGAACCTGAAAACCCACCTATTCAAGAAAGCCTACAGCCTGCAATGACCCCGCTACCTCCTTCTCTCTCACCACTACCGGTGATATCACCTCAACCAACACCGGAACTGCTGCAACCCACCAACCTACTGTCTCCTTCCCCACCATCCTGTAGCATGTAAGCCCGAAAGGGCAGGGTCCTCTCTCCCCTCTGTATCAGTCTGTCATTGTTAGTTTGTTTACTGTAAGTGATATCTGTAATTTGTATGTAACCCCTTCTCATGTACAGCACCATGGAACCAATGGTGCTATATAAATAAATAATAATAATCCTATATATGAGGGATGACATTTCGTGAAGCCGCGCAGAAGCAAATTACTCCAAAAATTTGTTGGATTCAATTCTGCTTGGATTTACTCACTAATCTCTAATTATTATATACAGTTGTGGCCAAAAGTGTTAACACCCCTGCAATTCTGTCAGATAATACTCAGTTTCTTCCTGAAAATGATTGCAAACACAAATTCTTTGGTATTACTATTTTCATTTAATTTGTCTTAAATGAAAAAACACAAAAGAGAATGAAGCAAAAAGCAAAACATTGATCATTTCACACAAAACTCCAAAAATGGGCCAGACAAAAGTATTGGCACCCTCAGCCTAATACTTGGTTGCACAACCTTTAGCCAAAATAACTGCGACCAACCGCTTCCGGTAACCATCAATGAGTTTCTTACAATGCTCTGCTGGAATTTTAGACCATTCTTCTTTGGCAAACTGCTCCATGTCCCTGATATTTGAAGGGTGCCTTCTCCAAACTGCCATTTTTAGATCTCTCCACAGGTGTTCTATGGGATTCAGGTCTGGACTCATTGCTGGCCACCTTAGAAGTCTCCAGTGCTTTCTCTCAAACCATTTTCTAGTGCTTTTTGAAGTGTGTTTTGGGTCATTGTCCTGCTGGAAGACCCATGACCTCTGAGGGAGACCCAGCTTTCTCACACTGGGCCCTACATTATGCTGCAAAATTTGCTGGTAGTCTTCAGACTTCATAATGCCATGCACACGGTCAAGCAGTCCAGTGCCAGAGGCAGCAAAGCAACCCCAAAACATCAGGGAACCTCCGCCATGTTTGACTGTAGGGACCGTGTTCTTTTCTTTTTGAATGCCTCTTTTTTTCTCCTGTAAACTCTATGTTGATGCCTTTGCCCAAAAAGCTCTACTTTTGTCTCATCTGACCAGAGAACATTTTTCCAAAACGTTTTAGGCTTTTTCAGGTAAGTTTTGGCAAACTCCAGCCTGGCTTTTTTATGTCTCGGGGTAAGAAGTGGGGTCTTCCTGGGTCTCCTACCATACAGTCCCTTTTCATTCAGATGCCGACGGATAGTACGGGTTGACACTGTTGTACCCATGGACTGCAGGGCAGCTTGAACTTGTTTGGGTGTTAGTCGAGGTTCTTTATCCAACATCCGCACAATCTTGCGTTGAAATCTCTTGTCAATTTTTCTTTTCCGTCCACATCTAGGGAGGTTAGCCACAGTGCCATGGGCTTTAAACTTCTTGATGACACTGCGCACGGTAGACACAGGAACATTCAGGTCTTTGGAGATGGACTTGTAGCCTTGAGATTGCTCATGCTTCCTCACAATTTGGTTTCTCAAGTCCTCAGACAGTTCTTTGGTCTTCTTTCTTTTCTCCATGCTCAATGTGGTACACACAAGGACACAGGACAGAGGTTGAGTCAACTTTAATCCATGTCAACTGGCTGCAAGTGTGATTTAGTTATTGCCAACACCTGTTAGGTGCCACAGGTAAGTTACAGGTGCTGTTAATTACACAAATTAGAGAAGCATCACATGATTTTTCGAGCAGTGCCAATACTTTTGTTCACCCTCTTTTTTATGTTTGGTGTGGAATTATATCCAATTTGGCTTTAGGACAATTCTTTTTGTGTTTTTTCATTTAATCCCTTAGTGACCGGGCCAATTTTTTAAATTCTGACCAATATCACTTTATGTGATTATAACTCTGGAACGCTTCAACAAATCCCAGTGATTTTGAGATTTTTTTTTCGAGGCACATTATAATTTATGATAATGGTAAATATAGGTTGATATTTTTTATAAACACAAAACATATCAGAAACTTGACAAAAATGTCAAAAAAAATTGCAATTTTCAAACGTTGAATGATTATCCCTTTAATCCAGATAGTCATACCACAAAAACAATAATAAATAACATTTCCCACATGTCTGCTTTACATCAGCACCATTTTTAAAACGCTAATTTATTTTGTTAGGCTTGTAGGAGGTTTAAAAATGTAGCAGTAATTTTTCATTTTTTCAAGGAAATGTACAAAATTTATTTTTTGAGATACCTATTTTGAAGTGACTTTGGGGGTGCTATATATTGGAAAACCCCAAAAAGTGATACCATTTTAAAAACAGCGCCCCCTGACATATTGAAAACTTCTGTCAGGTAGTTTATTAACCCTTCAGGTGATTTTCAGGAATTAATGCAAAGTGGTATAGCAGGAATGAAAAAATGTTTGTTGTTTACCCCCTCAATGTCGCTAACTTCTGAACTGACCGCTATATCCAGGAGACTCTAAGGCCGCTATTTGGCCATGAACTGCTATGGAAAACATCAGGACCACACAATCATAATCTCGGTGTGTCAATTAGATTAAAGCGGAAGCCCCCACAATCTTTTAACCATTTTTCCGATGTAGTCACTTTTGACAGCAGCAAGTAAGGGGTTAAACAGATATGGACGGTGACAACACTGATCGTTTGTGATACAGCAAGTTGTCAGCGATAGTGGACAGCCGACAGCCGCTGGATTGTCAACTGTGTGGGGATGATATTCTCTTATATCTCAGGTCAGTAAAAAGACGTATTGGCGGTCATTAAGGGGTTAAGACAAATTAAATGAAGATAATAATACCAAAGAATTTGTGTTTGCAATCATTTTCAGGAAGAAACTGAGTATTATCTGACAGAATTGCAGGGGTGTCAATACTTTTGGCCACAACTGTATTTCTGCTATAATTAGAGCCACTTTCGAGTAGAGTCATTTTGTCAGACTGTAAGCAGCCCGTGCCCTCCTCCTCTAAGTTCTGTCCACCTTTCAGAAAAAAAAGGCTTGAGCATCAGAAAAGAGAAAAAAGTTGCAAATATTTTGGTCAAAACAGATATTTGAGATTTTATTCTGCCCGAAAACTGACACAAATCCCTTAATAAATTTCCTCTAATGCTTGATTAAACATACAGAAAGATTTAAAGGCACTTTTTAAAGTACATATATTGTGCCCCAGAAATAGTGCCCTAGAAAGTGCTTTCTTCACATTCTTCTTTTTCTATTCCCGACCTTCTAGTTTCTCCTTCTTGGGAACTCTACACCCCTATCTGACGCTACATCTCGCTCCCCTTCTCCAATTGAGAATTTAGCCTCAAGATGCAGCTTCTATTTTGAGGGACTGGCACTTTTAATGGATATTCCCATCTCCAAGACCCTGTCCCAATATGTAGTAGATGTAATAATAATAATAATAATAATAATAATAATAATAATAATAATAATATTAGCAAATATCTGTAGTATAGTTCTTCTGATTCACTATGTTGCTTACCCCATGTGCAGGGCAATGCAGTAGCTTTGGTATCCATGGTTTGTTACAGTTAGTTAGCTGAGTGGCCGTAACCATGGATACCTAAGCTGATACAATGCCCTGCACATGGGTAAACGATGTAGACAATCAGAAGAACTATACTACAGTTCTAATGGAAGATATTCACTAATATTATTATTATTACACCTGCTCTATATTGGGATAGGATTTTGAAGATGGGTATACCCCTTTAAGGGCTGAGGAGGAATGAATGCATAAGTCCACAAAAACAAAAATTAAGCCCTTTATTCAACAATCTCGTATAAAGAATCATTTCCACTATCTGTCTCTATTTATTTACACTTGTAATGTAACTGTTTGTATCTGATGCCTCTATCATTCTCTGTACCATTCTCTGTACTCACTGCTGTTCGGAATTATTTTTTGTCACTTTTTTCATCTTTTATCTTGTGAAAAAGCTTTTATCTTTCCTGATAATTCGTGTTAGAAGTCTATCGTTTGTAATGTAAATCTCTACAAACTGACGGATAATTTTGTTTTTGAATTTTCTTTCTTAAGATTTGGGTTTGTCTAACATCAGTGCAGTTTCCAAAGGATAAAGAATACAATAAGATTTGTCCAATGTATTAATCTCTGAGTTTAACCAACTTAGAAGAAAAAAAAAACTTTACTTTTGTGCTTTAATTTGCGCTTAACTTTTGGGAAACAATTTTAAAACAAGTCTGCTGATTTTGTTACAACTGTACCTGTTGTAACGTTGAGTCACTTGTCATGGACCAGCCGTGAGTCAAGGTAGTCAATGAGTACAAGATCAAGAGCCAGTAGGGTACGTCATTAACAGAGGGAAGAGACAAAGGCTTAGTCAGGTCACAGTCCAGAGTCATAATTCCAAGGTCAGAATGCGTCGAGGCAAAAGGGATAATATAAATCCAAGGTCCAGCAACAGAAGATCAGAATGTCTGAATTCAAAGCACATCTGTGGGATAACATAAATCCAAGGTCCAGCAACAGAAGATCAGAATGTCTGAATTCAATGCACAAGTCCAGAGACAACACCACACTGAGCTGAATGGTACAACTGGCAGCTATATGGGATGGCCAGCCTCATTAAGTAGCTGGGTAATCACTTGGAACAGGGAACACCTGAAGGAAGCTCAGCACCTCCCAGTGTCAGATTGGATGGCTGTGGCATCAATCAAGGCACCAACAGCTCAGCACGCTCCTGCACTAGACTGGATGACAGAGCTGTAAGTCACTGCATCCAAGACACACTGAGCAGTGGAATCGCGACCAGATAACAGTTATGAACCAGCTTTTATGTGTGCATGTTAGATATAACACTATTTATGGCCTTTAGCTATGGGCACATGTTGAGTAGATGGATGCAGAAGTTTCTGCACCATTTCTGCTTGGCAGGAAAAACACAGAAGAAAAATGCGTTTTCAATGCCGTCTCTCATTCTGAGGCTCCATAGACTTTAGCGGCAGCCACTCTAGGGTCCCGTTGCGCTGCACGAGACCACGTGGCTTTGAACAGCGATGATGTCAATAATTGTACTACTCATCAGAGTCAGTGACTCACACTGCGCTCTGTGATACCCGGCGACTCTGATGAGCGGTATGGTTACTGACGTCACCGCCATTCAAAGATGCCTGGTCTCGTGCAGCAGGACCCAAGAAAGGCTGCTTCTAAAGCCTATGGAGTATCGTTCAGGCTCCATATGCTTTGCACTGAGGATTCGAGGAACTTCACTGGAATTGCGTGGACTACATTGGACCTGTGTGGGAGCATTTTTTTTTCTAGTAAATTGGTGAATGAAGGACTGTTTTCGGGTTTTGTTTCTCTCTTTTCATGTTTTTCAGGTATCCATTTGTGGACTATGATGAATTCGATGGATTACAGTGGATTCCATGGTCTACAGTGGACCAGCATGGCTTTTTTTAATTACATTGGCGAACCAGGGAAAGTGTTTTTTCAAATAAAGTACTTTTTTGTGTGCATGTTTTTATTTTTCATTACTGGGTTAGTAAGGTGGGAGTCTGATAGATGCCTACCCATTACTAAAACCAGGGCTTGATGCCACCCTTGATTTTTGAAAATTCACAGATGACATCAACCGCAACTACCATTACCCTGATTGCCATCGCACCACGGCAATCAGGAAGAGCGAGGCAAAGCGGCAGAATTGGCATATCTCATGTGATGCGCCACTCCTGTGACGGCTGGTATTTTTAGGCTGGGAATGGCCCAATAACCATGCATATTCTTGGCTCTTAGCTGTATGCTGTACCTTTGCTGGTTATCAAAAATAGGGGCGACCCCAAGTGTTTCTTTCTTTCTTTCTTTCTTTCTTTCTTTCTTTCTTTCTTTCTTTCATAAAACCATGTCCAATAAGCTCCACAGGGTAAAGTTTTATAATACATCAGGGGATTGTGTAATTATATGTGTAAATGTCTGTCTATATACTGTATCTGTATGTCTATATGTCTGATGCTCTGTCTATACCTATTAGCTATCTCAACAGATCCGACAAAAAAAAAGACACTCTCTTCTCCAATGATTAATGTAAAAATCTTTCATTGGTACATCAATTCAAAGGAATATACATATTAAAACCATTTAAGAAGAGAAAATAAGGGAGGCGAAAAACAAACCCAGGGCACAATATAAAAACACAAGATTGGTTGTAAATATAAGATGGAAAGGTATATGCACATAGAATATAAATAATTTGAACAATGGATGGTAGTGGGATATATGGGATATATAGAGGAAATAGATATATCATGTATACAGTATATAAAACCAAATAATGCTCCAAGGTGTGACAGTATGGGAGTCTCACAAAGGGAAAACTGTGCAAGTGCAAACAGAGGAGCAGAACAAGGAGCAAAATCAGATAACTGCAAGAAATAACCATAATTAGCATTTTTCACTGACTTAACTGAAGTCAGTGGGGGAAAAAATGCTGCAAAAGAATGCTGAAAGAATTCACATGCTGCGGAATATTTTTTTGCACCAAATCTGCAAGTCACAAATATGCCAACATGTGCATGACGCTTCAGGTTTCTCATTCAGTTTGCTGGCATCAGGTTACCCTTTAGGTTTTATAGACAAATCTGAGTGCAAAAAATTCATCATGTACACACGGCCTAAATGTCCAGCATTCTACATTTGTTTTCCACTGCTGCGGGCTTTTTCTTTAATTTTCACTTGTTTCTGAGCTAGTGGGTGGAGGCTTGCTTTTATGATGTCTCCTCTCTCATTGCACTCCTCCCTACTCCCATCTTTGTACACTTACATAGGAAGTAACAGAACAAACTATAGCAACACAGATTTGAGCAATTTTTCAGAATGTCTGATGAGTTCAGGAGGCAAGGGAGAGAAGACGTGGCTTATTTGTTCTTATTTTTGCATGTACTATTGATTTTACCACTATATATACAGTGCCATGAAAATGTATTCATACCCTGTGAACTTTTCCACCCACAAACAAAAATGTGTTTTATGCGATATACCAACACATAGCAGCAAGTATTTGTGAAGTGTAAAGGAAATGATACAGGGTTTTCTCAATATTTTAAAAATATAAATCTGCAAATTGTGATGAGCATTTGTCATCAGCTCCCTATAGTTTAATACCCCTAAATAAAATCCTTTTAATTGCCTCCAGAAGTTACATAATTAGTAAATTGAGTGCACCTGTGTGTGTAATCTATTCTGTGAACGTCTTGGAGGTTTGTTTGAGAAAATTAAGGATCAAACATCATCATGAAAACCAAGGAACACACTAGACAAGTAAAGGATAAGGTTGTGGAGTAAAACAGCATTAAGTTGTAAAAAAAAAATAGCCCAAGCTCTGTACATCTCATGGAACACTGTTTAATTCATTATCCAAACATGGAAGGCGTATTGCACAACTACAAGCCTACTAAGACATGGCTAGTCAGATAAACTGGCATCCCAAACAAGCAGAGGACTAATTAGAGAAGCAGCCAAGAGGCCTATGGTCTGGAGGAGCTGCAGAGATCCACAGCTCAGGTGGGGGAATCTGTCCACAGGACAACAATTAGTCGTACACTGCACATACTGTTTCTTGACCTTATGGAAGAGTAGCAAGACGAAAACCATGTTTTAAAGCAAGCCATAAGAAATCCTGATTGCAGCTTGTAAAAAGATTGGTAAGTGACTTAGCTAGCAAGCGGAAGAAGGTGCTCTGGTCAGATGAGACCAAAGTAAAACTTTTTGTGCTAAATGCTATGTTTTTGTGAAAAACGAAGGGTAGAGACACCCTGCCGTATAGCTTGTGCGAGAATCACATCGTAAAACTCGCACTGGCTGTCTGCTCTCCTGACCTGAGCTTGACAGCTGCATAGTAATCCATCACACTGTCATGCTCAGGTCAGGAGAGATGCTGGCCAGTCCGTGCAGTGCGATGCGATTATCGCATGAGAAATACATCAGTGTGATTCCAGCCTAACACTGCAGATCACCCTGAAAACACCATCCCCATTGTCAAGCATGATGGTGGCAGCATTATGCTGTGGGGAGACTTTTCTTCAGCAGGGACAGGGAAGCTTGTCAGAGTTGATGGAAGGATGGATGGAGCTAAATACTGGGCAATCCTGGAGAAAACCTGTTAGCAGCTGCAAAAGACTTGAGACTGGGGCATAGCTTCACCTTCCAGAAGGGCAACAACCCTAAATATACTGCCAAACTCACATAACCTAATTCTGGAAACACGTACGCCATTTTTGATGCAGTTTTTTGTCTAAAGCCCAAAATCTAAAGCATTGTATTACAGAGCAGGAGAAGTTGGAAAAAAATTATTATAACTTGAAATGTATTGATTGAAATCCCTTCTGTTTCTAGCAGTACAGAGGGCAAATAATTATTTTTGTATGTAAAAATTCTACCCACTGGACTCCTACTGGATTGGGAATCTTGAAAAACCCTGAACCATGGTTATATAAAGTCAAATTTATTGTGCACTTTGGACACTTTTTATATTTTTTTACATTTTTGGTGCATGCCTTTAGAGACCTTTCACAATCTATTGGCATATTTGCACCAATAATTTGTGTTATATTTGGGCACTTTAGTGCATTGTAGTACATTTTTTATTTAACCACATCCCTTTTTGGGCCCTCACCCCTTTTTTTTCAAAGCCACTGATCAAGTGAGCTCCAAAACTTTCTAAAACAATTCTCAGAGTGGTACAGGGCATGTGAATCACTATTTTATGAAAATTGGTCCAGAATTCTACCAGAATTAGCCACATCTCCCAATTACTTTTTCTTCAAAATTAAAACTATTAGGCTATGTTCACACCCAGCATTTTTGATGCTTTTTTTTTCTGCAGACAAAACCTGCTCTCTTGGTAGAAAAAAAACACTGCGTTCAAAACACCCGTTTTTCTGCGTTTTCAGAGCACTTTTAGCAGCATTTATGTTGTGCTTTTTGCTTGTTTTTTTGCAGTATTTTTGAGTGTGGATTACATTTGTGCTTCATCTACTGTACTTGTTTAACAAAGTTGTAAAGTTGGTTTCATTCACCAAAAATGCTTTAAAAACGCAGAAAAAAATGCCATTGCGTTTTTTCGCAGCTTTTTAAAAATGTCTTATTAATTTTTGTAGGTGAGAAAAAAACACTACAAAATGCTGAAAGAATTGGCACGCTGCAGATTTAAAAAAACACAGCAATTTTCTCACTCAGTCAGGAAAAAAACAAACAATGTGCATGAGATTTCTAAAATCTCAGCTTTTGCGGGGACTGCAAAGAGTAACTTTAAATTTGCATAAAAAAAGAAGCAATAAAATGCAACTTATGAACTTAGCCTTAAAGAGGTTGTTCACTTTCAGGGACATTTTTTTTGGTAGGGTTAAAAATTATTTTTGCAGTCAGTTTTATATACACTCACTGGCCACTTTATTAGGTACACCATGCTAGTAAGGGGTTGGACCCCCTTTTGCCTTCAGAACTGCCTCAATTCTTCGTGGCAGAGATTCAACAAGGTGCTGGAAGCATTCCTCAGAGATTTTGGACCATATTGACATGATGGCATCACACAGTTGGCGCAGATTTGTCGGCTGCACATCCCTGATGCGAATCTCCCGTTCCACCACATCCCAAAGATGCTCTATTGGATTGAGATCTGGTGACTGAGGAGGCCATTTGAGTACAGTGAACTCATGGTCATGTTCAAGAAACCAATCTGAGATGATTCGAGCTTTATGACATGGCGCATTATCCTGCTGAAAGTAGCCATCAGATGTTGGGTACATTGTGGTCATAAAGGGATGGACATGGTCAGCAACAATACTCAGGTAGGCTGTGGCGTTGCAACGATGCTCAATTGGTACCAAGGGGCCCAAAGAGTGCCAAGAAAAAATTCCCCACACCATGACACCACCACCACCAGCCTGAACCGTTGATACAAGGCTGGATGGATCCATGCTTTCATGTTGTTTACGCCAAATTCTGACCCTACCATCCGAATGTCGCAGCAGAAATCGAGACTCATCAGACCAGGCAACGTTTTTCCAATCTTCTACTGTCCAATTTCGATGAGCTTGTGCAAATTGTAGCCTCAGTTTCCTGTTCTTAGCTGAGAGGAGTGGTACCCAGTGTGGTCTTCTGCTGCTGTAGCCCATCTGCCTCAAAGTTCGACGCACTGTGCGTTCAGAGATGCTCTTCTGCCTACCTTGGTTGTAACGGGTGGCAATTTGAGTCACTGTTGCCTTTCTATCAGCTCGAACCAGTATGCCCATTCTCCTCTGACCTCTGGCATCAACATGGCATTTCCGGCCACAGAACTGCCGCTCACTGGATTTTTTTTCTTTTTCGGACCATTCTCTGTAAACCCTAGAGATGGTTGTGCGTTAAAATCCCAGTAGATCAGCAGTTTCTGAAATACTCAGACCAGCCCTTCTGGCACCAACAATCATGCCACGTTCAAAGGCACTCAAATCACCTTTCTTCCCCATACTGATGCTCGGTTTGAACTGCAGGAGATTGTCTTGACCATGTCTACATGCCTAAATGCACTGAGTTGCCGCCATGTGATTGGCTGATTAGAAATGAAGTCTTAACACACAGTTGGACAGGTGTACCTAATAAAGTGGCCAGTGAGTGTATACCACCGTGTAAAAGTTTAGGGTCACTTAGAAATTTCTTTATTTTTGAAAGAAAAGCACAGTTTTTTCCAATGAGACTAACATTAAAATGATTCAGAAATACACTCTATACATTGTTAATGTGGTAAATGATTATTCTAGCTGCAAACGTCTGGTTTGTAATGCAATATCTTCATAGGTGTATAGAGGCCCATTTCCAACAACCATCACTCCAGTGTTCTTATGGTACTTTCTGCTTGCTATCTGTGTAAGAAGGCTAATGGATAGTGTTGAGCATTCCGATACCGCAAGTATCGGGTATCGGCCGATATTAGCTGTATCGGAATTCCGATACTTAGTTCCGATACTTTTTTTCCTTTCGAATACTGGAATCGGAAGTTCCCATAATGCTAGGAGCCCGCTCGATTTGATTCAGCCAATGGGGATCCTCAGAAGTGTGGGCATATCCTGTTAGGCATGTAGGCATGTTAACTACTGGCATGGCTGTGATTGGCTGCTGAAATGATGTCATGATGCACTATAAAAAGCGCTGCAGCCACCATTTCTGGTCACTCTGCTGTGAATTCAGTTAGGGACAGGCTGCTGTTGAAGACTGTGAGGGACAGTTAGAAATAGCGATTCCACAAAACATATAGTGCTTAACCCAGGCTACATAAACCACCACTGTAGCTTGCTTTTCCCTAGCAGCGCTGTTTTCACAGCTGTCTGCAAGGGCTGTGTGAGTGCAGACCCACGCTGTGTAGTGTGTCCTGCAGGCACGTCTGATTGTAGGCCGGCCAGCGTGTGTCTCTGCCTCATACACATTTTTCTTTTATTGCTGCTTTTTTTTCTCCTGTATAGTGTGCTTCCATACGTATCCATATACGTTGGTTGCAAACACTAAAGGAGTGGACAGCGGAGCCTTTCAGCAGCCTTTCAGTGCTATAGCCCATTTCTCTGCACTGTTTTTGGCTGTCTGATAGGTCTCTCTGTGTGTGAGTGCAGCTCACGTTGCAGTGTGTTCTACAGCCACCGCTAGCTGTAGTCCGCTCAGCGTGCGTCACTGCCTCATACATAGTCCTTTTTTTGCAGCAAATTTAGCCAGATTTTTGCTCCTATATTAGTATGCTTCCAACCGCATCCATTGTCATTGGTTGGTTGCAAACACTGTATAGGATTAGATAGAGGAGCCTTTTTGCTGGCTTGTGCCCTTCAGGGCCAGCCAGGCTAGTATCACCCTATTTTTTGGAGCTTCATCAATTGCATTGTAGGTTAGCTTCCTGCATTGTAATCGCTCCAAAAAGTTTGTGATACTATAGCTTTCAAACTTTGGTCACATCCTTTCCTTTCCCCCACCCAAAAAAAAAAAAGGAAATAAAGTTCACCAAACACTCCACTTTACAGTTGTCTAGGCCACATTAGATCATATTAAAGTGTAGTACACACACTCTTAGCCAAATTAGTGTTTCTTATACTGGTTAGCAGGTATTCAGGAATAAGAACACTAAGCCACCCCTTTTTTACTTTTCTGCCTATCTTTATCAGTCTACCAAGATGAAGAAGGCAGGGAGTAAGGCACGTGGTCGTGGCCGTGGAGTTTCAGCAGGGAGAGGACGGGGGGATTCAGCAGGGAGAGGACGTGGGGATTCGGTATCTGCTGCGGCCACCAGTGACCCGGCATCCCCCAATTTTACCAGGCAACAGTCCTTCATGCGCAGCTTTGTAGGACCTCGCCGTACCCCACTGCTGCGTGACGAACAAATTGAAGCCGTTGTCGGATGGATGGCAGCTAACGCATCCACTTCAATGACTTCCGCATCCTCCCAAGGCCAGAGCACTGAAGAGCAACCATCTGTCTCTTCACCACCTGCCAAATTGCCCAGGCAGTCTGAGAGCCCTGGACAGGAGCCATCTCAATCTTTACTTCTGTTCTCAGAATCTGTTGGCTTGGAAAGAGGTGGCCAGCCAAGCAACATTCTAGAGCGTGAAGAAGAGGGAGTATGCAGTGATGCGCAACTGCTTTGTCCCTCTGAATCTGAAGAGGCGGGTGGGCCAGTGCCTATGGTCAGCACACCTCAGTATGCATCAGATGATGATGAGACTCAGTTGCCAATTTCTGGTGCGTACGGTGCTGGCGAGACAACCCAGGACCAGCCGGTGCTTGAAGAGGGGAGTGGAGATGATGAGGTCCTTGACCCATCATGGCGTCAGCCACAGGAAGGTGGTGGGAGCAGCTCTGAGGAAGAGATTCCCCGAACAGCCAAAAGAGGAGGGAGAGGGCGGGGGCAGACTTGGTTGCCTGTAGCCTCCACTTTGGCACCCGTGAGGAGCAATCCTCTTCCAAAACACAAAAAGGGCGCTCCCAGGACTTGCAGTGCGTGGTCTTTTTTTGACACAGTTGCAGATGACATTTGCTTTGTCAAATGCAAGCTGTGTCATCAGAAAGTGAAATGAGGCAAAAATGTGACCAACCTCAATACCACAAATATGTGGAAACATGTGCGTACCAAGCACGAGGTGGAGTTACACAGACACACTGAAGATGTAGGCCAACCTTCAGCAGCACCTACCACCTCTTCAGGTCGTGTTGGGGCCTCTTCCTCCAGCTCACACACAGCTGGTTCGGCTTCCTCACTGGAACGCCATGGAAGAACCACTGCCACTGTTGTCCAGAGACCCAGTGAAATTCCACCCACTGAACCACGTTCGCAGTCATCAGCACCCTCCCAGGCCACTCACCAGCAATCGGTAGCACAGGCATGGGAGAAAAAGCAGCCATACTCGGCAAACCATCCCCGAGCACTGGCTCTGAATGCCGGCATTGCCAAACTACTGGCCCTTGAGATGCTGTCATTCAGGCTGGTGGAGACTGACACATTCCGGAACTTTATGTCATTGGCAGTTCCACAATACAATGTGCCCAGCCACTTTTATTTCAGCAGGCAAGCTGTCCCTGCCCTGCAAAAGCATGTGGAGGGAAAAATTAAAAATGCGCTACTAAATGCCGTCAGTAGCAAGGTCCACCTGACCACCGATGCGTGGACCAGTAGCCATGGACAGGGCCGATACCTTTCCCTCACTGCCCATTGGGTCAATGTTGTGGAGCCAGGTACAGATCTGGAGAGTGGCTCTGTACGTATTCTGCCAACTCCAAGGATTGCATGAATGCAGTCTGTACATATTGAGTCCTCCTCCTACTCTAGTTCCTCGGAATCAGCACTGCGTGAGCCTGTTAGGCCAGATATGAGCACAGGTGTGGCCAAACGTCAACAGGCCGTCCTTAAATTAATTTCTTTGGGGAATCGGAGCCACACAGCACAGGAGCTCTGGAATGCCATCAAGCAGGAGAGCGATGTGTGGTTTGTGCCAGCGAATCTCCAGCCAGGTTTGGTAGTGAGTGACAATGGCCGAAATCTAGTGGCAGCTCTGGGCCTAGGCAACCTCACTCACATACCATGTCTGGCACACGTGCTCAATTTGGTCGTGCAGAGCTTTCTGAGGGACTATCCGGATCTTGATGCACTGCTGCACAAGGTTCGCCTAGAGTGTGCTCACTTGCGGCGTTCCAGCATGGCAAGATCGCGCATTGCATCTCTGCAACGCCGATTCCGCCTGCCAGAACATCGCATCATATATGACCTCCCCACCAGGTGGAATTCAACGTTACATATGTTGGAGCGGTTGTGTGAGCAGCAGGCAGCAGTAATGGAGTACCAGCTGCATCAGGCGCAAACAAGTCGCACTGTGCGCCGGACACACTTCACCACCACTGAGTGGGCCACTATGAGGGACATCTGCCAAGTTTTGCGTGCCTTCGATGACTCCACGCGGATGGCCAGTGCAGATGATGCACTAATCAGCATGACTGTCCCCCTCATCTGTCTGCTTCAAAAAACCTTACAAGCACTAAGTGAGGAGGTTTTTGAAGAGGTCGAGGATGAGCAGTCAGAAATGCCATCTGCTTCTGGCAAGTCTGCGCAACGTGCTTCCACACAAAGGCCCAGGCAGGGGACACTTAGTGAGGAGGATGACGAGGAGTCAATGGAGGAGGAGGAACACATCTCTCCAGAGGAGGGAGGTACACAAGGCTCTAGTAGTCAGTGTGTACAGCGAGGGTGGGGTGATGCTGAGCAGGCAGAGATGCTGCCTCAAGCTGGGGACAGCGTTTCCGGTCCAGTTGGCAGTCTGCAGCACATGGTTGATTTCATGCTGCAGTGCTTGTTAAATGACCGCCGCATCGCCAACATTCTCCACACGGCTGATTATTGGGTGTACACCCTCCTAGATCCTCGCTACCGGGACAACTTACAAAGCCTCATACCACAGTTGAACCGGGAGCGAAAAATGCGGGAGTACCAAGAAACACTTGTGCAGGCCATCATGTTCTCCATTCCCCCCACAAGTGTTGCTGGTAGTGCTTTTCAAACCAGCCATGTGGGTAGAGGCAGTGGAGGAAGCTCTTCACAAAGAGGTAGCAGAGGCAGTGCCGCAGGACAAGGCAAGGCCAGTATGGCTCAAATGTGGAAAAGTTTTGTGGGACCGCCACAAACGGCTACACCATCACAGACGGCTCCAGTCAGCAGGAGGCAACGTTTCCGTCAGATGGTGACAGACTACTTGTCGTGCCCTGTTAGTGTTCTCCCAGACGGCTCTTCCCCGTTCAAGTATTGGGTCTCTAAGCTGGATACATGGCCAGAGCTTAGCCAGTATGCATTGGAGGTGTTGGCTTGCCCTGCTGCCAGCGTATTATCGGAACGTGTCTTTAGTGCTGCAGGTGGTGTGGTAACAGACCGTCGCACGCGACTATCCGCCGATAATGTTGACCGGCTTACTTTTGTGAAAATGAACAAGGCCTGGATCTCACCTGAATTTGCCAGTCCTCTTCCAGAATAAATAATTGGCTGGCAACAGGATCCAGGTCTCCTGTTGTGTTCATGTTTCTATGACCTGAACTTTATTTCCTGGGCTACAGCAACGCCCGTTGTTGCTCAGAAGTGCTGTCCGCACAGACAAAACACTCGCTCATGTGTAAGTGGGGTTCGGTAACGTCAGCTGATCCCCTGCTGTGTGTACGGCAAACTCTCCTGCTGCCTACAACTTCTGACTACCTCTGATTTAATATGTTCTCTGATTTGCCCTCTGTCTCCACTCTGTTTTGAGTATTTTCTCCGGCCTACAACACCGCCTGTTTCTGCTCTCAAGTGCCGTCTGCACAATCCACACTTGTTCCTGTGGTACCTGGGTCCTGTAACATCTGCTCATCTCCAGAGTTGAGCACGGCAATGTCTCCTGCTTTGTCTACATTCCCACTACTTATAGTGGAAATGTGGACAGAGCAGGAGACATTGCCTGACTCACCTCTAGGGAGAAGCTGCTGTTACAGAACCCCAGTAACACAGGAACAAGTGTGGGTTGTGCAGATGGCATTTCAGAGCAGCAACTGGCGTGGTTGGAAGCCAGAGGAAATACTCGAAACAGAGTGAAGACAGAGGCCTAATTGGAGTACGTTGACAGTTAGTAGTAGTCTAGAAACAATCGCAAACTGCCACCAAGTAGGCCTCGGCCTACTACCTGATTTTCCCTGGACTCCGACACCGCCAGTTGGTGCTCAGAAGTGCTGTCCGCACAGACAAAACACTCGCTCATGTGTAAGTGGGGTTCGGTAACGTCAGCTGATCCCCTGCTGTGTGTATGGCAAAGTGTCCTGCTCCCTCCACAGTCAAACAACCTCAGATTTACACCTGGCTCCAAGTAGGCCTCGGCCTACTACCTCATTTTCCCTGGGCTCCGACAACGCCAGTTGGTGCTCGGAAGTGCTGTCCGCACAGACAAAACACTCGCTCATGTGTAAGTGGGGTTCGGTATCGTCAGCTGATCCCCTGCTGTGTGTATGGCAAAGTGTCCTGCTCCCTCCACAGTCAAACAATCTCAGATTTACACCTGGCTCCAAGTAGGCCTCGGCCTACTACCTCATTTTCCCTGGGCTCCGACAACGCCAGTTGGTGCTCGGAAGTGCTGTCCGCACAGACAAAACACTCGCTCATGTGTAAGTGGGGTTCGGTAACCTCAGCTGATCCCCTGCTGTGTGTACGGCAAACTCTCCTGCTGCCTACAGCTTCTGACTACCTCTGATTTAATATGTTCTCTGATTTGCCCTCTGTCTCCACTCTGTTTTGAGTATTTCCTCCGGCCTACAACACCACCTGTTTCTGCTCTCAAGTGACGTCTGCACAATCCACACTTGTTCCTGTGGTACCTGGGTCCTGTAACATCTGCTCATCTCCAGAGTTGAGCATGGCAATGTCTCCTGCTTTGTCTACATTCCCACTACTTGTAGTGGAAATGTGGACAGAGCAGGAGACATTGCCTGACTCACCTCTAGGGAGAAGCTGCTGTTACAGAACCCCAGTAACACAGGAACAAGTGTGGGTTGTGCAGACGGCATTTCAGAGCAGCAACTGGCGTGGTTGGAAGCCAGCGGAAATACTCGAAACAGAGTGAAGACAGAGGCCTAATTGGAGTACGTTGACAGATAGTAGTAGTCTAGAAACAATCGCAAACTGCCACCAAGTAGGCCTCGGCCTACTACCTGATTTTCCCTGGGCTCCGACACCGCCAGTTGGTGCTCAGATGTGCTGTCCGCACAGACAAAACACTCGCTCATGTGTAAGTGGGGTTTGGTAACGTCAGCTGATCCCCTGCTGTGTGTATGGCAAAGTGTCCTGCTCCCTCCACAGTCAAACAACCTCAGATTTACACCTGGCTCCAAGTAGGCCTCGGCCTACTACCTCATTTTCCCTGGGCTCCGACAACGCCAGTTGGTGCTCGGAAGTGCTGTCCGCACAGACAAAACACTCGCTCATGTGTAAGTGGGGTTCGGTATCGTCAGCTGATCCCCTGCTGTGTGTATGGCAAAGTGTCCTGCTCCCTCCACAGTCAAACAACCTCAGATTTACACCTGGCTCCAAGTAGGCCTCGGCCTACTACCTCATTTTCCCTGGGCTCTGACAACGCCAGTTGGTGCTCGGAAGTGCTGTCCACACAGAAAAACACACTCGTTCATGTGAAAGTGGGGTTCGGTAACGTCAGCTGATCCCCTGCTGTGTGGCGGGCAAACTGCTGCTGCCTCCAAATTTTAGCTACTTCAGATTTAAACATTCTCTGATTTGGCCTCTGTCTCCACTCTGTCTCTAGTATTTCCCCTGACCTCCAACACCGCCAGTTCCTGCTCACAGTTGCCATCCACGCATTCCACACGTGTTCCTGTGTTACTGGGGTTCTGTAACGTCAGCAGATCCCCCAATATGTGTCCGCCACTGTCTCCTGCGCTGTCCACCTTCCCACTGCAAGCGGTGGGAATGTGGACAGAGCAGGAGACAGTGGCAGACACACATCAGGGGATCTGCTGACATTACAGAATCCCAGTAACACAGCAACACGTGTGGATTGGGCAGACGGCTGCTGTACGCATAAACTGGCGGTGTTGTTGGTCACGTGAAATCCTGGAAACAGAGTGGAGACAGATGCCTAATTGGAGCACGTTGACAGCCTGTTGTAGCCTACAAACAATGTAAAACTGCCACCAAGTAGGCCTCGGCCTGCACCCTGGTTCTCCCTGGGCTCCAACAACGCTAGTTGGTGCTCAGAAGTGCTGTCCACACAGAAAAACACACTCGTTCATGTGAAAGTGGGGGTCAGTAACGTCAGCTGATCCCCTGCTGTGTGGAGGGCAAAGTGTCCTGCTCCCTCCAAAGTCAAAATACCTCAGCTTTACACCTGGCTCCTAGAAGGCCTCGGCCTGCTCCATGATTGTCCCTGGGCTCCAACACCGCCAGTTGGTGCTCGGAAGTGCTGTCCACACAGAAAAACACACTCGTTCATGTGAAAGTGGGGTCCAGTAACGTCAGCTGATCCCCTGCTGTGTGGAGGGCAAAATGCTGCTGCCTCCAAATTGTAACTACTTCAGATTTAAACATTCTCTGATTTGGCCTCTGTCTCCACTCTGTCTCTAGTATTTCCCCTGACCTCCAACACCGCCAGTTCCTGCTCACAGTTGCCGTCCACGCATTCCACACGTGTTCCTGTGTTACTGGGGTTCTGTAACGTCAGCAGATCCCCCAATATGTGTCCGCCACTGTCTCCTGCGCTGTCCACCTTCCCACTGCAAGTGGTGGGAATGTGGACAGAGCAGGAGACAGTGGCAGACACACATCAGGGGATCTGCTGACATTACAGAATCCCAGTAACACAGCAACACGTGTGGATTGGGCAGACGGCTGCTGTACGCATAAACTGGCGGTGTTGTTGGTCACGTGAAATCCTGGAAACAGAGTGGAGACAGATGCCTAATTGGAGCATGTTGACAGTCTGTTGTAGCCTACAAACAATCTAAAACTACCACCAAGTAGGCCTCGGCCTACACCATGATTGTCCCTGGGCTCCAACAACGCCAGTTGGTGCTCGGCAGTGTCTTTGGCACGGGGACTCCCTGTTGCCCAGCCTGGTTCCAGCACGCCTGCTGTTTCCGGGTAGTGTCAAGGTCACTATGCCACCAATCCGTTGTCCTGTCGTCTTGCGGCCGGGTTAGCCGACTCTACAGTGCCTGCAGTTTAGGTGACTCCTATGTGGGCTGCGGGAACTGGCACTGAAGGCTGGATCCGTAGTGCCAATGGGACATGGACCCCCTGTAGGACTGTGGGTTTCGGTAACTGCGGCCGGCTTGCGGCCTGGCTACTTTGCTTTGAATGGGTACCTTCTGCTACCCACCCGGGTTCCAGCACTGTCTGCTGGTTCTCGCCAGAGCCTTTGGCCTAGGTGCCTCCATCTCGGTATCCGAGGTCCAGCACCGTCAGCTGGTCCTTGGTAGTGTTTTCTAGCACAGGTACCTCCTGCCTAGTAACCGTGGTCCAGCACCGTCAGCTGTTCCTCGGTAGTGCCATTGGCTCTTGTAGCTTTTGCTACCCATCTGGGTTCCAGCACCGTCAGCTGGTTCTCGGCAGTGTCTTTGGCACGGGGACTCCCTGTTGCCCAGTCTGGTTCCAGCACGCCTGCTGTTTCCGGGTAGTGTCAAGGTCACTATGCCACCAATCCGTTGTCCTGTCGTCTTGCGGCCGGGTTAGCCGACTCTACGGTGCCTGCAGTTTAGGTGACTCCTATGTGGGCTGCGGGAACTGGCACTGAAGGCTGGATCCGTAGTGCCAATGGGACATGGACTCCCTGTAGGACTGTGGGTTTCGGTAACTGCGGCCGGCTTGCGGCCTGGCTACTTTGCTTTGAATGGGTACCTTCTGCTACCCACCCGGGTTCCAGCACTGTCTGCTGGTTCTCGCCAGAGCCTTTGGCCTAGGTGCCTCCATCTCGGTATCCGAGGTCCAGCACCGTCAGCTGGTCCTTGGTAGTGCTTTCTAGCACAGGTACCTCCTGCCTAGTAACCGTGGTCCAGCACCGTCAGCTGTTCCTCGGTAGTGCCATTGGCTCTTGTAGCTTTTGCTACCCATCTGGGTTCCAGCACCGTCAGCTGGTTCTCGGCAGTGTCTTTGGCACGGGGACTCCCTGTTGCCCAGCCTGGTTCCAGCACACCTGCTGTTTCCGGGTAGTGTCAAGGTCACTATGCCACCAATCCGTTGTCCTGTCGTCTTGCGGCCGGGTTAGCCGACTCTACGGTGCCTGCAGTTTAGGTGACTCCTATGTGGGCTGCGGGAACTGGCACTGAAGGCTGGATCCGTAGTGCCAATGGGACATGGACCCCCTGTAGGACTGTGGGTTTCGGTAACTGCGGCCGGCTTGCGGCCTGGCTACTTTGCTTTGAATGGGTACCTTCTGCTACCCACCCGGGTTCCAGCACTGTCTGCTGGTTCTCGCCAGAGCCTTTGGCCTAGGTGCCTCCATCTCTGTATCCGAGGTCCAGCACCGTCAGCTGGTCCTTGGTAGTGCTTTCTAGCACAGGTACCTCCTGCCTAGTAACCATGGTCCAGCACCGTCAGCTGTTCCTCGGTAGTGCCATTGGCTCTTGTAGCTTTTGCTACCCATCTGGGTTCCAGCACCGTCAGCTGGTTCTCGGCAGTGTCTTTGGCACGGGGACTCCCTGTTGCCCAGCCTGGTTCCAGCACGCCTGCTGTTTCCGGGTAGTGTCAAGGTCACTATGCCACCAATCCGTTGTCCTGTTGTCTTGCGGCCGGGTTAGCCGACTCTACGGTGCCTGCAGTTTAGGTGACTCCTATGTGGGCTGCGGGAACTGGCACTGAAGGCTGGATCCGTAGTGCCAATGGGACATGGACCCCCTGTAGGACTGTGGGTTTCGGTAACTGCGGCCGGCTTGCGGCCTGGCTACTTTGCTTTGAATGGGTACCTTCTGCTACCCACCCGGGTTCCAGCACTGTCTGCTGGTTCTCGCCAGAGCCTTTGGCCTAGGTGCCTCCATCTCGGTATCCGAGGTCCAGCACCGTTAGCTGGTCCTTGGTAGTGCTTTTTAGCACAGGTACCTTCTGCTTAGTAACCGTGGTCCAGCACCGTCAGTTGGTCCTTGGTAGTGCCATTGGCTCTTGTTCCTTCTGCTACCCATCCGGGTGCCAGCACTGTCTGCTGGTTTTCGCCACAGCCTTTGGCCTAGGTGCCTCCATCTCGGTATCTGAGGTCCAGCACCGTCAGCTGGTCCTTGGTAGTGCTTTTTAGCACAGGTACCTTCTGCTTAGTAACCGTGGTCCAGCACCGTCAGGTGGTCCTCGGTAGTGCCATTGGCTCTTGTTCCTTCTGCTACCCATCCGGGTGCCAGCACTATCTGCTGGTTCTCGCCACAGCCTTTGGCCTAGGTGCCTCCATCTCGGTATCCGAGGTCCAGCACCATCAGCTGGTCCTTGGTAGTGCTTTTTAGCACAGGTACCTTCTGCTTAGTAACCGTGGTCCAGCACCGTCAGTTGGTCATCGGTAGTGCCATTGGCTCTTGTTCCTTCTGCTACCCATCCGGGTGCCAGCACTGTCTGCTGGTTCTCGCCACAGCCTTTGGCCTAGGTGCCTCCATCTCGGTATCCGAGGTCCAGCACCGTCAGCTGGTCCTTGGTAGTGCTTTTTAGCACAGGTACCTTCTGCTTAGTAACCGTTGTCCAGCACCGTCAGTTGGTCCTCGGTAGTGCCATTGGCTCTTGTTCCTTCTGCTACCCATCCGGGTGCCAGCACTGTCTGCTGGTTCTCGCCAGTTTCTCAGCCTTCTTGTACCTTCTGCTACATTTCCAAGATCAAGCTTTTTGAAATTGTCTTTGGTAATCCTTATTGATCTCCATGACGATGACCCTGATGATGACGACCCTGAAGACCACACCAAAGAAGACCAGAAATATGACCCTAAATAATAAGACCAAGAGGACAAAGAACATGAAGACAACCACCAAGATACAGAACAAAAGACAGAAGAACAAGAAGCAGAAGAAGCAAAAGCAGAAGAACAGAAAACAGAAGAACATTAAGCATAAGACAAAAAATCAGCATAGAAGAAATCAAAATTATAAGCAGAAGAAGACTAAGCAGTAAATGGGGGTGAGTCCGTTCCTCCTCGTGGTGCCCCTGGAAAATGCCTGCTGCTGCAGGCCAAACTGAACGCGGACAAATCCTGTTGTAAATCTTTTGTGACAGGCAGAACGTAAGGTGTAATCTTATAACTTTTATAGATAAGTACTACAGGAATGCCTGTCACCATAAGAAAATGAAGAAAAAGAAGAATAGGAAGAAGATGAAGAAATAGCATATGAAAATTAATAATAGCTGAATAAGAAGAATATGAAGAATGGAAAAAAAAAATTAATGGGAAGAAGGTGAAGAAGAAGAAGATGAATAAGGTGAAGAAAAAGTTGATGAAAAAAATGCTACTGCTGCGGCTCATGAAGGAGAAAGTGTGGGAGAAGTACAAAAGAAGGTGAAGAGCATGGAAGTTGCGAAACATACATATCTGACTAAATATAAAAAAGTTAACATAGTCAATATCTTTTTAACTCCGAACGTCTTGAAAAAAAAAATTGGAATTAATGCTATGCCATGTGATTTGAATAAACCACTATGCTTTTAATGTCTCCTCCACCTCCCACAATACATTCTACATGATTCTTATTTGTTTTCAATTATGTAGAATTAGCCAACAAGGAAATAAAGGCCTTTTTTTAATTCCGATACCGGAAGTCCCATTGACTTGAATGGGACTTCCGGTATCGGAATTGGCGATACCCGATATTTTTTTCGTATCGGGCGATACCATCCGATACGATATTTTTGGGTATCGAACGGTATCGCTCAACACTACTAATGGATGGTTAGAATACCCTTGAAAACCCTTGTGCAAGTATGTTAGCACAGCTGAAAACAGTTTGGCTGATTAGAGAAGCTAAAACCCGACCATCCTTTGTGCTAGTTGAGAATCTGGAGCATTACATTTGTTGGTTCCATTAAACTCTCAAAATGGCCAGAAAAAAAGAACTTTCATGTGAAACTCGACAGTCTATTCTTGTTCTTAGAAATGAAGGCTATTCCATGCAAGAAATTGCCAAGAAACTGAAGATTTCCTACAACGGTGTATACTACTCCCTTCAGAGGAGAGCACAAACAGGCTCTAACCAGAGTAGAAAGAGAAGTGGGAGGCCCTGAGCAACAAGACAAGTACATTAGAGTTTGTAGTTTGAGAAATTGACGCCTCAAAGGTCTTCAACTGGCAGCTTCATTAAATAGTACACGCAAAACACCAGTGTCAATGTCTACAGTGAAGAGGCATCTCCAGGATGCTGGCCCTCAGGGCAGAGTGGCAAAGAAAAAGCCATATCTGAGAATGGCTAATAAAAGGAAAAGATTAATATGGGCAAAAGAACACAGATATTGGACAGTGGAAGATTGGAAAAAAGTGTTATGGACACACGAATCCAAGTTTGAGGTGTTTGGATCACACAGAAGAACATTTGTGAGGCGCAGAACAACTGAAAGGATGCTGGAAGAGTGCCTGACGCCATCTGTCAAGCATGGTGGAGGCAATGTGATGGTCTGGGGTTGCTTTGGTGTTGGTAAAGTGGGAGATTAGTACAAGGTAAAAGGGATTTTGAATAAGGAAGGCTATCACTCTATTTTGCAACGCCATGCCATACCCTGTGGACAGCGCTTGATTGGAGCCAATTTCATCCTAAAACAGGACAATGACCCAAAGCACAGCTCCAAGTTATGCAAGAACTATTTAGGGAAGAAGCAGGCAGCTGGTATTCTATCTGTAATGGAGTGGCCAGCGCAGTCACCAGATCTCAACCCCATTGAGCTGTTGTGGGAGCAGCTTTACCGTATGGTACACAAAAAGTGCCCATCAAGCCAAACCAACTTGTGGGAGGGGCTTCTGGAAGCATGGGGTGAAATTTCTCCAGATCACCTCAGTAAATTAACTGCTAGAATGCCAAATGTCTGAAATGCTGGAATTGATCCAAAGGGAGCATTCTTTGACGAAAGCAAAGTTTCAAGGAGAAAATTATTATTTCAAATAAAAATCTTTCTTTCGAACCTTGCCAATGTCTGGACTAGATCTTAAATTCATTTCGCAACTCATTTGATTAATGAAAGTATGAGTTTTCATGGAAAACACAAAATTGTCTAGTTATTACTAGGTTAAACAAATAGTAAATTGCTCGTCCGGACCAGATCTCCTCTCTCTGGATTTGATATTCCTAATATACAGTGTTGAATGAAGTGCTCCCTGATCAGCCCTGCTTCCCTCAGCCCCCCACTGTAATGCTGGGAATAGGTGAATCAGTATGATACATAGAGAAAGTCAAAATCACTCAAAACCCATCAGCAGGTTGCCATGGAGAAATAAAGATAGAATTTAACTTCAGGACTCATGAGTGTTGATTACTCAAGTATAATTATCGCAAAAGCAACATGGCACTATTCAATGTTTTCCTAGATAGACAAGTACATTCTATTTATGGTTTCATGCAAATTCCATCTTTACAAGTGACTGTATTTAAAGGGGTTGTCCAGGACATTTTTTTTTCTTCTACGGGCCAAATAACTAATGGAAAGATAGTTACTAACTATCCACCTGTTGTGTCTGGCACCAATCTCTGCCGGCACAGAGGGGTCACGGACTTCATGTCACTGGAGCAGCGGCTTCTCTTATGGGTTGCTCTGTTGACTGGGTGTGTTTGGCAATGTCTTATTGATTGACAGCCAGCTCCCTGCTACCTAAGTGCGGGGAGACAACTGACAATCAGCATGACATCGGCAGTCATATACTGTTGACAGAGCAGTCCAGAAGAAGAGCTGTTCTGTTGATGTTCGGCAGCTGAATCGCCAGCAGGAGCGGTCATTGACAGCTCTGAGTCAGTGCCAGGTAGAATGGCCACGTAGTTTGCAATTACCTGCCTGTTAATGTTTAGGCCCATAATAAAAAAAAATAAAATAGTGCTAGACAAACCCTTTAATGTATCCTATCTGCGTCTTACCACTAATATGATGTCAGGCACATCAAAGTGATGAAGGGAATTTTTTACATTACAGAAAGATTTGCCTCATTGTTCTGTACTGTAGTGATGGGCAGACTGACTGTTTTTGGTGATCTGAATCATTTGGCTCTATAGGATCCTAAATTAATTCCTATTAAATATGTGTCCAGGGTAGGTGACCACATTTAAGAGAAAAAATAACCCAGGTGAAACTCCACCCACCCGTAGGCGAAACCCCAACTACATGCATCCAGCCAATGAAATTGGTCAATGGACAGAGTTTGATTCGGATGGGCAGGGCTTCAGCCACCGAGCAATGCCATTTTACACGCATTCAGAGAATTTATTGGCTCTCACTAGGGTGCCGGATCCCATCTATCCCAGCAGGTTAACGGATCGTTGTCTCTGATTGGTTATGAAAGAACCGTCATTACAGTACTGATAACATTTGTGTAACAGCACTGTTTTGTTGGAACAGATCTCTGAAAATCATCCATAGGCCAGAGTCACACTAAACGTATGAAAAATCATTCCGAGTCTTCCTGCCGAGAGTCACTGGAGTGTCATACAAGTGTCATGGGAGTACAATCCGATTTTTCACACCTAGCATCCGATTTACATCTGAACACAATGTGATTGCTATTCGACTGCAGTGAGAGTTTAACATGAGCTTTTACTTAGAGCAATTCTCTGTCATTTACACATCGTTTTCAAAGGAAATATTCGCCAAAACGCACACAAATATACTGTATATATATATATATATATATACATATATACTGTAGTTATGCTCAAAAGTTTACATACAAATTTTTGCTTTCTCAGCGTTTTTCAGAGAATATGATTGATAATACCAAACCTTTCTCTCCACTTATGGTTATTGTTTTTTTGAAGTCATTTATTGTCCAACTACTGTATTTTCTCTTTTTAAATCATAATGACAACACAAAACATCCAAATGATCCTGATCAAAAAGTTTACATACCCCATTTCTTAATACCGCGTATTGTCACGGCAGAGGATCCCCAAATCCAGGGGTGAAAAACTTGTTGCATCATTCCCAAGAAGACTCATGGCTGTATTAGTTCAAAAGGTGCTTCTACTCAATACTGAGCAAAGGGTCTGAATACTTATGACCATGTAATATTTCAGTTTTTCTTTTTTAAGAAATTTGCAATAATTTCTGCATTTCTGTTTTTTTTTCAGTCAAGATGGAGTGCAGCATGTACATTAATGAGAAAAAAAGAACTTTTTTGAATTTACCAAATGGCTGTAATGGACCAAAGACTGAAAAATTTAAAGGGGTCTGAATACTTTCCAAACCCACCATATATACGCGTATGTCACTGATTACACAGGTCAACGAAAAAAAATTTTTTTTCTGGTGTCCAAAATATTTTAATGAATTTGGGGTATTTTTGGGGTGCTGATTCTGAATATGTCATCAGTTTTGCCAGATTGGCTCAAGTTTTTGAGATTTTTGGTATCTTATTTATAGCACTTGTTGGTAAATGCGACGCATCATCTCATTAATTTCTTTGGATTAGTACTTGAACTGAGCAGTTCTCAATATAGTTTTGTGTTAATTAGTGTTCTAAAAGTTTGTTCATAGCTTGATTTTTGCACTAACTTTATGTTGTTGTCTGTTTTCCAGTGAAAAGCATGAACTCATCATGAAGAAGTTGTCTTAACGATCCAGACTCATTCTGTTACATTTGTGGTGAATATACACTGCCAAAACATAGAAGAAACATAACACACTTCGTAAAAAAAGTGTATTTTGCCTATTTTGGGGTTATGCTTGGGGACCAAGACAAGTTTTGGGCACCACACATAGTGTGCAAAGCATGTATCGAATTATTACGAAAATGGAGCAAAGGACAAAGAAAAAGCTTCAAATTTGGTGTTCCAATGGTGTGGAGAGAGCCAAAAAATCATCATGATGACTGTTATTTCTGTGCAGTGCAAGTGCAAGGATTCAATAAGCATAAGAAACGAAAATGGGAGTAACATGGAATCTGCAAGAAGGCCTGTCCCTCATTGTGAAGATGTGCCTGTACCTGTGTTTACCATAAATAACAGTCATCATGATGATTTTTTGGCTCTCTCCACACCATTGGAACACCAAATTTGAAGCTTTTTCTTTGTCCTTTGCTCCATTTTCGTAATAATTCGATACATGCTTTGCACACTATGTGTGGTGCCCAAAACTTGTCTTGGTCCCCAAGCATAACCCCAAAATAGGCAAAATACACTTTTTTTACGAAGTGTGTTATGTTTCTTCTATGTTTTGGCAGTGTGTATTCACCACAAATGTAACAGAATGAGTCTGGATCGTTAAGACAACTTCTTCATGATGAGTTCATGCTTTTCACTGGAAAACAGACAACAACATAAAGTTAGTGCAAAAATCAAGCTATGAACAAACTTTTAGAACACTAATTAACACAAAACTATATTGAGAACTGCTCAGTTCAAGTACTAATCCAAAGAAATTAATGAGATGATGCGTCGCATTTACCAACAAGTGCTATAAATAAGATACCAAAAATCTCAAAAACTTGAGCCAATCTGGCAAAACTGATGACATATTCAGAATCAGCACCCCAAAAATACCCTAAATTCGATGAAATATCTTTGGCACCAAAAATGCTGTTGACCAGTGTTATCTATCTATCTATAATCTTTTTATCTATCTATCTATCTCTATCTTTGCACATCTTAAACACCTAAAAATCTGGAATTTCTATTCTGCATTCTATTCCGCTACGTGTCACATGGAGAGCATACGGATGGCAGTGAATGTCATAAGGATGTCACACAGATGGTACACACATACACACAGATGACACACATGACACATAGATGGTACACGTGAACACACAGCTGGCCAACAGAAAACCACATGGATAGTAAAAATGGACCATCTCACAGTAAGTGGAAGTGTAAAGGGGCCCTAAGGCAGCAATACGTTAGCTCTATAGGGGTCGGAACTAGTTGTGAGCATTTGACGACCACCTGAAAAAGATGAAGACAGAATTTTCAAAGAACTACTGAACGTATGGATATGTTATTCCGTACCTCTCCTCTTGGCTTGTCATATCACATAACTGGCTTGAAATTAATAACTTGGAAAAAAAAACCAAATACCGTATATACTCGAGTATAATCCGACCCGAGTATAAGCTGAGGCCCCTAATTTTGCCACAAAAACTGGGAAAACTCATTGACTAGCATATAAGCCGAGGTTGGGAAATGCAGCAGCTACTGGTAGATTTCAAAAATAAAAATAGATACCAATAAAAGTAAAATTAATTGAGACATCAGTAGGTTAAATGTTTTTGAACATCCATTATTGAATCAGGAGCCCCATATAATGCTCCATACAGTACATGATGGGCCCCATAAGATGCACCATACAAAATAAGCACCATATAATGCTCCATAAAGTTCATGATGGGCCCCATATAATGCTCCATAAAGTTCATGATGGGCCCCATAAGGTACACCATAAAAAATGCCCCATATAATGCTGCAGAAAGGTTAATAATGGCCCCCTAAGATGCTCCATGTTAAAATATGCGTCATAGAGTGCTGCATAAAAAGTTAATGATGGCCCCATAAGATGCCCCATATAATGCTCCATAAAAGTTGATGGCTCCTTAAGATTCTCCATAGAATAATATGCCCCATATGCTGCCCCATAAAGGTTGATGGCCCCATAAGATGCTCCATAGAATAATATGCCCCATATGCTGCTCCATAAAGGTTGATGGCCCCATAAGATGCTCCATAGAATAATATGCCCCATATGCTGCTGCTGCGATTAAAAGAACCCAATAGCATACTCACCTCTCGTCGCTGGGGGCCAGGTGCCTGTGTCTTGAGCAGGCGGGGACAGCAGCACGCTATGGGAGCCAGATGCCGGTTTCACCTCTGGCTCAGGCCCCCGACACTTGTGATATTCACTTGTCCCCGTTCCACCACCGCATGCCGCTATGTCTTCCGTGTCTCTGCAGTAACTGTTCAGGCAGAGGGCGTGCACTAAACACGTCATCGCGCCCTCTGATCTGAAGTCACAGTCAGAGGACGTGGAAGACAGCACAGCCTGGCGGTGGAACGGAGACAGGTGAATATCGCATGGCTCCCCCGTCTGTTATGAATGAGTCACCATAGGCGGCAAAAGCAGAAATACAAGCTAAGTCCAGAAAACCAGAGAAGTTGGCAACTATCAGATTGCAGACCCCTGAACCTATCAACACAACTAGCAGTAGCTGTGGGGGGTTCCTACGATGCCCTAGACCCCTCGATCACAGCCGGAGAATTACATAGGCCTAAAGAAAGAAAGGGGAAATCTAAACTGCCCCAGAGCAGACCCCAAAGCAATAGGCAGCAACCAACATATAATGACGGTGAAGCAAGATGAAAATACTAACACAGACAGAAAGATAGACTGAGCAAAGACGGGGCCCAAAACTACCTAGATAGGAAAGGACAAGAAGGCTGCTGTCTGCAATCTGCCAAAACCCTATCAAAGACATAAGCCAACAAGCTGATATGAAAAAGGCCCTGAAGCAGCTAGGCTTCAAAAACTAAATCAGCACTCAGGTATTTTCAGAAGACAGAGCTAAATGAATTCAGCACACCCCAGCAGGGAATGGCAGAAATCCAGAAAAACAAAGCAAAACAAAGACAAAGCACAAATGCAAAAAGCCGAGCAGCAAACTTAGCTTTAGAGGAGCAGGAATTCAGACTGGTCTCCAAGGATCCCACAGAGAAAACACCCGCAGGCCAGAAGGGCGTCGGCAGCCTGATATCCAGTCAGTAACTCCACTCAGCCAGTCATCATCATCAGCCTCAGGTGTTTGATAATCAGGCTCACTACCTTTCTTTACCAGAAGAGGGAGTTCCTCGGGCCTCAGTAATGAAGGGGAAAATGAACTCACAACAGTACCTCCCCCTTGAGGAGGGGTCACCGAACCCTCAACTACGCCACCAGGGCGATCAGGGTGAGCCCGATGAAAGGCACGCACCAATCTTTTGGCATGAATATCAGAGGCAGAGTCCCAGGAATTATCCTCCTGACCATAACCCTTCCACTTAACCAAATACTGGAGTCTCCGTCTAGCCAGACGGGAATCCAGTACTTTCTCTACCTCATATTCCTGTTACCTTCAACCAATACAGGGTCTGGAGGTGCCACCCCCGGAACAACAGGTTCAACAAACCTCTTGAACAAAGATTTATGGAACACATTATGGATTTTAAATGTGACAGGAAGAGCCAAACGAAAAGAGACCGGATTAATAATCTCCACAATCTTGTAAGGTCCAATAAATCTAGGCTTAAACTTAGGAGAAGCCACCTTCATAGCAATATTTTTTGATGATAACCACACCATATCACCAACCTTAAACTGGGGACCAATGGTCCTATGTCGGTTGGAAAACCGCTGGGCCTTTTCCTGGGAGAGAGACAACTTATCCACCACTTGGTCCCAGATCTGGTGCATTCTCTCCACCACAGTGTCAACACCTGGGCAGGAAGAGGGCTCCACCTGCCCTGAAGAAAATCGAGGATGAAACCCAAAGTTACAAAAAAAAGGTGACATCAAAGAGGCAGAACTAGCTCTATTATTTAAAGCAAATTCGGCCAAGGGCAAAAATGAAACCCAATCATCCTGATCAGCAGAAATAAAACATCTCAAATATGACTCCAAGGTCTGGTTTGTTCTCTCTGTCTGCCCATTGGTCTGAGGGTGAAAAGCAGAGGAGAAGGACAACTGAATTCCCAGCCTGGAACAGAAAGTTCTCCAAAATCTAGATACAAACTGAACTCCTCTGTCAGATACAATGTTCTCAGGAATTCCGTGCAAACGAACCACCTCTTGTAAAAACAGGGGCACCAACTCAGAGGAAGACGGCAACTTAGGGAGTGGTACAAGATGAACCATCTTAGAGAACCTATCACAAATCACCCAAATAATAGTCATCCTCTGAGAGACAGGCATATCAGAGATGAAATCCATTGAAATATGGGTCCATGGCCTCTTGGGGACAGGCAAAGGCATCAACAACCCACTAGAGCGAGAACACGATTTAGACCGGGAGCACGTCCCACAGGACTGCACATAATTCCTGACATCACGAGACAAGGAGGGCCACCAAAAAAACGACTCACCAGATCTCTAGTACCAAAAATACCTGGATGACCAGCCAAAGCAGAGCAATGAACTTCAGACATCACTCTCTTCTTCCATTGGTCAGGAACATACAACTTTCCACTGGGACAACGCTCAGGTTTGTCTCCTGGAACTCTTCCAGAGCACGTCTCAAATCGGGCGAGATGGCAGAAAGAACTACCCCTTCACCTAAGATGGTAGCAGGCTTGGTCACCACAGGAGAATCAGCAAAGAAGCTCCTAGAGAGGGCGTCTGCCTTGACATTCTTTGTTCCAGGAAGAAAAGAAACCACAAAATCAAAACGTGTAAAAAACAAGGCCCACCTAGCCTGTCTAGGGTTCAAGCGCTTAGCCGACTCTAGGTAAATCAAATTCTTGTGGTCAGTGAGGACCACGACTTGATGCTTAGCTCCCTCCAACCAATGTCTCCACTCCTCAAATGCCCATTTCATGGCCAACAGTTCCCTATTCCCCACATCATAGTTACGTTCAGATGGAGAGAACTTTCGGGAAAAGAAAGCACAGGGATTCATTTTAGATGTTACAGGATCCTTTTGGGACAAAACAGCTCCTGCACCAATCTCAGAAGCATCCACCTCTACCTGGAATGGAAGTGAGACATCAGGTTGCCGCAAAACCGGGGCGGAGGTGAATCTTCGCTTCAGCTCCTGAAAGGAAGAAACAGCCTCTGGAGACCAATTTAACACATCAGCACCCTTTTTAGTCAAATCAGTCAATGGCTTGGCAATACTAGAAAATTTTGCTATAAATTTCCGATAAAAATTAGCAAAACCCAAAAACTTCTGGAGGGCCTTCAAAGAAGTGGGCTGAACCCAATCGTGAATGGCCTGTACCTTGGCCAGGTCCATTTCAATAGTTGACGGGGACAAAATAAATCCCAAAAAAGAAATCCTCTGTACTCCAAAAAGGCATTTAGATCCTTTGACATACAGGGAATTCTCCCTCAAGATCCGGAACACAGTCCGAATATGTTCCACATGAGAATCCCAATCCTTGGAGAAGATCAAAATATCATCCAGATAGATAATCAAAAATGTATCGACAAAATCTCGGAAAATATCGTTCATGAAGCACTGGAAGACAGAAGGGGCATTAGTGAGCCCAAAAGGCATCACCAGGTACTCAAAAGGTCCCTCCGGAGTATTAAACGCCGTCTTCCATTCATCCCCATGCTTAATGCGAATAAGATTATACGCCCCCTGAGGTCAAGCTTGGTAAACCAGCAAGCACCTTTAACTCTGGAGAATAGATAAGAAATCAGAGGTAACGGATACTGATATTTAACAGTAATTTTGTTGAGGGCACGATAATCAATACAAGGTCTTAATGATCCATCCTTTTTGGCTACAAAAAAAAAAACGGCACCTAAGGGTGACGAGGATGGTCTAACATGACCCTTCTCCAACGCCTCCTTAATATAGGACGCATAGCCTCGTGCTCGGGTACAGATAAATTGAAGAGCCGACCCTTGGGAAATTTACACCCCGGGCTCAGTTCAATTGCACAGTCATAACTCCTATGAGGAGGCAGAGACGCAGACTCATTCTCACTAAATACATCATAAAAGTCCGCCAAATAATCAGGAACATCATGCGACTGAGGAGAGGTGGAAAACACCGGAGCCTCACTAAAGGCACACCGACAACCCCAACTCACCACAGACACAGATTTCCAATCCAAAACTGGATTATGAATCTGTAACCAGGGAAACCCCAGAACAATAGTATCATGCAGATTATGCAACACCAAAAATCTGCAATTTTCTTGATGGTCTGGGGCGACCCGCATTACCACCTGGGTCCAAAACTGGGGTTTATTTTTAGCCAAAGGAGTAGCATCAATCCCCCTCAAAGGGATAGGCGTCTGCAGAGGTGTCATCGGAAATCCACAACGTTTAGCAAAATCCAAGTCCATTAGGTTTAGGGCTGCTCCCGAATCCACAAAAGCCTTGGCGGAAAATGTGGACAGGGAGCAGATCAGAGTAATAGCCAGAAGAAACTTAGGTTGAACACCCCCAACAGAAAACGTGTGTGCAAAGCGTTTCTCTCGTTTAGGACAGACAGAAATAATATGCGAGGCATCTCCACAGAAAAAACACAACTTATTACGCCTTCTGAACTCCTGACGCTGCTCTCTGGAAAAAACTCTATCACATTGCATAGGTTCAGACATTTGTTCAACAGGTGGCAACACCTCTCGTGCAGCTTTGCGTTCGCGCAAACGCCGATCAACCTGAATGGCTAATGACATAGAATCGTCAAGACCAGAGGGAACAGGAAATCCCACCATAGTATCTTTTACGGCTTCTGACAACCCCTTCCGAAAGAGAGCAGCCAAGGCATTATCATTCCAGGTAGTAAGTACTGCCCACTTTCGGAATTTTTGACAGTACAATTCTGCAGAATCACGACCCTGGCTCAATGCCAGCAGGGTCTTTTCAGCCTGATCAATGGCATTAGGTTCGTCATACAACAACCCCAAAGCTTGAAAGAATACGTTCACATTAGTCAGAATAGGATCATCTGGTTTCAAAGAAAACGCCCAATCCTGGGGATCGCCACGCAGCAAAGAGATGATAATTTTAAGCTGCTGCGCGGAGCTCCCTGACGAGTTAGGCTTCAAGGCAAAAAATAATTTACAATTATTTTTGAAATTCAAAAATTTAGACCGATCCCCAAAAAATACATCAGGTGTAGGAATCTTTGGTTCAGCAGCATGTGAATGAGCAAGGTAGGCGGAAATTCCCCGCACTTCCGCAGCGAGCTGCTCCACACGATCAGACAATTGCTTTATCTCCATTGAGAGAAAAAAAAAAAAATTCCCGCTACGGCCTCAGAGATATAGAGGAAAAAATATACACACTTTTTTTTTTTTTTTTTTTTTACAATTCTTTCCTGCTATTGAGTACCCTAGGATCTGCGGTATGGCGGGTGATTCTGTTATGAATGAGTCACCGTAGGAGGCAAAAGCAGAAATACAAGCTAAGTCCAGAAAACCAGAGAAGTTGGCAACTATCAGATTGCAGACCCCTGAACCTATCAACTCAACTAGCAGTAGCCGTGGGGGGGTTCCTACGATGCCCTAGACCCCTCGATCACAGCCGGAGAATTACATAGGCCTAAAGAAAGAAAGGGGAAATCTAAACTGCCCCAGAGCAGACCCCAAAGCAATAGGCAGCCCCCAACATATAATGACGGTGAAGCAAGATGAAAATACTAACACAGACAGAAAGATAGACTGAGCAAAGATGGGGCCCAAAACTACCTAGATAGGAAAGGACAGGAAGGCTGCTGTCTGCAATCTGCCAAAACCCTATCAAAGACATAAGCCAACAAGCTGATATGAAAAAGGCCCTGAAGCAGCTAGGCTTCAAAAACTAAATCAGCACTCAGGTATTTTCAGAAGACAGAGCTAAATGAATTCAGCACACCCCAGCAGGGAATGGCAGAAATCCAGAAAAACAAAGCAAAACAAAGACAAAGCACAAATGCAAAAAGCTGAGCAGCAAACTTAGCTTTAGAGGAGCAGGAATTCAGACTGGTCTCCAAGGATCCCACAGAGAAAACACCCGCAGGCCAGAAGGGCGTCGGCAGCCTTATATCCAGTCAGTAACTCCACTCAGCCAGTCATCATCATCAGCCTCAGGTGTTTGATAATCAGGCTCACTACCTTTCTTTACCAGAAGAGGGAGTTCCTCGGGCCTCAGTAATGAAGGGGAAAATGAACTCACAACACCCGTCCTCCCCGTCATACTCACCTCCTCCTGCTGTGGTCTCTGCACGTCGCTGCTTCTCTGATGGTCTCTGGCGCCGGCAGCTTGTTCCTGTGTTCAGCGGTCACGTGGTACCATTCATTAAAGTAATGAATATGAGCTTCACGCCTATGGGGGTGGAGTCGCGTGCATTCATTACTTTAATGAGCTGTACCATATGACCGCTGAACACAGGAAGAGCTGCCAGCTCCAGAGACCATCTGAGAAGCAGGGAAGTGCAGAGACTGCGCTTGGAGGGGGGTGAGTATGATCTGACAGCCGCTGACTCCTGCCGCTCTCCCTCCCCCGCCAACCCCCCTGGGACAATGACTCCAGTATAATCTGAGAGGGACATTTTCAGCCTAAATAATGGGCTGAAAATCTCGGCTTATACTCGGGTATATACAGTAATTGAATTGCACCTTGTCGGCAGTTGTTTATGTTATGTTTTTTATATAAATGGCAACTAAATAGTTTTAATGAGATCTGCAGCCTATTAAGTGTTTTGATAACATATCACAAGGATGTTGTAATATGTGTGCCTGTTTCAGCTTTGGCCGCTTGGTGCCTCTCCTTTGTTGCGGGTGATGGTTGAAAGAATCAATCATGTTCATTTCTGTGACTTTTGGTGCCACAAAATCAGGGAGCTATGTGGTTAATTGTATTTGAGTGCTTTCCGAGAGCCCTGTCTGGGACTGCCTGCTCTTTAAACCTCTGGGTCTCTGACTTCCAATGCCAGTCAATTAGTTTGGCCACCTGGCTTGTGCTAGCTATTTCTTGTGTTCATTTCCGGATTCCTCCAATTTTCTGACTTCGGTGTGAAGTCTGACCCTTCTCTTGTTTTACTATTCTGCTTCTGATGTGACATCTTGCCTTTCACCCTACTTGGTGACCCTTCCTTCCTCTGGTTAGCTCTTCTGGACAACAGCCCTTCCGTGGTAGCAAGTCAATGGACCCCAATGTAAGACCAGATCCCTGTACACGGGTTAAAGAGTAAAAGTCGGGCGTTCCTCTGGAATCTGCCAGACCTTGGTGCCAAATCTGTCCAAGGTAGCCATTTTGTGCCTCTGACAGATGTGTCAAATATATTTAACCCAATTTGTGAAACATTAGCGGGAATCTGTCAGTAGGTTTTTGGTATGTAATCTGACAGAACCATGATGTAGGGACAAAAACCAAATTCCAGGGATGTATCAGTTAGTATACTTAGTAGTTATGATAGGGGCACCATTTTTCTCTACTGAAGATCTAGCAGAGCTCAGTTGCTGAGCTGTGTATCACCCCGTCCACATCACAGTTTTCTGAGTACATTGTATGGTGACAGAAAGCTGCTAATCAGTGCAGTGAGTGTGGTTGTACTAGGAGGCACGAGACCAGTTGTCCTGTAGTGAAAATCTCCTGCTGATAAAACACTGATTGCATTGAAACAGCAAACCACAGCCTAGTAAGTGAAACATCACTGGAATTAGGGTATTTGCACCTTCATTAAGGTGCTTTAAGGGTGGATGGGAAAAACATCTACTTTTTTATGGCTCCAAGGTAATTTTGAGTCTATGTACTAGAAACACGAAAGCGTGCGAGAATAAACAATTGCCTGTCGAGCGTTGGCTTACTGAATGATAAGACACAGCAGTTTTTAACCTTTCAACATATTCGAAACAAAGCATCTGTCATGGATCCCTCTCCGTTGACTTCTCTTTCTGGTACCTTGTCGCCATATGTGTCAGGTTTTGATAAGGCAATGCCACTGAGCCACCTACACATTTAGAACTATGATGCCTTTGGTTGAATTCATTATACAAAAAGAGAGACCACCTGCTATTTTGAAACCTCCTTTCATTACCGGGTTCCAAGCAAGAGAAAGAAAGAGAAAGAGAGCGAGCTCTGGAGATAACACTACAGCAGATTGAGCAGGAACAAGGAGAATATTCTCATGTATGATCCGGGACATCTGATTGGTGGGTGGGTGACAGCTGGACCCGAGAATGAAAATCAGTCTCTTTTGAGATTTTTGGAAGGAAAAGTGAATTTTACAGTTTGCAATGTTTTATTATTTCTTTTCTCCATGTGGCATGCTGTCCTCTGCTGATCTATTAACTAGGAGGCTATAAAAGGCAGCCAAGAGCTCATTAGTAGACGTGAGAGGATAACCGACAGGTACTGCGTGCGTGTCACCCAGCTGTAAAGAAAAGTTGGATTTCTTTTGACTCATTTGAACATATGGAAAAAAAAAAAAAAGCAAGCGTTCTGCCTTAACTGTCTCTAATCCTGTCTAAAATAATCGCACCATAAATAGGGTTACGGTAGAAAAGATGGAAAAAAACATTTTTTTGCAAGGGCTCTGCAGAATTAATACTGTGCATCTTATCTAATCATCAGAAAAAAATAGTATCCGATGATTAAAAAAAAATAAGAGAATTTCATTTAGAAAGAATTATCATAAGGATTATTCCAAGCATTATAAATTATCACCTTTTCAAAGAATAGGGAAGACTTAGGGATCGGAAGGATCCCCAGTGATCTTCAAAAGGGGGCACTGAAATGCACAGTCTGAATGAAGTAGTTCCTGCACATACTCTACAAGGCAATTCATTTTTTTATGGGACTGATGGAAATTGCCAACCACAGTACTTCGGCAGTCCCATAGAGAAGGAGTACAGAAGCGGTGGCCATTCCAACGGGTAGTTCTAGATGGTACGGTAACTGATAGGCTTGAAAATCAGCTCCAAATCACGTTATCTTCTGTTGTATCTTTAAAGGGCTATTACCAAAATATTAAGCTAATCCTTATCCATAGGATGGGAATAACTTACTCATCACTAGAGGTGTAACTGATAGGACTTGGCATAATCCCTAGACAAGGGCTGGACAAGTCTCCAATTTAAATAGAGGGGAAATAAGAATGCTTGGCTCTGTTCCATTCATTATCTAAGCGACTGCTGGAGAAAGCACACATGTGAGTATGCACACCTCCACTAGAGTCAAGAAACAGCTCTGCAAAACCCTGATTTCAGGATCACAGGGGGTCCCAGTGGTCACTCACTGATGGAGCTATCCGTGTAAGGACAATATATGGGCCCTCTGCAGTACAAAAAGCTGAGGTGGTCCTCCAAGTCCAAGATCTGGGTGGGCACACTGCCATGGGTGCAGCAGGTAGGTGGGGCATAAGGGACACAGACAGTCAGGAGATCCCAAGCAGGTAGACGGAGTTTAGGAAACCACAGGCAGGACGAAGATGTCAGGAGACTATAGCCGGGGTGCTGGAAACGCTGGCAGGCAGGTGACATCCAGGAGACCACAGACAAGCAGGTGGGAGGGATGCTGGAAACCGTTGGTGGGAGGAAGATATCCAGAAGACCACAGGCAAGCAGGCAGGATTCTGGAAACCTCTGGCAGGTGGGAGACATCAAGGAGACCACAGGCAAGCAAGTGGGATGCTGAAAATGACTGTCAGGGCGGTGACATGCAGGAGACCACAGGCAAGCAAGCGGGAGACGTCCATGAGACTGCAGACAACAGATGAGCCGGTCAAGATGTCTACATAGCAAGCAAGCGAGAATAAAGAAAGAATAAAGTGTTAAAACCAAGACACAGATGTGTGTCTTGATGAGCCTCATATAGGCATGGGCTGATGCTCACATGGGATCATGGCGGCCATCTGCTAAGCCCGACGTGAAACATAACAGAATCTAGTGGACTTAGGGGAGGGAAACAAAACAGTGATCCTTGATAAGTTCGCAACAAATGCACAATTTCACTGCTTTGGAGGAAGTAGTTGCCTCCTTACCCCTTGGGTCCCTTAGCGGCTGTATGGGTTGCACTAATACCAATATTATGCTCGCCTCTGAGATAACTCAATATTTTGGGAATAACCCATTAAGGTACATTATTTTGTGAGACCTAGCCCACCAAGAGGATCATCTTGTAGTATTTTAGTGTTCAGCCAGGTCAGACATGGACAAAAGCTGGTCAAACGCATATGTGATAGCTTCCAGTCAAACATTGCTGTCTCTCTTAACTGCCTCATACCCACAAACGAGCAGTCATGTATTATCATTGTGAAAAAAGTTCTGTTAGGCTGTTTTCACCTGCGCCAAACGCAACGTGTTCCATTTTTGTGCTGTCACCGCACTGTCAAAACGATGCATGTGGCGTCAAACGCATACCTGTGCATGGCCGGCATTCCCAATGTTAAAGTTAGGGTACAAAGGCCGCATGCAGCGGCATGCGCCCATAGGCGGAGCTGGCCAGAGGAGGTACAGCAGGGGCGGAGCTTCACGTCAAGCGTCCGCTGCACCTCCAAACGCAAATGTGAAACTTAGCCTTAGCCTTAGCAGCTTATCTCCTCTGAAAAGAAACAATGTCATCTGCTTAATCCTGGTCTCCCCAGAAATTCACAGCATCTGGTTGGATGATCCTGAAAATTCTGAAAAATCTCAAAGTATCAGGTTTGACATACATTCTTGTAATGTCTATAGGGCCTTTAATTCCTATAGTGGCCACCAATTGACCACCAATCAAATATATCAGTTTATGACCAGGATTTCTTCCACATTTAGGTTGCTTTTTTTTCTCATCAGTGATGCCAATAATAATATAAAAATGGATTTAATTTTTCTTGACTGTCTTTAAAACATAGCAAAATAAAAGGGTTTACAAACTTGATGAGTCTAAGAACAAAGTAATAATTTTCAAAGACAAGTCGATTAAAACACATTTGAGGTCATTTTTATATCATCTTTACAAAGTCTTGGGAATCTATCGTGTTGATTTCGAAAGCTAAGCTTTACGAAAATGTCACAATTAATGTTGTTAATTAGATTTTATTTCCTAACTAATTGATGGATAATTAACTCTGGTTAATGCTTTACAATGTATTAGCGAAAGTTTTGCCTCTAGATGGTGCATACGCCATGTGATATTTACAGGTGCACATAATTGCAGATAATAAATATACACTTTCATTGAGACAAATATTTATAGTTGAATTATCATTGAGTTGAAAGCCCTAGATGATGATCTCCATCGAAATAATGCCTAATATATAGGTCAAGTGTATGGATCGTCAGGAGAGAACGTGGCCAATGATGATCATGGAAGGTACAAAATGATACAAGGCCACTAGAGTTGAGCGAAACGGGTTGGTCAAATTCATAAGTCGCCGACTTTCGCTAAAGTCGGGTTTCATGAAACGAAACCCAACCATAGCGTGAGGTCGGCCATGAGGTCGGCGACCAGAGCGCCAAAGTCGCGTTTCAAATGATGCTTCCAGCGCCTTTTTCAGCCAAAGATGGAGGACGCACACTGTGGGCAACGCGATGACATGGGCAGCGGTCACCACCATCTTTGAGAAGGGCATGCAAGTGATTGGCTTGCTCCATGTGGCGTCACAGGGGCTATAAAAAGGCGTGCACGCCGACCGCCATCTTACTTCTGCTGATCTTAGCATAGGGAGAGGTTGTTGCTGCTGATTCTGAATAAGGGAGAGCGTTAGGCAGGGAAGAAGAACAAAAAAACTGCTTCTGCTGGTAGCGATTTTCACTGTACAACACAACACTTTGTGTGCAGTGACAGGGGAGGCTCTATTTTTGTGCATCAGCTCTGTTGGTTATTAGGCTGCCTTATAAGGCTCCCTGATAGCTGCATTGCTGTTTGCACACTGCTGTGCAAACTGCTTTTTTAAAAGCAAAAATACTTTTCTTCCTCTTTTCTGCACTTACCAAGCGTTCATTTTTCCACACTTTTGTGTGCAGCAGTTCTGCTTATTAGGCTGCCTGCTGCCATACTTGGACTGAGAGCATCATTGTCAGCCTCCTAAAATCTCTAGGGAGATTCAAATTCTCCCCAATACTATATACACCTTGTCATACACCAGCCAGTTTCAGCCTGTTAAATTGAGGTGTAATCTATAGTGGGCCTGAGATAATAGTTCAGCCTCCTAAAATCTCTAGGGAGATTCAAATTCTCCCCAATACTATATACACCTTGTACTTTGTTTTACAGTACCATATAGCTGGTGGTATTTTGGGTACATTTTCCAAAAAATTAGGAAGTATGGTGGAAGAGGCCGGTAACGTGGGCGGGGGTTGCCAGCTGGTACTGATGGTGGTGGTGTTGCATCTGCTGGTAGTGGCAAAGGCACAATAGCACCTAAGGCAGAAGGTGCTGAGCCTGCATCATTGTCTGGCTCCACAAGGCCTTGAAGGCTCCCTTTTCTGGGAGTAGGTAAACCGCTTTTAAAGCCGGAGCTTCAGGAGCAAGTTTTGGCTTACATTGCTGACACAGCCTCCAGCTCTACCGCCTCCTCTTCTGAAGTTTCAAAAAATAAAAGCACTGAGTCATCAGTGGAGGCTCCTGGTCAGGAACAACATCTTTCCTTGTGTCCTTCACCTCTACCAAAAGTGAAAGATGCGGCAGGCCACTCTACAGATTACTCCATGGAGCTATTTTTCACATACCATGCCTGGGTTATCAAGTCAAATCGTGAATTCCCCAGTCCAAGATGAATCTGACATGGAGTGCACTGATGCACAGCCACTGCTAGATGATTCTGCTGGTACATTTACCCAGACCACTACATTCCCCTTGCACTCTACACAGCCAGAATCTGACCCTGATGAAATTCAGGTTCCCCTTCCCGCATACTATACCACCTTACACGGTGACAAAGAGGAAGGTGCAGATGAAAGTGCAGGTTCCTTGAGCAGGTGGGGGGGCATACTCATGGGCGACGGCAAAGGCACAGGGCCCCTCATAGTACGCAAAAGTGTCTCTGCCGGTGGGAGGCCACCCGCCGTCAGACACACTGCCGAACTATGAGGGGCCCTGTGCCAGTGCCGTCGCCAATGAGTGGGCCCTCCCTGCTTGCTCAGGATCACAGCACTTGCAAAGTTGAAATACTTACCTCTCCCTGCTCCACCGCCGTGACGTCTTCCGCATTTCCTGACAGTGACATTCTGGTCAGAGAGCGCGATGACATCACTTCTGTACGCCCTCTGCCTAAACAGTCCAAGTGCAGAGAGATGGAAGATGGGGACAATGAGGAGTCCAGAGTACAGGGATTCCCTAGCGAGGAGACTTATTTAATTGTTTTAAAGGTTGGGAGCAATTTTTGGGGAGCACTATACTCTGGAGAATGATATATGGGGCCCACCATACACTGGAGCATTCCAAAGGTGGACATCAGACACTGGAGCAGCATTTACAGGGCCCATTATACACTGGAGAATTAGAAATGGGGCCCATTATATACAGTCATGGCCAAAAGTATTGACACCCCTGCAATTCTGTCAGATAATACTCAGTTTCTTCCTGAAAATGATTGCAAACACAAATTCTTTGGTATTATTATCTTCATTTAATTTGTCTTAAATGAAAAAACACAAAAAGAATTGTCCTAAAGCCAAATTGGATATAATTCCACACCAAACATAAAAAAGAGGGTGGACAAAAGTATTGGCACTGTTCGAAAAATCATGTGATGCTTCTCTAATTTGTGTAATTAACAGCACCTGTACCTTACCTGTGGCACCTAACAGGTGTTGGCAATAACTAAATCACACTTGCAACCAGTTGACATGGATTAAAGTTGACTCAACCTCTGTCCTGTGTCCTTGTGTGTACCACATTGAGCATGGAGAAAAGAAAGAAGACCAAAGAACTGTCTGAGGACTTGAGAAACCAAATTGTGAGGAAGCATGAGCAATCTCAAGGCTACAAGTCCATCTCCAAAGACCTGAATGTTCCTGTGTCTACCGTGCGCAGTGTCATCAAGAAGTGTAAAGCCCATGGCACTGTGGCTAACCTCCCTAGATGTGGACGGAAAAGAAAAATTCACAAGAGATTTCAACGCAAGATTGTGCGGATGTTGGATAAAGAACCTCGACTAACATCCAAACAAGTTCAATCTGCCCTGCAGTCCGAGGGTACAACAGTGTCAACCCGTACTATCCGTCGGCGTCTGAATGAAAAGGGACTATATGGTAGGAGACCCAGGAAGACCCCACTTCTTACTCCGAGACATAAAAAAGCCAGGCTGGAGTTTGCCAAAACTTACCTGAAAAAGCCTAAAACATTTTGGAAGAATGTTCTCTGGTCAGATGAGACAAAAGTAGAGCTTTTAGGGCAAAAGCATCAACATAGAGTTTACAGGAGAAAAAAGAGGCATTCAAAGAAAAGTACACGGTCCCTACAGTCAAACATGGCGGAGGTTCCCTGATGTTTTGGGGTTGCTTTGCTGCCTCTGGCACTGGACTGCTTGACCGTGTGCATGGCATTATGAAGTCTGAAGACTACCAACAAATTTTGCAGCATAATTTAGGGCCCAGTGTGAGAAAGCTGAGTCTACCTCAGAGGTCATGGGTCTTCCAGCAGGACAATAACACAAAACACACTTCAAAAAGCACTAGAAAATGGTTTGAGAGAAAGCACTGGAGACTTCTAAGGTGGCCAGCAGTGAGTCCAGACCTGAATCCTATAGAACACCTGTGGAGAGATCTAAAAATGGCAGTTTGGAGAAGGCACCCTTCAAATATCAGGGACCTGGAGTAGTTTGCCAAAGAAGAATGGTCTAAAATTCCAGCAGACCATTGTAAGAAACTCATTGATGGTTACCGGAAGCGGTTGATCGCAGTTATTCTGGCTAAAGGTTGTGCAACCAAGTATTAGGCTGAGGGTGCCAATACTTTTGTCCGGCCCATTTTTGGAGTTTTGTGTGAAATGATCAATGTTTTGCTTTTTGATTCATTCTCTTTTGTGTTTTTTCATTTAAGACAAATTAAATGAAGATAATAATACCAAAGAATTTGTGTTTGCAATCATTTTCAGGAAGAAACTGAGTATTATCTGACAGAACTGCAGGGGTGTCAATACTTTTGGCCATGACTGTATGGAGCATTATTTGGGCCCATAAGACAGTGGAGCTTCATCCATGGGGACCAACATATACTGTAGCATTATGTGGAGCTTATCATATACTGTATCGAACATTATATGGGACCAATGATTCTGTATGGAGAAATATATGGGCCTCATTACTCTGTATGGTGCACTATGCGGTGGCGATAATACTGTATGGAGTAATATACTGTCCGTTTTTGGAGCTATTGGAGAATTTAAAATGGATATCAGTCATGTGATATAAGAAGTGAGATATTTTTCATTGTACTATACCACTATTTCTCTGCCGTATCAGAGGATCATGAATTGTGGCATATGTTAAAGGAGCCCAGTGACACTCTTTGGCCCTGGGCCCACGAAAATCTAGAGCCAGCCCTACCCCCCCACAACTTTACCCAAATAACCCTCAGTTTTCAATGCCTAACTATTATTATAAAGTAAATTAAGGTTGACAAGCTTAAGTAATAAGAATTGATGTTTTTGGCATTAAAATGGGCACTGTAGGTGTGTTTCCTGTCCTCCACTCACTGCAGACTTTTCTTCCCCATTGACTCGCATTGGGTTTCATGTTTCAGGCGGCCTACGACTTTTCAAGATAATGGGCCGATTGCGTTCCACCCGACTTTTGCGAAAGTGGGGATTCATGAAACCCGACTCGACCCCAAAAAAAGGAAAAGTCGCTCATCTCTATATGGCACCAAGTCAGTGGTGCAACCCCATCAGGTCACCAATGGATTTGGCTTAGAGTTAAATAAGAGGGCGGAGTCTAAGGGATTGTCATACAAAAATAACTAATATGCACCTCACTGCTCATCTGTCCCAGACTCTGGTGCTTGCTGCCTGCCGAATGCCTTCCGTTCCTCGAGGCTTCTTCTTTCTACAATCACTTGCTGGTGTCTTCACACTAGAACATGACTTCTGACCGTGACCAGGTCTTGAAGGTCATGGCATGTTGTATCATCATGAAGTCTATTACATCACTTCGCATTGGCTTATACTGTAACGCACAGAGCATCTTTCAAGCAGAAAACTCAAAAAGAATGGAGGTCATTTATTTTCTCCGTTTTGCGTTTGTCGAAATCTGAGGTGGTTAAAAGACATTCAGAAAAGTGAACATGTGCACGGCAAGTTGTTTTTATGTAGAAATGCTTATGTTCATCCTTTTGATAGATTTTTCAAGTGGTTTCCAATGCAGAAGCCCCTTAAAAAAGACATTGTGAGCACATAGCCAGATTCTGCTCCAAAAACTAAAGGTAGCTTCTGCATTTTGAACTTTTATGTTTCACTTTGATATGTTGTATTATTTCACAGAAAAACATAGTTGAGAGCAAAACTGAGGGGACTAGTCCAAGAGGCAGATCCCCTCTGGCTTCTTCCTACCCCTTCATCCACGCAGACAGATTTCTCCTTATATACACACGTAGACAGAGATCTGTCAGTCTAGCTGAGTTGGGCAGGGAGAAGCCAATGGGGACCTGCCTCTTTGGACTAGTCACCTGGTCGCAACCCCGCAGTTTCAACACTATTACTCCCTGAAATACCGCTGGGCTGCTGTGTCACTTTGAATGGTGTCGGATGCTGCCCATGGTCTGTCAGTCTAGCTGAAAGGGTGGGGAGAAGTTAAGCGGACTTGCCTCTTTGGGCTAGTCACCTGGTCCCAACCCCATGGTTTCAACAATGTTACTCCCTGAAATGCCCCTGTGTCACTTTGAATGGTGTCTGATTGATGCTGCCCATGGTCTGTCTGTCTAGCTGAGTGGGCAGGTAGAAGATAATGCAGATCTGCCTCTTTGGGCTAGTCACCTGGTCCCAACTCTCAGTTTCAATAATGTTACTCCCTGAAATACCACTGTGCCGCTGTGTCACTTCAAATGTTGTCTGATTGATGCTGTCCATGGTCTGACAGTCTAGCTGAGTGGGCAGGTAGAAGATAATGCGGATCTGCCTCTTTGGGCTAGTCACCTGGCTCCAACTCTCAGTTTCAAGAATGTTACTCTGACCTGCCTCTTTGGGCTTGTCACCTGGTCCCAACTCTCAGTTTCAACAATATTACTCGGATCTGCCTCTTTGGGCTAGTCGCCTGGTCCCAACTCTCAGTTTCAACAATGTTACTCCCTGAAATACAACTGTGCCGCTGTGTCACTTCGAATGGTGTCTGATTAAGGCTGCCCATGGTCTGAGCAGCAGGAAGCAGCTGATTCTGATCATTTGGTTCTGTATCAGCTGATTGATGTCATTATACATTGTAGTAGAATAAACTCTTTAAATTCAGCACATAAAAAAGTAATATAAAACGTCACTTCGTGTTCGACAAAAGAATGGAGAATTTAAGTCATGTCTCTTCTTTGCACTACAACTTGTACCCTTTCATCTCTCCATTTTCGTCAGCGCTACCATAACAATCAATATCCCCTGAATTATTCATACCATCCATCTCATTCATTTGAGTCTCTTGTCCCAACGGGGATTAATGGCATAATCATGTTTTCAAGCAGTCTAACTCAATATTCTTCAAGGAAATGTTAGTTTACCGCCTAGTTTACAAGTTGTTTCCTCCAGCCCCACAGCACAGAAATAATTGCTATATGCAGATTCAAGAATTCTAAGAAAACAATTTCCAAATCAATAATAATATAGGACTTGGCAGAACTATAACTTGTTAAAAGTTATATTATACTACAATAATACTACCTGCTACATTAAAGCATACATACATGTCCTTTCATGCAAAATCTCTAAAAAAAGCATGGTCTTGATTCTATCATCTCCCTCAACAATACAAAACTGAAATTGCTGCACCTCCTAGTTTAACATTACAGCATTCTGCCATCTTTCTAACTTCCCAAAATGCAATGTGTCTGACATTGTCCAATGCCTGCATGCAGTGTGACAGACAGGAGAGCAGGAGCAGAAAGACAAAGACCTACAATATTCCCATTTCCTTAAATACAGGTGCATCTCACAAAATTAGAATATCATGAAAAAGTTAATTTATTTCAATTCTTCAATATAAAAAGTGAAACTCATATATTATATAGAGTCATTACACACAGAGTGATCTATTTCACGTGTTTATTTATGTTAATGTTGATGATTATGGCTTACAGCCAATGACAACCCAAAAGTCATTATCTCAGTAAATTAGAATACTTTATAACACCAGCTTGAAAAAATGATTTTAAAATCCGAAATGTTGGCCTATTGAAATGTATATTCAGTAATTGCACTCAATACTTGGTCGGGGCTCCTTTAGCATCAATTACTGCATCCATGCGGCGTGGCATAGAGGCAATCAGCCTGTGGCACTGCTGAGGGGTTATGGAAGCCCAGGTTGCTTTGATAGCAGCCTTCAGCTCGTCTGCATTGTTGGGTCTGGTGTCTCTCATCTTCCTCTTGACAATACCGGTCAAGGTCAGGCGAGTTTGCTGCCAATCAAGCACAGTGATACTATTATTTTTACACCAGGTATTGGTACTTTTGGCAGTGTGAACAGGGGCCAAGTCCTGCTGGAGAATAAAATTTCCATCTCCAAAAAGCTTGTCGGCAGAGGGAAGCATGAAGAGCTCTAAAATTTCCTGGTAGATGGCTGCGGTGACTTTGGTCTTGATAAAACACAGTGGACCTACACCAGCAGATGAAATGACTCCCCAAACCATCACTGATTGTGGAAACTTCACACTTGACCTCCAGCAGCTTGGATTGTGGCCTCTCCACTCTTCCTCAATTCTGGGACCTTCATTTCCAAGGTCTAGTGTGAAGTTCAAAGTTCAAATCACCCTCCTTTTGTCCCATTGAAAATAAAACAATTTAAAAAATGTAAAAAAATACACATATTTGGTATCGCTGTGCTCAATGTAAAATAAAATAATACAATTGGTAAACAGCGAAGCAATAAAGAAATTGAAATGCAAAAATTACATTTTTATTGGTTCCCGCAACATTGCAATAAAATGCAATAAAATACATATCTACCCCAAAATGGTATCACTAAAATGACAGAAAAATATGAGCCGTCAACGAGCCCCAGATCCCAAAAAATGAAAATGCTACTTGCCTCGGAATATGGCGACAAAGTTGAAAACTTTTTTTATATAAATTTTGGATTTTTTTTCACCACTTACGTAAATAACAAATAAACTACACATGTTTGGTACCTTTGTAATTGTACTGACCAGGAGAATCATATTGGCAGGTCAGTTTTACAATATGGTGAACAAGGTAAATAAAAAATATTCTGGAATTGCACTTTTTTTGCAATTTCCCTTGGATTTTTTTCTCCTGTTTTCCAGTACACTATATGGTAAAAATCATTCAAAAATACAAATTGTCCTGCAAAAAAAAACAAGCCCTCATGGCTATGTAGACAGAAATATAAAAAAAGTTATGGCTCTTGGAAGAAAATGAAGAAAAAACAAAAATGAAAAATGGCCCAGGGATAACTAGTTTAAAATGACAGTTTCAATATTTGAGGCCAACTGTCTACAAGTGTAAACATGATGCAGATCTAAAAGGGAATGTTCACAAAAAACATGCTTACGGTCCGCATGCTCTCTGTGTGAAGAATGGGCATCATACTGTCACGCAACGTTAAGGAAAGGCTAAGTGCAACACAAAGGGATTAGGGGAAAGGGGCCCAATGTTAGGGAAGGGGGGAGTGGATACCCCTAGACAGATCTAACATTACCCAGTCTGCCTTAAGTGACCCTAAATAGGTTCCGCATCGCCGAGCAGGATACCTAGTCCCTGTCAGACCCTATCAGCATGCCCTGCTTAGGGAAGGAAGGGGTGATGCTGGTCTAATCCCACTAACACTAAAGACAGCTAGAATTCAAAAAGCAAGGGAAACTTAGCTTGAGTAGACTCAGAGAGAAACACCGTTGTCCTTGAAACTCCAAAGAGGACACTAACTGACTGCTGCAGCTTCAGGCCTCAACAGTGCAAATAGAAAAAAACACCTGCAACTCCCAACAGGAAGTTGGGAGTTAAAAACATCCAGATCCAGGTGTAACCATTAGAGCTGGGGGGAGGTGGCCACTGGATCCTAGCGTCAGAAGGACCAGGCAGAAGTCTGTAAAGCAAACTGCTGAGACCTGCAGACAGATAAAGTGCAATGGTCTGCAGCCTCTGACACATCCGTGACACATGCTTACCCAGTGTTAGCTTATGTGCTCATTCATGTGGGCTATTTTTCACATGGAAATAGATAACAGTACAGCAGCGCTAGAATATGTATGTATGTTGAATGAGCTGCAAGTACAAGAAAATCCCCACCACAAAGGGGAAAAAAAGGGAGGATTACAAATAAAGTAATGGAGAGTACTCGCGCTGTGACTCACACATATAAAGTGCAAAAACTTATTTAGAACAACTGATACCTGTCGTGGTGTAGTAAATATTCACATGTAGATCGATGAGTCAGACGTAGAGTTAATATGGTAGTATAGTAGATATTCACATATAAAGTGCCAGTTGGTAGATTAGAGAAGTTGGTACTAGATTAAAAAGAAATATATATATATATATATATAAAATGCTAGAAATGAAGCGTTAGCAAGCCTCCCATGGTGGAGAAAAATAAAATTTAGATAAAATGCAATATGCCAATAAGTATCGACCACCGGCTGCGTGGTTCAAACTCTTGTGCAAGTAAGCAGGAAATAGCTTAAAGTGCCTGTGTGCTCGTTTTACACTGAATCCTGTGTATTCAGAAACAGCGCTATTGTACTAGAAGTGCCATCATACGTTGCGTCACATAGAATTTTATATCAACAAGATAAAAATATGAGGTGTTAATGGCTATAAAGCTGAAGTGCTAATAGTGCTGGTAGGGCCGGAGAAGTAAGCAAACAGTGGTGACAGTCCACCCTAACCAAGTCCAATACCTTCAGTCATTATAGAGAAAGGGTCCGTGATGGTAAGATACTAGTACTTATTTTACAGTCCTTTGGTTGATCCGAGGAGGAGAGAAGTCCTAGAGCGCCGCCCCGGCCAGTGGCGAGTGCTCGGTTAGCCAGACACTGAAGCGCCGATGTCGGCGGTGAACGCTGGCAGGACCTACGTGATGTATTCGGGTCACGTGACTTGCGCGGTCTCGTGGTGCCCAGATCAGCTACGGTGTGCAAAAGGAGCCAAGAATCCAATGCGTTTCCGAATTACTACGGATTCCTTCGTCAGGGATGGCTCCTCTTGCGTTGTTTAGCTTTAAATACCCTTTGACTCAGTATGCAATAATTGGTTAAGCAGTCAAAAGCGAATAATTCAACATCATTATTCAATCCTTTAGGCTTTAAGGTTTCTAATTCAAATATCCACCGTGTTTCCTCCCTTGACATCTGCTTTATAAAGTCTCCTTTTCTCCAATCTTTTTTAACCACTTTGATGCCCATTATTTTTACATTTTTCGTGGATCCCTTACGGAATAATTTAAAATGTCTGGATAAGGGATGATTGTCCACGTTGTTCCTTATGTTCCTCAGGTGTTCACCGATCCTTTTACTAAAAGGGCGTATAGTTCGTCCCACATATACAGTAATTTATGACACGGGCATTCTATAGTATAAATAACCCCTGTTGTGCTGCAAGTTATGAAATCATTTATCTGAAATTGAGTTCCATTTGAGGAAACCACTAATTTCTCTTTAGTAAGGTGTAGTGTTTTGCACATTTTGCACCTTTGGCAACGGTAGAATCCTTTTGTTTGAATTTTAAAAAGGCCAGTGGAGTTGTTGATGTGTCCAGGATTCCATATTGTGGGGGCAATAATATGGCCCAAGTTTTTTGCCTTCCTAAAGATGAATTTTGGATGTTCAGTTATTTTGTCCCCAATTATTTTATCCTCCTTCAGTGTTTTTCCACAATTTTCTTTAGGAGGTGGATATTGGAGTTATACTGTGTGATAATGGGGACTAATATAGGGGTTGAAGTTCCGGATTGATTTTCCTCCCTTGATTTATTGGTGCAAAGGAATTTTTCTCTAGGGATATTATTAACATTTCTTTTCTTTGCTATATTGTTTTCCCACCTATATTTATATTTTATTATATCAGGGGAGAGAGGGACAGTCCACGTTGAGTGGGGGCGCCAAAAAAATCGTTTCTTAGGGTGCCAACCTCCACGGCAAAGGAGTCAGTTGAGGCATATTGTAGGGTTTTGGCAGGCAGGTTTTTAATATATTTTTGCATTTTTTGGGGTTTTTTTCATTACCCTCCACATTGGGTTAGGTGTTTTTTACAAAGAAAAATTAAAAAATTGTTTTTAAGGTTAATATATGTTCACTACATGTATCTATATAGTCAAACTCTTGCTTGCTTAGTAGTCCACTATTAGGTCCCCTAGTTAACAAATTCCTCAATTCAGATACAGATATGTCCATAGGGTCACTGTCCAACTTCTTATATGTTACTGAGTTGCCCAGAATGCGTTGTGGCTCTCTCTCGTACTGAGAGTAGTCCATGATTATAATCCCCCCCCCCTTTATCTGCTGGACGAATCACAATGTCCTTTTTCTGTTGTTGTTCTCGAATAGCTCTATGCTCCTTCTTTGTAAGGTTATACTTAAATTGAGAACATTTTTTATCTCTGATTTTCTTCAGATCATGGATTACATTCCTCTGGAATGACTCAAAGGCTTCAGAATATTCATTTAGTGGATTGAATTTTGATTTATCTCTCAGGTTTGTACAATTAGATAATGTTTCTTCATTTTGTTGTGTGGGCGTTCTAGTGTCCAATGAGGTCTGTTTGAAAAAATACTTCTTTAGCGCTAACTTGCTCATAAATTGTTTAACACCAATGAAAGCTTGGAATTTATTAAATTTGGTTGCTGGAGCAAATTTCAATCCCTTCTTTAGTAATGACTCCTCACTAGTTTTAAGTTGATAACTGCTTAGGTTAAAGATTTTTTGAGTTTCGTTCCCATTTCTGATGGGAGGATCAGGACCTGTACATATCGTAAGCCCACATCTACTAATAATCTTTTGAGATGGACAAGCCATCATCCAGTTCCCCTTAAAAAGGGAATACCAAAGCGGCAATTTATGCGTATAAGGAGGAACTGCACTGACTTTGGTACCTTTAGAAGGCAGGCGGATGACTTATACGACAGATTTAGAGTTCAAGATTATCCTTGTGAGATCTTGGATGGCCCTTATAATGAGGCCCTCTTTGCTGATAGGCAATGCCTTTTGAGAAAAAGAGATATTGGGGATCAGGGATCCAATTTAGTTAGGCTGATTGGAACATATGATGGTCAGTCTGAGAGGGTTTAACGAGTCCTCAAAGAGCACTGGGGGTTCTTCTGGCAGATCCGAATCTTAAAAAATTTGTGTCCCCCAAACCAAGTGTGACATATAGAAGGGGAAGGTCGATTAGAGACCAGCTTGTCCATAGTCTATACCAGAGACCTAAAAAATCAGGGACCTGGTTAGATAGAAAACCTTTGGGTTCCTTTAGATGTGGGAATTGTTCAAGATGTGACAAGATGTGTCAAGGGAAAACGTTCAGTAGCTCGGCAAATGGCAGAGTTTTCACTGTCAGGGAGTTTGGTAATTGTAGACCTACGGGCCTCGTTTATAAAGCTACCTATACCTGTCCCATGGATTACATTGGGAAGACTATAAGGGAATTGAGGGTTAGGGTAGGTGAGCATATATGTGACATCAAGAATAAACGTGATACACCGGTGGCCCGTCATATGAACGAAGTACATGGTGGACGCTTGAATGAAATTACATTTATTATGATAGAACTGGTCAAACCCAAAATAAGGGGGGGGGGATTTGGATACGATCATACAAAGACGAGAGACTGATTGGATTTTCAGGCTTCAGTCCCTCACCCCGAGGGGTTTGAATGAGTGTCTATCATATGCTTGTTTTATTTAAATATCTGACTGTGCTGGTTTTTTGAATTCTTGTTTTGGCTATTTCCCTCTGTTTGTTATGGATTTATGCCGAGAAGCTACATACTATGCATGTATTATGATTGCTTGAACATGCTCCTGATTGTGGGATTTTGTATCTTAATGATTGATGGTTCTCTTTATATATATCCTTTTGGAAAAAACTAGGCATGCCCTATTCCCTGAAGGTTAATCCTTCCTGGTTGAAATGTATACATCAATATATAGATATCCTTTATGTGTTTGGTCCTTATGGATACTGTTTTCTATATGGTCTGGACTTCACTTACGAACTCTAAAAAGAGATGTCTGTTAGCGCGCAGCTAGGCAGGGTGGGCTTCCCGGAGTGGACCCTCTGGACCGTGGCACCGAGGGGACCCCGGACGAGCAACCAGGTGGAACCGACCCCTATACAGGGATCGTTTGGAGCAGGTCAAGGGGTTCGAATGCCACGACAGCCGGAACCAAGAGGGACGGCTCGGAATGGACTGCAGGGACTAACACGAGTAAACAGGACTGGAGTAGGACTGCCGGAGCAGACACGGACAGGCAGGGATGGAGCAGGACACAGATTGGCAGGACCGGAGTAGAACTGCAGGTACGGACACCGGAAGACAGGACTGGAGTCAGACAGCGGGTGCGGACACCAGAAGACAGGACTGGAGTCAGACAGGAGGTACGGACACCGGAAGACAGGACTGGAGTCAGACAGCAGGTACGGACACCGGAAGACAGGACTGGAGTCAGCCAGCAGGTACGGACACGGAAGACAGGACTGGAGTCAGACAGCAGGTACGGACACGGAAGGCAGGACTGGAGTCAGACAGCGGGCACGGACACGGAAGGCAGGACTGGAGTCAGACAGTGGGCACGGGCACAGAAGGCAGGACAGCAGGGCTGCAAGGAAGCACAAAGTGATCAGTAGGAGGCAGCCTAATGTAAGGTGACCACAGAACCTAGAAGGCTGCATCACAACAATGATCAGATGCCTCCGCTAAGGGAGGGCGGCCTGATATAGATGCAGCTGTGCCCCCATGGGTCCGGCGGTGCTACCGGGTCAGGGCACCGCTGGAGATAGGATCAAGAATAGTGAGTCGGCCGTGGCCCACGGCGCATGCGCAGGGCCTGCAAAGACATCACCGGCCGCGTGCCAGTCAGAGGAGGACGTCGAGGCCGGGGCTGGAGGGAGCGAGGCTGCAGCGCGAGGTAAGTATGAGCGCGTGCGATGGGGGGACGGTGAGGCGCGCGGCAGGAGGCCTGGGGACCGTGACAGGAGGTATAGGGGCCGTGACAATGTCTATTGTACATGGGTATTCTGATGTGGTTATGTATTACCATGGTTACCGCTTATCCACATGCGCCTGCCTGCATCTACTATTATATATTTTTTGCTAACGGTATATTGTAAATCTGGGGTCCACTGGTGAGCCTGAGTGGGTGAGAGACTCTATTGTGTATGATCACTAATTTTATGAAGCTGTAGGCTATTAAAAATAGAGGTGACGACAGTCACGTGATCGGAGCTTTGAGTTCCCGAAGCCGGAAGTGACGCTAGTCACATGATCGGAGCGTACCCTGCGAGTTCCTGGAGTGCTTTGGGCTGAGTTGTGGAACGCACGCCAGCATGGACCGCAGGTGAAAGGGAAGTGGGGCATGTAGTAACTGTATGACCTGGATGTGATAACGCCGACCGTAGGTGGGCGGAGCTTATTAAGGCGATTGATCAAACGGGGGTTATTTAAATCCCCCTTATATGACCGCTGGCTATGCCTAGCATCATGATAGCATCCGGGATCTGTATCATCCATTTCTCGTGATGAACCGTGTGAACGGGGAAACACGTCAGGGTGGCCTTGACATACGCTAAGTCCTGATTATCTATACTCATGTATTTTGCTCTATTTAAAAGCTTTGGTGTTTCTATGGCTGAGGAGTTACCTGTTTGATACCCTCAAACGTGATGAAAGTTTATTGATTATTGGGGGATACTGTTACCCATGGATATGAGTGTGTTGCTGTGTCTTTAAGACTATTTTATCAGATATTTGCCATTGATGCAATTGGTTTCTTTTTTGTGTGTTTTGGCTTTTGTTTTTTGCTTTTGTCTGCCAGTCCTAGGTAGTGAGCCTACTTTGTGAAATGTTGTATATTATATAAGGATCTATTCCTTTCATTTCTTTTCTTTGCTATATTGTTTTCCCACCTATATTTATAGGGTTATATCAGGGGAGAGAGGGACAGTCCACGTTGAGTGGGGGCGACAAAAAATTGTTTCTTAGGGTGCCAACCTCCACGGCAAGGAAGGAGTCAGTTGAGGCATTTTGTAGGGTTTTGGTAGGCAGGTTTTTAATATTTTTTTAGCATTTTTTGTGGTTTTTTCATTACCCTCCACATTGGGTTAGGTGCTTTTTACAAAGAAAAATTAAAAAATAGTTTTTAAGGGAAATATATGCTCACTACATGATTGCATTTTCCTAAACAAATTTTGGTTTAAATGAGTCTTTTTGACTCTATAGATACCCCACATCCTAGAACTGCTATGTTCTATCACATACCCAAGATCCATAAGGATCTAAAAAATCCGCCAGGCCGCCCTATCATTTCGGGGATTGGAAATCTAACCTCAAATCTATCACATTTTGTTGACTGTCATTTACAAAAAATAGTACCAAGTTTACCAGCTTATTTGAATGACAGTCAACATGTTCTACAGGTTTTAAACAAATTACAATGGGATAATAATTTTATTCTGGGCATGTTGGACATAACATCATTATATACAATTATCCAACATGATAAAGGCACTGAAGCACTTACTTTTTCTTAAATCAAGCACAAACTCTCTCTCCAACCATGGTGGATTTTATTAAAAAATGTGCTCTCTTCATTTTAACACATAATTCTTTTAAACACGAGAAGCACTACTACACCCAGCAGTGGGGTACAGCCATGGGTACCAGATTCATGCCCAGTTACGCAAACCTCTATGTAGGTAGGTGGGTAGACCTCCACATATTCCAGGAGGCGTGCTGCGCGCGGATCTGGCCTTATGGCTGCGTTTTATTGATGATGTGATTTTTATATGGAAAGGGGGGGAATCCTTGGAACAATTTTTGGATGATATAAATAAAAATGTTTTTTATTTGAAGTTCACTGCTACCACTAGTAAGGACAGAATACATTTTTTGGATTTGGACATATTTATCAGTCAGGATAAGATTCAAACATGCACTTATATGAAACCGACCAATTCTAATAGTTATATCTCCTTAAATAGTTGCCATCTACCCAGATGGCAAATAAATGTGCCACAAACTCAGTTATTGAGGCTCCACCGTAATTGCTCAGACCTATCCTATTGTGATGCGGAATCCAATACACTCATTAAGAAAATTTTGAATAAGGGATATGAATGGGAGTATTTATTAACAATTAAAGAAAATGTTAATAATATGCCTAGAGAAAAACTCCTTTACACCAATAAATCAAGGGAGGAAAATCAATCCGGACCTTCAACCCCTATATCAGTCCCCATTATCACACAGTATAACTCCAATATCCACCTCCTAAAGAAATTGGTGGAAAACACTAGGAACGTCTGAAGGAGGATAAAATAATTGGGGACAAAATAACTGAACATCCAAAATTCATCTTTAGGAAGGCAAAAAACTTGGGCCATATTATTGCCCCCACAATACGGAATCCTGGACATATCAACAACTCCACTGGCCTTTTTAAAATTCAAACAAAAGGATTCTACCGTTGCCAAAGGTGCAAAATGTGCAAAACACTACACCTTACTAAAGAGAAATTAGTGGTTTCCTCAAATGGAACTCAATTTCAGATAAATGATTTCATAACTTGCAGCACAACAGGGGTTATTTATACTATAGAATGCCCGTGTCATAAATTATATGTGGGGCGAACTATACGCCCTCTTAGTAAAAGGATCGGTGAACACCTGAGGAACATAAGGAACAACGTGGACAATCATCCCTTATCCAGACATTTTAAATTATTCCATAAGGGATCCACGAAAAATGTAAAAATAATGGGCATCAAAGTGGTTAAAAAAGATTAGAGAAAAGGGGACTTTATAAAGCAGGAGGGAGGAAACACGGTGGATATTTGAATTAGACACCTTAAAGCCTAAAGGATTGAATAATGAGGTTGAATTATTCACTTTTGACAGATTAACCAATTATTGCATACTGAGTCAAAGGGTATTTAAAGCTAAACAACGCAAGAGGAGCCATCCCTGATGAAGGAATCCATAGTAATTCGGAAACGCGTTGGATTCTTGGCTCCTTTTGCACACCTTAGCTGATCTGGGCACCACATGACCGCGCAAGTCACGTGACCCGAATACGTCACGCAGGTCCTGCCAGCGTTCACCGCCGACATCGGCGCTTCAGCATCTGGCTAACCGAGCGCTCGCCACCGGCCGGGGCGGCGCTCTAGGACTTCTCTCCTCCTCGGATCAACCAAAGGACTGTAAGATAAGTACTAGTATCTTACCATCACGGACCCTTTCTCTATAATAACTGATGGTATAGGACTTGGTTAGGGTGGACTGTCACCACTGTTTGCTTACTTCTCCGGCCCTACCAGCACTATTAGCACTTCAGCTTTATAGCCATTAACACCTCATATTTTTTTCTTGTTGATATAATATTCTATGTGACGCAACGTATGATGGCACTTCTAGTACAATAGCGCTGTTTCTGAATACACAGGATTCAGTGTAAAACGAGCACACAGGCACTCTAAGCTATTACCTGCTTACTTGCACAAGAGTTTGAACCACGCAGCCGGTGGTCGATACTTATTGGCATATTGCATTTTATCTAAATTTTATTTTTCTGCACCATGGGAGGCTTGCTAACGCTTCATTTCTAGCATTTTATATATATATATATATATATATATATATATTTCTTTTTAATCTAGTACCGACTTCCTCTCTAATCTACCAACTGGCACTTTATATGTGAATATCTACTATACTACCATATTAACTCTACGTCTGACTCATCGATCTACATGTGAATATTTACTACACCACGACAGGTATCTATTGCTCTAAATCAGTTTTTGTATTTATATGTGTGAGTCACAGCGTGAGTACTCTCCATTACTTTATTTGTATTTTTCACATGGACCTCGTAGATGTTAATGTAATAGTAGAGGAGAACATTGTGACATGATATCGTTTCTGTAAAAGAAATTTAAGACATGTATTGTCAGAAGATGTTGTATTACTTAAAGGGAATGTGTGATCAGAAAATGTCTCCACTGTTTAGATCATGAGTTTAATATTAAATATTTTTATAATTATTTTTGGTAATTTTATTTTCATGAATTTTTCATGTCTATATAAAAAATATATAAAATGCAGTTTTTACAGTCTCATAATAGACTGAGAATTTTTTTTCTGTAGAGGTCACTTCAATAGTCGTCTCATTATTATGAAGGATTTGCTATATAAGTAACACAGCGGATACCATTTCCAATAGATGATGGTCACAGCTTTCCTCCTCCACCTCCCTGCACAGTGACCCCTGTCCATGCTTACACACTTTCTCATTGAAGTCAAAGAGTTGTGTCCAGATTTCAAGTTGTTAAAGTGGATGAGTGAGGTAGGATGGCCCTGAAAATCAGGAATAGAGCATTAACATTTTTAAAATATGTAAACAGAAAATGGAAACGGATTGGAAATAATATAATTCATTAACAACTGTTTATTAGTAAAAAAAAAAAAAAAAAAAGAAAATAGGTGGTACATCTTGAATTTTAAAATGAAATGCCTAGATTAGAGCACAAGAAACTACAGCAAAACCAAAGAAATGAGCCGGAACATCAGTTGGTAAAAGTGCAGTGCGTAGGAGTCATTTCACAGACAAATCAATTGATAACACCTGTCACGGTGGGATGGATTTGATGGTTTTTGATCCAAATAGTGTAAATCAAGTACCCTATGTTATTTTCATGTACATGGTGGGCCATTTATATGGATACACCTGGGTTGGCCATTTATAAAGTTTGATTCAAAATGGCCAACTTCAAAATGCCCTCCATGGTCACCACCCATCTTGTAAAGTTTTCCCCCTCCCATATACTAATGTGCCACAAACAGGAAGTTGATATCACCAACCATTCCCATTTTATTTAGGTCTATCCATATACATGGCCAACCCTGTACTATAACTATTTACTTATATACTTACTACGGGTTATATGTTCATTTTGAGTTTTTTTCTTGGGTTTTCTTCTCATTCTTTATAAAATTGAGTATTCGGGTTTAGTTAAGTCCCTCAGTAGCCCCTACAGAAGATTGAACTGAGAATATAAAAGTTTGTTTTAGAGTTATTTGTTATCTTCAACTCAAGTGGTTGGAGAGGGTATTCAGGCCAGGATCTGACCCTGAGTTTATGCTTCCCATGGTCTGGACTCCATTTTAGGCGAAAGAAACAACAAACTAAGTTGATAGAACAAACAGTGGATGGTTGCCTCAAGTTCTGACTTCAGCATGAATTGTTTATAAACTGCTTGGTCAAACCAGGATTGGCGTGGACCACTGGCCTAGGCATGTGAGTTCTTAATAGACAGATCTCTGTTCAAGAAACTCCAGTAATTTTCTTGGCCCTACAGGCAGTGACAAAACAGTATTCACTAAGACTAGCATATCACAAGCTCGTGCTACGCCAGTCTTGTTGGAGTACAAGGCGCTGAATTTAGTCAATTCTGAATTTCGCTCAACTTCTTAATGGTGTACGCCTCCGTGCGCCACAACAAAAATGCTACTCCGGTCCAAGACTGGAGTAGCATTTCTGGCATATAAAACGCTTGTACTTTTAATGAATTGGTGAGTGGAAGTGGGCACCCTGACTCCTCCCCAGTTTCGCTTATTTCAGGAGAGCTTATTCATTCTGCTGTGAAAACCCACAAATTCACTCCATGTTTCAGCAATGCATTGCTGTTCAATTATGAGAGATTTTAAAGCTTTTACACCTGTAAAATCTTTGGTGAATTGACCCCTAAAAGTTATAATTTTTTTCTTTTTTAATTTCAGAGTGTACAAAAAGTCAATACGGTGTGGTATTAAACAGGCTGGTGGTTACTACGGTCTACTATCCATTTATATGGTGAGGTCACTGTAACATAAGGCTGTGTTTGCATTTCTAAGATTGAAAAGTTTTGGGATACAGTCCTAGGAGACCTCAGAGTGTTACACATCTTTTCAGGACAATTAGAGCCTTTACAGTATTTTCGATTCATGGCTTATCACATTTTTGGGAAGAATTAGGCAAAGTTTGTGATAATATATGTATATTACTCATGATAACTTAAAAATATTTCCCGGATCCGCGCATTCCTCAACCATGAAACCACAAAAACACTACCGCCTCGACTACTGCAACCTCCTACACTCTGGCCTTCCCTCTAGCACTCTGGCACCACTCCAGTCCATCCTACACTCTGCTGCCCGACTAATTCACCTGTCCCCCGCTATTCCCCAGCCTCCCCCCTATGCCAGGCCCTTCACTGGCTTCCTATTGCCCAGAGGCTCCAATTCAAAATCCTAACCATGATATACAAAGCCATCGACAACCTGTCTCCTCCATACATCTGTGACATGGTCTCTAGTGTCGGGATCCCTCAGATTACTCTTTCATCTGAAGGACCGATGTTCTTAGGTGTGAAGCATCATATGTCTCTAATTAAATCAGCTCCGTCGAGAAGAACTACACAGACACCAGCTGTATAATACCACTCGGGATGCCTCTCAAGACGCCTCTGGCTTATCAGTTAGGCTTCCGTCTTTTATAGTAAAGAATTTAAACATTTTACAGACATGCGCAGTACAAATGATTTTACAACTTGTTTTCGACAAAGAAAGTCATTTAGGCGAAAAAGCAGAGGTATTTGACCTTGGTTCACAAGGGAGATGTCTGAGACATCTCCTCGAAGAAAAGATAAGGTTTTAAACAAGAGAATGCAACATAGACAGAACTCAATTTAACTCCTTCAGTTCCTATCATTCCCCCCTTTGACATCTTCATTTTCCACAATCTGGAACACTGGATCCTGCAACAACAGCGGATAGTGGCTCGTTCACCAGGTACTATCCCAGGCCGACGGGTTGCCCAAGGGAGACAGGTCTTCTACCTTCTCCATCCCCCAGATACTGAAGCCACGTCCATCATTGCAAGAGTACGCTCCTTCATGCCAGAAATGAGATGTCAATCTAGGACTCAAAGGAATAATAGTTAAATTCTTGTTGTTTACAGTCAAACTTCCTTATCTATTTCTACATCTTTTCTTGCATACAGAGATACACCAAAAAACAAGTTTCAATAGCACATATATTACGAAGATACAAACAACAATACGTAATAGACTTAGTATAATCCCAGTTATCCAGCCTCCAATACCCTTAAACCAATTAGCTGGATTAAGAAAGGAGAATGTATCTGACCACCAACTATCCTTAGTACGATCATTGTCTTTATCGTACTGATCTCTAAGTCTTTGAACATCCTCTATTTTTGATCTTAACTTTAAACTACTGTTGGGATCTATATAATGACAGCAAGCTGGTCCGATGACTTGACACATACCTCCTTGCGCTACAGTTAAATAATCTAATACTATGGTATGCTGATTAGTGGCTATGATGAGCTGATTTTGGACAGCAACAGTGGTGTTCAATATATCCAATATATCCCATATTTGGTCATCTAAGTAATCTGTAGCCCTGACTAATTTATCCCACATTTAAGTGATCATAGGATAAATAAAAATAGAGCTGACAATTTTATTGGCCACACTCATCTGCACTATATGTGGTCTCCCAGAGAGGCGAGGTGTATTGTCAGCAGCTCTTTTGTACAACGTGTGTTTAGGTATGCTCTGAGTATTCAACTGGTCATTCGGAATAACAAAGGTAGCTGGAGTCAAACGACCCAGAGTACAAGCACCTTTTACCCCTACTGGCAACCATTTATATGCATTGTCTCCACATATCCAGTACATGTCACTAGGTAGGTCCCATAGGGCTGAATGTTGTAATACCAGTCTATGAACTAAATCTATGAACGCAGATACATTCTGAAGCATACACCAATTTGGAAGTTGTCCTAAAGGGCTACAATACCCTACATCGGGATTTCTACAGGTGGGAGTTCCTTTCTCATATCCAGATGACTCGTTGCAAGGTATATTACCTGAAATATTAAAACAAGTTTCATTATTGCCCTGGGGAAATAAATTGGAATACTCCCAGGACGTATTATGCAACCTTCTTTCTAGCAGTATTGGTTTGAAGGCATCAGTAGAGTGGGAAGTTACATTAAAACTAACTTGTAGGCCATACATTGGAATTTGCCCCAGGTAGGTTAATCGAGTTCTATTCCTGGGTACCCAAGCCCCCCTTTATATGCCAGATATTGAAGGTATGTGTTACTTCCTGAAAGATTACCCTGCCACCAAGGGTATCCTACCCATCCCACAATAGGTATACCAACAGTTGTGTTCCATAACTTCACATTATTTGTGGCATTATTAGCAAGTGTATCAGAACAACTGGTCCAGGCAAATAATTCCTCGGGTGGCACAGGAATAACAAGGAACGGAATACTAGTGGCTGATACTGGTGAATGTGTGCAGATCCAGCAAATGATTTGACCAATCATTCAGTAATTTTTCATGATGTTGTATAAACTTATTATTCAAGGACATTGGAGAATTTAGATTGTCCCACGCAGCTACCATTATTACAGATAATGCAACAAAACCAAACCAAAACATTATGCACTCTTATGCTTTGTTAATTCCTGTGGCTAGTTTGCAATGCGATGCGTGGATCCAGGTTGGTCGTCCTTCCAACTTAACAGAAGTAGGCGTCGTTAGGAGTACTTGGTAAGGTCCTTGATATCGGGGTTCAAGGGTCTTTCTGGAGTGTTTCTTGACATATACTTAATCACCAGGTTGTAGACAATGAGTTCCTTCCACACTATCTGGATCTGGAATGGAAGAGAAAACTAGAGAATGCATTTGAGTTAAATGCTTTTGCAACTGGATTACATAACTTGTCAAATTATCCACATTAAGTGTTAAGACCTGTGGGTAGTACAACCCTGTGTTCGGTGGTCTTCCAAACAGTATCTCGAAGGGTGACAGTTTAGCTTTCCCCGTGGGTGTGTACCTTACTGAGAATAATGCTAATGGGAGACACTCTGGCCATGGTTTATGGGTTTGTTCCATGGTTTTCTGTATTTTCAATTTCAGTGTCCCGTTCATTCTTTCTACCTTCCCTGAACTCTGTGGGTGGTAGGGTGTATGAAATGCTTGTTCTACACCTATCATTTGCATTACATTTTGCATTACCTCAGCAGTAAAGTGTGTACCTCTGTCTGATTCAATTGTTTCAGGGACACCGAATCGTGGTATTAGTTCCATCACCAGTTTCTTTGCAGTGGCTCGAGCTGTAGCCGTTTTCACCGGGTAGGCCTCTGGCCATCCAGAGAAGAGATCTACACATACTAGGATATTTGCATACACTCCTACCTTGGTAGCTGTATGTCGTCAATCTGCCGTCTCTGAAACGGGTAGAGAGGCCTAGATGTCGCTTTCTTAGGGACATTTACTGTTTTACCTGGGTTGTGCTGTGCACAGATGAGGCATGATTGTACAAGTTTCGCGGCTGCGCAACTGAAGCCAGGAGCGATCCAGAAGGCATCTACCATGGCACACATGTGACTTTTTGAGGTGTGATTGGGGCCATGTGCTGCTTGCGCCATGATTGGGAACAGGGACTTTGGTGGGCACATTTTATCCTTATTCTCCCATACTCCATTTGAGTTCAGCTCAGCTCCCAGTCTCCCTCGGTGTACCTTCTCTGTTTGGGCAGCCTTTTGCTGGAGGGATTTCAGGACATCTAGACCCAATGTGGCTGGAATACGCTGACTCCCCGCCACCGTCCACTGCTCTCTCTAGGCCGCCTTGTGCTATTTTAGCAGCCTCGTTCGCCCTTCTATTGCCCTCTACCTCCACGGAGTCACCTTTGTGTGTGCTTTTACCTTGACAATGCCAACCTGGACTGGTAACATCAATGCCTCCATCAAGTGTTTCACCAGCTCTGCATTTTTAATGGGCTTCGAATCTGTGAAAATATTAGCGACTTTACTTGCAGCGGCTCTACACGCCTCAGTGAGTGCCTTCAACTCTGCCTCCTGCGCCGACATGTGAGGAGAGAGTGGTTCCGCTCGGATTACCTCATGTGAGGATACTACTGCATATCCAGTGTAGAATCGTCCATCCTGGTGGTATCTGGGGCCATCTACAAAAAAGAAACTCAAAGTCTGCATTAGGAACAGGTTTTTCATGAATGTGTGCAAACCCAACTGTCTCCTGACTCATCAGTTCTATGCAGACATGTTCATGCGTCATGTCAAAGTATCCTTCCTCACTTGCCAATACGGTCACCAATTCCCCCTTTTCTGAATCCACAGGCAGGAGGGTGGCTGGATTCAGAACGTTACATCTTTTGAGGAGTGACATACTCAGGAATTAGTAGAGCACACTCAAGTCAGAGCTGTCTGGCCATAGACAGATGTTTTGGTTGAACTTGTAGGAGTATGGCATGGATGTCATGTGTGGAATAGATTGTCAAAAGAAACGTCAGTGTCATCTCACATGCCTTCCCTATTACGTCTCCACTTTTTTCCTTGTGCTCCAGCATACATGACAGGTCGTTTTATTGTCCTTGTTTGCTCAATTTCTTTAGCTACCTTAAGGAGGTCTTTCGGATCTACATGTCTCCATTCAGGTCTGGCTGTCTGTACTGCGTCTCGTAAGTCTTTGTTCATACCGTCAATGAATGCATCCACCAGTATTCTAACATCAAGTGGGTTTATGCAAATGTACCCCATGTCTGCCCATTTCAGCTGTAACCGTCCAAGGTACATCTCTACTCTCTCTCCTCTTTGCTGTGTCACATTAGTCAGGAGTACAGACTGCTCTGATTGTTCCACTGCAGCCCATTGTCTTAGTGACTCACAGTACGTCTCCCCAGATCGTGCAGATTTATCATCCATGCCCCAAGCCTGATTCTTTGTCACATCTGTGTGTCTTAATTATATGATCTAGTGCGTCACCTGCCTTTAAACTCATCAACCTCTCTAGGTCTGCCCAGGTACACTTATATGTCTGCTGTACTTCCTTTATGTGTCTGTAAAACGGGAATGGTTGGTCTTCAGGGGCAGGCAGCTGCTTCAGCAAAGCTAGCTGGTCAGAGGGGCTCCAGGGATAATACACCTGTATCTTTCTTATTCTAGTCACACTTCTAGGTCCTGATGGGGTTGGCCGTCTGATGTCTACTGTCAGCTTACTCCTCAAGGGCCAATGTCCCCACTACCCACTATCCACACTATTATGTCAGCTTCTTATGATCTTGTCTGGATAGGATTTAGTGCAATTCTCTTAGGTCAGTAGCACAGGTCACACAAGTAGCTATTCAGTCTGGGTTTGTCTGAGTCTGACCACAGTGTTTACAAGTCCATCTGTTTTGTCTGGGTCTCTGGTTACACTTTGTCAATCAAACATTCATAATACACCTTCCATACTGCTGCACATTCTCAAGCATCATTTATTCACTTGCTATTTTCTTCCCTTGTCTGTGCCTTTTTGTACATCCAAACATTCACACTCTGGTATTTTTGCCTTTTTCAATATTTGTCCCACTTGTTTTACTGCTTCCTTCCTTCTCTGTCTCTTGTAATTTGACACAATTTGCTATACAAATCAATCACACAACTAGAAGCAGGTTCAAACACATTAATGACCAAGCAATCACTTACAATTCCCTTCTAAATTAGGCACCATATCTTACTTTTAACTTCCAATCTTCAATTAAGTACTGTTGCTTTAAAATGCACAAATCTTTCAGCGTGTACCTTACGGATAGAATTACAGAGAATTTTGAGCACAGCTCACACTCAGCAGAGATAAGAGCGAAGGGAGAAGAAAAACTACGCAGCGGTATCATTCCCCCCTCCCATCAGAATGCAGCGTCGTCCTTCACAGAATTCTGTAGTTCTTTAGACTTATCAAAATCAATTTCTACAAAGAAACTCAAAATCACGGGATTTCACTGTAAGGGCAGATAACTGTATAATGAGATTAACCATGCCTTGCCCTTTTTCTGGCCAAATGCATTCAGGAAACTTTACAATGTAATGCCACATATAACACGAACTATATCATTACTCAATTCATTCAGTCTCAGATGTAGATTTGAAATATCTATAACGCATCTGTCCGGGATTCCACCACAACTAGAAAGGTCACAAATCTCTTGACACAAAAATGATGTGTGATGATTCATTCATAAGTGCTCACTCACTGATTTTTTTTTTTTTTACTCAATTACTCATCTCTCATCTTATTCAGAGGTTCTCATAGACATATATACAAGGATTCACACAGCCTGCCTATCTTGCACTTTGGATTTGATTAATACTTTTTCCAGGTTCTTTGCTGCACTACTTCCATATCTATCCTCAATTATATCACATAACCGATTTCCTTCTTCAGGTGTCTTTCCCTGACTGTTCCCCATTTTATCTTTTATTCTTATCCTGTCTCTCTTGTTGTCTTCCTGTTAGTCCCCTGCCTTAGGTGGTGTATTGGGTAAGCTCAAGACTAGGCTCTACTATACCTCGTTACCTTCTTCCTAAGGTGCTAACAGGCTAAATGGAGTGTCTGTTCCTCGGTGTACTACGTGTTTCGTGTACTTATATGCTATGTAGCATCCGAACAGAAATACTCCCACAACACACAGGATTGTAAATAAAGTGTCCATCTACTGGGGTTCTTCAGTCATATCCTGTCACAGGCTCATTTCACGGTCCTGTGCTCATTCGGTCACACTCTTATCTGTCACAAGGTTTATTCGTAAAGGGTGTTGATTTAAGCGTAGGCGGTGACCTCCCCGAAAGGACGCTGTCACATGACCCAGTTAGGCAATATCACCACTCTTTGAACGAATACCTACTGTGCAGCTTATTTTTCTACTTTCCACAACCTTTCAAATCAAAGTAGCCATTCAACAACCTCCTCTATTCCTAGTGCGGAACCGTCTATTGTGAAAAACTTGTCCGTCCGGGCGGCGCAGTATGAACTGTTCACCAAGCCTTATATTCCATAATGTCAGACCTCTCCCATTTTGATTTGCATCAGCTCTTTTTCTAAAAATAGCTGTGCACACACAGAACCTACAGTAACCTCTCATTCGAGCAGAAATTACATATGCGTGTCACACCCGATTTCCTCAGAGTTCTTATATGGACCTGATTTTACGGCCCCCTCCTCTACTAGATTCCCCTTTATACGGACCTTAGTTATAATGATAGATTATGAAGAGCAGAGAAGAGAAAAATTGATCTCTTACCTGGCCAGGTGTTTAGGTCTGCTGTTCACAATTTCATCAGTAACTGGAGTGGTCTGTAGATCGGGTAGTCTTGGAGAGGTGCCTATATCAGGTCCCTGTTTCGGGCGCCAGGAAACTGTCGGGATCCCTCAGATTACTCTTTCATCTGAAGGACCGATGTTCTTAGGTGTGAAGCATCATATGTCTCTAATTAAATCAGCTCCGTCGAGAAGAACTACACAGACACCAGCTGTATAATACCACTCGGGATGCCTCTCAAGACGCCTCTGGCTTATCAGTTAGGCTTCCGTCTTTTATAGTAAAGAATTTAAACATTTTACAGACATGCGCAGTACAAATGATTTTACAACTTGTTTTCGACAAAGAAAGTCATTTAGGCGAAAAAGCAGAGGTATTTGACCTTGGTTCACAAGGGAGATGTCTGAGACATCTCCTCGAAGAAAAGATAAGGTTTTAAACAAGAGAATGCAACATAGACAGAACTCAATTTAACTCCTTCAGTTCCTATCACTAGGTACCTACCCGCACGCAACCTTCAATCATCTCAAGATCTCCTTCTCTACTTCCCTCTTATCTCTTCTTCCCACAACTGCATAAACACTTCTCCCGTGCTTCCCCCATACTCTGGAACTCTCTACCCCAACTCATCAGACTCTCACCAACAACGGAAACCATCAAGAAGAACCTGAAGACCCACCTCTTCCGACAAGCCTACAACCTGCAGTGATCCTCAGTCTACTGAACCGCCGCACGACCAACTCTACCCTCTCCTAGTGTATCCTCACCCATTCCCTGTAGACTGTGAGCCCTCGCGGGCAGGGCCCCCTCTCCTTATGTACTTGTGTGTCCCTTGTCTTACACATGTTTATTATACTTGTCTATATTTCCCCTTTTCACATGTAAAGCTCCATGGAATAAATGGCGCTATATAAATGCATAATAATAATAGAATTCACAATAGTTCATAGTCATAGGAGGAGGCACATCTCTACCCCTCTCTGCAGAGTGAACTCTGCACAGACAACAGAGACTGCGCACAGCACTATCTCATACAGGAACCTTCTCACTTTATATGATCTTTGATAGCCAATCACGAAATATTTTCAGAGTGATCTATCTGTATACCAGCATTTGCTCGACCTTTAATCCTTTCTTGGCATCACGCTATCATTTATTATGGATGTGGGCTAGAAGGATATGATGACCTTACCAAACCTTTACTACAGCTTCTTGTTCTTTTTGAGTCAATGCTATATCCATTTTTTGGACATGTTTTGCATGAAGGATTAGTAAAAGATTCCTTTAGAGTTCTTAGGTGTTGAAGGTGCCGCTCTTTATGTTCTTTTTGCCCATCCTCTGTTGCATTTAATCAAACCAATCCAGAGGGCCGACCATTCTATCATCTTATCTGTAGAAAGCAATGGTTCTGTGATAGATCTGATGCTATCGCTGTCCTCCGTCCCTTTTCATATTAACTGTGTGGCTCAGAGTTGTACTCTCTTGGCGGGGTCCGTAAAATAAATAATTAGATGGGTATAAGCTGCCGCCTCTGGGATTGGAAGCTGATATGATCTCTGACTGCTCTATATTTGCGGTTACATCACCTCTGAGACATGGCCTGGCCAGACAGCTCCGAGTAGCAGATGGAGATCAGACAACAGAAAAAAAGTAATAGAGAAAAACTGAATTATGTAGCAACCTGCTTCCAAAATCACTGACTTTTATTGTGAGTCTGCATCCAGGAAGCTAAGCACTGGCGCCCATGATTCGCCTCAATTAACAAATTACACTTTTATCATTTTAAGTGACCCTCTAAAGATAGGGTCCCATGACTGTTTTCTCCACAATCGAGTAAAGCGGTCTGATTACTCCGATATGCCTATGATCAGAGTTTGGCATCAAGGAGAGAAAAAAAAATTCCATCTGTCCTTGAAAATTGGACCGCACTCGGATGTCATCCCAGTGTGGTTTGATTTTTTTTTCAAGGACCCATAGACTTGCAGTAACAAAACCCAGAGAGCACAAACCGACGCGTTTTCCACTAGGTAGTCTTACTCGCGGTCTCATGGATAAGACTATCTAGTCGAAACGCGTCGGTTTGTGCCCTCTGGGTTTTTCATCGCAAATTTAAATAACAATGATCTGGGTAGATTGTTAAAGGATTAAGATGTCGCCTTTGTCTGTACATAGTGATTTAAGTTTTTTGTGCCAAGTACTGCTCATATAAGAGGGTGGTAACTCATTTTTCCACAGCGTCCCACCAGAGGATTCTTCTGCTATCCTGTGGGCCAGTCCAAGCCTGTCTACTAGATTGTTCGCATTATATTATATTCATCTGTGTACGTTACATTGTCTGTACATAGTGATTCTAGTATATTGCGGCAAGAACTGCTCATATAAGAGGGTGGTAGCTCACTTTTGCACAGCAGCCCACCTAAGGATTCTCCTGATATCCTGTGGGCCAGTCGAAGACTGTCTACTGCTTTACATTGTTCTTGTTATATTACCGTTACTTTGCTGATAGCTGTGACAATCCACCTGTGAACTTTACATTGTGCGTAGTGATTCAAGTACATTGTTCCAAGAACTGCTCATATTAGAGGGTGGTAGCCCACTCTTGCATAGCAGCCCACCAGAAGATTCTCCTGTTATCCTGTGGGCCAGTCCAAGCCTGTCTACTGCTTTAGATTGTCTGTGTTATATTGCAGTTACTTTGCTGACAGCAGTGACACTCCACCTGTGAACTTGACATTGTCTGTACATAGTGATTCAAGTATATTGTGCCAAGAAGTGCACATATAATAGAAAGGTGGCCCACTCTTGCACAGCAGCCCACCAGAGGATTCTCCTGCTATCCTGTGGGCCAGTCCAAGCCTGTCTACTGCTTTAGATTGTTTGCGCTATATTACAATTACTTTGCTGACAGCGGTGACACTCCACCTGTGAACTTTAAGCAGCAACTGAAAAAATAAATTAATACAAAAAAAAAAGCATTAATATATAACATTTTTTTGTAGCTATTGGCTTTCTACCGCAAGAGGACATCTCGTCTTCCCAGTAATATCTACTATTGTTGTGGGTTACATCAAGTTCAAGTTCAGCCACGGGAGCATACGGCAGTGTGGAGTTCACTAAATGAGACTTATATATCAGGATGCCTCATATCGCTTGCCAAAAAAATCTGACAGCTTGGTGGCGGCTTCTTTCCCCTGCTGATCAGCTGTGCCAGATTCTCTTATATCTCAGAACAAATATGTGTTACTTTTTCGAAACATTTCACCCGGCTGCCAGAAGGTTGGAATGAGATCCGCACACACTCTCTTTACCCAACACAATGAATAATTTAAGTTTAATAATGACATACAGAACCTTATGTAATGATCAGTGCAGAGGGAGGGGGGTGTTAAAGGAAAAGACGGCAAAGCACAGCTTGAAACCAAGCATTCTGTTAGAAAAGGTAATTAAATAAAATGTATTCCTAAGTAAGGTGCAATTAGCTTCAGAGTTCCCTCTCTTCACTGTTATCAAACCGCCATAATTATTTACTGCAAAAATGGAAAGAAAAAAGTTCAAAAAATATATCTTTTTTTAAGTTTAAGTAGGTAATCTGAAAAGAAAAATTAAAAATAGTTTCAAGAGCGGATTTGGCAGCTCTAGCTTTATTATATTTAAAGAATTCATCTTTTTTTGGGAATTATTTCAGAAGCTCCTTTACTGAAAAGGTCACAAAATGCTCAAAAGAATCGTCCTATGTGTCTGAAAAAAAACAATTTGCTGTTCATACGTTCAAGCTTTTCAGCATCCTTTAGTTCAGCAGTTCAAAAATGCCTGGTTGGAGAAAAGGAGAAAAGAAAGTAGTTATTATTAGTGATGAGCAAGTGTACTCATTGCTCAGGTTTTCCCGAGCATGCTCGGGAAAATCCGAGCAACGAGTATACTTGCTCATCACTAGTTAATATCAATTCTATGAAGCCTGTTAGAAAACACTCCAAACTAGTTACTCTCCAGTCAAAAGACTGCAGAAAAATGCTTCTTGAAATCACTTGAAAAATCCTTAAAAAATTTATTCAGGAAACGCTTCAGTAGTTTCTAGAAAACTTGATGCTTTTGACCACTGGAAAACAAAACTCAGTGTGAACATAGCCTTGGAGTTTTTATTTAAAGAAGTTTTTGTAGCAGACACTTTCCAAATCCTCCTCAAAAACTCAAAACTTCTCGAAAAATTGGAATTTGCGCTCCTAAAACTGAGCAAAAAAAACTTGGTGTGCACATATCCACTTGGCAGGAGGAAGTAAAAGCAGGAAATATGGAAATGATTACCTATAAAACTACATGGTCGAGTAAAGGGATATTGACTTATCTCAGGAGAATGGCTGGGATTCTCTAGAAAGATCAACTTCACTTCAACTTTAAGATTATTTGCAAAATGTAAGAAGTACCTAATAATCTAAACAGTTTCTTCTAATTGACTTTTAATCCAAGAAATACATTTAAATCTTATCTATCTGCTTCTTGTTAGTGAATGTGAACACCCAAAGCAAGAAAACATATAGACATAGACATTGTGTCTATGCTAAACATTCCTCTTCAAATTTGGAAGGTTTGACAAATGACTCGGCCGAATCTCTCATCTTAATACCTGGCACTGCCGCTGGCACTCGGATCGGAGCGTGAGGCTGCATGTATTGCTATGTTCCCGAATGCCAGGTATTAACATGCGAGACTCAGCCAAGTTTCTCACATGTGAATAATAATAAAGTAACTTGGCACTCAACTGAATTGTCCTTTTTAAGTGAAGTTTTTATTTATGTGCAGTCCTTCAAAAAGACGTTTCGGCCTACACTTGGTCTTCGTCAGTCTGGTAATTCAATTAGATGCAATATATTCCATAAGGAAATGATGAGAGGTTCCCGCTGGATTGCTGAAGCAATTTGCCTGTAGAAAATGTCTGTACTGAGACCGTTAGCAAAAGGCCCGTATGGAGCATATAATAGTAGCTTGCAGGTGTGCAGGTGAGACCGGCAGCCTAAGGCTAATATGGGGCTTATAGAAGTAGGTTGCAAGTGGGCAGGGCCGAACGTGGCTTCCAAACGGTGGTGGATACCGTGTTCAGTCCTGCACACTTGCAACCTACTTCTATAAGCCCCATATTAGCCTTCCAGCGGGAAAAGAAAATTCACAGTTTTAGGCCAGTTTCACATGTCAGTGGCTTCGGTATGTGTAGTGACAGTTTTCTCACGTACCGGAGACACTGACACACGTAGATACATTCTAATGAATGTGTCTATGCAGATGTCAGCATGTTTTCACAGACCGTGTGTCCGTGTGCAAAATATGCTGACATGTCCGTTTTTGTGCAACAGCACGGATCACACGGACCCATACAAGTCAATGGGTCCATGTAAACACGTACCGCACACGGATGGCGTCCGTGTGCCATCCGTGTGCCATCCGTGTGCCATCCATGTGCGTTTTTAGGAGTCATAGGGTTAACATTGAAACCAATTTTTTCACTACACGGACACAGACACACGGACAGCATACGGATCACACACGGATGGCACACACGGACATACGGATAGCACACGGCTCACACACGGATGGCCTATGTATCCACATGGACACACGGACATGGATAGCTCCGGTACCGGTTTTTCCGGTACCGGAATTATCTGGACGTGTGAAACCGCCCTTAGGCTTCGCTAACCAAAATAAAGATCCAATAATAAAAAGAAGCCGTTTTTATTCCACAACTCATTTCTACGCCAAACAGTTTTCTTTCTCAAGTGTAAAAACCGACTGTATCAGTTGCTTTTTGACACTTGAGAAAGACGCCATCTCAATGTGGAAACACAGTGTGGAATAAAACAGCTTCTTTTGACATTTTTTCCAACCCCAATTTTTCAACCCTTAACAAAAAGAATGTATCAAAAAGTGCTAGGTAGGTAACTGTGATAGCAAGCTACCATGTAAGGCCGGTTTCACACGAATGGGTCTATGCACATGTCAGTGTGTTTCCACAGACCGTGTGTCTGTCAATCGAGCAGAGGAGAATGATGAGCGGTATATTAAAGTCCGAACGACAGCAGGTGGGGGGTTTTGGGATTGTTACCCCATCATCCGACACCTGCTGTCATTCGGACTTTAATATACCGCTCATCGTTCGCCTCTGCTCGACTGACAGCCGGCTTCAGCAACATCCACCAGGGAACAGCGCTTACAGTAGCGACTTCTTCCCCGGCGGCCATCCGTGTGTCCGTGTGGTCCTGATGCGGCACACAGTTGCCACACCCGTGTGCCACACGTAGTACACATGGACACGGATATCTCCGATTCATGTTTTTCCGGTACCGGAAACATGTGGACGTCTGAAACCGGCCTAAGTGTGGTTTATGTGGTTGTCAAATTGAACTAGTAAAAAACAGACATGTACAATTAATTGCACAATTAATTGATATATTTTTTCCTTTATTTTCTTTTAAATTTTCTTTAAAAATTAAAACATTTCCCAAAAATGATGTAAGATATCCTAGGTAAGCACACAACCAAAAAAACCCAGCAAAATGGAAGTGGGCATTTTTTCAAAGTTTTGCGCAAATTGATTAACAAATAGTTTGAATTTGCCAGGACCAGGGAATTTCATAAGATTCTACATGAATTCAATTAGCTAATCTTTAGCTTTCAGACCAGGCTAGTATTGTCTAGACTCGGTGGAAATATTGCAGCTGTTAGAAATATTAAGTCTATTTCAGCTTCAGGTTATAAAAAATATTTAAATGAGGTTTTACTAACCAGGAAAACCAGTTTATTTCATTGCCCTAACCATGTATCTACAGGACAATGTGATTCATCAGCAGGGGCATAATGTATGCGCTCTCAGAGGGTGAGACCGGGGCCTTGCGGGAGGGTGGCCTGTTGGCATCAGTGCCTAATTCAGCTGGACGTTTGTCAGCTGGATCGCGGTGCTGCAATACACACCGCCATCAATCTGAGGCAGTTCACATTGGCGTGCCGTCAAGGGCGGCGCAGAGCAATAGCAACATGCAACGTACTGGGCAAGCCAAAGTCAGCTGGTGGCTTTTGAAACTGGTACAGAAGAGGTCGCCGAGCGTCGTGGAAGCAAAGGAAGGCAAGAGAACTCACTTGTAGAGTTGAGCGAAACAGGTCGGCCAGATTCATAAGTCACTGACTTATGCCAAAGTTGGGTTTCGCCGACCGAAACCCGACCCTAGCGTGAAGTCGGCCATGCGGTCGGCAAATCGAGCGCCAAAGTCGGATTTCCCAGAATGCTTGCAGGTGACTTTTTTTCAGCCAAGTGAGAGCAGACCAATGGCACAACTCTCTAATTGTGGTGCACAGGTAGGATCCCCAATCCGTGACAAATCTTAATATAAACTTGGGACACACACTTGGAATCCAATGCAAATGGTGGTTTAATAAGGTACAGTACATACAGTGACGTTTCGGTCTATATGACCTTCATCAATGTACTAAAAATAAAGCGTGGATATAAGTATCAAATAAATCAAGTATATACAAAAGTTGTACAACACATGGTTAAGCCAGAATACAGAGTGTGATTAACATGATTCATATAAAGAAACCATTATGGCTATTCGCTTAATGTATGAAATAAATCAAATATATACAAAGGTTGTACAAGACATAATTAAGTCTGGGTATCAGATATGGTTTCCATGATATATATGCAAAAAACATGTGCAGCATTATGGCTAGTAGCATACTATATTAAACACAGAGTCACAACAATCCAAAGTGCAAGAAACGGTTAATGAGAGAGGCACATACCCCTAAGAAAACACTGTGGTTCCTATTGTCAATGCAAAAAAAGGAGAATTCTATGGAAAAGAAAGAGATGGTGACGTCATGATAGGTAAGGAGCTGTATATGGGTGGTGAGGAAAAAATATATGCAATGCCGACATACTGTATTTAATATAAGGGAACGGCTTGTGGCCGGTTTGCAGTTATTACAACATAGTCGCCATTAACAGCGTAAACATAAAGTGTAATCTATACGGATGACCTCTTCCGCACACATGCTCTGGTGTGGAAGAGGTACATCGACGATATTTTCTGCATCTGGGGGGGGCCCACCAGATGTGTTAGATTCATTCTTTTCCTTTCTACAATCATCATGGCCTTGACTTTCCTTCACGATGACACATGACTTGAGACAGATTAATTTTCTGGACACGCTAGTCATCAAAGATGACTCTGGTCACCTCTCTACTGACTTGTATACAAAGCCAACCGATCGCAACAGTCTACTCCATTATGCGAGTTTTCATCCTACTAGAATGAAAAACCCCATACCAAAATCACAAATGAAAAGGGTACAAAGAATAGTGTCTAATACTGTGACTCAAGAGAAACGCATGACAGAGATGCGGTCAAAATTCTCAGAAAGGGGGTATCCCCCAAACGTAGTGTTGAGTGACTTTTGGTTTTTTAGGGTCGAGTTTCGTTTCATGAAACCCGACTTTTCCAAAAGTCGGGTCGAGCAAAATCGGCCGACTATAGGGAAAAGTCGGGGTCGTCCCGAAACACGAAACCCAATGTAAGTCAATGGAGAATTAAAGTCGGCAGTGAGAGGAGGACAGGAAACACACCAACAGTGCCCATTTGAATGCCAAAAGCATAAATTCTTGTTACTGAAGCTTGTCAACCTTAATTAACTTCATAATACTAGTTACGCACTGAAAAATGGGGGTCATTTGGCTACAGTTGTGGGGGGGAGGGCTGGCTCCAGGTTTTCGTGGGCCCAGGGCCAAAGAGCGCCCCTTTAACACATACAACTCATGATGCTCCGATACGGCAGAGAAATAGCAGTATAGTACAATGAAAGATACTTCACTTCTTACATCTCATGACTGATATCCATTTTAAATTCTCCAATACCTCCAAAAACGGACAGTATATTACTCCATACAGTATTATGGCCAGTGCTTAGTGCGCTATACAGAGTAATGAGGCCCATATATTTCTCCATACGGAATCATTATTCCCATATAATGTTTCAAACCGTATATGATGAGCTCCACATAATGCTACAGTATATGTTGGTCCCAATGGATGAAGCTCCACTGTCTTATGGGCCCAAATAATGCTCCATATATAATGGGCCCCATTTCTACTGCTCTAGTGTATAATGGGCCCTGTAAATGCTGCTCCAGTGTCTGATGTCCACCTTTGGAATGCTCCAGTGTATGGTGGGCCCCATATATCATTCACCAGAGTATAGTGCTCCCCAAAAATTGCTGTCCCAATATTGAAAACAATTACATAAGTCTCCTTGCTAGGGAATCCCTGCACTACTCTGAACTCCTTGTCGTCCCCATCTTCCATCTCACTGCATTTGGCTGTTTAGGCCCTCCTACCGGCAGAGACACTTTTGCGTACTATGCGGTGCCCTGTGCCAGTGCCATCGCCCATGAGTATGCCCCCCCACCTGCTCAAGGAACCTGCACTTTCATCTGCACCTTCCTCTTTGTCACCGTGTAAGGTGGTATAGTATGCGGGAAGGGGAACCTGAGTTTCCACTGGGTCAGATTCTGGCTGTGTAGAGTGCAAGGGGGATGTAGTGGTCTGGATCAATGTACCAGCAGCATCATCCAGCAGTGGCTGGGCCTCAGTGCACTTGTGGCGTCCCCAAGAGTACGGTCACCACTGTGGCATTGCCTTCCTCCTAGGGAGTGTGTTGTCAAGCTTGGGAGCAACGAAGGATCTCTCTAGCAGTGAAACCAACACACAACACATTTCCCACTCCAGGCCAGCAGGGAGACCTCTGAACCTGACTGCTGAGGAGCTGCTCTCTGTAGTCAGGAGGAGATAAGTTAGGGCACTCTGTGCAGGGAAGGGGAAGTGTGTGGACGTGAGAAGGGGAGCTGGAGGATGAGCAGAGTTAAGGCTCACTCCTAGCTGGAGCGCATGGTCCGGATTCCGGTCTCCAAGTTCGTAGGGACACTGACGTTCCTGCAGCAGAAACCGGGGGAAGTAGCAGCTATAAATGCTCTGTACCCAACTAAGGCTCGGAGGCCCCAGCATCGACGTGTGCGAGGCAGAAGGAAAAGGCTACAGCTGTCTGCCATACAAGTAAAGTCTGAGGAACATCTGTTAGACAGGAGGCGTTTCAGTGAACCACGGTCCTGTGAGTGCTTCCCCCACAAGCGCTAGAAAGGAGACGTTCAGGAAGGTACATGTTGGCGGATTGTTGGAAGGGAGCTTTCCATTCTGGTCCCGGAGGTTGGCAGAGGTCCTGACCCGGAGAACACAGCACGGAGGCAGGCATCTGTATAACCTGCAGACTGTGAGTAAAGCTTTGGAACTGCACGCTCTGGTGTCCTACAGTTATTCCAGCACCGCTACATCTGGTTACCAGCACCTACACCGCCTGTGCCTTTCCCCCATCACTACATCTACACTTCCCTGGGACTCCAGCTCCACCTGTGGGGAGCTTCACCATCTTTGCTGCACAACACCATCAGTCCCAGAGGATCTGCATGCAGCGTCGGCCTAACATCTATGTTGCCGAACACCACAGGTGGCGTCAAACTATCTATATAAACTCTTTATCATTATACCACGCCATTTACATGGGCGCCCAGGGCCACCATCTGGGTCACCGCTGCTGTGACACATCCCACTGACACCGGCCCGGTACCGAGTACCCCACAGCCCTGGGAGGGCGACCCATATGCCGACTGCTGATCGGGCGGCGTTATTCCCACGAACCTCCAAACAGCGTCCCTGAAGGCAAAGTTTTTGGTTTCCGGGGGCTGTATGATTGCAAAGCTGAACCTTAAAGGAATGTCCAAAAGGGCACCACCAGGAGTGGAGCCTGTGGCTTAATTGGACTGCACCCGGGAAACCACTACCATACAAGCTACAGAAAAGATGGACAGATTGCAAGTTTTGTCGATTCTGTGTGTGGTGTGGTATGTCCGTTTGTAGTTGTGCTAGCGATTTCTCAGCTTTATTCCGTTAACGACCGAGACTCCGGCATGGCCCCGCGGTACGCGTCAAGCTTACTAGAGGGATACGTGAGGCTGTGGCACGTGGGATCGAGCAATAACAGGTCTAGAATTCCAGTACATGTCCGGGGCTGCATGCACGCTACACTGAAAGGACCAGCTTTTGTCGCTTACAGGTGAAGATAACCTGCTGAACTCCGTTAGTGATGGGGATCTGGGATTCAGATTATTCCCCGCGAACGATGATTTCCCAGTAAGTTCAGGTCAACCGCAATTCCGGATTTAGGCCTAACCGTCATTCCTGAAAAAATTACGTGTCCAAACCACAGGTGCTGTAGCTTGCTTAACAGCTCGGCAGCCGTTCTCAGGCCCAGTATGGATTCAACAACATTGTAGAAAGTTAATAAAGGGTACAGTTTCACCAGATAACACATATATATGTAGCCTAGTTTACACATTAAAAATATATGTCTATAGATGAGGAGGCAGACTCAGATGTTCTCAGGCCCAGTATGGATTTGACCAGATTGTACAAAGTTGAGAAAGGGTACTTTATCACTGGATAGCAGGTATATATAGCATAGTTTAAACATGTAAAATCTCCGTGTTCTCAGTATGGATTACACAACAATCTAAAAAGTGGAAAAAAGGAAATGCATTTGAGACGTACACAACTATATACTTTTGGTGTTATTTTTAAATCTTCATATATATTTCTGTCTCAGTAATACAGTCCAGCCTCTCCGCAATAGGAAATGAGATGCATACAATTAGTGACATAAAGGCTATTGATTGCAGAAATCTAGGAATTATTATTCACGGGAAAAACTTCCGTCTCAATTCTCATAGGCGATGCTGACCCTCAATTAATTTGTGTGTTGAGACAGTGAAAACATTTTTTTGTGAATAAAGTCTTGCTGTATCGCACTTCCATTGATTCCATCACTGTTACTCATCTCAAACCAATTTTTATCACAGGAAGCGATGTAAACATGGTGCTCACTGGCTATCATGATCTGTCACGTAACTTTGGAGTGCAAAAGACAGAAGCCACAGGCCGTAGGTGATTCTATTTGATTGGCATGAGAGGGCACATTTTGAAATGTGCGCCGGAATGTCACACGTTTGTGAGTAGGAAAACTGTGAAAGCTGATGATAAACCACCACTTCATGTAATTGTGAGTCGACGTCCATAAGAAATGGAAGCCACTGATCATCTGGAGCTAGAGCCCGGCCAGCAGGACAGGGCATAGCTACATCTTAACCATCATCTTTCAGTTCAATCAATTTGTAGTGGCAGTCCCACTGAAGGATTTGACAGCCCAGACTACACAGCGGAGGAGCAGGGAGAGGTAAACATTGCAAATGCTGGGGCACTGCCCAAGCAAGGGGGGCACACTCGTGGGCGTCGGTACTGGCACTGGGCCCCTCATAGTACGGCGGTGTGTCTGACGGCGGGTGTGCACCACCACTGTCAGAGACACTTGATTGCACTATGAGGGACCCTATGCCAGTGCCCGCGCCCAAGAGTCGGCCTACCCACCTGTCCAGGGCAACGGCACTCGCACGGTTTTGTGCGCTAGGTGGTGACCCAGGCCATGGGGGGGGGCGCCCACTTAGGGAGGTTTAGAAAGTGGCAAATGTAGATGTGGGTCATTCAGCTGCTGCAAAAGGCGAAATAGGTCAAGTTCGCGGAATAGGAGGAGGACCAAAGCAAGCCATTTTTCTGGCAACCTATGTGTCATCAAGGGAAGGTGGGACAAAATCCTTGGAAACCCATGCATGGTTCATTTTAATGAAGGTTAGATCATCCACATTTTGGGTTGACAGACGGGTCCTTTTTTCTGTCAGGATTGATCCAGCTGCACTGAAGACTTTCCGCTAGCACACTTGCAGCTGGGCAAGCGAGCTCCTGTAAGGCATATTGTGCCAATTCAGACCAGGTGTCCAGTTTAGCGGCCCAATAGTCAAAGGGGAATGACCTGTGCGGGAGAACATCGATATGGGAGGAAAAGTAGTTGTTAACCATAATTGACAACTGCTGTCTCCTATCACTTTCCATCGATGCTGTATTAACGGTTGTGTGAGCGGTCCGTGAAAAATCAGTCCACAACATTGTCATGAAACCCCTGTCTCCAACGCCACTTATGCTGTGTGCACCACGAACACCTCTGCCAAGCTGCCCCCAGCCCGTACGGCTCGTGTGAGAACCATCACCGCTGCTGTGTGCTGGGAATGCCTCAACCAATCGGTTAACCAGATTTGCTTCTTTTAGTAGCCAATATTAGGTCAAGGTTCTCCTGGGTGGAGGAGCACTTTCTGGCAAATCCACATCCCTCCAGTCATGCACAAACCCTGTACCAGACCTTGCCACGCCAACATTTTCACTTGCCCCACGAGATGCATCCTCCTCCCCTAAGTAATCATCCCCATCATCATCCTCCTCCTCCTCTTCTTCCTCCACCTCATCCAGGAGACGTCCCTGAGCAGACAATGGCTGAATGTCATCAAGGATTCCCTCCACCTCTTCCTCCTCGTCAACATTGGCTGCAGACGCCTGCTCCTTAAGGTGCGTCAAAGTTTGCATGAGCAGACGCATAAGTGGGATGCTCATGCTTAGGATGGCGTCGTCTGCGCTTACCAGCCGTGTGCATTCCTCAAAACACTGAAGGACTTTACAGAGGTCTTTCAGCTTCGACCATTGCACACCTGTCAACTCCATGTCTGCTCTTAAAGTGCCTGGCCGTGTATCCTCCCACAAATGCATTATGGCCTGCCTCTGCTCGCACAGCCGCTCAACCATGTGCAGGGTGGAGTTCCACCTTGTTGCAATGTCGATAATGAGGCGGTGGTTGGGAAGGTGGAGCAATCGCTGCAGCTTCTGCATACGAATGGAGTGTACAGGCGACCGGCGGATGTGCGCGCACAGTCTTCGCACCTTCTGGAGCAGGGCTGTTAACTCCGGATAATTATTGAGGAAGCACTGCACCACCAGGTTCAAGGTGTGAGCCAAGCAAGGTATGTGGCTGAGTTTGTCGCTTCAAGTACTCGGCCAGCACCTCGGCGGTGTGTCTGTCGCCCAAACACATCATCTGCAACACAGCCTGCTGACGCTTTCCACTAGCTGCTCGATAGGGGGACACATCGTGTGCAACAGTGGCAGCTGCAGATGGAGTGCTCGTACGACTGCGCTCTGTGGACGAGCTTTCGCTTCTGGAGGAGGAGGAGGAGGAGGAGGGTCGAACGCCTACAGTCAACTGTTTCCTATACCGTGGGCTAGGCAGCACTGTCCCACCACCGCTGTCCCCTGTGGACCCTGCATCCACCACATTAACCCAGTGCGCAGTGATGGACACGTAACGGCCCTGGCCATGCCGACTGGACCATGCATCAGTTGTGAGGTGCACCTTTCCACTCACTGACTGCTTGAGTGCATGGACAATGCGGTCTTTCACATGATGGTGGAGGGCTGGGATGGCTTTGCGAGAGAAGAAGTGGCGACTGGGTAGGTCATAGCGTGGTACTGCATAGGCCATGAGTTCGCGGAAAGCTGCGCTTTCCACCAACCGATAGGGCATCATCTCTAACGAGATTAGTTTGGCAATGTGGGCGTTCAAACCCAGTGTACGCGGATGAGAGACTGAGTACTTTCTTGACCTACTCATAGTGTCTGCGAGGGTGAGCTGGACTTGAGAGCTGCATCTGGTGGAAGTAGCGGTGGACAGGGCGGACTGAGAGAGGGTTGATGATGGTGATGGAGTTGGTGTTCTTTCTGATGGCCTAGATTCAGTCTTTCGTTGATATAACAGTGGGATTCCCTGACTGATGTGGCCTTGCAACGACACCTCAACATTTGCTGCTGTGCTAACCGGTGGGCTTACAGTGGGGGAAACAATGTAGCGTTGCTGACTACCTTCTTTGTGATCAGTTGCACATGTGGTACTTGAGGTTTGGTGTTGTGTCCACGCTTGCAAGTGCATGCTGGTTAAATGTCTAAGCATGCAACTGGTATTCAAATTTTTCAGATTTTTCCCTCGGCTAAAGGTCTTTGCGCACTTCTTACAGATAACCTTGGCCTGATCATGAGGATTTTGTTCAAAAAAGTTCCACACTGCACTCTTCCTACTTTGGCAGACATTTTGCGGCCTAGCACGCTGTGATATTTTGACCCTCTGGACAAGCTGTCCAGCAACTGTTTTGATTTTTGGAACCTGTCTTTGGAGTGCTCCGGGCCTGCCTGATAACAGCTGTTGCGATGTCGATGTCTGCTGTGGATGCTCCTCCTCCTCATCTGAGCTATTGGAAGCAGCACCCTCTTGGCCTGAGTAATTCACCATTTCACTTGATAATCCAGGCATGGTATGTGAAAATAGCTACATGGAGTAATCAGTAGTATGGCCTGCGTCATCCTTCAATCTTGGTTGGGGTGAAGGACACAAGGAAAGGTGTGGTTCATGAACATGAGCCTCCAATGGCGACTCAGTGCTTTTATTTTTTACAACTTCAGAAGAGGAGGTGATAGAGTTGGAGGCTGAGTCAGCAATGTAAGACAAAACTTTTTCCTGAAGCCCTGACTTTAAAAGCGGTTTGCCAACTCCTAGAAAACTAAGCCTTTGAGGCCTTGTGGAGCCAGACGATGACGCAGGCTCAACACCTCCTGCATTCGGTCCTATTTTGCTTTTGCCACTACCATCAGATCCACCATCAACACCATCATTACCAGCTGCCAACCCCCGCCCAATTCCATGGCCTCTTCCACCAGCCTTCCTCATTTTTGGCAGAAATATAGACAAAATCCAACAAACTATATAGTAATGTAAAACAAGGTACAATGTTATGATTGAGTCACCGTAGGAGGCAAAAACAGAAATGCTAGCTAAGTCCAGAAAACTAGAGAAGTTGGCAGCTATCGGATTGCAGACCCCTGAATCTATCAACACAACTAGCAGTAGCCGTGGGGGGTTCCTACGATGCCCTAGACCCCTCGATCACAGCCGGAGAAATAAATAGGCCTAAAGAAAGAAAGGGGAAAACTAAACTGCCCCAGAGCAGACCCCAAAGCAATAGGCAGCCCCCAACATATAATGACGGTGAAGCAAGATGAAAATACTAACACAGACAGAAAGATAGACAGAGCAAAGAGGGGCCCAAGCTAACTACATAGGAAAGGACAGGAAGGCTGCAGTCTGCAATCCGTGAAAAACCCTATGAAAATAAGAGCCAACAAACTGACAGTGAAAAAGGTCCTGAAGACGCTAGGCTTCAAAAAACAGCACTCAGGAATATACTGAAGACAGAGCTACAGGCAAAAGGAGATTCAGCTCACCCCAGCAGGGGATGGCAGAATACTGAAAAGCAAGGAAAACAAAAAACAAAACAAAAAGGCTAACAGCCAAAACAGAAAACTTAGCTTTAGGAGCAGGAATCAGACTGGTGTCCTAGGAGTCCACAGAGAAATCACCCGCAGGGCAGAAGGGCATCGGCAGCCTTATATCCAGTCTGTGACTCCACTCAGCCAGTCATCCTCATTAGACTCAGGTGCCTGATAATCAGGCTCATTACCTTCCTTCACCAGAATAGGGAGTTCACCAGAATCCAGTGACGAAGGGGAAAATGAACTCACAACAGTACCCCCCACCTGAGGAGAGGTCACCGAACCCTCAACCACACCACCAGGGCGATCAGGGTGAGCCCGATGAAATGCAAGCACCAATCTTTTGGCATGAATGTCAGAGGCAGAGACCCAGGAATTATCCTCCTGACCATAACCCTTCCACTTAACCAAATACTGGAGTCTCCGTCTAGCCAGACGGGAATCCAGTATTTTCTCTACCTCATATTCCATGTTACCTTCAACCAATACAGGGTCTGGAGGTGCCACCCCAGGAACAATTGGTTCAACAAACCTCTTCAACAAGGACTTATGGAACACATTATGGATTTTAAATGTGACAGGAAAAGCCAAACGAAAAGATACCGGATTAATAATCTCCAAAATCTTGTAAGGTCCAATAAATCTAGGCTTAAACTTAGGAAAAGCCACCTTCATAGCAATATTTTTTGATGATAACCACACCATATCACCAATCTTAAACTGGGGACCAATGGTCCTATGTCGATTGGAAAACCGCTGGGCCTTTTCCTGGGAGAGAGATAACTTATCCACCACTTGGTCCCAGATCTGGTGCATTCTCTCCACCACAGTGTCAACACCTGGGCAGGCAGAAGGCTCCACCTGCCCTGAAGAAAATCGAGGATGAAACCCAAAGTTACAAAAAAAAGGTGACATCAAAGTGGCAGAACTAGCTCTATTATTTAAAGCAAATTCGGCCAAGGGCAAAAATGAAACCCAATCATCCTGATCAGCGGAAATAAAACATCTCAAATACGACTCCAAGGTCTGGTTTGTTCTCTCTGTCTGCCCATTGGTCTGAGGGTGAAAAGCAGAGGAGAAGGACAACTGAATTCCCAGCTTGGAACAGAAAGTCCTCCAAAATTTAGACACAAACTGAACTCCTCTGTCAGATACAATGTTCTCAGGAATCCCGTGCAAGCGAACCACCTGTTGCAAAAACAGGGGCACCAACTCAGAGGAAGATGGCAACTTAGGGAGTGGTACAAGATGAACCATCTTAGAGAACCTATCACAAATCACCCAAATAACAGTCATTCTTTGAGAGACCGGCATATCAGAGATGAAATCCATTGAAATATGGGTCCATGGCCTCCTGGGGACCGGCAAAGGCATCAACAACCCACTAGAACGAGAACAAGATTTAGACCGGGAGCAAGTCCCACAGGACTGCACAAAATTCCTGACATCACGAGACAAGGTGGGCCACCAAAAAGAGCGACTCACCAGATCTCTAGTACCAAAAATACCTGGATGACCAGCCAATGCAGAGCAATGAACTTCAGACATCACTCTCTTCTTCCACTGGTCAGGAACATACAACTCTCCACTGGGACAACGCTCAGGTTTGTCCTCCTGGAACTCTTGCAGAGCAAGTCTCAAATCGGGTGAGATGGCAGAAAGAACTACCCCTTCGTCTAAGATGGTAGCAGGCTTGGTTACCACAGGAGAATCAGCAAAGAAACTCCTAGAGAGGGCGTCTGCCTTTACATTCTTAGTTCCTGGAAGAAAAGAGACCACAAAATCAAAACGTGTAAAAAACAAGGCCCACCTAGCCTGTCTAGGGTTCAAGCGTTTAGCCGACTCTAGGTAAATCAAATTCTTGTGGTCAGTGAGGACCACAACTTGATGTTTAGCGCCCTCCAACCAATGTCTCCACTCCTCAAATGCCCATTTCATGGCCAACAGTTCCCGATTCCCCACATCATAGTTACGTTCAGATGGAGAGAACTTTCGGGAAAAGAAAGCACAGGGATTCATTTTAGATGTTACAGGATCCTTTTGGGACAAAACAGCTCCTGCACCAATCTCAGAAGCATCCACCTCTACCTGGAACGGGAGTGAGACATCAGGTTGCCGCAAAACTGGGGCGGAGGTAAATCTTCGCTTCAGCTCCTGAAAGGAAGCAACAGCCTCAGGAGACCAATTCAAAACATCAGCACCCTTCTTAGTCAGATCAGTCAATGGCTTGGCAATACTAGAAAATTTTGCTATAAATTTCCGATAAAAATTAGCAAAACCCAAAAACTTCTGGAGGGCCTTCAAAGAAGTGGGCTGAACCCAATCATAAATGGCCTGTACCTTGGCCGGGTCCATTTCAATAGTTGACGGAGACAAAATAAATCCCAAAAATGAAATCCTCTGTACTCCAAAAAGGCATTTCGATCCTTTGACATACAGGGAATTCTCCCTCAAGATCCGGAACACAGTCCGAATATGTTCCACATGAGAATCCCAATCCTTGGAAAAGATCAAAATATCATCCAGGTAAATAATCAAAAATTTATCGACAAAGTCTCGGAAAATATCGTTCATGAAACACTGGAAGACAGAAGGGGCATTAGTGAGCCCAAAAGGCATCACCAGGTACTCAAAATGTCCATCCGGAGTATTAAACGCCGTCTTCCATTCATCTCCCTGCTTAATGCGGATAAGATTATACGCCCCCTGAGGTCAAGCTTGGTAAACCAGCAAGCACCTCTAACTCTAGAGAATAGATCCGAAATCAGAGGTAACGGATACTGATATTTAATAGTAATTTTATTGAGGGCACGATAATCAATACAAGGCCTTAAAGAACCATCCTTTTTGGCCACAAAAAAAAAAACCGGCACCTAAGGGTGAAGAGGATGGTCTAATATGACCCTTCTCCAACGTCTCCTTAATATAGGACCGCATAGCCTCGTGCTCGGGTACAGATAAATTGAAGAGCCGACCCTTGGGAAATTTACACCCCGGGCTTAGTTCAATTGCACAGTCATAACTCCTATGAGGAGGCAAGGACGCAGACTCATTCTCACTAAATACATCATAAAAGTCCGCCAAATAGTCAGGAACATCATGCGACTGAGGAGAGGTGGAAAAAAACGGAGCCTCACTAAAGGCACACCGACAACCCCAACTCACCACAGACACAGATTTCCAATCCAAAACTGGATTATGAATTTGCAACCAGGGAAACCCCAGAACAACGGCATCATGCAGACCATGCAATACCAAAAATCTGCAATTTTCTTGATGGTCTGGGGCGACCCGCATGACCACCTGGGTCCAAAACTGAGGTTTATTTTTAGCCAAAGGAGTAGCATCAATCCCCCTCAAAGGGATAGGCGTCTGCAGAGGTGTCATCGGAAATCCACAACGTTTAGCAAAATCCAAGTCCATTAGGTTTAGTGCTGCTCCCGAATCCACAAAAGCCTTGGCGGAAAATGTGGACAGGGAGCAGATCAGAGTAATTGCCAGAAGAAACTTAGGCTGAACACCACCAACAGAAAACGTGTGTGCAAAGCGTTTCTCTCGTTTAGGACAAACAGAAATAATATGCGAGGCATCTCCACAGAAAAAACACAGCTTATTACGCCTTCTCAACTCCTGACGTTGCGCCTTAGACAATACTCTATCACATTGCATAGGTTCAGACGTCTGTTCAACCGGTGGCAACACCTCTCGTGCAATCCTGCGTTCACGTAAACGCCGATCAACCTGAATGGCTAATGACATAGAATCGTCCAGACCAGAGGGAACAGGAAATCCCACCATAGTATCTTTTACGGCTTCTGACAAACCCTTCCGAAGGAGAGCAGCCAAGGCATTATCATTCCAGGTAGTAAGGACCGCCCACTTTCAGAACTTTTGACAGTACAACTCTGCAGAATCTCGACCCTGGTTCAATGCCAACAGGGTCTTTTCAGCCTGATCAATGGCATTAGGTTCGTCATACAACAACCCCAAAGCTTGAAAGAATGCGTTCACATTAGTCAGAATAGGATCATCTGGTTTCAAAGAAAACGCCCAATCCTGGGGATCGCCACGCAGCAAAGAGATGACAATTTTAACCTGCTGCGCGGAGCTCCCTGACGAGTTAGGCTTCAAGGCAAAAAATAATTTACAATTATTTTTGAAACTCAAAAATTTAGATCGATCCCCAAAAAATACATCAGGTGTAGGGATCTTTGGTTCAACAGCATGCGAACGAGCAAGGTAGGCAGAAATTCCCCGCACTTCCGCAGCGAGCTGCTCCACATGATCAGACAATTGCTTTATCTCCATTGAGAGAAAAAAAAAATTCCCCCCACGGCCTCAGAGATATAGAGGAAAGAATATACACCACTTTTTTTTTTTTTTTTTTAAACACAATTCTTTCCTGCTATTGAGTTCCCTAGGATCTGCGGTATGGCGGGTGATTCTGTTATGATTGAGTCACCGTAGGAGGCAAAAACAGAAATGCTAGCTAAGTCCAGAAAACCAGAGAAGTTGGCAGCTATCGGATTGCAGTCCCCTGAACCTATCAACACAACTAGCAGTAGCCGTGGGGGGTTCCTACGATACCCTAGACCCCTCGATCACAGCCGGAGAAATAAATAGGCCTAAAGAAAGAAAGGGGAAATCTAAACTGCCCCAGAGCAGACCCCAAAGCAATAGGAAGCCCCCAACATATAATGACGGTGAAGCAAGATGAAAATACTAACACAGACAGAAAGATAGACAGAGCAAAGAGGGGCCCAAGCTAACTACATAGGAAAGGACATGAAGGCTGCAGTCTGCAATCCGTGAAAAACCCTATGAAAATAAGAGCCAACAAACTGACAGTGAAAAAGGCCCTGAAGACGCTAGGCTTCAAAAAACTATGTCAGCACTCAGGAATATACTGAAGACAGAGCTACAGGCAAAAGGAGATTCAGCTCACCCCAGCAGGGGATGGCAGAATACTGAAAAGCAAGGAAAACAAAAAACAAAACAAAAAGGCTAACAGCCAAAACAGAAAACTTAGCTTTAGGAGCAGGAATCAGACTGGTGTCCTAGGAGTCCACAGAGAAATCACCCGCAGGGCAGAAGGGCATCGGCAGCCTTATATCCAGTCTGTGACTCCACTCAGCCAGTCATCCTCATTAGACTCAGGTGCCTGATAATCAGGCTCATTACCTTCCTTCACCAGAATAGGGAGTTCACCAGAATCCAGTGACGAAGGGGAAAATGAACTCACAACAGTACAAGGTGTCTATGGGACAGGGGAGATTTTGAATTTCTGCACACACTTGTGGACACTGGACACTTTTGGATTGTGTGAGGCCCACTGAATATCACAACGCTATGTCACAGGCTCGATGTCGCAGGTGTGAAAAATGTCACTAGAGGATAACGGAGATTTTGAATTTCTGCACACACTTGTGGACACTGGACACTTTTGGATTGTGTGAGGCCCACTGAATATCACAGCGCTATGTCACAGGCTCGATGTCGCAGGTGTGAAAAATGTCACTAGAGGATAACGGAGATTTTGAATTTCTGCACATACTTGTGGACACTGGACACTTTTGGATTGTGTGAGGCCCACTGAATATCACAGCGCTATGTCACAGGCTCGATGTCGCAGGTGTGAAAAATGTCACTAGAGGATAACGGAGATTTTGAATTTCTGCACACACTTGTGGACACTGGACACTTTTGGATTGTGTGAGGCCCACTGAATATCACAGCGCTATGTCACAGGCTCGATGTCGCAGGTGTGAAAAATGTCACTTGAGGATGATGGAGATTTTGAATTTCTGCACACACTTGTGGACACTGGAGACTTTTGGATGTGTGAGGCCCACTGAATATCACAGCGCTATGTCACAGGCTCAATGTCGCAGGTGTGAAAAATGTCACTAGAGGATAACGGAGATTTTGAATTTCTGCACACACTTGTGGACAGTGGACACTTTTGGATTGTGTGAGGCCCACTGAATATCATAGCGCTATGTCACAGGCTCGATGTCGCAGGTGTGAAAAATGTCACTAGAGGATAACGGAGATTTTGAATTTCTGCACACACTTGTGGACACTGGACACTTTTGGATTGTGTGAGGCCCACTGAATATCACAGCGCTATGTCACAGGCTCGATGTCGCAGGTGTGAAAAATGTCACTAGAGGATAACGGAGATTTTGAATTTCTGCACATACTTGTGGACACTGGACACTTTTGGATTGTGTGAGGCCCACTGAATATCACAGCGCTATGTCACAGGCTCGATGTCGCAGGTGTGAAAAATGTCACTAGAGGATAACGGAGATTTTGAATTTCTGCACACACTTGTGGACACTGGACACTTTTGGATTGTGTGAGGCCCACTGAATATCACAGCGCTATGTCACAGGCTCGATGTCGCAGGTGTGAAAAATGTCACTTGAGGATGATGGAGATTTTGAATTTCTGCACACACTTGTGGACACTGGAGACTTTTGGATGTGTGAGGCCCACTGAATATCACAGCGCTATGTCACAGGCTCAATGTCGCAGGTGTGAAAAATGTCACTAGAGGATAACGGAGATTTTGAATTTCTGCACACACTTGTGGACAGTGGACACTTTTGGATTGTGTGAGGCCCACTGAATATCATAGCGCTATGTCACAGGCTCGATGTCGCAGGTGTGAAAAATGTCACTTAGAGGATAACGGAGATTTTGAATTTCTGCACACACTTGTGGACACTGGACACTTTTGGATTGTGTGGGGCCCACTGAATATCACAGCGCTATGTCACAGGCTCGATGTCGCAGGTGTGAAAAATGTCACTAGAGGATAACGGAGATTTTGAATTTCTGCACACACTTGTGGACACTGGACACTTTTGGATTGTGTGAGGCCCACTGAATATCACAGCGCTATGTCACAGGCTCGATGTCGCAGGTGTGAAAAAAGTGACTACAGGATAAGGGAGATTTTGAATTTCTGCACACACTTGTGGACACTGGACACTTTTGGATTGTGTGAGGCCCACTGAATATCACAGCGCTATGTCACAGGCTCGATGTCGCAGGTGTGAAAAATGTCACTAGAGGATAACGGAGATTTTGAATTTCTGCACACACTTGTGGACACTGGACACTTTTGGATTGTGTGAGGCCCACTGAATAACACAGCGCTATGTCACAGGCAGAAATTGGCTAGTGTATGACAAACTACAAGGTGTATATAGAATTGGGCAGTATAGGAATCTCCCTAGAGTGTAGGTCTGTAAGAACGGAACAAGTCCTCGACTTATCCTTACAGAGCGACACACAGCTTCACTGTGGCCGTGATAACAGCCGTTACACGGTACTGAGAGAGGAGCGTGCACGTACATGGCTGTCCGGTGTATGTAAAATTGTCAAGCTCCGTGTTTTTTAAGTATACAGACTGACACACGCTGTCTCTCTATAGTTTTGAATGTGATCAAACAGCAAATATATTTAACTGTTTGAAAACTAGACAAAACTAGAAGGTGCAGGTCTGTAAGAACGGAACATGTCCTTGACTTATCCTTACAGAGCGACACACAGATGGCTTCACTGTGGCCGTGATAACAGCCGTTACACGGTACTGAGAGAGGAGCGTGCACGTACACGGCTGTCCGGTGTACGTAAAATTGTCAAGCTCCGTGTTTTTTAAGTATACGGACTGACACATGCTGTCTCTCTATAGTTTTGAATGTGATCAAACAGCAAATATATTTAACTGTTTGAAAGCTAGACAAAACTAGAAGGTGCAGGTCTGTAAGAACGGAACATGTCCTCGACTTATTCTTACAGAGTGACACACAGGTAGCTTCACTGTGGCTGTGATAACAGCCGTTACACGGTACTGTGTGAGGAGTGTGCACCGCTGTATGGTGTGACAAAATGCACGCTCAGTACCTCACCAGGACAAAAAAAAAATTGGGATTGCTTTTAAAAAAGCAGTTTGCAGAGCAGTGGGGAAACAGCAATGCAGCTGTCAGGAAGCCTTAGAAGGCAGCCTAACAACCAACACCGCTGATCCAGCAAAATATAGCCTCCGCTTGCACTGCACACACAGTGACTGGTGTGTTGTACAGGCAAAATCGCTAGCAGCACAAGCAGTTTTTGGTGTCTTCTTCCCTGCCTAATGCTCTCCCTACAAAATCATCAGCAGCAGCAGCTCTCCCTATTCTGAGATCAGCATGAGTAACATGGCGGTCGGCGTGCACACCCTTTTATACCCCCTGTGACGCCCACCAAAGCAAGCCAATCACTTGCATGCCCTTCTGAAAGATGGTGGTGACCCCTGCCTATGTCATCACGTTGCCCACAGTGTCTGAGGATCCTGATTGGCTGAAAAAGAGCGCAAAACAAACTTTTGAAACGCGACTTTGGCGCTTAAGTCGCCGACCTCGTGGCTGACGTCATCCTAGGGTCGGGTTTCGTTTCATGAAACTCGACTTTGCCAAAAGTCGGCGACTTTTGAAATTTTTCGACCCATTTCGCTCAACTCTACCCAAACGTATTGAACACCATGGATCTGTCTACTCCCCCACGACCAAAAATGGGCAATCGCATCCCTTTTGTCCACGATTTCCATCCCTTTGCTAATCGACTCCATACCAGCATACGCCGACACTGGCATATCCTCAGGACAGCTCATCCTAATATTAGGGAATTCAGCGAACCATTCCTCCCCTGTTTCAGGAGACCACGTAATCTATGGGATCTTCTGAACAGAGCAGATGTGGGTCCTTCTCGCCCGTCTAATCAACAACGTTTTCTCATGAACCCCAAATACAGTACCTTCCCCTGCCTACAGTGTACACAATGTAATAATGTCCGGAAGGGTAGCTCTTTTCACCATCCCCACACAGGCAAGCAATATAACATAAAAGAATACTACACATGCAACACATCTTTTGTCGTGTATCTAGTTAAATGCTCATGTGGTTTACTATACGTGGGAGAGACTACACAACCTATACGGGATCGAATTTCGAAACACAAGTCCACCGTCAGGTGTAAAAATTTACTTCTGCCGATCCCTTTCCATTTGGTCACTACAGGCCATTCGATTGCTCAATTAAAATATCAAGTCATCGAGCAAGTCCAACTTCCACGTAGCGGGGGCAATCGTATTAATCTCCTAAAAAGGAGAGAGGCATATTGGATCCACGAACTTAACACATTGGCACCGGAGGGGTTAAACAGAGAATATGATGTCCACTAGGGTGACCGCAAAAAATCGATGTCGGAATTTTGTCCGTCTGGACCCCACAAAACGATTCCCCTTTCCAGATATTGAGATAGCCAAAATTTGAGCTCGATCAAACGACGTTAACCCGTGCCGCTCGTCGCTCAAAGTTTGAAAAAATCCAAATTGAGGTATTTTAAGATTTAGGTATTTTGCATAGTCTGTTAGACTATAAAGAATGTGACAACAACATTGCAGAAATAGCCCTGACCAAATTTTCGAACCATTTGTGGTATTTGAATGCAGAGTTGGTGGGATTATCATTTTTTGATCCCACCATTACAGACAATGAAAAGTTGTTAATGGCTAATAAATTGCTCAGTAGCACAGATGAACCATCAGAGCACGCTAGGGTTGTAAATCCAAAAGTTAGGAAAGAAAAATTAAGAGGTAGGAAGTAACCGACTTTAACGACCTTCTGACAAAAGATGAAGAACAAAAGCAATATGTCCTGCAAGTTGTAAGCAAATGCCGAGCATTATATTCTGACGTTTCAAAAACTACTTTAACAAAAGCTCTAGAATAGATTAGATAACTATGTAAAATTATCAACTCATGTAGGTTAGCGTGCTCTGATGGTTCATCTGTGCTACTGAGCAATTTATTAGCCATTAACATCTTTTCATTGTCTGTAATGGTGGAATCAAAAAACGATAATCCCACCAACTCTGCATTCAAATACCACAAATGTTTCGAACATGTGTTGTACAACTTTTGTATATACTTGATTTATTTGATACTTATATCCATGCTTTATTTTTAGTACATTGATGAAGGTCATATAGACCGAAACGTCACTGTATGTACTGTACCTTATTAAACCACCATTTGCATTGGATTCCACGTGTGTGTGCCAAGTTTATATTAAGATTTTTTTCAGCCAAGGACGTACACTGTGGGCATCGAGATGATATGTGCAGCGTCCATCACCATCGTAGAGAAGGGCATTGCAGTGATTGGCTTGCTTTGGGGGCGTCATAGTGTCCATAAAAGCCCTGACCGCCGACCTCCATTTTACTTCTGCCGATCTTAACAGTAGGGAAAGGTTGCTGTTTATCAGTAGGGAGAGAGTTAAGCCTGTAAAGATATAAAAGTTCTTATGTGCTTGTGCTGATAGCAATTGTGCTGTACAATTAGTGTGCAGTGACTGGGGAGGATTTTCTTGTATGCAGCAGCGCTGGTTATTAGGCTGCCTGATAGCTGTATTGCTGTGTGTACACTGCTGTGCAGACTGCTTTTTGCACAGCACTAATACTTTTATTCTTTTTTTCTGCACAGTTACTGACCATTCATTTTTTCCCACATACGCTCCTCACACACTACCGTGTACCGGCTGGTATCACTGACAAATACATGCTGACTATCTGTGTGTGACTCCGGAAATAAATACGGAGATTTAAATTTTCCCCTCACCGTATACAGCTGTACGCTCCTCATACAGTACTGTATATCTGCGGTTTGTATTACGGTCAAATACATACTGAGTGAGCGTCTGTGTGTGACTCTGGAAATATATACGGAGATTTAAATTTTTCCCTACACCGTATACAGCTGTATGCTTCTGATGCAGTACCGTATATCTGCTGTTTGTATTATGGTGAAATCCATACTGAGAGAGCCTCTGTGTGTGACTCCGGAAATAAATACGGAGATTAAAATTTTCCCTTACAACATATACAGCTGTACGCTCCTCATACAGTACCTTATATCTGCTGTTGAGCCTGCGTCATCGTCTGGCTCCAGAAGGCCTGGAAGGCTCCCTTTTCTGGGAGTAGGTAAGCAGCTTTTAAAGCCAGAGCATCAAGAACAGGTTTTGGCTTACATTGCCGAAACAGCCTCCAGCTCTATCGCCTCCTCTTCTGAAGTTTCAAAAACTGCAAGCACTGAGTTGTCAGTTCAGGCTCCTGGTCAGGAACAACACCTTTCCTTGTGTCCTCACCCCCACCAAAAGTGAAGGATGTGGAAGACCACACTTCAGATTACTCCCTGGAGCTCTTTTCACATACCATGCCTAAGTTATCAAGTGAAATCCTGAATTCCCCAGTCCAAGATGAATATGACATGGAGTCCACTGATGCACAGCCACTGCTAGATGATTCTGCTGGTACATTCACCCAGAGCACTGCATTGCCCTCGCAGTGTACAGAGCCAGATTCTGACCCTGATGAAACTCAGGTGCCCCTTCCCCCATACTATACCACCTTACACAGTGACACAGATGAAGGTGGAGATGAAATTGAAGAGGAGGTGATGGATGACCCATTTGTTGACCAGGATTGGCAACCATTTGGGGAAGAGGGTGCCGCTGGCAATAGCTCAGAAGAGGAGGAGGATCCGCAGCAGGCATCGACATCACAGCAGCGGATATCTGGCAGGCCCGTAGCAGTCCAAAACCATGTTAAAAAAACAAAAAGAGTTGCAGGACAGCTTGGCCAGATGGTCAAATTAGCACAGCGTGCAAGCCCTGAAAATTTTTCCCATAGTAGGAAGAGTGCAGTGTGGCACTTTTTTGACCAAAATTCTATTGATGAGGCAAAGGTTGTCTGTAAGAAGTGCGGAAGGACCTTTAGCCGAGGGAAAAATCTCCGAAATTTGAATACCAGTTGCATGCTTAGACATGTAAACACCATGCACTTGCAAGCGTGGACGGACTACAAAACCTCAGGTAGCACACGTGCACCTGCTCCGACTAAAGGTAGCCAGCAACGCTCCATCTCTTCCCCCACTGTAAGCCCACAGGTTAGCACACCACCAGCAAGAAATGTTGAGGTGTCGTCACAAGGCCAAAGCAGTCAGGGAATCACAATGTTTTTCCAACGAAAGACTGCATCTAGGCCATCACCACCACCACCACCATCACCATCACCAACCCCCTCTCAGTCCGCCATGTGCACCGCTAGTTCCACCATATGCAGCTGTCAAGTCCAGCTCACCCTATCAGAGACTCTGAGTAGTACAAGAAAGTACTCATCCTCTCATCCGCGTATACTGGCTTTGAACGCCTACATTGCCAAACTGATCTCATTATAGATGATGCCCTTCCGTTTGGTTGAAAGCGCAGCGTTCCGAGAGCTCATGGCCTACATGTCCCAAGCTATGACCTACCCAGTCCGCACTTCTTTTCTAGAAAAGCCATCCCTGCCCTCCACCTGCATGTGAAAGACCGCATTGTCCGTGTACTCAAACAATCAGTGAGTGGAAAGGTGCACCTCACAACAGATGCATGGGCCAGTAGGCATGGCCAGGGCCATTACGTGTCCATCACTGCACACTGGGTGAATGTGGTGGATGCAGGGTCCACAGGGGTCAGCGGCAGTGGGACAGTGCTGCCTAGCCCACGGTATAGGCAACAGTTGGCTGTAGGCGATCGACCCTTCGCCTCCTCCTCCTTCAGAAGCAAAAGCTCGTTGACAGAGCGCAGTCGCACGAGCACACCATCCGCAGCTGCCAGTGTTGCACACGAGGTGTCCCACTGTCAAACAGCTAGTAGTAAGCATCAGCAGGCTGTTTTAAAGATGATGTCTTTGGGCGACAACAGACACACCGCGGAGGTACTGGCCGACTACTTGCAGCGAGAAACTGAGTCATGGCTATATCTTGAGCCAGGCAAGGTAGTCAGTGAAAATGGACGTAATTTTGTGGCAGCCATAGCCCTGGCAAAACTCAGGCACATACCTTGCCTGGCTCACACCTTGAACCTGGAGGTGTAGTGCTTCATAAATAATTATCCGGAGATACCAGCCCTGCTCCATAAGGTGTGAAGACTGTGCTCGCACATCCGTCGCTCGCCCGTAGACTCCAGTCGTATGCAGAGGCTGCAGCGATCACTCCATCTCCCCAAGCGTTGTGAGTTCATTTTCCCCTTCACTACTGAGGTCCGAGGAACTCCCTCTTCTGGTAAAGAAAGGTAGTGAGCCTGATTATCAAACACCTGAGCCTGATTATGATGACTGGCTGAGTGGAGTTACTGACTGGATATAAGGCTGCCGACGCCCTTCTGCCCTACGGGTGATTTCTCTGTGGGATCCTTGGAGACCAGTCTGAATTCCTGCTCTTCTAAAGCTAAGTTTTCTGCTCGGCTTTTTGCATTTGTGCTTTGACTTTGTTTTGCTTTGTTTTTCTGGATTTCTGCCATTCCCTGCTGGGGTGTGCTGAATTCCTTTAGCTCTGTCTTCTGAAAATAATAATAATAAATAATAATAAATTTTATTTTTATAGTGCCGACATATTCCGCAGCACTTTACATTTCAGAGGGGATTTGTACAGACAATAGACATTACAGCATAACAATAATCACATACAGTAGATTATAACACATACCAAGAGGAAAGAGGGCCCTGCTCGCAAGCTTACAGTCTATGAGGAAAGAGGGAGACACGAAAGGTGGGTGGTAACAGTTACCCTGAATTGTATGGACCAGTCATAATGTTAAGTGTGTAACAGTACAGACACAGAGGGCTAATGGAGGCATAAAGCATGTGGGAACATGATGCGGGGAACCTGGTTATGGTAAAACTTTTGGCTCTGCCACACAGGGATAGATTAGGTTAATGTGTTGGGGTGGTAGGCCAGTCTGAATAAATGCGTTTTCAGGACACGCTTAAAATTGTGGGGATTGGGGACTAATCGTATTGACCTGGGAAGTGCATTCCAAAGAATTGGTGCGGCACGTGTAAAGTCTTGGAGACGGGAGTGGGAGGTTCTGACTATTGAGGATGCTAATCTCAGGTCATCAGCAGAACGGAGGGCGCGGGTAGGGTGGTATACTGAAACAAGGGAGGAGATGTAGGGTGGTGCTGAGCCATGGAGGGCTTTGTGAGTGAGGGTAATAAGTTTATACTGAATTCTGGAGTGGATGGGTAGCCAGTGTAATGACTGGCACAAGGCAGAGGCATCAGTGTAACGATTGGTGAGGAATATGATCCTGGCTGCAGCATTCAAGACAGATTGGAGGGGGGAGAGTTTGGTAAGAGGGAGACCGATTAGAAGAGAGTTACAATAGTCAAGACGAGAATGAATAAGAGAAACAGTAAGAGTTTTTGCAGAGTCAAAGGTAAGAAAAGTTCAAATTCTAGAAATGTTTTTGAGGTGCAGATGACAAGAGCGAGCCAGTGATCGAATGTGGGGGGCAAAGGAAAGCTCGGAATCAAGTATGACCCCAAGACAGCGGGCCTGTTGCTGGGGAGTAATAGTGGAACCACACACAGAAATGGCAATGTCGGGTATAGGTACATTAGTAGAGGGAGGAAACACCAGGAGTTCAGTCTTTGACAGGTTCAGTTTCAGATATAGTAAGGACATGATATTAGACACAGCGTTTAGACAATCGCCGGTGTTTTCTAGAAAGGCTGGCGTGATGTCAGGAGAAGAAGCGTATAATTGGGTGTCATCAGCATAGAGATGGTACTGGAAACCAAATCTACTGATTGTTTGACCAATAGGGGCAGTGTACAAGGAGAAGAGGAGGGGACCTAGAACCGATCCTTGGGGGAAAATACCTGAGTGCTGATTTAGTTTTTGAAGCCTAGCTGCTTCAGGGTCTTTTTCCATATCAGCTTGTTGGCTTATGTCTTTGATAGGGTTTTGGCAGATTGCAGACAGCAACCTTCCTTTCCTGTTCTGTTTAGTTAGCTTGGGCCCCATCGTTTGCTCAGCCTATCTTTCTATCTGTGTGAGTGTTTTTTCATCTTGCTTCACCGTCATTATATGTTGGGGGCTGCCTTTTACTTTGGGGTCTGCTCTGGGGCAGTTTAGATTTCCTTTTCTGTCTTTAGGCTATTTAGCTCTCCGGCTGTGATCGAGGGGTCTAGGGCATCGTAGGAACCCCCACGGCTACTGCTCGTTGTGTTGATAGGTTCAGGGGTCTGCAGTCTGATAGTTGCCAACTTCTCTGGTTTTCTGGATGTAGCTTCTATTTTTGTGTCTGCCTCCTACGGTGACTCAGTCATAACAGAATCACCCGCCATACCGCAGATCCTAGGGTACTCAATAGCAGGAAAGAATTGTGTTTAAAAAAAAAGTGTGTATATTTTTTCCTCCATATCTCTGAGGCCGTAGGGGGAATTTTTTTTTCTCTCAATGGAGATAAAGCAATTGTCCGATCATGTGGAGCAGCTCGCTGCGGAAGTGCGGGGAATTTCCGCCTACCTTGCTCATTCACATGCTGCTGAACCAAAGATTCCTACACCTGATGTATTTTTTGGGGATCGGTCTAAATTTTTGAATTTCAAAAATAATTGTAAATTATTTTTTGCCTTGAAGCCTAACTCGTCAGGGAGCTCCGCGCAGCAGGTTAAAATTGTCATCTCTTTGCTGCGTGGCGATCCCCAGGATTGGGCGTTTTCTTTGAAACCAGATGATCCTATTCTGACTAATGTGAATGCATTTTTTCAGGCCTTGGGGTTGTTGTATGATGAACCTAATGCCATTGATCAGGCTGAAAAGACCCTGCTGGCATTGAACTAGGGTCGTGATTCTGCAGAATTGTACTGTCAAAAATTCCGAAAGTGGGCAGTACTTACTACCTGGAATGATAATGCCTTGGCTGCTCTCTTTTGGAAGGGGTTGTCAGAAGCCGTAAAAGATACTATGGTGGGATTTACTGTTCCCTCTGGTCTTGACGATTCTATGTCATTAGCCATTCATGTTGATCGGCGTTTGCGCGAACGCAAAGCTGCACGAGAGGTGTTGCCACATGTTGAACAAATGTCTGAACCTATGCAATGTGATAGAGTTTTTTCCAGAGAGCAGCGTCAGGAGTTCAGAAGGCGTAATAAGTTGTGTTTTTTCTGTGGAGATGCCTCGCATATTATTTCTGTCTGTCCTAAACGAGAGAAACGCTTTGCACACACATTTTCTGTTGGTGGTGTTCAACCTAAGTTTCTTCTGGCTATTACTCTGATCTGCTTCCTGTCCACATTTTCCGCCAAGGCTTTTGTGGATTCGGGAGCAGCACTAAACCTAATGGACTTGGATTTTGCTAAACGTTGTGGATTTCCGATGACACCTCTGCAGACGCCTATCCCTTTGAGGGGGATTGATGCTATTCCTTTGGCTAAAAATAAACCTCAGCTTTGGACCCAGGTGGTAATGCGGGTCGCCCCAGACCATCAAGAAAATTGCAGATTTTGGGTGTTGCATAATCTGCATGATACTATTGTTCTGGGGTTTCCCTGGTTACAAATTCATAATCCAGTTTTGGATTGGAAATCTGTGTCTGTGGTGAGTTGGGGTTGTCGGTGTGCCTTTAGTGAGGCTCCGGTGTTTTCCACCTCTCCTCAGTCACATGATGTTCCTGATTATTTGGCGGACTTTTATGATGTATTTAGTGAGAATGAGTCTGCGTCTCTGTCTCCTCATAGGAGTTATGACTGTGCAATTGAACTGAGCCCGGGGTGTAAATTTCCCAAGGGTCGGCTCTTCAATTTATCTGTACCCGAGCACGAGGCTATGCGATCCTATATTAAGGAGGCGTTGGAGAAGGGTCATATTAGACCATCCTCGTCACCCTTAGGTGCCGGGTTTTTTTTTGTAGCCAAAAAGGATGGATCATTAAGACCTTGTATTGATTATCGTGCCCTCAACAAAATTACTGTTAAATATCAGTATCCGTTACCCCTGATTTCTGATCTATTCTCCAGAGTTAAAGGTGCTTGCTGGTTTACCAAGCTTGACCTCAGGGGGGCGTATAATCTTATTCGCATCAAGCATTGGGATGAATGGAATACGGCGTTTAATTTTCCGGAGGGACATTTTGAGTACCTGGTGATGCCTTTTGGGCTCACTAATGCCCCTTCTGTCTTCCAGTGCTTCATGAACGATATTTTCCGAGATTTTGTCGATAAATTTTTGATTATCTATCTGGATGATATTTTGATCTTCTCCAAGGATTGGGATTCTCATGTGGAACATATTCGGACTGTGTTCCGGATCTTGAGGGAGAATTCCCTGTATGTCAAAGGATCTAAATGCCTTTTTGGAGTACAGAGGATTTCTTTTTTGGGATTTATTTTATCCCCGTCAACTATTGAAATGGACCCGGCCAAGTTACAGGCCATTTACGATTGGGTTCAGCCCACTTCTTTGAAGGCCCTCCAGAAGTTTTTGGGTTTTGCTAATTTTTATCGGAAATTTATAGCAAAATTTTCTAGTATTGCCAAGCCATTGATTGATTTGACTAAGAAGGCTGCTGATGTGTTAAATTGGTCTCCGGAGGCTGTTTCTTCCTTTCAGGAGCTGAAGCGAAGATTCACCTCCGCCCCGGTTTTGCGGCAACCTGATGTCTCACTTCCGTTCCAGGTAGAGGTGGCTGCTTCTGAGATTGGTGCAGGAGCTGTTTTGTCCCAAAAGGATCCTGTAACATCTAAAATGAATCCATGTGCTTTCTTTTCCCGAAAGTTCTCTCCATCTGAACGTAACTATGATGTGGGGAATCGGGAACTGTTGGCCATGAAATGGGCATTTGAGGAGTGGAGACATTGGTTGGAGGGAGCTAAGCATCAAGTCGTGGTCCTCACTGACCACAAGAATTTGATTTACCTAGAGTCGGCTAAGCGCTTGAACCCTAGACAGGCCAGGTGGGCCTTGTTTTTTACACGTTTTGATTTTGTGGTTTTTTTTCTTCCTGGAACTAAGAATGTCAAGGCAGACGCCCTCTCTAGGAGCTTCTTTGCTGATTCTCCTGTGGTGACCAAGCCTGCTACCATCTTAGGCGAAGGGATAGTTCTTTCTGCCATCTCGCCCGATTTGAGACGTGCTCTGGAAGAGTTCCAGGAGGACAAACCTGAGCGTTGTCCCAGTGGAAAGTTGTATGTTCCTGACCAGTGGAAGAAGAGAGTGATGTCTGAAGTTCATTGCTCTGCTTTGGCTGGTCATCCAGGTATTTTTGGTACTAGAGATCTGGTGAGTCGGTCTTTTTGGTGGCCCTCCTTGTCTCGTGATGTCAGGAATTTTGTGCAGTCCTGTGGGACGTGCTCCCGGTCTAAATCGTGTTCTCGCTCTAGTGGGTCGTTGATGCCTCTGCTCTCCCCAAGAGGCCATGGACCCATATTTCAATGGATTTCATCTCTGATATGCCTGTCTCTCAAAGGATGACTGTTATTTGGGTGATTTGTGATAGGTTCTCTAAGATGGTTCATCTTGTACCACTCCCTAAGTTGCCGTCTTCCTCTGAGTTGGTGCCCCTGTTTTTACAACAGGTGGTTCGCTTGCATGGGATTCCTGAGAACATTGTATCTGACAGAGGAGTCCAGTTTGTGTCTAGATTTTGGAGAACTTTCTGTTCCAAGCTGGGAATTCAGTTGTCCTTCTCCTCTGCTTTTCACCCTCAGACCAATGGGCAGACAGAGAGAACAAACCAGACCTTGGAGTCATATTTGAGATGTTTTATTTCTGCTGATCAGGATGATTGGGTTTCATTTTTGCCCTTGGCCGAATTTGCTTTAAATAATAGAGCTAGTTCTGCCACTTTGATGTCACCTTTTTTTTGTAACTTTGGGTTTCATCCTCGATTTTCTTCAGGGCAGGTGGAGCCCTCTGCCTGCCCAGGTGTTGACACTGTGGTGGAGAGAATGCACCAGATCTGGGACCAAGTGGTGGATAAGTTATCTCTCTCCCAGGAAAAGGCCCAGCGGTTTTCCAACCGACATAGGACCATTGGTCCCCAGTTTAAGGTTGGTGATATGGTGTGGTTATCATCTAAAAATATTGCTATGAAGGTGGCTTCTAAGTTTAAGCCTATATTTATTGGACCTTACAAGATTTTGGAGATTATTAATCCGGTCTCTTTTCGTTTGGCTCTTCCTATCACATTTAAAATCCATAATGTGTTCCATAAATCTTTGTTGAAGAGGTTTGTTGAACCTGTTGTTCCGGGGGTGGCACCTCCAGACCCTGTATTGGTGGAAGGTAACATGGAATATGAGGTAGAGAAAGTACTGGATTCCCGTCTGGCTAGACGGAGACTCCAGTATTTGGTTAAGTGGAAGGGTTATGGTCAGGAGGATAATTCCTGGGTCTCTGCCTCTGATATTCATGCCAAAAGATTGGTGCGTGCCTTTCATCGGGCTCACCCTGATCGCCCTGGTGGTGTGGTTGAGGGTTCGGTGACCCCTCCTCAAGGGGGAGGTACTGTTGTGAGTTCATTTTCCCCTTCACTACTGAGGCCCGAGGAACTCCCTCTTCTGGTAAAGAAAGGTAATGAGCCTGATTATCAAACACCTGAGCCTGATTATGATGACTGGCTGAGTGGAGTTACTGACTGGATATAAGGCTGCCGACGCCCTTCTGCCCTGCGGGTGATTTCTCTGTGGGATCCTTGGAGACCAGTCTGAATTCCTGCTCTTCTAAAACTAAGTTTTCTGCTCGGCTTTTTGCATTTGTGCTTTGACTTTGTTTTGCTTTGTTTTTCTGGATTTCTGCCATTCCCTGCTGGGGTGTGCTGAATTCCTTTAGCTCTGTCTTCTGAAAATACCTGAGTGCTGATTTAGTTTTTGAAGCCTAGCTGCTTCAGGGTCTTTTTCCATATCAGCTTGTTGGCTTTTGTCTTTGATAGGGTTTTAGATTAGTCAGACAGCTGAAAGAAAAAAGCGCAATAGGGTCTTACCCGAGTAGAGATTGATGTGAAATCAAATCATTGTACTCACCTTATGCAGGAGAGTTTCAGACATGTAGGAACGGAAAGTCAGGCTGCTGCACATCCAAAGGGCCACTCCGTGACCACAAATCATCAGATTGCAAAGGAGAAAGTTTATGGATTAAACGTGCGCTGATTGACAGATCACTCCTTCCAGATTATGTTAATTGTACTTTTATTTCCTAACGCGTTTCGAAGTTTACACTTCTTCCTCAGGGGATGACATGTACAGACAGGCAAGGCTATCACCGGTTTTATACATAGACAATTCAAAATTTGGCGCCAAAGGTCACATGTTACAGAGAAAAAAATGTCAAAGTTCATCAGCATGTGAATGTAAAAAATGTATAAAAATGTATTGCTTAAAAGACAATTAATTCTTTTTATTCTTTTCAGACAATTTAAAAGCAGAAAAAACATGAATTCCATTGATTTTTAGACCATTTGGATTTCAATTATGTTCTAGAAATGGTCTAAAAATCAGCCCTATTGAACATATACCGGATAATACCCCTGATAGAATAGAGTTATTGAATAGGAAGGAAGTCTTCTGGATTTACAGGTTAAATACCCTAAGACCAAATGGTCTTAACGAAATAACGGAAGTTTTTCTGTAAAAACATATTAAGGTCGCATTTTTCGTTTATAATAATTTTTGTGGACTTTTATCCCTTCTAATAAGATGAGTTTCTATTAATTATTAATTCCTATTGTGTTTTCACTGATGCGATCTATTAATTCTGGTCGTTGCATGTTTTGTTTTATATACCTCCGTTTCTCATGTATTCTAATTGTTGCAATGTCCATTACTCTAAAAACTTTATTTGTTATGCTGATATGTGGATTTCCCTACACCTCTTTGATCTTATTCTTGTCTCACGATGTGGACACGTGTGGTTCCACCGTACTCTTCCTTGCTCTTTGGATGTTATCCAGTCCTTGTGTGTCTTGGACGCTCCTTTTTTCCTTCGGGACAAGCTTTCTTCCCTTGAGAGCCACCGATCGTTTTTGCTTTCTGATCAGGCTCCTCCATCCCTGGGGAGTGCCTTTTTGTCTTACCCTTTTATCATGTACATTTTCCAAGCATGTGTGTATATATATATATATATTTTTAATATATACTACCTGCATTTTTAGATCTATATTTTCATATGTTTCATATATGCACATATATATATATTTTTTCACATGTTCATATATTTTATTTCGTTCCCAAGTATCGATGACATATTCTCAATTATTTTTACATCAATTTTTATACATTTTTATTCAACACATTTTATAACGTTTCATATTTTACCAAAAGTATATATATTTATAAAAAGTTTTATAAATAGTTTTTTATTTGAATCTCTGTATAAGGAAGCCTTCGTGCCTTTTTTGTTTTCTTCTTTTTCTTTCTTTTTTTCTTACAGCCTGCTCGTTTGGTGTGGTGGTTTGGGCTCTGGTTTCCTGCTCTACCTCCCCCCTCTTTTTTCGGTTCGATACAGGTCCTTTTTTCCATTTTTTTCTTTTTTTCTTTTTTCTTGGAATTCATGTTTTTTCTGTTTTTAAATTGTCTGAAAAGAATAAAAAGAATTAATTGTCTTTTAAGCAATACATTTTTATACATTTTTTACATTCACATGCTGATGAACTTTGACATTTTTTTCTCTGTAACATGTGACCTTTGGCGCCAAATTTTGAATTGTCTATGTATAAAACCGGTGATAGCCTTGCCTGTCTGTACATGTCATCCCCTGAGGAAGAAGTGTAAACTTCGAAACGCGTTGGAAAATAAAAGTACAATTAACATAATCTGGAAGGAGTGATCTGTCAAGCAGCGCACGTTTAATCCATAAACTTTCTCCTTTGCAATTTGATAGGGTTTTGGCAGATTGCAGACAGCAACCTTCCTTTCCTGTTCTGTTTAGTTAGGCTGAGCAAATGATGGGGCCCAAGCTATCTTTCTATCTGTGTGAGTGTTTTTTCATCTTGCTTCACCGTCATTATATGTTGGGGACTGCCTTTTACTTTGGGGTCTGCTCTGGGGCAGTTTAGATTTCCTTTTCTGTCTTTAGGCTATTTAGCTCTCCGGCTGTGATCAAGGGGTCTAGGGCATCGTAGGAACCCCCCACGGCTACTGCTAGTTGTGTTGATAGGTTCAGGGGTCTGCAATCTGATAGTTGCCAACTTCTCTGGTTTTCTGGACGTAGCTTCTATTTTTGTGTCTGCCTCCTACGGTGACTCAATCATAACACCCAAGCACCGCCTAATCATAGACGTTGCAACAAGGTGGAACTCCATCATGCACATGGTTGAGAGGCTGTGCGAACAGAGGCAGGCTGTAATGCATTTGTGGGAGGATACACGGGCAGGCAGTTTGAGGGCAGACATCGAGTTGTCGGGTGTACAGTGGTCAAAGCTGAAAGACCTCTGCAAAGTCCTTCAGTGTTTTGACGAATACACACGGCTGGTAAGCACAGACGACGCCATCATAAGCATGAGCATCCCACTTATGAGTCAGCTCATGCAAACTTTGACGCACATTAAGAATCACTCGTCTGCCTGAGGAGGAGGGAAGCCTTGATGACAGTCAGGCATTGTCGCTCAGGGAACTGTCCTGGACGAGGTGGAGGAAGAACAGGAAGAGGAGAAGGATGAGGGGGATGATTACTTTGAGGAGGAGGATGCTTCTCAGGGGGCAAGAGAAAATGTTGGCTTGCCAAGGTCAGGTACAGGGTTTGTGCATGACTGGAGGGATGTGGATTTGGCAGAAAGTGCTCCTCCACCCACCACTGGCAGTGCATCATTGACACCTGGAACATTGGCCCACATGTGTGATTATCTCTTGCAGATCCTAAAAAGGGACCCCCGCATTGCCAAAATTATGAAGGATGACGACTAGTGTTGAGCATTCCGATACCGCAAGTATCGGGTATCGGCCGATACTTGCTGTATCGGAATTCCGATACCGACTTCCGATATTTTTTCAATATCGGAAGTCGGCATCAGAATCGGAAGTTCAAAGTTGATTGACAGCCGAAATGACGTCATCATGATGCGCGGTGTGTGCGCATCATGATGCGCCGTCATTTCGGGCCTTCCGGGGGTCTCTGCTGGCCTGCCGGGGGGCTGTGCCGGCCTGCCGGGGGGCTGTGTGGACTGCCCGGGGTCTGTACCGGCCTGCCGGGGGGCTGTGCCGGCCTGCCGGTGGTCTGTGCACCCTGTGGGGGTCTGTGCCGGCCTGCCAGGGGGCTGTGCCGGCCTGCCGGGGGGCTGTGCTGATGTCCGGGGGTCTGTGCAAGCATCGTCCGATGGGACTACAAGTCCCATCTGGCGATGCCTGCTACCATGACAGTGATTGACACATTAGCCAATGATGGGACAGTAGTAGTCCCATCATCCGGCTAATGTGTTAAATGTTAAAAGAAAAAAAATATATATACTACATACATACTACATACATACTACATGCATGCTACATACATACTACATGCTACATACATACCACATACAGTGGGGAAAAAAAGTATTTAGTCAGTCAGCAATAGTGCAAGTTCCACCACTTAAAAAGATGAGAGGCGTCTGTAATTTACATCATAGGTAGACCTCAACTATGGGAGACAAACTGAGAAAAAAAATCCAGAAAATCACATTGTCTGTTTTTTTTTCATTTTATTTGCATATTATGGTGGAAAATAAGTATTTGGTCAGAAACAAGCAATCAAGATTTCTGGCTCTCACAGACCTGTAACTTCTTCTTTAAGAGTCTCCTCTTTCCTCCACTCATTACCTGTAGTAATGGCACCTGTTTAAACTTGTTATCAGTATAAAAAGACACCTGTGCACACCCTCAAACAGTCTGACTCCAAACTCCACTATGGTGAAGACCAAAGAGCTGTCAAAGGACACCAGAAACAAAATTGTAGCCCTGCACCAGGCTGGGAAGACTGAATCTGCAATAGCCAACCAGCTTGGAGTGAAGAAATCAACTGTGGGAGCAATAATTAGAAAATGGAAGACATACAAGACCACTGATAATCTCCCTCGATCTGGTGCTCCACGCAAAATCCCACCCCGTGGGGTCAGAATGATCACAAGAACGGTGAGCAAAAATCCCAGAACCACGCGGGGGGACCTAGTGAATGAACTGCAGAGAGCTGGGACCAATGTAACAAGGCCTACCATAAGTAACACACTACGCCACCATGGACTCAGATCCTGCAGTGCCAGACGTGTCCCACTGCTTAAGCCTGTACATGTCTGGGCCCATCTGAAGTTTGCTAGAGAGCATTTGGATGATCCAGAGGAGTTTTGGGAGAATGTCCTATGGTCTGATGAAACCAAACTGGAACTGTTTGGTAGAAACACAACTTGTCGTGTTTGGAGGAAAAAGAATACTGAGTTGCATCCATCAAACACCATACCTACTGTAAAGCATGGTGGTGGAAACATCATGCTTTGGGGCTGTTTCTCTGCAAAGGGGCCAGGACGACTGATCCGGGTACATGAAAGAATGAATGGGGCCATGTATCGTGAGATTTTGAGTGCAAACCTCCTTCCATCAGCAAGGGCATTGAAGATGAAACGTGGCTGGGTCTTTCAACATGACAATGATCCAAAGCACACCGCCAGGGCAACGAAGGAGTGGCTTCGTAAGAAGCATTTCAAGGTCCTGGAGTGGCCTAGCCAGTCTCCAGATCTCAACCCTATAGAAAACCTTTGGAGGGAGTTGAAAGTCCATGTTGCCAAGCGAAAAGCCAAAAACATCACTGCTCTAGAGGAGATCTGCATGGAGGAATGGGCCAACAAACCAACAACAGTGTGTGGCAACCTTGTGAAGACTTACAGAAAACGTTTGACCTCTGTCATTGCCAACAAAGGATATATCACAAAGTATTGAGATGAAATTTTGTTTCTGACCAAATACTTATTTTCCACCATAATATGCAAATAAAATGAAAAAAAAAAAACAGACAATGTGATTTTCTGGATTTTTTTTTTCTCAGTTTGTCTCCCATAGTTGAGGTCTACCTATGATGTAAATTACAGACGCCTCTCATCTTTTTAAGTGGTGGAACTTGCACTATTGCTGACTGACTAAATACTTTTTTTCCCCACTGTATATACTACATGCATGCTACATACATACTACATATATACTACATGCATGCTACATACATACTACATGCTACATACATACTACATATATACTACATGCATGCTACATACATACTACATATATACTACATGCATGCTACATACATACTGCATGCTACATACATACTACATGCATGCTACATACATACTACATGCTACATACATACTACATGCTACATACATACCACATACATACTACATACATACTACATACATACTACATACATACTACATGCTACATACATACCACATACATACTACATACATACTACATGCATGCTACATACATACATACCACATACATACTACATACATACTACATGCATGCTACATACATACTACATACATACTACATGCATGCTACATACATACTACATGCATGCTACATGCATGCTACATGCATGCTACATGCATGCTACATGCTACATACATACCACATATATACTACATACATACTACATGCATGCTACATATATACTACATGCTACATACATACCACATATATACTACATACAAACTACATGCATGCTACATACAATACATACAGTACATAGACATACAGTACATATAACATAGAGTAACATACTTACCAATACTTGTCACATTGTTCCCCGAAGCCATTGTCTTTTACGGAATAAATATTAACATAACAAACCACAAAAATACTCACCCACGATCCGAAGCAGTCCACGAGTGTGTCCCACGACGATCTTGGGTAGAGAACTGCAGCATCAGCAGATGCTGCCGTTCTCTACGGGCTGCAGGAATCCAATGACGGAAGGTAGGTATCCTTCCGCACTGTATTCCTCCGCCACTTAAAAAAAAAAAGTCCCTAGTCTCACTTTATGCCATTGCTGCGTGGGAAATTCCCACACAGCAATGGCATAAAGTGAGACTAGGGACTTTTTTTTTTTAAGTGGCGGAGGAATACAGTGCGGAAGGATACCTACCTTCCGTCATTGGATTCCTGCAGCCCGTAGAGAACGGCAGCATCAGCTGATGCTGCAGTTCTCTACCCAAGATCGTCGTGGGACACACTCGTGGACTGCTTCGGATCGTGGGTGAGTATTTTTGTGGTTTGTTATGTTAATATTTATTCCGTAAAAGACAATGGCTTCAGGGAACAATGTGACAAGTATTGGTAAGTATGTTACTCTATGTTATATGTACTGTATGTCTATGTATGTATTGTATTAATGTATTGTATGTAGCATGCATGTAGTATGTATGTAGTATGTATGTAGCATGTAGTATGTATGTAGCATGCATGTAGTATGTATGTAGCATGCATGTAGTATGTATGTAGCATGCATGTAGTATGTATGTAGCATGCATGTAGTATGTATGTAGTATATATGTAGTATGTATGTAGCATGCATGTAGTATGTATGTAGCATGCATGTAGTATGTAGCATGTATGTAGTATGCATGTAGTATAAATGTAGTATGTATGTTACATGTAGTATATATGTAGTATGCATTTTGCATGCATGTAGTATATATGTTGTATGTATGTTGCATGCATGTAGTATATATGTAGTATGTATGTTGCATGTAGTATATATGTAGTATGAATGTAGCATGTATGTAGTATGTAGTATGAATGTAGCATGTATGTAGTATGCATGTTGCATGTAGTATGTATGTTACATGTAGTATGCATGTTGTATGTATGTAGCATGTATGTAGCATGTAATTTTTTTTTTTTTTACATTCAACACATTAGCCGGATGATGGGACTACTACTGTCCCATCATTGGCTAATGTGTCAATCACTGTTATGGTAGCAGGCATCGCCCGATGGGACTTGTAGTCCCATCGGACGATGCCTGCACAGACCCCCGAAGCCTGCACAGACCACCGGCAGGCCGGCACAGCCCCCCGGAGCCTGCACAGACCACCGGCAGGCCGGCACAGCCCCCCCGGCAGGCCGGCACAGCCCCCCGGAGCCTGCACAGCCCCCCGGCAGGTCGGCACAGCCCCCCCGGCAGGCCGGCACAGCCCACCGGAGCCTGCACAGACCACCGGCAGGCCGGCACAGCCCCCCGGCAGGCCGGCACAGACCACCGGAGCCTGCACAGACCCCCTGGCAGGCCGGCACAGCCCCCCGAAAGGCCCGTACAGACCCCAGAGAGGCTGTACAAGGCAAAAACAGGGTTTTTCTTATTCCGATACCGGAAGTCCCATAGACTTGAATGGGACTTCCGGTATCGGAATCGGCGATACCAATACTTTTTTTTTAAGATCGGCCGATCCATTCCGATCCGATACTTTGAAGTATCGGACGGTATCGCTCAACTCTAATGACGACTACTGGTTGGCCAGCATCCTCGATCCACGCTATAAAGGCAAATTACAGAACATCATGCCACAGGAGAGCCTAGAGTTAATATTGGCGAACAAACAAGCAACTCTGATAAACCGTTTGTTAGAGGCATTCCCAGCACACAGCCGCGGTGCTGGTTGTACCACGAGCCGTACTGGGCAACGTGGAAGAGGTGTTCGTGGTGCACACAGCTGAAGTGGCATTGGAGACAGGGGTTTCATGACCATGTTGTGGACTGATTTCTCGAGTGCCGCTCACACGACTGGTAATACTGAATCGATTGCAACAGACAGAAGACAGCAGTTGTCAACTATGGTTCAAAATTACCTCTCCTCCCATATCGATGTTCTACCTCACAGTTCATTCCCCTTTGAATACTGGGCCTGTAAACTGGACACCTGGCCTGAATTGGCATAATATGCCTTACAGGAGCTCGCTTGCCCTGCTGGTAGTGTGCTATCAGAAAGAGTCTTCAATGCTGCTGGATCAATCCTGACAGAAAAAAGGACCCGTCTGTCTACCCAAAATGTAGGTGATCTCACCTTCATTAAAATGAACCATGCCTGGGTTTCAAAGGATTTTGTTCCACCTTCCCCTGATGACACATAGGTTGCCAGCAAAATGGCTAGCTTTGTCCTCCTCTTCCTCCGACTTCTCCAATTCCACCATTTGCAGCTGCTGAACGTCCAGCCTACACCTCAACATATGCCAGTTTTTCCACCTCCCTAACTGGGCTGTACCACCCCCCACAACTTTATCCAAATAACCCCCAGTTTTCAATGCGTTACTATTATTATAAAGTAAATTAAGTTTGACAAGCTTAAGTAATAAGAATTGATGTCGTTGCCATTGAAATGGGCACTGTAGGTTTGTTTACTGTCCTCCACTCACTGCCGACTTTTATTCCCCATTGACTTGCATTGGGGTCGGGTCTCGGTCGGAACTCCGACTTTTGCCGATAGTCGGCCGATTTCGTTCGACTCGACTTTTGGTAAAGTGGTGTGGTCTGAAACCCGACTCGACCCTTCCCGGAGGCAAAGTCGCTCATCTCTACTCACTTGTATTTTTTTTAAATGTGTTGGAGAAGAACAGGTAACTTTATTTCTTAATGGAGGACCTTATATCAGGAACTGACCCAGGATAGCAGACATTATAGGATGGGCCCCAGAATACGTTATACCAGGAAGGAACCCAGTATGGGGAACGTTATTATAGGAAGTGGCCAGATTGGGGAACATCATTATAGCAAGGGGCCAAGATGGGGGATATTATTATAAGAATGGGCTCAGGATGAGTAACATAATACCAAGTAGGGGTAAGGATGGGGGACATTATACCTGGAAGGGTCACAGGATAGGGGACGTTATTATAGGAAGTGGCCAGGATGGGGGACAGCATTATAAAAAGGGCCAGGATAAGGGACATTATTATAGTAAGGGGCTCAAGATGTAGAATAATGTACTAGAATGGTGCCCAGGATGGGGGACATCATTATATGGGGGAGTGAACACACATATACAGTATCTTTATAGAATTTAGAACGCTAGAAGGACTCATGCATCTGAAAAACTTTCAGTTGGGGTATCAGATCCAAATTTTGCACTGGGTACTATTGAACTGTAGTTATGCCACTGTGCCAGCTAGTGCCCAGGGCACATCTAATACTCTCTTCCTTAACCCCTTCACAACATGCATCGATATCGGAGGTGCTTTCCCGCAAAGTGAAGCACCTCTTTTTCCAGTCACCATGCTGCATCATGCAATGACTGAGTTAAAATGGTTGCTGCTGTTAAGAAGTAAGAAGAAGAACCGGACCAGGGGTACCCCTCTTGCACAGGGTCTGGAACTGTCAGGGCAGTAACCTTCATTGTCCGGAGGACAGCTTAGAAACCCGGACCGACCTTTGCACTCGACAGCAGGTGGTGGGCGTGGCTAAACTAAAAAAAGCCTGAGCGCGCAAAAGAGCGGGGATACATGGCGGGAACACGCAGCGTGCAGCAGAGGAAGTTTGTGCTCCATCCTCTGAGCACCGTGACAGTGAAGGCCCGCTCTATAGAGTCCCTGCAACCACGTACAAAGACTGTGACCAGAGACGTGCCGTATGCCCATTTCCCCCCCGTAATTGAAGGTGCCAAACGCTCCGGGCCTGTAAATACAGCACGTGCCATTTAAGAAGGACCGGGTGACTCATCATGAATTGTGCCCTTTCTCACCCGCAAACATCTGTCAATCTACGTTAAGCTCCGGTAGTATTGGAGACTGTTCTTCACTCCACACGATGAATCCTGGACCCAGGACCCTGTACAAGACGTCAAGGACTCACCGTCACCGTCGGGAACAGGATCATCGACGCCTTCAGGACGGCACCGGACTCATCACGCACTAACTGCATTGGCACTACCGTTTGAATCTAGGACTATGCAGTCAGGAAGCCATTGGACTGATAAGTTAACCCTTAATGAACAGTTGCTTTACTTACTACAATTGTTACCTCACCCTGCACACCCTTTGTGCTAATATCATCTGCTACACCACTGTTTCTCCCTTCTCCTCCCTGCGTGGAGTACCCACCTGTTCAAGTAAAACTAAAGTTAACCCTTGCTCTGCCTCCTGTCCATTACTACATCCGGCAACCTGCTCACACTGTCTCTAACAGCAGGCCATCCATGCACATCGCTGTACCACGCCAACTTCATTGATTGCTGTGACTGGCTGATCAATTCAGCATCAATGACAGCAGTCACAATAGATTGGGTGACTGTGATGTCACCTCGACTGATTAACCCAGAACAATAGTTACTCCCTAATCAGCACCAAAAGGGTTAAGATAAAATAGCGATAACAACTCTGCACGCCATCTTTTCCTCAGAGTTGGCGTGCAGAGTGGTTGCATACCCCTTTGTGTTACCTGAGAGAGAGAAAATAATCGTTAGTAACCAGTGCGACCTTTCTGCGATCCAGTGCTGCGCTATGTGCTGGCTGCTGTGTGACCGATCTGTGATCACAGCAGCGGCTGCAGTTCTTAAATCCCTGTTCCAGTTACCCCCATCATCACCCCACCTGCAATCCCCCCACTCTCACTTGTACTTTTGGGGCACTTTTTTGCTCCTTTTCCATATGCGCAGCGTCCATTGCTGAGCATTCATGCTCTTCCCATGACCACAGTGCTTTGATCAGTATCGCTATTGATCAGCGTCTGCACCAAGAGACTTTTTCGTTTTTTAGATGTATTTAGAGTAGTGCAAGTCACAGTATAAGTGACATCCAATCTTCTTTTAGAAAAAAAAATAATAGTAGTTAGTACGGAGTAGCTTTATAGGTAGGGAGGTAGCACTTTTCTTTTGCAAAAAAAAAAGAATTGTTAGCACCGAGTAAATTTTTAGCTAGATGATTCTAACTTTGAGCGTCTTTATAAAATAGCAAGTAGTTAAACACTTCAAAAGTAAATTTGCTGAGATGTACAACACCCAAAGGAACCTCTGTAGAGATGAATGTCTGATTCATTTCAAAGAGAGACTAACATTCCAACAATAACTGCTCAGTAAGAGGGCAAGGTGCAGAACTAAACTGTGCAAGCTGTGCGAGAGTACCTCAGGGTACACCCACAGAATTAGGGTCTACGAAGGGAAGGACACCCAGAATGATCCCCCTGAATGTCTCCCTGTCCTGAAGTTGAGTGAGAAAATTGTATGGGAATTGTTGCACCTGCTGTTGGACAAGGAACATCAATAGGGATGAGCGAAACTGAACGGGAAAGCTTGGGATCCGTATAGGACACCGAGTGTCCGGTATCGAACCTGGAATACAATTTTAATACTGTATGTCCGGTTTCCTATTCGGGTTCACTAGCCTAATTAAGATTGTTGAAAGGCTGCAGTGCAGCGTTTAATGGTGCCTGATAATGATGTGAATGGACACTTTTCCTCCTCTCTCTGTTGGGCCACCACCTCATCCATCATTGAAGCTTTGTTTTACTAGAAAGCATAGAAGTGGGATAGTAATGCTGATGATGGCTTCATCAGAGCTGCCTGTGTACATGTAGTACTTGAAGCAGCGTAACATGGCACCCATGTCACGCATGGAGGCCCACTCGTTGGTCTTAAAGTGGTATTATTCCAGAGATTGCCTCACTCATGCATGCTGCAACTGAAACTCTACTATTTTGTCTAGCTGCTCGCACAGTCTCTCCAGCATATGCAAGGTGGAATTCCACCATGTGAGTACTTTGTGAGAGAGGGCCAGGGCCGTAGCCGTGGCTGAGACTATGTGTTTCATCGTGCCCTGGTCTCCTGTCACATGAAAATACTGTCCTATCATCAGCATACCTTCTGCTACACCTTCTGTACCGTCGGAGTACCATCGGGCTTGCTGAAGTTCTGCAGCTAACGTTGTTGCACAGTAAGAGACAGAGTCCGATTCAAACTTACAACGTAGAACTTTACGTGTTGCGTTTTGCAACACATCCTGATCAGTGACACCATCAGCGTTAGTTTCCACACAGTTCACATTGCTTCCTCCCTCTGCCTTCTGCTCTACGTCCGTTAGTACATTATTGGGTCTTACCGCCTCCTGTAGTAACACAGCATCCTCTCTGTCCAGAGTCTCTATGATTGGGGGTTCCCCTGTCCATTTCACCCCGGATCTAAGGGCATTGGCCCACACAATGACCTGCCATATTATGAGCGACCTTTGTCCTTTGTACTTTCCTATGTCCTCAACTCCACACTGCAGTCACACTGCCACTTCAGCTGTACCTCTGTCCTTCTCTGCGGACTCTGAATGGCTGGGCACTTTGCTTCCAAACGTTGAGGGGGTTGCTGTGCTAGCCGGGTCTTAAGCCCACCCGAGCTCTTTGGGGGCCCCCGCCCTAACTATCTCTAACCAGGAAACTGTCCCTGCCTTACCCACAGTAACCCTTCCTACAGTTAACTATATACACTACTCATTATACTGTACAAAGGTGTCATGTGCCCCATCAAGTGGCCAAATTAAGGAACTACACTGTCCCTAGACAACTACGGAAATACAGCATTATATTACAAAAACATTCACATATCAGCACACAATTTAGAAGACTGTATGCATAGCAGCATTACAAAGCAACCTTAAACATAAAGACAAGAATATATACAAATCACGAGAATATGTACACTAATATGTACAGCACTAATACTTAATCGGGACGCATTTGGGGAACACAACAGTCCTTGTAACCCCATACAACTTTGCACATGAGGTGGGGACAAGGAAATCAGAAATGATGCTGCACCACAAACAGGCAAGCAGCAGCTGGGTAAGAATGCCAAAAGCACGCACAGATGGCCCGCACTCTCTGACCAGTTGAGGAGATGGTGGAGGAAGAGGAGTAGGAGGAGAAGGCAACATGGACAGGGGGCGGCCGTGGTGCACTGTAGCAGCCAACTTAACAGCTAGGGACAGGCATCTGCTCTTTTACACCCTGCTGTTTCTTTGTCTGTGCACCTGGAGCAATGAAGGTAGGGTAACTGACAGGGGGGGTGGCCCACTTCTTGCGGCAGACAGACTCGAGACAGAGACAGGGTCGTGTTCAACAGGTCTTCTTTATTAGCCATCGTCGCGACGACCACAGCAATACCCGACAGCAGTTCACACTCTCCGCAAACAGACCCGGGTACCTTCACTTCTTTCTGACTTCCGTGTGACGACCCCCGCGGATCTTTCACTGCAGCCACCCTAGGCCCATCTACTGCAGCGCTTCGCCAGTCTGAGTCCATCCACCTTGTGGTACCCCCAGGCTGTCTCCGTCTGCGGCTTCTGTCGTTTGGGCCATCCCCGTGACCGTCTCAGCTGTCAGTCCCCTCTGGAGCTTTTCTCCTGTCTTTTCTCCTCAGCAGATCTTCCTGTCTCCTGTGCTCCTCTTGCTGACTGACCCTTCCAGAACCTTCTCTCCCTCTTTTATATCCTTCTTGTTCTGGTAACCCCACCCCCCATGGCTAGACAGTTTCTTTAGCCAATGGCTGCTGTTTAGGTCCTATCCTCACAACTCTCCACTGCCCTCTTGTGGTTAAACTCCAATATTACACTCTTTCTCTTTATCTCCAGCTGTTTCCCATCTTTCACTATAACAGCCCACCTACAATACACTACACCTTTGCCGTCCTACTGCAGACAGGTCCGTACATCAGTCCACCTTCCCTACACTCTCCTTTCCTTTATCCATTGTTGTCCTCGAAAAAACACACAAATAGTGTTGCCTATCTCTTCTTCATTCGCCTCTTCCACCTACTCTGCCACCTCCACCTCCTGCTCCAATTGGACCTCCACCTCCTGATTCTTGATTATAATTTTTTCTTTTTTTTTGTTCTCTGTTAATTTAAGTAATTTCCCTATCCACATTTTCTTGCAGGGGAACTGCCCTGCTCTTAGCCCTATTTACCTTCCTTTTGCAGCCCCCTAACCCTTACTATGACCATTTTATGGCCATTGTAAAGCACCAAAGTTCAGGTCCCCATTGGCTTTTATTGGGTTTCGGTTTGGAATCAAGTTCATACCCAAATTGAGCTTTTAACTCTAGTTCGGCCAAACTTGACGAACCTGGACATACATGGGTTTGCGCATCACTAGTTACCACCTCTACATAGACGACTTTACCATCAGCAGCTGATCATCAAGACCCTCTCTCGCAGAGGTAATGTTGCATGCGGCACCTTGTGAAAAAATCAGAGAGGCCTCCCTAAGTTGATAATTTGGCAACAGCTGAGAAAGAGCAACAGCAGAGCCCAATGCAGCGACAACATGCTGCACCAGCTATAGCAACGCATGCGTGTCAACAGCAAGCTACTCCAGGGAATAAGTCCTCCTTTCGGTCCACTGAGCATGCACGTGGGATGATCTCTCATTGGATATCGGAGATCACATGCTCAGGTCCTTCTCCAGCTCGGATTTGACCATCAGAAAGGTCAGGAAGGTCCCGGAAGGACGCGCCTATAAAAGGTTTGCATGGCCGCTCGGCCATGCGCTAGTATAGACTGCATTATCAGACTATGAGGAATGAGTGTCGTATGCATATATGAATGTCTCTGGTGAATGACTCATTAAGATACCCCTACCCTTGGTACGCATGTGTTGTGCAGCCTAGCCTGTTAAGCGCCCAGGCTTGGGTGTAGGTAGGACAGAGTCTGAGACAGGCATCAGTGTCCACGGTGCACGTGCTCGACACTCCATAGTCAGCGTCTACAGTGGCGTCTGCAGGTGCGACGCCGCGCACTCAGAAGGTGTAGAGGGACTCTGACCCCGTGTCCTTGGGGCAGAGTTCTGTGATCGCTTTCTGTACGCTACATGGCCGGGCTGTGTGAGCTAAGCAGGCACCTGCATTTATGTTCTGCGGTAGCGCGGCTCTGTGAGTTAACAGAGTTCACCTCTGTTCACACTGGGTGACGTTATCCTATGTGGGACCTTTTGTACATCACTTTATACTTCCGCCATTTCTAAGCAGCAGTTTTCCACCCCTGCACGGTGGACCCCGTGCTGCGAACGCACCTTACTATGATTTTATTATTTGGTGCGTTCCGCTAGCCCTAACAAGGGATATCCTCATCTTGACCACCATACACCGTGACAGAAACTCCCAGTCCTTTGTCATTGTCCGAGGTACCACAACAGAAGTCCCAAAATCAGATTGTATCCTATGTTATAATAAGTTCCTGGGGGTGTAGTTCTCTCAGCTCAGGCCCTCAAACCATACAGTGCCAATGTGAAAGCTAAGGTATGGTATGAAAAAATGTCCGTGCACATTGAGCATATGGCACTGTACAATGCTTTTGTGCTGTTTTGATCTGTAGGCAATACGGGGACCTTCCTTCAGTTTCAAGAGGAAGTCATCAAGACCCTAAGGAAGGCGAAGGTCCCAGGAATTCTGAAACTGATGTTGTCTGTATTGTACTAGGGTAAAATTTTTCCTGAGAGGTTCCCCAAACAGCTAACAAGGGAAGATCACAAAAAAGGTGCAGCGTATGCCTCAAGAGGGGAATACAAATTGACAGAATATACCATTGTGAAACCTGCCTGAGAAACCTGGCCTTTGCATCAAGGATTGCTTCAAAGCATACCCCACGTCCATAAATTAATAATAAAAACATTTAGTTTTACCTTGCTGGCACACCACACTTTTATAATCAGATGTACTTCGCACAACTTACACATACCACCACTAGTGTTGAGCGATACCGTCCGATACTTAAAAGTATCGTATCGGATGGTATCGGCCGATCTAAAAAAAATATCGGGTATCGCCGATTCCGATACCGGAAGTCCCATTCAAGTCTATGGGACTTCCGGTATCGGAATAAGAAAAACCCTATTTTTGCCTTGTACAGCCTCTCTGGGGTCTGTACGGGCCTTTCGGGGGGCTGTGCCGGCCTGCCGGGGGGTCTGTGCAGGCTCCGGTGGTCTGTGCCGGCCTGCCGGGGGGCTGTGCCGGCCTGCCGGTGGTCTGTGCCGGCCTGCCGGGGGGCTGTGCCGGCCTGCCGGGGGGCTGTGCAGGCTCCGGTGGTCTGTGCCGGCCTGCCGGGGGGCTGTGCCGGCCTGCCGGTGGTCTGTGCCGGCTTGTCGGTGGTCTGTGCAGGCTCCGGGGGTCTGTGCAGGCATCGTCCGATGGGACTACAAGTCCCACGCAGCAATGGCATAAATGGCATAAAGTGAGACTAGGGACTTTTTTTTTACAGTGGTGGAGGAATACAGTGCGGAAGGATACCTACCTTCCGTCATTGTATTCCTGGAGCTGGTAGAGAATGGTAGCATCAGCTGATGCTGCTGTTCTCCACGCAAGATGGACGTGGGACCCTCGTGGACTTCTGCGGATCGGGGTAAGTATATTGGTGTTTTTTTATTTTGATATTTATCCCTCAGGTGACAATGGCTTCGGGGATCAAAGTGACAAGTGACGGTGAGTATGTACTCTATGTTATATGTACTGTATGTCTATATGTATGTATTGTATGTAGTATATATGTATGTTGCATGCATGTAGTATATATGCAGTATATATGTAGTATGCATTTTGCATGCATGTGGTATGTATGTAGCATGTATGTAGCATGTATGTAGCATGTATGTAGTATGTATGTTGCATGTATGTTGCATGTATGTTGCATGTATGTTGCATGTATGTTGCATGTATGTTGCATGTATGTAGCATGTATGTAGTGTGTATGTAGTATGTATGTTGCATGTATGTAGCATGTATGTAGTATGTATGTTGCATGTATGTAGCATGTAGTGTGTATGTTGTATGTATGTAGCATGTAGTATATATGTAGTATGTATGTTACATGTAGTATATATGTAGTATGCATATTGCATGCATGTAGTATATATGTTGTATGTATGTTGCATGCATGTAGTATATATATGTATTATGTATGTAGTATGTATGTAGCATGTATGTAGTATGCATGTTACATGTAGTATATATGTAGTATGTATGTTACATGTAGTATATATAGTATATATGTAGTATGCATGTTGCATGCATGTAGTATATATGTATTATGTATGTAGTATGTATGTAGCATGTATGTAGTATGTAGCATGCATGTAGTATGTAGCATGTATGTAGTATGTATGTTACATGTAGTATATATGTAGTATGTATGTTACATGTAGTATATATGTAGTATGTATGTTGCATGCATGTAGTATGTAGCATGTATGTAGCATGCATGTAGTATGTAGCATGTATGTAGTATGCATGTTGCATGTAGTATATATGTAGTATGCATGTTGTATGTATGTAGCATGTAAATTTTTTTTTTTTTTTTTTTTACATTCAACACATTAGCCGGATGATGGGACTACTACTGTCCCATCATTGGCTAATGTGTCAATCACTGTCATGGTAGCAGGCATCGCCCGATGAGACTTGTAGTCCCATCGGACGATGCCTGCACAGACCCCCGGAGCCTGCACAGCCCTCCGGCAGGCCGGCACAGCCCCCCGGCAGGCCGGCACAGACCACCGGAGCCTGCACAGACCACCGGCAGGCCGGCACAGACCCCCGGAGCCTGCACAGACCACCGGAAGGCCGGCACAGCCCCCCGGCAGGCCGGCACAGACCACCGGAGCCTGCACAGACCACCGGCAGGCCGGCACAGACCACCGGAGCCTGCACAGACCACCGGCAGGCCGGCACAGACCACCGGCAGGCCGGCACATCCCCCCGGCAGGCCGGCACAGCCCCCCGGCAGGCCGGCACAGACCCCCGGAGCCTGCACAGACCACCGGCAGGCCGGTACAGACCCCCGGACAGTCGGCACAGCCCCCCCGAAGGCCCGAACTGACGGCGCCAATCAGAGCCACAAAAGTGGCTCATTGCATTTTGGACTTCCGATTCCGGTATCCGATACGAAAAAAGTATCGGTACTCGGTATCGGAATTCCGATACGGCAAATATCGGCCAATACCCGATACTTGCGGTATCGGAAAGCTCAACACTAACCACCACATTATAAATTCATACAAAAGCAAAACCAAAAGCATTATACTTATTACTAGAGATGAGCGACTTTGCCTTTTTTCGGGTCGAGTCGGGTTTCATGAAACCCGACTTTCGCAAAAGTTGGGTCGAACGAAATCGTCCGATTATCGTGAAAAGTCGAAGGCCGACTGAAACATGTTAGGCATTGAAAACTGGGGGTTATTTGGCTAAAGTTGTGAGGGGGGGTAGGGCTGGCTCCAGATTTTCGTGGGCCCAGGGCCAAAGAGTGTCAATGGGCTCCTTTAACACATGCCACAATTCATGATCCTCTGATACGGCAGAGAAATAGCGGTATAGTACAATGAAAAATACTTCACTTCTTACATCACATGACTGATATCCATTTTAAATTCTCCAATAGCTCCAAAAACGGACAGTATATTACTCCATACAGTATTATGGCCATCGCATAGTGTGCCATACAGAGTAATGAGGCCCATATATTTCTCCATACAGAATCATTGGTTCCATATAATGTTCCATACAGTATATGATGAGCTCCACATAATGCTACAGTATATGTTGGTCCCCATGGATGAAGCTCCACTGTCTTATGGGCCCAAATAATGCTCCATATATTATGGGCCCCATTTCTTATGCTCCAATGTATAATGGGCCCTGTAAATGCTGCTCCAGTGTCTGATGTCCACCTTTGGAATGCTCCAGTGTATGGTGGGCCCCATATATCATTCTCCAGAGTATAGTGCTCCCCAAAAATTGCTGTCCCAACATTGAAAACAATTAAATATGTCTCCTCGATAGGGAATCCCTGTACTAGTCTGGACTCTTCGTCGTCCCCATCTTCCATCTCTCTGCACTTGGCTCTTTAGGCAGAGGGCGTACAGACGTGATGTCAATGCGCTCTCTGATCAGAATATCACTGTCAGGACAAGCGGAAGACGTCATGGCGGTGGAGCAGGGAGAGGTAAGTATTTCAACTTTGCAAGTGCTGTGATCTGGATTAAGCGGGGGGGCCCACTCGTTGGCGACGGCACTGGCACAGGGCCCCTCGTAGTATGGCGGTGAGTGGCGGTGTGTCTGATGGCGAGTGGGCCCTTCCTCCAGCAGAGACACTTTTGCATACTATGAGGGGCCCTGTGCCAGTGCCGTCACCCATGAGTATGCCCCCCACCTGCTCAAGGAACCTGCACTTTCATCTGCACCTTCCACTTTGTCACCTTGCAAGGTGGTATAGTATGCGGGAAGGGGAACCTGAGTTTCCTCAGGGTCAGATTCTGGTTGTGTAGAGTGTGAGGGGAATGTAGTGGTCTGGGTCAATGTACCAGCAGAATCATCTAGCAGCAGCTGGGCATCAGTGCACTTGTGGCGTCCCCAGGACTACTGTCGCCACAGTTGCATTACCTTCCTCCTAGGGAGTGTCATGTCATGCTTGGGAGCAACGAAGGATCTCTCTAGCAGTTCAACCAACACACAACACATTTTCCACTCCAGGCCAGCAGGGAGACCTCTGAACCTGACTGCTGAGGAGCTGCTCTCTTTGGTAGGGAGGAGGTAAGTTAGGGCACTCTGTGCAGGGAAAGGGAAGTGTGTGGACGTGGCAAGGGGAGCTTGAGGATGAGCAGAGTTAAGGCTCACTCCTAGCTGGAGCGCATGGTCCGGATTCTGGTCTCCGAGTTTGTAGGGACACTGACGTTCCTGCAGCAGAAACCGGAGGAAGTAGCTGCTGTAAATGCTCTGTACCCAACTAAGGCTCGGAGGCCCCAGCATTGATGTGTGGGAGCCAGAAGGAAAAGGCTACGGCTGCCTGCCATACGTGAAAGTTCCAAAAGAGAGTCAACAGGAGGAACTTCATTGAACTCAGCACTGCGAGTACCTCAGATAAGCGCTAGAACGGAGGCCACACTACCTATCTGCAGAGAGAGAATTCGAAATTGGCTTCCAGGCTGACCAACTCATTCTCCATCTGTACTCTGGGTCCTGGATTGCACTTACCAAGTACAGGTAAAGGAACTGCACAACTGTGTCTGTCAATTTTTTCCTGCGCCTGGCGCACGGCTCTGCTACATCCTGCACTGCACACCATCTACCAACTCTTTCATCTGCCCTGCGACTACGGCCCTACCTGTGCAGGGCTTCTACATCTTAGCTGCACCACAACATCTGTCCCAGAGAAGCGACACTGCAGCGCTGGTCAATCTAATCAGAAACCACAGGTGGCCTCACGTATCATTCACCTATAAACGTAATTCATCCCTTTGCATGGACGCCCAGGGCCACGGAACATGTCACCACCAACGTGACACATCCCTGTGAGACACCGGCCCAGTACCGATTAACCCCACTGCCCTGGCTGGCCACCCACACTCCATGTCTGATTCATCTTGGACTTGGGAATTCACGATTTGACTTGATAACCAAGGCATGGTATGATAGAAAGAGCTACATGGACTAATGTGAAGTGTGGCCTGCTGCATCATTCACTTTTGGTGGGGGTGAAGGACACAAGGAAAGGGGTTCTTCCTGACCAGGAGCCAGCACTTGACGACTCAGTGCTTGCATTTTTTGAAACTTCAGAAGAGGGCATATTTGCTGGAGTCTGTTTCGGCAATGTAAGCCAAAACCAGTTCCTCATGCTCCGCCTTTAAAAGCGGTTAACCTACTCCCAGAAAAGGTAGCCTTCCAGGCGTTCTGGAGCCAGACCATGACGCAGGCTCAACACTTCCTGCCTTAGCTGCTATTGTGCTTCTACCAGCAGATGCACCACCACCATCAGCACCAGCTGGCCCCCCCATGACCACGTCCGCGACCTCTTCCACCAAACTTCAAAATTTTGCAGAAAATAGACCCAAAATAATGTCAGATATATGGCGCTGTATCAGAAGCATACAGCTCTATTCAGTCAAAGGATAATTGTCAATCTCCCTATATATTCCATCAGTCACACAGAGATGCTCACAGGCTCAGTATGGATTAGACAAGAATCTAAAATTTAGACAAAGTGTACAGTATCATCAGATAGCCGGTATATATAGTATAGTTTAAACATTCTAAATCTCCGTAGATATTTGAGGAGGCAGACACCGACACTCTCAGGCTCAGTATTGGATTACAACACAATCTAAAAAGCTGTAAAATGGTAATGGATCTCAAGAGTACAGCTGTACACAGTGTAGGTGTCATTGTTGTCAATTTCAGTATTTATTTCCACAGTCAGAAAATAACTCACTTGGTCAGTTTGGATTAGACCAGAATATAACAAGTAGTAAATGGGTAATGTATCACAAGTGTAGAGCTGTATACAGTGTTGGGGTAATTTTTAAATGTACATCTAAATTGCAGGAGTAACCCATAGACACTCAGACGCTCAGGATGGATCACACCACAATATAACAAGAAGATCCTCAAGAAATAATCACACATGTGGAACAATGTTCCAGGTGTCAATGATACACTTAGAGTGTTGGTTGGAGGAGGACTTCCTGGCAGAAAGGGTACAGTATCACCAGATACCAGGTATATATAGCATAGTTTAAACATTAACAATGTACTTCTATATATCAGGAGTAGTGTTGAGCCACCCCGCTAGTGTTTTGGTTCGTCGCACAGGAGGCAAGTTCGTCGAATGTTCGTCGAACGTTCGAAGAACACCGTCGAACCCCATTGAAAACAATGGCAGGCAAACACAAACACATACAAACACATAGAAAACAATTACAAAACACCTTTAAAGGTGTCCCAAAGCAGACAAAATGCTCAGAAGACAAAAATAACATATGGAAAAGGGCAGCTACATTTAGAAAAGAGGTGGAGGAGTAAAAGGAGGAGGTGCAGGAGACACAGATATAGGCTTGTCATGCCCTTATGAAGTCAAGAAAGACTGGAATAAAAATGTAAAATACAAACCAAAAAAAAAAAAATTCTGAAATCGAACGTGATCATATACCGGAAGAGGAGGACCAAAGCAAGCCATTTTTCTGGCAACCTACGTGTCAGCAGGGGAAGGTGGGACAAAATCCTTTGAAACCCATGCATAGTTCATTTTAAAGAAGGTTAGATCATCAACATTTTGGGTCGACAGACGGGTCCTTTTTTCTGTCAGGAATGAACCAGCTGCACTGAACACTCTATCGGATAGCACACTAGCAGCAGGGCAAGCGAGCTCCTGTAAGGCATATTGTGCCAATTCAGGCCAGGTGTCCAGTTTACAGGTCCAATAGTCAAAGGGGAATGACCTGTGAGGGAGAACATCGATATGGGAGGAGAAGTAGTTTGTAACCATAGTTGACAACTGCTATCTCCTGTCACATTCAATCGATGCAGTATTACCAGACGTGTGAGCGATACTTGAAAAATCAGTCCACAACATGGTCATGAAACCCCTGTGTCCAACGCCACTTCGGCTGTGTGCACCACGAACACCTTTTCCATGTTGCCCCCTACGGCTCGTGGGAGAACCATCACTGCCACTGTGTGCTGGGAATGCCTCAAACAAACGGTTTACCAGAGTTGCTTGTTTGTTACCAATATTAGCTCTAGGTTCTCCTGTGGCATGATGTTTTGGAATTTGCCTTTATAGCGTGGATCCAGGATGCTGGCTAACCAGTAGTCATCATTAGAGTTGAGCGAAACGGGTCGAAAAATTTCAAAAGTCGCCGACTTTTGGCAAAGTCGGGTTTCATGAAACGAAACCCGACCCTAGGATGAGGTCGGCCACGAGGTCGGCGACTTACGCGACAAAGTCGCGTTTCAAAAGTTTGTTTTGCGCTCTTTTTCAGCCAATCAGGATCCACGGACACTGAGGGCAACGTGATGACATAGGCACGGGTCACCACCATCTTTCAGAAGGGCATGCAAGTGATTGGCTTGCTTTGGGGGGCGTCACAGGGGGTATAAAAGGGCGTGCACGCCGACCGCCATGTTACTCATGCTGATCTCAGAATAGGGAGAGCTGCTGCTGATTTTGTAGGGAGAGCGTTAGGCAGGGAAGAAGACACCAAAAACTGCTTCTGCTGCTAGCGATTTTGCCTGTACAACACATCAGTCACTGTGTGTGCAGTGCAAGGGGAGGCTATATAGTGGTGTATCAGTGGTGTTGGTTGTTGGGCTGCCTTCTAAGGCTTCCTGACATTCCTGCATTGCTGTTTACCCACTGCTCCGCAAACTGCTTTTTTAAAAGCAATCCCAATTTTTTTTTTTGTCCTGCTGAGAAGAAATAAAAACTGCTTCTGCTGCTAGCGATTTTGCCTGTACAACACACCAGTCACTGTGTGTGCAGTGCAAGGGGAGGCTATATAGTGGTGTATCAGTGGTGTTGGTTGTTGGGCTGCCTTCTAAGGCTTCCTGACATTCCTGCATTGCTGTTTACCCACTGCTCCGCAAACTGCTTTTTTAAAAGCAATCCCAATTTTTTTTTTGTCCTGCTGAGAAGAAAAAAAAACTGCTTCTGCTGCTAGCGATTTTGCCTGTACAACACACCAGTCACTGTGTGTGCAGTGCAAGGGGAGGCTATATAGTGGTGTATCAGTGGTGTTGGTTGTTGGGCTGCCTTCTAAGGCTTCCTGACATTCCTGCATTGCTGTTTACCCACTGCTCCGCAATCTGCTTTTTTAAAAGCAATCCCAATTTTTTTGTCCTGCTGAGGTACTGAGCGTGCATTTTTTCACACCATACAGCGGTGTACGCTCCTCACACAGTACCGTGTAACGGCTGTTATCACAGCCACAGTGAAGCTATCAGTGTGTCACTCTGTGAGAATAAAACGAGGACATGTTCCGTTCTTACAGACCTGCACTCTAGGGAGATTCCTATTCTGCCCAATTCTACATACACCTTGTAGTTTGTGATACACTAGCCAATTTCTGCCTGTGACATAGCGCTGTGATATTCATTGGGCCTCACACAATCCAAAAGTGTCCAGTGTCCACAAGTGTCTGCAGAAATTCAAAATCTCCCTTATCCTCTCGTCACTTTTGTCACAGCTGTGCCATCGAGCCTGTCACATAGCGCTCAGATATTCATTGGGCCTCACACAATCCAAAAGTGTCCAGTGTCCACAAGTGTCTGCTGAAATTCAAAATCTCACTTATCCTCTAGTCACTTTGGTCACAGCTGTGCCATCGAGCCTGTCACATAGCGCTCAGATATTCATTGGGCCTCACACAATCCAAAAGTGTCCAGTGTCCACAAGTTTGTGCAGAAAATCAAAATCTCCCTTATCCTCTAGTCACTTTGGTCACAGCTGTGCCATCGAGCCTGTCACATAGCGCTCAGATATTCATTGGGCCTCACACAATCCAAAAGTGTCCAGTGTCCACAAGTGTGTGCAGAAATTCAAAATCTCACTTATCCTCTAGTCACTTTGGTCACAGCTGTGCCATCGAGCCTGTCACATAGCGCTCAGATATTCATTGGGCCTCACACAATCCAAAAGTGTCCAGTGTCCACAAGTGTGTGCAGAAATTCAAAATCTCACTTATCCTCTAGTCACTTTGGTCACAGCTGTGCCATCGAGCCTGTCACATGGCGCTCAGATATCAGTGGGCCTCACACAATCCAAAAGTGTCCAGTGTCCACAAGTGTGTGCAGAAATTCAAAATCTCCCTTATCCTCTAGTCACTTTGGTCACAGCTGTGCCATCGAGCCTGTCACATAGCGCTCAGATATTCATTGGGCCTCACACAATCCAAAAGTGTCCAGTGTCCACAAGTGTCTGCAGAAATTCAAAATCTCACTTATCCTCTAGTCACTTTGGTCACAGCTGTGCCATCGAGCCTGTCACATAGCGCTCAGATTTCAGTGGGCCTCACACAATCCAAAAGTGTCCAGTGTCCACAAGTGTGTGCAGAAATTCAAAATCTCCCTTATCCTCTAGTCACAGCTGTTCCATCGAGCCTGTCACATAGCGCTCAGATATTCATTGGGCCTCACACAATCCAAAAGTGTCCAGTGTCCACAAGTGTGTGCAGAAATTCAAAATCTCACTTATCCTCTAGTCACTTTGGTCACAGCTGTGACATTGAGCCTGTCACATAGCGCTCAGATATTCATTGGGCCTCACACAATCCAAAAGTGTCCAGTGTCCACAAGTGTGTGCAGAAATTCAAAATCTCCCTTATCCTCTAGTCACTTTAGTCACAGCTGTGCCATCGAGCCGGTCACATAGCGCTGAGATATCAGTGGGCCTCACACAATCCAAAAGTGTCCAGTGTCCACAAATGTCTGCAGAAATTCAAAATCTCCCCTGTCCTATAGACACCTTGTACCTTGTTTTACATTACTATATAGTTTGTTGGATTTTGTCTACATTTCTACCAAAAATAAGGAAGGCTGGTGGAAGAGGCCGTGGAATTGGGCGGGGGTTGGCAGCTGGTAATGATGGTGTTGGTGGTGGATCTGATGGTAGTGGCAAGAGCAAAATAGGACCGAATGCAGGAGGTGTTGAGCCTGCGTCATCGTCTGGCTACATAAGGCCTCGAACGCTTAGTTTTCTAGGAGTTGGCAAACCGCTTTTAAAGCCAGAGCATCAGAAAAAAGTTTTGTCTTACATTGCTGACTCAGCCTCCAGCTCTATCGCCTCCTCTTCTTCAGTTGTAAAAAGTAAAAGCACTGAGTCGTCATTGGAGGCTCATGTTCATGAACCACACCTTTCCTTGTGTCCTTCACCCCAACCAAGATTGAAGGATGACGCAGGCCATACTACTGATTACTCCATGGAGCTGTTTTCACATACCATGCCTGGATTATCAAGTGAAATGGTGAATTACCCAGGCCAAGATGAATCTGACATGGAGTGCACTGATGCACAGCCGCTGATGGATGATTCTGCTGGTACATTCACTCAGAGCACTACATTGTCCTCACAGTGTACAGAGCCAGATTCTGACCCTGATGAGACTCAGGTGCCCCTTCCCGCACACTATACCACCATACACGGTGACACAGAGGAAGGTGCACATGACATAGAAGAGGAGGTGATGGATGACCCAGTTGTTGACCCAGATTGGCATCCATTGGGGGAAGAGGGTGCTGCTTCCAATAGCTCAGATGAGGAGCATCCACAGCAGACATCGACATCGCAACAACTGTTATCTGGCAGGCCCGGAGCACTCCAAAGACAGGTTCCAAACATCAAAAGAGTTGCTGGACAGCTTGTCCAGAGGGTCAAAAGATCACAGTGTGCTAGGCCGCAAAATGTCTGCCAAAGTAGGAAGAGTGCAGTGTGGCACTTTTTTGAACAAAATCCTCATGATCAGGCCAAGGTTACCTGTAAGAAGTGCGCAAAGACCTTTAGCCGAGGGAAAAATCTGAAAAATTTGAATACCAGTTGCATGCTTAGACATTTAACCAGCATGCACTTGCAAGCGTGGACACAACACCAAACCTCAAGTGCCACATGTGCAACTGATCACAACGAAGGTAGTCAGCAACGCTACATTGTTTCCTCCACTGTAAGCCCACCGGTTAGCACAGCAGCAAATGTTGAGGTGTCGTTGCAAGGCCACAGCAGTCAGGGAATCCCACTGTTATATCAACGAAAGACTGATTCTAGGCCATCAGAAAGAACACCAACTCCATCACCATCATCAACCCTCTCTCAGTCCGCCCTGTCCACCGCTACTTCCACCATATGCAGCTCTCAAGCCCAGCTCACCCTCCCAGACACTATGAGTAGGTCAAGAAAGTACTCAGTCTCTCATCCGCGTACACTGGGTTTGAACGCCCACATTGCCAAACTAATCTCGTTTGAGATGATGCCCTTTCGGTTGGTGGAAAGCGCAGCTTTCCGCGAACTCATGGCCTATGCAGTACCACGCTATGACCTACCCAGTCGCCACTTCTTCTCTCGCAAAGCCATCCCAGCCCTCCACCATCATGTGAAAGACCGCATTGTCCATGCACTCAAGCAGTCAGTGAGCGGAAAGGTGCACCTCACAACTGATGCATGGTCCAGTCGGCATGGCCAGGGCCGTTACGTGTCCATCACTGTGCACTGGGTTAATGTGGTGGATGCAGGGTCCACAGGGGACAGCGGTGGTGGGACAGTGCTGCCTAGCCCACGGTATAGGAAACAGTTGACTGTAGGCGTTCGACCCTCCTCCTCCTCCTCCTCCTCCAGAAGCGAAAGCTCGTCCACAGAGCGCAGTCGTACGAGCACTCCATCTGCAGCTGCCACTGTTGCACACGAGGTGTCCCCCTATCGAGCAGCTAGTGGAAAGCGTCAGCAGGCAGTGTTGCAGATGATGTGTTTGGGCGACAGACACACCGCCGAGGTGCTGGCCGAGTACTTTCAGCGACAAACTGAGTCATGGCTGGGCAGTGTACATCTTGAGGCAGGCAAGGTAGTTAGTGATAACGGGCGTAATTTTGTGGCAGCCATAGCCCTTTCAAAACTCAGCCACATACCTTGCTTGGCTCACACCTTGAACCTGGTGGTGCAGTGCTTCCTCAAAAATTATCCGGAGTTAACAGCCCTGCTCCAGAAGGTGCGAAGACTGTGCGCGCACATCCGCCGGTCGCCTGTACACTCCGTTCGTATGCAGAAGCTGCAGCGATTGCTCCACCTTCCCAACCACCGCCTCATTATCGACATTGCAACAAGGTGGAACTCCACCCTGCACATGGTGGAGCAGCTGTGCGAGCAGAGGCAGGCCATAATGCATTTGTGGGAGGATACACGGCCAGGCACTTTGAGAGCAGACATGGAGTTGACCGGTGTGCAGTGGTCGAAGCTGAAAGACCTCTGTAAAGTCCTTCAGTGTTTTGAGGAATGCACACGGCTGGTAAGTGCAGACGACGCCATCCTAAGCATGAGCATCCCACTTATGCGTCTGCTCATGCAAACTTTGACGCACCTTAAGGAGCAGGCTTCTGCAGCCAATGTTGATGAGGAGGAAGAGGAGGAGGGAATCCTTGATGACATTCAGCCATTGTCTGCTCATGGACCTCTCCTGGACGAGGTGGAGGAAGAAGAGGAGGAGGAGGAGGAGGATGATGGGGATGATTACTTAGGGGAGGAGGATGCATCTCGTGGGGCAAGTAAAAATGTTGGCGTGGCAAGGTCTGGTACAGGGTTTGTGCGTGACTGGAGGGATGTGGATTTGCCAGAAAGTGCTCCTCCAACCAGCACTCGCAGTGTATCATTGACACCGGGAACATTGGCCCACATGTCAGATTATGCCTTGCAGATCCTAAAAAGGGACCCCCGCATTGCCAAAATGATGAACGATGACGACTACTGGTTGGCCAGCATCCTGGATCCACGCTATAAAGGCAAATTACAAAACATCATGCCACAGGAGAACTTTGACCTAATATTGGCTAATAAACAAGCAACTCTGGTAAATCGGTTGCTTGAGGCATTCCCAGCACACAGCAGCGGTGATGGTTCTCACACGAGCCGTACGGGCCGGGGGCAGCTTGGCAGAGGTGTTCGTGGGGCACACAGCAGAAGTGGCGTTGGAGACAGGGGTTTCATGACAATGTTGTGGACTGATTTTTCAAGTACCGCTCACACAACTGGAAATACTGCATCGATGGAAAGTGACAGGAGACAGCAGTTGTCAACTATGGTTACAAACTACTTTTCCTCCCATATCGATGTTCTCCCACACAGGTCATTCCCCTTTGACTATTGGGCCGCTAAACTGGACACCTGGCCTGAATTGGCACAATATGTCTTACAGGAGCTCGCTTGCCCAGCTGCAAGTGTGCTATTGGAAAGAGTCTTCAGTGCAGCTGGATCAATCCTGACAGAAAAAAGGACCCGTCTGTCAACCCAAAATGTGGATGATCTAACCTTCATTAAAATGAACCACGCATGGGTTTCCAAGGATTTTGTCCCACCTTCCCCTGATGACACATAGGGTGACAGAAAAATGGCTTGCTTTGGTCCACCTCTTCCTGGGACTTGACCTATTTCACCTTTTGCATCAGCTGAATGTCCAACATCAACATATGCCACTTTCTAAAACTCCCTAACTGTGCTGCCTGCCCCCCCCATGGCCGGGGTCACCACCTAGCGCACGACACCGTGCGAGTGCCGTTGCCCTGGACAGGTGGGTAGGCCGACTCTTGGGCGCGGGCACTGGCACAGGGTCCCTCATAGTGCAATCAAGTGTCTCTGACGGTGGTGGTGCACACCCGCCGTCAGACACACCGCCGTACTATGAGGGGCCCAGTGCCAGTACCGACGCCCACGAGTGGGCCCCCCTTGCTTGGGCAGGGCCCCAGCATTTGCAATCTTTACCTCTCCCTGCTCCTCCGCTGTGTAGTCTGGGCCGTCAAATCCATACTGTGCCTGACACCGTCTGAGCCTGCCTCCTGATGTATAGACATATATTTTGAATGTGTACGCTATCCATACATGTTATCTGGGGATACGGTACCCTTTCTAACCTTTGTGCAATCACGTGCAATCCATACTGGGCCTAACACCGTCTGAGCCTGCCTCCTGATGTATAGACATATATTTTGAATGTGTACGCTATCCATACATGTTATCTGGGGATACGGTACCCTTTCTAACCTTTGTGCAATCACGTGCAATCCATACTGGGCCTAACACCGTCTGAGCCTGCCTCCTGATGCATAGACATATATTTTGAATGTGTACGCTATCCATACATGTTATCTGGGGATACGGTACCCTTTCTAACCTTTGTGCAATCACGTGCAAGCCATACTGGGCCTGACACCGTCTGAGCCTGCCTCCTGATGTATAGACATATATTTTGAATGTGTACGCTATCCATACATGTTATCTGGGGATACGGTACCCTTTCTAACCTTTGTGCAATCACGTGCAATCCATACTGGGCCTAACACCGTCTGAGCCTGCCTCCTGATGTATAGACATGTATTTTGAATGTGTACGCTATCCATACATGTTATCTGGGGATACGGTACCCTTTCTCACCTTTGTGCAATCACGTGTAATCCATACTGGGCGTGAGAACGGCTGGCGAGCTGTTAAGCAAGCTACAGCACCTGTGGTTTGCACACGTAAGTTTTTCATTTTTTCAGGAATGACGGTTAGGCCTAATTCCGGAACTGCGGTTGACCTGCACTTACTGGGAAATCATTGTTCGCGGGTAATAATTGTAATCAGTGATCCCCATCACTAACGTTGTTCAGCGGGTTATCTGCACCTGTAAGCGACAAACGTTTGGCCTTTTCAGTGTAGCGCACATGCAGCCACGGACATGTAAGGGCATGACACACCAGTTATTGGCCAATCTCATGTGCCAGTAAGCCGTCCCTCTAGTAAGTCCCTCTAGTAAGCCGGACTCGGACCGCGGGGCATGACGGAGTCTCGTTCGTTAACGGAATTAAGCTTGCAATGTGTGCATCTGTTCTGTAGCTGGCATGGTTGAGGTTTCCCAGGTGGAGTCGAATTTAACCGTAGGCTCCACTCCTGGTGGTGCCCTTCTGGACATTCCTTTAAGGTTCAGCTTTGCAACCATACTGCCCACGTAAAACAAACACTTTGCCTTCATGAACGCTGTTTGGAGGGTCATGACTCGTGGGAATAACGCCGCCCAATCAGTTAACCTGCTAGAGAGATCGTTCGTTGCTCCCAAGCATGACATCACACTCCCTAGGAAGAAGGTAATGCCACTGTGGCGACCGTACTCCTGGGGGCGACACAAGTGCACTGATGCCCAGCCACTGCTCGATGAATCTGCTGGTACATTGACCCAGACCACTACATTCCCCTCGCACGCTACATGACCTGAATCTGACCCTGATGAAACTCAGGTTACCCTTCCCATATACAGTTCCATCTTACACGGTGACAAAGAGGAAGCTGCAGATGAAAGTGCAGGTTCGGCCCACCCGCCATCAGACACACCACCGTACTATCAGGGGCCCTGTGCCAGTGCCGTCGCCAACGAGTGGGCCCCCCCTGCTTGCTCAGGATCACAGCACTTGCAAAGTTGAAATACTGTGCAGTGAGATGGAAGATGGGGACGACGAGGAGTCCAGACAAGTACAGGGATTCCCTAGCGAGGAGACTTACTTGATTGTTTTCAATGTTGGGACAGCAATTTTTGGGGAGCACTATACTCTGGAGAATGATAGATGGGGCCCACCATACACTGGAACATTCCAAAGGTGGACATCAGACACTGGAGCAGCATTTACAGGGCCCATTATACACTAGAGCATTAGAAATGGGGCCCATTATGTTTGGAGCATTATTTGGGCCCATAAGACAGTGGAGCTTCATCCATGGGGACCAACATATACTGTAGCATTATGTGGAGCTCATCATATACTGTTTCAAACATTATATGGGACCAATGATTCTGTATGGAGAAATAGATGGGCCTCGTCATGAGATGTAAAAAGTGAAGTATTTTTCATTGTACTATACTGCTATTTCTCTGCCGTATCGGAGCATGATGAGTTGTGGTATGTGTTAAAGGGGCGCTCTTTCGCCCAGGGCATATGAAAACCTGCAGCCAACCCTCCCCCCCACAACTTTAGCCAAATAACCCCCATTTTTCAGTGCGTAACTTGTATTATGAAGTTAATTAAGGTTGACAAGCTTAAGTAAGAAGAATTGATGCTTTTGGCATTCAAATGGGCACTGTAGGTGTGTTTCCTGTCCTCCTCTCACTGCCGACTTTTATTCCCCATTGACTTACATTGGGTTTCGTGTTTCGGGACGACCCCGACTTTTCCCTATAATCGGACGATCTTGCTCGATCCGACTTTTGGAAAAGTCGGGTTTCACAAAACGAAACTCGACCTTAAAAAACCAAAAGTCGCTCATCTCTAGTCATCATCATTCATCATTTTGGCAATGCGGGGGTCCCTTTTTAGGATCTGCAAGGCATAATCACACATGTGGGCCAATGTTCCAGGTGTCAATGATGCACTGCGAGTGCTGGGTGGAGGAGCACTTTCTGGCAAATCAACATCCCTCCAGTCACGCACAAACCCTGTACCTGACCTTGCCACTCCAACATTTTCTCTTGCCTCTTGAGAAGCATCCTCCTCCCCTAAATAATCATCCCCATCATCCTCCTCCTCCTCCTCCTCTTCCTCTTCTTCCTCCACATCGTCCAGGAGAGTTCCCTGAGCAGACAATGGCTGACTGACATCATGGCTTCCCTCCTCCTTTTCCCCCTCGGCTGCAGACGCCTGCTCCTTAATGTGCGTCAAAGTTTGCATGAGCAGACACATAAGTGGGATGCTCATGCTTATGATGGCGTCGTCTGCGCTTACCAGCCGTGTACATTCCTCAAAACACTGAAGGACTTTACAGAGGTCTCTCAGCTTCGACCACTGCACACACGACAACTCCATGTCTGCCCTCAAACTGCCTGCCCGTGTATCCTCCCACAAATGCATTACAGCCTGCCTCTGTTCGCACAGCCTCTGAACCATGTGCAGGGTGGAGTTCCACCTTGTTGCAGCATCGATAATTAGGCGGTGCTTGGGAAGGTGGAGCAATCGCTGCAGCTTCTGCAAACGACTGGAGTGTACAGGCGACCGGCGGATGTGCGAGCACAGTCTTCGCACCTTATGGAGCAGGCCTGTTAACTCTGGATAATTATTGAGGAAGCACTGCACCACCAGGTTCAAGGTGTGAGCCAGGCAAGGTATGTGTCTGAGTTTTGAAAGGGCTATGACTGTTGCAAAAGTCCGGGCATTATCACTAACTACCTTGCCTGCCTCAAGATGTAGACTGCCCAGCCATGACTCAGTTTGTCGCTGCAAGTAGTCGGCCAGTACCTCCACGGTGTGTCTGTTGTCGCCCAAACACATCACCTTCAACACAGCCTGCTGACGCTTTCCACTAGCTGTTCGATAGTGGGACACCTTGTGTGCAACACTGGCAGCTGCGGATGGAGTGCTCATGCGACTGCGCTCTGTGGACGAGCTTTCGCTTCTGGAGGAGGAGGAGGGTCGAATGCCTACAGCCAACTGTTTCCTATACCGTGGACTAGGCAGCACTGTCCCACCGCCGCGGTCCCCTATGGACCCTGCATCCACCACATTAACCCAGTGTGCAGTGATGGACACGTAATGGTCCTGGCCATGCATCTGTTGTGAGGTGCACCTTTCCACTCACTGATTGCTTGAGTGCATGGACAATGTGGTCTTTCACATGCAGGTTGAGGGCTGGGATGGCTTTTCGAGAAAAGAAGTGCCGACTGGGTAGGTCATAGTGCGGAATGCATCACTTTCAACCAACCAGTAGGACATCATCTCTAACGAGATTAGTTTGGCAATGTGGGCGTTCAAACACTGTGTACGCGGATGAGAGGATGAGTACTTTCTTGTCCTACTGAGAGTCTCTGGTAGGGTGAGCTGTAGTGTGGCCTGCCGCATCCTTCACTTTTGGTAGGGGTGAAGGACACAAGGAAAGGTGTTGTTCCTGACCAGGAGCCTCCACTGACGACTCAGTGCTTTTATTTTTTGAAATTTCAGAAGAGGAGGCGATAGAGCTAGAGGCTGTGTCAGCAATGTAAGCCAAAACTTGTTCCTGAAGCTCCGGCTTTAAAAGCGGTTTACCTACTCCCAGAAAAGGGAGCCTTCGAGGCCTTGTGGAGCCAGACGATGACACAGGCTCAACACGTCCTGCCTTAGGTGCTATTGTGCTTTTGCCGCTACCAGCAGATGCACCACCACCACCATCAGTAACAACTGGCAACCCCCGTCCACTTCCACGGCCTCTTCCACCATACTTCCTCATTTTTGCAAAAATGTACCCAAAATACCACCAGCTATATGGTACTGTAAAACAAGGTACAAGGTGTATATAGTATTGTGGAGAATTTGAATCTCCCTAGAGATTTTAGGAGGCTGAACTATTATCTCAGGCCCACTATAGATTACACCTCAATTTAAAAGGCTGAAATAGGCAGGTGTATGACCATGTGTGGCGCCCCCCAGGAGTATGGTCGCCACAGTGGCATTGCCTTCCTCCAGGGAGGGTGATGTCAGGCTTGGAGGCAATGAAGGGTCTCTCTAACAGTTAACCATGTCATGCAACACAGTTCCCAGTCCAGGCCAGCAGAGGGAGCTCTGAACCAGGATTGGGGGAGGAGTCTGTGAGGGCCAGGAAGGGAAATGAGGAGTTAGTGTGAGGAGGGCAAAGAGTGTAGACGTGTGGAGAGAAGCTGGAGGTTAAGCTGAGGATAGAGAGCTCCCTCCCTGTGATAGCGCATGATGTTGTGAGTTCATTTTCCCCTTCACCGTCGATGTCTGATGAACTCCCTCTTCTGGTGAAGGAAGGTAGTGAGGCTGATTACTAATCACCTGATCTTGTAGATGATGACTGGGTAACAGGAACTTCTGACTGGATATAAGGCAGCCGACGCCCTTCTGAGTCGCTGGTGATTTCTCTGCTGGATTCTTGGAGACCAGTCTGATTCCTGCTTCCCAAAGATAAGTTTTTGCTCTGCTATTGAACTTATTAGTTTTGTTTTGTTTACCTTGTTTTATGGAGTTCAGCCATCCCCGGTCGGGGGTGTGCTGAGTTCCATTTTTGTCTCTGATCAGTTTGTCTCTTTGCTCTGTCTTCAGAATTTACCTGTGCTGATATAGTCATTTTGAAGTCCTAGCGACTTCAGGGCCTGTTTTTCCTATCAGACGGTTGGGCCATTTTTTGGTAGGGTTTTTTACGGATTGCAGACAGCAGCTTTTCTATCCTGTCCTTTTTAGTTAGCTTGGGCCCCATCGTTTGCTCAACCTATCTTTCTATCTGTGTTAGTGTTTTCATCTTGCTTCACCGTCATTATATGTTGGGGGCTGCCTATTGCTTTGGGGTCTGCTCTGGGGCAGTTTAGATTTCCCCTTTCTTTCTTTAGGCCTATTTAGTTCTCTGGCTGTGATCGAGGGGTCTAGGGCATCATAAGAACCCGCCACGGTTACTGTTATTTGTTGTGGATAGGATCAGGGGTCTGCAATCCGATAGCTACCAACCTCTCCGGTTTTCTGGACTTAGCATGTATTTTTGTTTTTTCCTCCTTCGGTGACTCATTCATAACAGCATGATCTGGAGCCTGGTTTCCACGGTTGTATGGATACTGAAGGTCCTGCAACAGAAATCAGAGGAATAGGAAGCTGTAAATGCTCTATTCCCACCTAAGACTCGGAGGCACAACAGCGACGGGTGAGCCAAGAGAAATAGTGGGCTACAGCTGTCTGCCATACGAGGTAGTTCTAAGAGAAGATAAGAAGGAGGAACTTCAGTGTAACACAGTACTGGATGTACCTCAAGCCAGCGCTAGGAAGGAGACTACACAACCCATCTGATAGAGAGATCCCTGAGTTGCTTCCAGGCTAGCCTGCTCCTGTGCCATCTGTAACCAGGACCCTGGACTGCATTTGCCAAGTAAAGGTAAAGAAACTGCACCCTGTTGTGTCCTTGCCTCCTTCCTGCAACATCCTCAGCACTGCTACATCTCTGTGCCAAACACTGCACCCTCTTCCTAAACATTCTGATACACTGCCCTGGGACCAACAGCCCTACCTGTGGAGGGCTACAACATCATTGCTGCACTACACCATCTGTCCAAGAGGATCTGTCTGCAGCGTCGGCTTAACACCTTCCTTGCCGAACACCACAGGTGGCGTCACGAATCACTTATAAACTTTATTCCCAACCCAACCCCTTTACATGGGCACCTAGGGCCATGGACCGGGTCACCGCTGCTGTGACAATCCCCTCTGAGAGACCGGCCCGGAACCGAGTACCCCACAGCCCTGGGAGGGCGACAACATGCACAAGCTGTGTATATAGTATTGGGGAGAATTTGAATCTCCCTAGAGATTTTAGGAGGCTGAACGATTATCTCAGGCCCACTATAGATTACACCTCAATTTGACAGGCTGAAATTGGCTGGTGTATGACAAAGTACAAGGTGTGTATATAGTATTTGGGAGAATTGGAAGCTACCTAGAGATTTTAGCAGGCTGAACTATTATCTCAGGCCCACTATAGATTACACCTCAATTTAACAGGCTGAAATTGGCTGGTGTATGACAAGGTACAAGGTGTATATAGTATTGGGGAGAATTGGTAGCTCCCTAGAGATTTTAGGAGGCTGACAATGATGCTCTCAGTCCAAGTATGGCAGCAGGCAGCCTAATAAGGCCTCTTTCACACATCGGGTTTTCGGCGTCAGGCGCGATCCGGCGCTTTTGACAGAAACCGGATCCGGCGAAATGCAATGCCGGATCCGGTTTCCCCCCCATTGACTTGCATTTGCGCCAGATCGCGCCGGATGGCCATGCGTTTCATCCGGTTTTCGCCGGATACGGCAATGTGTCGCGATCCGGCGTCTGGAAAAAACGGCTACTGTAACGTTTTTTTGTCTCCGGCGAAAAAGCCGGACACGCCGGATCCGGCGCGTCCGGCTTTTTCACACAATGAAAGCCTATGAGCGCCGCAATGCGCCGGATCCGGCGGCCGGATCCGGTTTTTTGGTCTGAGCATGCTCAGTAGCTCTGCCCACAAGACATATATAAAAGCAAGACAGTGGGACCCACAGCCACACCCAACATGCCACCCAAGAAAGCAACCAAGCGAAGCAGGAGAAGGCAGGAGACCACTGCAGCACCATCAGCACCACCACCACCCCAAATGGAGCAGCAAATAGAACATGCTGAGGAGGGGAGGCCAGCAGCAGATGAGAGACGGTAATTATCAAATCCCCCATTCCTCCAAACTAGGGCTATTGAATATCAAGATATTCATTGGCCCTTTGTTTCTCTTTATTCAACAGCCGCCCAATAGATGCAGCAGCAGCAATGGCAGCAGCTGGAACACCACCCACAGGCATGGAGTGTGGCCACCAGGAAGACAGCACATCATCTTCTGGGAGCCCTCCCTCGCATCGTCAGCGTTTGACGGTAAGTTTTTATTTCCAAAATCCATCTTCTCTGTAATATATGTCTATTCATTGTCTTTTATTTCAAAACAGGAATCACAAGATGAAGAGGAGCTCCCAGAAGAAGAAGGAAGGGGTGGACAGACACCTGGAGTGGGCTCACAATTGGTAAGTTTTTTGCATCAAACGCAGAAACACAACATCACACTACACACAACACATAGAAAACAATGTTCTGCAGACCACACACAGCAAACAAATGCCTACATCCAAAGACATAACATTTTTTGTTTTCTTCTCTAGTCTTCCCAATCTGGTGCTCGGCCAAGAGGTCCTCGCAGTGCCTCCCAGGGTCGTCGGCGACAGCAACGCGGCGGTCACCAGCGTGTAAGTATAAATATTTTTGCTTTGTTTTTTTGCACTTTTTATTTCATTTCTTATGTGGAGGCTAATTATGTTATTTTTGTCTTTTTCTTTAACAGCCTTCACAGCGTGCTCCCGACTCTGACGGTGAGGATGGAGGACTCGATGTGGACCACCTCATCGATCTCGTCAGAGAAAGGGAGCCGCTCTGGAATATGGCTGACCGCCGCCACGCTGACCTTATCGTTACCCGACGACTCTGGGAGGAAATCTGTTCGCTCCTTGTGGGCCGCTGGGAGGACCTCGATGTTCGGGCCCAGATTACAGAGCGTAAGTATATACAGTACCGGTTGCTTGATGTAAACCAGTGTTTCCCGAACTCCAGTCCTCGTGGTCCCCACGGATCATGTTTTCAGGATTTCTATTTACTATGGAAATCCTGAAAACATGACCCCTGGGGACCATGAGGACTGGAGTTTGGGAAACACTGATGTTGTATACTAACCACTCCTTTCTCGTTTCAGGGAACAGAATTGTGAATCGGTGGCGGTCTGTGAGGGATCGTTTCAAGAAGGAGTTCAATAAAGAGATGCGGGCCCCGAGTGGATCTGGAGGACGCAGGAGCAAGTACAAGTACGCAGAAGCCCTGTCGTTCCTCCGGGAAACAATGGTCACCAGAAGGTAAATATTACACACCACATGTGAAAAAAAATGTTAGATGTAAATTTTTTTTTCAGCCAGGGCCATACCATGTCAGTATTTTAATTGTTTTTTTTTCTCTTTATTCCACAGCACGGTGAGCAGCACTCGGGAGCCTGCACGATTGGACCCTTTTGAGGCGATCCCTGAGGAGACCGGCACCGAGGGACACTTCGACCGCCCCGGTACATCTGCACCTTCCCAGCCTTCCCACACATTCGACCCATCTGTCCCATCCACCAGCACAGGAGCATCGTGGCCGTCTACATTACATGAAGCTGCTGGTGAGGAGATCGCTTTCCCTTTACCCCACCCTTCTGCCCCTGCCACCTCTAGTACACCTGCGGGTACTGGGCGGCAGCGGCAGAGGGGTCAGGAAAAGACTTATGCGCCAGAGTTCTTGCATCTGAATGCATCTTTCCAGAACTGTCTAAAAGTCTTGTCAGAGCAAATCTCTGCAGGCTATCAGCAGATCAACTCCAGCATTCTGGAGGTGAAGACACTTCTGCAAACCATGCATTCAGAAGCAAGATCTTCGCCAAACCACACCTTTTTCAGGTTTGTTGTGGAGCGCATGGAAACGCTCTCTCCTGCCCAGCAGATGCATGTAATGCATTCATGCCACGCTGCTCTCCAGCAAGTTACCTCCCAACATCCTCCTCCCACCACAGTAGTTCCTCCACCTGCACCCCCTCCAGCCACTTTCCATCCTCCCCCTCCTATTACATCTACACCCCCTCCAGCCACTTTCCATCCTCCCCCTCCTATTACATCTACACCCCCTCCAGCCACTTTCCATCCTCCCCCTCCTATTACATACCATCCACCTCCCCAGCACCATCCACCTCCCCAGCACCATCCACCTCCCCAGCACCATCCACCTCCCCAGCACCAGCAACCTCCCCAGCACCAGCAACCTCCACAGTACCAGCAACCTCCACAGTACCAGCAACCTCCACAGTACCAGCAACCTCCACAGTACCAGCAACCTCCACAGTACCTGCAAACTCCACAGTACCTGCAAACTCCACAGTACCTGCAAACTCCCCACTTCCAGCAACCTGCCCCGTACCAGACATCTCCCCACTTCCAGCAACCTGCCCCGTACCAAACTCCTTCCCCATACAACTTGCCATCAACATCATCTGCTCCTACAGTCCCTGCCCAACCCTCCACTCCACCACCCACCACCTCTTCTGCTTCCCACATGTCCACCCATTCTGTAGTTTTTTCCACACCTTCACCTCTAACTGTTCCTTCCCCACCACGATCCCAGTCCTCTCTCCACACTCCCAGTGTCGAAGTGTCCCGCAGCCCCTACAGCAGTATTTCCACCACACACTACACAGATTTATAATGTGTGTATTTAAATAAAAATGACCAGTTTTATGGTTTCAGTTTTATAGTTTCAAAGTTTTATTAAACAAGTTTATTAAAATTTTAAAAAAGTTTACTAAAAAAAACATTTTTCAATAAAAGTTAAATTATTTTACACTGGTTGTCTGTCATTTCTTTCTGCGGCGAAAAAGGTTAAATACAGGGTATTTAAAAGGTGAAATGGTATTCAAAACTAGGTATATAACTGTGGGTAAATTTTAGCTTTTTGCCACAGTTGTGTTCCTGGTTGTGTTTGAAGCAAAGTATTTCAAATAAAAAGTTGTGTTTATTGTTGGTGATTTCCTAACAATGTACACAACTTTTGTTAAAAGGTGAAATACTTTGCATAAAACACAACCAGGTACACACCTGTGGCCTAAAGCTAAAAATAGAGACCATGACAAGATAGCCAACTTTGGTTGGCAAAGGTATATACTGTTGGTACAGAAGGTACACAAGTTTGGTTGGGCACAAATCTTTCACACTCTGTCATCCTGCCAGTGTACTCTGCCTTGAGGTGACATAAAGTATAGTGCAAAATTGTCCTTCATTACTGAAACCGTCACAGAACTTCTAGTGGTAATGTCATGGTAATCTTGCAAGGTGGTTTCTTCAGAGGTGTCCTCAATGGAAATGGGTTCCTTGCAGATAACAAAATTGTGGAGTACCACGCACGCTTTGATCACCTCGTCCACAGTTTCTGTCTTGAGGTTGATCGCAGTCAATAGGACCCGCCATTTGGCTGTCAGAATACCAAAGGTACATTCAACCATTCTTCTTGCTCTTGTGAGGCGGTAATTAAAAATGCGTTTTGGTCTTGTCAATCCTCTGCTAGAGTACGGTTTCAAAAGGTGTTCTGACAGCTGGAAGGCTTCATCCCCTACACAGACAAATGGCATAGGTGGACCAGATGTTTGCGGCAGCGGTCTAGGTGGTGGGAACTGGAAGGTGTTTCCATACAGTTTACGCCCCATGGCAGACAGTTTGAAAACTTGAGAGTCATTGGAGCGGCCATAGGCCCCAATATCAACCGCAATAAATTTGTATTCCGCGTCAGCGATGGCCATGAGGACAATTGAAAAATATTTCTTGTAATTGAAATATTCCGATCCCGATCCAGCTGGCTTTACAATGCGGATATGTTTCCCGTCCACAGCGCCCAAGCAGTTTGGAAACTGACATATCTGTTGAAACTTGTCAGCAATTTCAATCCACCTCTCTGTTGTGGGCTCTGGTAAAAACTCTTCAGCTAAGGAGTCCCACAGTGCACAGCATGTGTACTTCACAATTCCAGATATGGTGGAAATCCCGAGTCTGTACTGGAAATGCAGTGACGAAAGGGATTCTCCAGTTGCAAGAAATCTGTGGGGAATTAAAAAACAATAAATTAGTTTTAAATCACAGCATTACCAAAACTGACCTATAACACTTGGAGATACAAACTACCACCAACAAGATTGCAGTGAAAGTGTGCTCTGATGCGATCATATCCAATAAATGTGGCTTACCTTAAAGTCACCATCAGACGCTCTGCGGGTGAAACAGAGAAGCGGCAATAGGTGTCCGCTTTTCTTATGAGGTGTGCAATGCGCTCCACCAAGTAATCAAAATTCTCCATTTTCATCCTAACATATCCAAAAAATTTATCCGGGTTTCGTCGAAGGTCCATGCATAGTGTAGAATAGACCCCATGCGTCATTCTCTTGGCTGTGATGGGGTGGATCCACAAACGTCGTCTACGATGCCTGATGCGCTGCTGTCTCGCTCTCTCCTTCTCCAGAACAATCACCCTCAAACGATTCGCCTCCGCTGTAAAATCCGCCAAATTCTTCAAAATATTTCCAATGACAACATCCATCTTCGCCAGTAACTTGCTCTTCTCTCCAACCTGCACTTTCTCCTCTACAACCTGTCAAAGAAGGGCTGTAGGAACATGCTATATATAGTTTTCCAGTAGCCAATCCCGTTCGGAAGGCCACAAGGGTCAATTTTAAAAACCGGATCCGGCATAATCCGTCGAAAAACGGATAGAAAAACGGATGAACCGGATGAGACGGATCCGGTTTTGTCTGTCAAGAAAAAGACGGATCCGGCAGAAAACCGGATCCGTCACATCCGGTTTTACGAAACATTTGCCGGATCCGGCGTTCCGGCACGACGCCGGATCGCGCCTGACGCCGAAAACCTGATGTGTGAAAGTAGCCTAAGCAGGACTGCTGCACACAAAAGTGTGGAAAAATGAACGTTTGGTAACTGTGCAGAAAAGAGGAAGAAAAGTATTTTTGCTTTTAAAAAAGCAGTTTGCACAGCAGTGTGCAAACAGCAATGCAGCTATCAGGGAGCCTTATAAGGCAGCCTAATAACCAACAGAGCTGATGCACAAAAAATATACCCTCCCCTGTCACTGCACACAAACTGTTGTGTTGTTGTCACGTGCCCCGTCCTGAGTGACATGGGTAGAAGGCCGGTAACTGATACAACAGGACGCGGCACATGTAATTGTCCTATGTGACGCGGCCCGCAGGCCGGTAACTAATACAATAAGACAAGTGAATAGGGAAAGCCTGGGTAACAATAACAATGGTGGCCCTGCGATAGGGAACGGGGAAGTGGAGACGTCCTCCACTCCCCTGAGTCAGTGTCTCTACACTCCTAAAGTTCCCTTGGCCGGTTCCGCACCGGGCGTCGATGAGGAACCTAAAAACCCTGACTCGCCCTGCACCTAAATCCTCACTAGGGAATTTGGTCGGTGAGGAAACTAATCCCACCACTGCACTAAACACACATAAGGAAAAGTGACAAAACAAGGGAACACTTAGCTTTGCTCTGTTGCTTAAGCTCCCAGCAGCAGAGCCCACCACCTGCGTGCATCTTTTCCTCCACCGTGTCCAACATCTGGGTGCACTGTCCAGCAATGGAGTCCAGCACCTGAGTGCAGCTATCCAGCAACGGGGTCCCGCACCAGAGTGCAGCTTCAGCAAAAGAGTCCAGCAACTGAGTGCAGCTCTACACCATAGCTGCCACTCCACCAAGCTTTGCAAGAATTCTTCACTGACACCATAGCTGCCACTCCACCAAGCCATGCAAGAACTCCTTGCCGACACCATAGCTACAACTCCACCGAGCCATGCCAGCCCTCCTTACAGACACCATAGCTGCCACTCCAGGACTCTCACTGAGCTGTCCGTGACTCTCCTTCAGCTCCCTTCTTCACCCAGGCTTGCTTGCAAATGAGGAACTATCACCAACAGTGATTAACACACCTGATACTCTTTTATACAGCAATCACACCTGTTACATAATCACGTGCACAAACTAAGGTAACCAGAGTGCAATGACCCTAATGACCACTGGGGGGAAAACTACCTGAAATCACCACAGTGCAATGACCCTAATGGCCACCGGGGGCAAAACCACCTTTGGCACACAGCCAAGGGAAAAAAAGGTTACTTTGTGCATTTAATCTGTCAGATCCAACCTGGACCATGACAGTTGTACAGTAGAAATCGCTAACAGCAGAAGCAGTTTTTTTTGTTCTTCTTCCCTGCCTAATGCTTTCCCTTATTCAGAATCAGCAGCTGCAACCTCTCCCTAATGCTAATATCGGCAGAAGTAAGATGGCGGTCGGCGTGCACGCCCTTTTATAGCTCCTGTGACGCCACACAAAGCAAGCCAATCACTTGCATGCCCTTCTCAAAGATGGTGGTGACCGCTGCCCATGTCATCGCATTGCCCACAGTGTGCGTCCTCCATCATTGGCTGAAAAAGGGCGCTGGAAGCATAATTTGGCGCTCTGGTCGCCGACCTCATGGCCGACGTCACGCTATGGTTGGGTTTCGTTTAATGAAACCCGACTTCAGCGAAAGTCGGCAACTTATGAAATTGACCGACCCGTTTCGCTCAACTCTACTTATTACCAAAATTATGCCTCTAGATAAATTCCTTGAGGGGTGTAGTTTCCAAAATGGGGTCACTTGGGGATTTCAACTGTGTAGGCAAATCAGGGGCTCTCCAAACGCGACATGGTACATGCAGACCATTCCATCAATGTAACCGAACAAAGAGAACCTCGAGCTTATGGTCTTATAGGGAATCATATGGATCAATTGATATTTCATATAAAAAATATATCTTTATTGAACAAAAAAAATTGGTAAATGGTAGCACTACAACAAAAATGTGCCTGTACTTGGAATATAAAGTTAATAATAAATAGAAAGATAAAAACATACATAATCAAAAGAAAACAACGGACCAAAGATCATAATGCTAATAAATGTATAGAAACTATAGTCATGTAGGAATAAGCACAAAAAATACTAATAAGGGAATCAGAAATAATGGAAGAGCCAGATAAATTCATATGCCAAGAGAGAAAATAAATGATCCCTACTGTCTGTGCAAAGAGAGGGGAAGAATCTAAGTGATAGCACAGGATATAAATATACTCTCTCTATATATATATATATGTACATATCTACACTAAAAAATGAAGTTCATGAAAAAAATCAATATGTGTATATGGGGAATTAAGAGGACAGAGTTATGCAAGAGATTGCCCTGTAGCAGTACATAGAAAAAAGCAGTAGAAGACACAATGCATACAAGTGGATGCACGGAGCACAAAGCTAGTAGCAATATGGGTTGGTAAGCAGCAATATAAGATTGTAAAGTGCAAGGTGCAATGGAGCAGTAACAGCAGCTAAAGACAGATAAGAATGGCTCATATCTATTTGATCTGCCGATCCAAGTACAGCACACTCCCCAACGCGCGTTTTGGAACTGAGTCCTTCGTTAGGACTTCCTGCATATATTGAGCATTGAACCTATAGCGAATATTAGAGTCATAATGCCCCAAAGGGAGACTAAATTGAACAAGAAAGTCTCACTTGTTTGATCATATAAAAACTATTATTTTATTGAAAATTTGCTCAAATATACAATACAAGACGCAACATGTCAGAATGAGTGTATCTCCAAGGTGGAAACACATGGGGAGAGCTATAGCAGGGCCAGATTTATGCATGAATAGCACCCACAAATATAAAGCAGTCTTTACGCAGTTATTTGGATATATGCAAAAAATATAAAAAGTATCAGGTTGGGGTGGTTTTGGGGGGAAAATTTCCTCAATTAGGGAAGCCACTCCTCATGCCCATGCTAGAGATTACATAGGATAAGCCATGCAATAATGCTAAATTAGAGACTGTCTGTAAGTGAACATCCAGAGAAATCCCGCAATGGCCAAAGAGGAGAAGAAAATTCAATATGAATAGGATATACCCAGGTTTCCATACGCAAGTGCTAGATCTCTGCCATCCAAAACCAAATAAAGCGCCGTTTATAGTGCCATAACGTGCATAACCTCACCCATGTGTGGTCCCGGTACACCTCTCCTTTTCCGGACACGTTTCGCCCAGCAGGGCTTCCTCGGGGGGGCTTTTTGGTCACCACATGCACATCCTCATGCACTTTATGACACTATAAACGGCACTTTATTTGGGCATGAGGAATGTTTTCCCTAATTGAGGAAATTTTGCCGAAAAACCACCCCAACCTGATACTTTTTATATTTTTTGCATATATCCAAATAACTGCATAAAGACTGCTTTATATTTGTGTGTGCTATTCATGCATAAATCTGGCCCTGCTATAGCTCTCCCCATGTGTTTCCACCTTGGAGATACACTCATTCTGACATGTTGTGTCTTGTATTGCATATTTGTGTAAATTTTCAATAAAATAATAGTTTTTATATGATCAAACAAGTGACACTTTCTTGCACAATTTAGTCTCCCTTTGGGGTATTATGACTCTAATATTCTCTACAGGTTCAATTTCACGGAGAGTTGCTCATTAATTTTGGTGTTGCTATGATTAATGATCTTTGGCAGGTATGATATCTTTTGTTTCACATATATTGAGTATTGTCGTACTCAGGAGAAATTTCACAATTGTTTTGTCCATTTTCTCCTGTTACTCTTGTGAAAATAAAAAAAAATAAGGCTAAAAGAACATTTTTGTGGAGAAAATTTGATTTTTCATTTTCATGGCTCAATGTTATAAATTTCTGTGAAGCACCTTGGGGTTCAAGGTGCTCACCACACAGCTAAATAAATTCCTTGAAGGGTATAGTTTCTAAAATGGGGTCACTTGTGGTGATTTCCACTGTTTAGGCACATCAGGGACTCTCTAAATGCAACATGGCGTCCGCTCTCAATTCCAACCAATTTTGCTTTAAAAAAAAGTCAAACAGTGCTCCTTCCCTTCCAAGCTCTGCCGTGCACCCAAACAGTAGTTTTTCCCCCACATATGGGAGTATCGGCATACTCATGAGAAATTGCTCAAAAAGTTAATGGTCTTTTTCAGCCGGTTAACCTTGTAAAAATAAAAAAAGTTGGGGTCTAAAATAAAATTTTTGTGATTAAAAGTAAAATATTCCTTTTTTTTCCCCTTCCACATTACATTAATTCATATTAAGCGCCCTGAAATATGGTTTTGAGGATTTTGAGGGGTGCAGTTCTTAGAATGGTGTCACTTTTTTGGCATCTTCTGTCATATATGCCCCTTAAAGTCACTTCAAATGTGATGTGATCTCTAAAAAAATGGTTATTTTATGAACTATTTTAAGTGACGCACAGTGCTATACACTGACTAGGAGTTGGTAGCCCGGTTCATAATATTAGTGATAGATTGTGGGAGCAGAAAAATATATTTCAGGGAGCTACTGAAATATCAGACAAGACTTTAATCGTTAAAAAAGTTTTGGAAGTTTTTTTCTTTAATATCTTAAGGAAATTAAAATGCACATTTTTATACAGTTGGATTATGTGAATTTTACCATCATTCTATACCGGAAGATTAGTGAATTTAAAATTCAAAATGTAGAAAAGGAGATTAGGAAATATGCAATATAAATGTGAAAAAAAGCAAGCCATGAACATGAGTGTGGGATTTATTTCTCCCACAAGTAGAGGATATAGTTAGATAATTACAACACTGAGGACACCAGACTTGTGATAAGGAGCAAATATATCTTTTTTTAGAAATATCTGTCAATTCTTGTCACATTTTCGGCCTTCCAACTGCATATAGAATACCCTTTTTCTGTGTACTCTGTCAATGACTCTAGTCTATTTTTCTTATGTTCTATGTGAATGAAGTGAAGTTATTTTCTTACTCGGTGAATATCCAAGAAGTATTGTTTCTTCTTGCGGAGAATGACATGCTAAGCATGCCGAGATGAGGAGACTTAAAGCCGCAATGCTCCTCGGTGAAGAGCATTGTCCTTTAAAGTAATTCAACATCTGTCCATATTCACGTATTAGACTGCACAGGGAGGGCCCTTAAGACCTAAGCGAATGTGGCAAATTGTGTTGAATTTGAAAGAATCCATCAAACTTGGTGAATTGAAACAATTTGCAATTTGACTGCCTAAAATCGTCACCTTCATTTTATTTAGTGCAAAAGACTTAATCAGTGAGGGAAGGCTTACGTGACTTAGTTTACAGCTAGGGAGGCTTCCCTATGATGCCTTCCAGCTATCACGTCACATGGTAGAGCACAATCAGGAGGTACTATATAATAGCCTGTATAAAAGCAAAGGTAGAGAATGTAGCAGCCATTTATTTGGTGTTGTGGTGAATTTGGATAGTGAGGGCATGGCTGTAACTAGGTATTTCAGGGCCCCATACTGGCAACATTTTTGGGCCCCCTTGAGACTCTGCCCAGGCTTCACTCCAGCTCCACCCCTCGAACCTTCCACAGTCGCACCACCCACCCGTGGAAAAACTCCACTTCTGCAACCAGACCTCACCAACCACACATTAACAGTTCCCATCGAACATCATATTACATACAGTGCATAGCCATCAGCTTTTTTTTTTTTTAAGCCGCCACGGCGACAAGGTTGACTCTTTTGGCCGGGCCCTACTCTACTCTATCCTATTAGCTAAACATTTCTGAAATTATCCAATACTCTTTTTAGGCATATATTTCTTTAAGGAAATGTGTCACATGCATTTTTTAAAATGACCAATAACACCACAAACAATGGGCAAAAACCGTCACACCATGGCCCGACCACACATTACCACCACATAGTGACCGAATAATACACCATACAATTGACAAATACCGTCACACCATAGCACCACATAGTGACCAAATAATACACCATTTAATTGACAAATATTGTCACACCATGGCTGGACCACATATTACCACCACATAGTGACCAAATAATACACCATTTAATTGACAAATAGTGTCACACCATGGCCGGACCACATATTACCACCACATAGTGACTGAATAATACCACATACAAGTGGGGTGTTGCTCTTAGTGCCCCATCAGGGACTGGAGTAAGATTTCTCCATAAGGTATGCCACAGTTCATCATAAATTAGACAAGCTGTGACATCAAGCTCTCGTTCTACCCCATCCCAGTCCATTTTGGCACAGTTGGGCAATATTGGAGTGAAAATGGCAAAAATGTTGAGCTCTACAAAACTTTTGTGCCTTATCAAAGTGTTTATGGCAAAAACACTGTTGAATTGTGGCCAGTGTATTCACTAATCTTGGCTATTCTAGGGCAACGAGGCTGTCAATCAGATATCCTTTTGGTGGTGATCTCTACTCTTTGTATGACATACATGTACGGTATCTTACGGGAGTCACCTTCCACCAATTACGTCATTGGACATTAAGGGTTTATTGTAGTTCTCCAAAGTTTTTCAATAATCCGGTACAACATGACAAATCAGCGTTAATCATTTTCCATCCCTTTAACCAACAGTGAATGCTCCAGGCATTCGCAAGTTAACAGCTTAGGGAAAAAGGGAAATATATTTAGCTTAACTGAGAGAGATAAAATTAGATGTAGCCCATTTCTATGCCAAAAGTGTTGCGATGAGTTGTTTGGCTCAGCACATGAAGAATGCAGATCATCATTACTGCAGTTGTTCCCAGCTTCTCTTTCCATAATGACAGCAGCTAACTATGGGACGAGAAATTGACAACGAAAACGAATTCTTCTTTATGACCAGTTTATCTAAACACTTTGCTATCGTTTGAAATATGAGTGGTTCTTACAAAATGGTAGCTAATTGCAAAAACACAGAATTTTTTAATTTCATAGATGATCTTGACTTTTCAAGCAAGTTGTACCCCACCTTTTATTTGTTTGTGTCAACTTTTAAATAGATTTCTATAGTAATTGCTCCATTATTGTGTTTTCATTATTATATTTCCATTTGAATCCATAATTTACTAGAATTCCAGATATAAGAAAGGTTGTATTCAATAATGTGATGCCAATAAAGAAGAAAACGGATGGCACTCACCGGTAAAAGTCACTCTTTATTCCAGTATTTTAAAACATCGGTGTCGGAAGGATGGGAGCAGGAGTGGAGAAAACGAGGGCTGTTTCGCACTGCAGTAGCGCTTCTACGGGTCATACCAAGAACGTGCACACGATCATCTGCACCATTGAGACCACATACCTCTTGCCACTGTAAGACTGTATTATTGTGTTCCTACCCCTGAAGATCGCACTGTGCTGTATATTATAATGTGAATAGAGTCATGCTACTTTAGATATATGTTGTAATGTATAGAGTGTGATAAGCTTTATAGGTGTAACCTGCTTAATATATTGGGATCAAGGGATCAAGTATTGTTAGTATAATAGACATGGGGTGCAGTAGGAATACACAAAGTGTAAAGTATAAAATAAGTGATACCATGCATAGGATAGGTTTCAAAATATAAGTGACCATAAGATAAGATAGATTTGGGAAGCAGTATAAATGTAATATATTTAATGTATGCATATGCAATGCACAGTATTTGTAAAGGTATATATGTCAGATAAAGACATAGGGACAGACATAGTTAACGGTTCGGGATTAGCCCATAGAGGGAGAAGCAAGCCTCTGTAAAAAGGGACTGCTTCCTGATAGCAGATCAGATAGGGAGGTTGTAATGCTCCAGCCGGCTCACCTGCATGGTGCCTCCTTCCACTTTCATGCAGGGACGCAGGCTTACGCATCACCCCAGCCCCGCAGTGTGTTTACCGGTGTCTTCCTGCTTCCTTGTATTTCCTGCTATCAATGTGTGAGCGCCACAGTCTGGCACTTTCCCATTCTTAAAGGGGCAGCACATGCATTATGCTTAACACTCTCTGACTATTGCTGAGAGGCATTTAGCATAAACAATACACCTGCAAGATGCCTCCCTGCCGATAGCTGGGAGGAATCTTGTGTAAGAGTCTCCCTCTACACAAGGGAGTCACCAAGCAACATAGTGAATCATTAGTTAGTAAGATATACCATTCATGAGCTGTCCCGGTGAGGTCAGAGCTTGAATCTTATCCCTTGGTCCCGATGTGTACAGTCCTGTATCTTCATCCCCTGGTCTTGGAGCGGCCAGTGCCTGAACCTTGTCTCCTGGTCCATGAGCAGTCAGGGCCTGAAACTTGTCCTCTGGTCCTAGAGCTACCAGTACCTGAACTTTATCCCCTGGTCTTGGAGCGGTTAGTTCCTGAACCTCATGCCCTGGTCCAGGAGCAGCCAGTGTCTGAACCTCATCCCCTGGTCCCTTAGCAGCCAGGACCTAAAACTTGTCCTCTGGTTCTGGAGCGGCCAGTCCCTGAACCTTGTCCAAGAGAGATCAATGCCTGAACCTTGCTCCCTGTTCCGGAATGGTCATTGCCTGAATCTTGTCCCCTGGTCCCGAAGCAGCCAGTGCCTACAAGAACGTATAAGCATTCCACACCATGTAGCACATTGGGACTGGGACACAATTTTCCTGTACAGTGCTAGGGCATTTTGGAGCAGCAGCTCGTTCACGGCTTCTGCTCTCTGTCACTTTCCACCAAGAAAACAGTTTCAGGCCACCAAAGATGGGGTATTTGCCAATTTGATGGCAGCAGAAGATCAATAATAAAAGAACTGTATCTTTTAAGGAAGGATTGGACTTGATTTTCCAGCTCATCACACAAATGATCAATTAGATTGAGACCTTTGGAATCTGGAGGAAGAATCAACATCTTTATCACGTTCCTTGGACAACTCTTGAAAATTTTTTTGAAGTGTGCCAGTGTCAATCTATTTAAAGAGGCCACTTTAGTCAAAGAATACCATAAGTGGGTACTTGATCTACAAAAAAATATGTAGGTGGCACTTATACTATCCACTTAAGTGTCAGAACTAGAGTTGAGCGAAACGGGTCGAAAAATTTCAAAAGTCGCCGACTTTTGGCAAAGTCGGGTTTCATGAAACGAAACCCGACCCTAGGATGAGGTCGGCCACGAGGTCGGCGACTTACGCGCCAAAGTCGCGTTTCAAAAGTTTGTTTTGCACTCTTTTTCAGCCAATCAGGATCCACGGACACTGTGGGCAACGTGATGACATAGGCACGGGTCACCACCATCTTTCAGAAGGGCATGCAAGTGATTGGCTTGCTTTGGTGGGCATCACAGGGGGTATAAAAGGGCGTGCACGCCGACCGCCATCTTACTTCTGCCGATCTTAGCATAGGGAGAGGTTGCTGCTGATTCTGTAGGGAGAGCGTTAGGCAGGGAAGAAGAAAAAAAAAAAAACTGCTTCTGCTGCTAGCGATTGTGCCTGTACAACACACCATTTTGCTATTCGTATTTCACATATTTCATATTTGGTGTGCTACCATTTTCTATTTAATATGTAAGTTACCTTTTGGTATGCACCTATTCAGACTAGTTCTAGATGTGCCGTCAGTTTTTCTATTACTTGTATACTGTTTTTCTGACTGAGCACTCCGCCCTTCATCAAGTGGTGATTTTAATCGCATTCAATCACATGTTTTGGTTCCTATCGTCCTATATATACAGGCTTTATCATGTTACTAGCCAGAGGTCAGTTCACACTAGGCAGTCAGTATAGGGACCCATTCAATCTGAGATCACCTTGTCGTTGGTGAATGGGCTCACATCTTTTGGCCAAATTTTGTGCTAAGTATCTCATATGTTTTTCTAGATTACAAAAGCCATTATGCTATTCATGTTTCACTTATTTCATATTTGATATGCCTTACAAAAGCCATTATGAAATGTATTACTAAAGCCATTTTGCTATTCGTATTTCACATATTTCATATTTGGTGTGCTACCATTTTCTATTTAATATGCAAGTTACCTTTTGGTATGCACCTATTCAGACTAGTTCTAGATGTGCCGTCAGTTTTTCTATTACTTGTACAACACACCAGTCACTGTGTGTGCAGTGCAAGGGGAGGCTATATTGTGGTGTATCAGTGGTGTTGGTTGTTGGGCTGCCTTCTAAGGCTTCCTGACAGTTGCATTGCTGTTTACCCACTGCTCTGCAAACTGCTTTTTTAAAAGCAATCCCAATTTTTTTTTTTGTCCTGCTGAGGTACTGAGCTGCAAACTGCTTTTTTAAAAGCAATCCCAAATTTTTTTTTTTTTTCCTGCTGAGCATGCATTTTTTCACACCATACAGCGGTGTACGCTCCTCACACAGTACCGTGTAACGACTGTTATCACAGCCACAGTGAAGCTATCTGTGTCACTCTGTGAGAATAAGTCGAGGACATGTTCCGTTCTTACAGACCTGCACTCTAGGGAGATTCCTACTCTGCCCAATTCTACATACACCTTGTTGTTTGTGATACACTAGCCAATTTCTGCCTGTGACATAGCGCTGTGATATTCAGTGGGCCTCACACAATCCAAAAGTGTCCAGTGTCCACTAGTGTGTGCAGAAATTCAAAATCTCACTTATCCTCTAGTCACTTTGGTCACAGCTGTGTCATCGAGCCTGTGACATAGCGCTCAGATATTCAGTGGGCCTCACACAATCCAAAAGTGTCCAGTGTCCACTAGTGTGAGCAGAAATTCAAAATCTCCCCTGTCCTATAGACACCTTGTATTACATTGCTATATAGTTTGTTGGATTTTGTCTACATTTCTACCAAAAATGAGGAAGGCTGGTGAAAGAGGCCGTGGAATTGGGTGGGGGTTGGCAGCTGGTAATGATGGTGTTGGATCTGATGGTAGTGGCAAGAGCAAAATAGGACCGAATGCAGGAGGTGTTGAGCCTGCGTCATCGTCTGGCTCCATAAGGCTTCGAAGGCTTAGTTTTCTAGGAGTTGGCAAACCGCTTTTAAAGCCAGAGCATCAGGAAAAAGTTTTGTCTTACATTGCTGACTCAGCCTCCAGCTCTATCGCCTCCTCTTCTTCAGTTGTAAAAAGTAAAAGCACTGAGTCGTCATTGGAGGCTCATGTTCATGAACCACACCTTTCCTTGTGTCCTTCACCCCAACCAAGATTGAAGGATGACGCAGGCCATACTACTGATTACTCCATGGAGCTGTTTTCACATACCATGCCTGGATTATCAAGTGAAATGGTGAATTACCCAGGCCAAGATGAATCTGACATGGAGTGCACTGATGCACAGCCGCTGATGGATGATTCTGCTGGTACATTCACTCAGAGCACTACATTGTCCTCGCAGTGTACAGAGCCAGATTCTGACCCTGATGAGACTCAGGTGCCCCTTCCCGCACACTATACCACCTTACACGCTGACACAGAGGAAGGTGCACATGACATTGAAGAGGAGGTGATGGATGACCCAGTTGTTGACCCAGATTGGCATCCATTGGGGGAAGAGGGTGCTGCTTCCAATAGCTCAGATGAGGAGCATCCACAGCAGACATCGACATCGCAACAGCTGTTATCTGGCAGGCCCGGAGCACTCCAAAGACAGGTTCCAAACATCAAAAGAGTTGCTGGACAGCTTGTCCAGAGGGTCAAAAGATCACAGCGTGCTAGGCCGCAAAATGTCTGCCAAAGTAGGAAGAGTGCAGTGTGGCACTTTTTTGAACAAAATCCTCATGATCAGGCCAAGGATATCTGTAAGAAGTGCGCAAAGACCTTTAGCCGAGGGAAAAATCTGAAAAATTTGAATACCAGTTGCATGCTTAGACATTTAAACACCATGCACTTGCAAGCATGGACACAACACCAAACCTCAAGTGCCACATGTGCAACTGATCACAACGAAGGTAGTCAGCAACGCTACATTGTTTCCCCCACTGTAAGCCCACCGGTTAGCACAGCAGCAAATGTTGAGGTGTCGTTGCAAGGCCACAGCAGTCAGGGAATCCCACTGTTATATCAACGAAAGACTGATTCTAGGCCATCAGAAAGAACACCAACTCCATCACCATCATCAACCCTCTCTCAGTCCGCCCTGTCCACCGCAACTTCCACCACATGCAGTTCTCAAGTCCAGCTCACCCTCCCAGACACTATGAGTAGGTCAAGAAAGTACTCAGTCTCTCATCCGCGTACACTGGGTTTGAACGCCCACATTGCCAAACTAATCTCGTTTGAGATGATGCCCTTTCGGTTGGTGGAAAGCGCAGCTTTCCGCGAACTCATGGCCTATGCAGTACCATGCTATGACCTACCCAGTCGCCACTTCTCTCGCAAAGCCATCCCAGCCCTCCACCATCATGTGAAAGACATAAACAATGTATAGTCACTGCACACGCTGATTGTACTTAATGTGAAGTAAATTTATTGCTTGACAGTGAGGAAGCGACATCAAACGACGTTTCGGCCACATCGGCCTTTATCACAAAGTCGCTGTAATAAAATACATACATAAAAATATCAAAAAATTGTAAACTTTATACAAAATATATACACATAGTATCCAGAGAGCATGGAATATAAGCACTAGAATTATTTAGAAAGATGTGGAGACATCAAACACGTGCAACTGAGAGATAACGCGGTAGATAAGAAACATGAAGGAGCGTGGTCATACCCTTTTCAATTGAATGTAGGGTCTGTTTTCACCAAATCGATAGTGTCACTGCTAGGCATAAATGAGTTGATAGCATATTCTGTAAGTAGGGATAGATGAACATATCGTTAGGGTGACATAAATAAAGAAAAAAAGACAAAAATAAAAAATGAAAAATAAAAAATAGGAATAAGAATGAAAATAAAAAAAATAAAAAATTAAAAATAAAAAATAAAGATAGATCAAGTACTGAACTGGGTGTCTGGAGGACAGATGGATAAAACAGATTAACCAGCATAAGTGGCATAGCTAGTTGTATACAAAAAAGACAGTGAGGGACTGTAAAAATATGCCCAGGTATCTAGCTGTCCAGACAAAAGCTGTATTCTATTTAGGGAAAACAAAGAAATATACCAAAGTTGCTGCTAAATCCTGTTCCTTGAAGAGGTGGTGGACTGGTAAATATGCCACTGCTAAACAAAGAAAAAGGGGGTACATTAGAGATGTGGCAGGATTGGTGGTCCTGGATTGGGACCATACAAAAGTTGGTGATGCAGCGGTGGTCCTGGGTAGGGACCATGGTAAGGTTGGTGGTACAGCAGTGGTCCCAATGGGACAGTACTTACTATTATTGGTGGCTCAGTGGAGTGTGAAGTCTGCACAATGGTGCCAGAGCAGTGAGTGAGCGCTGGATCACAGGCTGTGCTTTTTATCCTGTCTGGTCCGGTCATGTGACCGGAAGTGACATCAGACGCCGGGGCGTGTGCATTGGAGCACGGCCGTAGTGTCTCACATTGATCCCCACCAAAAAGATGGCGCTGGCTGTTCACACATGCGCAGTAGAGTGCAATCAAAGAAAACCTAATGAGGCCATGCAGAGACTGCTGTAGCTCTGAGTGGGACACACGCATCGGGGGGGGAGGTGCAGTGTGCTATATATAAAGAGACTGGGCAATTAACATATGGAAACAAATATAAACGAACAGTATTATTGCAAATCATACATGTAAATATACAGCATTTGAATTGCGTAGGAGTCCAAACTTAAACAAACATAAAAAATAGAAGAAATGAAAAGAGTGATGTCAGACCTAGGGGAGAGAATGGAGAAGGTTATGAACTCAAATCAAATGAATTATGAAGATTAGAAAAAAGGAAAAATAAAGAAGGAGAAATAATAAAGGGAAAAATAAAGATATAAAATGAGAATAGTAGAAAATAAAAAATAAAAATAAACAAAAAATAAAAAGTAAAAAATAAAAAATAAAAAAATAAAAAATAAAGAGAAAAAGGAACAAGGGGGGAAAAAAAAGAAAAAAAGAAAAAAAGAAAAGAAGAAAAAAAGGAAAAAAAAGGGGGGGAAAAAAAAGCCTGCAAGGAACAAAATATAAGGGGAAAAAATTTTTTTTTGAAAAGTAAATAAAAAGACCAAATTTGTAAAGAAAAGGTGAAAATAAATTGTACGGCAAAATGCCTTCAAACAGAGGAAGGGACAAAAAAAGGGGGGGGGTTGTGGAAAACTTTTTTGCAAACTTGAAAAAGAAAAAGAAAAAACAAACAAAAACAAAAAAGAAAAAAGAAAAAACAAAAACACATTATGTTTCATTATCTTACCGCTTGGGTTAGATGTAAAAAGGGGAGAATCAAGAAGGCAACCAATCAATGGGTCTAGGGAAAGAGGAAGAGAAAAAAAGGAATTTTTATAAAAATTATTAGATTAGCCAATCGATTTCTCGATTGAGACCCCTCGGATGTAAGGTGTCTAGTGTGTAGATCCAGAATGTCTCCCGTTGCTTTAAAAGGCGAACATGGTTCCCACCTCTTTTGGGTCTAGGGACTTTTTCAATAATTTGGAACCGTAGTTGTGATACGTTGTGTCGGGCTTCCTTGAAATGGGCAGGAAGTGGGAGCCATGTTTTCCCGCATCTAATCGTAGACTTGTGACTGGATATTCTGTCCCTGATTGCCTGGGTGGTTTCACCCACGTACAATAAACCACATGGACATTTGATGATGTAAACGACGAAGTTAGTTTCACAAGTGAAGTAATCCCTAATTGGATAGGATTTGCCAGAACGTGGGTGGACTATCTCACTGCCTTTGATGATATTGGAACAGCTCATGCAGTTTAGGCAAGGGAATGTACCAGTTCTCTTTTGTCCTGTTAGAGTATGTGTATTGATGTGACTGGAGGTACCCAGGTCAGCCCGGACAAGCTTGTCCTTAAGATTTTTTTATTTTTATTTTTGTCTTTTTTTCTTTATTTATGTCACCCTAACGATATGTTCATCTATCCCTACTTACAGAATATGCTATCAACTCATTTATGCCTAGCAGTGACACTATCGATTTGGTGAAAACAGACCCTACATTCAATTGAAAAGGGTATGACCACGCTCCTTCATGTTTCTTATCTACCGCGTTATCTCTCAGTTGCACGTGTTTGATGTCTCCAAATCTTTCTAAATAATTCTAGTGCTTATATTCCATGCTCTCTGGATACTATGTGTATATATTTTGTATAAAGTTTACAATTTTTTGATATTTTTATGTATGTATTTTATTACAGCGACTTTGTGATAAAGGCCGATGTGGCCGAAACGTCGTTTGATGTCGCTTCCTCACTGTCAAGCAATAAATTTACTTCACATTAAGTACAATCAGCGTGTGCAGTGACTATACATTGTTTATGCGATTCTGGGACTATCCGTTCCTTCTCACTGGCACCGCGAACTCGAACCCTCTGGCCGAGTGCTAACCATCTGTATTATCTATCATGTGAAAGACCGCATTGTCCATGCACTCAAGAAGTCAGTGAGCGGAAAGGTGCACCTCACAACTGATGCATGGTCCAGTCGGCATGGCCAGGGCCGTTACGTGTCCATCACTGCGCTCTGGGTTAATGTGGTGGATGCAGGGTCCACAGGGGACAGCGGTGGTGGGACAGTGCTGCCTAGCCCACGGTATAGGAAACAGTTGGCTGTAGGCGTTCGACCCTCCTCCTCCTCCTCCTCCAGAAGCGAAAGCTCGTCCACAGAGCGCAGTCGTACGAGCACTCCATCTGCAGCTGCCACTGTTGCACACGAGGTGTCCCCCTATCGAGCAGCTAGTGGAAAGCGTCAGCAGGCTGTGTTGCAGATGATGTGTTTGGGCAACAGACACACCGCCGAGGTGCTGGCCGAGTACTTGAAGCGACAAACTGAGTCATGGCTGGGCAGTGTACATCTTGAGGCAGGCAAGGTAGTTAGTGATAACGGCCGTAATTTTGTGGCAGCCATAGCCCTTTCAAAACTCAGCCACATACCTTGCTTGGCTCACACCTTGAACCTGGTGGTGCAGTGCTTCCTCAAAAATTATCCGGAGTTAACAACCCTGCTCCAGAAGGTGCGAAGACTGTCGTATGCAGAAGCTGCAGTGATTGCTCCACCTTCCCAACCACCGCCTCATTATCGACGTTGCAACAAGGTGGAACTCCACCCTGCACATGGTTGAGCGGCTGTGCGAACAGAGACAGGCCATAATGCATTTGTGGGAGGATACACGGCCAGGCACTTTGAGAGCAGACATGGAGTTGACAGGTGTGCAGTGGTCGAAGCTGAAAGACCTCTGTAAAGTCCTTCAGTGTTTTGAGGAATGCACACGGCTGGTAAGCGCAGACGATGCCATCCTAAGCATGAGCATCCCACTTATGCGTCTGCTCATGCAAACTTTGACGCACCTTAAGGAGCAGGCTTCTGCAGCCAATGTTGATGAGGAGGAAGAGGAGGAGGGAATCCTTGATGACATTCAGCCATTGTCTGCTCAGGGACCTCTCCTGGACGAGGTGGAGGAAGAAGAGGAGGAGGAGGAGGATGATGGGGATGATTACTTAGGGGAGGAGGATGCATCTCGTGGGGCAAGTGAAAATGTTGGCGTGGCAAGGTCTGGTACAGGGTTTGTGCGTGACTGGAGGGATGTGGATTTGCCAGAAAGTTCTCCTCCAGCCAGCACTCGCAGTGCATCATTGACACCGGGAACATTGGCCCACATGTCAGATTATGCCTTGCAGATCCTAAAAAGGGACCCCCGCATTGCCAAAATGATGAACGATGACGACTACTGGTTGGCCAGCATCCTGGATCCACGCTATAAAGGCAAATTACAAAACATCATGCCACAGGAGAACCTTGACCTAATATTGGCTAATAAACAAGCAACTCTGGTAAATCGGTTGCTTGAGGCATTCCCAGCACACAGCAGCGGTGATGGTTCTCACACGAGCCGTACGGGCCGGGGTCAGCTTGGCAGAGGTGTTCGTGGTGCACACAGCAGAAGTGGCGTTGGAGACAGGGGTTTCATGACAATGTTGTGGACTGATTTTTCAAGTACCGCTCACACAACTGGAAATACTGCATCGATGGAAAGTGACAGGAGACAGCAGTTGTCAACTATGGTTACAAACTACTTTTCCTCCCATATCGATGTTCTCCCACACAGGTCATTCCCCTTTGACTATTGGGCCGCTAAACTGGACACCTGGCCTGAATTGGCACAATATGCCTTACAGGAGCTCGCTTGCCCAGCTGCAAGTGTGCTATCGGAAAGAGTCTTCAGTGCAGCTGGATCAATCCTGACAGAAAAAAGGACCCGTCTGTCAACCCAAAATGTGGATGATCTAACCTTCATTAAAATGAACCACGCATGGGTTTCCAAGGATTTTGTCCCACCTTCCCCTGATGACACATAGGGTGACAGAAAAATGGCTTGCTTTGGTCCACCTCTTCCTGGGACTTGACCTATTTCACCTTTTGCATCAGCTGAATGTCCAACATCAACATATGCCACTTTCTAAAACTCCCTAACTGTGCTGCCTCCCCCCCATGGCCGGGGTCACCACCTAGCGCACGACACCGTGCGAGTGCCGTTGCCCTGGACAGGTGGGTAGGCCGACTCTTGGGCACGGGCACTGGCACAGGGTCCCTCATAGTGCAATCAAGTGTCTCTGACGGTGGTGGTGCACACCCGCCGTCAGACACACCGCCGTACTATGAGGGGCCCAGTGCCAGTACTGACGCCCACGAGTGGGCCCTCCTTGCTTGGGCAGGGCCCCAGCATTTGCAATCTTTACCTCTCCCTGCTCCTCCGCTGTGTAGTCTGGGCCGTCAAATCCATACTGTGCCTGACACCGTTTGAGCCTGCCTCCTGATGTATAGACATATATTTTGAATGTGTACGCTATCCATACATGTTATCTGGGGATACGGTACCCTTTCTCACCTTTGTGCAATCACGTGCAATCCATACTGGGCCTAACACCGTCTGAGCCTGCCTCCTGATGTATAGACATATATTTTGAATGTGTACACTATCCATACATGTTATCTGGGGATACGGTACCCTTTCTCACGTTTGTGCAATCACGTGCAATCCATACTGGGCCTAACACCGTCTGAGCCTGCCTCCTGATGTATAGACATATATTTTGAATGTGTACGCTATCCATACATGTTATCTGGGGATACGGTACCCTTTCTAACCTTTGTGCAATCACGTGCAATCCATACTGGGCCTAACACCGTCTGAGCCTGCCTCCTGATGTATAGACATATATTTTGAATGTGTACGCTATCCATACATGTTATCTGGGGATACGGTACCCTTTCTAACCTTTGTGCAATCACGTGCAATCCATACTGGGCCTAACACTGTCTGAGCCTGCCTCCTGATGTATAGACATATATTTTGAATGTGTACGCTATCCATACATGTTATCTGGGGATACAGTACCCTTTCTAACCTTTGTGCAATCACGTGCAATCCATACTGGGCCTAACACCGTCTGAGCCTGCCTCCTGATGTATAGACATATATTTTGAATGTGTACGCTATCCATACATGTTATCTGGGGATACGGTACCCTTTCTAACCTTTGTGCAATCACGTGCAATCCATACTGGGCCTAACACCGTCTGAGCCTGCCTTCTGATGTATAGACATATATTTTGAATGTGTACGCTATCCATACATGTTATCTGGGGATACGGTACCCTTTCTAACCTTTGTGCAATCACGGGCAATCCATACTGGGCCTAACACCGTCTGAGCCTGCCTCCTGATGTATAGAAATATATATTTTGAATGTGTACTCTATCAATACATGTTATCTGGGGATACGGTACCCTTTCTAACCTTTGTGCAATCACATGCAATCCATACTGGGCCTAACACCATCTGAGCCTGCCTCCTGATGTATAGACATATATTTTGAATGTGTACGCTATCCATACATGTTATCTGGGGATACGGTACCCTTTCTCACCTTTGTGCAATCATGTGTAATCCATACTGGGCGTGAGAACGGCTGGCGAGCTGTTAAGCAAGCTACAGCACCTGTGGTTTGCACACGTAAGTTTTTCATTTTTTCAGGAATGACGGTTAGGCCTAATTCCGGAACTGCGGTTGACCTGCACTTACTGGGAAATCATTGTTCGCGGGTAATAATTGTAATCAGTGATCCCCATCACTAACGTTGTTGAGCGGGTTATCTGCACCTGTAAGCGACAAACGCTGGCCTTTTCAGTGTAGCGCACATGCAGCCACGGACATGTAAGGGGATGACACACCAGTTATTGGCCAATCTCATGTGCCAGAGCCTCACGTGTCCCTCTAGTAAGCCGGACTCGGACCGCGGGGCATGACGGAGTCTCGTTCGTTAACGGAATTAAGCTTGCAATGTGTGCATCTGTTCTGTAGCTGGCATGGTTGAGGTTTCCCAGGTGGAGTCGAATTTAACTGTAGGCTCCACTCCTGGTGGTGCCCTTCTGGACATTCCTTTAAGGTTCAGCTTTGCAACCATACTGCCCACGTAAAACAAACACTTTGCCTTCATGAACGCTGTTTGGAGGGTCATGACTCGTGGGAATAACGCCGCCCAATCAGTTAACCTGCTAGAGAGATCGTTCGTTGCTCCCAAGCATGACATCTCACTCCCTAGGAAGAAGGTAATGCCACTGTGGCGACTGTACTCCTGGGGGCGACACAAGTGCACTGATGCCCAGCCACTGCTCGATGAATCTGCTGGTACATTGACCCAGACCACTACATTCCCCTCGCACGCTACACGGCCTGAATCTGACCCTGATGAAACTCAGGTTACCCTTCCCATATACAGTTCCATCTTACACGGTGACAAAGTGGAAGCTGCAGATGAAAGTGCAGGTTCGGCCCACCCGCCATCAGACACACCGTACTATCAGGGGCCCTGTGCCAGTGCCGTCGCCAACGAGTGGGCCCCCCCTGCTTGCTCAGGATCACAGCACTTGCAAAGTTGAAATACTGTGCAGTGAGATGGAAGATGGGGACGACGAGGAGTCCAGACAAGTACAGGGATTCCCTAGCGAGGAGACTTATTTGATTGTTTTCAATGTTGGGACAGCAATTTTTGGGGAGCACTATACTCTGGAGAATGATAGATGGGGCCCACCATACACTGGAACATTCCAAAGGTGGACATCAGACACTGGAGCAGCATTTACAGGGCCCATTATACACTAGAGCATTAGAAATGGGGCCCATTATGTTTGGAGCATTATTTGGGCCCATAAGACAGTGGAGCTTCATCCATGGGGACCAACATATACTGTAGCATTATGTGGAGCTCATCATATACTGTTTCAAACATTATATGGGACCAATGATTCTGTATGGAGAAATAGATGGGCCTCGTCATGAGATGTAAAAAGTGAAGTATTTTTCATTGTACTATACCGCTATTTCTCTGCCGTATCGGAGCATGATGAGTTGTGGTATGTGTTAAAGGGGCGCTCTTTCACCCAGGGCACATGAAAACCTGGAGCCAGCCCTCCCCCCCACAACTGTAACCAAATAACCCCCATTTTTCAGTGCGTAACTTGTATTATGAAGTTAATTAAGGTTGACAAGCTTAAGTAAGAAGAATTGATGCTTTTGGCATTCAAATGGGCACTGTTGGTGTGTTTCCTGTCCTCCTCTCACTGCCGACTTTTATTCCCCATTGACTTACATTGGGTTTCGTGTTTCGGGACGACCCCGACTTTTCCCTATAATCGGACGATCTTGCTCGACCCGACTTTTGGAAAAGTCGGGTTTCACGAAACGAAACGCGACCCTAAAAAACCAAAAGTCGCTCAACTCTAGTCAGAACGTTGTTCTTCAGTAGATCATCGCCTAGAGCTTAATACTATTTCCTCCAACATCAACCTATCTCCTACAGCGTGCCTCCTTCGCTCAGTGAATCCTGTGTAGGGGTCAGTAGCCGAGCTGGGGGGTGGTCCCTCTTCTTACCGCGCAGAGACGAAACAGAGACAAGATGGAGACAGATTCTGGGTGCAACAGGTCCAAGCTTTATTCACTTGCTGTCCACCTGACAGCCTCACAGCACTCCGCAATTTTCCTCAAGGCTCTCCGGTTACAATACACCACAGAACACCGCACTTTCGCCAGGGACGTATATATACGTACCGTCCCTTTACTCTTGTTGACGCTTTTGACAGGTCCGTCACTGTGGCCGCCTTAGGCCCGTCAACCAACAGTAATTTCACTGGTCACAACGTCTTTCTTAACACGGTATCCGTAACCTCTGTGCCTCGTCGATATAACCTCTGTGTCTCGTCTATTTTGCGGTATTCCTGTCAGGACCACCCCCCTGACGTTCTCTCTCCTCAGTCCCCCTGGTTTGGATTCTCTTCACAGCGCACAGACTGTCACAGTCCTCCTGTCACTGGAGCTCCCCCTGGGGACTGGAACTTTCTGGAACCCTCCCTCAGTATTTATAGCACACCGGTCCCCTGTCACTGTAACTCCGCCCCATGACCAACGGTTTCTAAAGCCCTAAGCTGATGTCAAGTCCTTTACTCACACTCCTCCCTGCCATCTAATGGTCAACCCAAGGTACTGCACATCCACTACACTTTCCTAGCTGTTTCCCCACTATAGTAACTGACACCTGTCTAAACTGTGCAAACCTTTCTTTCTCTATTCAGACACGTCCGTCCGTCAGGTCACCTTCCCTACACTCCCCCTTCCTTTGTCCATCATCGTCCTCAACAATCGTCATTCCTGCCTTCGTCGTTCTGAAGCTTCACCTACACTCTGTTGTCGGACTAGCTGTTGGGCCAAACCCACTACCTGCGGGGGCCGAACCATACTGGGAGCACTATGCTCTGAGCAGCCAACTGCTACTCACCAGCGCGCACGCCACATGACAACGTCTTTCAAATTGGGCTAGGTACACCCATATTCTCTCTATGGCGTGTACCTTCCCCTACTCTCCCCTACTGTCACCTTCCACTATTCGGTACGCCATGATTGAGGTATCACACCTACCAGATCATTACCAGCGCCCGCCTTCCTCCTTCAGGGGTGTCCGTGGTGTTGGGGACCTGACCTAGGACGGCTGTCTCTCTCACGTCTTCCAACTCTTTTACCCTTCTTTCAGTTACATGTCATGGTCGGCGTCTCGGTCTCCCAGACCCTCTTCACACATAGACCCCTCTTCGGATCTCACACTTCCCGTTGGTCCCTCAGACCTTCCCTTACCCGGACCTGTTGCATTTACTTTTGCATATTATACAACAAAACAAACTTTATAATAGCAATAGTACCCCTTTTTCTATTTTTTTTTCATTTACAATTTTTTCTTTTTAACCAGCAAAACAAACAAAAAAAAATATATAACAGGCTTTCTCCCCCTTCCTTTAACATTGGCACTTTTCTTTTGCATCCCCGCTATGTCAGTCAAACCAATTTCAACACTTATAACAAGGAAAACATTTTTCTTTTAACCTGGACGCAAACTGTCCCAATTACACCGTTATGCAAATAGCGAATTCCCAACAGTTCAAGCCATCTCCTGGTGGCTGGTAGCAAGGGACCCCACAACCGTGGAGCTCCCAGGATGCAAGAAGTGTCCCTTTCTGCAAGTTAGTATAAACGAGCCGTCCCGGGAATCGTGCAGCCGCCATGCCAGCCTCTCCCCTCTCATGGAGCAGGTTCCAGACTTCCTGCTCCCTGGCCCTCTTCTTCTTTATAACTCCTGCGACCCAAACAGAGGGTCCAGTACGAGCCCTGGAGTCCGGTGGGCGGGACTTAACCGAGGATGACGGCGGGGCAGAGGCGGCTGATCATTTCAGCGGCCCAGCAGCCGCTGGGGCCGGGTGGCGGGCAGGGACAGCCGGATTTTTCGCAGATTGGGCCACAGGGCCTGACACATAGGCCGCAGCCGGCTCCAACGCCAGCATAGCCGCGGCTGCGGGATAGGCCGCACCTGGAGTTCCAGACGGAGCTGGAGTAGCTGCCGATTCCGGGAATGAGGTCGCTACTGGCAGGGGACACGCAGCAGCGCCTTTTGTAGACAGTCTCTGCACCGGCGACACCAGACGTGGCGCCACTGGGCATGATGAATCAGGAACGGTAACGGAGGCCCTGCTCAGCTCAGCGTAAACAGTAAGGGCCTCCTCGGCCAGACTTTCGGATACACAGGGGGCCGCGTTCTGCGGCTGAGTAGCGGGGACTTCTTGCAGAGCCGCTGGCAGAGCCGGGGAAACTCTCACCTTTCCTGACGTTGCGGCCTCCGTCACATCTTCCCGCGGCTTCTCCCGCAGTCTCTGTTCTTCACCCCGCCATCCGGCGAGGCTGGCCTCCAGGCTCAGGGGGTTCGCGGGGAGGCTTCCCGGTGATGTCTTTGGCGGTCGCTCCTGTAGGGTCCACAACCACTCTTCTCCACCTGAGATCTGAAAGACTGTCCATGACTCCCAGCGGGACTCGATCTCCCGACGCCATCGCCACTCCAGACACCCGAGGCCTCCTGGCACATATCGTTTCTCCCAGGAGTACGTTGGAGGGGGCCCCAGTCCATCCAGAACCATGGCAAACACCCGGACCTCTCTCCTGCATTGGAGTAATACCGCCATCTTGGGCAGAATCAGCTGCTGCCTTGGATCCTCTGCAGCAACGCAGATCCGCCACAGCGTCCCAATTTGTAATTTGACCAACGGTTTCTAAAGCCCTAAGCTGATGTCAAGTCCTTTACTCACACTCCTCCCTGCCATCTAATGGTCAGCCCAAGGTACTGCACGTCCACTACACTTTCCTAGCTGTTTCCCCACTGTAGTAACTGACACCTGTCTAAACTGTGCAAACCTATCTTTCTCTATTCTGACACGTCCGTCCGTCCATCAGGTCACCTTCCCTACACCTGATGCTGGCTTTCTTTTTCCTAATTGACGCAAACACACGGCATACCATTATAACCACCAGCCGAATATTGGGCCCCTCTTGTGCCACCTTAAACAGTTTAAAACCATCACGCATGAACTCCACAAAACCTATGAAGGTGTCCTGTGACATCTTGCACCGAGACAGAAGAAGCAGATTGATTGATTGCAAGAGGTTACTGTATTTAAGGAATACCTTACCCCTTAATGATTTATGATGGGTTATGTCCATAATAAGCTGGCTCCTTGCCTTTAATGCGAGGTTGCATGCTGGGCCTGCATGTTTCCCAGCAAATGATGGTTGTGATATTCAGCTATCATCTGCTTCTAACAGCTGTGGGTTGAGCAGAGCTCGGCCGCAACTATTAACCTCTTAAATGTCATTGTCAATCTGTGACAGCGGCATTTAATGCATGTGGATGAGGCTACGTACCTTTCTATAACGGAATCACGGAATGCTGATGTGTTGCCATGACAGCCAGTGGTCTGCTGAAGACCCCTGTGTCCATCATCACTGTACTCTAGTGAAAGGTAGCCTGTGCCAGGTGTTCATAGGAGATTGTGGTCACTGCTATATATAGCAATGTTGATCACAGGATCAAGTCCCCTAAGGGAACTAGCAAATAAAGTGAAAAGTTAAAAAAATAATGTTTAAAAAAAAAAATGAAAAAAATCTTTAAAAGTTCAAATCATATATTTGGTATCGCTGCGTTCGTAACAGTCCAATTTAACAAAATATAAAATAAATTATCTGATTGATAAATGGTGTAATAAGGAAAAAAATCTAAATACTAGAATTGCAGGGGTTTTTTGGCTACTATGACAACGGAAAAAAACCTAAAAACAGGTAATGAAAACATTGTAAACACCCCAAAATAATATAAACAAAAACATCACCTTATGGCACAAAAAATAAGCCTACATACAGCCCCATATCCTGAAGATTGAAAACATTATGGCTCTTGGAATTTTGCAACACAAGCATTTATTTTTTTTACAAATTTCTGATTTTCTTCACCACTTACTGTAAATAAAAACAAAAATTATTTATGCTTGGTATCTGCATAATCATATTGACCTGGAGAATCATATTGTCAGGTGAGTTTTCCTTTAAAATCGACGAGTTAAATAAAAAAATAAAAAAATTATTGCGGAATTGTACTTTTTTTTTTTTTAAAGAGTCCAGACCCCAGTAAAGGAATTCAGAAACCAGACTGCAGTGAAGGCCTGAGAGAGACCCAACCCAGGTAAAGGAATCGAGAGACCAGATTGAAGTGAAGAACCGAGAAAGATCAGACCCTAGTGTGAGAACCAAGAAACCAGACCTAAGTGAAGTTCCGAGAGAAACCAGGCTCAAGTGGAAACTCGAGAGAGAACAAACCCAAGTAAAGGAGTTGAGAGACCAGACTCGAGTAAAGACCCAAGAGAGACTAGACCTTAGTGAAAGAACCAAGAAACCCGACCCGAGTGAAGTTCTGAGAGAAACCAGACCCTAGTGCAGACCCAAAAGAGACCAGACCCGAGTGAAGACCTGAGAGAGACCAGAGCTGGGAAAGCTGAGCTGAGTAAAGGAACCAAAAAACCTGACCTGAGTAAAGTTTCGAGAGAAACCAGACATTAGTGGAGACCTGAGAGAGACCAGACTTTAGTGAAGACCTGAGAGAGACCAATCCCTAGTGAAGGAACCAATAAACCCAACACGAGGGAAGTTCTGAGAGAAACCAGACCCTATTGGAGATCCAAGAGAGACAAGACCAGAGTGAAGTCCTGAGAGAGACCAGAGCTGGGAGAGCTGAGCTAAGTGAGCAGAGTCAGGGCCGATAGAGATAGACGACTAAGCCACAGTGGAGGGATGTTCGTGTGAGTCATCACTTCAAGTCTTGACGTACAGTACAAAGTGGGAACCGGGGCTGCGCTTTAGTGCACGAAGGTGACAAGCGTGCTGAGTGTACTGAGTATCCCACCAGCCTGAGACTTGCGGTCTAGCGGGAACTATGAACAACCCCCCCAGGACCTGTGTGATGTTCTGCGCTGCCTAGAAAGTGGCAACGGTGACTGGCCTGGTAGTGATAGTGACACCCTTTTAGCTAATGTGCTAAGACTAAAACCTTACTGACGATAATAGTTGTGTAGTGGTATGTCAACATCCTGCTCTTCTGCATTACTGTATACTTCTCGTGACATAACTTGTTTGCTCTTCTTTAATTGTGCTATTCGAATAAATAGTTGTCTCCTCAATGTCTTCGCCGTTGCATCCATGTACCTTTTAACAGTGACACAAACATGTAGACGTCCACATGATGTAAAAAACATGTGAATCATCAGACTAGACCACCTTCTTCCATAGTTGTAGGCTTCTGCTTCTTACATTCCCACTGGAGGCCCAGCAGGAGGAGGAGGAGAAGCAGCAAAATGGAGAAATCCCTTAAATTTCCAACAAATTCACCTAATATAAAAAATACATATCAGACAGGAATGAAGGACATTCAGCTTCAGCATCACTTTTTCCGTGTGTTGTGAGACTGCATGTTTTGAAGGAAGGGGTATGACTAAGAGGTTGGTAGACTTGGTAGTTTTCTACTTGGAAGGATTCCTAGAACAGTATTTCTGCCATAGTGCATAACATGATGTGAGAGTGGACGTGGAGCAGCCAGGGAACACATCTGACCCACTGCGCAAGTATAGGGGCAAGACATATCTACAAGAAAAACACCTTCTGCTTAAACTATTTACAGGAAATATATCACTAGATATTTGCTATGGAATTTGAGAGGGGACTGATATAGAGACAGACACCCTGATTCCAATGATGTATCACTTACTGGGCTGCTTTGTGAAACTTTTATTAAATCACTGCTTTCTCTGCCGTAAATCTACAAGTTCTCTGAATGATGAGCTCTGTATGACTCCACCCCCACCCCTGACTGGTCGGTTTCTGTGTACACTGTGCATAGGCAGAAAGGTGATAATCAGTGGTGGGGGCCTGGTTACACCGAGCAGTAGGACTACATGTCACGAGATGACTAGTCCTCCAGTGATAATCTCTTGGTGATAAAGCACTGATTTTCTTGAAACAATAACAGGCAGCCCAGTAAATGATACATAGCTGGAATCAGAGTCTCAGCCCCTACATCATGGCACTCTCAGATTAGGTAGAAAAAAATCAGCTGACAAAATCCTTTTTAACGATGTTTAGTTGAGAAGAGAAGCTTAATCTGCTGGGGATTGAGTTGGAGCCGAATTTCCTGAAATTGCAACACTTTGAAATGAGAAAAAAACCGTTGCCATTTCCCACACTGCAGAAGTATCAGAGAGTGGGATAATGCATTTTTAATTGCAGCACTGGCTTACCCATAATGCCCTGCAGCTATGGCATCTATCAGAATATCATTCCTTGTACAGTGGTGGTCAGTACCTAGGACATCACAGATCAGCGCATCACAGTGGAGCACAGTTTGTATGGCAAAGTTGTTTTCCATCTCTAGAGTCACTAGGTAAGTCTCTCTCCTGTATAGTATAAGCTCTTATGGTCAGTGGGGTACTCTCTCTCCTGTAGAGTGTAAGCTCTTATGGTCAGCGAGGTCTTCTCTCTTTCTCTCTCTTATACAGTGTAAGCTCTTACTGTTAGTGGGGTCTTCTCTCTCCTGTAGAGTGTAAGCTCTTACTGTTAGTGGGGTCCCCTCTCTCCTGTAGAGTGTAAGCTCTTATGGTCAGCGGGGTCCTCTTTCTCTCCTGTAGAGTGTAAGCTCTTACGGTCAGTGTAGTCCTCTCTCTTCTGTAGAGTGTAAGTTCTTATGGTCAGTGAGGTCTTCTCTCTTTCTCTCTCTTATACAGTGTAAGCTCTTACTGTTAGCGGGGTCCTCTCTGTCATGATCACGTGTGTCAGGACGCAGATGATACCGCAAGGCGGACCCATAACACACGTGACCCTGGATACACCGCCTCCAGTGGGGCGCATTTAAATAATAAAACGTGCAGGTGGATACGCCGCCTCCACCTGGCGAATTTAGGTATTACACGTTATACAATAAATCAAATGATAAAGGGGGAACCTGGGAAACTTTAACAATGGTGGGCCCTGCGATAGGGAATGGGGACATGGAGACCTCCTAAGCTCCCCTGAGCCAGTGTCCCTGCACTCCTTACATTCCCTAAACAGGCTCCGCACCTGTCGCCGCACGCGTACCTTAACGCCCTTGCTCACCCTGACCCTAAACCCTCACTAGGGAATGGGTCGGTGCGGAGACTAATCCCACCACTGCACTAATAACACACATGAGGAAAGAGACAATACAGGGGGAACACCACTTAGCTTTGCTCTGTTGCGTGCGCTCCTAGCAACAGAGCCCACCACCTGCGTGCGTCTTCTCCTCCACCCGGATCCATCACCATAACAGGATCCTTCACCTTAGTGCAGCCTTGGAGCAGAGACCACCACCAGTCGCAGCTGCTCAGCAACAGAGTCCCAAGGATGAGTTCAGCTTCTGTCACGAAGTCAAGCATGCTTGAGTCCAGCTCAGCGGCCAAGTCCCACATGGTGAGTGCCACTCTCCATAGTAGCCACTCCACCAGACCATGCAGACACTTCCCGCTGACTCCATCACTGCGACCCCACCACGCCATGCCAGCCCTTCGTCCAGACACCATCGCTGACACTCTTCCCCCCTGGCTGAGCTGCGCAGGACTCCTCTTAAGCTCCATCCTTCCACCAGGCTCTCAAACTCAGAGTGAACACACTCTCACAATATCACAGGCCGTGAGTGAACACCCTGAGCACACCTTTATAGGGTGTCACACCTGATCCATAATTAAGTGAACATTAACCTAAACCTAAGGTGCGATACCATTCCCCACCACCGGGCATCTTAGAATGAACGACACCACGTGTGATAATTCTAATGGCCACCGGGGGCTATCACGACACACTTTGGAACCAAAGGAAAAAAAGTTCACTTAATGCATTTAATACCGCCAGATCCAACACTGGATCATGACACTCTCTCTCTTCTGTAGAGTGTAAGCTCTTATGGTCAGCAGGGCCCTCTTTCTCTCCTGTAGAGTGTAAACTCTTATGGTCAGTGAGGTCCTCTCTCTCCTGTAGAGTGTAAGCTCTTATGGTCAGTAGGGTCATCACTCCTGTAGAGTGTAAACTCTTACGGTCAGTGTGGTCCTCTTTCTTCTCTAGAGTGTAAGCTCTTATGGTCAGTGGGGTCCTCTCTCTCTCCTGTAGAGTGTGAGCTCCTATGGTCAACGAGATCCTCTCTCTCTCCTGTAGAGTGTAAGCTCTTATGGTCAGTGGGGTCTTCTCTCTCCTGTAGAGTGTAAGCTCTTATGGTCAGTGGGGTCCTCTCTCTCTCCTGTAGAGTGTGAGCTCCTATGGTCAACGAGATCCTCTCTCTCTCCTGCAGAGTGTAAGCTCTTATGGTCAGTGGGGTCTTCTCTCTCCTGTAGAGTGTAAGCTCTTATGGTCAGTGGGGTCCTCTCTCTCTCTCCTGTTGAGTGTAAGCTCTTATGGTCAGCGGGGTCTTCTCTCTCTCTCTCCTGTAGAGTGTAAGCTCTTATGCTCAGCGAGGCCCTCTTTCTCCTTTCCCCTCCCCCACATGTATTTTCCAAGAAATTGCAAGCTTTCCAATATTGAGATTAGCTCAAATTTAATCATGGCAAGTAAATTTTTTGGAGAAAATCCATTAAAGTCAAAAGATCCGCTTATTTTTAACCTTTAGTTTTCCTAAAAACCCCATTTTAAGCACAGGTTAATCATTGAACACCAGCTTAGAGTTCACACATAGAAATGATATATAAGCATATAAGACATTATATTTTCAAAGGCATGATGGGTGGCCTCAGATCCAGAAATCGACGTCAATTTTTTTCTCTGAAGAACAGAAATAATTAATTCAGGATTTATCTCCCCCTCCAAGACAGAGGAGAAGGAACATCTCAATAGGGTATTCATTTAGATAACGTTTCTTTTATGGTGAGTCCCAATTTTTGATGGGGCCATTGCAGCATTTTGTGAAAATAGATCTTTGATTTTAGAACCCTTATACTTTGCGTTTAAATACTATAAGGCTTCTTTTACACTTCCCATGTTTTTTGCCGCCCGTTTTTACGGGCCTTTTTCGGATTGCCGCTTTTCTTTTTGGGATTAGGTTTTGAAAAGATGGGTGAAAAAAACGGCGTTCCTCAAATACGTCTTCACGGTGTACCGCAAAAATAAGCGTCCGTTGTTTTTGCGGCACCAATGATTTCACTGGGGACTGTGTCCATAAGCCGTGAAAAATATCAGCACTCACGGCCATACGGTATACGGCGCTCCGACTAATTTTTGCGGCCCCATAGAAATGTATTGGGGGCCGCAAAAATGGCCTGCAAAAACACGGCAAGTGTAAAAGAAACCTAAGCCAAAATATCCATACCTTATTCATAAATTCTGACAACCTGCAGTACTTCCTCACATTACTGATTATTATGATGTAGACATAGAAAGAAGATGTTTCAGCCCCTTCAATCTAAACATTTACATATCCCTGAGGTCTACATTTACATTATTCAAACCTTCTCTCTTTGCCCAGGCTTCTTTTGTTGTATGCCTCTCATACTAGTGATCTAACATTATTAATGATTAAACGTGTGCTCAACTCTTATAAAAGGGAAACTAGGTACCACAGTAGAATTAATTTCTTGGTATTAACCTTGTATGAAACTTATGAAAAAAAAGCAAATCCAAGCTTTTATTATTAGGTGATACAATTAGTATAAATATTAATTAATATTAATGGATTATTGTTAGACAGGTGAGGAATATAGTGTTTTATTATTTTTTGGCTTTTACAGTGGGACATGGGCATCAATGGATTATCGGCGGAAAGGTAAATATAACTTTTCTCTTTTATTTTTTGTGAATAAATGGGTAAAGGAGGGTGGAAAGTTTTTATTTCAAATAAATGACTTCTGGATGTTTTTTTTTACCATCTGACTATAGAGTTAGTAATGGGGGTGTTTTATAGACGCATCTCTATTACTAACCCCTGGACTTGATGTTATAGGCCATAAAACATCTGACATTAACCCCAAAGCTATTACCCCACTTGCCATTGCACCAGGGCAAGTGAGTAGAACCAGGCAAAGAGCCAGAATTGGTGCATCTAATAGATGCGTCTTATTTTGAGACGACAGCAAGCTGCAATTTTTAGTTTTGGGAGGACCAATATCCCTAGCCCTTCCCAGTCTGAGAATACTAGCTGTCTGTTTTAGCTTGGCTGATTGTCAAAAATATGACATGCCATTTTTTTAAAAAATTTATTTAACCAATTAAAAAATACTGTATTTTGATAAACAGCCAATCTAAAACTGACAGCTGGGCGGTTGCAGCCCACAACTGTCAGCTTTGCCTTTGCTGGTTATAAAAAATAGAGGAGAACCTACATAATTTCTTTATTTATTTTTTTCTTGCACAGGTGCTGGGTGATGAATTCCCTCATCAGCCGATGTCTGTGCCAGGCGGTAACCTTTTATTGCCATTCACAGATTCTGGTTCACATGCTGTCATCTGCGGGCAGAGAGATTGGCCGAAACCATGCTGCTTAGCAAAGGCATCTTTGCCACTTCAGCTTCCGAGGACATCAAGAGTACTGAAGCAGGCTGGATTCATCAAACCGGTTAGCTTCACACTTCAGAGTGGTGCTTCCAAGCTGTATAGCAAATAGCTTGGAGACGCATGCCCCTTGCCCAGAGAAACAGTCAAGGTCAGAGGTGGCCAGCAACCTTGGCAATGAGCTGTAATCTGTACAATTAAAAAGCCCTCCATTCTTGAGACTAGAGAAGATTTTTAATAAGAAGTAAATTGTAGAGTTGCTTATTTTTCCAAAAATGTTGCTAATTTACCAATTTATTAAGATGAGACAATCCCTTTAAGCTATTGTAATAAAAATATATCAGTATTTGAAAAATCAAATAACAATACATAGAAAGGAAAAGACCCCATTAAATTAATACATTGTCCTTTTTGCTGTCAAAAATGGCCAAGTTTTCTTTATAAAGTCACAGTAAAGTCACTTTGGCCCCAGATAACTGGCACATAAAGCTTTGAGAAGTTGCAATTTTTTTGCGCAGTGTGATTGTTAGCTATTCGTGCAATTTTCAACTGTGACGGGACAGGACATAGCGCCGTCCGCTTGTCAAATTCTTGAAATTCAAGTCCCTGACTGCAATAAGATTTGTGGCAGCGCACACTCAGAGGCACATGCCACTTAATGCATCGGGTGCCTTGCACTTTGTCTCCACCCAACCCTCTCGTTAAGACTAGCATGAAAAGTCCGATCTTTATAAATTGGCCACTTTGTGTGTTCAAAGAAAGTAAAGTTAATCATCAATTCAGGTAAGAGAAGTTTTAAGCAAATGATCCGGGGAGAACCATCCAGTTTTCCACAACAGCAACCACTCTCATTGCTTTGGCTCCCCGAACGGACATCAAATGTAATTATGTTCTCACTGAGCGAGATGGAATATTTGCAATAGCATTGGCCAAGACGATGTAAAATTATCTTATAATTTTAGAAATTGACAATTTTATTATGCTCACAGAGCCACTTGTATCACTCACATAATAATATTCTTACATTTGTCAGTAGTTCGCTGAATATTGCCTAAGGGCTCAAATACACTGGCGTAAAAAAAAAGGACGAGTGCGGTGGAAAAAAAAAAAAGTATTGTACTTGAACCAATGTTATTCAATGAGGCAGTGCAGATCTGCAGATTTTTCTCAGCTGTAATCGGATGGGTGTGAGAAAAAAAATTCATGGCATGCTGACCGTGAGAGCGGCATCCAATATTTACCGATACTTCACAATTCTGTGACAAAGGAAGCTGTAAATGGTCCTGTAAAAGATTAATAACTGCTGAGTAAAAAAAAAAAATGATTGCATATTTGAATCAAATGCCTGACAAGTGAGAAGAAATCGTCCTACTTTTCTGAATGAGATTGGGACCGATTTTTTTGCGCGCCAGTCTGAGCGAACCCTACCATCCCATTCCTATCTAGAAAAGTGGTTCAATTTTTTTCTCACTTGCCACCCGTGTGCTGTCCCTGTACAATCGTTTTTTTCTTCTCAGCAGCTATTCATCATTTACAGAACCATTAACAGTTTCCTGTGCTACAGCTTTGTAATGTGTCCGTAAAAATCGTGATGAACACTGACGGTTCGTATGGCATGTGATTTTTTTTCTCACACTTTACCAATTCCGGAGTGAAATCGCAGCACGCTGAGTACTGCTGAGAACAATGGTGTCACACTTTTACTCCACTTTTAAGGGCTGACAATAAAAACAGTATAAATCTAATAAAAAGTTAAGTTTACTGGAAAACAATGCTAAGAAACTTTCTTTCCTGTACAATAACTTGTATATAATGCAACATTTAAAAAGAATTAGTATTAATTTAAGCAAACCAAAATTGAAATTCTTATAAATAAAATGGAAAGTTCAGTGTAATTTAAGAAGGAAGCAAGAACTGCCAAAATTTAGATGGAAGAGGGACTCAGATACACCTTGTATTAGACGAAAAGGAGGGCATCATACACATTATGTTCAAATTGTCATGTAGTGGTACCCCTAGACTTATAAAGGCTATGCACTAAGTGCAAAAGCTGCCAAAAATTACAAGCAGGGTCATCCATACAGCCTTGAGGCACCACCTGGAGTGCCTCTTTCAAATATTAAGAAAGTGTAGTTGTGGTAATTCAGCACTCGCAAAGGCTCTGCACACAGTGAAAAGCCAGAAAAAATATAAGGAGGGTCATCCATAAATCCTTGAAGGCAAGAACTGGAGGGCCTCATCATCCTCCACCGTCGCACCCTGGTCCTCCTGACTTGGTGACTTAACAACAACTTGACTTATTGTTAATTGTGTCTAATCATCATTCACTTCCTTAGACAAAATATTCAGTTCACCACCATCATGTTCTTGTTGACTGTGGCTGTTCTAAATTTTGAGCATGACTAACAGCATGTCCTCCTGTCCCTCTACAGTAGGAACATGCAGGCTGAGAGGCCACAATCAAGAAATGATGATGTGAATAGCTCCTCAGAGTGTCCTAGTGTGAGATCACTTGTTTCCTGAAAATCAACATGATGGGAGGAAGGAGGATCAGGGTGAGAATTAAGTAATTGAGACTCTTGGCTGGTGAGATTGGACTGTGTGGATGACTGGGTGGTGTTGGCAAGCATGCTGGAAGCATTTTCTGCTATCCAGCCAACCACCTGTTAACAATGGTGTGGCTTCAGAAGTGGTGTCCCGTGCCTCCTTGCAAAGTGGGACAGGAATCTTTATGTCATGGATGGGCATGTTGCTTGTGTTACAGCAACAGGCGCAGTCGCACCTACCCGACTTCCTCACCACCTGCGTGCACCATCATCAGCACTTCCACGTCCCTGTCCCTTACTGCACGGCTTAGGCCTCTTTCACACTTCAGTTTTTTCCCGTCAGTCATAATCCGACAATTTTTGAAAAAAACGGATCCACCTAAAAAAAAGGCGGATCCGTTTTTTTCCCCCATAGACTTACATTATTGGCGGATCTTGACTGACAGTCGTCCATCACCCCCGGTTTTTGACGGATCCGCCAACATTTTTCTGGCTCCCAGGTGGATGAGACGGACACTGCAACGTTTTTTTTTCTTGACGGTCCGCTATTTTCATGTGCGCATACCCGGAAGCTTTGCTCCGGGATCATTTTTAACCCAGTAGTGCCGTTCAGGGATTGTAAAATTCTCTCTTACGTTTTTCTGGGCACGGGTTCCTTTAAAATTCAACCTTCGCCAGATCCGTCAAAACAACGGTCCAGTGCCACACGTTTCTGTCAATCCGCCGACGGATCCGTTTTCCACCATTTTCGCGGATTACAACTGATATGAAAAACAGAGGTGTGAAGCAGGCCTTATGCATTTTCTAATTGCAAGGTCTCTGGAAACCAAGTTTCCTTGATTAATTGAAACTAGATTTGTTTAATAAAAATGTGGTCTCCTGTAGCAGGCCAAGTGTTTTTTTAAAAAAAAACAAAACGTAATTTCACACAGGCTGAGAACCATTGCTGAATGAGCTGTTGCGAGCGCAGCATCAGTGACTAGCGGTGCCACCATTGAGGTTACCCCTGGTCACTGGTGTCAGCTGATCGGACTACAGCTCCCATCAGCTGACACCTGCTGCCGCTAATAACAGTGAGAGCAGAAACGGCGGATGGTAGTATTCATCAGCCACTCCTGCGCTGTAAATAAATAATTAAAAAAACCTGCATGGGTTCCCCTGCTTTTTTGATAACCAGCCAGGCAAAACTCACAGCTGGAAGCTGCAACCCTCACCTGTCAGCTTCAGCAAGGCTGGTTATCAAGAATAGAGGGGTCCCCATGCCATATTTTTTAATTATTTAAATAAATAATTTAAAAAACCAGCACGAGGTCCCCCCCATTTTTGACAACTAGCCTTGCTAAATCAGACAACTGGGGGCTGGTAATCTCAGGCTGGTAAGGGGCCATGGATATTGGTCCCCCAGCCTAAAAAAAGCAGCCCGCAGCTGCCCAGAAAAGGAGCATCTATTATATGTGCCAATTCTGGTGCTTTGCCCGAGTCTTCCCACTTGCCTTGTAGCAGTGGTAAGTGGGGTTTATGTTTGTGGGGTTGATGTCACCTTTGTACTGTCTGGTGTCATCAAGCCCATGGATTAGTTCTGGAGTCGCATCTATGAGACACCTATCCATTGCAAATCCTATGGTTGTATGATAAATAAAAACACAGCCAGAATAAAGTCCTTTATTAGAAATAAGACTAAATGCAGGGGAGTGTATCTGCTGGATGACAGGCAGCCTGTCATCTAGACGTAGCAGAGCTAGACTCGGCATGGGACAAATGGATTAAAAGCATCTCAGAAAGGTCAGGGATATTGTTTGATTTTTTGTCTCTTTTGCATATGATGAGGGCATCAGGGGAATGGGTGAGGTCATAAGTATGGTTTAATTAAAATTATTAATGGAGGTTGTATGTTTCTTTCAATTACAGGACTTTTTTTCTTGGTGTCTGTGTTTTTATACAATGTGACTATGAGGTTAGTAATGGGGGTGTCTTATTGAAGTCTCTCCATTACTAACTTCAGGGCTTGATGTCACCTGACAGTACAATGGTGACATCACCCCCCCAACTATCACCCTACTTGCCACAGGGCAAGTGGGAAAAGTGAAGCTAAACACCATATTTGGTGCATCTTAGAGACGCACACATTCTAGGGTGGCTGAGAGCTGGTGCTTTTAGTCTGGGAGGTGCCAATATCAATGGCCCCTTCCTAGGCTATTAATATAAGCCCACAGCTGTCTACCTTGCCTTTGCTGGTTATTAATTATAGGGGTACCCCACATCATTTTTTTGGGGGGTCCCTCATTTTAATAGCCAGTAAAGGCTAAGTATACAGCTGTGAGCTGATATTAACAGCCTGGGAAGCTCCATGGGCATTACCCCCTTCACAGGCTATAAACATCTACCCTCAGCCATCGGCTTTCTCTCTGCTGGTTATTAAAATAAGGTGAGAGGCTAGTCAATTTTTTTTATTTGTTTTCTTTAAAATTAACAGTTGCTGTCTGGTTACAGCCTATGTATGTTCGCTCTGTTAACGCTCCTACATAGGCTGGTGACAATGTGTGTATGTGTTTGTGTGTTTGTGTTTACTTATCAGCTTAGTAATGAGGGTGTCAGGCTGACACCTTTTCATTACTAAGCCTAGAGCTAGGTGTCAATGACAGCTGCTGACACCAAGCCCTAATCCCATTATTCTGATGCTATTGCATCAGCATGAAAAAGGTGGTGTTGAACCAATAAATTACAACTAAAAACTTTTTTAAAACATCTTTATTTAGCTTATTTAGCTCAAAAAAAGCCTTCATTGCTGTACAAAAATGCAGGTAAAAATGCATACAAAAACACATAAAATGCAGCAAAATGCATGCAAAAATGTGGCAAAAACGTGAGGTTTTGCTGCAGTGTTTTTCCTACCAAGAGATGTAGAAACCTTGCAGAAATTTCTGCAAGCAAAAACGTGCGCACATAGCTTTAAAATGTTACAGCTCTTTTCTTTACCACTTGAATGAAACAGATACTATGCATGCTTGGTATCTCCGTAGTCCTACTGACCTATAAAATCATATTGCCACCGTAAAATGAAAGCAGTAACTAAAAACCCCAAAGGCGGAATTGCGCTTTTTTTTGCTATTTTGCCACACTTGGAATTTTTATTCCCTCTTTCTAGTGCATCACATGATAAAATGAATGGTGTCATTCTAAAGTTCCACTCATTCCACAATAACAACCCGTCATATGGTCATGTGGACAGAAAAATAAAAATAAACGTGGCTCTTGGAATAAGGGATGTAAAAAAACGAAAACAAAAAAAACCTGAAAAATTAACTCTTCATTGATGGCTTAATCTACAGATAATAACGAATAAGTAGATTCCTTTTTGTTCATGCTGCCAGTGCAGTGAGAAATCCTTAAGATCCCAAAGGGGGGACATCCTTCTATGTACAAGGAAGAAGCTGTATGTCACTAACACAACAGCACAAGGTGCACTCTTCTTGGGAGTCTCGAAAACTGGCGCTTTAATTAGTTGTCGCCATAAGGGATAAAACAAGACACGGGGTTGCTGTGTTTAAGTCGGACGCGCTTGCTGTTTTCATTACAGAGATACTACTGCCAGTTATTCCCAAGTGCAATAACCTTGAGCCAGCTGCAGAGCCCGAGGGCAAGAGATGAGCGTGAAATAGGGAGGCATGGAGGTGAGCAGCAGGGGAACGGTATGAGCAGGCTTGTGCATTTGTTGAGAGGAGCAGCGGTGCATATGAAATCTCTGAAAGAATTTGTGTCATGTCCAAGCTTATCAGCAATATGACTACTACAATATTTCATGTAACAAGTAAGGCTATGGATTATTCATGGTAGTAAAAGAGATATTTCTTCTTACAGGGGTTATCCAATACTCAAGACCAGGCTTGGACTGGCCCACGGGAGAACAGGAGAATCCTCCGGTGGGCCACAGTAATATGCACTAATTCATCATATACAGACAAACAGACATCTTATTAATTTTATCAATCAACCCAATTTATTGCTATAGAATTTTGTGACTGTGGATAAAATCATATTTGCATGTAGCTGACAAATGGGGTCCTGGAGTTGATGTTTCTGGTGGGCCATTGGCACCCCAGTCTGACACTGCTTAAGACTGATAGACCATTGTAATCATGGGCAATTGAGCACCGATCAATGACATATCAAATCGTTTGGTGCTCATTTAAATGAAAACTGACAGCAGGTTTTTGCTTCCCCATCTGAGAGAAGCATAATGTAGGGGCAGAGACTCTAATTCCAGCAATGTGTCACCTACTGAGCTGCTAGCTATCGATTTGAAATAAGCACAGTTTTATCTACTAGAGATTTACCAGTTCTCTGATTGCTGAGTGCTGTATAACCCCACCCACTTTACTGTGCATAGGCAGAAATTATAATCCTCCCTGGAGGGTTTCCGAACATGAACCGCCTTTTTAAGGTCATGCCACAGCATCTCTATCGGATTAATGTCAGGACTTTGACTAGGCCACTCCAAAGTCTTAATTTTGTTTTTCTTAAACCATTCAGCGGTGGACTTGCTGGTGTTTTGGATTATTGCCCTGCTGCATAACCCAAGTGTGCTTCAGCTTGAGGTCACAAATAGATGGCCAGACATTCAACTTCAGCCGAATTCATGGTTCTATTTACCACAGCAAGATTTCCAGGTCCTGAAGCAGCAAAAGAGTCCCAGACCATCATACTACCACCACATTTTACTGTTGGTATGATGTTCCTTTTCTGAAATGCTGTGTTATTTCTATGCCAGATGTAATGGGACATATACCTTGCAAAAAGTTCAACTTTTGTCTCATCAGTCCACAGATTATTCTTTCAAAAGTCTTGGGGATCATCAAGATGTTTTCTGGCAAAACTGAGACGACCCTTTATGTTCTTACTTCTCAGCAGCGGTTTTCATATTGGAACTCGGCCATGCAGGCCATTTTTGCCAAGTCGTGGAGTCATGAAAACTGATCTTAACTGTGGCAAGTGATGCCTGCAGTTCTTTGGATGTTATTTTGTTGCTTTTTTGTGACTTCTTGGATGAGTTGTTGCTGCACTCTTGGGGTAACTTTGGTCGGTCGGCCACTCCTTGGAAGGTTCACCACTGCTCCCTGTTTTCGCCATTTGTGGATAATGGCTCTCACTGTGGTTTGATGGAGTCCCAAAGCTTTAGAAATGGATGTATAGCCTTTTCCAGACTGATAGATCTCAATTACTTTGTTTCTCATTGTTTCCAGAATTTCTTTGGATCGCGGCATGATGTTTAGCTTTTGAGGATCTTTTGGTCTACTTCCCTTTGTCAGGCATTTAAGTTATTTCTTGATTGAGAACAGGTGTGGAAGTAATCAGGCCTGCATGTGCCTAAGGAACTTGAACTCATCTTCCCAAATATGTGGTAAACCACAGTTATTTTTTTGTTTTAAGGGGGGCAATCCATTTTTCACACAGAGCCCTGTAGGTTTGGATTTCTTTGTCCTTTAAAAAAATGCATTTTGTGTTTACTTGTGTTATCTTTGTCTAATATTTAAATGTGTTCGGTGATCTGAAACATTAAAGTGTGACAAACATGCAAAAGAACAGGAAATTAGGAACGGGACAAATATCTTTTCACACAACTGTACATAGTCTACCTGATCGATGCCATATTTATCACAGGCCAATGATGGGCGAACAACCATCCTAGAAACAAATGACATTATTAACAGGGAAAAATGCAAAGTACTACATCTGGGCAATAAAATTGAAAAAAAGCATTTACAAAATGGGAGGAATAGGCCTAAGCAACAGCACATGTGAAAAAGACTTGGGTATACTAATAGATCACAGACTGAATATGAGTCAACAGTGTGATGCAGCAGCAAAAAAGGCAAATGCAATTCTAGGATGTATTAACAGAAGCATACAGTCTAGATCACGTGAAGTCATTATTTCCCTCTACTCCTCTTTGGTCAGACCTCATCTGGAATATTGTGTCCAGTTTTGGGCACCACATTTTAAAAAAGACATCAACAAACTGGAGCAAGTTCAGAAAAGAGCAACCAGAATGGTGACCGGTCTGCAAACCCTGTCTTATGAGGAAAGGTTGCAGGATTTGGGATTGTTTAGTTTGCAAAAGAGAAGACTGAGAGGAGACTTAATAGCTGTCTACAAATATCTAAAGGGCTGTCACATTGTAGAAGGATCAACTTTATTCTCATTTGCACAAGGAAAGACTAGAAGCAATGGGATGAAACTGAATGGGAGGAGACACAGATTAGATATTAAAAAAAACTTTTTGACAGTTAGAGTGATCAATGAGTGGAACAAGCTGCCACAAGAAGTGGTGAGTTCTCCTTCAATGGAAGTATTCAAACAGAGGCTGGACAGACATCTGACTGGGATATTCTATGATTCTATGATTCTATGACATTTGCATCAAATTAAAAAAAATGGATTCTGTCAAATCTAATACTTTTGCAATAAAATTCAGGTAAATCCAGCAAAATGTAAGATTTTAGGCACTAGGGAAGGGGGTTGAAAAAAAAAAAAAAATATTGTTTGCACTTCTCCCCATCCTTCACATGTCCCTCACTGACTAGGCGTCATATGACATCACAATGTTGCGAGGTCTAGTCAAAAGACAACTGTAAAGATGGAAGAGGACTGGAGGAACTTAGAAGAGGACTGGGCAGAGAACTGCTCAAAGGACCAGGTGAAGGCCAGGGAGAGGTGAGTAAACATTTTTTCATCTTTTATGAATGTATATTTAATAAGCTCGGAGGATCTGGAGCTATATCAGAGCATGGGAAGGCACTTATTGAATCCATTCAATGCGAAATCGAATTTCCTGGGCAAATTTTAGCATTTTTGCGGAAGCAGATTCACTCAGCTCTAGATTTCCTTAGTTTTTCCATTAGTCACCTACAATACACACAATTCTTTTAATTTTTTTTATTTACTATATTAAAAATCTATGGGCACTTTTGTTCTCTTTGCTGTTGTTATTGTTTGTCTGCATCTGCTGCTTCACATGGAGCATATAGAAGGTTAAGAATAAATTGTATACTCTGTACAGAGCTAAGGAAATGGCATTGTATAGTGAACGTATTGAGATGGCTTGAAAGGTAAAATAGCTGTACGCGGGTGTGTGGGAAGCTCAGCATGCATCCATTATAGAATGACACCACAAGTTGAGAATGGAACAGTAATGCTACGTAGTGTGTGCACGATTGTTTGTGCAACTATAGATTAATGACTCCGAAGAGATTTTAAGAAGCTTGGACCTTTTTACCATTTACTATGTTCTGGTTCTATTGTCTTTCCTGTCATTTTTTAGTAGCAAACATTTTATAAAAATGACCTTTGACATTACTTTAATTACTGACACACAATTCCTGGCTCCAGTATTATATTATTATTTAAGGCATTTGATGCAATTTTTCCATCATGGTTTTTGTTGTTTTTTTTTTTTTTTTTTAGCCATTAAACATGGCAAAAATTGAAGTACCCTAGAAAAGATAAACATATCCCATAATAAAGGAGACTTCCAGAAAGACAACCCTGGTGTGTATGTCTAACTGCTTAGTGCTTCTATGAGCTTGGATATCTAGGCCGGTCTTATCTACCTGAGTGAGGAGAGATTCCTGTCTCTAACAGTCTGAGTAATTGAAGTACAGTTTTGTAACTGATATGACATCACTGATTAGAGTTGACTAACATTGTACTTGCCATCTTTCCAAGAAAATGTGAAAAAGGAGAAACCTTCCATATTTTTGGAACAATTGGCAAGTCTCCAAAGTACCGGAGAAGACACCGGATAATCAACACTAACTGTAGAGCAAGGATGCTTTGTCATAAAGTTAAGCTCATGATTTTTCTAGTTCGAGTTCAGGTTGCAGAGGGCTGCAGGTCTTGGATCACATATCGTTCTTGCAGCATAAGGTCATACCGAATTTCCTGTGGACATTCCTGTAACATTCGGGGCCTATGGCACGAATAAGGCACTGGGAAATATGCCTTATTGCATTCCATACAAAGGAAGCAAAACAGGGAAGTGTAGTAGATCTTAGGAGTGCTGTGGGGTCTTACAGGAAATCCCTGTGATGGACAGGAGGATCAAGCGTAGGGATTGTCCAAGCTGAATGTAAGCAGAAGCTTTAAATGTGCTGTATTGATGAACAGTGCTTGTTAAAGGTTGTTGTATCTGAACTGTCCAGCAAAGTTGAATTTTTTATAATGAACCGAGTGTCCCCTGATGTGTGTGTGGCTGATCTGAGACCAAAAAACGTGGATGCAGCATAGGTCTCTGGCCTAAAAGTGAGTATACTGCTTCGAATAAAGCACAGCATTGATGGACAGGGACAATGTTTATTTGTGGGGTGACAGTGTGTGGAAAAGCAGCAGCTCATCCACGGCTGCCGTCCTGGGCACCTTACAGATGGAGGAAGCATTCCTAGGGGAATGGATTAGAAGAGAGCACCAGGTCAGGTGCTATCTGTGGGGCAGTTACCAATTATAAAATGCTTCATAATTAAAAATGCTTCAGAGAGTTGTCTGCCTAGGTTTTCATTGAACTGAAGTTCCTTAAGTCCTTGTTAAAAGGGTTGTCCAGGCTTGGAGCTCAAGTCTGCAGTCACTCTACGTGAGTGCGCACTGTCAGGATTCTCCGGTGTCAGGGGGCAGGTAGGCACATGACTGCAAGAAAGCGATTTGCATTTATGTGGTCACGTGCCAACTAGACATGACCAGCCTTGCTTTGTACAAGTGAATTGAGCAAGGTCGGACACATCTAGTCAGAAGTTTACAAATCGCATGCTTGTAATCACAAGACAGCCCTGGCACCGGAGAATCCTGAAAGTGCGCACAGTGCGCGATGCGAGGATTCACGAGTCTACAGTCTGTCAAGACCTGGGCCCCAAACCTGGACAATCCATTTAATACCGTCACCTTTTATTCAATCACTATCATTGTTTGCAAGCCTGATATGTGGATTAGTGCCACTTCAGGCATGGCTTATCCTTGGATAAATAGCATTCTTGAAAGCGGATGTCTGATTGGAGAGAAATTTTTACCGAATTACAGCTATTCCATCTAGTCATTCAATGGCGAAAAACAGTAATATATTCCTTTTTCTTCCAGCTTCTAAGCTGACCATTAACCTGACGCCATCGTCAACGGCAATATTTATGGAGGAAGAATTAATAAAATACTGTGAAGTTTACAAATGGGTGAAATATTACTAATACAATGCATTTCTCTTATCTCCCCTCGTTACCGTTAATGGAGTTCACTTTGATGTCCACCTTGGACATAATTATAGGTCATTTTACAAAAGCTTAGCTCACTCTGCACCCATGAAATGCTTCATGAAGAATGAAGTAGCTGTAATTTGTGTAAATTATTTTTCCTTTAAAACCAATATAAATGCAGTAAAACATTATAGAAATTGGCTAATATCATTTATTAAAACCCTATTACAGAACTCATTTATAATATTGAAAATGAAAGGATTTTCGAAAACCATAATTTTCCTTTAGATGACATGGATGATCCCATATATTAGAGGTTTTACATGAAGATAAAACATTCCTATATGTATGTCTTCAAATGTTTTAACATTTTAAAGCAAAATTCCCTTTTTGCTTGAAACAGGCAAAGATGGGAACTCATCTATATGGGGCATTGATTGCATGATTTCTACTGTAGACTGAAGAAGAAGAATCTTTCCCTTTATAACAAAAATTGGTTTAAAGGGATTGTCCGGCCTTAGGATACAAGAGTTGTGAATTATCACATCACGCGCGCATTGCGGGCTATCAGGATTTTCCGGTAGGTGCGTGAGTGATTACAAATATGCGACTTTCATACTTGTGGTCACGTGCCGACTAGACGTGAGCATTGAGTATTGAGTGAGGATGGACACGTCTAGTTGGAATGTGACTGTAAGAGTAGAGACACACTGGCGTATTTTTCGTCCGAGAATCGCATCGTAAAATTCGCACTGGCTGTCTGCTCTCCTGACCTGAGCTTGACAGCTGCATAGTAATCCATCACGCTGTCATGCTCAGGTCAGGAGAGGTGCCAGCCAGTCCGTGCTATGCGATGCGATTATGGCATGATAAATTCGGCAGTGTGACTCCAGCCTAAGTATAAAAATCAGTCCATTGCAATCTTGGCTGCCCATTCCTAGCAACGGCACCATGTAATCTTTACAGTGCATGATGTGGTGCGCACGATGTGAGGATTCACAAGTCTGCAGTCACATGGGTTACAAGTCTGCAGTCACTCTAAGGCCGAACAACCGCTTTAACCCCTTTCTGCCCCAGGCAATTTTAGATTTTGCATTTTAGCTTTTTCCTCCCCTTCTTGCTACCATTCATGTTGCCATATAATTTACTGAAAAATACTGGAAAAAATTTAAACAGTGGTGATACTATGGAAAAAAATGCAATTACACAAGTGTTTTTAAGGTTTTGGAGGTTTTTTTTGCAATTCGTTATTTGGTAAAATTGACCTGACTACATGATTTTCCAGGTCAGCGTGACTACTGTGATACCATACGTGAATACATTTTGCGGTAAAATAAAATTCCAAAATTTTTCAAAGAAAATAATTTGTTCTGTTGCCATTTTCTGAGATTTGTAACTGTTTTATTATACCGTTGGATTGACCAGTGTCTTTACATGGCGAGTTTACTTTTCTTCTAATAAGATTTTGGGGTACATGGAACACTTTGATCTGTGTTACAGCAATTTTTTATGGAGGTGAAATGACCAAAAAAATGACAATTCTGGTATTTTAATTTTTTTTGTGTTTTACAGCTATTGTATAACCTATGGATTAAATAATTTTACATTTTGCTAGACTGGAATTTTACAGACACAATCATATTAACTATCTTATTTATTTCTTTACTTTATTTAAAGTGAGAAAATGGGAATGATTCTAGTTTTTATTTTTTTATTTTAATATTTTGAGAAACTCTTTTTTGTTTCCTTCTTTTCCTTAATCAGCTTAGGAGACTTGACCTTGCGTTCGTCTCATAAGAGATTGGGAATGAGAGGTTGACCGCAGTAATTGAAATATCTGCTGTACAATAGGATGCTGGCTGTGTAACACAGTCAATATTTGTTAAGTATTCTGAGGGATCAGCTCCTGAGCCTGCTCCACACAGACATCTGAAATGTGAATGTTGATGCTAATGAATGTTTTGAAAGGGTAGCTTGGTCTGAAAAACACATTTTTGCTTACTACATTAGTGATATTCGTGCTACAAGTTATCAAAAGCCCTTCCGGCCTCCCTGTTTTCTGGACTATTTGGAAGGTACCAAATTACATTACACTACCAGGACGCAGAGGTTAATTAAGTGCACCCTGATGTCACAAACTTTATTTTATTTTTGCCACTGCCATACCAAAGTGGTAACGTCCCGCACACCACCGCATGGTGCATGACTTATGCAATATTACTAGTACAGCATACCTTGTCTGGTCAACATGAATCAGCTGTCAGATCTGTTTAACATTTAATTAAACCCAAATGAAATGATTTTTTGCCAAAAATAGATGCATTTCAGTAAAGAAAAATGTCGCCAAAGGTGTCCACAGCCTTTAACCCCTTCACAAGATCTGTCATACATGTGCAGTGCAAGTCGGGAGCGTGTGTATGGAGCGGGCTCACTGGGTGACCCTGCTCCATATCCGGGAGGTCATGTCATCCCGCGATTGCTAACCTGTTAAAGTCAATCTCTGACAGTGGCATTTAACACGTGCTGTCATGGGGGCGCGTCATTCATTGCACTTAATGTTATTGTGGGTTGCTGATGGGTTGCTGTGACATCCGGGGGTCTGTTGAAGACCTTCGTGCTTGTCATTATGGCGCTTCTTTGAAACCCTGTCTGTGGCTGGGCTTCAAAGGAGGCCGTGATTTTTATTATATGCAGGAATGATGTGAAGTCCTCTAAGGTGACTATTAAGAACAGTGAAAAGTAAATGAAAATTTAAAAAAAAAAATATGAAAAAAATAATACAAACATCAAGTTCAAAACATCCCCCTTTCCCCACATAAAATAATTAAGATATTATCCCCTTCATGCCGCAACCAATTTCCATTTTTGTGTTTGCATTTTTCCTCCCCTTCTTCCCAAAAGCCATACATGTTTATTTTTCTGCCCACATAGACATATGATGGCTTATTTTTTTGAGGGACAAGTTGTACTTTTGAATTAAGCCATTCATTTCACCACATAGTGTACTGGAGAATTTGAAAAAAAAAATTCCACTTTGAAGTTGTGAAAAAAAATCACAATTCTGACATTGTTTTTTGGGAATTGTTTTTACGGTGTACAATTTGTGATAAAAATGACCTTTCAATATGATTCTCTTCATCAATACGATTACAGCGATACCCAACATGTCCAGTTTTTTTCATTATTTTAGTGGTGAAAAAGAAATCAGAAATTTGCAAAAAAAAGTTTTGGAGTTGTTTGTCATTTTCCAAAACATGTAACATTTTAATTTTTCTGCCGATGAAGCTGTGTGAAGGCTTATTTCTTGCGGGCTAAGAAACCGTTTTTATTAATACAATTTTAGGATACCTGACTCTTTTTGATCGCTTGTTAACCTTTTCGCGCCAGAGCCTGTTTTTGCCTTCGTGACCGGGCCAATTTTTTCAATTCTGATCAGTGTCACTTTATGAGGTCATAACTCTAGAACCCTTCAACGGATCCTGCTGGTTCTGACAGCGATCTTGTCACACAGTAATGCTGTTTCTCCTCTCATCTCCTGTCAGTGTGAGATCAGAGGAGAAGTCGTGTTACTATGAGTCAGATCGCCGGGAAACAACAAGCTTTCCCAGCGAGCTCTCTCATTGGCTGCTGTGACACTGACGTCATCAGGACCTGAACCAATCAGGTCTCGATGAGGTCGAGGGTCGTAGCAAGTATTGTGCGCCGGGATCCCTGCATTATAAGGTATGTGGGGGTCCTGGGGGGCACAAAACCGCTGCACAAAGCCCAGCAAGCGCTGACGTTTATCTTCCGTTGGCGGTCGGGAAGCAGTTAAAGCATTTTTGTAGAATTGCGTCGACTAAAAAAAGTATTTTTGACATTCTTGAATTTTTTTTCGCTTGCAGTATTTACATTTTTTTGCGACTAAAATTATTAAACAATTGAAGATGTTCAGTATCGCAGTGATCATATGAGCAAAATCATATTGCAAGGTCATTTTTGCCACAAAATGTACTCCGTAAAAATAATTCCCAAACAGCACTGAATTGCATTTTTTTTCCACAATTTCTCCCCACCTGGAATTTTTTTTCCATTTTCCAGTAAACTATGTGGTAAATTGAATGGTGTAATTCAAAAGTATAACCCATCCAGCAAAAAACAAGCCCTTATATGGCTGTGGGGACAGAAAAATAAAAATAAAAGAGATATGGCCCTGGGAAGAAGGCGAGGAAAAAGCAAAAAAATGAAAAATGTCTGCTTTATGAAAGGGTTAAAGCTGGTTTAACACTTACCGTATTTTTGCGGGCCGATTTTGCGCCCCCAATAGCTTTCTATGGGGCCGCAAAATCGGCCCGCAAAAATTCAATGGTGCGCCATTTGCCGTACGGCTGTCAGGGCCATTTTTGGGGACGTGATAAAAGATCGAGTAAACCCATTTAAGTTATTTCATGACCACTGGAGATTTGTTTGATGGAGCCCTCTGCTTTATATGACTAAAATAGCGAGATGGATGTAGTAGCGGGGAGCAAATATTAATAACAGAATTTTACATTATTTTATGAGATTTTATAACGTTGTTGGTCGCATTCATGTGAAGTGGGGCTGACAAGACTTATTACAATTGCTGGAAAGATTAAAGATGTAATTGTATTTCCACGCTGTTTTATTACAAATTGCTTTTCCTAAGCAACTTATCACAAAAAAGAAAGAAAAATTATTCAACAGAAAACAAAGCAGCGGAATAACGGGAGACACTCGCAGAGATCCAGTATACTAATATATTCTGTCCTAAACATAGAATTATGGGGGCGAGGGTTATGTTAGCACAGCCATGAGGAAGAATTCTTGGTTAAGTATTTTTTTCGAACTAACTTAGTATGATCTATTGGTTATGGTCCCGGATTGGGAAAGCAGATGGGTTTCTTCGAGAACAAACGCCGGAGCACAGGTTGTGTGTTACATTGCAGCTCAGTTCTATTCACTTTAATGGAGCTTTGCTGCAATAAGGGCTTTTAGAGTTGTTAAACCAAGGTTTCTGACTTTGACGCCTCCATTTTTTCGCACACTTAGGAGTTTTTAGGGGTGGGACTGGTTAAAAAAAAATGCTTAAAGGGGTTTTCCCACCAACAAACTACACTTTAATCAATAGATCTTGGAATAATAATAAGTTCCTCAATTGAATGTGTTAAAAAATGTGCCTGTGCTGAGATAATTTGTTGGAATAATGCTTATTATTGTAGATATTGCAACTACTACTATTTAATAGTGCATGAGCTTCTGTGTCCAGAAATAGTGTTATATTGCCAATAATGCATTGTTAAAATCAAGAACAAGGCAGTTTCTGTTCCTGGTGTGTGTAGCTGTAGCTCAGTTTCATAACATTATACCAGTAGTCCAGCTGAAGAAACAATAATCTCAGTCACAACAAAATACAACAAGCAAAAAGATGTAGGAGTTTGGTTAGGTTCTTAAACCACTGTAGGAGCAACAGAAAAATCAGGTGAACCTGATGTTAGGAGATCGTGAAGATCAAACAAGGGTATACCAGCTAAGCGTCCATCCTACTTTGTCAAAACACTATCAAAGATGGAAAGGTATCCAGCAACAGATCCATCGGTGAATAATTATTTAGAAACAAAAATCTTTAATGTATAACACGGTTAAAATTATGGTATAAAACCATTAGTTTAGAAAAAAGGCAAGCAATCCGGGAAACTCATGGCCTTACGTATTTCAAACCGACTGGTTCTTAATCATAGTTCAGGCAGGGCAATATTTTAACTCACAAAAAGAATAATTTGTGATCCCATTCCCGTACTGTAATGTCTGTATTCTCAATTTGGCTTCCTCCCCTGCCCAGGAGCTGTGGTATGATCAGACCAAGTTCTTGCACAGTCAGACACAGCCATTACACAGTACACAGAAAATGTTTTAACACATTCAGTTGTGGAAGTTATTCTTATTCCAAGATCTATTAATTATTTTTATGTTCATGGCACAACCCCTTTAAAAATGCTTGAAAGACTCTTCGTATTTATTTCTATTATAAAACCACTTTGCTCTTCATATGTTTGGACTTTTGAGCTTTATTTCATGTTTGAAGTTTTGAAAACAATGCCTATTGAGAAAAATCTCATTCCTAATGGAATCTGCTCCAAACTAGGCATTGTAAAAGCAAAAGGCTGTAAAAAAAAAAGCATTATGAAAAGAAAACTCTTCCGAAGTGCTTCGAAAAATTAACAAAACTATTTCAGGAAACTAAAATCTCCTCCAAAAACTCCCCAAAGAAGGAAAATTTCCTGAAGCAGTTTACACTTGAAAACGTGTCTGATTTGGGATGAGACTGTACTTTTGGGTTTGTGTTCCAAAACAGTATTAATCATCTGTTGACCACCATCTCCTACTCTCTAGGCTTCAGTCACTAGGCATTAAAGAAATTCAAGCTGACACGTCACTCCTTATAATATAGGTGGTGCCTGGATGAAGGGTTACCACTCCCTTGTATTAATATTAAAAATAGATTATCCGGCACTCAATTTTATTGCTGATCAAAATTATTTTACTTCAATTTCAGAATCCAAAGAAAATGTAACGTTTCGGTCTTTACTGACCTTCATCAGACTAAAATGAGTAAAAATATTGCCTTAAATGTAATTATTTGTGACTTGTTATATAATAGTCTTAGTACATTTATATGACATTTTCTTTACAAAAAAATGGATTGCCACTAAATACTTTGTTTATTACCATTTGAAATTTGATTTTTCATGTGAATTCTGCTTATTTATTAAAAAAAACTTGTGTGAATATTTTTACTCATTTCAGTCTGATGAAGGTCAATAAAGACTGAAACGTTACATTTTCTTTGGATTATGAAATTGAAATAAAATAATTTTGATCAGCAATAAAATTGAGTGCCGGATATTCTATTTTTAACTAGGCATTAAGGACACTGCTCTCTCCTGGTTCTCTTCCTATCTCTGTGTTTTGTTCTCTGGCTCCACTTCATCTCCTCTTCCTCTTGCTGTCGGGGTACCTCAGGGCTCAGTCCTTGGCCCCCTTCTTTTCTCTCTCTACACGGCCCCAATTGGACAGACCATCAGCAGATTTGGCTTTCAGTACCATCTTTATGCTGATAACACACAACTATACATGTCTTCCCCCGACCTTACCCCCGCTGTACTACAGAACACCAGTGACTGTCTGTCCGCAGTCTCCAATATCATGTCCACTCTCTATCTGAAACTCAACCTCTCCAAAACTGAACTTCTTCTGCTCCCGCCGTCTACTTACCTCCCTAAATCTGACATTTCCATCTCCGTGGGTGGTACCACAATAACACCCCGGCAGCAGGCGCGCTGTCTGGGTGTTATGCTTGACACCAATCTCTCCTTCACATCCCATATACAATCTCTTGCCCGCTCTTGCCACTTACACCTAAAGAACATCTCTAGAATCCGCCCTTTTCTCATCATGGAAACAACAAAAACCCTCACTGTAGCATTGATCCACTCCCGCCTGGATTACTGCAACGCTCTATTAATTGCCCTCCCCGTCACTCGACTATCCCCTCTCCAGTCCATACTTAATGCAGCAGCCAGGGTCGTCCATCTTGCTAATCGGTACTCGGACGTGTCCGCTCTTCGTCAGTCATTACACTGGCTGCTCATTCATTATAGGATCCAATTCAAAGTACTTGTTCTCACCCACAAAGCTCTCCACGGTGCGGCACCCCCCTACATCTTCTCCCTCATTTCTGTCTATTGGCCTAGCCGATCGCTGTGCTCTGCAAACGACTTTCGACTAACCTCTGCACTAATCCGTACCTCCCACTCCCGACTCCAAGACTTCTCCCGTGCTGCTCCTATCCTCTGGAATGCTCTACCCCAAGAAGTTAGGACTATCCACAATTTGCATAGTTTTAGGCGCTCCCTCAAAACACATTTGTTCAGAGCGGTTTATCATGTTCACTAATCAAAGTCATTCTATGTGTAAGTGTGCGTGTGTAGCCCATTCACTTTCTCCATCCATCCTTCACTCCCTCAAGATGGCTGGACCTTCATTGTAAATACACACCTGTACTTTGTATCTCCCTCACGTCATGGTAGATTGTAAGCTCTCACGAGCAGGGTCGTCTTATTTCATCTTATTTTGCTTTAATTATTGTATTGTTAACGTTGTTACTTATGACTTGTGTTTTGAAACTGTTAAACTGTAAAGCGCTGCGGAATATGTTGGCGCTATATAAATAAAGATTATTATTATTATCTATCTACAGGATAGGTGATATTTGTATGATCAGTGGGGATCCAACTACTAGGACTTCCACTGACTTCCACTGACCATGAGAGCCTGATTGGACACCACTTCCTTCACTTCAACGGGTCTATGACAGCAGTAGTACACGTGTGACCATCACTACCATAGAACATTCTTTACACATGTGGACTACCAATCCAATCACATGGCTAACACTGGACCACTCTTGTCACCACTCACAAGTGCTTACCACCGACATCACACATTTATCGCCTATTGTGTATGTGGGACCACCCCATCAAGGAAAAAAACAACACATGTCAAAAAGTCAAATTGTAATGTTCGCCCTTTGCAGTTGCTGAAATTGAGTTCCTTTTCTTACAAGTTGTGTTTTTCTTTTCTGAGGATCTTTAAAGAGTAGTCCAATACAGTCATATGTTAAAGTTTGGGCACCCCTATTAATGTTAACCTTTTTTCTTTATAACAATTTTGGTTTTTGCAGCAGCTATTTCAGTTTCATATATCTAATAACTGATGGACTCAATTATATTTCTGGATTCAAATGAGGTTTATTGTACTAACAGAAAATGTGCAATCTGCATTTAAACAAAATTTGACCGGTGCAAAAGTATGGGCACCTCAACATAAAAGTGACATTAATATTTCGTAGATCCTCCTTTTGCAAAAATAACAGCCTCTAGTCGCTTCCTGTAGCTATTAATGAGTTCCTGGATCCTGGATGAAGGTATTTGTGACCATTCCTGTTTACAAAACAATTCCAGTTCAGTTAAGTTTGATGGTCGCCGAGCATGGACAGCCCGCTTCAAATCATCCCACAGATGAACGCCCGACACGCCCGGGTGTCAGCTGAATGCCCGACACGTTAAACCCTTGCACACCGCGATCAAACATGATCGCGGTGTACCGGGGGTTAAAGGGAAGCATCGGCAGGGAGGGGGCTCCCTCCGTGCTTCCCTGAGACCCCCGCAGCAGTGCGATGTGCAGCGCTGCTGCGGGGGGCTCTTTCCCTACAGGCCCCCGAATCCAAGATGGCGACGGGGTCCTTCGGGGGCCTGCAGAGAGCTGACTTCCTCACTGCCTGCAAAGCGCAGACATGAGGAAGTCTGCAGTAGTGCCTGTGACAGATGTGATGTGACAGATCAGCGATCTGTCACAGGACAGTGAAGTCCCACCTGGGACTATGTAATAAAGTTAAAAAAAGAATGAAAAAAAAGTGTTAAAATAATTTTTAAAAAATGGCCAAATAAATTAGAAAAAAAAAAAAATATTCCCCCAATAAATTTTTTGGAAATAAAAAAAACTATAAAAGTACACATATTTGGTATCGCCGCATCCGTAACGACCCGCCCTATAAAACTGTCCCATTAGTTAACCCCTTTAGCGAACCCCTTAAAAAATAAAAAACGAAACAAAAAATAATGATTTATTATCATACCGCCAAACAAAAAGTGTAATAACGCGTGATCAAAAAGACGCATATAAATATCCATGGTACCACTGAAAACATCATCTTATCCCGCAAAAAACGAGTTGCCATACAGCATCATCAGCAAAAAAATAAAAAAGTTATAGCTCGCAGAATAAAGCGATACAAAAATAATTATTTTTTATATAAAATATTTTTCATTGCATAAAACCACCAAAACATAAAAAAATGACCTAAATGAGGTATCGCAGTAACCGTACTGACCCGAAGAATAAAACCGCCTTATCAATTTTACCGCATGCGGAACGGTGTAAACGCACCCCCCCAAAAGAAATTCATGAAACACTGGTTTTTGTTCATTCTGCGTCCCAAAAATCGGAATAAAAAGCGAACAAAAAATGTCACGTGCCCGAAAATGGTACCAATAAAAACGTCAACTCGTCCCGCAAAAAATAAGACCTCACATGTCTCAGTGGGTCAAAATATAGAAAAATTATAGCTCTCAATATGTGGTGATGCAAAAACTATTTTTACAATAAAAAGCGTCTTTTAGCGTGCGACAGCTGCCAAACATAAAAACCGCCATAAATAGTAAATCAAACCCCCATTATCACCCCCTTAGTAAGGGAAAAATAATAAACTTAAAAGAAAATGTATTTATTTCCATTTTCCCATTAGGGTTAGGGCTAGGGTTAGGTCCAGGGCTAGGGTTAGGTCCAGGGCTAGGTTTAGGGTTAGAGTTAGGGCTAGGGTTAGGGCTGAGATTAGGGTTAGGGGTGTGTTGGGGTTCGGGTTGGAGTTAGAATTGGGGGTTTCCACTGTTTGGGCACATCAGGGGCTCTCCAAATGCAACATGGCGTCTGAGCTCAATTCCAGCCAATTCTGATATGAAAAAGTCAAATGGTGCTCCTTCCCTTCCAAGCTCTGCCATGTGCCCAAACAGTGTTTTACCCCCACATGTAGGGTATCAGCCTACTCAGGAAAAATTGCAAAACAACTTTTGGAGTCCAATTTCTCCTGTTACCCTTAGGAAAATAAAAAATTGGGGGCAAAAATATCATTTTTGTGGAAAAAAATGATTTTTTTATTTTCACGTCCGAGCGTTATAAACTTCTGTGAAGCACTTGGGGGTTCAAAGTGCTCACCACACTTCTAGATAAGTTCCGTGGGGGGTCTAGTGTCCAAAATGGGGTCACTTGTGGGGAGTTTCAATAGTTTAGGTACATCAGGGGCTCTCCAAACGCACATGACACCCACAGACCATTCCATCAAAGTCTGCATTCCAAAACGTCACTACTTCCCTTCCGAGCCCCGACGTGTGTCCATACAGTAGTTTTCTCCCACATATGTGGCGTCAGCGTACTCAGAACAAATTGGACAACAACTTTTGGGGTTCAATTTCTCCTGTTACCCTTGGGAAAATAAAAAATTGGGGACAAATTGATCATGTTTGTGGAAAAAATACGATTTTTTAATTTTCATGCCCAGGCATTATAAACTTCTGTGAAGCCCTTGGGGGTTCAAAGTGCTGACCAAATATCTAGATAAGTTCCTTAGGGGGTCTAGTTTCCAAAATGGGGTCATTTGTGGGGGTTTCCACTGTTTAGGTACATTAGGGGCTCTCCAAAGGCAACATGACACCCGCAGACCATTCCATCAAAGTCTGCATTCCAAAACGTCACTACTTCCCTTCCGAGCCCCGACGTGTGTCCATACAGTAGTTTTCTCCCACATATGGGGTATCAGCGTACTCAGGACAAATTGGACAACAACTTTTGGGGTTCAATTTCTCCTGTTACCCTTGGGAAAATAAAAAAATTGGGGACTAATTGATCATGTTTGTGGAAAAAATACAATTTTTTTATTTTCATGCCCGGGCATTATAAACTTCTGTGAAGCCCTTGGGGGTTCAAAGTGCTCACCACACATCTAGATAAGTTCCATGGGGGGTCTAGTGTCCAAAATGGGGTCATTTGTGGGGAGTTTCAATAGTTTAGGTACATCAGGGGCTCTCCAAACGTACATGACACCCGCAGACCATTCCATCAAAGTCTGCATTCCAAAATGTCACTACTTCCCTTCTGAGCCCCGACGTGTGCCCATACAATAGTTTTCTCCCACATATGGGGTATCAGTGTACTCAGGACAAATTGGACAATAACTTTTGGGTTCAATTTCTCCTGTTACCCTTGGGAAAATAAAAAAATTGGGGACTAATTGATCATGTTTGTGGAAAAAATACGATTTTTTTATTTTCATGCCCTGGCATTATAAACTTCTGTGAAGCCCTTGGGGGTTCAAAGTGCTCACCTCACATCTAGATAAGTTCCTTAGGGGGTCTTGTTTCCAAAATGGGGTCATTTGTGGGGGGTTTCCACTGTTTAGGCACATTAGGGGCTCTCCAAAGGCAACATGACACCCGCAGACCATTCCATCAAAGTCTGCATTCCAAAACATCACTACTTCCCTTCTGAGCCCCAACGTATGCCCATACAGTAGTTTTCTCCCACATATGGGGTATCAGCATACTCAGGATAAATTGGACAACAACTTTTGGGGTCCAATTTCTCCTTGTTCCCTTGGGAAAATAAAAAAAAGGTGACTAAAAGATCATGTTTGTGGAAAAAATGCGAATTTTTTATTTTCACGCCCGGGCGTTATAAACTTCTGTGAAGCATTGGGGGGTTCAAAGTGCTCACCACACATCTAGATAAGTTCGTTGGGGGGTCTAGTTTACAAAATGGTGTCATTTGTGCGGGGTTCCACTGTTTTGGTACATCAGGGGTTTTCCAATCGCGACATGGTGTCCGATCTCAATTCCAGCCAAAAACGTCAAATGGCGCTGCTTCTCTTCCGAGCTCTGCCATGCGCCCAAATAGTGGTTTACCCCCACATGTGGGGTATCAGCGTACTCAGGACAAATTGCACAATAACTTTTAGGGTCCTGTTACCCTTGGGAAAATAAAAATTGGGGTGAAAAGATCATTTTTGTGGAAAAAATATGATTTTTTAATTGTACCGCTGTACGTTATAAACTTCTGTGAAGCCCTTGTGGGTTAAAAGTTCTCACCACATATCTAGATAAGTTCCTTGGAGGGTCTAGTTTCCAAAATGGGGTCACTTGTAGGGGGTTTCCATTGTTTAGGTACATCAGGGGCTCTCCAAACGTGACATGGCGTCCGATCTGAATTCCAGCCAATTTTGCATTGAAAAAGTCAAACGGCGCTCCTTCCATTCTGAGCTCTGCCATAAGCCGAAACAGTCGTTCCCCCCCACATATCAGGTATCAGCGTACTCAGGACAAATTGCACAATAACTTTTGCAGTCCAATTTCTCCTGTTACCCTTGGTAAAATAATAAAAATTGAACCTGAAGTATTTTTTTTGTGAAAAAAAGTTAGATGTTCAATTTTTTTTTAAATATTCAAAAAAATTCCTGTGACGCACCTAAAGGGTTACTAAACTTCTTGAAAGTGGTTTTGAGCACCTTGAGGGGTGCAGTTTTTAGAATGGTGTCACTTTTGGGCATTTTCTGTCATATAGAACCTTCAAAGTGGCTTCAAATGTGATGTGGTCCGTAAAAATAAAATGGTGTTGCAAAAATGAGAAATCGCTGGTCAATTTTTAACCCTTGTAACTTCCTAACAAAAAAAAATTTTGGTTCCAAAATTGTGCTGATGTAAAGTAAACATGTGGGAAATGTTAGTTATCAAGTTTTTTGTGTGCCGTATCTCTGTGATTTAAGGGCATAGAAATTCAAAGTTGGAAAATTGCGAAATTTTCAAAATTTTTGCCTAATTTCCGTTTTTTCACAAATAAACGCAAGTTATTTGAATGAAATTTTACCACTATCATGAAGTACAATATGTCACGAGAAAACAGTGTCAGAATCACCGAGATCCATAGAAGCGTTCCAGAGTTATGACCTCATAAATGGACAGTGGTCAGAATTGCAAAAATTGGCCCGGTCATGAACGTGCAAACCACCCTTGGGGGTGAAGGGGTTAAAGATGTAATTTTATTAACTTTTCTCTATACTATTACTTTTCTCTATTGCATTTGTTTTGTCACGTAAACTGTAGTCTGAAAGAGTCATCATGGAGACCAACAAGAGATAAGTGGATCGATCTGTGGAGGACCAAGTTGGATTCAAATTTCCTCAAATTCACAGTTACATGTTAATTCAAATATTATGAGATTCGATTTGGGCTCGCAAAAAAAAACTTGCCAACACCATTTCCCACAGCGGATTACCATACCCTGCACAGTGGTGGTCAGTATTGGGGACATCACAGATCAGCAGTTCCCTTCAGAGCACAGTTTGTATGACAGAGTCGTCTTTCATCTCCCGAGCCACTGGGTAAGTCTCCCTCTCCTGTAGAGTGTAAGCTCTTATGGTCAGTGGGGTCCTCTCTCTCTTGTAGAGTGTAAAATTTTAAGGTCAGCAGGGTCCTCTCTCTCTCTCTCTCCTGTAGAGTGTAAGCTCACAGTCAGCAGGATCCTCTCTCTCTCCTGTAGAGTGTAAGCTCACGGTCAGCGGGGTCCTCTCTCTCTGTCCTGTAGAGTGTAAGCTCTTATGGTCAGCGGTGTCCTCTCATTCTGTCCTGTAGAGTGTAAGCTCTTATGCTCTTTCTCTTCTGTAGAGTGTAAGGTCTTATGGTCAGTGGGGTCCTCTCTCTCTCCTGTAGACGGTAAGCTCTTATGGTCAGTGGGGTCCTCTCTCCTGTAGAGTGTAAGCTCTTATGGTCAGTGGGGTCCTCTCTCCTGTAGAGTGTAAGCTGTTATGGTCAGTGGGGTCCTCTCTCCTGTAGAATGTAAGCTCTTATGGTTAGTGGGGTCCTCTCTCTCTCCTGTAGAGTGTAAGCTCTTATGGTCAGTGGAGTCCTCTCTCTCTCCTGTAGAGTGTAAGCTCTTATGGTCAGTGGGGTCCTCTCTCTCATATAGAGTGTAAGCTCTTATGGTCAGTGGGGTCCTCTCTCTCTCCTGTAGAGTATAAGCTCTTATGGTCAGTGGGGTCCTATCTCTCCTGTAGAGTGTAAGCTCTTATGATCAGTGGGGTCCTCTCTCTCTTCTGTAGAGTGTAAGCTCCTATGGTCAGTGGGGTCCTCTCTCCTGTAGAGTGTAAGCTCTTATGGTCAGTGGGGTCCTCTCTCTTATATAGAGTGTAAGCTCTTATGGTCAGCGGGGTCCTCTCTCTCTTCTGTAGAGTGTAAGGTCTTATGGTCAGTGGGGTCCTCTCTCTCTCCTGTAGACAGTAAGCTATTATGGTCAGTGGGGTCCTCTCTCCTGTAGAGTGTAAGCTCTTATGGTCAGTGGGGTCCTCTCTCTCTCCTGTAGAGTGTAAGCTCTTATGGTCAGTGGGGTCCTCTCTCTCCTGTAGAAGGTAAGCTCTTATGGCCAGTGGGGTCCTCTCTCCTTTCCCCTCGTGTATTGCCTGAGCAATTACAAGCTTTCTAGTTCAATATTCAATTTAATTTATTCACCTTAAGTCACATTTCTGGGAAATTTAAGCAAAGTCAGCAAAAGATCCACTTATCTCTTTGAACTACTGTGCATTCAACACAGCAAGTTTAAAAGTGTAGAGCAGTGTTTCTAAAATTGTTAGACTGGCCTCATAAATTGGGAGCCTCCTTAACTTTGGTGAGGTGCTACTGAGGAGGCTGTTTTCATAGAAGTAAATTATATACTGGTTTCAGGAGACCATAAAAGAAAAACTGAGATATTTCAAATTTGACCATGGCCTTCCATTACATATGGTGAGCCTTAGATATCATCTTGGTCTGTCTGGTGTGCCCCATGCGTTATTGTAATGATAAGTAAGATATGACTTCTGGAACCTTCCAGAATCTTCCATTCTCTGAGACTTTGCCTGTCACATAGCTGCAAACCTCGCTTCCTCACCCACAGCTCTGTGAAATCTGAGCTCCCAGTGAGGATTCTTTCCCCTTCCCCCTCAGTCAGGAAAGGATTTCTTTTGTTGGAAGCACCATGCGGCTGGATATACAGTAAGTATGGGTAATATTCAAGAGGCTGAATCTCGAAAACCATATGTGCCAGAGACATGAAAATTACATTTCTGCAAAATGCATCAACCCAGCGTTCTGGCCCATAATTTCCACAGTTCCAACACCCACAGAAACCGAGAGCCGGATTTCTCCTAAACGGTGTGACATAATTACTGCATGTTTGGTCTTTAACTATTGTCTGCGACAGGCTTCAGAAAACAATACCATGTGCATGTTTATACGAGGTACCCTCTGTGAGATATAGTCATTATAAGTTTTGCAGTCCAAATTGTAACTCCTAGAGCAAGGGGAGGAACATGCCAGATGGCCCCTTTTATGATGTCACAAACCGAAATCTATAAGGTATTCCTTCCCAAAAATCATTAATTCAAGATGGAGGTTTGATGCCAAAAGGGCCCCAGATGCAGGGTGACGTGTGGCCCCGCCTCCCCACATGGTTAGCCTAAAGATCATCTAAGCAAGTGTTGAATCTCTATGTTAATCCCTTTTATTTTATATTTGCATTGTACATATCTAATGTCTCAACTTTGTAACATCTTTTATCTGTGTAATCACTGCCTGCCTTTTTGGGAATAAATTATAAAACTTATTAGTCTGTCTTCATGCCCTATAAACGAACACGTGCCTTTAAGATAATTGCTACTGAATTGGGTTGGCTTCCAACCCCTCTATTAAGTTTATAACTTAATCAGAGAACCTCTGGAGCTGGTGGCGGCAAAGTGTGATCTGGGCCCTGGGCACTGCTGAAAGTGACGGAAGGGAGTTTATAAACTAATTGGGTGGCTGTGGCCAGAGCATTTTATAATTCCCTCACTGCAGTGTGCCGGGTGGCCAATCCTCATTGAAGCAGCCGGCCGGTGACCAATTATTCCAGGTGTAGTTCCCTGACTGACCTGAGGGTAAAGGGGGCGCCGGAGAGCTGCGAGTTCCAACGTGGAACTGAAAAGTTTTGTGAAGTATTGTGGGCAGTGGTGGGACAACCAAATTAACCCTCCTGCGATAAATTGTTAGGGCAACACTAGCTTGCTGTTTTTTATCACATGATGCCAGCGGTGGGATAACTAAGATAAGCCCCCCCTGGTGCCTGTGATAGCCGTGTGTCGGCAGTGCATTGCATCCCTCCGCCCGTGACATAGCGGTGGGATTGTGACAGTTATGTTAGCCAGTCTGTGAAGTCCCCAGTAGAAAAACGTTTGAGAATCTCATTTAGAGTAAAGAAAGCTCCCGTTAACTTCCTCTATTGAAGGTAGTTGCTATAGATGAGTGACTTTTTGAAAAATTTGATTCAGACTGAATTGATTCTGTGTGTGTTCCAGAGTCTCCAACAGTATATGTAGGGTCTCCTTCGACTATATGTAACCTTTTTAAAAGCAAAAATGGCCATAGTCATGTAAAAGTGACATCAGCGTGGGCTGTGTTTACTATTGTAGCACATACCTGTTCACGTGACTAAGTATGAACTGAAATACCACATACAACCATCAGGCGAGAGTGGTGCTGCTTTGTCCAAATCTGGACAACCGTAGAATGGCTGTAGCTAATGTGCAGGGCCATACAAGTTGATGATTCAATTTGCAAATAAGGGAAAAGAGAAACAAATTTCCTCCATTTCATTATCCTTTTCTATTACATAGGAGGTAAGGCACAGGGAGAGTGAAATCCCAAACACGGGCGGAATAAACCAAAACATGACCAGTTATGTCATCGACTTACGTGTAGGACTCTCTCTTTATAAGTGTCTTACTCGATTATTTTTTCTATTCTTCGTACATTAGAGCTTCCTTTGGTATCTTGTGAACTAATTAAAATGATGATTCAATGTACAGCACGCATAACCGCTAAATCAAAACACTTAATCATGAGATATGTCTTCTGTGCATCTAGATCGTGAACCAGCGCCAATAAAATATATCCCAGATCATTTCAATAATTAGCCAGAAATATTGTTATTAAATATCATCTTTTGTATTCAAAATGCAAATTACTTTGTAACACAAATAGAAATCGTAATGTCAGAAGGGAACGAATTTTATTAATTATGTGAACGGCCGCCGTGTAATGTTACCTTTCTCCAGCAGTGGCCAGTGTTCATAACACAACACTGCATAGAATGCATCAATTGTATTGGAAAAGTAGAAAACAGAATTACAAGATGGCAGACATCCTGTTACACATCTATCCTGGGCTTTGCTCCCTTCTCCTAGGTCTGCTGCACTCTGTTGTGCGCCACATTTTGCAGGTTGACCGGCATGGATCAATGACGTCGGATACCTAGACCTATTTCAGGCCCATTGACATATAAGTGTCCATAGGCCTCTGTGTTTGGTGTGCTCCACCTGCTGTGCATACTGTGCCTCACTTGCTTCCATCCCTGCTTGGTTCCACTCTCTCCAACCTGCTGCTTCTGAGATTCCTGGGAGTTTCAAGTCCTCACTGCCCATGAGCCTTCTATCTAAGCTGTTCATGATTGAGAGAATAAACGATAATTAAAGGGGTTGTCCGGGACGTAGGATAAATCATTAGTATCAGATCAGTTAGGTCCGATACCGGGCGCCTTCATTGATCAGCTGCTTGCTGTATTCTGGAAGATCGACTACACAGTGTACGGCACTGTTCTAATCTAGCTCTTTAAACTGTTCTGTTCCGGCACCACATTAGACCCACAAATAACTGATCTGTTGGTGTGCCGGCTGATTGACCCCCCGACGAGTCTATAACACTGGTCGATGGGTAGTGGCAGAGGTTGGACCTCCACCTAATGGTCTATCCTAAGGATAGGGAATCATATGAAGACCTAATGTATTAAAAATAAACTTTATTTAAATCACCTTAAAAAATGTTGTGCATTTTATATATGTGTCTAGACAAGCATGAAAACGATCTGCACCGCAGGGCGACCACAGCAGCAGCAAACCTCCAGGTGCGTTACTGATCCGTTTACATTACATGACAAGCACATATGACCTGACCTTTCAGGAGCACACCAGAGGAAGAAATACTGGTACTACTTGTGTAGAAAAAAGATTAGGTGGCACTCACTAAAAGTCCACTCTTTATTCAAAAAACGGTCTACAGCATTTCCACAGGGAGAATGGTAGATGGAGTGTGCGAGTGACGACGGCCGTTTCACGCTCTTGCGCTTCTATGGGTCAGTTGACCCGTAGAAGCGCAATAGCGCAAAACGGTCGTCATCATAGAATCATAGAATCATAGAATCATAGAATCGTAGAGTTGGAAGGGACCTCCTGGGCCATCTGGTCCAACCCCCTGCTCAAAGCAGGATTCGCTAAATCATCCCAGTCAGATGCCTGTCCAGCCTCTGTTTGAAGACTTCCATTGAAGGAGAACTCACCACTTCTCGTGGCAGCCTGTTCCACTCATTGATCACTCTAACTGTCAAAAAGTTTTTTCTAATATCTAATCTGTGTCTCCTCCCATTCAGTTTCATCCCATTGCTTCTAGTCTTTCCTTGTGCAAATGAGAATAAAGTTGTTCCTTCTACAATGTGACAGCCCTTTAGATATTTGTAGACAGCTATTAAGTCTCCTCTCAGTCTTCTCTTTTGCAAACTAAACATTCCCAAATCCTGCAACCTTTACTCATAAGACAGGGTTTGCAGACCGGTCACCATTCTGGTCGCTCTTTTCTGAACTTGCTCCGGTTTGTTGATGTCTTTTTTAAAATGTGGTGCCCAAAACTGGACACAATATTCCAGATGAGGTCTGACCAAAGAGGAGTAGAGGGAAATAATGACTTCACGTGATCTAGACTGTATGCTTCTGTTAATACATCCTAGAATTGCATTTGCCTTTTTTGCTGCTGCATCACACTGTTGACTCATATTCAGTCTGTGATCTATTAGTATACCCAAGTCTTTTTCACATGTGCTGTCACTTAGCCCTATTCCTCCCATTCTATATATGCTTTTTTCATTTTTATTGCCCAGATGTAGTACTTTGCATTTCTCCCTGTTAAAAACCATTCTGTTAGTTGCTGCCCACTTCTCCAGTTTATTTAAATCTTTTTGAATCCTCTCTCTCTCTTCTCTAGTATTAGCTATCCCTCCTAGCTTTGTGTCATCAGCAAATTTGATCAGTTTACCCTCAATTCCTTCATCTAAATCATTGATAAAGATGTTGAACAATACAGGGCCCAGGACAGAGCCCTGTGGTACCCCACTTGAGACATTCCTCCAACTGCATGTGCAGCCATTTACGACCACTCTTTGGGTCCGATCACTAAGCCAGTTATGAATCCACCTAACAGTTGCCTTGTCCATTCCATACTTAGTCATTTTTTCAATAAGGATTGTATGAGAGACTTTGTCAAATGCTTTGCTGAAGTCAAGATATACTATATCTACAGCATTTCCTTGATCCACCCAATCAGTGATACCGTCATAGAAGGAAATTAAGTTAGTCTGACATGACTTATTAGTTACAAACCCATGCTGACTCTGTTTAATCACTTCATTCTTATCCAGGTATTGACATACATGTTGTTTAATAATTTGTTCAAAGATCTTTCCTGGTATAGAAGTCAGACTCACCAGCCTATAGTTGCCTGGGTCCACCTTCTTCCCCTTTTTGAAGATAGGAACAACATTTGCTCTTCTCCAGTCTTCTGGCACTTCTCCTGTTCTCCAAGAATTTTCAAAGATTATGGAGAGGGGTTCAAAAATTTCTTCTGCTATCTCCTTCAGTACTCTGGGGTGTAATTCATCTGGACCTGGAGACTTGAATTCATTTAGGTTAGCTAAGTGTTTCCTCACTATCTTTCTGTTTATAGATATCCTGGATTCTTCTATTCCCTTAATAGGACAGTGAATAACAGTTGATGTTACATTTCCTTTCTGAGAGAAAACAGATGCAAAATAGGAATTTAAAAGTTCAGCCTTCTCAACATCCTGTCTTACCATGTCATCATTTTCATCCTGTAAAAATCCTATAGCATCTTTGACTTTTCTTTTACTTTTGACATATCCCCAAAATCCTTTATTATCACTCGCATACTCCATCTCCTATTCTCCGTGTGGAAAAGCTGTGAACCGTTTTTTGAATAAAGAATGTTATATATGTGTACCTTGATAAATCCTATACTGGTACATTGCTGAAGCAGTATAGGATTTTTCAGGGTACACATATATAACACCAAAGAAAAATCCCGTCACTGTTTTGCATGTACTGTATCTGCAATTTTTACACCACTGGACCACTAGGACTGTAATAAGAGCAACAGGACAGCCTATGACCCTTTGCCTATTGGCCCCCATTAGAGGGACCCAACTGAGGCACGCCTAGCAGCCTCACTGCCTCGAATTTCACAAAGATGTTACACTGCATAAAAACGAAAAGAAAATAATGGAATTACCATATGCAAATGGATATGACTTTATAAATATCCTGCAAGAGCAAATTTTCAGCGACGCTGCCACAAAGCGTTTTTTTGCATTGACAAGGCTTTGGGAACAATAGTTATTTTTTTGTCAAAAGGAAATAAATACATTAATTAAATTGTTATACAGGCACAAATGACTTTTTTTTTTTGGCTGAAACCACTTTGTTTCGGGAAAGTTACTCCTAGCTTGGAAAATATTATAGTCAATAGCTATATATTAAATCCATATAATTTATTGTGTGGGTGTCTCTCTCCAAAGAATGACTCAAGTTTCAACTTTCATCTTGTTAGTCACTTTGATAAGGTTTGGCCTTTTTTATTTTTTTAGCAAAGCTGAGCGAAAGAGTAGAATATGCATATGGGCTTGAGTCATATCTGACACTTATTAGTACATAAATGAGTCTTATCATGCATTAATTATCACGTATTAAATGGTAAATCAACCTAAGTTTTGGACATCGGTGGGAAACATATGCAATCATATTAATTATCGAGCGAAAAATAAAGATAATTTCCATCCAGAACTAGAAAAAATGGATGCAACATTAATAATTACTCTTGATATTTTGCAATGTAAATCAGTGTTGACTGTATTTAGATACAAAACACAGAAATTCAGTGCTTTACTTCACCACAGGTGACTACATGTCACAGCATACACTGCCGTGATTAAAAGGAGTCCTAGTCCTAGGAATCCTAGTTTTAATTCAATTTGTCCTGTAATTTTAATCTCCTCATGGGTGGTCTAGTCACGCGAGATATCCAAGACTCTCTGCACTGTATACTTCTTAACGTCTTCCCTCTGATTGGCGATTGTGCCATCAAATGAGGAGACAACAGCATCTGTCACTCAAGCACAGACAAAGAGACCGCCCATGAGGAACTGATGATAACACAAAGACTGGGATTAAAACTTGGATATTTTGTCCAGACTAGTCGTCCCACTCAGCCTGCTATCACATCGCTCTGGGCGTGATCACAAGATTTTCCTACACGTCATTGCACATCTGAAGCCAGGTGTATGCTTCCCGGCTTCAGAAGTGCACAATGCATGTCTGGAAGTAGAGAAGACAGCTGATGACCACATAGGAACAGATCTTCTTCGCTTCCGGATATGAGGACGGGAAACATACATCCGGCTTTAGAGGCTCAATGTCGTATAGGTAAGGAAGTAGAGATTTGCAGGAGGTTAGAGACAACGAGGGGACCGGTCAGGTTCTCTTTAACTGCTGACAGATGCTTTTCAAGGAATTTATTAGTGCAAACAGACATTTAAGGGGGTTTACTGATCAAAAACTCTCTGAGTAAGCCTGGGGTCACAAATGCGAGAAACTCGCACGAGTCTCACATCTCAATACCCGGCACTGCCACCGGCACTTGGGACCGGAGCACTCAGCTGCATAGAAATACATGCAGCTGAGCGCTCCGGTCCAAAGTGCGGATGGCAGTGTCGGGTATTGAGATGCAAGACTCGTGCGATTTTCTTGCATGTGTGACCCCGACCTAAGATTGTAGAGCGTAGTCCATGCTCTGGTGGGCTAATTTGAATTATATGGTCAACCATCCATTTCACTGGTCAGCCTGTAATGCCACATTTTCCCCCTAAGCAGGTCCAATCTTACTAATTATTTGCCCTTCGGTATGTTGACTGCTACGGGGTCTCACCGGCAATGAGAATTGTTTTCCAAGTGTTGGGCACCTTAAAGTATAAAATTCTGGATATTTATAAAATTCTTCAAGTGTCCATGATGAAAGGGCCTCAACCTTCCATATGGACATTAACAAATACGTATGTACGTATGGGCTAGCACTAGCCCACGTCACCTTGCCAGCTGCTATTTACAGAGTCCGCGTTATGATAGAAAGACCATCAAGAAGTTAAATCTTTAGCACTTTTTCATTTTTTTATTCACCTCTGATTTCCCGTGGTCTGCAAGGCATTGAGGATTTCCCCCCTTGTTTTTCGCTCACTACCTAGATTTTAGCTTACAAAATGCAGGCCATGTTTTAGAGCAAAGCGATTTACCATGGCAACGGCTTCCTGTGGATCGGGCCCTTTTGTGTCTCCCTGTCTATGGAATAAAGGAGACCCTTGGACTCGTTGGTTCAGAGCCAGAATCCCTCTTGCCTGTTATGTAACCTATTTGACTCCAGCTATTAAAAGCACTGAAAACCACAGGGCTCACGGAACCATCATTACCTACGTCGCTATAGGGCACGCATAGTCTTGGGGTTTTTTTTGTGAATTTATTTTTTATTCTGTTTATCGAGCCTAAAATATCAAATTGTGTTTTGCAAGTGGTGACAGTGAAAGAAATTAAAGGAATATTCCACTTTATAGCAATCTTGGACGTTGAACAATGTTGGTGCCCATGGCCCCTGATAACATGCCAATGATTCCCATCCTACCCCACATACTTGTGGGTCATGCCCACATCATTGCTCTGGATATAATCCTAACCCGATCAGAACATCCACTTGAGGGCAGGACCAGGATCTGCCCAATATGCCAAGATTCCTTATAAAAAATCAGTAAAGTTCAGGCAAAGTTGAGACTTCTGGTAACTATGACCTTACCATGTCAACTCATCAGACAACCCTTAAAGAGTAACCATCATTTTATTTTATTTTTCTTTAGTAGAAGAGTTGTAATATAACCTATTATGAATGGTTGATCTGATGTGATCAGCTCTGTTTAGAGGTTTTACCTTTCATTGCAATCCTGTCTGTGATGATAATGAGACTTTTGAAAAGTCTTTTGTAAAGAACAGGTAATATAAGTCTAAAACGGGACCAGTGGCCAACATGAAAACTGCAAGATTTCTGTTTTCATATATAGACTATGTTAGGAAACATTAAAAAAGTCACGCAAAATTAAAAAAAAAAACATTTAAAGAGCAATAACCGTCTATTGGTGACCCCGTCGCATGATTGTGGGTCACCAATGGGTCGGCAATGCAACCAGAGGTCTCCAGCAGACCTCTATGTTTGTTACAGCCAGATTGCTATGTGCGCCACCCGGTGATCGGCGCTCATAGCAAGTGAGCATTTCTGCCAGACACAGGTGATCTTTTAGTTTTTCTGTTTTTTTTCAGCCAAGATGGGGTGCAGAGTGTACATTAACGAGAAAAAAAAGAACTTTTTTGAATTTACCAAATGGCTGCAATGAAAGAAAGAGTGAAAAATTGAAAGGGATCTGAATACTTTCCGTACCCACTGTAGGTATCATCTCTGAAGATTTTGCTCGGATGGTAACTTGGGCGCATAAATAGGTGGAAGGTCAGGCTATGAAATATACTGGAGGTTAGAGAGACTGTCTTCAAAGGTCCAAGGGTGAGTGAATGAAGTGATGAGAAGTTGATACTATGAAGAAGAGAGGGACCATAGATTTTTAATGAAGCAGGACTAGCAAGACAGTCTATCAGGTCATATGCTCCAGGTGTTGGTGTGGCGCCCCTGAGGCTCAGTCGCCACAGAGGTACTGCACCTCCTCCTGAGGTGTGGTGCCCCACCATCCAGGTAAGTTGGAGGCTCCTGACCACGCTCCAACACCTGCATCCCACACAACACAGTAGTTCAGCAAAGCCACATTGCGGTTCCCTGCTTGGAGTGTAGCAGAGCACCTTTGGTTGTGGCTCCCTGCTTGGAACACAAAACGTGCTGGGAGGTGGGTGGAGTTAGAATACATAAAAGAGCAGGAAGGTTGAGGATTTGAGGTCAGTCGGTCAGTCAGTCAGTCAGAGAGTCAGAGAGTCACTCAGAGAGGAATGAGGAAAGGAGATCCCTGAGAGAGGGATGGAGGAAGGAGGTGCTGCAGCAGATCTCAGTGACCTGGGTCTGCTGGCACGGGAAAGGAAAGAAGGAGAAAGACATTGAACTGAAACCTGATCTTCCAAAAGAAGGAGAGATTAGTATGGAACGAAGGAGTAAAAGGGAACAGAGGACGTGGGTTAGGAGAGAACCCTGCCTAGAAGTTCTATGCGCAAGGCCGGGGCCCAGTCCCCGAGGTTGTATGGATGCTAATGGTCCTGCAGCAGACACCGGTGGAGTAGTGGGCTGTAAATGCACTACTCCCATCTAAGACTTGGGGGCACAACAGCAACTTGGATAGTGAGCTGGGGCTCAGGAGTAAGGAGTCCCCGAAGCAGGCTACAGCTGTCTGCCGTACAAGTAGAGTTCTTGGGAACATCTGTCAGGAGGCACTCCAGTGTAACTCACTACTAGGAGTACTTCACACTTAAAGGCGCTATAACAGGAGACGTTCAGAAAGGCACATGTTGGCGGAGCGTTGGAAGGGAGCATTCCATCTGACCTGGAGGTTGATTGAGTCCCTGACCCGGAGGACACGGCACTGAGGCAGGCACCTGTGTGTACTACAGACTGTGAGTAAAGCTTTGGAACTACAAGCCTGGTGTCCTCCATTGATTCTTGTGCCAACACACCCAGCACCGCTACATCTGGGTACCAGCTTCTACACCGCTTGTGCCTCTCCTCTACCCCTACATCTACACTGCCCTGGGACTACAGCTCCACCTGTGGGGAGCTTCACCATCTTGGCTGCAAAACACCACCAGCCCCAGAGGATCTGCACACAGCGTTGGCTCAATATCTCACTTGCCGAACACCACAGGTGGCATCACGAACTATTCCATTAACTACATTTCACCATTCAACTTCCCCTGTAAATTGGGCACCCAGGGCCACGGACCGGGTCACCGCTGCTGTGACACATCCCGCCGACACCGGCCCGGTACCAAGTACCCCATGGCCCTGGGAGGGCGACCCATTGGCTGCTTGGAAGGCTTGAAGAAGGTCTGCAGATATACCGCTAGGACAGAAATGGAATGGAACTTTTGACACAGGTGAAAGAAAGACTATCTACAGTTTTGCAAATAGGAGGGTCCATTGTGAAGAAGTCAATGGTTGGAAGGTGAGGTTAAAATAATATGGATGATGTGTGAGACTTGACTTGATCAGGAGGCCCAAGGGTAAGGGAATGAAGTGAAGGGAATGAAGTGAAGGGAAGCTGGTTCTAAATGACATAAAAGGACCAACATACATAGGGTCAACAGGGCCATATGCTCCAGGTGCTAGGACAGAATTAATAAAGAGTAGATATATGGCTAGGGCAACAAATTGAACTTCTGCCTCAAGTGAAGGAAAAGTTAATAATAGTTTTTCATATAGGAGGGTCCGTTAAGAAGAATTTTTAAGTCTGATGAGTCAATGGGGGGAAATAGAGGAGGTGTGAGACTGGGCTAGAAGGTCCAAGAGTACGAGAATTAAATGAAGAGAAGCTGAACCTATCCGTAATAAAAGGACCAGAGTCCTTATTGTCTACTGAGTCATATGCTCCAGGTGTTGGGGTGGCACTGACAAGTTGTAGATATATGACTGGGACAGCAAACTGAACATTTGCTTGCATATAGGACCGTCATTTGACTAAGGGATTACTGGACCATAAATTTCTACATGTAACTCATTAGAGGGGTTGTCCCATCAAAAGAACTTATTATTCTCTATCTAGTGGATAGTGCTGTTCTCAGTGATCTCTATCAGTTAATAAGACAATAAATGACGTGTTGGTTCCACCTGCATGAGCATCACTGCATTGAAACAGGAGATGCCAGAACCCAACTCTCAGGATCCATTGCAATCCTATTAGCTGTTCCCTTAAAAATCAGCAATCTTTGACCTATCCTATAAAAAGGTGATGAGTTATATTGGACCAATTTCTTCATGTAGTTGGATGCCTCAATGGTATGATGCTATCCTTAGGTTTTCCTTGGGATTGTTCATACCTTACTAAGGAGGATAACGTGGGGGGCGTGGCCTGGGCTCTGAGCATGTAGGAGGCAAGAGCTCTAAGCTCCCACAGTCACACACTAAAGCAACAAAAAAGCGTGCAAAGGGTTAACAAAAACAACCCATACTAGACCCTATTCTATTCCTGAAACTCTGGTGCACATTCTGAGCCTAAAACTAGGACCCTGGACCAAAGGAGACCGAAGATATGAACTTTTAAAAGTTTGGGACAGTAGTGGTGTAGGAGAAACAGAGGGACATCACCCTGCCACCATTTGCCTTCCTGGAAGTGACTGGAGTGCTACTGTGGGCTGTATATAAGCCAGGACTGATCTGGAGGCTCATCGCCAGTAATAAGGACAATAAGGACTTTATTTGGAATCCTCCCTGTACGGCACAACTTGATTCTAACTGCCTGCAATGTTGTTTGCCTGTGGGGTGTAGAGGATAATGGCACTGCTGCGATGGAGGGATACGGAACTATGTACAATCTCCCCTCTGGATTTCTGACTGAGTGCCACCGAAATCAGGAAGTTTCACGGCCATTGCGAGGAGAGCAGGGGCAGAGGAGCTGATCTGGACCCTTTCTGGACTGACACGCCGAGGATATAAGCAGAGGACACCAGCAGGGATTACTTTCTTGTCACAGAGCAGAGAGGCGGAGGGATACCACTGGACCCATTGAACAGACATCAGAACGGCTAAGAACAGCGTTCCACAGCCACATTGAGGACCGGACAGGGGGCGACAAGCACAGGGGAAGCCTCTGAAGACAGCAGAGGTGAGGCACATCCGAGTTTGGGCCACTAGATCCGGCTGCTGATTAGTGCTCACAGTCACAATAGACTTCAATGGGAAGTAGATCCGACCGCTCCCAGCTTCCAGCCTGTCAGCACTGAGCAGACCTGATGTCACAGGCCCTGCAGCGTTCAGTCAGCGGTCTCCCCTGTGACAGGCACAGATACTCCCACGAACTGTACAACATAGCAGAGACTTAACCACAGGGGTACTGGGGAAAGGACACAGGCATCTGGAGGCACTCTTTATCCCCATATAGCATCCCAAGGGATTGTTCACTGGCTGCTTTCAGCATATAAGCGGCGCAGGCATACAATATAACAGAGTCTGCAGTTCATGGCTGGTGGTCCCGGTGCCTGGTATCCATCTGACCAGTGAATTATAACAGAAGATTACCTTTATTTCAACTGAGGATCAGAGATACAGTGGGCTGCTGATATTGATACTGCAGAATTGTGTGACTTTACTCGCGCTCACTAAGGGTCTCTCAGTTAACTCCTTTGGGAAACTTGCTTTTTTACCATTTTTCTTAACTTGTTTGCATAATTTAAAGGGGTCATAGATCTGATGTCTGGGAAGGGTTTGTGGCAAACCAAGATACAGTCAGGTAGGGGCAGAGCTTCCAATAGCCCACACAGGGTCACGAGGCACAATTTTGGGGCACACTCTAAATCATACAATGATATCTCTAATTTGTTAAGCCCAATAAAATCTAGGTCACCCCTGAAAGGAGACGAGCCAAAAATGTCTTATCTAAAAAATCTCAGAACCCTGCATCTGTCAAAGTTGCAAAAGGGGGATCAGGTACTAATAGCTCATTGACCAAAACCCTATCTAAAACACAACCTGAAACGCCTCAAAAAAATAAAAATTTAGGGGGCAACATTAAACCCCCCCCTCCAATTGAGACTCTTACGGAGGAAATGGACACTTGCAAATCAAACAAAAGGAAGGGACCAGGCGATCAGGGAAAGACTGGGAGTCTCTCATCTGAGGACTCCGACAGTGTCTCAGCTGACTATACTCCAAACACAAGCCCTGAAAGACAGAAGCCTAGGAGGGATAATGGAGGTCCATTCCCTTCGTTTGAGGTTCCTCCTCCATCCATTAACCTGGGGGAATACAAGGGGTCCAACAAACAAGCCACTGAAGGATTCATGGCGGATCTCTTCCAGTCCTTCAGTGATGCCCTAAAAATAGGGTTTGAGACTCAGGCCAAGGCCCTACAGGAAACTTGCAGAAATCTTAGCCAAAAGTTTGAGAAATATGAGGTGAAGATGGTACAGGCGGAGAGGGATATAGTTTATCTCTCAAAGGAGAATTCACTCCTCAAAAAGGAGGTTATTTCCCTTAAAAACAAATTGACGGATCTGGAAGACCGAAGCAGGAGAAATAACTTAAAGATACGAGGTATCCCTGAGTCGGTCTCCCAGGCAGATCTCTCTGATTACACCAAAAATCTGTTTAAAAAATTATCGCCAAAACTGACAGAATTAGAAGTCAATATCGATCGTATACCCCGCCTCCCACGTCCCAAAGGGGTCCCACAGGAAAAGCCCAGGGACACTATCCTCAGGGTCCATTTCTTTGAAACCAAGGAGAAGGTTTTAAAATCTTTGTGAGAGAGAGGTTCACCCCCTGAGCCTTATAAGGATCTTAAGATTTTCCAAGACTTTTCCAAAGAGACTATGGACGCAAGAAGCTCCTTCAGAGACCTGACCTCTAAACTTAGGGAACTTAGAGTGTCATATAGATGGGGTTTCCCTACCAAGCTTTTAGTCTGGTATAAAGATAAACACTACCCCATCTATACTCCTCACGAGGGTCAGAGGTTTCTTAAATTCCTGATGGATGAGCCATCCTTTAGAGATAGGGATTAGGATTGACCTTTGTCTTATGTTTGAATTTATTAGGGGGTCACTATTATTTCCTTTTCCTGAACATGAATATTAGTACCCGTAATTACAGTTTATCGTTATCACTGTGGGAACTTGCCACTTAATTTTTTTCTCGTTTTTCCCCCGATCAAAGGTGAGACACCAACCAGTTTGGAGTCCTCCAGGAGAACTCTCAAGTTCGTAATTTTTTTTTTTTCTGTATTTCATTGTTCTATTTGTTTCCCTTTCCTGTTTTTATATTGCATTCTAAAGATGAAAATTTTATCGTACAATGTTAGGGGGCTCAACAGTCCGAATAAGAGGTATGCGGTATGGAAGGAGATCAACCAAACCCGGGCAGAATTGGTATGCCTTCAGGAGGTTAAACTGGCTTCCGATCGACACCCGGTCTTCCAGCACAAGAACTTCCCACACATGTACAAGTCACTTTCCACAAAGAAAAAGGCTGGGGTCATCACATTGGTAGGTGGCACCGTTCCTTTTCAGCTCATCAAAGAGATACCAGACTCCTTGGGTAGGTTTCATATACTCATATGTTTACTCCATGAAAGGCCATGCACAACAGTGAATGTATACGCACCCAACAAGGGACACATTCGCTTCTTGAACAAGCTTATCAAAAAAATTGACAAAGTTAAAACAGGCGAACTCATCTTATTGGGCGACTTTAATATTGTCCCAGATAGCAGCATTGATTCATCCTCTTTAGTTCGCCACAAGGTCCCAGCTTTAAAAGACTGGTTAATTCAAAATGAGCTTTATGATGCTTTCCGCTGCTTGAATACATCGTCACGTGAGTATTCCCACTTTTCAGATGTACATAAGACAGCATCCAGGATAGATCTTCTACTTACTAACATATTCACTCTGTCCAAAATTAAGGACATTCGCTTCATGCAGAAGTCCATCTCGGATCATACCCCGGTCCTCATTGACTTCCTTGTGGGTCCTCCCCCTGACAAACCATTCCGCTGGAAGCTTAACTCAGCTTTACTATATATACCAGATTACAAACAAGAGATAGAAAACGCTCTCTTAAACTACTTCAAGGAAAACGTATCTGGTGAAGTAGATCAGTTCACGGTCTGGAACGCCCATAATGCGGTCCTGAGGGGGTGTCTTATGCAAATTCTTTATAAACATAAGAAGAGAAATAGGGAAAATATTTCAAACCTACAGGCCCAAATTAACGATCTAGAGAAAAAACAAACAAACTTAAAAGTTCCTTCCGAGACCATCCAGGCTGAGATTTTGAGACTTAGAAAGAGTTTTAGATCTGAAATCTACCAGGAATATGATGCAGCCATCAAAGCATCTAGGTACAAATCATATGCGTCTCTTAACAAGCCTACCAGGTTTATGATGAGGAAATTAAAAAGAGAAAGAATTAAAAGGAGAATAAATAAGATAGTATCTCCCTCGTGTGACCCCAAAACTCACCCTATGGACATTGTCAACTCGTTTGCATAATTCTTTAAAAATCACTATAACCTGAAAGATGACCCCCAAACACCGGTGGTTAACTCGAATTTTGTAGATTCTTTTCTACAGAGTATTGATCTACCAAGAGTCGATGAGCTGGACTTGAGTTATGTCAATAGCCCCTTTACAGAGAGAGAAATTGCTGACGTAATCAAGAAACTGCAGTCCCAAAAATCACCAGGGCCGGATGGCTTCTCTGGAGACTACTATAAATCCTTTTCAAAAGTTCTGGCTCCACAGCTGGCTTCCGTCTTTGATCTGGCGTCCTCTCGGGGTTCCTTCCCAAAGGAGATGTTAGAGGCAACAATTATCATGATTCCAAAGGAGGGGGGGACCCCGAGAGGATACAGAGCTATAGGCCAATATCGCTCATAAATAGCGATATTAAAATCTACTCAAAGATCATTGCAAACCGATTAAAAAACATCCTTCCACGTCTGTTGGTGGATGATCAAATAGGCTTTACAGAGGGCCGCCAGGCCTCAGACGGAACTAGAAGGGTGTTGAATCTGATAAATTTAGCGACCAACCTGAGAACCCAAACTGCTTTTCTGGCACTGGACGCCGAGAAGGCGTTTGATAGGCTAAATTGGCTTTACTTAAAAGCAACTCTTGCTAGATTTGGCTTTGATGAGAAGTTTCTATCAACAGTCTTCGCCTTGTACTCGGGTCCGAGTGCCAGGATTTATGCAAACAATTTCCTCTCCGACCCGTTCGACATTACCAATGGCACGAGACAGGGGTGTCCCCTGTCCCCCCTTCTATTTGTGCTTGCCATAGAGCCCCTAGCCGAAAAAATAAGAATAAACAATGATATTAAAGGCTTTGAACTGCCATCACGAAATTTTAAAATTGGATTATTCGCAGATGATCTATTCCTCACGCTACTGGATCCTGCAAACTCCATTAAAGCCCTTTCAGTTGAACTAGAAAAATTCTCTAGAGCATCTTATTTTAAGATAAACCCAAACAAATCAAAATTTATAACTCTAAACATGAAACAATCTGAAATTAGCGAAATAAAGGCCCAAACCCAGTTCATTTGGGAGGAGAAAGAGATTGTCTATCTAGGGATTAGAATAGCAGGATCAATCCAAGCCACAGTTAGGGCCAATTTAGACAGCATTATAAAGACTATTACAGGCGATCTATCCTTTTTGGCTCAGCTAGAGACTTCCATCTTTGGGAAGATTCTGGCAGTCAAAACTTTTATCCTTCCCAAAATTTTATACATATTTAGGACTTTACCAGTTAGCTTTCCGCGCCAAACCATTGATAGAGCTCAAGAGCTCATCCGACTATTTATTTGGAAAGGTAAAAAAGCAAGAATATCTGCAGACTTGATGTACAAAAATAAAAAACATGGGGGCGCAGGACTGCCCAACATATACGCTTATTATCAGGCCTCGCTCATCAAACATAGCTGGCACTGGTTTACTGAAAACATGACACATCCAGCTTGGTATGGCTTGGAGAGAGATGCTAGTGATAGAGGTTCCATTCAAAAACTTTTCTTTCACTTCCTTCTGCAAAAGCCCAGTGCGAACTCATCTCATCCTATATTCCGGCCGATAATCTCAGCCTGGAGGGATCTCATTAAGCCGACTAAAAATATCAAAAAAGCAGAGCAAATCTTAAAGTTGCCTCTATCTTCATTGGCACTGATGGATGATCTCCCGATACCGGAGGTTTGGGGGAAATCTGGAATTAAAAGGGTGGGGGATGTTTTTAGTGGAGTGGAGTTCCTGAAATTCGGTGAGATCAGGGTTAAATATAATTTACCGTCATCTGAACTAGTCTTTTACACCATGTTGAAAGACAGAATTTGGAAATTCATAAAAGGGAAGACTTTGAATTATGAAATGCTATCTTCACTACTGTGCAACCTTAAAAATAAAAACCTCTGGAGTCTGCGTAATTTGTATAGATCTGTTGTCAAAGACCTAACGAGCCACAAAAACATATACATGAAGAGATGGGAGTCCGATTTTGGTGCTGATATCCGTCTCGAGAACTGGAACGATGCCATCAAAAACACTTACAATTCCAATATATCAATGGGTCTTCATGAGAGTTATTTTAAATTGTTAAATAGGTGGTACTATACCCCAACGAGGTTATCGCATTTTAACACAGAGCTATCTTCCTTGTGCTGGAGAGATTGTGGACACCAAGGGAACCTCTACCATATTTTCTGGGGTTGTTCAAAAATCAAAAACCTCTGGCTTCAAGTCACACAGCACATTAACCTCATTGCTAAGGACTTCATAATTACACCCGAAAGAGCACTTCTTTCTTTAGACATGGAACAATTTGATGATTCGGTAAGACACATTATCATACACATCCTCTTAGTGACCAAGACCATGTTAGCACAATGGTGGAAGAAAGCAGAGGTTCCCAAGTTTTCAGACATACTTGACAAGATAGGCCAACACAGCGATTTAGAACGCAGATTTGCGATCAACAACAATCACATTCACAAATACTCAAAAAAATGGAAGACCTGGAACAACAAATTTCATATCAACTAGACTTAACAAGATGTACTATATTTTGAAGTTTAAACCTGGGCGCTTTAGTACTGGGAGCTGTATCTCCTTCCAAGAATGTTACCCCATAATAAGGATTGTCGATTTTTTTTTTTTTTCTTTTATGTTATTCGATATATGTTATTCTATGCCTGTTTGTGGGTTCTCTAGTTTTTAAATTTTTTTTCCGTACCTGTACAAGGTTGTTTATTCCCCACTCCCTTCCCTCCCTTCCTTTCCCTACCCTGTTTATTTCCAAAAAAACAATAAAATTATTTGAAAACTAAGGAGGATAAAGTTGGAAACCAGACGATCCCTTAGACTTCATATTCCATTTTACTTCTAAGTAAATTCTAATATTGACCAGTGGAATATCCCTGCTGGTTCCTTAAAATTATAAAAATCGTAATTTCTTTCAAGAAGAATAATTACTGTAGTTGTATTATAGTAGAAACTGCTGATGTGAAAGATCATGAGACTTAAGGTTGACTGGGAGGACAATTTCGTTGTGGAACAGTACATACATGCAAGCATTAAAGAAGGCAAGAGAACTGAATCACCTCCATATTCCGGCTTTTCCATCATCTATTATGCAATAACTGAAGAACGGCACTGGACCACTGAAACTATACACAGATGGGATTTTATTATATTCAATTTCATCAGCAGAAGGTATAAATATGGATAAAAACACCGCGCGACACCACTGAGAAATGTTAGGCAGGTAAAGGGATATGAGAAGTCACCATCTGCATCATATTTCTTACATATACAAATCAAGCTGTTTTCTACTGAATGAATGCACATTTGTGTCTGGACAAAATGGATAATAAAAGACGATAGAGTAGATAAATTGGATGGACTAAAACACAATGGCCTAGCTGGAGAGGCTGGATGGCATTTGGTCAGCACAGAACATCAAATCTGTATATGATGGATGTCACCTTGGACATGGAACAGCAATGTGTATAATGTCTTCTGAAACGTACGCTATATACTATATACAGGTGCATCTAATTGATATGCTTTTTCTGGGGCTGCAGGGTGCTATTTTTAGGTGGGGCAATATCCATGGCACCTTACCAGTCTGAGAATACCAGCCCCCAGCTATCTGATTTAGCTTGGCTGATTGTTAAAAATTTGGGGGACCCCACGCTGTTTTTTAAATTATTTATTTAAATAATTTTAAAAAATTTGTGGGACTCCTCTGTTTTTGATAACCAGCCATAATAAAGCTGACCGATGAGTGTTGCAGCCCACAGCTGTCAGTTTAGCTTGTGCTGGTTATCAAAAACAAGAGATTCCACATCATTTATTTTTCAATTTATTCATTTATAGCACTGTCACTGGCTAATGAATACTCACAAAGATGACATCATGGGAAACAGTTAATGCTCGGGGTGCCGAACCCAAGCAGTAACCTAAAAAGTCTGTGTTCCGGGGCCGGGCACAGATACTAGACTAGGTACTCCTTATGGACCCGAAACTTTACTGTTCTGGTTCGCCCATCTCTAGTTTTGACCATTATCACACACAACTATGCCTGGTTTTAGGTTCATTGGTGAGAGCCACAGATCTGTCTGGTCTGTTATTTCTTTTAATAACTTTGATGTGGTGTGCAGTTTGTCTCCTTATTAAATTAGCTTCAGCAGAGCCTGTTGCTGCTTCAGTAAAGTACTGCTGCAGAGCTTTCAGCTTCTGTCTGATGTGGACGACATGCTCTGAGATAGCACATCGGAGATGGAGGATGAGGAAGAGCAAGAAGTGGCGCAGGAACTGCTGTAGGAGGTGGATAGAAGTAGGGCCAGCAATCCTTGGCATCAGTAGCACCTGTGCTGTGCCAGAGTGGGATTCGACCTCGGCCTCCACCATGTTCATCCAGTGTGCCGTCATCATCCCTGGCCACAAACGCTTGTCCACGTACTGTATCAGTCGTTAAGTGGACAATCCCAGTAATCATGTTATTAAGGACATAAGTAATAATAATAATAATAATCTTTTTATTTAAATAGCGCTAACATATTCTGCAGCGCCTTACAATTTGCACACATTATCATCGCTGTCCTGGATGGGGCTCACAATCTAAATTCCCTATCAGTATGTCTTTGGAATATGGGAGGAAACCCACACAAACACCGGGAGAACATACAAACTCCTTGCAGATGTTGTCCTTGGTGGGATTTGAACCCAGGACTCCAGCACTGCAAGGCTGGACATAAGTGATGTTCCTGGACATTTGTTGGCACAGGGTGGGGATGCCACACCTGGAGAAATAGTGGCGGTTGTGGACTAAGTACCAAGACATCAAATTTGTACACCTTTAGCAAACCAATTTTTGTTTTTATTTCAAGCCAGCGAAATTTCACACATACCAAGTTCTACAGTACATACTCGTATGACAATAGTCAATTTTTGAACAACCAAATTTGTACACCTATAGCAGGCCAATTTTTGTTTTTATTTCAAACCAACAAAATTTCACATGAGCCAAGTCATAGATAGTATATGACAATAGTCAATTTTTGGAACAAAAATATTTTGTGAACTGTATCAGACCAAGGGGTTTTTAAAAAATTTTAACCCACCGCAATTTTATAAAAAGCATATTAAACTTATGGAAGACTGAATCCAGAAAAAAAATGTTAACCTCTTTTTGGAGTTTTGGATACTACCATTATGTAACGATAACCGTGTTAAGCTGCTTGAATGACTAATTGAATCCAGAAAAAAAATTTGAACTTCAATGTTTTGAATGTGTATCTGATGTACTCCTATACTCCTAAATGCCTTGCAGAAAGTGAAAAGCCAGAAAAAAATTTTAAGGATGGTAATACAGTAATTGTCACAACTCGGCTGTCGGGTGACCTGGGATGAGGGGCTCCTTCTCTGTCCCTAACACTAGGGGGAGCCCTAGCTCACCCTATTGCTTGGGATACTTCTGAAGGTGAAGATGTTGGGGCCACCACTCATGCCTTATCTCCTGAAACAACCCTCCGTCTGTTCTCCTCCCCCACCCAAGGAAGAGTAGTGCTGTCGTGCACCGCAATACACCAACCTGACAAACAAAGCTACATGAATAAAGGGTAACTGAAAATTCCAGGCATACAAATATTCACTCACATATAACAGAGGAATGCAGTGAAGGATGGGGAAAAACCAAAGTAGGATGAGGTAAGGGAATTATCACACTTACAAACCCATGCAACAGTTTCAGATAACTCCTCCAAACTCCTTTAGATATAAACACCTTTCCTCCAAGTCATGCAGCATAAGGTAGCTCTGACATGGGTTTCATTCAGAACCTAAATTATAAAGGGGATCGGTGTGGCTAACTGAGCAACAGCTGACAGGTCAAATTCCCAGAGCTCCTAACATGGCCAAATAACCCCTGTTCTGCTAGAGGAAATTAACACCATTTAAAAGAAGGTGAAGTGCTTCTTTTCAGTACAGGAGTAGGAGCAATCAGATGCTGTGGTCTTCTGGCTTCTCTCTGTTGCAGTAACCCAGTGATAGTAATCCTCTCTAGGTGTCCGCTTCTTCTTCTCCTTCCTCGGGACGCTTGGGGGACTGCCTCCACCTGCCTTCTGGAGCATGGGCTGTAAGTGACCCGGATTTGGGCATTGCCGGAACCCCCAACATGTAGAAATAGGCAGCAGCCCCCCTGTGTCACCTGCACCATTGCCTGCTCAGACATAAGAGGTGGGGAACCCCAAGGACAGCCCAATCTCTCAGGGGTGCTAGCACTATCTCGACTCATCTGTCATGATGTGACACGACCCAATGGATGGTCAGTCTACTGACGGCACAACTCAAATACAACGGGATGGAATAGGGGTGAGGAAGGCCCTACCAATAGGGAATGAGAGATGGTCGCCACCTGAGCTCCAACCTAAGCCTGTCCCTGCACTCACCTATTGCCCTATGCGGGTCCTTCCCCCACTGCAATCAGGATACCTCGTCCCTATTTGTTACCTAACTCTGCCGTGGCTAGTGCACTGGCTGGCAGTAGCACTAGCCTCACCTCTGCAGATAATAAACACAGGGGGAGTGACAGACCCCAAAGGGACAAGGTAACAAAAACACCAGACTTAGCTTATGTACACCGCTGCTAAACTCCACACTGCAGATAACAACAGCAACTGGACTCCAAATGCCAGACATGACTGACACCAGAGTACTGCTCCTACTTGGCTGGTTTCTAGAAAGGAACTGTATCACTAACAGTCAGCTGATGCATCAGGTGACCCTTTAAAGGATGGTGGGAGTGGTCACCACCCACATCAGCTGACCAGCAGCACTACAGTAACACCAGATTGCCAGCGGGGAAAAAACTGACATTAACTCCCGATGGTAGAAAAGGAAAAAAGTTTTAAACTGAGTGGAACCAGAGCTGCCACAAATCCACAAGTGGATTGTGACACCGTCTCTCTCAGGCCTCTTCAGTTATCTAGAAGGGTTCATTCTGCTCCCCTCCCTCTTTAATCACACCCACATAGCAGCAATGTTTTCTCTCCATTTTGAGGAGCATGAGCCTGGTTCCAGCCATCAGCTCTTATAGCCTTCAAGGCAAGTGTTCTGTCTCAACTGCCCATTTATTGAGTGAGATGTGATGATGTGTCCCAAACTTTTCTATGGACCACCATCTCCGTTGACAGTCATATATAGCGACCTACCCGAGGATGCCAACTGTTTTTACCTTGTGTCTAGCGGGCTGGCTAGCATTTCTCCAGCCGTAATCCTGGCTCACCTCCTTTTCTCTTCCTACCAGCTAAGGGCCTAAAGTCACTAGTTGCTGGATCCTGGCTCTCCCGTATGCAGTCCGCAAGAACCCCAATGGTGAAAGGCTGCAGCCTGGGCTCAGGTTTTTGAGGTCCCAAGAAAGCAGCCAGTTTCGGACCATAAGCTCTTGTCACCTCCGCTGTCGGAGCAGTTGCTCTGGCTCTGATGTTCCTCCGGTCCCTCTCCCTCGAGAGTATTGTTAGATTCTGCCATGTGTTTCACCCTGTCTCCTACTAAGCACATTAAACTGTATGGATTACTAATGCAATCTAGAAAAAAAATTGAACACTTTTTTGGAGTGTTATATACCACTGAAATATACCGCAAAGCACATAATACTCTATAGATGAGTAATTGAATCAAGAAAAATTTTTAAACTTTTTTTTGCAGTGTTATATACCACCAAAATGTAACAGAAATCACCTAATACTCTCTGGATGACAAATTGAATCCAGAAAAAAAATTTGAACGCTTTTTTGTAGTGTTGCATACTGCTGAAATGTAACAGAAAGCATGTAATATTCTATGGATGAGAAATTGAATCCATACAATTTTTTCAACGCTTTTTTTGTAGTATTATATACCACCGAAATGTAATACCAAGCACGTAATACTCTATGGATGATTACTTGAAACCAGAAAATGTTCCAGTGTATTTGATGTACTTCTACACTCATAAAAACTTTGCAGAAAGTGCAAAGCCAGGAAAAAATTATAAGGAGGGTCATCCACACACCCTTGAAGGCAATAACTGGAGGGCCTCTTTCAAATATTACACATAAAAAGCACTTTATTTACTGCTGTCATCTGGTGGGGTGGAAAAGTGGGGGCTAATCCAGGCTTTGCTAATTTTTATGAGTGTGAGCCTGTCAGCAGAATTCTCTGTTGACAAATGAAAGCACCTCTCTGTTTTGACCCCACCGCTGCACAAAAAAAACAACTCAGACAAGATGCTAGTGGCAGTGCTGCACAACACCTCCAAGGCGTAGAGGGACAACTCATGGCAGGTGTCCAGCTTTGAAAACCAATAGTTGAAGGTCGCAGATAAATTAGGGAGTATGCTGGTTTGGTTGGCCAGATATTGCTTGACCATTTTAAAAACTTTTCCCACCTCGTCAAATATTCCAGGTCATCATGTCCTGGACGCTGGAATGGTGTCATGAAATTTGCCCAGACCTTTGACAGTGTACCTCTGTCTCTCCTCCTTGGTTGGCCATGGAAGCTTGCCACCTGCTGCTAGCATTGTCTAATGGGAATTTTTTCAAAATATTTTCCGCAATGACCTTCTGGTATAACACCATTTTAGAAGACCTCTCTGTCTCTGGGAAGGAAAGATGCAATGTTCTCCCTGTAGCGTTGGTCTAGCGGGGAAACATCCTATCAGTTTGACCAAGATAAATATAATGCTAGGGTCATGGGAAAGGCAGCGGTACATAAAGTCTGCCATATGTGCCAAGGTCCCTACAGTCAATCCTGTCTCCACCAGATGACTACTCTCCGATATGTGTGCTAAGCAGATGAGATGAGACTGGGCTCGGTAGTATCTCCCCTGTCTCATGTCTTCCTCTATCTTCACTTGACCTGCATGCATAGCTCCATGTTTAATTGTCAGCAGTGGCTGTTTAAGTAGTCACAGAAGTGTGATCGTTCTGCTATGGCGTCATCGCTGCTCACTATCTTTGTGGACTTCTCAAAGTCTTTGAGAACTGCACAAATGTAAGACATCCATGCCCACTCTTCAGTTGTTATGTGTGGAGGCTGACCAGAATACCAACTGGCTTGTTTGAGCTTGTACTCAACAACTCTCCTCCGCTGCTCACAAAGCCTTGCCAGCATGTGTAGTGCGCAGTTCCAGTAGGTGGGCACATTGCACGCCAGTTGGTAAGGTGGCACTTACATGGGAATTTGCAGCACTGCCAGAGTGATGCCATCCGTGGCCTACTTGCGTAAATGGGCGCTGATGCAGTGTACCTTGACCAGAAGCTCTGGCAATTCTAGATATGGTTTTCAGAAACCGCTGAATTACCAAGTTGAGCACGTATGCCAAGTATAGTACATGTGTGAGATTGTCAAGCTTCCTAGCCGCCACCAGGTTAGCCCATTATCATACACGACAATGCCTGGTTGGAGGTTCAGAGGCAAAAGTCACAGATCTGTCTGGCCTGTAATTCCTTTCAGTAACTCTGACGGGTTGTGCAATTTGTCTCCTAGACAAATTAGCTTCAACAGAGCCTGTTGCCGCTTCCCTGAGACAGTGCTGCATAGCGGTGTCACCCACTGGCACCAATTGTGGACCCAGCCGTTCGGCTCACTAAGTCGAGTGCTTAGATGACTTGGGCCTGATCATGCTGGTGGTGGTTAGGCTCTTAGCAGTCAGGTCCTTGCTTATCTTAGCATGGCAGAGGTTGCAACCGACCATTTTTTTGTCTTAGAACTCTGTTTAAAAAAGTCCCAGACTGGGTAACACCTATCTCTTTGACAGAGAAATTCATGAATGGCGGTGCTCTGTGGAAAAGTTGCATGCCTTATCCCTCTTTCCACCCCACTGAATCTTCCTACCTGTTTTGGTGCTGCTGATCCCTCACTCTCAGCGCAGTTGGCCATGACTCTGCATGCCAGCTTCCAAGGTTGGGTGTGTGACGTTGTCATTCACCACATCGTCTTCCACCTCCGTACCCTGGTCTTCCAGACTTTGTGACTTAATAACAACCTAACTTAACTGCAACTGTGTCTCATAATTATTTTCCTCCTTAGACAAAATTTGCCATTCCCATCGTCATCTTCTTGTGGCCGTGACTGCTCTAAGTTTTGTGCATCATTAAACAGCATGCCCTCCTGTCCCTCTCGGAATATGCAGGTTGAGAGACCACAATCAAAAAATGATGTTCTAAAGAGGTCCTCGGAGTGTCCTAGTGTGGGATCACTAATCTCCTAGGACTCATCATGGAGAGAGGAAGGAAGATCAGGGAGGCGATTAAGTGATCCAGACTGCTGGCTGGTGAGACTGGACGGTGTGGAAGACTGGTTTGTGCTGCCAAGCCTGCTGGAAACATTATCTGTTATCCAATCAGTCTCCAGTTCGCACTGCTCTTGCTACAGAAGTGTTGCACCTTGACTCCCTGTAAAGCGGGACAGAAAGCTATTTGCTGTGGATGGTCATATGTCTTGTACTTCAGCAACAGGCGCAGTCGCATATGGGTCCTTGCGCGTGTGTGCACCATCATTAGCACTTTCACTTTCCCATCCCCTATCATACATCTTACGCATTTTCTAATTGCTAAGTCTCTTGAAACCAAGCTTATTTTTAATTAAAAAAATTGGTCACCTGCTGCAGTCAAAGTATTTTTTGAAGTTTAATACCATCGTAATGGAACACAAATCGAGTAAAAGTATATGAATAACAAATTCAATCCAGAAACATTTTTCAACTTTTTTTGGAGTGTAATATACCACAGAAATGAACCACAGAGCACATAATACTCTATGGGTGAGTAATTAAATCCAGAATAATTTTTCAACTATTTTTGGAGTCTTATCTATCATTGAAATGTACAACAAAGCAAGCATGTAATACTCTATGGATGAGTGATTGAATTCAGAAAATTTGTTAAATTTGTTATTTTTGCAAAAGGAGGATCTGTGAAATATTAATGTCACTTTTATGTTGAGGTGCCCATACTTTTGCACCGGTCAAATTTTGTTTAAATGCAGATTGCACATTTTCTGTTAGTACAATGAACCTCATTTGAATCTAGAAATATAACTGAGTCCATCAGTTATTAGATATATGAAACTGAAATAGCTGTTGCAAAAACCAAAATTGTTATAAAGAAAAAAAGTTAACATTAATAGGGGTGCCCAAACTTTAACATATGATTGTAGATAGATATAGATAGAATTAGATGGATTGATAGATAGATAATAGATAGAAAGATAGATAGCTTTGAAATCTGTTACGTCATGTCTTCTTTCCAGAACTTTAAATTCCTTCTTGTCTTTTTAGCCAGCAGTTGTATAGTTGACATTTTGAGACATTTACTTCTGTTGGAACAGTTGTTACAAGTGACAGAATAAAAACGTATTCAGCATAAATTTGTACTTGTCTTCAGTCTTCACCAATTAAATACGATGATGCTTGTATTAATCAGTGCAGACCATGTTTTTATCTGTATTTTATCAAAGTGAAAAGAATGTACCAGGGAATAAAAAAATATTTTTATTGTTTAATTCTAATTTCTGCATTTCTTCATCAAAGAAAATTATATTATTGTTAATAACAATAATAATAATAAATTTTATTTTTATAGCGCCGACATATTCCGCAGCACTTTACATTTCAGAGGGGAATTGTACAGACAATAGACATTACAGCATAACAATAATCACATACAGTAGATTATAACAAATACCAAGAGGAAAGAGGGCCCTGCTCGCAAGCTTACAGTCTATGAGGAAAGAGGTAGACACGAAAGGTGGGTGGTAACAGTTGCCCTGATTGTATGGACCAGCCATAATGTTAGGTGTGTGACAGTACGGACACAGAGGGCTAATGGATGCATAAAGCATGTGGGAGAATGATGCGGGGAACCTGGTTATGGTAAAACTTTTGGCTCTGCCACACAGGGATAGATTAGGTTAATGTGTTGAGGCGATAGGCCAGTCTGAATAAATGCGTTTTCAGGACATGCTTAAAATTGTGGGGATTGGGGACTAATCGTATTGACCTGGGAAGTGCATTCCAAAGAATTGGCGCGGCACGTGTAAAGTCTTGGAGACGGGAGTGGGAGGTTCTGACTATTGAGGATGCTAACCTCAGGTCATCAGCAGAACGGAGGGCGCGGGTAGGGTGGTATACTGAAACAAGGGAGGAGATGTAGGGTTGTGCTGAGCTATGTAGGGCTTTGTGGGTGAGGGTAATAAGTTTATACTGAATTCTGGAGTGGATGGGTAGCCAGTGTAATGACTGGCACAAGGTAGAGGCATCGGTGTAACGATTGGTGAGGAATATGATCCTGGCTGCAGCATTCAAGACAGATTGGAGAGGGGAGAGTTTGGTAAGAGGGAGACCGATTAGAAGAGAGTTACAATAGTCGAGACGAGAATGAATAAGAGAAACAGTAAGAGTTTTTGCAGAGTCAAAGGTAAGAAAAGGTCGAATTCTAGAAATGTTTTTGAGGTGCAGATGACAAGAGCGAGCCAGTGATCGAATGTGGGGGGCAAAGGAAAGCTCGGAATCAAGTATGACCCCAAGACAGCGGGCCTGTTGCTGGGGAGTAATAGTGGAACCACACACAGAAATGGCAATGTCGGGTATAGGTAATGACAATGAAAATAATTCAATATTGTGTTAATTAAGTGTCTTGCTTTGTCATTTCTGATAAATCACAGTGCAAATCAGAGTTTAGAAATGAGGGTTACATCATGTACTATATATGAAAACACAGTAAAACAAACGTATAAAAATACTGTGTTGTAAAAAAAGTAACAGTAAATAGCAAGTGCTAGTAAAAAGATGCCAAAAGAGGAAATTTAGTTGATACATTTTTTGCAAAAAATGTATACTAAGGCTACTTTCACACATCCGGTGTGATTGTTCCGGCGGGGTGCGGCAGAAAGCCGGACCGCCGGATCAGGCGTGCAGCGGTGACAGCGGATGCAGGTGCGGCGCCTGATCCGGCTTTTAAAACATTTAAAGGAGCCGCAGCGGGAGCAAGCGAGAGAGGCAGCACCGGGGAAGCCGGTATGTACGGAGGAGAGAGAGGCAGCATCGGGGAAGCCGGTATTAAAGGAGCTGCAGCGGGAGCAAGCGAGAGAGGCAGCACCGGGGAAGCCAGCACCGGGGAAGCCGGTATGTACGGAGGAGAAAGAGGCAGCACCGGGGAAGCCGGTATTAAAGGAGCCGCAGCGGGAGCAAGTGAGAGAGGCAGCACCGGGGAAGCCAGCACCGGGGAAGCCGGTAAAGGAGCCGCAGCGGGAGCAAGCAAGAGAGGCAGCACCAGGGAAGCCAGCACTGAGGAAGCCGGTATGTACGGAGGGGGGGAGAGAGAGCGCGCGCTGTGCCGGGCCCTTGTGGGGTTAAAACTCACAGTGCCCGCGCATGCGCTGTTGAAAAAGCAGGTCCGGCGCTGCAACAAAATGTTGCAGCCAACGTTTTTAGCTGACGCTGCACAGCACAGGTTTGCTGTTTCCGGCAAAAATCGGAGGCGCCGTATGTCCATCCGGCACGATGCGGCGATCATTACATTCTATGTGCCAAAACCGGATCCAATTCCGGATCCGGTTTTCACACTTTTCGCCGCATCGTGCCGGATTTAAAAAAAAGGATATGTGAAAGAGGCCTAAGCCGCTCTACCAAACGTCAAGGTATACCCATATCAGAGCAGTCCCTAACCGATGTATTTAAAAACCTGATCATGTGTATAGTACCTGTATGAGCAGGATTCAGGCAAGTAAGATCCGATGTGGACACGCTATGTAAGATGGCTTTTGTGTGCACGGCCCATAAGGAAGGGGTGGAAACCTCCCCATCTTGCATGAACAAGAAACCAATTAGACACAAACACATGGGCCAAGCACACAGTGAACGAGTCAGTATGACCGTGTTCACACCACCAAATGACTGAAAACACAAAAAAACACAGAAAAACAAATGTATAAAAATACTCTGTTGTATAAAGGTAAGTGTATGTACTATATATTGTAGTTCCAATATCTATCTGTCCATCTACCTATCTATCTATATGTTTATATATATCTATTATCTATCTATCTGCACATGTACCTACATATTTTCATGAGGCACACACACAGTGTGTCCGTAAACTTGTGGTGCACTTTTGACCAGTCACAGGAAAGTATACAAGTATACCACGATCCCCAGATCTGACGCCCTTAGACTTTTACTTTTGGGGTTATGTGAATCAACATGTATACATTGAACATATCAACGACATTAATCACTTAAAACAGAGAATGACAGACGTTATTCTCTCTGTTACACCAGACATCCTTATCCGTGTGTGGCAAGAACTTCACTATCGTTTAGATGTGTGTAGGGCAACAAATGGAGCCCACATCGAACCGCACTGAATACTGGGAGAGATTTATTTCATTTAGAGCAGATTTCACATTTCTATTGTTTTTGTTGCTTTCCAGTGACGGGTAAAAAAAAGTGCACCATGACTTTACGGACACACTGTATATAAAATATGCAAACGAGAATACATTATTCACACTTTTGCACATAGAATCATAGAATGGTAGAGTTGGAAGGGACCTCCTGGACCATCTGGTCCAACCCCCTGCTCAAAGCAGGATTCACTAAATCATCCCAGACAGATATCTGTCCAGCCTCTCATACAGGAAAGATATATCTTTGTACCGTGCTAGCCAGTAGATAGTAGATAGAACCACTGAGGACTCTAAATATTCTTCAGCCTCTGTTTGAAGATTTCTATTGAAATAGAACTCACCACGTCTCGTGGCAGCCTGTTCCACTCATTGATCACCCTCACTGTCAAAAAGTTTTTTCTAATATCTAATCTGTGCCTCCTCCCATTCAGTTTCATTCCATTGCTTCTAGTCTTTCCTTGTGCAAATGAGAATAAAGATGATTCTTCTACAATGTGACAGCCCTTTAGATATTTGTAGACAGCTATTAAGTCTCCTCTCAGTCTTCTCTTTTGCAAACTAAACATTCCCAAATCCTATAACTGTTCCTCATTGGACATGGTTTGCAGACCGGTCACCATTCTGGTCGCTCTTCTCTGAACTTGCTCCAGTTTGTTGATGTCTTTTTTAAAATGTGGCATCCAAAACTGGACACAGTATTTCAGATGAGGTCTGACCAAAGAGGAGTAGAGGGCAATAATGACTTCACGTGATCTAGACTAGTTGTTTTCAAAGCAATGTGTAGCAGCTGTACTCACTCCCACTGCATGTAGCCCTATACGTGCTCTAAAACTTCTCCTCTCAGCCTGTACCTTGGCATCCATGGGATCTCAGGCTTATTGGAAAGTACCTCAACTCTCTTCCCATCATTGACTACTAAGGATTATATCAAGACATCTCTCCTCTGATCCCTGACTGATGTCATCTGCCAGTTGGGCACTTCATGAACTGCGCAGGACGCTATGTCCCATGCAGCTGCACAGATTTTGCTGAAGCCCCAACATCAACCACAGCAAACGCACTGGCTGGCCTCCTTGATCTACAGCATCACTCAATCCCGAGGCGCAAGGTTGCTTCTCTTGGGCTTGGTAGTTCTCCTTGAGAGACTGCTACCAACCAGACTTCACAATGGCCCTTACACTAATTACATCTGTGTGTCTAAAAATGGCTGAAAATATCCTTCCTTACAATTTTATGCACATACTTACCACAAGTGACATTTTGGTTTCTTATATCTACCTTTATACCACAGGCAATTGAATTGTTTCTACCAGTTTTTTCATCTTGAACCCTATCCTCGCTTCAACTTCAAGCTGTCAGGTTGGTTCCTTCCCCATTCCTCTTACCTTATTATTATGTTATTATCTGGGTCTTGAAGTGGTATAACATGACTATCATTGTTCTTGTGATATCTTGTATTATGACACTAGTCATCACCACACGGTGAGCATCCATGTGGCAATCAATGTATATTGTTATCTCCTACTTTGTTTTTGTTTTGTTAGTGTTTCTACACTGCTTTTGGTTTAACTGTATAACCACAGCGGGACTTATCAATTTATTATTATTTTGTCATGTCACAGACTGAAGAAGGTCCGTGTTGGACCGAAACGTTTCTTTCTTTACGAACTGCAGAATAAAATATTTACAGACTAAGATACAAGTTGAGTGCCAAGTTTTTTCTTTCTATTCATCGGGTTTGGGTAACCTACTTGAGCACCTGCACAGTAGTGCCACGACATATATTAATATACTGAACCCCATTGAAAACCTCTGGAATGTAATCAAGAGGATGATGGATAGTCACAAGCCATCAAACAAAGAAGAACTGCTTAAATTTTTGCGCCAGAAGTAGTGTGAAAGACTGGTGGCAAGCAGCCAAGACGCATGAAAGCTGGGATTAAAAATCAGGGTTATTACACAAAATATTGATTTCTGAACTCTTCCTGAGTTAAAACATTAGTATTGTTGTTTCTAAATGATTAAGAGCTTGTTTTCTTTGCATTATTTGAAATCTGAAAGCACTGTTTTTTTTTTTATCTTGATCATTTTTCTTTGTCAGAAAAGAAATACAAAATTTTTTGCTTGGAAATTCGGAGACATGTCAGAAGTTTATAGACTAAAAGAACAATTTACAGTTTACTTAAAAATATACCTATAAAGAGAAAAATCTGAGAAACTGAACATTTGAGAGTGGACTCTTAATTTTTGCCAGAGCTGTATATATAGGGGCTGTGTATGGGCTGATACTGTGTATAAGGGGCTGTGTGTGGGCTCTTACGGTTTACGTGAGGGGCTGTGTGCCGGCTCATATGCTGTATAGGGGATGTCAGCATACAAAATTCTGCTCAATATTAAGCAAAACGATTAGTATAAAATAATCATAGTTAATATTAATATTGACCAGAATTAATTTCAGCCTATTGGTTCGGCCTCCACGACAGTCATGGTCTCTCATGTGGCCACTTGGGAAAATTAATAGCCCACCCCTGCCATAAATAATTAATCAGTTCATTGCATTGTATGGGTGGTTGTGATTACATGGATACCAAACATGTAACTGTTATTTGCTGATTTATGATGTTGATTTTTATATAGTGTATAAAAGGAGTTTTCCAGGCAGTAGACACATCTCTGCAGTCACTCTGTGTGCAAACTGATTTTCCTGTATTTCCAGTACGAATGGACAGTCACCGAATGGACAGTCTTCTATTGCACATGCAGGTGGTGCACGTGGTTCATGGACCCACTGTGCCAAGGGGCAGGGCTTACCTAGGATGAGTCCTAGAAGGACCAGGGACATTGGATTCAGGACTGGCAACACAAGGACCAGGGGCTTTGGGTTTAGAACTGGGCGCACAAGGACCAGGGACCACGGGTTCAGGACACATGCTACACCAGAACCAGGGGACCTCACAACTTATTAGTATTCTGCCACACTACTTTATTTATACATGGCTGGGAGCCATGTTGTAAGAGTACTCTTATACTAAGTGCCTGCCAGCCATTGGCTGGAGGTATTTAACTATGTGTGCATGCTGCACACTAGGCGCACCGTCTGGACTCAGAACCAGGAAGGAACCAGGAAGTACACCGGGAACTACGCCGTGCAGTCAGATCGGTGAGTATACCAGTGTCCCTGCATGGAGGAGGAAGGGGAACCATGCAGGGCTGCCAGCAAATAGCAATACTCACATGACTGATAAGTATGCCAGTTGCATATTTGGGATCATGTGCCAACTAGATTCTCATCCATTTTTCTCATTAGTCTGTTCTGTGGATGATATCTAAATGGCCCATGATCACAAAGTGCACTGGGAAAATAGGGAAATTGTGAAAGAGTGCACAGAGTGCCTTTTTTCTAGAGCTGGAAAGACCCATTAAAATGTAATTATTGTGTTTGTTTTTAATTAGTTTTCAGCAATAAAGCTTAAAGGCAAAAACAAATCTCTGACTTTTACCCCTAATATACAGGTATATAAAGATACGCTGGTATATAGTACTAGTACATAATGACTGCAAAGAAGATAAATTAAATTAAGAACTTTAAGGCAGAAATAAATTCTCCTCAACTCCTCTAGTGTGATTCCTACCCCTCTACCATTCTAGAGGTTCTGAGTTTCTTTTTTCTGAGTTTACCTCTTTTGGTGGCAAAATTTCATGAAAGGCCGAGGTCAGACTTGCGAGTACATTGCGAGAAACTCTCGCATCAATACCCAGCACTGTTGCTGGCACTCGGGACCGGAGTCTGGAGTGTGCGACTACATGTATTTCTATGCAGCCGCACACTCCGGTCCCGAGTGACGGCGTCAGCGCCGGATATTGATGCGAGAGACTCGTTCAAGTTTCTTGCATTGTACTCGCAAGTCTGACCCCGGCCAAATGCAAATAATTTATTAACTAGATATAAAGGTATGCAATGAAAACAGACAAATGTCAGGGGAACCCCTCCATCAATGTTTTGAGCCACCAGAGAAGGGGTTCACACCTCAATATTCTGAGTTGAAGGAGAATAGGAGAAAAACAGAAAGAACAAATTAGTGTCCTGACTGAGCAACAGTCCATAAAACATAGCCCCCATCTCCCAAGGGACCCTATGAAGCCGAACTGGCTACAAGTGGGGTATGTCCACTCCTTTGTGTGTTCTGCTCTCCATTCTTGATACCATGTTGCCATGTCAAGTCGGTGGGTGGGCTCTTGTGATATCAGTCACTCGGGTCATTTCGGCAGGCTCAGGTACTGAGATGTCCCTTGAGAATTCTGGTAGTTAGCATTGACTTCACTACTTTGAATGGCCATCCACTCAGCTTCATCCTTGCGCCTCTTTTGGTTGATGACAGCATTGAAATCTGCTGCTCTTCACCTGCATGCTGAAAATTCTTCTCCAGCTTTAACCTGCTTTGCCTCCAAGTCTCGAAAGTACAAGACGTGCCCCTTTGCGGTAATGCTTCATCAGCTGAGGTCCTCAGAGCTCCCTGGAGATTATTTATTGAAGCCTATACTCTGCACGGCATGAGCTAAATATAACAATTTCATCTTAGAACAGGAACCAAAGCAACTGAAGCTGAAGTCTATAAATCTTGTTTTTTTTTCTGATTAAGTTAACTAATTTAGCTTTTTTTCTGTGCAGTCAAGTATTTTTTTTTCAGAAGTTATGAATTTTTGATACTAGCAAATGCTTATTATAAGAGTTTTTTTCAGAGTTTCACATAGAGAGAAATATGAAAGAGCACAGACTTGTACTAAAGGTGTTTTATGGTCAAACACATGCATGAATGTACAGTAAGTACACACAATTACACATTAGCACAGTTAACATACCCTTAAAAGAGGGTTCCCACATGGCATCTGTACAAGTCTTCTCTGCACACCCTTAGAGGAAATTGTCAGCAGGTTTTTGCTATGTAATCTGCCAGTAGTATGATGTAGGGGCAGAGACCCTGATTCCAGTGGTGCTTCACTTAGACCAAAGAAATGTCCAGAGGTTTCTTCCAGCGATCAGCGATACCGGCAGGGGGGCCGCTCGCTGATCGCTGTCACACACAGCGATCTCGCTGGTGAGATCGCTGTTACGTCACAAAAGTTGTGACTCAGCAGCGATCTCGCTACCGAGATTGCTTAGTGAGACGGGGCCTTTAGGCTACTGTGTGCTGCAGTTCTCAGTTTTCTTTGCTGCAGATCTATGCTGAGCTGTATATAACCCCGCCTACACCACTGATTGGCCGCTTTCTGTTTACACTGTATATTTACAAAAAGCTGCCAATCAGTGCAGGGGGCATGGTTGGACAAGGAGGCAGGAGACATCTAGTCCTCTAGTGATAATCTCCTGCTGATAAAACAATGATTTTATTGAAACAACAAATCGCAGCCCAGTAAGTGATACATCGCTGTAATCAGGGTCTCTGTCCCTACATCACGATGCTTTCAGATTTCATAGCAAAAACCTACTGACTGATTCCCTTTAACATTGGAGATGTAGCTGTGCATGCAAGGCTTTCTCCATAAATTTCTATTGGCAATTTTTGAAGCTCAATTTCAGATAGCACGTAACACAGACCCCATTCTCGAGATAGAAACATAGTGGAAAACTTTTCCAAAAATTCCATACAGTCTGTGATCCCTCCACCTTCCCTGGCACACCTGAGCTCACATTACCTTTTTAACACCAATGGACGTACGCCACATTGTCAGTCCAATCATCTGGCCCCGTAACACTCTTAGGACCAATTCTCCGGTTTTCTCCATGTGGCTCAAACAATAATATTTGTGTTTGCTCTCATTATCAGTTTTTCTTTGCACCCTAGGCCCTTGCTCTCATAACGCCCATTTGCACAGCTGAAGATGAAGAGTCATCTTCAGAACATGAACTCCAGGCCTTCATCCTCATTTCACCACTTGCTCAACTACCCTTCTCCCAAGGCCCCACCACGTGTCTTTGACTGACAGGTCAGTTCACTGGTTGGCATTCCCCCGGTTTTGGCTATGGTGCTCTCCAGGTCCACTCAGAATTTGGGTGTCACAGCTACTTCAGACATCGTGCATTCTTCCTACTTTCTCAGCTCATATCTCCTCTGGGGGTTATAGTCTCTACCATGACAGCATGCTCCTCTTCTCTCCTATGCCCAGGACAGTTACAGAGGCAATTTTCCCTCTGTAACCAGATGCAGCTCACGGTTGAAGATGTTTCCAATTATTATTTTCTAGCCAATATTTAGCTACATGGCTCCTGCTCACTTCAGAGGCCTTCTGCAACTGACCATGGTTGGAGGTAAATCAGCGCCTTTATAACTTATGTCTGTCACTTAAAAAAGGTGCAAACTTTTCCTTTAACCAATGGAAATATACCACCGATCTTCACTGTAGGCGCTTGCTTTTCTCCTCTGGCCCAATCAAAACTGAAGTAGAGAAGTTCTGAGGTATACACCCAGTTGGTTGTGGGGTAAATATGCCCAGGCTCGGACTGGCCCACCGAGGAACCGTTGGATCCACTGGCGTAGCGTGGGGGGGGCGGGGGGGGCGGTCCGCCCCAGGCGGCATGTGTGTGGGGGCGGCGCGGCAGCAGCAATTCCACCCTGCAGTGCAGTGCAGCGGCGGGCAGGGAGCGATGCGATCACGGCAGCTCCGCTGCCTGCAAGAGTGAATAGCAGGAGCGGAGCGGCAATGGTCCGTCCTGCTTCCTGCCCGGAGGCCGCGCTTCCTGTTTCACACAGAGGAGCGCCGCTGAGTGACGTCATCATTCAGCGGCCGCTGCTGTGTGAGGGAGGAAGCGCGGGCGATGCTGCGGACAGGTGAGAGGAGAGAGGTGGTGTCTTGTGTGTATGTATGTATGTATGTCTGTGTGTGTGTGTGTGTCTGTGTGTATGATGGAGCAGGCAATGATGGGAGTGATGGTCTAGAAGGCAATGATGGGGTGATGGAGCAGACAATGATGGGGTGATGGAGCAGGCAATGATGGGGTGATGGAGCAGGCAATGATGGGGTGATGGAGCAGACAATGATGGGGTGATGGAGCAGGCAATGATGGGGTGATGGAGCTGGCAATGATGGGGTGATGGAGCAGGCAATGATGGGGTGATGGAGCAGGCAATGATGGGGTGATGGAGCAGACAATGATGGGGTGATGGAGCAGGCAATGATGGGGTGATGGAGCTGGCAATGATGGGGTGATGGAGCAGGCAGTGATGGAGCAGGCAATGATGGGGGTGATGGAGCAGGCAATGATGGGGTGATGGAGCAGGCAATGATGGGGTGATGGAGCAGGCAATGAGGGGAGTGATGGAGCAGACAATGATGGGGTGATGGAGCAGGCAATTATGGGGTGATGGAGCAGACAATGATGGGGGTGATGGAGCAGGCAGTGATGGGGTGATGGAGCAGGCAATGAGGGGAGTGATGGGGGTGATGGAGCAGGCAGTGATGGGAGTGATGGAGCAGGCAATGATGGGGTGATGAAGCAGGCAATGAGGGGAGTGATGGGGGTGATGGAGCAGGCAATGATGGGGGTGATGGAGCAGGCAATGATGGGGTGATGGAGCAGGCAATGAGGGGAGTGATGGGGGTGATGGAGCAGGCAGTGATGGGGTGATGGAGAAGGCAGTGATAGGGTGATGGAGCAGGCAATGATGGGGGTGATGGAGCAGGCAATGATGGGGTGATGGAGCAGGCAATGAGGGGAGTGATGGGGGTGATGGAGCAGGCAATGATGGGGGTGATGGAGCAGACAATTATGGGAGTGATGGAGCAGGCAGTGATGGGGTGATGGAGCAGACAATGATGGGAGTGATGGGGTGATGAAGCAGGCAGTGATGGGGTGATGGAGAAGGCAGTGATGGGGTGATGGAGCAGGCAATGATGGGGGTGATGAAGCAGGCAATGATGGGGTGATGGAGCAGACAATGATGGGAGTGATGGGGTGATGGAGCAGGCAATGATGGGAGTGATGGGGAGAAGGCACAGTGATGGGGTGATGGAGAAGGCAGTGATGGGGAGAAGACAATGATGGGGTGATGGTCGAGAGGGCAATGATGGGGTGGTGGGTGAGAATGCAATGATGGTGGTGGTGGAAAGGGCAATAAATGGGGGTGGTGGAGGAGGAGGAAATGATGGAGGTGGTGGAATGGGCAATGATGGGAGTGGTGGGGGAGAAAGCAAAGATAGTGGTGGAGAAGAAAATGATGGAGGTGGGGGAGAGGACAATAATGGGATGCGAGGGGAGGAGGACAATGAGGGGTGTGGGGGATTGGGATGGGAGGAAGGGGGACTTATAATGGCCTTAGGAACAGGGGGAGGTGGAGGAAGACATTATCGTTTATTATGTCTAACACAGTCCCTTAGTATATAGTGTACTCACTAATTCTGTATAACACCATCCTTAGTTACATAGTTTCCTCTTTTATTATGTATAACACCGCCCCTTATTACCTACCATCCTCTCTAGTTATATATGGTGCCGTCCCTTATTATATAGCTTCCTCTGCTGTTATGTATAGTGCTGTCTCTTACATAGTGTATTTTTGTTATTTTTGTTATTCACAGCGCCCTCTTTTATTACATGGTCCCCTCTCTTGTTAGATATAAAATGACTGCTGATCGAGGAGACGGTGACCAGACGACCAGTCCATCAGCTCCTCCATTAGAAAGGAAGCTTTCCCATGCTCCATCAGCCATCATTGCATTATACAGCTAACAAGACAGGACGGTATGTAATAAAAAACAGGGCTCTATATAATCCAATATGTAAGGGACAGAACTGTACATAACAAGAGAAGGCACTGTGTATGGGACAGCAATATACATAATAAAGGAGACTATGTAATATATACCTGTATGTGTGTGTGTGGCTATATAATATCAATAATCTATCTATCTATATATATATATACACACACACACGTAGCTTTGACGCCATAAAAGGAGGGGGGCCCGGACACATTTCTTGCACAGGGACCCCAAGCTGTCAGTGTCCGCCCCCTGTCCGCCAAAATAATTTGTACTTTCTGGTTTTTTTTCTGTCACATTATTAAAAATTATTATTAAAAAAAGCCATTAGGTCTTCATCCAGCATCATCAAGCTAATACATACATATAGAGAACTGCAAGAAGTTGAAAGTCTAGAAATTTAGAAATAATAGCAGAGTTAGTAGCAGACTAAAAATTAGATCTTTGAGTGTAGTGTGGGCTCTTCGGATGCTTCCGAATTATCAACGACCAAAGGGGCGGCAAATTTTTCGACCGCCCCGGGCGCCACAAACAGTTGCTACGCCACTGGTTGGATCCCTCGGTGGGCCCCGCCCCCGAATGTCACTGTCACTCACTGGTCGCTCCTACCCAGGGTCAGGGCCGGCGTCAGCACCCGAGCAAGTGCCGGGGCCCTGGCGAGATGGGAGGGCCCACTCACGCTGTCTGGGATACCCGCCGGCCGCCGCCACGCCCCCCATGTACTGACCCCATCCTGCGCCCTCCGCGAGGGACCCACGCAGTGACGCAGCCCCTTAGGCTGTGTGCACACGCTGCGGATTTTGCTGCGGTTCCGCAGCGGTTTTGGCCGCTGCGGACCCGCAGCAGTTTTTGCTGCGGTGTACAGTACAATGATTCCCTATGGGAATCAAAAACCGCAGTGCAGACGGTGCGGAATTTTCCGCGCGGATTATCTGCGGTTTTCAATCCGCAGAAAGAATTGACATGTCAATTCTTTCTGCGGATTCTCCTGCGGTTTGCCATCTCCTCCATTGAGGAGATGAAAAACCGCAGGGCAAAACCGCAGAGCAATCCGCAGGTAAAACCGCAGGTCTTTTGACCTGCGGTTTCACCTGCGGATTGTACAAAATCCGCACGGATGAATCCGCACCTAATCCGCAGCGTGTGCACACAGCCTTACAGCCAGCAATGATCATCGCTTCCTTCGGCTGTAATCTTGTGTGCGGTGCCGACACAGGACCTGTGATGAGGTCACAGGAGGGGAGGAGTCAGGGGTCACATGATCAGGGTGGCTGCAGGACTCTGCTGGGCTGGTCGCTTTTCATTATGGTGCTGGTCTGGATGTATGACGTAACGTTTATGTGTGGGACAGTGGGGTCAGGGAGGGGTTTAACAAGGTGGATGTAGCAGAGCCGTGTGTGTACTTGTGTGGGGTCAGGAGGGGTTTACAAGCTGGATGTAGCAGAGACGTGTGTGTTCTTGTGTGGGGTCAGGAGGGGTTTACAAGGTGGATGTAGCAGTGCCGTGTGTGTACTTGTGTGGGGTCAGGGAGGGGTTTAACAAGGTGGATGTAGCAGAGCCGTGTGTGTACTTGTGTGGGGTCAGGAGGGGTTTACAAGCTGGATGTAGCAGAGCCGTGTGTTTACTTGCGTGGGGTCAGGGAGGGGTTTAACAAGGTGGATGTAGCAGAGCCGTGTGTGTACTTGTGTGGGGTCAGGAGGGGTTTAACAAGGTGGATGTAGCAGTGCCGTGTGTGTTCTTGTGTGGGGTCAGGAGGGGTTTACAAGGTGGATGTAGCAGAGCCGTGTGTGTACTTGTGTGGGGTCAGGGAGGGGTTTAACAAGGTGGATGTAGCAGAGCCGTGTGTGTACTTGTGTGGGGTCAGGAGGGGTTTACAAGCTGGATGTAGCAGAGCCGTGTGTGTACTTGCGTGGGGTCAGGGAGGGGTTTAACAAGGTGGATGTAGCAGAGCCGTGTGTGTACTTGTGTGAGGTCAGGGAGGGGTTTAACAAGGTGGATGTAGCAGAGCCGTGTGTGTACTTGTGTGGGGTCAGAGAGGGGTTTAACAAGGTGGATGTAGCAGAGCCGTGTTTGTACTTGTGTGGGGTCAGGGAGGGGTTTAACAAGGTGGATGTAGCAGAGCCGTGTGTGTACTTGTGTGGGGTCAGGAGGGGTTTACAAGGTGGATGTAGCAGAGCCGTGTGTGTACTTGTGTGGGGTCAGGAGATGTTTACAAGGTGGATGTAGCAGAGCCGTGTGTGTACTTGTGTGGGGTCAGGGAGGGGTTTACAAGGTGGATGTAGCAGAGCCGTGTGTGTACTTTGTGTGGGGTCAGGAGGGGTTTAACAAGGTGAATGTAGCAGTGCCGTGTGTGTTCTTGTGTGGGGTCAGGAGGGGTTTACAAGGTGGATGTAGCAGTGCCGTGTGTGTACTTGTGTGGGGTCAGGAGGGGTTTACAAGGTGGATGTAGCAGAGCCGTGTGTGTACTTGTGTGGGGTCAGGGTGGGGTTTAACAAGGTGGATGTAGCAGAGCCGTGTGTGTACTTGTGTGGGGTCAGGGTGGGGTTTAACAAGGTGAATGTAGCAGTGCCGTGTGTGTTCTTGTGTGGGGTCAGGAGGGGTTTACAAGGTGGATGTAGCAGTGCCGTGTGTGTTCTTGTGTGGGGTCAGGGAGGGGTTTAACAAGGTGGATGTAGCAGAGCCGTGTGTGTACTTGTGTGGGGTCAGGGAGGGGTTTAACAAGGTGGATGTAGCAGAGCCGTGTGTGTACTTGTGTGGGGTCAGGAGGGGTTTACAAGCTGGATGTAGCAGAGCCGTTTGTGTACTTGCGTGGGGTCAGGGAGGGGTTTAACAAGGTGGATGTAGCAGAGCCGTGTGTGTACTTGTGTGAGGTCAGGGAGGGGTTTAACAAGGTGGATGTAGCAGAGCCGTGTGTGTACTTGTGTGGGGTCAGGGAGGGGTTTAACAAGGTGGATGTAGCAGAGCCGTGTGTGTACTTGTGTGGGGTCTGGGAGGGGTTTAACAAGGTGGATGTAGCAGAGCTGTGTGTGTACTTGTGTGGGGTCAGGGAGGGGTTTACAAGGTGGATGTAGCAGAGCCGTGTGTGTTCTTGTGTGGGGTCAGGAGGGGTTTACAAGGTGGATGTAGCAGAGCCGTGTGTGTACTTGTGTGGGGTCAGGGAGGGGTTTAACAAGGTGGATGTAGCAGAGCCGTGTGTGTACTTGTGTGGGGTCAGGAGGGGTTTACAAGCTGGATGTAGCAGAGCCGTGTGTGTACTTGCGTGGGGTCAGGGAGGGGTTTAACAAGGTGGATGTAGCAGAGCCGTGTGTGTACTTGTGTGGGGTCAGGGAGGGGTTTACAAGGTGGATGTAGCAGAGCCGTGTGTGTACTTGTGTGGGGTCAGGAGGGGTTTAACAAGGTGGATGTAGCAGTGCCGTGTGTGTTCTTGTGTGGGGTCAGGAGGGGTTTACAAGGTGGATGTAGCAGAGCCGTGTGTGTACTTGTGTGGGGTCAGGGAGGGGTTTAACAAGGTGGATGTAGCAGAGCCGTGTGTGTACTTGTGTGGGGTCAGGAGGGGTTTACAAGCTGGATGTAGCAGAGCCGTGTGTGTACTTGCGTGGGGTCAGGGAGGGGTTTAACAAGGTGGATGTAGCAGAGCCGTATGTGTACTTGTGTGAGGTCAGGGAGGGGTTTAACAAGGTGGATGTAGCAGAGCCGTGTGTGTACTTGTGTGGGGTCAGGGAGGGGTTTAACAAGGTGGATGTAGCAGAGCCGTGTGTGTACTTGTGTGGGGTCAGGGAGGGGTTTAACAAGGTGGATGTAGCAGAGCCGTGTGTGTACTTGTGTGGGGTCAGGAGGGGTTTACAAGGTGGATGTAGCAGAGCCGTGTGTGTACTTGTGTGGGGTCAGGAGATGTTTACAAGGTGGATGTAGCAGAGCCGTGTGTGTACTTGTGTGGGGTCAGGGAGGGGTTTACAAGGTGGATGTAGCAGAGCCGTGTGTGTACTTTGTGTGGGGTCAGGAGGGGTTTAACAAGGTGAATGTAGCAGTGCCGTGTGTGTTCTTGTGTGGGGTCAGGAGGGGTTTACAAGGTGGATGTAGCAGTGCCGTGTGTGTACTTGTGTGGGGTCAGGAGGGGTTTACAAGGTGGATGTAGCAGAGCCGTGTGTGTACTTGTGTGGGGTCAGGGTGGGGTTTAACAAGGTGGATGTAGCAGAGCCGTGTGTGTACTTGTGTGGGGTCAGGGTGGGGTTTAACAAGGTGAATGTAGCAGTGCCGTGTGTGTTCTTGTGTGGGGTCAGGAGGGGTTTACAAGGTGGATGTAGCAGTGCCGTGTGTGTTCTTGTGTGGGGTCAGGGAGGGGTTTAACAAGGTGGATGTAGCAGAGCCGTGTGTGTACTTGCGTGGGGTCAGGGAGGGGTTTAACAAGGTGGATGTAGCAGAGCCGTGTGTGTACTTGTGTGAGGTCAGGGAGGGGTTTAACAAGGTGGATGTAGCAGAGCCGTGTGTGTACTTGTGTGGGGTCAGGGAGGGGTTTAACAAGGTGGATGTAGCAGAGCCGTGTGTGTACTTGTGTGGGGTCAGGGAGGGGTTTAACAAGGTGGATGTAGCAGAGCTGTGTGTGTACTTGTGTGGGGTCAGGGAGGGGTTTTACAAGGTGGATGTGGCAGAGCCGTGTGTGTACTTGTGTGGGGTCAGGGAGGGGTTTAACAAGGTGGATGTAGCAGAGCTGTGTGTGTTCTTGGGTGGGGTCAGGAGGGGTTTTACAAGGTGGATGTAGCAGAGCCGTGTGTGTACTTGTGTTGGGTCAGGGAGGGGTTTAACAAGGTGGATGTAGCAGAGCCGTGTGTGTACTTGTGTGGGGTCAGGGAGGGGTTTTACAAGGTGGATGTAGCAGAGCCGTGTGTGTACTTGTGTGGGGTCAGGAGGGGTTTTACAAGGTGGATGTAGCAGAGCCGTGTGTGTACTTGTGTGGGGTCAGGAGGGGTTTTACAAGGTGGATGTAGCAGAGCCGTGTGTGTACTTGTGTGGGGTCAGGGAGGGGTTTACAAGTTGTACGGAGCAGAGCCGTGTGTGTACGAGGTGTACGGAGCAGAGCCGTGTGTGTACGAGGTGTACGGAGCGAAGCCGTTTGTGTACGAGGTGTATGGAGCAGAGCCGTGCGTGTACGAGGTGTACGGAGCAGAGCCGTGTGTGTACGAGGTGTATGGAGCAGAGCCGTGTGTGTACGAGATGTACGGAATGGAGCCCTGTGTGTACGGAGCTGAGCCGTGTGTTTATGGAGCGGAGCAGAGCCGGGGGTGTACGGAGTGAAGCTGCGTGTGTACAAGGTTTACGGAGCGGAGCCGTGTGTGTACGAGGTGTACAAAGCGGAGCCGTGCGTGTACGAGGTGTATGGTGGGGAGCATTTATACCTCCCGAGTCCCAACTGTCCCGATTTTGAGAGAGAGACTGCCCCAGCCGGGAGCATACTTTCTCCGCGGGACACAGGAGTACACAGCGGAGCCCCAAGGAGCAATTTAAAACTTGCACGTAACGTTCTACCGGAAGTGACGTGCTGGAAGCTGACCAGAAATTAGGTAATTTCAGTAGGAGATTGTGACGGAACCATGGAGGCACTTCAGGGAATGCTTCAGATCCATCACCGTGTCCTCCTCTGACAGCGGACAGCGAGATTGCCTTGGAATCGGGGATGTCGGCCATGTGAGCGGATCATGATATGTCCTGCACCAGGAGGCTCAGGTAGGCACTACAATGGGAGCTGGGCTGCTATAGTATCTTTATAGAATTTTTCTTTCTCTGTTTCTTTCTCTCTCTGTTCTTTCTCTCTAATCTTTTTTTTCTCTCTCTCTCTGTTCTTTCGCTCTCTGTTCTCTTTCTTTCTCTGTTCTTTCTCTCTGTCTGTTCTCTCTTTCCTCTCTTTCTTTCTCTCTCTCTGATCTTTCTTTCCCCTCTTCCTCTCTGTTCTTTCCCCTCTTTCTTTTTCTCTCTACCTCTCTGTTCTTTCTTTCCCCTCCTTTTTCTCTCTCCCTGTTCTTTTTTTCTGTCAACTCTTTTTCTCTCTCCGTTCTTTCTTTCCCCTTTTTTCTCTCCCTCTCTGTTCTTTATTCCCCTCTTTCTCTTTCTTTCTTTCTTTCTTTCTTTCTTTCTTTCTTTCTTTCTTTCTTTCTTTCTTTCTTTCTTTCTTTCTCTCTGTTTTTTTTCTGTCCACTCTTTCTTTCTCTTTGTTCTTTTTCTTTCTTTCTTCTTTCTCTCTGTTCTTTCTTTCCCCTCTTTCTTTCTCTATCTGTTATTTCTTTCTTTACTCTCTTTCTTTCTCTTTCTCTCTGTTCTTTTCTTTCTCTCTCTGTTCTTCCTTTCTTTCTCTCTGTTCTTTATTTTCTTTCTTTCTTTCTCTGTTCGTTCTTTCTATGTTCTTTCTTTCTTTCTTTCTTTCTCTCCCTGTATCTTTCTCTGTTCTTCCTTCCATTCTTTCTCTTTCTTTCTCTGTTCTTTATTTCCCCTCTCTTCTTTCTTTCATGCGTACACTACTAATCAGTAGCCTCCATCATATGAACGTGTTTTGCCACAGAGCGAGTGTCCGTGTGGATCACATGTGTGTCCGTGTGATCCACACAGAGATAAGTCCGTTTTTGGCCGTCACCACGGATGTCACACGGCATGAGTCGTGGTATGTGTTAAGGGGGGGCCAGCTGAGACTTTTTCGCCTGGGGCCCTCAAAAACCTGGAGCCGGCCCTGCCCAGGGGTGGGATTCAGCGGGTTCTCCCCGGTTCGGTGGAACCGGTTGTTAAAAAAGCAGCCAGTGCCAGCAGTGCGGCATTGGTGTGTAACTGGAGCTCGCTGGAGGAGTCACCGCCACTGCCCAGACTTGTCAAGTCAATGTGAGCTGAACCCAGGCAGCGTGACGGACCGGTGATTTGTGCACACCCGGAGGCCGGAGGAGCAGGACGGGCGGTGCGGGGCCTGGCCATCCAGGAGGCCTCAACCGCGGCCGTGGGATTACAGTGACAGTCTTCTTCCTCTTCAGAGTCAGACGCGTCGCAGCCTGTCGCCTGTGTATCTGATACACAGGCCAACGCCGGGTCAGTGAGTTACTGTCTGTATGTGCTGCGTATTGGGGACCTGTGCTGCCTACTAGGGACCTGTGCCTGCCTATTGGGGACCTGTGCTGCCTACTAGGGACCTGTGCCTGCCTATTGGGGACCTGTGCTGCCTATTAGGGAACATTGCTGCCTATTAGGGACCTGTGCCTGCCTATTGGGGACCTGTGCTGCCTATTGGGGACCTGTGCTGTCTATTGGGGACCTGTGCTGCCTACTGAAGACCAATGCTGCCTATAGGGAACAATGCTGCCTATTGGGGACCTGTGCTGCCTATTGGGACCTGTGCTGCCTATTGGGGACCTGTGCTGCCTATTGGGTACAATGCTACCTATTGGGGACCTGTGCTGCCTATTGGGACCTGTGCTCCCTATTTGGGACCAATGCTGCCTATTGGGGACCAATGCTGCCTATTGGGGACCTGTGCTGCCTATTAGGGACCTGTGCTGCCTATTGGGGACCTGTGCTGCCTATTGGGGACCTGTGCTGCCTATTGGGGACCTGTGCTGCCTTTTGGGGACCTGTGCTGCCTATTAGGGACCTGTGCTGCCTATTGGGGACCTTTGCTCCCTATTTGGGACCAATGCTGCCTATTGGGGACCTGTGCTGCCTATTGGGGACCTGTGCTGCCTATTGGGGACCTGTGCTGCCTTTTGGGGACCTGTGCTGCCTATTGGGGAGTTGTGCTGCCTATTGGGAACCTGTGCTGCCTATAGGGACCAATGCTGCCTATTGGGGACCTGTGCTGCCTATTGGGGACGTGTGCTACCTATTGGGGACCTGTGCTGCCTTTTGGGGACCTGTGCTGCCTATTGGGGAGTTGTGCTGCCTATTGGGAACCTGTGCTGCCTATAGGGACCAATGCTGCCTATTGGGGACCTGTGCTGCCTATTGGGGCAGCTAATCGCACGGGTACCGGGAGGCTTTCGCCGCTAAGACCGGCAGGCAGCAACGCTGCCTGGCTGGTCCGGGCGAATTTTAGCCCCCCCTGCAGATACGAACGCTTCGATTGGCTGGGCTGTGTAGCATCTACCATGGAACTCTTGTTGGGACAAAGTGATCACTATACTCCCTACGTCAATCCTTGGGGGAGTAGATTCCAAAATGGGGTCACTTTTTAACTTCAAAGTAACACAGGTCAGATTTGCAAAAAATGGCCTGGGCATTAAGGTGAAAACAGGCCTGCGGCCCTAAAGGATTAAATGAATCGTAGTGCGGAAAGATCTGCAGCATATGAACAACGGTGCAGCTTTTAGTAGAATTAGGATGCTGAAATGATGCAGATTTGGCGTGGGATATACGGCAAAAGAACCCATGGTGTAATTCCGCGGTCTCAAAGCATAAATGTTGAGTTGTACATTACTGTAGGTGGGCCCCTAAAATTAATTCCCTTGGTGGGTCCTACAAACCCCAGTCCGACCCTGAATATGCCCCATTATTAACAGGAGGCATAAATTAAGAACATAGCAGCACAGAAAAAAAAGAAAAACTGTTCCATAATCAATGTAACAACACCAATTGGAGGACGTATTCAGCTAAAATGCAAAAAATCCATTGACAGTTTAATGTCTGTTTCAACCAATATATGAAAATGATGATCATTATCACGTGTTCGGTATAGTTAACTACTCTTAATACTCATGCAGACAGCCGAAGATTCTCATTCATCTGAGAAAATTGGGCCGATTTGTAAAGGGGCTTGGGGCGGTAGCCGGGGGCAAGGTACTCGAATCCCACGCCCTGGTCAGCTACAGGAAAATGGGATCTTGCTTTGGTGTGTGTGACCTTGTTACTGTAATGGACACCTCCCAGCTCTGGTCTGCATCGCTCCGGTTCCCATCGACACCACGATAAGTAGACCACACAGGTGCGTAAAAACAGAATCTTTTTTATTAACAGTTTGTCTTGAATACATTAAATAGCAGGAGATGCAGTTGTCATTTCCTGTGTTGCTATACGGCGGCATGTTTCCAATAAACATTTTCAGTTGGTACATTATAGAACAAGTCTGAGACCTTCCTTTCTGTGTATAGCACCACTTTAACTTGTGCTTTTCCCAGTGACCACTATCCTTCATCTCACTTCTCAAGAACCACGTAACGATGCACCTCTGGCTGTCACCTCTCTGAGCATGTCCCAGCCCTGCTGACTCTGTCTCTCTCGGACCTGTGGCTCTGAAGGCCTGGCTGGCACTTTTCTATTCCCCAGATACCCTTAGGTACCCTGATAAAGCTTCTGTCTGTACATTCCCCCTGACTTACCTGTTAAACAGAAGACTGCTGCCACCAATGGGTTTCCCTTGACTACTTTCTCTCTGCTTTCTTTCCATGCTAAACACACCCGGTGATTATCAGTTATCACCTATTTTCTGAGGGTGTCCTTTCTTCTCTCTTCCTATCTTCATATGAATTCATCTATCCTCAAGTAACCCACAGATACCCAATCCTCTCCCCCAACTATCGGCTGGCACTACAGTTAACCCTGCCACCTATTAAATAGTTTAAACTTTATATTTGGCTTTTACATGTCTAGCAAGCGAGATACTCAAGTACCTGCTTCGAGAACTGCAGTGTTTTCGGAGAAAAATCCCCGAAGATCAATTATGAAAATATTTTTCAGATTTTCCAGTTCACTACAATACAAATTATCCCGCTCTGTGAGACACATAATTAATGGATTACTTACTCAGCACCGTGGCATCGCTAGCACTGGGCATCAGGACGTAGATAGAGCTGAAATCTAAAGTAGACCAAGGAATCTTAGTTTGCGTGCTTTGCCATTTATTTTCTAGTATGCCACATGCCACTTTAGGGCTCTGGGCCAGAGTACTATAGAGCTACGATATAAGTGGCGCAATGAGGTCACTGCCTTGAGCCTCCCCTAATGGGCTGCTCATGTTAAAGGCCAAAAGAGGCCCCGGCTGCTTCAACTGGAGTGGACTCGGAGTTAGGCAGTGTAATTTTTATAATTTTCAAAGAAAATGGGCCACAAATAATAAGTAGGGGTCTGAGTATGCATTTTTGCTATGTTAAAAAGAGTCATTATTACTTTAAAGGGAATCTCTCAGATGATTTTGCTTTCGAAACTAGTGTTATAGCAAGATAGATTCCAGTAAAACAATAAAAATGATACCTGTCTTGTATTAATCCGTTGTGCCAGTGCTGAGATATAAAGCTTTGAAAACCAAATGCAAATTAACTGCAAGTGCATTGGGGGTGTGTTGATGCACTCAGATTTTATCACCACTCCCCCAATTCATATGCTTCAAAGCTTAATTTCTCAGCACTGACACAACGGATTAATACAAGACAGGTATCATTTTTATTGTTGTTATGTGCGCTATACAAGGCTGTCCCTTACTTACGAACATTAGATGTTAAAAAAAATTGAATACTCACCTCTCTGCTCACTTCTCCACCTGCCGTCTGGTCCTTTTCTTTCTGCTGCCATCGCACGCCACCTACCTGGCCTCTTCTCTTCTTGATACGGTCCAGGCCTCTGAGATTAGCTCGCATCATAAATTTGTGAAGCATGTCATGATATCAATAGATTGTGACCTTACAAACAAGTGGTAAACTCAGAGGCCTGAATGTGGTAGGAAGTCATGGCCTATAGTGAAGAGGTCAGAGATGCGGCTCACTATGACGGAAAGAAGAGGACTAAATGGCGGGCAGCGCCGCAGGACCATTGGTGTGCTCAATGATTAGCCATTAGTTTTTTGTAGTTTTTTCACCAGCTCTGTTCCAACCTACATACAACTTGGAATTACTAACAAACCTAGAGAACCTGTCTAGTTCGTAACCTGAGGACTGCTTGTACCACCATGCCACTAGTTTGAGTGGAGTTCAATGGGAAATGTCACGGTAGTTGTGACCCGGTCCGTGGCCCTGGGCGTCCATTGTAAAAGGGGAATGTTGAACGTGTGGATGATGATTAAAGTTTATGAGTGAATGATTCGTGACGCCACCTGTGGTGTTCGGCAATGAAGATGTTAAGCCGACGCTGCAGACAGATCCTTTGGGACAGATGGTGTGGTGCAGCACTTGGGTCGCCCTCACACCCAGGGCAGTGGGGTACTCTCTACCGGGCCCGATGGTCCGCAAGGGGAGATGTCACGGTAGCTGGAACCCAGCCCGTGGCCCTGGGCACCCATTGTAAATGTTCAGTGTCAATGTGTAAGTCATGACGCCACCTGTGGTGTTCGGCAATGAAGATGTAAGCCGACGCTGCAGACAGATCCTCTGGGACAGATGGTGTGGTGCAGCAGTGATGTTATAGCCCTCCACAGGCAGGGCTGAAGTCCCAGGGCAGAGTAGGTGAAGTGACACGTAGATGGTGTAGTGTCAGGCGCAAGAGATGTAGTAGTGCTGGGCAGGTTGGCGCCAGAATAAGTGGAGGACACCAAGGCATGTAGTTCCAAAGCTTTACTCACAGTCTGTAGTACACACAGGTGCCTGCCTCCGTGCTGTGTCCTCCGGGTCAGGGACTCAGTCAACCTCCAGGCAAGATGGAATGCTCCCTTCCAACACTCCGCCAACATGTGCCTTTCTGAACGTCTCCTCTTATAGCGCCTTTGGTGTGAAGTACTCCTAGTACTGAGTTACACTGG